>NW_023416308.1:36880097-39280097 GCF_014176215.1 Rousettus aegyptiacus | reverse complement strand
TGAAGTTTCATGTTTCAAATCATCCAGGCTCTAGGAGAGAGTAGGAGGAAGAGGGAAGAGTTGTCATCTCACATGAAAAGATGCTCAAGGTCACTAATCACTAAAGAAATGCAAATTACAAGCACAATGAAATATCACCTCACACATGTCAAATGACTATTATCAAATCAAAAAACTAGTGTTGGAGAGGATGTGGAGAAAAGGGAACCCTTGTGCGCTGTTGGTGGGATTGCAAATTGGTACAGCTACTATGGAATACAATTTAGAAGTTCCTCAAAAAGTTTAAAATAAACTTACCTTTTGACCCAGCAATTGCACCTCTGAGTATTTATCCAAAAAAACCCAAACCACTAATTCGTAAAGATTTATTCACCTCTATGTTTACTGCAAATCTATCTACAATGGCCAAGATATGGAAGGAACCTAGGTGCCCATCAATAGATGATTGGATAAAGAAATTATAGTAAATATATACAATGGAATATTACTCAGCCATAAAAACAAATGAAATCTTATCCTTTGCAACATGGATGAACCTAGAAGGTATTATGCAGAGTGCGATAAGTCAAAGAAAGACAAATACCATGTAATTTCACTTATGCGCAGAATCTAAGGAACAAAAGAAAAACAAAACAAAACAAAAAAACAGACTTACAGGTACGGAAAACAAACTGGTGATTGCCAGAAGGAAGGGGTATTGGGGAGCAGGTTGAAAAAGGTGAAGAGATGAAGAGATATAAATTAGTTACAAAACAGTCACGGGGGTGTGGAATACAGTGTTAATAATATTGTAATGGCTATATATAGTTCCAGATGGTTACTAGAGTAATCAGAGTGATCACATCATCAATTATATAAATGCCTAAACATTGTGCTTTATATCCAAAACTAATTAAAAAATAAAAAGAAAAAAAAAAGAAATGAAAAAATAATTGTCATCCAGAAATAAGGCTGGAAATGAGAACAAAGGCTAAGATTTTAATGTTAATCTAAAGAGATCCAAGATGATAGTCAGTCACTTATTTGACTCTGAGGTTGGTAGTATTTCACTTTGAGTTCTTCCAACATAGCAGTGTCCAAACCTGTAGAGAATTTCTTTAAATTAATTAAATTTTTTTTTGGTGACATTGGTTATGAAATTCTATGTTTCAGCTGTACATTTTAACAGTAAATCATATATGTGTTTACACTGTGTATTCACCTCCCATAGTTAGATTTCTTTCTGTCACCACATATTTGACCCCTTTTACCCTATCTACCTCCCCCCTCTCCCTCCCCTGTACCTTCTGATAACCATTAGTCTCTTGTCCATGTCCATGAGTCTCTGTTTGTCCTGTTCATTTGTTGCTTTTAGGTTTATATCCCACATATAAGTGATATCATGTGATTTTCAACTTTTTATGTCTGGCTTATTTTGCTTAGCATGATTATCTTGAGGTCCATCCATGTTGTTGCAAATGGCAGTATTTCATCT
Source organism: Rousettus aegyptiacus (assembly GCF_014176215.1). NCBI lineage: Eukaryota > Metazoa > Chordata > Mammalia > Chiroptera > Pteropodidae > Rousettus > Rousettus aegyptiacus. The sequence continues at coordinate 39,278,623 of NW_023416308.1, read as the reverse complement.
CTTCTTATGGCTGACGAATATTCCATTGTGTATATGTACCACAGCTTCTTTATCCAATCATCTATTGTTGGACACTTTGGTTGCTTCCATGTCCTGGCCACTGTGAATAATGCTGCTATGAACACTGGTGTGCAAATATCTTTTTGGATATGAGCTTTCAAGTCTTTGGGGTAAATACCCAGTAGAGGGGTTGCTGGATCATACGGTAGATCAATTCTTATTTTTTTTAGGAACCTCCATACTGTTTTCCATAGTGGCTGTATCAATTTGCAGTCCCACCAGCAATGTATGAGGGTTCCTTTTTCTGTGCATCCTTTCCAACATTTTTATTACTTGTCCTGTTGATTATAGGTGTGAGAAGGTATCTCATTGTGGTTTTGATTTGTATTTCCTTAATAGCTAACGATGTTGAGCATCTTCTCAAATATTTGTTGGACATTTGTATGTCCTCTAGGGAGAAGTGTCTGTTCAAGTCTTCTTCCCATTTTTTTTAAATGCTTACAGCATCTGGTATTTCTAGGTGGTCTCCCATTCAAGTACTAACCAGGCCTGACTCTGTTTAATCAGATGGAATCGGGTGTGTTCAGGGTGGCGTGGCCATAGACTCTCTTCCCATTTTTTTATTGGATTGTTTGTTTTTCTTGTTATTATTGAGTCTTATGAGTTCTTTGTATATTTTGGATATTAGGCCCTTATCGAAGGCATTGCTTACAAATATATTTTCCCATTCGGATGGTTGTCTCTTTACCTTGTTGACAGTTACTTTTGCTGTGCAGAAGCTTTTTAGTTTGATGTAGTCTCATTCATTTATTTTTGCTTTTACTTCACTTGCCTTTGAGGTCAAGTTTTTATAAAAATTTTATAAGAATTTTTATAAAAATCTGCTTCAGCCCAAAGAGGATACATCTGGAAGTAAGATCTTAGCAGACTGAGATAAATGCTTAAGAGAATAAATTTGCAGTTCCTTTTTGAAATTAAGGAGGGAACACAAGGAAGATTGTATGGAGGTGGGAGAAAGCAAGGTGGGGATTGGATTACAGGATAATTAACAAGATTATGTACTTTCTTGGGGTGGTTATATCAAAGGTGTCTTAACCTAGATACACAGAAACAATGGGCAGGGCTTGTTTAAGATAAAGGAAAGCCTTTTACTAAGAAGTGGTATTCCTGGGGTGTGACTACCCAAAATGACCTACCTAGTTAGGAATTTATGATCAGATCACCCTGTGAGGTTACTTTCCATAGAACCCCTTTGTTTTTGTCCACAGTTTTTGTCTTTATGTTTAGGTATCCTCTATTTGGATAGCCTTATTTTCCCTCTATTTTCATGCCCTCAGTCATCTTATTTAGTCTCATTGCTTTAAATGCCATCCACATGCTCATAATTTCCAAATGCATATTTCTAGTGTAGGCTTTGTGCTGTCTGGAAAATCACTGCTTGCTGGAAATTACTGCTTGGCTATCGCCCATGGAAACATAGGCTATCACCTATGGGAACATAACATTCTAACAATAAGCTTTCTGCTTCTGTACCCCCGCTTGCACAACCGACCTGTGGGTTGACAATTAGTAAAAAGAAGAAAAATAGACTTTTGTGTTTAGACAGAATGAAGAATGGGGTTTAAGGCTTAAAAACCCTGTACCTCTACATTTCGGGGCTGCTTAATTTGGGGTCTTTGTACCCCTGGCAGACCCAGCTGGCTGAATAAAGAGTGTATTTCCTATAACTCACTGATTTCTGGTGGTCCGTGTGTCTTTCAGGGGCTGGCGGCTACAACGGCCTCACCCCTGAATGGCAGACTAATATATATATACAACTCCTTACTCAATGCCTCCTTTGTGTCTCAAATGTAGTAAGTCCAAAACTAAACTCCTGATCCTCCTCCTCACCCTGCATACTCTGATCCCAAACCTGCTCTGCCCAATTTCCCCCTTCTCATTGATGGCAATTCTTTCCTTTCTGGTTCATGCCAAAAACCTGGGAGAAGTCCTTGACTCCCCTTTTTTTTCCTCATAACCATAATATACATTTAAATGAGGTGGTCAATCTGTCGCAAAATCCAGTAAATAGACTCTAACTTCAAAATGCATTCAGAATCTAATCACTCCCACTGCTGCCACCCTGGAGGCAGTGAACCTTTTGCCTTCACTACAACAGATTCTTGACTAGTTTCCCTATTTCCACTCCTTTGGAAATTGGCCTCCTTTGGCTTATTCTCATGATATTCTTCTGCTCAAAATCCTAAAGTAGCCCCCCATTTACCTCCAAGTAAAAGCCATCTTCTTTACAGTAGACCATGAACCCCCTACATGATCTGGCCCCACTATCTGACCTTATCTACTATTCTCCTGGCTCACTCCAGCAACCTGGCCTCTGCTCTTCCTGACGCATGCCAGGCACCCTTTCACCTTAGGGACTTTGCATTGGCTCTTTCCTCTGCCTCGAATTCTCTTTCCCCTAGATAGCTCCTAGGTTAGTTCCACATCTCCTTCAAGTGTTTGCTCTAATCTCATCCTCTGGTGAGGTCTACCTTGACTATTGCTCTAATCTCATCCTCTGGTGAGGTCTACCTTGACTACCTTATTTATATTGCAATCTGTTCCGCTTGCCCACAATCCCCTTTCCCTGCTGTATTTTCATAGCATTTCATGCTGTCAAATGTACTACATGTTTTTCTATGTCTGTTTCCTACCATTAGAATATTTTCTGCTAGACGGCTGGAATTTTTACATGTTGTGCACATTGCTAACTCCAAAGTACCTATACTAGGTGCTAGCACATTGTGGAGGCTCAGAATTTGTTCAATAAATTACCGTCATCTTCGATCTCTTTAGCTTAACATTTTGATTTCAGCCTTTGCTCGCATTTCCAGCCTTACCTCTGGATGACAGCTCCTCTTTCTAATATCCTTTCTTCCATCTCCTATATATTCTCTAAGTGGTTATGCTAATCTGATGAAAGACACTTTTGAAGAGTTCACTTTAGCCTTTGGGCGCAGCCTGATGATGCTGTCCTAGTGAAGCTACCACCGTCCTCCATTTCTCCTCCAGCCCTCCACCCAGTCAGAAGGAAACACTTGCACAGTTCTCTCCCCAGTAGAGGTTCAGGTATTTAACATAGAGACCCAGTAAATTGAACCTGGAGACTACGTGCTCAGGGAGGAGCAGTAGAAGAGTGGGGAGTGGGGACAGGAGAAGCAGCCTTCAAGAGATCTAATTCCCCTCCTAATTATATCAATAGAGGATCTCTCCCTACTCTCAGGCCCTCCCTACAAGGGCCTGAGAACTTGCCCCCACCCTAACATACACCACAGGGAGCTGCTTCCTGAACATTATCTTTATGCTTATAGAGTCCAGGTTTTCTGGACATAAATTAGGGTCTAATTTTGCTCACATATGAATTTCCACAGAAATTAAAATTCACTTGTAGAATGCTGATGGCGATGCCATGTTTCCTATCCATAAGGAAGCAAATAATTCTTGTGCATAGAGATGCAAACAAATTTTGTCCAAAGAATAGAAATCTCTTTTAGTCCCATTCTTATTTCAACCTGTTATAACATGTCTCTAGTTCCATCATTAATGAGTTAAATACAGTCTTTGATACATGTTTATTTTCTATGTCATGATTTTAACTTTTCTTTTTTAAAGTTATCCTTTAAAACTGTAAAGGAGGAAAAAAACAATATTTTTCCTTCTACTCTCAGGTTCCCAGGCTGGGACACTGTAAACTAGATTTTCAAAAGGCAGAAAAACAAGAGAAGTTTATTAACCTGTGAATCAAGTATGTAACATATGAAAGTACCTGGAGCTGAGTAGCTCAAAGAGGAGGTTAGGATTTAGGCTCAATATATCTAACTTAGCAGGAGAAAGGGAGGGACAGAAAGGGCACTTGTGGAAAGATAAAAGGGCCCTTAGGAGAATAGATGGGAGATACGCTAGTTTGTGATGATGTCTGTCAGGTTGTGGTGCATGATATCTGGTCTCCTCAAGACAAGATTAGAGTTGCTCTGGGGGAAGGGATTTATGGCACTTAAATTCTTTTGGGAGATTCTGCTTTTAGGCAGATAAAGGATTTCAGGAGCCAAGATGCCTTTAGATGGAATTAATTCTTATATATATGCAAAGTGACATATTTGGGCGTGGTATGTCCTGGTCCCTAGCAACAGTTATAAAACTCATTTCTTTGTATTGTTATCATCTCTAGCACAGTGCCAAGCACAGAGTGCATTTTCAGTAAATGTTTATTAAAGAAAGGACTTCAGGGTTGCAAAATAGCCTAGTCAAAGACAATCAAAGGCAGCAGACATAAAATCAGAAGGCCTTACGGGAGCTCCTGGACAACACCCAACATTATAGAATGGGGACCCAGCAACCTATTTGTCTCAAGCCTTTCACGATTTCTCCTCACATTAAAATGGTACAAAGAAATGCTATGGATGAGAGCAAAAAAAGAGACCATTATAGTCTGAGTGTCATATCAGGGAAGATTTCATGAGGAGTTAACATTGATTTTGGATTTAAAAGGATGGATAGGGTTTCTTTATGTAGAGAGATGGAGAAAAGGGATTTTCTAAGTGAAAAAATGCAGCGGGCAAAGGCATGTGAGTACCAAGAAAGTACAAGTCATATTAAATAAAGGGAAATAATGTGATTATTATCAAACAGGAAGAGTTCGTCCACCCGGCGCTAGCAGAGCCAAACACTAAACATGGAGAATTGCAGTGGAGAAAGATTGGCTATTTTATTATGAATGGTGCCACCCAGAAGGGGGATCTAATGCTCAAAACCCTAACTCCTCAATGACCCAATAGTCTGTAGGTTAAAGGCTATATAGAGCAAAATCACAAGACACTATAGGTTAGGGGGTTCAGGGAACTAATGAAAACTAATTGGTCAGAGGTGAGGTAAGGGTAATAAACCATTCCTTCAGGTCTTGAGCACAGCTTTGAGGTCTGTTCCTGTGATCCTCTTCTGTCTGGTTTTATAGGAAAGTAGCCAGGGCAGTTGTTCTACCTTAGGGTTCAGGAGCTGCAGCATAACTTAGTGCAAGATGTTATCTTTAGCTTGCAGGAGGTTTGAACCTTGTGATCATTAGGTCCTAGGTATAGTATTCTGCTGCCTCAGGGTTTGCTGATTATTGGGAGAAAGGCTAGGTCTCTGAGGGGTACATATATAGAGAGAGAAATAGGATTTCTAGAGCTAGGTAGAGCTAGAAGTTAAAGCTAAATTTAATCAAAGTCATAAGGACCCTCGGGTTTATAATCTGATTGCACCCAAGTATGTGAGGTGGACTAAGTAAGTGTTGTGGCCGCCAGCCCCCAAAAGACACACAGACCACCAGAACTCAGTGAGTTAAAGGAAACACACTGTTTATTCAGCCTGCTGGGTCTGCCAGGGGTATGCAGACCCCAAACTAAGCAGCCCCGAAATGTAGAGGTGCAGGGTTTTTAAGCCCAAAATCTCATTCTTCATTCTGTCTAAACACAAAGGTCTGTTTTTCTTCTATTCACTACTCGTCGACCCACAGGTCAGGTGTGCAAGCGGGAGTACAGAAGCAGAAAGCTTATTGTTAGAATGTTATGTTCCTATGGGTGACTTCCTGTGTTCCCATGGACATAGCCAAGCAGTCATTTTCCAGCCAGCACATAAGCAGAGATAATTTTGGGGATCCTACACCAGATCTGGTCATCATTCAGAGGTGGTGGGGGCCATAAAACGTTTTTGAGCTGGGAAAGAGCTAATGCGAGTTTTACATTAATATTAACTTGGCATCAACTTATGTTATTGTGTGGGGTAGAGCAGAGAGGACAGAAATATACAACAGCCAGGCAGCTGGAAATATGTAACAGGAGCTCAAAAATATGTTGGGAATAGAGATTAAGGATATGAGAATTATTACAGTAGTGGTGATGATTGAAATGAGGGGGCAAAATTGTATACTGAAAATGTTTTAAGTATATAAGCAGTTACAGTGTTTACCTTAATTTCCTTTTACTTGCTTCTCTCCTATTTTTTCCCCCACAGAATGTGGGGTCCTCAGAAACTCTGTCTTATCCCTGCTTGTTTTCTAACTCCCACCACAGTACCTAGACTGCAAGCTCAATACATGGTTGAAGAAACAGAACATTGCAGAGAAAGGAGAAAACACTTTTTCTCAGAGAGGTGGTAAGGGCAATATAAATGATACTGAAGAGTTTTATATACCGAAGAAAGAATTGATGGACATTTTATTGGATGGTTTCACATCTTTTCTGAAAGCATTTAATGAGTTTCAGAGTATCACGTGATTGAGGATGGGGTTAAGAGCTTAAGTAGAAGTGAAACAATTTGGAACAGCTGCTGCCAGAAATGTGCTGGGCAGACTCCCACATGCTTGCATGCTTTTTTTAGTGCTGTACTGTGTAGCTGGAATATTCCCTTCAGCTCTCTTCTCCCAGCCTCTCTTATCTCTTACTTAGTCTATTCATTTTTCAAAGTCTAACTCAAATGCCACCAACTTTTCTGGGACATTGTCTCTGATACTATTTATTTCAAATTAATGCTTTCTTTTTTCAATGTTCATACTCCTCTCCTTGTTGATCCTATTGATGCAGGACGGAGCAAATTTCCCTGAGTTGGGAGAAGACAAAGCCGGCACGGAGAGAAGAGGGTCCTTTGGCAGAGAGTGTAGAAAGAATTCAACACACATGCCAAAGTTGGAGTCAAAAGGAAAGTTTATTAGAAAAGGGATAACATTCCACAGAGCATAGTCTCCTCTCTCAGAGGGAGAGAGTGAGAAGGGACAAGAGAGATGTGGAAAAACAGTTAGTAGGAGGCTGAGTGTTCAAGGAATTCAGTTTATACATCAGTCTTTAGTTCCTGTGAATTGTTGTTTAAAAGACTTTAACCCATTTCCTTTGATATGGATATACAGTGAGGAAGGGGAAGAGTATGTAGAATGAAAGGTCTGCTGGCAGTTCGTAGCCTTTAATCCACAGGTTCTCCATGGTTTTAGCCATAGGGTCTTTTGGAGCCTGGTTCTCTTTCACAGGTGTGGAGAATGGGTGGTTAGTAATACAGCAGAAATTTTCCTTTGTTCTTAAGGTGTCCTCCTGGCCTGGCTGCCGGGCTGATCAGTATATTGCAGTCTTTGTGGCTTGATTAACATTTTTAATTCTCTTACCTTCTTCCTATATTACTATTATAAATTACTTGAAGACAAGAAGAGAGTTTTACTCATTTGAATAGCCTCCTCCTGATCTGATGGGAAGCACTTATACCATGTTTGCTGACGTTTAAATCAAGTGACTTTAAGAATATGATTGCTAAGCAGCAAGGAGGGCAAAACTGAAGTTATATAGCTTGAAGTCTTAGATCAGCTTGTTTTTTGTGACTAACAGAGTGGAGGTGATGGACCTAAAGAACCAGGGAAAGGTTCAAGAACTAGAGGTCATGATGCAGACAGATGAAAACTCAATAAAAATCAAGATTACTATTTTCTGTTGGGAAATCTAAACTTTGGTTTCTCTACCTGGGAAAACAAAGACGTGAACCTCTTGTGTATTTTATGGAAGGAAAGGACATAATTTTTTCCCACCTAACTTACTTTTACCAATCCACAGAGAAGTCAAAAAGGAAAGCCAAATAATGAAGTCCTCAGTATCAGACCTGAACTTTAACTATTAACTTCTACTCCTTAACTTCTCTAATCTCTTCAATTGGGCTCTAAACTTTTGTAAGAACAAAACAAATAGATTTTTTGTTTTCCTTTTTCTTCTTTATTTCCAAACTTTCTGAATAAGCAGTTAATGAGTAGCTAAATGAATGCAGGTAGGAAAAGGGAGAGAGGTAACTGTAATATACCAGAAGTATGAACTAAATGGCTTAAATGGGTATTTTCAAACCCAAGTTCTGCTACCTGTCTGTGAAATGGGGACAAAGACAACTAAGGAAAAATTGTGTGAGAAATAAACTAGATGTGAAAGGACCCAGCACAAGGACCACAGTGTAATTTGAATAAATCACACCCAAGTGGTAGAATATGTAAAAGTTAGAAAAGGTACACAAGGTAAAGGTCTTCGTCCCCATCTTGGTCCTCTATTCTCAATTGAGTCAACTTTTAATATCATTATGTGTATTTATTGTGTATTTCCTTCTTAGCTTGTAATTTGAGCATGTAATTCAAATTTAAAAGTTTTTACCTATAAAACGGAATGGTTCTGAGTACTTAATAATAACTACTTTATAATTAATAATAACTACTTAATAATTACTTAATAATAACTACTTTATAATTAAAATGCTACACAAATATGAGGTGTTATTTTATTCTTAGAAGAAGCAAGATCTAAACAAACATTGCATTTTTAACTTTATTGAGAACAGGGGTCTCTTGGATCTTTAGAATCAGGCCTCAGGCTTGACTTCTTCATTCCATTGGGAGTATTCCCTCCCATTACTCAAACTGATATCAGCAGGAGAAGAAGGCTGAGAGTCATACTGCTTGAACCTGCTGTGCTGCGATCAAATTTAAGACCCACGAAGCCAATTGAGATTAATCATGAGCCTTTATTAGCTGGCCAGTGACTGACTCTTCCCCACTGGAGAATCAGCCCTGAGCCTCTAGAAGGAATAGCTTAAAAAGCCCCAAAACCCCCTCTAGCAAGCAAGCAGGTTTACAGAAGCAGAGGCTGGCCATTAACATATCTTAACACAGGATAACAACACCCTTAACATTAGCATATCTTTGCACAGACTATCTCCTAGAACTACACCCTGTTTAACATTAAACAATGGTAGCAGAAGTTGGTCATTTGAAAATTTTCTACCCTTAACAGAACCCACATTGGTCTATCCCACAGGTAATCACTTACTCTAGCCGTCATGTCTACAATAACTTGACTGAAGAACAGAAGGGCCGAGTGGCCTTTGCTTCCAATTTCCTGGCAGGAGATGCTTCCCTGCAGATTGAGCCTCTGAAGCCCAGTGATGAGGGCCGGTATACCTGCAAGGTGAAGAATTCAGGGCGCTATGTATGGAGCCATGTCATCTTAAAAGTCTTAGGTAAGATAAGAGTGCCAAAATAAATGACTACATCTAATTAATAAAACCTCTGTGAGGGATAGACAAATGCATCTTGGTGGTACAAAACTTCCTATACTTTGGATTATACATTCAGAGGTCACCTACTCCAGTTCCTTAGAAAGAAGTGTGTAGTTTTAGCCATAATAAAAGAAAAAATAATTACAATTTTCCATGGTAGCCCATTAAAAAATTATATTCTACTATTTGAGTAATATCCTTATATTTAACTTAATCTCTCAGCTATGATTCAGGGGGAGCTACTGGTTTTTTTGTTTGTTTTTTGTTTTTTGTTTTTGGCAGCACGAGCTACTAAGTCCTACTTAATGTGTTCCAAATTAATAAACTTCTGTTTCATCGGTAAAACTACACAACTTTCCTTAAATTTCCAATTAAATGTTTCTCTTTTTTGAGAAGTGATAATGTAGTTTCTGATGCAGCCTCTGAAAATTACAACAGCACCACTGGAAGCAGCCAGAACTGGGTATATGTGCATGCAAGGGATGGAGGTGTGTGTATTTCTAGGGGTGATGTAACACAAGGCTAGGTAACTAGGTAGCAATCTGTTGAATCCTCACTAGAAAGCTGACCTTAAGGGATGGCTGGAGAAAACAAGATGTAGTTCTTCCATTGAATCTACTATTTGGGAATCTATGAATCAATACTTTTTTTTTTCTTGCCAGTGAGACCTTCAAAGCCCAAGTGTGAGTTAGAAGGAGAATTGACAGAAGGAAGTGACCTGACTTTGCAGTGTGAGTCATCCTCTGGCACAAAGCCCATTGTGTATTATTGGCAGCGAATCCAGGAGAAGGAGGGAGAGGATGAGTATCTGCCTCCCAAATCCAGGATTGGTAAGTCATCTTTCTACCAGTCTATTGAGAGAACAGGACAGTATTCTATCCTGTTGACAGCAATTCACTATGTTACCTTGAATACACTGCTGAAGCTCTCTGAACTTCTATTTTTCATCCATAAACTGCGACAGAAAATGTCTTTTCTTTCCTCAAATGGCATGTAAAAGTGGTTAAAGAGATTAGGAAGAAATGTACTCTATAAATCCAGTATATCTCATTATCTTGGTTATTGTCCCTTAAATGTTCAGGACCTTTTGTAACTTTTGAGGATGGACTATAAAAGAATGTTCACCTTTCTTCCCACAAGCTAAAATAGGATCTATTCTATCATTTCACCCTTACCAAACTATATTAGAGATTCTTAGGTCAATGATGCAATAAACAATAAATATAGATTCCGTCACTAAGGGGATAACAGTCATTCTTTCTGTTTGTGTAGACTACAACAACCCTGGACGTGTTCTGCTGCAGAATCTTACCATGTCCTACTCTGGACTCTACCAGTGCACAGCCGGCAATGAAGCTGGGAAGGAAAGCTGTGTGGTACGAGTCACTGTGCAGTGTAAGTATCCCAAGGGTGTGTTTGTTTTCTTTCTGCACTGTGATTCAGTGTAAAACATTTCTAATCATAAGTAAAAATAAGGTCAAGTTAAAAATCTTTATTTCTAGAAGGACGTGGCTGTCACTAAAATAAATTCAGTAGGTGCAAGGACTATTCAACAGTTGTAGCAAACTCAATATTTACAAGTATGTGTGAATTTACCAACCCCCTAAAGAAATTTATTATATCCTGGAGGGGACCAAATGGAGATTTCCTTTATAAATGTAAATTTCTTTTGCAAAAAGGTAACTTCTACTTTGTTTTTAGTGCTTTTCCTATGTCTGCAGTTTCTCAAAAATAACCAGCTTAAAATAATCTTAATGTCAAAGAGGCATATTTTGGGGTGGCATATTCTATTACCCTTCAACATCAAGAGGTATAGTCATACACCAAGAGAGGGAACTTAGGAAGATAAATACAAGGATCTGGAAATATTCATCCTGTCTAGGTCTTAAGTTTTTAAAGTTCCTGTATTTCCTACATTGGTTTTATTTCTGCTTTTGTTTCTGAGAAAACAGATGTACAAAGCATTGGCATGGTTGCAGGAGCAGTGACAGGCATCGTGGCTGGAGCCCTGCTGATTTTCCTCTTGGTGTGGCTGCTAATCCGAAGGAAAGACAAAGAGAGATATGAAGAAGAAGAGAGACCTAATGAAATTCGGTAAACTTTCCTCCAAAAATCTCCTCTTCCACTAGGCTTCCTTTCTAGGGCCAGCTGCATAGTGACCAGCCAACATAAATGTTCCATTTCCTCTTAACCAGGAATCTGTTAAAAGGATTATTCTGGTAGGTTAGGGGTTCCAAACTAGGGACAGAAGGTCTGGGTTACCTTAACTTTATTGTGAAACTATCGTCAACAGAGATGTAAAAGGTCAACTTCTGATTTACTTCTGCTTATAAAGGACATACAGTAAAAAACAGGCATAGCCTATGGGCCATGAGGGTTTACAAACCAAGGGGAGAGTTATTAAGACCACCTCAAAGGTGAGTGTGTAGTCTCTCAGAGTAACAGAGTTGATCTCTGGGCTAACAAAGCATACATCTACCTTGGCCAACCAATGTCTCTGAAAATGGGCAAAACCCTATTTCCCTGAATGGCTGCCTTCCAATGGTATTATTTGAGGTTTATAGCTTGAAAATTTTATTAGGGAACCTCAGAAGAAAGCAACCATAGTGGAAATTATCATAGTCTTGCCAGTATTAAATTCTATCTTTGCTGTTTTTTTCTCTTCAGAGAAGATGCTGAAGCCCCGAAAGCCCGCCTTGTGAAACCTAGTTCCTCCTCCTCAGGCTCTCAGAGCTCACGCTCTGGTTCTTCCTCCACTCGCTCCACAGCAAATAGTGCCTCACGCAGCCAGCGGACACTGTCGACTGAAGCAGCACCCCAGCCAGGGCTGACCACCCATGTATACAGCCTAGTGGGGCCAGAGATCAGAGGTTCTGAACCAAAGAAAGTCCATGTTATCCTGACCAAAGCAGAAACTGCACCCAGCATGATCCCCAGCCAGAGTAGGCCCTTCCAAACTGTCTAAATTAAAATGGACTTTATTCCCATGCTTTCCTAGGAGCCAGGATCTTAGGACTTTTCTAGTCATTGAAGCTCAGTCACCAGTCACACAACCCCTTCGAACCAAATGAGAGGTCACTTACATAGCAGTGGGCATTGCATGGAACAGATTCTAAGGAGCACTCTCCTTATATGACACCAAACAAGAAAAAGGATGTAAGCTGACCATCTCCAAAAGGCATCTCATCATGCCTTTAGACAAGAGTGGGGAAGAGCAGGGGTCCAAATTTGTGTATTAACTAGGACCTGTGGTGAGAAAGGTTGGGAAAAGGGCAAATGAACATATGTAAAACTTCTCACCTGAGATGTTTTGTATCAATACTTCGAGTCACCATTGTCAAGAAGAAATGAGGTGTTGTTTATAAATTTTCTATGAATTTCTGCAAACCTATTGGATTGTGATTATTCAGTCAAGCAGAACCCGCAGCCTTATATTACACCTTTTTTTGCACTGTATACTGGGCTTACTGCTTATGAGAAACTCTGAAAAAAGGAAACACATCTTCTGTTCTGACTTCACTTACAATAAGGTTTGAATATTAATTTCAAGAGTTGAAACAGTGGCAGATGGAGAATAATTGAGTTTCTCACACTCTATCCACCACTAATTTCCCTCTATTTGTATTGAACCATAAGAGAACTAAAAAAGGAGTCCAAAATGTGTGACAAGGGACTTTGAAAAACTTTCCATCTTAATAATGTTCAGAGGGTCACTGACAAATATTGAAAATATGTACTGGAACAATTGTGGATTTCCTCTCAAATCAGACATCTCTAAGGACTCCCCCGCTTCTCTGGAGCAAGAAAACATTCACTACAAGTCATTTAACAATGTCCTTAGAAGCCTTATGGTGAAATAGAGATCTTTTGAAGATGCTTACAGATCACCTGATGTACCATTATAGTCTTTTTGAGAATATACAAAACCAGAATTTCAAGACTGATTAGAATGAAAAGGGAAATTAGATCAATTTTCTTATATGTCACAGAGCAGTATAAGGAAGTTTAGAACTGTACCAAACTTGGAGTTTTCTTCATTTCTTTCATTTTAGGAGAAGCATGTGAACCTGGGACTTTTGATGGTTCTAGGCCTTAAATTATCAGAAAGATCAAGGATTGTCAACATTTCCTAATGGAACTGCAAATATATCAAAATCCTTCCTGTCTTGAGAAGTTGAGAGAGAGAGTTCAGTATTTTACCAGCTTAGCCTCTAATGAAGTCAAGCTATGGGCTGGAATGAAATGGAATTAACATTTAAGGATGATATACTGAGAATATCTAGTGAATGGCAGGAGAAGTCTGTTAACATTTTGTCAGCATCTTGGAAAAAATTTGCAGAACAATTCACCAGGATAGCTCTCAGAAGAGCTGATTCATGGGAAAATATGTCTGAGGAAAAAAAACAGACTTCAATATCTTGCCTTTTTAATAGTCTTGACTACTTTGTTAATCAAATTCATCCTACGGCAAGAATTCTAAACCTGAAATAGCTCTTCAAAGACCTTAGTACAAACATCGACAGATCACCATTGGTAGAGCAAAAGACTTCTTATTAAAAGGGCAGCAAGCTATAGGAAAGAAAAAGTAATGTTGAAATTTGGTGATAAAAGCATTGTTTCTAAAATGGAAATCAGATGCTTAAAGGAAAAAGGCTAATCTGGGATTATACCCCATATCTATGGTTTTTCATTTCTACATTTAATTCTCACAAAAGTGTCCTCACATCGTGTAAATGCATTTCCTTCTAAAGTCCTTTCAGAAATAAGGGATTAACCTTAAGTGAAAGTTTTCATCTGAGTTTTGTCTTATTCTAAAAAAAAAGTTGGGAAATAAGACACACTGAAGAAGTAAAGAATGTCTGATGGTTTAAGAGGGTTAGCATTTTGGAATGTTTCTTATACTAACACTGGTAATTGTAAGATATAAAATCCTTTACTCTACCTTTTTATTCTTCTGGTAGTGATATCTAGGAAACATATCACTTCTGCTATCTAATTCTGAGAAGTCATTCCCAGAGTACCTGAGCCAAACAAGGAAACTAGGGATGCTGCACCTGTACCATCACTAGCAATTCTGTTTTGATAATTCAGTCCTACATTTGAACCTAAGGTTTCCTGCCCATGACATTGAAAGCAGGGACCAGTTCCCTTTGCATGAACAGGAGGTTTAGGTTATTTAAGCATGTAGTTATTGAAGACTAATCAGTTGAATATCCAGATTATTTTGGAAATCTATTCACACTATAATTCTACAAGTCACAAAACAGACCACCTAAAATCTGGGAAATTCTATGAATTGAAGATTCTGAGAGATAAGGTACTGAAATCTTAGCAATGATAGTGCACTTCTCTTTTAGTCAGGCTTTTGGGTTCAGATGTGACAGGCTCAGATATGAGAGGCTTAAGATAAAAGTTTGAGCCACTATTGGTTTCAAACCACATTGATTAACGTTGCAAGTTAAGAAAGTTTGAACCTTGAACATGAAACAAAAGATAAAATAAAATGGTAGAAGAAAACATGTTGTAGGAAGATACAGATAGAATGATGTGGATGTTTAGAGAATAACCATTTCACTAAATATATAAACCAAACTTAAAATGGTAAAATAATGAAGTCGATGCCTTTGTTGTTACACTGTATAAAAACAATTTCAGAATTGCTATTGCAAAAAGACATATATAATTTTGCTTCATTTCTGGTGTTAAGCTGGTTATATTTCAATCTTCTAAGTTGCCTTGTAATTGGGACTGTTTGATTACAAAAACCAAATATTACAGATGCATCTGTATCAGCAATTAAAAAATAAATGTAAAGATGATACCATAGGAGAGGCTGAAGGTCATATTACCTACACTGCAAATTCATTAGCTTTCTGTCAGTTAAACAGAACTCAAGACTGAATATGATCTATCATTTATCGATTTCAGTAACAAATATACCAAGTCCTTTTTTTCCCACAGGACAAGATCTTAAATAGTACTGGAGCTACCAAATGACAATAGAGTTCCTGATAGAGTACCTGCTTGCAAGGATTTTATCAAAATAAAAAATAATATTTATTAAGCAAGTATTTTATGCCAAGGTGGAGTACCAACAAAAAAGTACACAATAGAAGATTAAAAATTTCTCAAAAGTAAACACTAAGTGATTCAAATAAAACTGGAAAAAATTCACAGAATTAAATGAATTAACATATGCACAGCACTTAGAACAATGCTTGCATGTGACAGGCACTGAGAATGTTAATCATGACCCTTTCCCCCAGTCAGAAAACCAAGGCCTCAGACTCCTACAGCAGTCCAACCTTTAATTTTAGATACTGAATGTGTTTGAAATCTTGTGCATTTTAAGAGGTGGTACAGGACATTCATCATATCCCGAACATCAATTCAGAATCATTCTATTTAATAAGAACATAGTCCAAGTCCTACAACGCATTTTGAGAGGGACCAGAAACAGGTTATCTGTTCTGCTTTCTTTAATCACTGCTATTATGTGAGATACCCCAAACCAGTTGATTTGGGTCCCAGTTCTATTTTCCACCTATTCAATGGTTAAAATGTTGTAGGTACTTCATAGGTTATAAGAGGTGCAAAGTGTAGGGTGTAGTTCAGAGATTGTACTTGATAAATTGAGTGGGAAAAGGGAAATTGTAGGTACCAAAGAAAGTTGAAAGGAGCCTGCCACAATACCTATCTTCCTCTTTCTGGAGCTGGAGTTATGTGTTTCTAAAAAGGAAATTACATTACAGTGTAACTAATAAAAAAGACCAAAGGATCTGGGATCAAGGGAGCTAGGTTTGCCTGTAGCTCAGCCAGGAACAAATAATGTCCCTGAACCGTTCTGATGGTTAAATGAGGTAACAAACGAAAGCACTTTATAAGCATTTTATAAATTTAACTTTCGGGGAGGTGGAGGAAGTTAAGTATCTGCCTCCTGGGAATCAAGCCAAAAGGCAAATATAGAAAGAAAATTCTTATGCTTGAATCTGCCTCTAGGCTTTACTGGCTTTGACAAGGAAAAGTGCCCTGCTTGTTTGAAAGAACACATAGAAAAGCATTCAAGGTACTGAGAAAGGTTCTTAGAATGACAAGGCCCCAAAACATGTGCCACTATACAGCGCGAATTAAAATTCTAGATACTACTGTTTTGTGCACGCGTTTTGTAATGTTTTCAAGGTGTCTCTCAGCCTGGACTCTTGCGTAGTTTTTTATAAGTCAAAGCATGACAGACACTACCTCACGTTACTGAAAATAAGCAGCTCAAAGATTAACCCCAAGGACACGGGGCTACAGGAACCTAGGTTTATGTACACTGGAAAACCTCGCTACTGTTCCTTTTCCAAGAAACTGAGAAGTGCAGGGCTTAGGAGAATCTCTGCGGGAGGTGGGGAGGGGCGGAGGAGTTCGGGTTCCGAGAAGGGGTTTTGGCTATTTATTTCGCTGAGTCTGGACAAGGGATCGGGCCCTGCGAGGTCTGAGAAGTTGGGTCCCCCAAAATCTGCGACAAGGGCTGCCGGCGTCCAGCTGCCATAGTGAACTGAGGGCTCTGGGAGTCTGCCTGGCTAACCTGACCCACCGAGCGCAAAGGTGCAGGCGGGACCCCGCGGCGGCAGGGCAGTTCTAACTCTGGATTCGGATACCCATGGACACGTTACGCTAGCAGCGCCCAGAGGTCGGAACCTTCGCCCTGGACCCCTGGGGCCAGCCCTAGCCAAAAGGCACGCCAGCTACGAAACGTGGGCACATGGAGCCCAGAAGGGTCTGGAGGACCGTCTACAATGCGGGGATAAAGACTGGAGGGTGAAGCATGAGACCCTGGGTGGGGGAGGAGCACAACAACCTTCGCGGCCATTTTGTCCTCGCTCTACTTCCGTCTTCTCTCTGGAACTGCCGAGGCCTGAACCCTCCCTTCAGGCCTTGCGCTCTCCCTTCCCCTAGTCCTCCTCGATCCAGATCTCGGCCAGGGCCGCCGTCATTGGTTGGTTCCAAGTTCGCCCTCTCCCCTTCCTCCCTCTCCTTCCGTTCCCCTTGCCCGCGCTCCCGAGAGCGCAGGCGCAGAGGTAGCTGTGCCTCCCTGCCCCCCGCCTCCCTTTCCTGCCTGGGGTGACTGAGGACTCCCGCGCGCGGGCTCCCTCAGCCCCACCCGCCCTTTCCCCGGGGCCGTTCGGAGGGCGGGGGCGAGAATGAAAGTTCCAGAACGCTGCGGTGAGTGCGTCATCGCGAGGCGGGGTGAGATGGGGCGGGAAGGGGCGAGGCCTGAGGGGCAGAGCAGAGTTAGTCATTGGGGCTTGTTGAGGCAGCCGCGCGCCCATTGGGCGAGATAACGGTGATGGGCAGCCAGCAGGGCGGGCCCCTTCTGGAAGGTTCTGAGGCAGGGTATAAGAGACAGGGTGGCGGCTGGAAACCGGTCTCATTGAACGCGGGGGCAGCAGTTTGCGGTATTATTGGCAAGTCGCGCTTACACGCAAGGTAAGTCCTCCATCCTTTCAGGCGGTCGGTAGTGTGTTGGAGAAACGTGCAGTGTGCGTCCGAACCGAGCGGGCTTGCGGCGGCCCGGAGGGTGCTGGGCGGCTCCAGTAAGCTGTGTGCGGTGAGCCTTGTGTCTTGCCGGGGAGTTTTTAGGCTGGAGGCAGCGCGCTGGGCTGCAGTTGGGCGGAGAAGCGGAGTGGTGTAGTGTGCGTGCCGGGGTGGCCGCCGGGGATACAGGCGCGTTGGGGAAGGGGGCCGCATCCGCCTTCCGGGCCCAGGAAGTGGGACCAGCGCCTTAGAGCCGCCCGTTCCGTGCCTCGCTATTTCTAGGTCGTTAAAAGAGGAAGCCATCGTTGGCATGCCCTCAAGGTGGGGGAGGGGCGCTTCTGAGCTCACTTGGAACACAGGCCCTGCTGGCTGCTTAAGCCTTGTCGGAAGGGGGGGGGGATGTGCGGTTTCTCGCTGCCTCGCGGAGCTTGAGACCACGTGGTCGCTGACCTGCCAGACAGGTGCTTGCTTCCTTTAGACGGATACAGGTTTGCTGCAGTTGGCAGGGCATCCTCGATTAGCAGCGTTTGCTCAGACCTCCACATAGTTATCGCCTACGAGGGAAGTGTCGGAGGGGATCGTTAAGGTTTTTTTGCAGTAAAGAGTGGTCCTACCTGATAGCCTGATTTAACGTTTATCTAAAGAAATTGTTTCTAAGTGTTTATTAGGTTTTTAAAAGTGGACTGTTTCTTTCCCTCAGCAACCATGTCTAAGGGACCTGCAGTTGGCATTGATCTTGGCACCACCTACTCCTGTGTGGGTGTCTTCCAGCACGGAAAAGTGGAAATAATTGCCAACGACCAGGGAAACCGAACTACTCCAAGTTACGTGGCTTTTACTGATACGGAGCGATTGATCGGTGATGCTGCAAAGAATCAAGTTGCAATGAACCCCACCAACACGGTTTTTGGTAAGTTAACTTGGAATAGAATTATGGCATGAATTAGGCCAGGAAGCATGTAATTCGAGAATCTCAACCATAAATGTTGAGGCAACTGGGAAATTCTACAAGTAATTTAATAATGTCGAATGAACTAGGTAAGTGGCAATAGTTTGGTAACAGTTTAGGCTAAAAATTTCAGGTAACTAAGGATATCATGAAAATATGGGAGAACTTTGCTGGCCGTACAGAAGTTTAATTCATTTTCTGTTATTTTATTGACGGAGAGCTAGGGTTTCTGGCAAGTTGTATCATAAGGGAAATTCAATATTTGGTTTACATTGACTTAACAGATGCCAAACGCCTGATTGGACGAAGATTTGATGATGCTGTTGTCCAATCCGATATGAAGCATTGGCCCTTCATGGTGGTGAATGATGCTGGCAGGCCCAAAGTCCAAGTAGAATACAAAGGAGAGACAAAAAGTTTCTATCCAGAGGAGGTGTCATCTATGGTTTTGACAAAGATGAAGGAAATTGCAGAAGCCTACCTTGGGAAGGTGAGTAATGCATTGTTAAAGGTCATGGCTACAGGTTGCAACACTGTCAGCTCTAAGTGTCCAGTTTCCTGATGATTGTATGACTTGGGATTTTGATTTTGACTGACCAAGAACATATGGAAGTAGTTATTAGAAACTGGCCCCCTTTTTAAACCAGAATGTTTCTGGAGTTGTGGATGTTTAATGAGCTGACTACCATAGTTTGGCTTTTATCTTTTTTTCTGTTTATAGACTGTTACAAATGCTGTGGTCACAGTACCTGCTTATTTCAATGACTCTCAGCGGCAGGCTACCAAAGATGCTGGAACTATTGCTGGTCTCAATGTACTTAGAATTATCAATGAACCAACTGCTGCTGCTATTGCTTATGGCTTAGATAAAAAGGTATGTACCTTATTTGAGGTGTATCTGAGTTAAAGGTTGAGTTGAGTAGCATTTAGATTATGAGAGTAATAAATCTGTATTATAATGACAGGTTGGAGCTGAAAGAAATGTGCTGATCTTTGACTTGGGAGGTGGCACTTTTGATGTGTCGATTCTCACAATTGAAGATGGAATTTTCGAAGTGAAATCTACAGCTGGGGACACCCACTTAGGTGGAGAAGACTTTGACAACCGAATGGTCAACCATTTTATTGCAGAGTTTAAGCGCAAGCATAAGAAGGACATCAGTGAGAACAAAAGGGCTGTCAGACGTCTCCGCACTGCTTGTGAACGTGCTAAGCGTACCCTTTCTTCCAGTACCCAGGCCAGTATTGAGATTGATTCGCTCTATGAAGGAATCGACTTCTATACCTCTATCACTCGTGCCCGATTTGAAGAATTGAATGCTGACCTTTTCCGTGGCACCCTGGACCCTGTAGAAAAAGCCCTTCGGGATGCGAAGCTCGACAAGTCCCAGATCCATGATATTGTCCTGGTGGGTGGTTCTACCCGTATCCCTAAGATTCAGAAACTTCTACAGGACTTCTTCAATGGAAAAGAATTGAATAAGAGCATCAACCCTGATGAAGCTGTCGCTTATGGTGCAGGTAATTATTCTAGTTGAGCAGTTCTAACTATGGTAGCCTCTTGGAGGAGGCCCAAGCTATGTGACTCGCTGTGATGAGTGATTTTTAAGCATTCGTAGTTTCCACCAAAAGCTTAGCTAATGATGGCCTAACTTCCTTGGATGTCTGAGCGATTTGAGATTTGCTTCCTAATTAAAAAGTAAGTTGTACTACACCTTTTTTAAAAAACCAATTTTTTTAAATTTAGCTGTCCAGGCAGCCATCCTATCTGGAGATAAATCTGAAAATGTTCAAGATTTGCTGCTGTTGGATGTCACTCCTCTTTCTCTTGGCATTGAAACTGCTGGCGGAGTCATGACTGTCCTCATTAAGCGCAATACTACCATTCCTACCAAGCAGACACAGACCTTCACTACCTACTCTGATAACCAGCCTGGTGTACTCATTCAGGTATGTTTCTGTACTACTATCTTGGCCTGATTTACTTGAGGTCTTAAACTAGGGAAGACTTGGTGCGCTATGATGATGGATTCTAAAACCATTCGTAGTTTCCACCAGAAAGAAGTCCTGTGTTGGCCAGTTCCTTCCTTGGATGTCTGAGCGATCAGTCTTCTCGTATTGATTGAACTCATCCAAATCTTAGAACTAGCATAGAAACCTTTGTAATTGTCTAGTAATTTCTTAGTAATTCCTATTTCCTACCAAGGTTTACGAAGGTGAGCGGGCCATGACCAAGGATAACAACCTGCTTGGCAAGTTTGAGCTCACAGGCATACCTCCTGCTCCTCGTGGTGTTCCTCAGATTGAAGTCACTTTTGATATCGATGCTAATGGTATACTTAATGTCTCTGCTGTGGATAAGAGCACGGGAAAAGAGAACAAGATTACCATCACTAATGACAAGGGTAAGTTTGAGCACAGTTTTGAGCGTGGTACTGCCATCTACATCTAGTCTTAGAAGACATGCCATGAGTCCTGGTTGTATGTTCCAGATATTTATATTGTACCTCCCCTAGGTCATTTAGCCAAGAGATTACTCTTAATTGTTAATGTAGTTAGGATTATAGGTTGCAGACATTAACAAGTAACAAGTTTTTAGGCCATGTCTAAAAAAATGAACTTCACAGGTCGTCTCAGCAAGGAAGACATCGAGCGCATGGTCCAAGAAGCTGAGAAATACAAGGCTGAAGATGAGAAGCAGCGGGATAAGGTGTCTTCGAAGAACTCACTCGAATCTTATGCATTCAACATGAAAGCAACTGTTGAAGATGAAAAACTTCAAGGCAAGATCAACGATGAGGACAAACAGAAGATTCTTGATAAGTGCAATGAAATCATCAACTGGCTTGATAAGAACCAGGTTTGTAATTTTTGAAACATTGAAGGTGGGGTGGAATAGATTAGATAAGGCTTTTAGCAAAAGCTTAGATGGGTTTTACAAATGTATAGGGTCACAGTGATGAATGGTCCAAACATTCGCGGTTTCCACCAGAATTCCAGATGTGTTGGCAACTAGTTTTCCTTCCTTGGATGTCTGAGTGACCCAGAATTTCACGTGTAGGCTTTGTTAATGTGACAGGTTTGTGCCTAGTGTCCTATATTGCTTCCTTGAACTTTTGGTAATGTTTTGTTCTTTTTCTCAGACTGCAGAGAAGGAAGAATTTGAACATCAGCAGAAAGAGCTGGAAAAAGTATGCAACCCCATCATTACCAAGCTGTACCAGAGTGCAGGAGGCATGCCTGGAGGAATGCCTGGGGGCTTCCCTGGTGGTGGAGCTCCTCCTTCTGGTGGTGCCTCTTCTGGCCCTACCATTGAAGAGGTTGATTAAGCCAGCCTTGAGCATAGATTTAGCATTGTTCCACACAATACGGAAGGACCCAAATTTGTAGCAAATTTCATGGCAGTTTTAAAGTTGAGCTGCTATATAGTAAATAATGGGCATTCTTGATACTTGAATATGGAATATATGTGCACAGGGAATGAAAATAATGCACTTTATAAGAACTGTTGTAAAGTGGAAAATGCAATGTCTTAAATAAAACTATTTAAAATTGGCAACATTCAATTGTCTGACTCCGTATTTACAGTGGCAGCATTTGGTTTCTGGGGCTAAATTTCTCTTCACTCTCAGTATTATGAATTACATAACAGTTTTGAGTATTAAAATACAGATTACTAAACAAGCAGAAGTTAAAGGAAAGTTTTGAAAGTAGGGAATAACTTGTAATTTGGGCTTATTGTCATAAGCTGAGCTCGTGATTGCATAGCAGTACTAGCTCTGAAACTAAGTTTGAATTGAGAATAACCAGGAATTAAATGCTTTTCAGTGTTTGGTAAGCTCTTGATGGGGAAGTGTTAGAAAAATTGGAAGGGGGAATTTGAAATGTTTGAATGCTCTCACTGGGAAAATTGTGAAATTTAGAGGACGGCCAGAAAAAAATAACCATTTGGTATGTAGAAGTACAATGTTAACCTGTGGTGTGCAAGGGGTGCTGTCCCATTGAAAGCCATGTTTGTAGGGTCTTCTAATGTTCAGTTTGAGCCAAGGCCTGCGTAAGTGATAGCATGCAGAGGTGTCTGAAGTTGACAGGATGAGAAAAGAGGTATTGCCCACCGAAAGGCTGTTGAGCATCTGATAAGACTTCAGAAGTCAGTCTTAGCTTCAAATTAAGCTGTAAGGCAGAAGCCAATTTTGGATCGTGTTCTGTTACCTTCTTTAGGAGCAAAGGTCTGTGTTGGCTGTAACAGGTCCTTTGGTCACTGAGTTATAAGAACAAAGAATGAGTTCAGAATCATGTCTTAGAAAATGGTCCTGTGTTACATGCCAAAGGTATTTCATCTCGGATTCTGAATCCTGTGAAATCTCTTGGGTTCCTCTTGGGCCTCCGCATTTCCTCAAGCCAGAAGCAGGGTGGTGGCTCAAGGTTCAGTGGTGTGCAAACCTGCCACCTGGTGGTCAATTTAGAATATCAGTGAACCTCTGGCATGGTGAGGTGTCTTAGGCTACAATTAGGTTCACAGTATAGTACACCAATCTTAACCTGTGCTTGAGCCCTCCATCCTCTATCTTAGTGATTCTTTAGTAACCCAAGAAGCTTCACATAGGCTGTAACTGGACTTAGAAACAGTACCCACTATTAGTCTAGTTCAGTTTAGTAAGCATAGCCAAGAGACTTCCTCATAAAACAGCTGCAGTTGATTTTCCTCAAAGTTTAATTATAGTGAACTATGTTGATATTGTAATTTTTGGAACCTGCACGTATTTACATGGTGCATATATGGTTCATATTCGGTTTTATTTTCCTGTATTTCCTGTAAGGGTTACAAATGAAACTTAATGCATAATTCTTGGGAAGGCCAAGAACTGAGTGTGTAATATGCATGTTTTTGTTTTGTATTTTTCACCTTTATATTTTGGTGACATGACAGGACCTGGGCCTCAAGTCATTTTTGTTACAATATCCTTTATGAATTGGAACAAACCATTTGTTGATACCACTAATTCAAAATGAGTGTGATAACACATTTTTCTTTACTTGAAATCATGGGATCTTGGTAAGAATATTGGAGGGCAAATGTGATGATGAATATAAAACAATTAGTACAGAACCTAGGTAGCTATCACTGCAAATCGTTGAACTTCCAAGTCATGTCTTTAAATTTCATCAGTGAAACAAATGGGAGAGAAAAAAAATGACAGTTTCTTTTATACATATGAGAGAAACAATACATCACTTAGCTTGTGTAATAGAAAATAAAGGGAAAGTATTTGAGGTCTTGCTTCACTACAATTACCAGTTTGGTTCAAATAGAAATTCTCAAAAAAAAAAAAAAAAAAAAAAAGCTTGGGAGGAGGGTAGGAATTGCCTATATTTTCTCAAATCTGAAGAATGTTTACGGATGACAGGTTCAGAGAGGTTGAGTAACCCCTGTTACATAGTGGGGGAGGTGATCCAGGCATTCAAATAATGGTAAACTCCAAAACCTGTGTTTTTGCCCCTGCATAGCAGTGCAGTTGAATTATGAAGCACCAGCTCATCTCAATACAGAGCTTTTACTCCAAAACCTGTTATTTTTGGGTTCAGGATTCCTGCTTTCGGAAATATTTAAATCAAGGTAATTTCATAATCTTATGTACTTAATTTTGTTCAATATTCATCTAATTCCCTATTTGAGTTCACTGTCTTATTTTTTTCTTCAGTAATTTGGGTATTCATATTTGCAGGTTTACTTTTTGCAAGTAGAAGTCTAAGCAATCACGATTCGAGGATCTCAGTGGTTCAAATCAATTTGTCTTTTTTTTTTTTTGATTTTTTAATTAGGCTCCTGCTGTGGGTTAAGACCTGTTTGGGAAAGTACAAAACTGGTAAAGATATGTTGCAGTCTAATAAATGTCAAGACGAACGGAGGACAATTATAAAGTGATACAAGAATACATAAAATAGCATAATTGTGAGAAAACCCTGGAAAGTATTACAAGTTGTTTATTAGAGAAAGCTTAGAGGAAGATGCAGAGAAGGTGGCGATAGGAACATTTAATATCTACTGCTTTCCATTCAAATGACTTCCCTTGTTAGATTCTCCTAACAACCTTAGAAGGGAAGATTGGCTGGATGGTCTAGCTGTGCAAGCATAAATCTTAGTAGGGTGGAAGAACAATTTTACTTCGGTGTGAATTATTGTAAAGAGGTTGTGGTTGTAAGAGGGAATGTCTTCACCTAGATGGCTGGTTCTGAAATTTGCATAGGGAAACCGGTTTTAGAAGAGGGAGCAAGAAATTCACTGTCCCTCAATCTCCATGTCCAGCTTTAAGAGTTACATGCTGGTTTCAGCAGAACTTAAAATGTACATTTAGTAGCATAGCTTTTTTAATTCAACAGTAATTGTTACATTTTTAAACCACTAAGGGAACAACTTTGTTTTTAAAGCCACATAATACAATTAGTCACAACAATATAGCTGTAATATTTACATAAAATATGATATAAAGAAAATTGCAATGCCTTCAAACGATCCTTAGACGATATTTATCAAGTACCTATAACATTTCAGGACCTGTGCTTTCATAGAAAAGATACCTTTTTGGATCTGTTTTTAAAGGTAGAATAGAATGGGTTGATGGGGCAGAAATAGAAAAGGTTGGGAAATTTTCATTTATTTGGTCTGTATATGGCTATAAGTACATCTTTGTCCACTAGATGGCAGAATATATTTATAAAACAACCTCCAGGGCAGCTAAGGAAAGTTGCTGGACCGTTTTCACTAAGGTTTGTGCTTTTTGTTTCAAAAGTTGCCAACCTGGAAGAATAGCAAACACTGAGAAAGGAAGTCAGCCCCAAATATCCCATTTACATTCCACACAAACCATTCCCAACTGAGTAAGTTGAGCGAACGCCCTGACCATATCCATTGTGGGTGGGTGGGGGGAATACAGACAGAGCTTTGAAATGAGAGAAAAAAAGATAAAGCTCATTGAAAAGAAAAATAGCCTTTCCTGATCTACCTTAGCTAGTTTAAGCTCTTATGTTATTCCCCTCATTACCCCTGAACGTCCACTCCTGAGACTTTCATCACTTGTGTGAAAAGCTTGCATTCCCCACCAAACTCAAACCCAAGAATATAGTCACTCCTATATTCCAAGTGCTTGGCACATTATAAGCATATGATAAGTCGAATGATTAAAAGTGCATTTATTTGTTACGTTGGGAGCAGGCACCCAAAAGGTTAATGGTAGAATGTGTTCCCTTTGGGTTTTATAATGGCTGGGTTATTAGCTTGCCTTTTGGAGTGGTAAAAGAATGGCTGGCTGGCTGAATTCAAGCTCTCTAGAGATCTTTGTTAGAGTTACTCTTTGTAGACTGGGGAAGCCAACATTAGAGTTCCCTGAGATGAGAAAATGAAGCCTGGAGCAGCATTAGCTAAATGAACCAATATCAGAACCGTCAAAATCTTTGGCCTGAAGGACCACCTAATGTCTTTAGATTGCCCCTGAGACTTGGGCAGCATGTGGAGTGAGTGGAGTGAGCAGAAGCCATGAAGCTAGCCT
This sequence comes from Rousettus aegyptiacus, assembly GCF_014176215.1. Lineage (NCBI taxonomy): Eukaryota > Metazoa > Chordata > Mammalia > Chiroptera > Pteropodidae > Rousettus > Rousettus aegyptiacus. Next base: position 39,252,523 of record NW_023416308.1, on the reverse strand, counting down.
TTGCAATATAAAAAGACATCAGGCAGTGCCTGCCAGGAGGAATGGGGCCTGTCCTAAGAAGCTAGGCTACAGTTCAGAACATTCAGAAAGGTGCAGCCAGCCCCAGAGCCCTAAGAGAGGCTGACAAAATTTTCTGACCTTAAATTAAATAAGAGTTTCTTAGATATGATTCAAAAAGTACAAGCAACCAAAGAAAAACAGATGTATTGGATTTCATAAAAATTGAAAACTTTTGTGCTTCAAAGGACACCATCACAAAAGTGAAGAACAACCCACAGAATTGGAGAAAGTATTTGCAAGTCATATATCTAATAAAAGACTGGTATCCAGAATACATAAAAAAAATTGGTGCATAAAAAGACCAATCAATTCTTAAAATAGACTAAAGATCTGAATAGATGTTTCTCCAAAGAAGATATACAAATAGCTAATAAGCACATACAAAGAGGCTTAACTTTATTAGCCATTGCCGAAATGCAACTCAAATCAAAATGAGATAGAACTTCACACTCACTAGGATGGCTATACTCAAAAAGAGACAAGAATAAGTTGGTGAGGATGTGGAGAAACTGGAACCCTCATACACTATTGTGTAAATGAAAAATGGTAGTGCCATTTTGTAAAACACTTTGGCAGTTCCTCAAAAAGTTAAACATAGAATTACATATGACCTACGCATTCCACTGTGACTTATGTACCCAAGAGAAATGAAAGCATACATCCACACACAAACACTTGTACACAAATGTTCATAGCAGTATTATTCACAGTAGCCAAAAGGTGTCAACACCCCAGATGTCCTTCAACTGTTGAATAGATAAGTAAAATGTGATATTTCCATACGGTGAAATATTCAGCCACAAAAAGGAATGAAGTACTGATACGTGCTGCACCATGGATGATCCTTGAAAACAGGGCAATCACAAAAGACTTCATATTATATGATTATATGAAATGTCCAGAATAGACAACTTTTGAGACAGAAAGTAAATTGGTGGTTGTCCAAGGCTGGGGAAAAGAGGGCTGGAAGAAATGCAGAGTTATTGCAAATGAGTTTGGGGGTTTTTTTGGTGGGGATGATGAAATTGTTCTAAGTTGATTCTAGTAATAGTTGCACAATTCTGCGAATGCACTGAAAATATTGAATTGTATACTTTAAGTAGATGAATTGTGTGGTATGTGAGTTATATCTCTCAATAAAGCAGTTTTATGATTTTTTTTTAAGAAAGAAAAGAGACTGTGGGGCTGGCTTCCTGAAGGTGGGGGGAGGGAGAGAAAAAATGAGAGGGAGAGAGAGAGAGAGAGAGAAAGGACATGAATGAGAGACTGTGAGTCCTGCTGTGGTAATTAGGAAGATGGATGAGGAGGAACAATAGAAATATGAGATGAGATATAGGATTCTTAGTCTCAAGGAACGGAGTAATCATGTCTGTGTTATTCCCAGTTTCATTGACATATAATCGACGTATAACACTGTATATAAGTTTAGCTTTGATTTTATACACTTACATATTGTGAAATGATTACCCCAGTAGGGTTAGTTAACACCTCTATCACCTCACAATACCATTTGCTTTTTGTGGTGAGAGCATTTACATTTTAGTGTCTTAGCAACTTTCAAGAATATAATACCATATTGTCAACAGTCACCACCAGACAGAATCCAAATACCTGTTCTTTTGTAGGGCCAACAAAAAGGCCTTTTAATTACAGTCTCCTTGCCTGAAGCAGGTCCCACTTCAGGCCATCAGCTGTGGGCAGTGTTCCCCTCTGTCTCTTTTCTAGCCCATCGTCCCTCCAGATTCCCAAAGCAATGTCTAATTCTATTACTTCCAGTGATTTCCCCATGGGTAGCAGTTTATTTCTGTCATCAAGTCTCTGATGAAATCTTTAGCCGTGAAATGTTTAGTTCAATCCCAACAAATCGTGTATAGTGTTAACTTGTCACAAGCTGCCCACGGCCTGCATTATGTGGTAATTTGGAACCGAGAGAAGTGATGATATAGGGCCAGGCTTCCTTTGTGAGCTCGCATTAATGCTAGAGCTGGTGATGTCAATTGACAGCCCATCGATTTGGGCTAATAGTGCATGGAGGGGGCAGAATTGGGCGAGGTAGGGAATAAAGGATGACGGCCAGTCACCAGGATCCCAGCAGCTTTTAATCTATTATTGCCTTCTTTTAATGCAACTTCTGTGTCAACTGCATTACTTCCACCAGCTCTGCCTGCTGCACTGAACTGTGAAGCCAGTGGGATGCCACCCTCAGAGTGTCCCAGAGTTTCCCAGTATTGATTCTTTGATGCTCTGGGGTGTGAATTATAATTATTTCATTAAGCCCTTTAATGGGTATCAACTATGAACCTTCCATAGCCCAGGCTGAGAGGCCAGGGCAAGGTCTGCGTCATTAATCTGTGTTCATCTCATTGCCAACAATTGTCCAACCCTCGACCCTTCTTTCCCCTCCCATTATCGCGTCTATAGTTTTAGCGGGAAGCAGGTCGATCTACTCTCAGAGAGGAGCTGTGAAGGGGAGTTGGCTGATTTGGGGAGGCTGTAGGGGAGGCCACGGTTGAGCAGATTGTACTGTTGGCTATTTACACTAAGGGGCTGGCTAATCACTTGGTCACATCTGCTCTGCCCAGTTCCGGTTTGCCTGTGAAGGGAGGTGATCCACAATACATTGGGACAAAGAGATCTTGCAGCTACTTCCTTGTGTGGCTTTGAGTCCTATTGTATCTTAGGAATATTCCACACCCTCACTTAAGTCACTCAACAATCTTATTAGAGTGCTGTAGAAATGAAGGAATATAAAATACAGCCTTGTGCCCTCAGGGAGCCTCAACTCTAGTAAGTGGTAGAGGGATCTATAAGTGAATAGGTAGCAACAAGACACTAATGAGCACTGAGATGGAACAAAGTAGCAGGAGTTATGACAACCCATGGAAGGGCCTCGATCTGGTTTGGGGGTCAAGGAGAGTTTCCTGGAGGGGAAAATGACTAACTGAACCTGAAGAATGAGTGGGGAGATAGTCACAGGAAAGAGGAAGGGCACAATAGTCTATGGGAACAATGTGATTCAAAGGCCTGGAAGTGAAAGAAAGAAGGCACATGAGATTTTCGGGACCTCATCTAGTTGGGTAAGGCCAATGCTATGTATGAGGTGGGCAAAAGTCCCTCTGAACTCTAGTTTCTTATCTTCTATCCACCTGCCATTGTGATAAATCTCATCGAGAGACTTAGGAAAACTGAAGAGTTCCTATTGGCATTTTTCATAATTTTATTGGATGCTTTGTTTTTACCATACTTTCCTATAGGCCAAAAGTGATTTTTATTTCAGATTCTTCACTTGTTTGGTTTGTGTGGTGGTTTTTAAACATGTTCACAATTTTCTTTTTTTGACACAGTTGTCATCAAGGTATGGAGTCTCATTCCTCTCCGCTCAAATATAAGCCATCTTCAGACACTGACTTATAATGGATAGAGTGTGGATAGAGTAACACTAGATAACTTGCACATCTAGATTATTAAATTTATGCTGCTTCCATCTGGTTCTCTAGATATTCACTGTACAAGTCTTCAGTTGCCCTGTAGGAAGTATGATTTCTCTGAGACATGTATGTGGAAAGACCATGTAGAAAGAGAAATACACTTGAGAAATCCCAGTCTTTGAGTGGTCCTCCTAGGCACCAGCCATGTGAGTGAAGAAGCCTTGAAGATGGCTCTGGCCCCAGCCATCATCTGACTGCATCTTCATTCAGGAAGAGAAATGATCAACTGAGAAATGGTCAACTGAGACATGATTGTTATTGTTTTAATTTACTGCCTTAGGGTGATTTGTTACACAATAGTAAATAACTGGAACAGTTAGATTTGATTAAGTTCATATCATTAAGTTTGGTTAATTTAGCTTTAAAATGAATCTTAAAACCAGGTAGTATGAGTCCTTCAACTTTGTTTTTCTTTTTAAAGTTTATTTTGACTCTTCTAGATTTTGCTTTTCCATGTAAATTTAAAAATTAACTCAATTTCTAAAAAAAGCCTGTGTGAATTATAATTGGGATTTTAATCACTCTATAGGTTAGGTTGGGTAAAATTGACATCTTAATATTGAGTCACAGTCCATGAACAGGCTATACATCTCTCCGTTTGTTTAGGTCTTTTAAAATTTCAGTCAGCAATGTTTTGTAGTTTAAAATAAAGGAATGTATTTTGTTAAATTGGTTCCTAATTACATTTTTATGCTATTGTAAATGGAACTATTTTTAATTTTTATTTTTCAATTACTTGCTTCTACTTTGTAGGAATATAGTTATACTTAAATATTGGCCATGCATTGTGTGATTTTGCTCAATTTACTTATTAATTCTAGTAATGTGGAGTTCCTTAAGGTTTTTTTCATAAACAATAATGTGATCTGTGAGTAAAGATGCTTTATTTCTTCCTTTCCAGTCTATGTACCTTTCACTTCTTTTTCTTTCCTTATTGTTTTAGCTAGGACCTCTAGTAAAATGTTGGCTAGGATAGTGAAAGTGGACATTCTTGCCTTGTTGCTGAACTTAAGAAAGCATTTAATATTTTACCATTAAGTAGGATATTAGCTTTGGGTTTTTCATAAATGCTCATTGTTTGGGTTTTGGTATCATGCTTATATTAAGAATAACTTTGTTGAGCATGGCAACCTATCCATGGCAAAACTGCCAACAGAGATCAAGATGGAGGAAGAGGACTAGTACAAATAAACATAGGAGCATGGCCTCACCATTTAAAGGAAATGAGCAAAACTGAAGTATTAAGAAGTGTTGCAAGATGTGGCTATTTGAGATAGCCTGGGAAGAATGGAGATAGGTAGGACTAAAAGAGAATAAAATCCTCAGGATGCGATTTGTGGATTTAGAATGGCTTCCTTCTTCCATTCCTCCTATTCACTTTTCTAAAGCCAGTTGAAATCTTTTCTCTACAGTACGCTCCTAGGCAAAGTTGGTGCTCACTACACACTTTGCACCTTTAGGATAGCACGTCACCATTTTGGAGATGTCTGTGTGCCTGAAGGTCACCCCCGCTTGATAGTGCGACCCTTTGAGGTTGGGACTGTGTCTTCTTTTTCATATCTCACCCCTCCCCTAGGCCTTGCCTCTCTAAGAATCATGGAACAGAGTCATAGCTCTGGGGTGGTACCATATTGCTTCAGCTGTGCAAACCTTAACAAGCTTTTCCTCTGAAAATGCTTTCCTTTAAAACATAGTTCTCTTCTAAGAACTTGTACCAAGGTTGTTACTTACTTCGCAGAGACTCAGTGTTCTCATTTATAAAACAACAACAACAACAACAACAACAATCATACCTATCTTAGAGGTAGTTGCTATTTGTGTGTTTTTTTGTTTTTTGGTTTTTTTTTTGGCGAGGCGCGATAGACACTCAATGCATATTTGTTGAATAAAGGAACATAGTTTTGTATTGGAACAGAGCTTAGGCCTAAAGATGAACAAAGGGACAAATCTTGCATGATCCCTAATATCAGGGTGTGAATTTGGATGGGAAAATGATTAGTTAAACCCTACCAGGCTTTGGAAAATGTACACTGTAGTGTAATAGGGTTCCCAACCCTATTAGAGTTTGAATCTCTTTTTTTATAATAAATAGTGTATAACATTCTATTTACTATCCTGGAATAAATTTCATAGATAACCAAAATATTACATGTAATGTTCTAATTATAAATCTGAAGGAGAATTAAAGAAAAATGATATGCCATAAAACAATATGCGTTTCAAATGCTCAAGTTTAGTTAAACTAGAAGACACAAAGAACCTTCAAGATGCTCACCCCTTCTTCAGAATCATTATGAAAGCAAGTTACAACACAGACTGATGTGTTGCCTTGGTGGCTCAGATATCAATGAAACTGCTGTCAAGACATGCTTTCCTGATGAGTAAATATTGGATTCTCCCAAATTAAACAAGGTACATTAATCTCTTATTTTACATGGCATTTTCATTCTAGGAAAATTCAATGTATTTTAAAACCATGTAAAAAATACTTCATGTTATTTTTGTACAACATGACTAAAGAAAGATATTTATAGCTAGCTACATAGATATCTGGAAGATACTCAGAAATAACTGGGTTGTGGAAATTTCTTCAATGTGCAAGACTGACCTGTGTATTAAAACATATGAAGCATCCCTCCCTCCTACCTACTTAAGGCCAGTCATACCTCCAATCATGGTAACAACCAAAAATGGGGACACTAACACCTCTGAGCCTAAACCCTGATTCTGGAGTTAGCTCTGGGTTCAAAAACCCTGGCACTGCCCCCTTTTGACTATGTGGCTTCTTGACTTTCAGTTTCTTTACCTACAAAAGGGGGATGATATTTATAGTCACAAGATGTGTAAAGGTTGAAATGACATTTAGTACAGTGTCAAGTACCTAGCACTCATAAATAGCTAACATGTACTGAGCACTTATTATTTATCACGAATAGAAACCACCCTCTGAGTTTAGTGTCGTTATTAACTCTAATTTTCAGTTGAGTGAGGCCCAAGTTACTTGCTCTAGGTCGCATAGAAAGTGACATGACAGAGATACGAACACAGGCAATCTGATTTCCAAGCCTGATTACCCATTATACCATATGACTCTATTAAGAGCAGTACCAGGCAAGACTCTTCTAACCTGCCAAGATTTAATCCCTTCTGAAAGCACACTGCTCTTATAAAGATCTCTAGTGGCTAACTCTCTAGAATACAGACAAGATTTGAGGAGGAAAAGGCAGCTAGGCCTTCTGCATTTCCTGTCAACCCACTCCCTTGAGTGAAGGATTGAGAGTTTCCGGCCTAGGGTGAGGAGCTTCCTGAACTATTATGCCAAGGAAACAAGTCTGGAATGGGTGAGGCGATTTGCTGAATTGGATAGGCCACTTGCTTTAGCACAGGCTGATTTAGGCTCCATCCAAAGCCCGATTTTCTAAAGTTTAGAGCAATCTGTTGATTCACATCAACACTGAGAAAGCATCTGGAGTGTTTATGGTGTTATGCTGACTCCAGAGGGCCAAAATGAGTCTCATAAACTTCCTGTCCTAAGGAGCTCATGGTGGAGAATCAACAGGAGGCTCTGTTAGCTGGGAAAGGAAGGCCTGAGGAGGACGGGATGGCTATTTTTGAATAGTTGAAGAATGTTAATATATTCTACTCTGGAGTTCAGAACTGGCATCTATGGCTGGGTTGAAGTAGCAGGAAGCAGTTTTAGGGATATTATGCCAGTTATTGAGTGATCGTCTCTAGCTCCAAATCTATTCTTTCAAACTCTGCTTTTTTGATGTTGGGCCTAGAATTCTGAAAACCACATTTCTCCTTGCCAACCCGATCCCTGTTAAGTCCCCCTGTTAGGAGAAATCGAAGGGAGACTAGAAAGCAGGAGGAAGGATAAGGAACTTCCATCTAGTTTGCTGTTACTGATAGCATCACCCAGCAACGGCCCTTCATCAAGATGGTGGCAATTGATTTTAGTTTCCAGCTTTTTTCCAGCGCACCCAGAATGATATCATTGTGCCCCATTCAGAGGTTGTCACTACTGTATAGAACTGCCTCCTCAGCGGTCTGAATCCTAGATTCATTAGGCTCCTCCAAGCTCCTGAGGTACCAGCAACAACCAAACGGCAGCCCCTCCTCTGAGGGTCAGCCCAAGCCTTATAGGCCCCTCCTCCAACCTGTTAGGCTCCAATAACTCCCTTCCACTCTCTTCGTGCCCCAGCTTTAGAGGGAGTATTGTTCCTGAAGTTATTGTTTCAGTCTCCCCTTTTAGCTTTGCCAGTTATCAATACCTATTCAGACAGTTTCTTATACGAAATTCTCTCCATTGAGACCCCTAGTGTGGTTTTTGTTTTCCTAACTGGACCCTGACATAATTACTGACAAGAAGCATATAGTATAACTAATTAGACTGGTTAAAAACTAAATGTATGATTTAGGAGGTTACAAAGTCTTCATTGCTGAAAGTATGGAATCATAGAATTTGTAGACCTGAAAGTATCTTTAGAAATTTATTATACCTCATTATTTTACTGAAACCCAGAACATTAACTGGCTCACTGAAAAGTATGCTATTTTATTTAACACTTCTATATAGCATTCTCTATATGCTAGACATTGTTCCGAACACTATGAATATTAGCTCATTTAAATTTCATAACAACACTCTCACATAGGTACTATTATTATTCTCCCCTTTTCTAGAATAGGAAACTGAGATACAGAGAGGTTAAGTAACTTGCCCAAGGAGACACAGGTAGTAAATCAGAGAACTGAGATTTGGACAAAGATTTCCAGCTTGAGTTCCTACTTTTAATCATTTTCTGTGTTGTGGTTAACTAGCAGCTGTGTCCAGTCTAGGACAACTAGCATACCTTTACTGCCACGCCAATAGTAGGGCAGATTGCCACTGGAGACCAGATTTTGATATTGGCGAGCTGGGGTGCTAATTTCTTTTACATTCTAATAAATTTCCTGTTATCTGCCGCAAGAAATTCTATGGTATATTTATTCACCACCAAAGGAAAAGTTTTCTAGCACCAACTCAGTGTCTGGCACTGTGTAGAGTAGATACTCAATCCATGCTTAAAGAAAGATTATGTGTGTAATTACTGTTATCAGTGTAGCAGCAACACCTAAAGTTTGTATTAAAACTTAAAAATATTTTAAAAATTAAAAACATTTTAATCATGATAAAGTACTATAACAAAGTTTATCATCTTAACTATTTAGTATTAAGTATATTCACATTGTTGTACAACTAATCTCCAGAACTTTTTTATACTACAAACTGAAACTCTACATCTATGAAACAACTCCCTGTTTCCCACTCCCCTAACTCCTTGCTGCTGGCAACTCCCATTCTATTTCCTGTTTGTAAGAGTTTGACTACTCTAAATTCCTCATATGTAGAACATTTTAAAAAAATAACAAATTAATTTTACAGTTTTAATCGTATTTGATTACAACAATAATTTTATAAGCAGTCAGGACAGAGCCTCTCAGAAAGAGGCCTGGACCACTTCCAATTTTTTAGGCTCTCAAGATATTAAGATATTGCAAATTGAGATTATAAAAATTGTGTCATATTTAAAATTTTACATTGAATGAATGAATACTTTAAAAAATGCAGTGCCATATTCTTGTTTAAATTTATTTAAAAAATTTCTTAGAGTGTACTACAGGTTTGGTCCAAAAATGACACAAATGTTTCAAATTGGATGATGAACATACCTTTCAATCTTGTTAGTATTTTTCTGTGGCTCGATGTATATTTTGAGATAATGTCAAAATCTAAACTTGATGTCCTTCATTAATGTGAGGTTCAGGTGAAATTACCATTTCTCCCTCTCTACCAATGTTTCCCATCGTGAAAGGCCATGGGGCAGACGTCATCCCCACTTTTACAAACCAGAAGAGTCTCAGCAAGTATTGTTCCTAGCTGAAAATATGACAACAAATTTGGTGGTGGGGTCAAGACTTGAATTTAGGTTTTAACTTTAAGCCTAAATGCTCTAAGCACCACGCCCAACTGTCAGGGGCTCTCTGCATTTCAGTTCACTGCTAACACAGGCAGAATGTCAATAGGGCTGCAGTGCAGAAGGCTTCTGTGGGTTCTGCTGGGCAAGCTGATTGAAATGGGCTACCTTGTGGGTAGTGAGATCCCAGGCAAGAAGAGCAGTCAAAAAGAGGTCTAACACAATTTGGATTTGCTGCAAAAAAGATTTATGAGTGAGAGTACAGAGGAGGATGTGGCATTAGATTATTTCCAACTTCTGTTCAGACACACCAGCACAGGGCCATGCCCAAATCATCCAGGTCTCTGCTCCCTGAGGGGAAGCTGTCTGGCTGCGCATTTGTTTCTCCACCTTTTCATTTTCAGCCAGCAGCCGTGGTTGTTGGGCAGCAACAGCTTAATTTGAACAATTGGGCTCTGGTTTCCTGAGGAAAACAGTCCGGGCGCCTCAGCCATCCATCAGTATTCTCTTCAGTCCCCCGGCAGCTGCTCATTGCAGGCTGGCTCAACCTGTGGTGACCTCATCTTCTCACACAGAGCAGAAGAGGATTTGGGAAAAATTAGTTATATTAGTGACTCCCTGAAACACTCCGTTTACTTGTGATATGACAAATATTTCAGCCATTAGGATCTCACTGTCTCTTATCATCTTAAATACACTCACTTACATTCCAAATCACTACTTAATTTAAAAGCCTATTTGTTGAGATTGTTGCAGGCTCAGGGAAAAGGAGAGACAGGCACTCACTCAGCTCTGGCTGGAATAGAGTCAGACTTGGAACTTCGATTGAATCTTTCTCCCCACGACTTATGCTTGCTCAGGTACAAGCTAAACATTTAGGAAAAGAGACTTAAAGGGAAACACATACTGTAGAGATTTATAAGCTCTGCTTAAAAAGGGGCATTTCGGCATGGTGACCTTGGGCAAATGACTTTATTGCTGGTGTCATGTTCCCTGACCCCCAGATGTAGTGACTCATTCGGGGAACATTTATTGAACCCCTAGGCAGTATGACAGATTCTGAGGTTACAAAGATAAATGAGCCATGTCCCTCTGCTCAGAGCTGTTTTCAGTTTATTATTAATAACAAACATTTATTGAGCACTTACTTTTGCCTACTATACTAAATACTATATATGCGTTTTTCATCTAGTATGTATCATAATCTTAGGAGTTAGCTACAATGCTTTATTCCCACTTTACAAATCAAGAGACTAGTCTGTCTGACTCTAATTCATAATATTAAACACTGTGCAGTACTGCCTACCCACATAAAACTCCCCCAAGTGGAATTTGTAAATGGAAAATTCCAAGAGCATTCCATGTTGAATATATGTATATATTGTGTGATCAAGATATTTATATGCTGTCGGATCTGCAACAGGGACAAACTTAACATATAAGAGTTAAGGACTGGTAGAATTCATATGTCAGAAACCACTGTCTAGCTAGCACATATCAGAACCCTTGTTATTTACATTATACTTCTTGTTTTTCTTTATTTTGGTCTCTTTGGTTCCACGTAAGGTTTCGGCTTTTTTTTTTTTTTTTTTTTTTTTTTTAGCATTTCTCAGCTGTGTTAAAGGGAAGCAAGGAAAGAGAATTTTCCTACCTTGGCTTGGGTTAAAAGCAGAAATAGCAGACTCCTTGGGACACAGCATGGAGGTGATTGGAGATATCAACTTGGGTGACTCCTAGGTCCCGCATCTGTGTTAGGAGACTTGGGCCTCACCACCCTGCTATAGCTGGTTGATTCAGAGGTAGACTCCTGTCTCAAACTGGGAGCCAGGAGACCTGGACACTAAACTTTGGAGCAGTCATGTTAATGACTTTGCACAACTCCTGCAGTGTAGAGCCCCTGCAGCAGTTACCTATTGATGTGTGACAAACAACCCCAAAATATAGTGGCTGAATGCAACAATTTATTATTTCTCATTGTTCTGTGAGTTGGTTGGACAGTTCTTCATCTGGGCCCACTCATATAGCTGCATTCAGGAGGCAAACCGACCAGAAACTTAGCTCTGCAGGGATGCTGCAATGGCTTTCTTTTCATGTGGTCTTGCCTCCTCATGGAGTCTTGACCAGGCCTCTTCACATGGCAAAGACAGTGTGCCAAGAGGGAAAGGGCAAGACATTGCTTGGACACTGTAGCCCAGGTCTTTCCTGGCATTCTACTACTCAGAACATGTTGCCAGGCCAGTCCAGTGTCAAGGGGTGGAGACATGGACTCCATTTCTTGATGGGAAGAGCTGCAAATAATTATGCCCAAAGGATGGACTGACAAATACAAAATAGACACAAATTATTTGTGGCCTTGCCCATTAAGAGGTGGAGTCCCTTTTCTCAATGCTGGCACTCTCAATGCTGGTGATGTTCTTGACCAACAGAATGTAGTAGAAGTGATGTATAGCTGCCATGACAGGCCTTGTAGTTCCACTCTTACCTTCCTGGTACATTTCTCATCACCATGTGAAGAAGCTGGGTCTGGTCTCTTTGAGGATAAAAGACCCGTAGAGAGGGAGAATCTGTAGCCTTCCCTTCTGAGTCCAGCCCCAGTCTATTTACCACCTGAACGTTGTCACATTAGTGAGTCCAGGAGAAAACAACAGAAGAATTTCTAGTCAACCCTTAGAATTGTGAAAAATAATACATTGTTGTTTTAAGCCACCAAGTTTTGTAGTGGTTTGTTATGCTGTACTAGATAAATAAAACAGCTCCCCTAGGCTGCCCCTTGTTCAAAAGGCTAGCCTCAAACTATGAATGGTCAGCATTTCTTTTGATCTTGTGACTAGTCTCCTAACAAGTCATTTTCCCTCATCAAGGCAGCCAGAGTTTATTTCTGTTGCTCATAATAAATATTTAGTACAAGAAACCCAAAGCAAAGGGAAGAAACTTTGTATTGTGGACCATTTGGTCCCCCCCCCCCCGCCACGCTGCCCCTGTAAAGAATCTCTCATCTGCACCTGGCACACACACACAAAAAAAGAATAAGAAAAAGGAAGAAATTAAGATTTATTGCATTATCTCTATTCATCAAAATCTTTACTAGCTTCTAAAAATTTATTTTTGCAACTTTTTTGGGTACATTGAAAATCTTGGTTCCTGATAACATTAGTATGATAACTTATTGACATTATTTTACAATAACTAAAATAGTTTTTAAATAATTAAACTAATATTATTACTAATAATCAGAAGTTTACATGTTCTCTCCAGCTCTATTTGTCTTTAGAATATTCTGTTACTATAGTCTAAGGTCACTTGGAATAATTGTTTTCTCTGGGTGTTTATTCGTCAAATTAATTTATAGAAATTTTTAGAAATTGTTTTTATATAATATTTTCAAATATATAAAACATGTTTCCAAAGTCAAATATATGCAAAGTGTATTTAAAGAAATCTTGCTTCCAACTGTGATCCTGCCAATCCTCCCCCACTTTTATTAGCTTTTGATTTATTTTTTTCCAGTGTTCGCTTTTGCAAATATAAGCAAATACATATCTATATTTGAACTTGTTTCCACTTTTTTTTTTTAATCAAAAAGGTGATATTCTATGTATCCATATGTTCCACTTCTTGCTTTTTCACTTAATATATATCCTGAGGATCACTCTACATTAGCACATATAGTTTTATCTCATTACTTTTACAATTTCGGAGTACTCTGTTGCATGCAGTTATCATACTTATGCAAGTAGTTATTGATGGATATTTGAATTGTTTCCAATCATCTGCAATTACAAATAATGCTGCAAAGATTAACTTTGTCATTTTGAATGCTTGCTTTTGTATCTTTGGAATGGATTCTTAGTAGTAAGGTTTCTTCATCAAAGGGTAAATGCACGTATTTTTCTATATATTTACAAATCCTCTTCGAATAGGGCATTGTCTTTCTGAGTCCCCAACAACAATGAATGCCTATTTCTCCACCACTTCATCAATAAAATAGTCTCATGAATTTTGGGATTTCTGCCAATCCAATGGGTGAAAAGTAGCATCTTAGTATAGTTTTATTTTGCATTGCTCTTATTATGAGTGAATTAGTGCATCTTCTCATGAGTTGGGTGGCCATTTAAATTTTTTCTGCCTGTTCAAATTTTTGCAAGGACTTTTAAGTATATTGACATATAACGACCTTTAATCTCGCACCAACCCTGTGAGGTATGTATGCCCCCTTATAAAGATGAGGAAATTGCAGATTAGAGAGGTCAAATAATTTACCCAAGGTCACATAGCTAATATGTGGCTGAAGTCAAGTTCCTAATTGTTAAACCCTGTGAATTCTTTATGGGTCTATTTCCAGGAGTGAACTTGGAGCTCTTGTGTTTATTTTTAATAAAAGATACGGATATGGATTCACATCTCTAACATAGGACTGCTTCAGGAGGTTCTGTCATGATTGGACCTGGGGGAGAGCAGGGGAGCTTGTGCTTATAAAGAGGAGGTGGTACCTGATGTGTCACCTAGCAGCACCCAGCAGCACCCTGAGGCATTTTGAGGAAAACGGTGAGAGACCTGCAACCTATTTTATTCTGTTAGAGAATCAGTGAGGTGCTTGATGAAGCCATTAAGTGGGATTCGTGTCTCCATTCTACTTGTAAGACTCCAGGAGGGCAAATGCTGATGGAAATTTATTGATTTCTTTTTCTGTCTTTACCGAATGGGTCAAAAACATGGTATAACACTGCTGGTTCCAATTAAAATCACCTGTTAGCTTACAAAGGTTGGCCCTTTCCACCCTCCCCCATCTCCCCCATTTAAAAAGGGTTTAAAAGATTTTCATTTAATTGATTTGCTGTAAAATGCCCTTTACAATTACCCAGATAAACTAGGCGTCACCTGTGGAGTAAGAGCCAATTTGAGCTGTTTATCAAGACTTCGCCTCTGGCCACTTCTCACCCTGGGATCTTGAGTTTCTGTATTGATAGCTTGCATCTGTCAACATTAGATATTTTTAGTGGGCTGCAGAAAGCTTTTAGGGAGATAGAGATGGTGGGGCTGCATCTTTGAGCAGGTGAAGAAAGCATGATGAGGTTTTTTGTTTGAAATGAGAATGGCTTATTGTGCTGAAAACAAATTCAGAAAATCAGCCCTGGCCCCATATGCCTAAAAATAATCAGAATTTGCCCCATTTAAACACCAGGCAGTGGGCCTCAAGGAAATAGGAATGTGGGTAATGGATAAAATGAAGTAACAAAATTTTCCGTTTCTTTTGGTTTGGGTTTTATGTCAAGCTGTGTTGAATATCAGGAAGAAGAAGTTGGGGAACCTCTGCAAGAGTTGTGTGAAGTGGTATTTGTGTTCTTTGAACTGATGTGGGATGAAGGGTGAGAATTTATAGAAGGTGGGAAACAAAGAAAGAAGGACATGAGGGTATTTATTCTAGGTCTTGTGTATTTCTGAAACCATACACTTGAATCCACTTAATCATAGACACAATATCCATTCTGGTTTAAAAACTATGTCAAAATACAGAGCTAGAAAACAAAAGACAGATAAATGTGAAAGAGGAAAGGTAAATTCTGGAAAGTATAGACCAATCTTGAAATTGATCATGGTAAAGTTCTAGAATAAATTCTGAAACAAATATTTTGTGAGACTTTGAAAAAAGAGTGGATCACTAGCAATGAAGTATAATTTCCACTCTGTTATAGAACAGGGGAGCACTCTAGACACAAGAAGTCTTGACATAATAGGATGGTTAAAGAGAATAAATGATAGAATATTTTTGAAATCTGTTGGCACATAGTTGATGCATGATAAATATTAGTTGCTCTACTTCAGGTTTTCATAATATCCATCATAGTCAAACTACTTCAGAGACTTGTCTACTTTTGCCATTTTTGCTTCCTCATCTCCTTCCCTCTTGACTCTGATGTGAACCCCTACTTATCCACTAACACCTCTATTACCAATGACTTCCTGGTCACTAAATTCAAGAATACTCTCAGTTCTTATATTGCTTAAACCCTCTGAGAATTTTGACATTCTTAACTCTCCCTCTTCTATGAAACTTTTCTTCTCTTGGAGTCTGTGACACTACATTCTCCTGGATTCTCTCTTTTCTATCTTCCCACTTCCCAAACTCTTTGGCAGAAAAGCATTTCTCTGCTGTTCCTTAACTAACAATGTTGCTCTGGGTTCTTTCTTAGATCTCATTTCCTACTCTTCTTGGGAGTGATTTCAATACAGTTCTTATCAAAATCCCAGGAGACACACTTCAGTTCCAAAGATAAATATAGACTCAAAGTGAAAGAGTGGAAAATGATATTTCAAGCAAATGACATTAAGAGAAAAGCAGGAGTAGCGGCACTAATATTGAATGAAATAGACTTCAAAATAAAAAGGTAAAGAAAGATACTGAGGAACATTTGATAATGATTAAGGGAATCATGCACCAAGAAGACATAACACTTATAAATATCTATGCTCCCAATCAGGGAGCCCCAAAATATATAAAGCAATTACTAACAGAACTAAAGAGAGAAACAGACCAAAACACTATCATAGTAGGGAACCTAAATACCCCACTGTCAGATATGGACAGATCAATAAGGAAATAACATTCTTAAATGATACGTTAGACTAACTAGACATAATTGACATATACAGAGCCTTTCATCCCCAACAGCTGCTTATACATTCTTCTCTAGTGCACATGAAACATTCTCAAGGATTGACCACATACTGGAACACAGAGACAGCCTCAATAAATATGAGTGTTGAAATTATACCAACCACATTCTCTGATCATAATTCTTTCAAACTAGAGATCAACTGTAAAAAGGAAGCAAGAAGAACCACAAACACATGGAAATTAAACAACATACTACTGAAGAATAACTGTGTCCGAGAAGAAATAAAAAGAGAGATCAAGAGATACATAGAAACAAATGATAACGATAGTACAACATATCAAAAATTTTGGGACACAGCAAAAGCAGTAATAAGAGGAAAGTTCATATCATTACAGGCCTACCTCCAAAAACAAGAACAAGCCTAAATAAACAACCTAATGCTTCATCTTAAAAAACTACAATAGGAAGAACAAATGAAGCCTATAGTCAGCAGAAGGAAAATAATAATCATAATTAGAGCAGAAATAAATGAATTTGAAAACAGAAGCAAAAAAAAAAAAAAAGAACAATAGAAAAAATAATTGCAAAGAGCTGTTTCTTTGAGAAGGTTAATAAAATTGACGAACCCCTGGCTAGACTCACTAAAGAAAAAAGAGAAAGGACACAAATAAATAAAATCAGAGATGAAAGAGGGGAAATTACCACAGACATTGCAGAAATACAAAGGATCATACAAAAATACTATGAAAAAGTACATAACACCAAATTTAATAACCTAGAAGAAATAGACCAGTACTTAGAAAGATACAACCTTCCCGGACTGAATCAAGAGGAATTGGAAAATCTAAATAGACTAATCAGCAGTATGGAAATTGAAACAATAATCAAAAACCTATCAAAAAGTCAAAGTCCAGGACAGGATGACTTCACCAGTGAATTCTACCAAACATTCAAAGACGATTTACTACCTATTCTCAAACTCTTCCAACAAATCAAAAAGGAGACAATACTTTCAACTCATTTTATGAGGGCAATATTGCCCTGATACCAAAACTTGGTAAAGATAACACACAAAGAAGAAAACTACAGACCAGTAATCTCTCATGAACACAGATGCAAAAATCCTAAATAGGATACTAGCAAACAGAATACAGCAACATATTAAAAAGATTACAGATATGCAACATACGCAAATCAATTAATGTGATATACCACATACACAAATTAAAAAATAAGAATTGTATGATCATATCGATAGATGCAGAAAAAGCTTTGGACAAGATATAGCATCTATTTATGATCGAAACACTTAATAAAATCAGTAACTCACTATAACAAGGGCCATATATGACAAGCCCTCAGCCAACATTATACTTAATGGTGAAAAACTAAAAACCTTACCTTTAAGATCAGGAACAAGGCAAGGCTTTCTATTATCGTCACTGTTATTTAGTATAAATTTGTACAGCCACAATGGAAAACAGAATGGAGGTTCCTCAAAAAAATAAGAATTGATCTACCATATGATCCAGCAATCCCTCTACTGGGCATTTACCTCAAAGACTTGAAAACTCACAACCAAAAAGATATTTGCACTCTGATGTTCGTAGAAGCATTATTCATGGCGGCCAGGACATGGAAGCAACTGAAGTTGCTATGATAGATGATTGGCTAAAGAAATTGTGGTACATGTATATAATGGAATATTACTCAGCCGAAAGAAGAGACGAAATATTGCCATTTGTGACAACATGGATGGACCTTGAAATAATGTTATACTAAGTGAAATAAGCCAGACAGAAAAAGTTGAAAATCACGTGATATCACTATACATGGGATATAAACCTAAAAGCAGCAAATGAACTGGACAAACAGAGACTCATGGACATGGTCAATGGACTAGTGGTTAAAAGATGGTAGGGAGGAGGGGGGAAGTAGACAGGGGAAAAATATAAATCATTTCTTCAGTTAAAAAATAAATTAATTATCCATTTATGGCCGTGCTACCCTGAACAAGCCCAATCCCATCTAATCTCATAAGCTAAGTAGGGTCAGGCCTGGTTAGTACTTGGACGGGAGACCACCTAGGAAGACCAGGTGCTGTAGACATAAAAAATAAAAAAATAAGCGATTGTAAGCTGACAAGCTTCTTGCAATCTGTGAGGTCAACTAAGGATTGCCTCACCTAAAATAAATAAATAAATAAATAAATAAATAAATAAATAAATAAATAACTAACTAACTTAAAAGAGGAGGTCCCCTTCTCACCTACTCTTCTCCTTTGGCATAGTTGCCCCTGGCTGGGGAGTGGGGGCTTTGGGGGTCTGGACTGGGCATCCTATCACTGCCTCGGCCCATGTGGGCTGACATTAAAATAAAAATCCACTCCATGTTAAAAAAAAAGAAATTAATTAAAATAAATCATGGTGATAGATTCGCAACTCTGTAAATGTGCTAAAAGTTATTGAATTGTGAACTTTCAATGGGCGAATTGTATGTATGTAAATTATATCTCAACAAAGATGTTTTAAAAATTCTCGTCTCATAGTGCTCATATCTTAGTGAAAAGCTAATTGATTCCACTTTCTAAATGTCTTTCAAATCTATTTACTTTTTCCTTCAGCCAGACACTATCTCCTACTTGGGTCACCACAAAAACTTCCTAACGGACTATCCTGGCTCCACTGTGGTCCTCTGCAAATCTCTATTCTGTTGCCTTGGAGATCTTTCTAAAGGACAAATTAGTCACATCACCTCTTGCCTTAATCTTGCCATGTCTTCCTGTAGTTTCATGGGTAAAGTTCAAATTTTTTAATCCAGACGAAAAGGCTCTGCATAATCTGGTCTCTGGCTATCTATCTCCCTAACCTCATTTCTCACCACCTAATACTCATCACTACAGATGTTCACATTTTCTTTCAGTTTCACTAATTGCTTTACCCTACCTCATTTCTGGATCTTTGCAAAGACTGGTCATTCTGGGTTGCAGCTTACATGTCACTTGCTCTGAGACATTTTTTCTTAAATAGCCTTCTTCTCCACATATTTGTGTTAGATGCCCCCTCACCCACATTTTCCCCTTTATTCTATAATGCTTTCTGTATGCCAGACACTATTCTAAATGTTTTATAAAATTGACTCACTTAATTTTTACAACAACTATAGGATGTAGATACTATTATTATCATTTCATGGTAGAAATGAGACAGTGGAGGTACAGAGAGGCTAAGTAACATTCCCAAAGTCACACAACTAGTGGTAGAGCCTGGATTTGAATTCAGATAATATAGTTCTAGAGTTTGTGCTATTATATTATGCTGCCTGCAATTGCTTAATGTATCACAGTACTTATTACACTATATTGTAATTGACTTTAATTATATCTCCATGTGATTTTTAGTTCATTGAAAGTAAGAATTATGTCAGTCTTATTCATTATATTCCCAGTTTGAGGCTTAGCCCACAGTAACCTAATTTAAAGAAAATGAATGAATGAGCAAATAAATAATTTAAGAAACACACATGTGAGATATACAAAGAAACAGTTATAGAGTTTCTAGCTAGTACAACAATGCTCTGTTAATTATTTGATGTTATGTTGAAAGACTTCTAATTTACAAGTTACATGTCTCGGGAACTTATGTTCTGATAAAGTGCCTTATACTTAGTAGTTGATCAGTAATCCTTGTTTAATTTAAAAAATTTTTCATTTAATGTAAGATTTACAAAAAAAATTATAAAAACAGGATAAAAAATTCCTACGCACTCTTTACCTAATTTCCTCAAATGTTAACATATTACGTAACCACAACACAATGATAAAACCAGGAATTAAAGTTGCTATTATTCCATTTACTAATTATAGATATCATTGATTTTCATTAACTGTCCCAATAATTCTCTGTTTATGGTTCAGGATTCAATGCAGAATTACACATCGCATTTATTTTTCATGTCTCCTTAGTCTTTTTAAAACTGAGACAGAGTCTCGCTTTTTCTTCATCTTTCATATTCTTAATATATTTGAAGAGTACTGGTCAGTTAAATTATAGGCCTTCCCTCAATTTCAGTTGGATGTGTCTTTGTCAGCACATCATATCAGGAGGCATATAGTTATCTGTATGTTTCATTACTGGTGACATTAACTGGTTAAAGAGATATTTTCTAGGTTTTTCACTGCAAATTATTATGTTTCTCACTGTAATTAATAAGTATCTCATGGAGAGATACTTTGAGACTATGTAGATATTCCTTTTCTGGTCATATTTTCACCCACAAATATTAGCTTCCTTAAAACAATTTACTGTGGTGTTTGCAATTGATGATTTTCTTTTTTCTTTTATTATTATTAATTATTATTAATATTATTTATTCCTATACAGCACCTGGTCTTCTTAGGTGGTCTCCCATCCAACTGCTAACCAGGCCTGACCCTTAGTTTTTGAGATCAGATGGGATTGGGCTTGTTCATGGTGTCATGGTCGTAGACCATGGACCATGACGCCTCTGGAATGCCAGTCCAGGACCTTCTGTGTGTAAAGCAGACGTGCTAACCGCTATACTATGCAACCACGTCCAATAATTGGTGATTTTCTATTTCCACCATCACTTCTACATTTATTCATTGGAATGCTACAGTAAGAAAGGACTTTTCCTTTTCCTCTGTTTGTTTATTTACTTATTCAATCATTTATTTATATCAACATGGACTCTTGAATATTTGTCTTATTCTGTCTTATTCATTATTTGTCTTATTCATTTTATCATTTTTTATTTCGTTGTCCAAATTGTCTCATATTGTGGAGCCCTATCATATTAGCTTGTTTTATTTCAGTATGTCCCCCAACACTTTTTGAGCATTTCCTTACTTGCTGGTATCCCAAGTTCACTCTGTTCCAAGTTCACTCTGTACTTTCCCTGTCCCACTCAACTAATCAGGCATCTTGTTAAGTAGGCCTGGAGAATAATATTCGAAACAAAAATCTTGCCACTAGGTAATCACTGCTACTAGGGTGTCATTATTTCTTCACTCAGTGGTCAGAGCTGGGAAATATATGCATGTGTGACATATACACATTTCTACTTATTTCCATATCTGTCTGTCTGTTTTATCTATCTATTGAAAAACTTTAGTTTATACTGATACCTCCAATTCTATTCCAACACTCAGGGTTCATTTCATCCTTTCCTTTTCTTATTTGTAATTCCTTTCTATGACAGTGAAAAATCTGGTACTTATTATTAATAATATGTTTACTTATTTGCTCAACTCTAGATTACACATAAAGCAGTTATCAGGATTGATAACCTACAACCTATCTGAAAAACAAATTTATTAATTAGAGTACAATAGTGTATACTCTTTAGCCTTAAAGTTTGTAGTTTAAATTATTGTCCGAAGTTCTTTAATTCCTTTCTTCTTATACCCTTTGTTGCAATTATGATTAATTTGTAATAAAGCCAATACATCTTTTAAAAAGTCAAAAACATTTTGAAAAATAGCATGTATATAGAACAGTCTCTTTCTTGGTCACATAACCCAGAAGCCCTGGAGTAATATTCGCAGGCTAGGTATTCTGGAGGCTGTAGGGAGATTCAAACCCTGGTCTCTTACCACCCTGTTCTTTCCCCCAATACCCTTCTCTACTACTGTTATCACTTGTTTCTTTAGTGCTTTGGGAAGAAATTCTCATAAGTGCTTTAAAAGTACTGAATTTCAATCTAGCCCATCTGTACTGAACTCCCCACTGCTTCAGCCCCAGCCCAAGTAAAACCAAGTATTTGTAAAACTACTTTGACCTGCATCACCTGCAGGGAGTTTTCTATACCAAATATCAGGTCTACCTGGATCATTACATTTTATCAATCTTTTTTCCTTTCTCTTGGGCTTAAATAAGCCACCAGGTGGCGCTTCAGAGTCTACTGCAGTCCCACTTTACCTTTTATTATTTTTAATTTATCTTTTTATTTTTAAGGTCAGCTTCTTTAGCGGTTAGGTTAACTTTAGGAAACAATGGCATTTCTGAGAAGTGGAGAGACATTCTAGTTGAATTTTTTAATTAGTTAAAGATTTATTTATTTTTTATTTTATTGCCATTTATGTCTTCGGTTCAGTTCCCAGTAAAATAACAAATAAAGCACAATTTAGCTTTTGTCTTTGTCTTTGCTAGCAACCTTGGTTCCTATCTTTTTCCTGTCATTAAAATTTGCGCTAAGGAAAAACAAAGATACAAGTTTGTTGACAGCCAAGATGGATTTATTTTCCAGGAGGCCTTCACAATAAGTGTGACTGAGCTCCTTGGGCCATCAACCTCTCTTCAAGGGAAGCTTTGACAGAACATCCAGAGGCTAGAATTAATATAGAAACTCCACTTCCTCCTGGGGGTCAGTTAGCTGTTCCAGACTTTGGTTTTCTTATGTGTAATATGAAGGGATTATTGAACTTCATGGTCTCAAACACAAATTCCTCAGGAGTCAGGGGGATACGTCTATGAAAAGGCTGAAGAGTGATTTAAGACAACAGGAAATGGTGTTGACTAAACTAGAATTCGAAAGTGCATTCCCCTACTAAACTGCACTCAAATTTAAAGTTTTAAAACACATTGAGTGGACCAAGCAAAATACCTCTGGGCGTTGAACATGTCCAGAAAGCCATCAGTTTGAAGTTCTTGGATTAGAGAATCTTTATCGCTAGGTTTCTTCTAGGTCTAAGGTTCTGTGAATATCATATAATTTGCTAATGTTCTTTTATCTGCTTGGAATATTAACTGTCACCATTATTCTCTATCACCTCTGCATCTCTAAATCCTAATTCCTTCTTATAAGATCCATTCAAATGTCACCTACTTCAGGAAGTTTCCCTTGGTTTTTTTCTCTCTAAACTGGAAATATTTTTCTCTTCTCTGAAGTCTTCTAGCACTCTAATGTACCCTCTTCATGGCCTTTACTGCTTATTGCTTGTTCTATTACGCCATGGTTATTTACATGCTGGTTGGTTATCAATCTTTTTCTACGTATTTTTTTAAGCTCTTTATGGGCAGATTTCATGTCTAATTGAGTTTTGTATCTCTACTATATGGGAAATCAGTTAAAAAGTATTTACTGAGTGCCTACTTTATGCTAGACCTGGTTTCGTGCACAACATTCAGCACATAGTGAAGACTCGATGTTTGCTGAATGAATGGTATTGAATGGTCAACTAGAATAGTGAAAATGACAGACAATGCCAAGTGTTAGGGAAGGTGTGGAGCAACTAATATACTCTGTTGATCTCCATAACCTTTGCCTTCAAGCGTATTCACATACGCTTGTTGCATGGCAAGATGGATTTTGCATGTGTAGTTAAGGTTACTAATCAGTTGACCATAAGATTGAGATGTTATCTGAGTGGGTCCAATTTAATCCTATGAGCCCTTTAAAAGCAGAATTTCTTCAACTGGTAACAGAAGAGGACATCAAAGATATTCAAAGCATGAGAAGGATTTATTGAGTTGTTGCGGACTTAACTGGACCTAAAAGTGGCCTCTAGAAGTGAAAGCACCCCTTAGCTGACAGCCAGCAAGTAAATGGGGAGCTGAATCCTGTGTAACTGCAAGGAACAATTCTGCCAAAAACCTGAGTGAAATTGGAAGCAGATTCTTCCTCAGAGCCTCGAGAAGAGCCCAGGCCGGTTGACACCTTGACTTTGACTTACAAGACCTTAAGAGAAGAACCCAGCACAGCCTGCCTAGGCTTTTGACCTTCAGAACTGTGAAGCAATAAATGGATGCCATTTTAAACTACTAAGTTTTTGGTAATTTGTTATGCAATAATGAAAAAAAAAAAGAATGAAAGAAAGAAAACT
Organism: Rousettus aegyptiacus; assembly: GCF_014176215.1. Lineage (NCBI taxonomy): Eukaryota > Metazoa > Chordata > Mammalia > Chiroptera > Pteropodidae > Rousettus > Rousettus aegyptiacus. The sequence continues at coordinate 39,228,555 of NW_023416308.1, read as the reverse complement.
AATACAGGAACTCATCCAGCACCGTGGACTCACACGAAGAGGAATGAAGGCCTCCAGGTAAAAGTCAGTGTAAAATTGCCAACCATGTGGGGAGCCATGTGGGTTAGCCATGTGCTCTTCAAGCCCCAGTCAAACCTTCAGACAGTGCAGACTGGGCTACTGTCTTTACTGCAGCTTCATAAGAGATCCTAAGTCAGAACCAGCCCCCACACTGCTCCCAAATTCCTAACTCACAGGCATTGTGAGAAAAGAGATGGTTATTATTGTTATAAGCCACTGAGTTTTAGGGTAGTTTGTTATGCGGCAACTTGTCACTGATAGAGCAAGTGCTTGGTGTGTGTTTCCAGATTGATCGGCTACCCTAGGGCTTTATAACCAAGCAGGCTTATTTCAGGCCCCTTTGTTCTCTGTCATCCTAGAATTCAGACCATGCAGGCAGCTTCACTCTCCTCCACTCTTCCTGAGACAGATTCTTTGTAACTCCCCTGACTTCCTGCTGGCCCCTAGGTGGACTTCCCTACATGGCACTAGGGTATAGAGTTGCCTAAGTTGCTCTGGTGAGCATGCTTAAGGGCAAACTAAGCTTCCTTAGGAGGAAGATGAGAGGAAAATGTACTTTTTAATATCTATCTATCTATCTATTTGTTTATTTATTTTTATGGTGACATTGGTTAACAGAATCCAGTAAGTTTCATGTGTACAATGTAACAGTAAGGCATACATATATATTGCATTGCGTGTTCACCTCCCCTAGTTAGATTTCTTTCTGTCACCACATATTTGACCCCTTTACCCCATCTACCTCCCTCCCCTCTAGTAACTATTAGACTATTGTCCATGTCCATGAGTCTCTGCTTGTTTGTCCTGTTCATTTGTTGCTTTTAGGTTTCTATCCCACATATAAGTGATATAATTTGGTTTTCAACATTTTCTGTCTTATTTCACTTAGCATGATTATCTTGAGGTCCATCCAGGTTGTCTCAAATGGCAGTATTTCATCTCTTCTTATGGCTTATATTCCGTCGTATATATGTACCACAGCTTCTTTAGCCAATCATCTATTGTATGACACTTTGATTGCTTCTATGTCCTGGCTACCGTGGATAATGTTGCTAAGAACATCGGTGGGCAAATATCTTTTTGGATGTGAGTTTTCAAGTCTTTGGGGTAAATACTCAGTAGAGGGATTGCTGGATCATATGGTAGATAAATTCTTAGTGTTTTAAGGAACCTTAATACTGTTTTCCATAGTAGCTATACCAATTTGCAGTCCCACCAGCAATATATGAGGGTTCCTTTTTCTCTTCATCCTTTTTTAACACTTGTTTTTACTTGTCTTCTTGATAACAGCTATTCTAACATGTGTGAGATGGCATCTCATTCTGGTTTTGATTTGCATTTCCCTAATGGCTAGCGATGTTGAGCATCTTTTCATGTTTGTTGGTCATTTGTATGTCTTCTTGGGAGAAGTGTCTGTTAAGGTACTCTGTTCATTTTTGATGAATTTTTTTTTTATTGTTGTTGCTATTGAGTTGTATGAGTTCTTTGTATATTTTGGATATTAGGCCCTTTTGCAGGCATTACTTGCAAATATGTTTTCCCATTCAGATGGTTGTCTACCTGATTGATGGTTTCTTTTCCTATGCAGAAGATTTTAGTTTGATGTAGTCCCATTCATTTATTTTTGCTGTTATTTCCCTTGCCTTTGAGGTGAAATTCATAAAATCCTCTTTAGGTCCAAGGTCCATGAGTTTAGTTCCTATGTTTTCTTCTGTGCAATTTATTGTTTCAGGTCTTATATTCAGGTCCTTAATCTATTTTGAGTTAATTTTGGTGCGTGGTGAAGGACAACAGTCTACTTTCATTTTTTTGCAGGTGACTTTCCAGTTTTCCTAGCACCATTTATTGAAAAACTTTCCTTTCTCCACTGTACATTTTTGTTTTTTGTTTTTGTTTTTGTTAAAAATGATTTGCTCATCTAAACATAGGTTTACTTCTGGACTCTTGATTCTGTTCCACTGGTCTGTGTGTCTATTTTTTCTGTCAATACCATGTCATTTTGATTATTGTTGCTTTAAAATGTACTTTTTAAAAATGGGAAAACAGATCTATGGCCATGCCACCCTGAACAAGTCTGATCCTGTCTGATCTCAGAAGCTAAGCAGGGTCAGGCCTCGTTAGTACTTGGATGGGAGACCACCTAGGAAGGCCAGGTGCTATAGGCATAAAAAATAAAAAATAAGGGATTGTAAACTGACAAGATTCTTGCAGTCTGTGAGGTCAACCAAGGATTACCTCACAAAAAAAAAAAAAAAAAAAGAGAGAAAACACATATTGACTTTGACTTTACAAGACCATTATTAATTAAGTGATAATGATAGAAAAAAATACTATATAGTCATTAAAGATGGGAGAATTCTATATGTGGAACAGACCCAGATTGATAACAATAACTGATCTATTTTAAATGAAAAAAGCAAGGTTCAGGACAATGTGTACATTTAGCTTTCACTCTGTTACAGAAAAGATATTTATAAATATATACTATATAGACATAGAATATCTCTGGTAATAAAGATTGTCTTTTAGAAAAAAAACTGTATGGATGAGAGCAGAGGTGGAAGGGAGGTCTCATTTTACGGTATAGACTTCGTACCTTTTAAATCCATGTACATGTAATATCTATTAAAAATAAATTCCTTTTTGGAAAGAGATAGTAGGAACTTAGGGACAACTTCCTGCCTCCCTTCTCCCTTCTCTTAACACACTCAAACACAACTAGAACTTCCTGCAACCACAAACACATCTTCCTTCCACATGTACACTTGAGCAGTAAACTTATAGCCAGATACTCTTCCTTATAAGCACACAGCCTGTGCATGCATATGAAGGCAACCATCATCTGTTGTACTCACAAACATCCCCATGCATGTACCCAGCAAGCATATATACACACATGTGCTTTTGACCCAACCTCTTCACCCTCTACTCACACCTGTGCCTGCTTCATATGTGCGTACACCTGGGCAGATGTCCACAATTACATGGCAAAACAGGTTGAAAGTATCTTCTTCAAAACCACTAGTGGGGCCTAATTATATGTGACTGTAAAACTCTAATTAGGGGAGGACTCATTAGCCACTAAACAAAGGAGGAGAAAGGCAGACTTGAAATTAAAAGACCTGAATGACAAAGGCAGTCTCCTCACACAGAAAAGAGGTGCTTAATTACCCTTTGACAAAACTGGAGTGGGGTAGACAGGAAGGAGGCGGAGGCAATAATCAAAGGAGGGAAATCCTCAAGGCAAGGCTTCTCTCCCACACTCACTGCTCCAGCATCCACCTGGAGGCCATTTATATGAAAACAATCACTTGCCTTCCATCACTGGTAGATGAAGTAAGAGGAACTTATTACCTGCACCCTGTACTTTCTCCACACTCTGAGCTGCCTTCTGGGATCCCTCAGGAATCGAAATCTGTTCTCTGGGGGCCGCAAGCATGGCCTTATGCAGAGGTCACCTCACTCTAATCTGACTCAGCCACTCACTAGCTGTGTGAATTTTGTGAATCACTTAAACTAAGCAAACCTTTTCCCTCAATTACAAAATGGATTGATAACGTCTATTTTCCAGAGCTGTGAACAAGCACACAATAGTAAATGAGAAAGTGATTTGTAAACTGCAAGCTGCTACATAATTATTAGCCATTATAGACCAGATCCACTTAGACTAGGCCAAATGTTCATGGAGAACAGGAATCATATCTTAGTCATATTTACTTTCAGATTCCTGCAACATTTATCTAGTAGGCTGGAACTGAAAGGTAATTCTCACTATGGGGTGAATGGCAGACCAAAACAAATAAGTTCTCTGTCCCCCTGTGTGAATAAATGAACATAACTTTTGGAAATGGGACCTGTAGTGGCTATATCATTAGTTCTAATATTTATTGAGTATTTACTGTGCAGCAGGTATCGTTTTAAGCCATTTACATGTGTTTACATTATTTGAGACTCACAATGTCCTTTAGAGGGAGCACATTACCAGCATTATCCCTGTTTTAAAGATAAGGAAATAGAGTTTCAAGTTAAGGAAATTACCCAAAGCTATACTGCAGGTAAATAAGAGAGCAGGTCTTGAACTAAAGCAGTTTAGTTCCTCAGCTTACACTCTGAACTGTGTAGAGTTTAGGTACCAGGCAGCAGGTGGTGAATGCCATTGTGGCCTTATAGTTGCCCTTGAATTACAGTTATAGCTAATATTTCTTGAGTGCTTATAATATCCTGGACACTATGCTAAGACTTTTACATATGCTATCTCCTTTAATCCTTTCAATAACCCTATAAAATAGGTGCTATTGTTTATTTTCCTCATTTTACAGATGAAGAAACTGGGGCCCCAAAATATACAATAAATTACTCATTATCACAGTAAGAGATGAATGTAGAGCTAAAGTTAAAACTTGTTAGTTTGACTCAGTGCCTAAATCCTGAACCTCATAATATTTTGCAGTTACTTTGCATAAGCAGCCGTTTCCCTTGTTAAAGCTTTAAGACTGGTTCTGTGTGGCCCAGCTAGTCTGCTTCTGCAAGAGGAATGAAGTCTGGGGGGATGGGGGTGGGGTGGAGGGGGGGTTGGGAGGGATACCATAGAGCTAGAGAAGGGGCTGAGCTAGTCATGATGTGTGGAGCAGGAGAAGGGAGAACGCGGAAAAGTGCTGGAGCCAGCCAGCTAAAGTCGATCAGTACCTGAAAGAGGGGGGTGAAGCCTAAGAAAAAAGAAGATAGGAAGGCGCTTCGGGAGGGCATACAGTCACTGCTGCAGCCCTGAGTTTATTTAGCACAGCCTTTATATAAGTTTTTGGATACAATAGCAGAGTACGATAGCAAAGTACAGACTACAATGGCAAAGCACAATGTACATTACCATAGGAATGCTGACATTTACATAAGTTCCTATATACCCTTCCCTCAGAGTACGAACATCCTTTTTTCTGGGCTGTAAAACATTCCACTATCTTAAGAAGATGTCTTTAGGAGGCAAACCTCCCCTCCAGGATCAGTAATGTTTAACTCCACACCCTGCTTCCTAGAACCATTGTTTAAGCAGTCTCAGCAGCTGCTCCATGGCTATCAGCTACGTGACTTCTTCAGTGCCTCAAAATGGCTCCCGACAGAAAAGTAGAGGCAACAACAACGCAGCTTCTAAAAGTGGGGGTATTTTGTTATTCGCTTTAGTGTAAAAAGATAGCATAGGCCCACAAAGAGTCTGTGGCCTAGAGACGGCACAAAACTAATCCTCAGGTGATTGTGCTAGAAAACTTACCTGTTGAAGATAGCTTCAGAGATTCAGTATGAGGAGATATGCATATGGTAGATGAAATCAGAATAATGGTCATGGATAAGGAAGGATTCAACTTCGTTCTTAAAGGGAGGAGAGGCTATCAGTAAATGGAGAGAGCTACTGAGAGTGTTCCAAGAGCTAAACCTTTCCTTTTTGCAATGCCCCCTCCACATTTGAAAGATTTTGCCTATCGAAGTAGATTTATTAAGTAATATATTTTTCTATTTATAATTAAAGACAATAGAACTATCTATTAAAGTTTCTGATCATCACACATTAGCCAACATTTATTCAACAAACAAGTATTTTGTACCTGCTATATACATTGTGCTGTGTCTGGTACTTGTAATATATTGATAGTACATCGATAGATAAGATACTGTGCCTTCCCTCAAGGAACTTTCTGAGTTTTCAAGTTGAAACCAAAGAAACTTGACATTTCTCTACAGCACTATCTTGCGTAGACAAGTGTATATTTGTTAGGACTTTTGAAATATATGAAAAGAAAACTATTACCACTTATTTAGGAACAACTATGTGCCAGGTGTGCACTGGGCACTTTACAAATAATTGGTTTTATTTTTTTAAGTTTTCCCTCCACCTTCATTTGAATGCAAGCTCCATGTTTTGTTCATTGCTATATCTCCAGTGCCCATAATGATGCCTGCTCCAGACTAGATGCTCAACAAATACTAGTTGAATTGACTAGATGAATTAACTCTGATCTCTCAACAGCCCTGCAAAGTAGTTGTGTTAATTTTTTTTTTTTTTTTTTTTTACTATTGGGGAATCTAAGACTCAGATGGAATAAGTTGCTCAACACTCAATGACGAAGCAGAGATTTAAATCTCAGACCTGTCTGACTTTAAAGGTGCTCTTCCCATTCTATTCTTCTGCTAGAGACAAGGGCACTAGGTTGGAAAGCTCTGAAATAAGATATGAATATGTAAGTGTATGTTTCAACAGGAGAATGGGTCAGTGTGTATGGTCAGAAGGAGAGTGGGGAATGAAGCTGCAGGGCATGCTAGAGTGGAGGGCCTGAAATGCTGAAGTGAGGGCTTTGAATTTGGAAGGTACTGGATACGGCAAATTTCAGCTTGGTTGGACTTGTGTTGAAATCTAGCAGATATATATATATATATAATCCAAACCACCCTATATATGTATATATATAGGGTGGTTTGGATTATAGAGAGATGGGAGATGACTAGTGTCATTAATTCGTTAGTCAAGGAGTTGGCAACCGGTAATTGAAATGAGGTGGTGACAATAAGACTGGAAAGGATGATGTCAGAATGGACTCAAATGCCCCAAGTGAGGGAGGCTAGATCAAGTTACAGGACTGATTTGCAGCAACAAGTCGGTGAGACAGATAGTCTGTATGGTTTCCTCCCCCTTCTTAGAATTACCTCCAGGTGGGTAGTGGTCTTTGTTTTAGGACCACAGGACCACCTTCTCTGCAGAGCCTATGTCTAGTCATTTTCTTACCAAATATTTATGGCATGCTTAATGTTATATGCTCACAGCATTAGCACTTTTTTTTTTTTACACTTTGGACTTAAGTCAATAAATGTATTAAGGCCATGCTGTGTTATATTTTGGAGATACAGGAGAACAGAGATGTGGGACTCTATCTGGCTTCCCAATTCAATATATATGAAGAAACCTTTCAGTTTCTTCAAATGGAAAATGAGAATTATTACACATATCTTACAGGAGTGCTGTCAGAATTCAGTGACAATACAGATTAAGCAAATAGAATAGTGCCTGATATGTAGTAAGTGGTTGATAAGGGTTTGCTACTGTTATGTACATAAAAGACAACCCCTTCCTTCAAGGACACAATCATGTAACTGGATTTATCCAGTCCAGCAAGGCAGTGGAATAATAGATACATACACAAGGGACAGAAAGTTCTAAAGGGAAGTGATTCTTATGGATATTTGTCTGTTCAGCCTGATTCCTCCTGCTGAAGCTTTCTTTATATCACCCAGACTCCTCAGTGATAAAATGACTATCAACTCTTCTCAAGCCTCCATGATCTTAGGACTTCCTTGGAGTGTGCAAGAGTCAGAGGTCCCATCAGTTTTGGAGGTGAACTTTATTCCCCTCCAACTCAGCAGACCTGTAGAAATTAATCTCTGCCTAAGACAAATGAGATTAGGTTCCCTTTAGAGAGAAAAACCCCCACAATCTTCACCTCTCTCTGGACACAGATATTCATTTGCCTGATCTCCTGAGAAGCAGATGAGCCTCTGAGATGCCCTCTTTCTTGTTCACTTAGGGGTGAAAAATTACCAGCAAGAAACCAATTAGTATCTTCTACAAGCAGGTCCCAAGGCTTCTGGAGCCGATTCTTTTACTCCATCCTCTGCACATAAGCAGCATCTGCTTTGGGATCTGGTCCTAATTGAGTCCAGCCTGTGCTGTTATCATTTTCTAATTGTAGACCCAAGAGAGAAGAGGGAGGGAGGGAAGGAGCTCTGTCCTTTCTTTGTCTCCAGTCTAGAGGAAGGCAAACAAGAGAGAGGGTGATGCACCAGAGGGATCAGGGTCAGCGATGAAGGAATTACCTAAACACCTGGGTGGCTGATATACATGCAATAAAAAATAATAAAAATGGATATTTCTCAAACATTTAATATGTACCAGGCTCTATTCTAAATGCTTCATATGGATTAACATATCTAATCACCACAATAATTTAAGTTATGTATTCTTACTAGTTCTCATTTAAAAAGGAGTAAAATGAAGGTACTAAAAGGTTAGGTATTTGCTCAAGGTTACACAACTAAATTGAAGGGAAACCAAGATTAGGGCCTTGACATTCCTGCTGTCTCCTCATAGCTCTTATATTCTTATATTCAGAAGAATATAAGAGCTATGCTGTACCACTTCTCACTTCAGCTAGCCCCTTTGCTGTACTCAGAGAGCTGAGTTGTCCAGGGCAACATTGGAGCAAAACTCAAGTCCAGCTGCTGCTGCTGAGAAACTACCAAGCCTGGGTCTTTGTGACCTCCCAGTTATCTGCTGGAGACCCTTGAGGAGCATCAGGTAGGTGGTGGTCTCTAAATGTAGAGCTCTGACCTGGCTACAGAGGAGACACAGAGGAAGGAGAAGTAGGCTTTGAAGACACCTGGTCCAATGAGGAAACAGGATGTGCAAATGACTGAGATAAACAAAGGCAAGTTAATATCTGCCATTAGGGGCAACAGCCTGAAACCCAAAGCCCAAACCCCCAAGTAAAGCATGTGAGGTCTCTAGACCTGTGCCTTTGCCAACCTCCCCAGCCTCAGGGTACTTGTCTTGGATGAAGACTGAGAAGAAATCGATTCCCCATGTTGCAGCTTCTTCTCATTTCACCACTACTGACAAAGCCCAACACTTCCCCCTTGCTAGAGTAAAACTGCTTGGATTCAAATTCACATGCCAGTTTCCAGTCCTTCTGTTTCTTAGAGCACAGGGTTGCATGTTCAAATGTCCTGAGAGGCCAAGCAGGACAAATAACAAATAGCAGAGAAAATCCAATAGTGAATAATACAATCGGCCTTAACCTGAAGACCGCACACTTTGCCAAAGGCTTTCAGGATAAAAGCACTGCTGAATGGGCAAAATCCCTCTGGGTCCATAACTGTAAGGCTCTTAGCTCCCTGAGGGGAAGAGCAATGGGAGTGAACCCAGAATTTCTCCTTCCCTGTGAATTGCATTGTAATAAGGACACAGGTGGTTCAACCACACTGTAGACCTATGGATGAACTCCAAAGCCAGGTTATGTAATTTTGAATCCCAGCTCTATTATTTGTTGCCCCTGTGACTGTGGACAAGTTATATGCCTTCCTCTGCCTCAGTTCCTTCATCTGTAAGATGGGGAGAATGGTCAGACCCACTTCACAAAAGCTGTTGTAGGAATTAAATGAGTTATATGTAAAGTGCTTAGAACAGTGTCTGGCACATATTTAGTGCCATACAAGTGTTAACAATTATTATTCTGTTTTATAAGTTCTGGATACTATGGATATATAATGGCAAAACACTGTTCTATATATAGTCTGACAGCAGGAAGCTAATCAAGGGTTGTATTTGTGGCAATATCTTTAACTTTTTGGGTTTGCTGAAGTTCACTGTTATATCTCCACTTATTATTTTGTAATTAATAAATAATTAGTAATATTATTAGTATTATTTTTTATATAATATAATATATTGATAATAAAATTACTAAAATTAATAATAATACTAGTAAAGATTACATATAGAGAGAGCTTTCTGTAAATTTCTGGGAACTATACTGAAATTTTTTATATATATTTTATCTCAATCTTCACATTAATCCTATGTGACAAGAACTATTATTATCTCCATTTTATAAAGGAGGTTACTGAGGTTTAGAGAAGATAAACCTCAGTCAACTTTTTAAAAGCACAAAAAATGTGCTGTCTAGGTTTAATGGAATCCTATACCAATATCTATGAATCTTATAGATAAGAAATTCTAGGGATATGGACTATTTTTTTTCTTTTTCAGCTTTATTGAGGTATAATTGACAAATAAAACTACAATATGATAATTTGATATACATATATATATTGTGAAAGGATTCTTTTTATAAAGTTGGTTAACACAGCCAGCACCTGACATATTTACCTTTAAAATTTCTTGTAGGGATGGGAATATTTAAATTCTACTCTCATAGCAAATTTTAATTATATAATATAGCATTATCAACTATAGTCACCGTGTTATACATTATATCCTCAGACCTTATTCATCTTATAACTGAAACTTTGTATCCTTTTACCAACATCTCCCTATTATCACCACACCCTACCCCTAGAAACCACTTTTCTATTCTGTTTCTATGAGTTTGACTTTTTTTCACCTTTATTGAAATATAATAGATGATTAGCTGCTTGTATTTCCACTGTACAATACATTGAGTTTTTTTCAATTATAGTTAGCATATACTAATATACCAGTTTCAGTTGTATAGCATAGTGATCAGAGATCTACATAATTTGCAAAGTGATCACCCCACTAAATATAGTACCCTTTCCCCCGCTACATATTTATTCCAACATTATTAACCATCTTCCTCACACTACACTCTACATCTCCATGTCTATTTTGCAACTATACATCTGTATCTTTTAATCCCTTTGCCTTTTTTTGTCTCCCCCAATCCCCTTCCCATCTAGTATCCCTCTAAATATTCTCTGTATCTATGAGTTTATTTCCACTTTTGTTGTTGTTGTTATTGTCGATTTTGTTCTTTAGATTCCACATGTACACGAAATCATATGATATTTGTCTTTCTCTATCTGACCCATTTTATTCAGCTCCATACCCTCTAGGTCCATCAAGGCAATATCTTTTTCCATTCCCTTCCTTTTAGTCTGTGTATGTCTTTTAATCTGAAGTGAGTCCCTTGTAGGCAGCATACACAGGGGTCTTGTTTTCTTATCCATTCAGCCACTCTATCTTTTGGGTGAAGTCCTTAATTCTTTTCCATTTGAGGTACTTGTTGGTAGGAATGTAGCTGTTACAATTCTTTATTTCTGTTTTTGATACATGTTTTTTCTTCTTAAAGAAGTCCTTCCAACATTTCCTGTAATGCTGGCTTGGTAATGATAAATTTCTTTAGTTTATTTTTGTCTGGGGAGCTCTTTATCTGTCCTTAAACTCTAAATGATAGTTTTTCTGGATAAAATATTCTTGGTTATAGATCCTGGGTCTTTGTCACATTGAATATTTTATGTTAAGCCCTTCTGTCCTGCATAGTTTCTTTCGAGAAATCAGCTACCAGTCTTATGGGTGCTCCCTTGTAGGTAGCTAACTGCTTTTCTCTTGCTGCTTTTAAGATTCTCTCTTTGTATTTAACCTTTGGCATTTGAATTATGATGTGTCTTGGTGGGGGCTTCTTTGGGTTCATGATTTTGGGGACTCTCTGAGCTTCCTGGGGTTTTACGTCTATTTCTTTCACCAGGTTAGGGAAGATTTCTATCATTATTTCTTCAAATAGCTGTTCAACATCTCATTTTCCTTCAGATACACTGATGACATGGATATTTTTACCTTTAATTGTGTCCAATAGGCTCCTTAAATTATTATTATAGTCTTGGCTTCTCTTTTCTTGCCAGTCTGATGAGTGTCCTTGACTTTCTCATCCTCTATATAAGTCATTTGATCCTCTTCTTTATTCACTTTGTTTATTGCATTTTATATACTTCTCATCTCAGATAATGTGTTCTTTATTTCTGACTGGTTCTCTTTTATAATTTCCATTTTGATTTTTATGTTTTTTATCTCTGTTGAAGTTCTCACTGAATTCATCTACACTCCCCCTAAGTTTATTGAGCATCTTTATAATCAGTGTTTTGAACTCTACATCTTTTAGATTGCTTGACTCCATTATTTCTGGATCTCTGTTCTGTTTTCTCATATGGTTTCTGCTTCTTTGTCTTCCCATTTTGGCTGCCTTTCTGTGTCTGTTTCTATATACTAAGCAAAGCTCCTAAGTCTGCCAGTCTTATTAGTGTGGCTTTGTGTGGTAGGTGTCCAATGACACAGTCCTGAGAGAGGTTTAGCTGTAGGCCAAATTTAGTCCCAGACTGTGCCCCTCCAGGGCCACCTGTTAAGATTCAGCGAGCAATCCACAGATGCTGTTCTTGTAGTTTCCTCAAATGGCCACATCAGAAACAAAGGCCAGCTGCCACCAGTGTGAGTCTAGACACTGCTCAGCAATGAGCACTTGACTAAGCGAGGACACCTGGATGTGGGTTGGGTGGGCCACAAGTTGGAGGAGGTGGAGTTTCAGAGAATTCTCTGGGCAGAGTGACCTCCGTCATCCATTTCGATGACATCTCCACTATGGCAGTATTGAGTCCTCACACTGGGACAGGGGAGGGCTCAACAGAGGAACAATGGATACTGCTGTCACTTCTGTACAAAGCGTGCCTCGCTTTGGCCCTCACTCTGACAACTCAGTGTCCCCCTGTAAGTACCTAGTGGCCCCTGCCCAGCTGAACCAACACTGGTGCTCAGAGTGAGCAGGTCAGTCACAGCAAAAGTCCATTTGTGGACATGGCCCCTTTAAGAGGTGTCTGCTACTGCTGTAGCTTCTGTTCCACTCAGCCACTTGGCCCAGGCAGCCTTGCGTCCTGGCCCTGTCCTACCTTCTGCCATTGCAGGGTGATTTCTTAGATTTCACTTTGGTTGTATGGCTTGTTCAGCTAGATCCAAGGCAATTTGTCCTTGCTGTTTGCTCCTTGTTTCTATCACAACTCAGATTTGGTTGTCAGAGAGATGAACAGAGCCTCTATCATCTATGCCATTTCTCCACTCCCCTTGGACTATTCTTTAACAGGAAACTCTTCTAGTGTTTGTTTTCTGTTTGGCTAGGGAGAGACTATGTGGAACAAAAGGAACCAGAGAAGCTTGAGGTTGAAAATGTTCATTTTAAACTTCTGCATAGCATTTGACACTTGATTAAATGTTCTCTGTTTGCTCCAGAACCTTTTTGAAGCAAAGCATTATGTAATGAAAAAAGTAGTATGGTGGCATTCTTTTTTTTGAACAGTCCTCCACAACAAAACTATGAGATAGACATTGTAATCCCCATTTTACGAATGGGAAAACTGAGACTCAAGGGATTTGGTAACTTGCCCAATTTAAGTGCAGGCCAGGACTCAAACCTATGTCTTATAAATTTCTGCCTAGCAGCCTTTGACTACATTGTACTACCTAAAATAGTCCATGCCACTGACAGTGGACTCAATAAAGCCCTCACTGTACTATGACACTGTACTAGATGCCAAGGAAGAATAAGAAAGTATCCAGACTAGACATTTCTTATGCTTAAAGCAGAGAGGCAAGACACATTGGAAAATGAGTTAATGATAGCAGGTGAACACACAATGTAGATATATATGCCTTACCATTAAAATGTATAGCTGAAACTTACTGGATTTTGTTAACCAATGTCACCATAAAAAATAATTAATTAATTTAAAAAATAGTAAAAAAAAGGAAAATGAGTTAGTGATAGATGAAACGTTCCTAAGCAGTAACATTGAAGACGAAGGGGAACGCAGTTGTTACATGTCAAGGGGGAAGTAAGGTTTTGTGCATTTAAAGATATTTGTGGACATGCAGACTGAATAGAGGAAGCCAAAAGGATGAGAAGTTGTTGCTCTGCTCAGCTCTATAACCCCACCGAGCCTCAAACTGAACTCTTGTGCATAGAATACTTTATTGCCACAGAGTGTTTCCTCTCTCCTTTTCTCAAGTTGCCTGTGTATTTCATTATGATTTTGATTGAGGGCTGGGGAATTTATGCTGTGCAACTCTTCTCTCCAGCATTCTTATCACTTTAATTTGTTGAGCTGCCTAATTGCCTAAATATTTCAAGCCAATAAACAGGATGGGTATGTTGGGGCTGGTGTATCTATCGCCTTCCTCTTTTTCCCCCAGTAGTGCCATCCTCATCCTAGCAGTTTGCATTGGAGGGTGGCAGCTCCATTTCCCTTCAATATTAATAATTATGACATTAGAAGGGTGATCTGCTGCAATTCAGCCTTTCTATTTGCAGGATGGTAGCTGCATATCAATGGCATGATTAGGCAAATAAAATCAAATTGGCACTGTTATGAAATATTTACATGGCCAGAATGCATATGCTTCAATCTCATTGTTCCCATTATTAAGCCATTTTATAATCTCATAACATTTAGACTCACACTTTGCATTTCTAATTAACTTGAGGAGTGACTACGCTGGGAATTAATTGCAACTTGTGCATTCTTCTACACACAAACTCGCTAAAAAACAAACTCTGGTTAGCAATCATGCAATCCGCCCCCAAGATGGACTCCAGGCTGACTTCTGTTCTAAATAATCCTGTCTGCCAGTTGGGAAAAGTGGCTGGGGACATTGGTTTTCATTAAAATTTGGTTCAAATCACATGTAGTAACAGTCTGAGTGCAAAAGTTTCTTTTCCCTTTGAGGGACTAGTTTCTTTTACAAAGAAGTTTTAAGTGAGATAGTGGTTTTCAGGCTTTTGGAGTTTGTGGCTCAATAACATCTATACAATAAGAATAATAAAAAAGACTTGGGGTACATAAATAGCTGTTATATTAGGCTATTATGTTGTCTTTATTTAGAATTACTTTAGTAGGAAGGAAGTGCTGTATCTCTTACACTTTACCATTGGTTAGTCTAATTAAAAGTCCATACCCCTGAAGTGGCTACTATAAGCAGTTTAATGATCTTTATCTCTTATTAACACCAGAGTTTTGTTAATACGTACAATAAATGTCAGAAATGATTATTTCCTGGTGAAAAGAGTGGTATTCAAGATACGTGGATTGGTTAGAAATACTGATCAGATGCTTTCTGTCATGGAAGAATAAGGAATGTGCTTTAAGCACATCCAGTAGCCTACACTTTTCAGAACACTACCTTGGTCCAGAATTTTGCCCGGTCATATTTTAGAAAGTTTATATAGGATCTGGTTGCTTGACTCTGATAAGTGATTTGAATCTACTGTGAGTGATGCTTACTTGAAAGATGAGCAAGTGGTTCTCATTGGGGAATGATTTTGCTCCTCCCCCTCACCTAAGGCTGTGTGTGTGTGTGTGTGTGTGTGTGTGTGTGTGTGTGTGTGTGTGTGTGTAGGGAGGAGTGCTGCTAGCATCTAGTGAGTAGAGGCCCGCTCTCTCCCACAACAGAAAATGACCCACCGCACAAGTCATTTGTGCCAAGAAACCCTTGAAAAGGATAGAGATTCAACTTCATTGCACTCACAGAACTGGCTGTGTAACTATTTATATATCTAATTGCTAATGCTTGCATGTGGCAGAATTTAGCCTATGCCTCTCTTTCACTATAATATGTAATTTGATGGTGAAGTCGAGGGAAGAAACCTGCATCCTTTCCCTGTCTCAACTATTAGAGATTACTAATAGCTGTCAAGAAGAACCTAAAAATTGTGTATAAACAAGTTGTCCTAGGTCGGTTTGAAATAACAGTGTAGATTCTTGGTTTTTCATTTGGAAACTTTAAATTTTGTTAATTCCCGACTTTAAAAAGACATAACTACTATCCATTATCACCTTTATATAACAGAATAAAAAGATTTAATACCAAAGACATAAAATAAAGAAGAATTCTTTAAGTAAAATATATTTAGCTTTTTAAAAATTCACCCCCCCCCAACTTATTGTATTAGGATTTGCTCCAGGTTCCCTTCATACTGGCAAGAATGTGCCCAATTTAGAAGCAAATGTTGCTCTTTCTCTCTTTAAAGGGATTCTGGATTCCAGGTACCAGCCTAGAAAGGGGAGCATCTTTCCCAGAGAAGGTCAAGAAAATCTCCAGGCAGCCAGGCTACTGGGACAATTTTCAATGTCCTGCCTTTACCGTGCTGGAAAATCACAAATAGTACAAGCTTCTCCACTGAGGGGAAAAGAAGTAGCATGGCTCTCATTTTACAGAGGAAAAAATAGCCTTTAGTGACTTACTCAAAGTCATATGGCCAATATATGTTGTCTAATATCTGAATCCAGATCTCCCTGCCTCTAAGATCTCTGCTGTGATGTGGCTAAATGACTTTGAACATGTTCCCACTCAGTGTCTGATGGATCGTAGGGTTGAATATTCTTTGTCGGATTGTCTGGTCCAGAGATTCTCAAACTTAAGCATAATAGATCAATGAACTTTTTGAAAGAAAATTATATACTTTAATTTTTTCATAGGAAAAATATCTTTAAAAACTCTGGCACTGTTAATACAATTTCATAGAAGAGAGGATATTTTAATAATAGAAATGTAAGAATGTAAGAAATAATGTATTCCTTTAGTCATTCAATAAATATTTATCAAATATCTATTATATATGGGTATTTTTCCAGTGTTGGTGAAAAAAAACAGAGAACAGGAACAACAAAGCTCTTACCCTCTTGGAACGTAAAGTTCAGTGACATAATCTCAATAAAAGACAGCTGTTTAAGACCTTGTCATATGTCAGCATTGATCCACAGACTAGAATTTGGGAATACTGGATCTTAAGCATTTGTCTGCTTTCAGGGACAGAGCCTTATGTTACATCAGATGGAAGGAAATCAGATCAAAATTGAGATGCAGTCTGGATTCTCACGGGGCCTGGAATTCATAGCTTAGATGGGAAATGGAGTGTGGCATTGTACATGGGCAGTACGAGCCAGATTTCTGCAAGTGAAACTTCTGGTGCTTTGGTTCAACCAGTTCCACATTACTTTACTTTGCCTGTTCTTTTCTACACCCTCACTGGTAAGTCTGGATTTCTTCCAAATCATTCACAGCCTTCCATCTCTTAGCTCATTGTCAGCCCTGGGAAGCTGTCTAAGTTCATTTCATACTTAGGGAAAGTGAGCCCCAAAGAGGTCGCCTGGCAAAGCAGAAATGCTTTAGGATCCATTTTAGCTATTGCGCTTTTCATCCATAGATCTACTCACAGGACAAGTCAGAGAGTCATCTCAGTTCAGAAGAGAAAAGGCCAGAAACATATTCTTCAGGCCACTGTCACAGCAACTTTGTTTCTTTCCCTTGATTGTTTGGATTATACTTCTTCAGAATCACCCTCCCCACTCTGCCCAAAGCAATGCCATAGGAGTTCAGGGAAGTAGGTTTGCATGGCTTAGTATCTTTCATACTAAGCTGTCCAGCAGGCTTGGAAATGGCAGAAAATAATTCAAACACTGAAAAATTATACCTAGAGCACAATGAAGAGATAGGAGCAAGGCAGTAGAAGCAGACTTGAAAGTCTGAGGCTGGGAGGCTGTTCAGTTAGCTCCCCAGGGCCAATCCTAAATGTGGAAATCAGAAGGCCAGAATCTTTGTTCTAGCTTGGCAGTTGGAAAATAAACACCTAGCTTCTCCTGCTCTGCTTTAGAGAAAGGAAAGTCTGGCTGGCTGGCATATTTTGTGACATCATGCCTCTCCTTTGGCCTCCAAGTTGGGCTGCATTTGCACCATTCCACTGGCTGCCATTGGGCAGCACTCCTCTCCCTCCTTCTACTTGAATGCCTGCTCATAACTGTGCTCTTCCCAAATCACCTCCCATGGAAGCCTTCCTTCGCTGGTCTGAGTGTGGTGCCCTCAAAAGTCTCATCTTGTTAACTCTTATTTCACATTCTTCATTAACTATAGAATTCGTTTTCAGTAACTTGTGTTATTGCCATGAAGAAAGGGGACTGGGTGACAGTAAAAAAGGTGCCCAATACCAAGATTGTTGTTTGGCATTGAGAAATGTCAGTGAAGGAGATGCATCTTTTTTTGTTGTTGTTTTATTCTAGAGGCTAAAGCTGAAAATGAATCCGTGACCCCTTAGCCCGTAGCAACTGAAAACAAAATGAAGAATACCAGGAAGCATAGTTGGGATAGAGTAATATTCTTGGAATTAATGCTCCACCACAAACAATCTTCTACATGCACAATCAAGAGGGAATCTTTTTTTTTTTTTAAATTAGTATAATATTCCCTTATTTTTTATATTGAGATTTTTTTTTATATTGAGATATATAATTTATATTCATTTCAGGTATACAACATAATGATTTGATATTTGTATATATTGTGAAGTGATTACCTCAATGAGCCTACTTAATATATATACATCACCTCACATAGTTACAAACTTTTTTCTTATAAGAACTTTTTAGATCTACTCTCTTAGTAAGTTTCAAATGTGCAATATAGTATTATTAACTACAGTCATCATGCTGAAGGAATAATCTTTTATATACAGCAGGAGTCCCCAAACTAGTCCAGGCTGCAGACTGGTACTGGTCCGTGGCCTTCTAGGAACCCAGTTGCATGGCAGGAGGTGAGCAGGCTAGCAAACTTCATCTGTATTTGCAGCCACTTTGCAGCACTAGCATCACTGCCTCAGCTCCATCTCAGATCATCAGGCATTAGATTCTCAAAGGAGCACTGGTCCTTGGTGCCACAAAGGTTGGGGACTGCTGACATATAGCGTTTATTATGCTATGTAGTATATTGTCCATATATGTGACTAGCTTAGTTCCTTCTGTCAGTATTACTCCATTCAGCATTATTCAGATCACATTTGGAATGTTGTGTTCAGTTCAAGGCAGGCACTCTTTTAAAGTTCAGAGCTACATGATGGTGAGAGGGTTAAAACATGATGTGTTAGTGGAGCAGTGCAGGTTCTGGGATATTTAGTCTGGGAAGAGACTACTCAGAGAAAACAGTAGAGCTTTAAAAAATTTTTTAAAAAAATATTGGAAAGGCTTCTCTGAAGTAGTGAGTTTTCTTCTTTGTGATTCCAGAGGTCAGAATAGGGGTCAGTAGTAGAGGTTATCTGAAAGTAAATTGAAGCTTCATATGATCTGTCTTGGATGGTTTAGGTGGGAGGCCTACTTTGGGTGGAGATTGGACCAGATATCCTTTAAGGCTCTTTCCTGCTATAAAATTATTATATATGTGTGTATGTGTGCGTGTGTGTGTATGTAAATATATATGTGTGTGTGCGTGCATGTGCGTATAGCATATAGCTCTTCTCTTGTACCCAGAAATAGGTGTTAGTTTGTTTTTTTACTGAGTAAAATTTGGGTAAGTTCATCCTCTGAAAGGACATTATTTGAGGAAATTCAGCATGGTCCCAACATTGATCCACATATAAAGAAGCATAAGCACATAACAGTAAAGACTAATTTTTATTAAGTATTTACCACTAACCACTTTCCATGCACTATCCCATTTAAAGCTCCCAACCATCTTATGAGGAGGTAGGAACCATTTATTTATCCCCATTTTATAGATAAGACCGAGATTATGAGATTCCCAAGGGCGCATAGCTAGGTAGAGCTGGGATGAGTATTCAGGTGTGTCTGATGAGTGGCCTTATAAATGAAGATGTGTGGTTTGTATTTAAACACAGGCATACATTCTAAACTGAGACTGTAGATGTATTACAGAGACAAGTTTTAAAAGACAAAACCACATAAGAAGCTGCTGCTGTCCAGTCACTGGCTCATGGGATGACGGGACTTGAGAGAGGGTGGTTTACCTTATCTTTGGAGTGAGTGTCTCTTCTTTCCTCCTTTAGGATGCATTTATGTCAACCTCACAGAGCCCAGAGGCCCGTGGCTATCCTGGGCATAAATAATCTCAGGTTTCTGTACTTGAAGCAAATAAAGTTTTCTGTGATTAACTTTTTTTTGAGGTATTTGTGTGTTCTATATCCATATGTGTATATGCCTGTGGGTTTTTATTTTCCTAATAGGGGAACTCGGCATTGGGTCGCTGAGCTCTTTTCAGCAGACAGAAGCTTCCAGATGAATGAGGATGGTTAAATGAGAGGAGATGCTTTCCATACTTTGTCTAAAACAATCACTTAATGGGCACAGGAAATTTCTGTGTAATGGGTGAATAACATGGGTCCATTTTATTTGCCTCTCAATGAAGTAAAAGCCCGCTGGCTTTTAAGACCCAAGCAGCAAACAAAAAGTGGTCTTTATCCTCACGCACCAAATCTGTGCATCGGTAAAGTGCAGGCCCTGACAGGAATTTCAATTATTTAATCAAAAAGAAAATGAAAGAGGTCTTAAGTGTTGTGATGCGAAGACAGCCTTTTCATAGACCAATCTACTGTGCGCTCACATTGAATATGAAACAAAATGGGAAGAAAATTAAGGCAGCTTCGGCTTAAATCATGTGATTGCAAATAGTAAATTAGTTTCTCGATGTTTTCATTTAAGTGTTTAAGTGGAAGGTTTTATTCCTAATGTAGTGTAGTGACACAGAAGAGAACTCTCAACCGCTTCCAGCTTCCCCATCCTCGCTTCAGTGATGCATTTGCCCTGGGGAGGGAGGGGGAGGAAGAGAGCCTAAGATGAAGAGAGAAGAGGAGGCAAAGCCTCAGTCACGTTAGGGTCCTTTTGTTTCAAATTGCTACCAAAGTACGCTTTCACAGCAAACTCATTAATCGAGCAGATGAGTAACGTCTGTTGAAAATGTACTAAGCAAAATGCATTTAATTTGGAAGGGAAATCAGGAACTGCATTAGTCAGAGCATATAAATGGCAACATCATCCGTTCGGCTGTTGTTTTGTTTGATGCGGACTTGCTGAATTTGTTTTTAAGGGATAAGGGTTAAGTAAAAATGAGCAACACTAAGCTTGAGAGAAAACATACCCCACAGGCTTTCAAAGGCTTCTGGGTGGTTTTGCTGGGGCTAAACCTGAAGCCTACTTTTGGGATGGGTGCAGATGTCACAGGAATCTCTTTGTAAAGCACTAATTGGGTTGGACTAAGTTGACCTCAGACTGATGCAACAAGTACCTGGAGGTCATTTCTTTGCAAATGAACATCCCTTTGTGTTTGTAATTAGGTTTGATTATTTGGCTGGGAGGTTACAGGGGTGCATAGTGGGAGGTCAGGCTCTGGGTTCACTCTGTAGACCAATAGTGAGTGAATTTTCAATATTAAGTTAGGCAATGAGGTTCAGCATCTCTGAGGATAAGACAGCGCCCCTCCTGAAGCCCACAGTAGGAGGAGAGTGGAGGTGTCTTTAAATTGGCAACTGTCTTAGATCTGGCAGTCTTACTGACCCTCAGCTTTGCCAGACCATGTTTCAGTTTTAGTCATTCACGCTCCCCCCCTTGCATGAAGCATTCCTTACCCAATGATCTTCCCTTTCTTCTAGACGTCTAGAAGAAAGCTTTTGGTCTCTGTTTCTGTATTGCTTTCCGGATACTGGTTATTGAATATATGCTAACTTTTACCATTGTTCAACTTTCTTCTTATGGTCAAGTGATATTTTCACTCTTACTTTTTTCTTTTTATTATGGAAATTTTCAACAAATAAAAAAACAAAATAGTATAAGGAACTTCCATGTATCAATCACTAAAACTTAAGTTATTAACCTTTTGTCATATTTGTTTCATCTTTCCCCTGCACTGAGGTTTACTTAAATTCAGACATCCTGATGTTTTGTCCTAATTACTTAAGAATGCACCATTTTTTTTAAAAAAAGAATATTTTCCTATGTAATCACAATACCATTATCGCATCTAATAAAATTAACAATGATTACTTAATATCATTTAATACCTAGTTCATATCCAAATTTCCCCATTTCTCTACAATTTTTTTTTATTGGTTGGTACATTCAAAGCAACATCCAATCAAGGACCATGCACAGCATTTGATTTTGTCATTTAGGTCATAGGTCCTCACTTTATTCTGACTCTTCTTATGGCATTGGCTTGTTGAAGGAAATAAAGAATTGCCCCATACAATGTTGGACCTCCTGGATTTGTCTGTCTGCTTCCATGCAGTGTAGTTTTCTACTGTTTTTCTATTTTTCTATTTTTTGTAACTTGCAGTTGGGTCTAAACCTGTTTGGATTCAGGTTAAACATTTGGCAGTAATATTTTATAGGCGCTAGTGTGTACTTCATGTAGCATCACAACAGGGGCACACATGGTGTCTGATTGGGATGCTAATATTGATTAATGAGTTGAAGTGGTGACAGCCTGATTGCTTCTTATGAAGTTACACTTTCTTGTTTGTAAATGGTAAGTAATTCATAGGGTGATATTTTGTCATTATATGCAAATGATACTTTCTCTCATTCCGCAGCCAAAATTATGAGGGTCAAGGATGCTGCATTAGATAGTTTCCTATTTTGTACAGCATTTGGTAGTGCAAGATAAGCAGTAACATTCAAAAATACTAGTTGAAGGAGTTAATGAATAAATGGATGCACGCATGAGGTTTTGACTGAATAAAATTAGAAATTAAACATAATGAGAAAATCTGCAAACCTACTTGTGACTGGTATACTAGGGAAAGGGTCCAACCTGTTAGGAGTTATGAAATATTAACACTTCACTGGATGTGGAAAGACTCAGATTTTCTAGCCTCAGCTTTGCAACTAATTTGCTATGTGACTTTGACAAATCTCTTACCTTCTCTGGGACTTATTTGAATACAAAGAGGACAAATCTCTAAGGTTCTATCAGCTTTAGCATTCTAGGATTCTAAAAAATGTAAAGAGCTATATAGGCCAGGTAATTAGAGCCTATAGATCTTGAATCCACTGGATTTTTTACTGTGCACTCTTGGCTTGTGGTGTTTAACAAGCTTACAGGTTGTTATAGCGACTACAGCTTGTTATCTGATAACCCACCATCCCAACCATTGCCACTTAGGATCTCTGCCCCATTTGATATTGAATTGGAAAAGTGACCAGGGATTGATTATCCTTCGTGCTATTTTATAAACAATGTAACACACTTGATTCTTTCCCCAGTAAAGTGAAACCTTCCAGGCTGGATCACCTATATGGCTCTTTCACCTATGCATTTACTTATTTACTCACTTATTCAGTCAGTTAGTCAATATTTGGGATCTTAACATGTGACAGACACTGAACTAGATGCTTAAGATATAATGTGTCCTCCTTATGTAGAGTATATATTTTACAGAGAAACAAGTGATTAAAGAGGCAATTGCAATCCAGTGAGAAAAATATGATGATATCAGAAGTATGTGGTAGCACAGAGGCAGGGCACCTAACATACCTGGTGGCATTAGAAAAGGTTTCCAGGAGGAAGTGATTTGTCTTAACTGAGAATTGTACAGGAATAAGTCAGTGTTGGAATGAGAGATGGCTAGAGTAATAAATGCTCCTGGCAGAGAGGGTAGTATATACTAAGACTCAGGTCAGGGATGAGAGAGAATATGGCATGGTAAAGAGTTTAGAGCACTGGGAAACTACCAATGGTTTTTTTTTTTCATATTTTATTTTGGTAAAATATAAATAACAATCTACTGAAAGATTTTAAGTATGGACTAAATAATCAGATTTGCTCATTTGAATCATCACTCTGGCTCGTGAAGTAAGAATTAGAACGAGTGACGAAAGATGAACAGAGAGACTGTTAACAGTTAAGATCATGCCATATCATGAGATTTGAAAGTCTTAAAAGTAGAGATCATGTTGTGTTTATATTTATATTTTCTAAGCTGCTACTACCGTGCCTGACATTCATAGACATGACTAATAAATACTTGTTGAACAAAGGAATGGTTGTTTATTGACAGAATGGCTGATTCAACTTATATCTGGAAACATCCATAATTTATTTTCTGGAATTTCTAGTACCTTTTCTTTAATTCCTCATGCATAGAAACTTGAGATAAAATTTCCTAAATTATAACTCTGTTCAGAAAACTTGCACTGGCGCTTACAGTCACCCCACTGTCCTCAAAAGTAAGAACAAAGTCTTCCAACTATATTTTAAAATACCACATTTCCAAATACTGCTCAAAGTCTTCACTTTATGCTAACCTCAATATCGTGAGTATACAATATATTCTATCCCACCTGTGAGTATTTACTTGTACATGCTATTCTGAGCTAGAACATTTCCGTCACCTCTTTCACCTGTACAAATTCTACGAATCCTTAGTGGTCTAGTTCTAGGACTGTGCCTTGCATGAAGCCTCCTACTCATTCATTATATTTGATAGATAATTTAAATAAAATTTTATAAAAATTTAAGCAATACTAGTAATTTATTTATTTAAATTACAAGTGAAAATAAGCCTCAGTGGAAAGAGCCAGTCTCTGGACCTGTGCAAGTCTGGGTTTGAAGACCTCTTTTGCCACTTACTAGATGTATGATCTTATAAGTGCCCTCTCTGAGCTTCAGTTTCTTGAAATGTAAAGCTAAACTAATTATGACTACTTTGCCATACAGATTAAAGAGATTATATTAAATCATGTAATACATTACCTATCACAGACTAAGGATTTAGAATCTATTATTCTTAATAATAATTAACATTTTCATCCTGTATTCAGTTTTTAAAGCATTTTTGCATATTTTCCTGACAAAAGTCCCCACAATACCGTCTCTGAGGTAGATGACATAATCCCACTTTGCAGCTAGAATAACTAAGGCTCTCAAGGATTAAGTAACCTACTAAAAAGAAGAGTATTGTCCTTAGATTATTTGTATGAGAATCACCTGGGGATCTCTAATATGCCTCAGAGAGGAGTATAAATTGATGCTACCTTTTTGGAGTACAGTTCGGCAAAGCCAATCGAAATTACAAATTTGATCCAGCAATTCATTGTCTAAGAATTCCTACAGATATACTTTCCCATGTGTAAAATAATATATGTGTATGATTATTTGTTGCATTTATTTATTGCAGCATTGTTTGTAATAGCAAAAGAGTGAAAAGCATCTTAAATATCTTATTATAATCAAAGAGGACTGGTTAAATAAATAATGGTACATCCATAAATATTATAATGTGCAACCCCCCAAAAAGTTAAGTAAAAAAAAAAACCAAGGTGCAAAAGAATATGTAATATGTGCGAGGAATATATGCATAAACATATATATTTCACCTATATATTTTATTTATTCATTTATATATAATATATATTTCCTTAAAATTGGAAGGATAGCTAGAGAGTGATATCAGTGATTGCCTCTAATGGGGGAACTGAAGGATAGAGGAGATTCTTCCTCTGTAATTTTTACAGTTTTTGACTTTCGAATTATTTAAATGTATTACCTATAGGAAAAATGATGCCCAGTTGAGTTGGGAAAACAGAACATGGTCATAAAAAGAGATATAACATATCAATGTAGTATTTAGCTTATGCCAAGAGCCCACTGAGTGGTATATCTGCTTTTACTATGGCAACTAAGTACTGTGGACGGCTTTTCTGAGGAAGAAAGGAATGAACTGGATCTAGATTTGGATGGAGATTATCTATGTAGATGGAGAGGTGATAAGAACAATCCTTCCAGAAAGAAGACAAATATGAGGAATTTTTAATAATCGAGTTTTGTTAGGTTAAGACCTCACCTGCAAAGTGGAGGGTCTATTTTAGATTGGTTTTGAAAAGATTTTTTTCAAATTTACTAGTCCATATTACTTTCCTCTTCAAAACCCACACGATATTTTTTAAAGGCAAATGATATTACCACACCATCTGGAGGAGCTGCCTGCCTTCAAGCCTATAGAGAGGGATCTGGTAACCCATACTAAATTATGATTATGATT
The DNA here is from genome assembly GCF_014176215.1 of Rousettus aegyptiacus. Taxonomy (NCBI): domain Eukaryota; kingdom Metazoa; phylum Chordata; class Mammalia; order Chiroptera; family Pteropodidae; genus Rousettus; species Rousettus aegyptiacus. Next base: position 39,203,122 of record NW_023416308.1, on the reverse strand, counting down.
ATGATTATTATTATTATTTACCTAGGAACTGTCAAATAATACTGCAGTCAATCATAGAAGTATTTTCATGCCTATTTTGGGCGAGTCCGATACAGTGCATTGGAAAAATTAAAGATACAGTACATAAAATTAAACCCTTGGCTTAAAAATAGAGGCAAGATTATATATATATATATATATATATATATTTATATATATATTTACAAATATATATATATTTATATTTACATATATATTTATATTTACACACACACATACATACGCACACACATGCATACATACATACATACATATGAGAAAAAGCCTCCAAATGCATACTAACCTTTAACAAGTTACATGTTCAATAAATGTCTGCAGATATAAACTAAATAAATCACAAATCTCTTGGCCTCATTGTCTATATTATTTTCTATCCTAATTACAATTGAGCCTGCATCATCTTAGTGATGAAAATATATTCCTAATCCAATAAAATGCACAGAGATGTTCTTGGTTGCTTTTGTTTTGTTTTGCATGTTTTTAGTTGCATGTATTTAGGTGTGTGTGTGTGTGTGTGTGTGTGTGTGTGCGCGCGCGCGTGTGTGTGTGTGTATTTGAAGCAGATATACTTTTCCTACATTATTTTGTTCCCTGCACTTCTCTACCCTATCTCTCCAAACCACCTCACCCAGCCTAGCAAAGGTAAGGTGCCCGGTAGATACTCAATAAATGCTCTTTGCCTGATCGGTCCCCTCCCCCAGCCCCCACCAGAATGAAATGGCCTTGGTGTTGATTTTAAAGCATTTTCTATTTCATGTTTTGAACTCTGGCTGGGGGAAAGTAGAAACATGAATAGTGCAGCCATCAGATAAAAAGATGTCATCTTTCTTAAAGTCATCTTTAAGATGTCTTATAGAGTTAAATGTATATTCTTCACTTGTACCCTGGGGAACACTCCCTAGCACTCATTATCTCCCTCCCAATGTATTGTTTTTGTTTTTGTCCATAGTAGCCTTAGGGTTCCATTTTATCAGTCAGGTCATCATCACTATCTTCTCCACCTCCACCTCCATCACTTACACCATCACCCCTGACATCATCACCAGCAGCGGTGGCAGCAGCACCAATGCTACTTATTGAGCATTAGCTGTGTGCCAGGCACTTGCTTTACATATATTACCTTATGCAAAATGCTTTACATATATTACCTTTTTAAAAATTGAGATACAATTGATATATAACATGATTTATGTTTAAGGTATATACATTATCTTAATTACTTGCTCCCCAAAACTATCCTATGAAGTAGGTACTATTGTTATTCCCATTTTACAAATGAGGACAATAGGACTTAGAGAGGTTAAACAAACTTTCCAAGGTCATACATTTGCTATGTAATAGTGGTGGAGCTAGATCTCTAACCTCCGTATATTTGACTACAAGCCTTGTTCTACTTACCACTGGTAATATATACTGACTGCCCTCATCACTTTGAAGTGATGAAAGAGTGTGTGTGTGTGTGTGTGTGTGTGTGTCTGTGTGTGTGTGTGTGTCTGTGCGTGTGTCTGTGTGTCTGTCTATGTGTCTGTATGTCTGTGTGTATTTCAAAACCTTAAAACATCCTTTCTGGTTATTGCAGGTCATGGTATGAATTTATAAATCCTTCAATGAGAAGAATTGAGGTGACTGGCCTCTTAAATTAAGGGCTATAGTTTCAAGTTCCATTCCAGATGAGAAACAAATAGCATGTATTATTGCTTTACTTGTTTATTTTTCAAAGATAATATGGTTGGAATGAACAGAGCATGAACTCTGGAGTCATAAACCTGAGTTCATATCCTGGCATACAAAGCTGAGTTATCTTGAGCTCATGACTCTACCTAAGTGATCTTCTATTTCTTTATATGTAGAAGAGTTATGATATTCAATGAAAAGACAGAGCAAAATATGTGATGTATATTTTAAATGAAAATATCCACCTTATTATCCATAGTACCATCATTGAAATAGTAAAACAGTATTCTTCAAAAACCTTTCTTTAAGTGATTAAATAGATATCCCTAATTTCTGGATGAGAGTGGATATGTGTGCTTGTGTGATCAACTTCTTTAAATCACATGCAATTTATTGAAAGTAAAAAGTTTCAGAACACTTACTAAGGAATAAAAGTTTAATGTCTCTTATAGGCAAATGTCAATTAAACACAACTTATGTGCTAATTTGAGTCCAGTAACTTACAGAGAAAGGCTAAAATCATAATAAAAATAACGTATTGAATTTGATTTGGACCATTTTTGGGTTGAAGTAAAAGAATTCTTCTTTACTTTATGTTTTAATTTTAACATTATTTATTTTTGAATAAATATTACATGCATATGGTTCTTTCTCAAAAAATACAAAAAGTGTACAGGGAAAAAACTCCTTCTCACCCAGTCCCCGGTACCTGAGTGAGTCCCTAAAGGCAATTAATGCTGTGAGTTTCTTATATATCTTTCCAGAAGTATGTAGAGCATATAATCAAATTTGTATAGCTTTCACCTTCTCTCCTGCTTAAAACAAATGTTAGCATTCTTTACTTGGATGTTTTCACTTAACAATGCATCTTAGAGCTTCTTTCATTCTGGGTTTGTATAATTTAGCTATGATATGCAAATCATATCTGTTGGATACATTTCAATGTGCATTTGTAATTTTGATATACATTACCAAATTGTTTTTCATAGAGATGTATAAATTGTTTTTCATAGAGATGTATAAATGTGCATTCTTTGCATCAATGTATGAGAATGATTCTCCCCCTCCCCTACACCCTTGCCAACAGAGTGGGTAATTAGATTAAAAATATTTTGATTCAGTAGTTAATGACATGGTCTCAGTGTAGTTAAACTCTTATTAGTCTTATTTTTAGTATCATTATTAGCATTTTAAAATGCTTATCAGCCACTTATATTTTCTTTTGTGTAAACTGCTTTTTTCTATCCTTTGCCCATATTTAAATTGTGCTCTTGCTCTTTTTCCTTATTGATTTGTAGGAAATTTTAACATATAACAAATTATCCCTGTGTCTGGGATATCAGTTGCAAATACTTTCTCCTAGTTTGTTTTGTCTTTTTTATTTGCTTAAGATATTTGTCATAAAGTATTTTTTAAAATTAATATAGTTAATTTTATCAGTGTTTTCTTCTATGGCTTCTGGGTTTTTACATTATACACAGAATAACTTTTTCTATTTTAAGTTTGTTTAAGAAAATCTCTCCAATATTTTTCTTCTGCTTCCTTTTAAGATTATCTACCATCTAGGTCATTGTAGGACAAATTCAATATTATCCTCTCATAGTGACAACATTTGTACCTTACAGTTTTTGGTCTACTAACTTGATTGCATTTTCAATGAGAGTTAGAAGAATAAAAATCAATTTGGCTTCATGAACAGTATTTTCAAACAAAATATAAATGATCCAGCATTTTAAAACAATATAAAAAATTTAGTTCCATGCACAAAGTTCTTATGGGAAATGTCTCCAAGCTCATCTCTATGACTAATAATAGAGTGTGAAAGGGACTTACAATCGCTAATATCAGAAATTCACAGTATATAGTGGTAGCAATTCACATCCCTTTATGATCAAAACTGTGTATTAGTTTGGTATTACTGTTTGAAGTACATTGTGTCATTAGGTGCTAAATTTAACTCTGACAATAGAATTTGGGTGATATGGAATGGAAGAAAATAATATTTAAAAGGCATTTTTGTTAGCTTATCCCCCGCCCCCCCTCTCCCCCGCCTTCCCCCCCCCCCCCGTCCCAGTACTATGTTTGGCTACTCTTTTGGGACTTGATGAGGAAAGGAAACTGGTGGAATCCTAATAAGAAACTGATTTAAAGATCACTCTCACTCCACTATATGCCTCTTAGAGGATTAAGAAATGATATATATCCTCTTAAATTTCAAATCTGTAATTCTCTTAAGGTCTTTCTATCACAAACTTTATGAAGTATGTTTTGAAATGAGATGCCAAAGGCAGCCTAGACAACTTTAAAAGAGAAATAAAATAAAAGTTTTTGACTCTAAAACTGGCTCAGTCTTGAATGAGTAAACTAAATATATTTAGTCCTCCTTACGTTAGTAATCCTGTGATTTAAATATTCTATCCTTGAATGTGTTCTTGTGTGAGTTCACATCCTAATTTCCAGTGTAAAAGCATTATTTGAAGATGCATTTGCAGGAAGCATTCAGTGACTCCAGTTCTTTCTCTAGACATGTCATCTACTTTGGTAGTGCTTAAGGTAAAGTACTCAGATAGAAGGTAAGTTGAAACAGACAACAAGCAATACAATACAAAATGTTACGAGTAAAGTATGTTACTCAGATCCTTCTAAAATACATTTCTCTCTTTATTTTGAAGGCCGCGGTTATAGACAACTTGGCTAATGGAACCAGTCTTTTCCTTTGATCATCAGTAAGGTTATCTTTTTGGGAAACTAAGTCCTAGCTCAGATTACAGTTTTAGATGATGCTGACATGAAAGAGAGCAGCACCATTTAATCATTCACTCTTGGAAAAACATATCTTTTCTTTCCTTAAATTAATAACTCTTTAGCTGAAACCGTAAGCAGAAGCTCTATCATGTCTTGCAAGTGGAGAAGGGAGGGTTCATTTGATCTTTATTTTTTTACTCAGGGAATAAGCAGGATCAGGTTTTATGTGTCAGCTACACCTTGTTGGCTATGAGTGACATATTTTAGTCAAATGAGAATCAAAAATAAATATGATGTGAGTGCATTTACTTGATCTAAGGCTTGGGAAGATGCGTAGTGAGTAACCCGGCATATAGTAGATGTTCAATAAATGCTCACAATAATGGAATATAATGAATGGATGAAAGGCAAGTAAGCATTGGGAATGTGCTAGGCTGGCTGCAGCAATGGCTTTCCATTTTCTCTCAGTGTGTTCACCTACATTGGAGAGGGATAAAATGGATTATGACAGTTAACTAGCTCCGTGCTATCCAATAGGTAACCATGAGCCATATGTGGCTGTTGAACACTTGAAATTCGGGTAGTCTGAACTGAGATGTGTAGTAAATGTATAATATACACTGGATTTCTGATATTTAGTGTTAAAAAAGAAATGCACAAAAATTTCATTAATAATATTTATGTCGATTACATGTTGAATAATATTTTTTATATATTGGGGCTAAATAAAATATATTAACATTTCACCTGTTTTTCTTACTTTTTAAATGGGACTAGTAGAAAATTTTAAATTACCTATGTGGCTTCCATTATATTTTTATTAGACAACACTAGTCTAGACCTTAGAGATAATCCAGGCAATGGAATATTTCTCCTTTTAGGGGGCAAATTGTTCACAAGCTATCTAAAAATATAACATTTACCACTTACAGGGCTGGCCCTGAGGGGGGCGGGCCTCTGGAATGCCTCTTCATCCTACTATTGGATAAACCAGAACTGAATTTCAAGAGGGGCCTGGATACCTTGGGGTCCTCCTTCACCCACTGCGGAAGTAGGATGGGCCCAGGGTCTGAGCGCTGATGGGAAGGTAGGAGCTGGATTCTGTTAACCCTAGCTCTTCCCCCACAGTTCTGCTTAGTAGCCGCACCACTGTAGAGAAACTTCTTAGCTTTCTTGACCTCGTGATTTATCCAAGGGTCTGAGCCATAACTCTAAGAGGAATGTGGGGCCAGGACCCATAGGAAATTTTCCAGGACAAAACGCTCCTGCACAGCCCGCCCATTCGCGTGCACGGCTCAGGCCCCAAAGTCCCAGCTGTGATTTTCTGAGCTCTCTGGGAGAAGACGTTCTCCCTCATGGAAAAGAGGGGCGATGGTGGTAACCTAGGAATCCCGGTCTCCGCCTCCATTTCTGATACCCTATTTCTGCCTCCTCGCGCTCAGGGGTCTGCTCTGGTGCTAGTGGCCGTCTACTCTCTCAGCCACGGAGCTTTGTTTCCCAGCAGTGCTGAAGTGGAAAGAGGAAGGGGAAAGAAAACTTCTGCGGTCCTCGAGGTTCTGTCCCTTTCCATAGCTATCAACTTTCCTCTACCTCTCACTTCTTAGGTTCCTACTGGCGCAGAGACAACGCCTGGATAGCTGCATTCCTGGATGAACCGCCTTCAAGACGCCTATGGCAGGGCTGGGCTCTCGGAAAGGCGAGTCCTGGAGTGACCTGAACTCAGAAGGGGAGTGTGAGAGGTTGGACACCCCGCCCTCCTCCGCCCCCGCCTCTCCCCTCTTCCCGGCATCTTGGCCAGGAAGCAGGGCCGAGGGAAATAGACAGAAATTTGTGGGAGACCAGGGAATTGAGTCCAGGGTCTATGATATCAGCAAGAGGGTAAGAGCCTAGCAGGCAGTCCCCCATTTCCCCTCCTTCCTGGGATCCCGCGAACACTCGGAGAGATGCGCAAGGCTAAATTCCGAGAAAGGGTTTGCAATGCCTTAGCTCAAAGGTAATTGTCACCCAAAGACAGCTTTTACTCCCCCTGCTCTCAAAGAGACATTTAATAATTGCAATTTCTAAGGCAGAAGTTAGTCTCTGCCCCAGAGTGAAGCTGAAATCTCATTCCCACGGCTGAGTGCAAATGTGCTCTCCGTCTGTGTAGGGATGAAGAGCAGGATGCACGCAGGCACAGAAAGGCTCTTTATTGAGGCCGACGTCTGGCTGTAAATCCACGACGCCCTCCATAGCTGTTTAGCCTTTAGGATTTGAGGAGACAGGATGACTTGGTTTACACTCGCAGCATACCATAAGCTCTCACTAGGGATGGGTGGGGGAGGGTATAGATGTCTGTACAGTGAACTGTCATCCCCAAGGCCTCTTCATGAGTCTCCTCTGTCTCTCTGTAGCCTTGCAGAATGTTACTGGCCTTGGTCAGGGCTAAGGACTAAGGAATAACTCCTGGAAATCTACTGTGTTCTCTCTCCGTGGCTGTCTGCTCTCAGTTTTTAGTTCTCACCATTATAAACATAAAACAAAAATCACATTTCAGACACCAGTACAAAGCATTCTTACTTCGTTTAGATACCTACTTGCCAAGATCTTATTTTAAAGTTATTTCCCCCTATTTTCCTCCTTCCACTCACTCTCTTTATCTGTTTACCATTTTTACCAGGTCATCCGTATGGAATATGGTGTTTCCACTTCCTGCAGCACTGTAGTTTGGGGCCTAATTGATTCTGGTAATTAATTTGTTCTACCTGCTAGATCGGATTAAAATTCTACCCTTGCACCCAAGGATTAGCACTTGGCATTCTAACACCTCCTCTAATTATCTAATAGCATGGGTTGTAAGGACTCAGTTTCTATTAAAACACTTTTACTATTAGCGGTAGTGATTGGAATTGTGATGATGACTAGATTTCAACAAATTAGAGCTTAAAAATGGGGAGATGGAAGAGAAGTGGCTTTTTTTAATTTCCCTGAGTTTAACATCAATAATTAGACCAATTTTTGGAGATGCGAGCCGAAATTACCCCTGCTGTTCTGTAGATGATCACCTTAATTTTAGCAAATTGACTCAAGGGAAATAAATGTGACAGATTAGAAAAAGACAAGCAGGAAAGAAAAAGATCAGAAGGGAGGAAAATGAAAAAGAAAGACTGGGACAGAGAATGGGAGACAAAAACCTAGTACTATTATTATTATTATTATTATTATTATTATTATTATTATATCATTATCATTATTATTACTTTGCAGGAGGGACTAGGTTTGAAAGGGGGAATATAGCAGAAAAGTAAGTTGTGTGAGTGGAATGAGGAAGAGGTGATGGAAATTTGAGAGGAGGTGGAGGCTGGCATTTAGAGGTAGCTCTGGACGTATTTACATAGACCATATTACTTAACTAATGCAGTTACAACTTCCCTCACACCACCCTCTATAACTGAGGTGAAGAATGTTATAATAAACATTATTTTATTTATTTACCTCAACAATATAGTCACTCTTATCCATCAACTAAAGTGGCTTTGGCAGATATGGACTCTCTCCTCACTTCTTCCTTTTTTCTTTTGCTATAATTTCTCTAAAATTTGAAAACCTAGGCCCAAATGCCAAAATAAGTGCCTCATCCCTATTGCTTGGGGCCCTTTAATGCCTCTGCTCTCCAGAGAGTTTTTTTTTTAAGCTTTCTTTAAAAATGACTGGGAGCAAAGCAGATCCTGCAGTGGCAGGGTAGAAATTAAAGTGAAGGAACCTGGTAAGAGCAAGAACCCGATCCACTTCACTTCCCCTGGTTTGTCCTGTCGTGTTCAGCACCGAGGACAGCTCCCTGCCCCGCCCCGAGCCCACTGCACCCTCCCCTCAGCCGCTGGCAGCCTTGCCATTGGCTCTTTCGGCTCCCCTTTCCAAGCTGCCAATTTTCCTACACTTAGACCTAAACCTACCCAGAAGCTTATCTTCTCGCCTCTCCAGCGCCCGGGGTAGCCCAGGCCGGGGAGAGAGCCGCGGGGATCCGAGCCTCGCAGGGTGGTGTTTAGCTCTCGACCAGGCTCGCTGAGACGCTGCCTGCTACCTACGCTTCGTCCCGGGCCTTTGCCCTGTGGCAGGAGCTCGGCTCAAGATGAATCTCAACTTCACCTCTCCTCTACACCCATCGTCTTCTCAGAGGCCCACGTCCTTCTTCATCGAGGACATCCTGCTGCACAAGCCCAAGCCGCTAAGAGAGGTGGCCCCCGACCATTTCGCCAGCTCTTTGGCCTCCCGGGTGCCTCTGCTAGACTATGGCTATCCCCTCATGCCCACACCCACCCTCCTGGCTCCTCACCCCCATCACCCTCTGCATAAGGGAGACCACCACCACCCTTATTTCCTCACCACCTCGGGTAAGTAAAGGACTTCACGGTATGGGGACCGAAAGAGTAGATCATCCAGCGCAGACCTTAAGCCTGTGATGGAGCCTAGGAAAGACCAAAGCTAGCTCAGCCTGGTTTGGCCGCCTCCTTCTCTAAGTAACAGTGGGAGGTTTGGGTATGGCCGAAAACAAACAGAGCTCCCTCAAGGCATACCAACCTATGGAGATCTCTTGTGGTCATTCTACACTCTTTACGATGGAGAAAACGTGCCTAGTGAAGTGGCCGGAGATTTTGACGATATTCTTGGTGGTCAGTGCTCAGTCTCCTTTCTCATGGTCTTCCTGGACACATTGGTCCAGCTCTCAGTCCCAGTTCTCTTCTTCTCCCTGCTCTGAGGGAAACCCCTGACCACTCCACCCCATAAAACAGAATTCAGCTTTGTAGGTCAGAAGCTCAAAAGACTCCAGCGGGGCCGACTCTCTTCTCCCAGCGCTGAGCATTGGCCACCCATACTGTGGGGACTTAGATGTGAAGGAGGGTTTGGGATATTCTAGACTGGTCCAAATAAGGGGAAAATGGTAAGGGGAGGGGGAAGACAGAGGGTCCGCTCCTGTTTAACCCTCTTTACTCCCATAGTCTTGCATTTGACTCACAATCTTGGGCTTAGCTGCCCTCTCTGCCCCAGTTGGTGGCTGTGCTGGAACCCGGCAGCAAAAGTATTAGATTTGATTTGGTGAAAAGCATAGTAAGGAGTGGGGACTAGCAAAGTCTAGTTAGGACAGGCAGATGTGGGAAAGTCACATATTTTTTCTGCCTGTTTCTGTAAGGCATTTTCATTCCAGCCAGAATAGAATAAGTCGATGAGTCCAGGTGCAGAGCACCGCTGGAAAAACTGCCATGGTCCCCGTGGGGGCTGTGGAAAGACATGAGACAGTTTGTGAAATGTGGGCGCTGGAATCTACAACAAAAACAGTGTTTATGAAGTGGGAAAACCCAGATGCTGGGACACTGAGTTGGAAGAGCAATTATAAAGCCTACCTACACGAAGTCCGAATCTTGGCCTTGGCTTCCGCACGCATATTTTCCCCAAGTAGCTGTGGCCAAAGCCCAGATACCTGGACTGCTTGCTCTCTTTTTGTTTTCCCTGGCATTTGCTGATATTGATGTCTGTGGCAGTTTGCCTGGCGGTACCTCTCCCATACAATAAAGCCTGCAAGGGTCAGGAAAGACAAAAAAAAAAAAAAATCTCTTCGACCCACGGGGAAAAGTGCTTCGATCCTTCTGCTTGTGGTCAGAAGGAAAGAATAAGAAGAGTGAAGAGCAGATCAGAGAGCCAGAGAGTGCGGTCCTCAGCGTGTCCCCGAATCTAATAAGGAAACGTTGGAGACGGGAATTGCCCCTCTCTGGATGAGTTTTGATGATTTCCCTTAGGCTGCAGGCGGGAAAATGGGGGCGGCTCGGGAAAGTCACGGGGAAAGTCACAGATGTTTTTTAAATTGAGGCTGGGAGGCATGATCAAGTCTATGCTTCTACGATCCCCAGAACCACACTGACAATCGTCAGGGGTCTGGAAGGATGCAGGTCAGGGAGAGAGCTCCTGGACCATTCGACGTGTGGAGGTGTAACAAAGATCTGGGTGCTGGCAGATGCTACGAAAGTCTCTCTAAGAGTCTAAACATCTTTTAAGGCCTCTGGATCTATTTTATAATTTTCTTTTCTGTTTTACCTACTGCTTATTGTTTGTATTTCTAGATAACCTTCCTGATAAAGATCTCCAAGCGCTATTCTGTGATTCCCCCCCCCCCCCGCCCCCCGCCCCTCCAATTTTTGGGAGGACTCGAGAAGCTTTGGGGCGAAGAGAGGACTAGTGGCGGCAAGAAGCGGAGGGAGGCACGGAGATCAGAGGCGGGGAATCGAGCAGGGGTTTCTTGAGCGTGATGCGGCCCTGCTCACTGGGCTGCTCTTCCGTCCGCAGGGGTGCCAGTCCCGGCGCTGTTTCCGCACCCGCCGCACGCGGAGCTGCCGGGGAAGCACTGCCGCCGCCGCAAAGCTCGCACGGTGTTCTCCGACTCACAGCTGTCTGGCCTGGAGAAGAGATTCGAGATCCAGCGCTACCTGTCCACGCCAGAGCGGGTGGAGCTGGCCACAGCCCTCAGCCTGTCCGAGACGCAGGTGGGCCTCACCAGAAGGAGGCTCTGATCTCTGCTAAAAGCTCCTCTCTCCTCAGCTCCTAACCCCTTCTCGACCCATATCGGAGTTCCTGCGTGGGAATGATCCCGTGCTCCTAGATTCTAGGCATCTCTAAAGATCCTTAGCCCAAATACCGACACTTCCAACTTCATGTTGGTCTTAACGAAGTAAAATCTCTCCAGCTGGCTCTGGACATGGAGGAGAAACTCCTTGGGTGATTCTGATGCTCACTCCTTGTTTGAGAAGTGTCATTTCCGCGTCTTTCCCTCTCCTCTTCGCTCAGGGCAGTAACCCGTGTCAGACATAGAATAAGAGATATGACTGGGTTTCGTCTCCTGAGAGAAGCCCACACAAGTTTTATTTTAATTTCTCACAGCTGCAAGTCTTCATAACTATACCACTTCACCCCATTATAATTTAAGCTTTTCCCTATTACCCTATCCTGAATGCAAGATCCCTTTATCTTCCTCCAGATGCTATTCACCTGAAATCTCAAAACTCCTCCACTCCCTCTCATCTTTTATGTACTTGCAGACTCACCTTGTTGTGAAACCATTAGCCCTGCCGGGCCACAGTGATTTTTCCTCTGAGTGGAATCAGCAAGTTCGACTTTCACCTTCCTGGCCAGGAGTCTTGCCGGACCAGGGGTTTAGATGTCATAATTGGAAGAAAGTAGTTCGAACTTAAAGGAGACTTCTATGCAGAACGTACTATGAGTAATTCTAATTAATAACAGAATTGGTATTTACTAACCACACCATTTTGATTCTCACTGTTATTTTGGGACAACTATTTTCTGGGAGACTTCGTATATTTGATTTTCATTCATCCTAAGATGATACCTTGTGACCAGTTCAGGTATGATCTAACTTAATGGTGAGACTGTCACAGCTCTTGAGGAATTTGTCAATAGATTGCGGTCCATTTCCCCAAACTCCAGCAATCCCCAATCCCTCGGATATTAGCTCAGTAACTATCGGTCTGAAGGAATGACATGGTTTTTTTTTCCTCCCCCAAATCAGGTGAAAACATGGTTCCAGAACCGGCGGATGAAGCATAAAAAGCAGCTGAGGAAAAGTCAAGACGAGCCCAAAGCGTCCGATGGACCCGAGAGCCCCGAGGGCAGCCCCCGAGGCCCAGAGGCCGCACCCGCCGAGGCTCGGCTCAGTCTACCCGCTGGCCCCTTCGTACTGACCGAGCCGGAGGATGAGTTGGACATTGGGGACGAGGGGGAGCTCGGCTCAGGGCCGCAAGTGCTCTGAGCAGCCACGCGGGGGGAGGTAGGGAAGAGACCGCGGGGCGGGCGCCGGTACCTCCCGTACCTGAAGACTCGGGCGGTCCTCGGAGTTCGGCTCCTGGAAGACAAACAATACACACCTGTTTGCCCTCCAACCCGACTTGAATTGGCGTGGTCGCCGCTCGACCTCTCGTCCTCCTACTCCTCTAGCTCGCGACTCGCCGCTGGGGTGCATGTACGCTGGGGCAGCTCTTCCCCGCGCCGAGAGCGACGCAAACTGGAACTTGGGCTTTCAGCTCTCTGATTCGGTGCGGGACGTTTTCTCTGCCGGGATCGCCGACCCCCTGGGCCCTCACCTTTCAGCCACCTATCCCCAGCTCTTTTGTGCAGGTCCGCAGCCTCTCCGCTCCGACCCTTTGCCCTTCCTTGGGGAGCCAGATTGGCTGCAGGTAAGGCGCCGGGTGTCTGGGCCCTCTGCTCGGCAGGAACCCAGGCAGAGCCACGACCTGATTCTTAACACGTCCATGCCTGGAGGGCCTCGCGCGCTGCTCGCCACTCACCTCTCACTAGGGTCCCCCTACTCCCCTCTCTAACTCAAATACTAAAGCGACTCCGTTCCTCTCAGAGCTGCGCTTCGGCCCTCTCCCGTCACTGTTCCCCTCAAGAGCTGGCGGTTCTGCTCCCTGGCATCCTTCCTGAGCTCGTGGTTCCAAGCACTGCAGCTCTTTACTCTCCTCCTCACCCCCATTCCAGATCCCGCGCCCCACTCTGAGCGATGCCTGCGCTCCGCGAAAAACATGGGCAGAAAATCTCAGCAGTTTCTGCTCCCCGACCCTGTTGCGCGCCTGTCCCGCAACTCTTCCACGTCCCACGGCCTGACATTTTAAAAGTGAGTGTGTCCCCAGGTTGTGTGTGGAAATACTCATTCTTATTGTATTTTAAAGGAATGTGGAGTTTTAGCTTAGACTAAGGCTAAAGGGGAAGAGGCGTCCCTTTCCGGGCGTGCACCTGTTTGGGGACTACTGAGGTTAGGCAGGAAATCTGATGGGCTATGTGTGTTTCCTCTCTTTCCCCTGGGAAGTCTCCTACTCTCCTGGGTTTACAGCCTCTTTAGATAATAAAGGCTAGCGGGCATAACTGGGAATGAACGCGAGTTTCTGGAAACCTTTTGTTACCGTGTGCCTCTGCGTACGCCCCCTCCTCTTCGCCCCAGGCAGTTTCCTGTTCTGGGAGAGAATGAGCAAGGCTAACTCTTGACCTTTTGTTAACGTACTCCGTCTCTCCCACCCTAATTTTCCCGTTTTTAATAGTTTAATAGTCTTGAGTTCCACATATGTGGAAAAGGTCACTCCAAATATTTTGACTATGAAACAAGAGGCAGAGCTCTCTTGATAAGTCTAAAATTATACTAACAAATTAGGTGTTGACAAAATATACCCAGTATACTTATCAAAGATAGCAGCCAGGCCAGAGGCGATGTTTAGCTCTGCTGTATATTTAGGTAAGTGAGCCCGGGGAAGGCTGGAAAAGAGAGTTGCTAGGTGGAGTCATGACTCTTTGCTTTTATGATAATAATTACAGGCGCACCTGGGAGATATTGCGGTTAGATTTCAGACCGCTGTAATAGAGCGAGTATTGCAATAAAGCTAGCGGTAAGCTTTTTACTGGTGGAGGGTCTTGCCTTCAGTTTGTAAAACAAACAAACAAACAACAAACAAAAAAACCCCGCAACACCTGTGAAGAGCAATAAAACGAGGTACGCCTGTATGTAGCCAACAGCGGTATGAGCTTGAGTTACGATTAATCTTTTTTGGTTCCTCATTTCTCTAAGAGAATGAATTCTAAAGATCCTTCTAGATATAAATTCTATGATTCCATAGATGTAGGTAGGGGTAGGCTGGCTGGCTGGCTTTCTTGCTTGCTTGCTTGCTTGCTTTCTTTCTTTCTTTCTTTCTTTCTTTCTTTCTTTCTTTCTTTCTTTCTTTCTTTTTACAGCAGGCTTGTTCAGGGAAACATTAACTTAAGCAAAGTGTCAGAGTGAGACCTTTATCCAATCTGTATTATTCAGGAGGCAAAGCTATTGCTTTAAAAACATAAGCATCGTAATAGCTATTTGGATTTTCCAAAGTGCTCTTTATCAATCAACAATCTTGTGAGTAACAGACAAAAATTATTTTTCTCTTTCATAGTTAAGGAAATCAAGGCTTGGCCAGATTTTAAGATGTACCCATGAAATCAGGACTAGTTAACAGCCAAAGCACAACAACAAAAATCTATTCTGACTCCTTGTTTATTTCTCTGCCCGGCATACTTTTTTTTCCTTCTAGTAACAATGCATTAATTAGCATTTTGCCTCTATCACTTTATAAGAATACCTCTCTCATTTACTTAGCATAGATGTCTTATTAAAAGCAAAAGCAAATTTAGGCTCAGATATCTCTCTTCTTCTTCAGATAATGAGAGTAATTTCAAGGCAGGAGTTTTTGACAAATGCTTTACAATAGGACAAAAGACTTGGTTATAGGAAACAAAGTGATTTGTGAATAAGAATGTTCCTGGTAATCTGAAAGTGAAAGTAGATACTATTACACAAGGGGGGGGCGGGAATCTAATTCTTCTAATTCTAGGAAGAACAGCTACTAAAGGGGATTTGGGAAGATTTTTTTCTTTTTCTTTTTTTTAAATTTTATGCAAAAATTCAAGTTTTATTTTTTACTTATTCTTACATTGGTGAGAACTAGGGAGATTAAAAAAAAAATACTTTAGATGGTTAACAAACCCCAAAGCATGGGGATATTTATTTCTTCTCCTGTCTTCACAAGAAGATGCCAGGGCTTATTTTGGGTCTAAGAGGAGCAGATTAAGTATATTTTATGACCCATTGAAAAGACAGGTAATTAGGAAGCTTTGTTTGTATAGGCACAGTTCTACCTGGTTGGAGGCAGGATAACTCTTGAAGTCTAGGGAATGGCTATATCTTTGATTCATGAGCATTGAACATGGCAAGATGCTCATTCTGCCTCATTCTGGTCCTCCCTTTGTGGCTGTTCCTGGTGAGATTAGGTGGGAAGAGGAGAGCTCTGTCCTGCAGCACAGTTTTCTCATCAGACAGTATTCCTTGAAATTGGTGGCAAACAATTCAATAGCAAAGTTCTCTTCATTTTCTTTTTCTTTTTGTCTTTGTTTTTTATACATAGGGGGTTAGTGGTGATAGTAGATAGACACAATTTAGTCTCAATTTAATGTAACATGATAGCACTTTTTGTTTTTGGCCTTCAATACTGATCAAAGCCTCCCCATAGGCTGGAAAAATACTTTGTCTGAATTACCCAGCCTTTCTCCTCAACTCAATTTCACTAGGTGGTGAATATCTGACCAAACCACATTCATTATGATCTAATAAAAAAGACATATGAAAGTGTCATTCTGAAGAGTCAAAAACATCTTAATCTCAATGTGGGAAAGTCATCCTGTATACAATCTTAAATGTAGTAGGTAATTTGTTTCATATTTGCTCTTCATGCTGTTTCTGATGTACTTCATTTCATAGAATTTCAGAGAGGGACTCTTGATAATATTTTTGGTCACACGACACAAGAATACAAGGAAGAAACGTCACATATTTCAGCCCAGTATTAAGCTGAGATTGGCACTAAGAAATGATTAATTGGAATTCATGACACCACTTCAAAAGATAGAGGACCGGCTTGTGTCAATGTATTTGATAACCAGAGATGTGAAAATACAGAGTAAACAATGCTTTCTGGTGCTAAGAGAATCGTGCAATAAACATTTAGTTAAAGTCTTCTTGAATTGGGCTCAATATATGTGCAAAAATAAAGAGTTAAAATATTTTACATTTATGTTATATTCTGGGAATCACATTTTAAGGAGGATGCTGACAAGGTAAAATTTATCCAGCATACAGGAACCCAGATAGTAAAAAGTGTGGGAAACAACAAATAAAGGAGTGCGAATTTTTTAGCTTGGAGAAGCAAAGCTTTGGAAATGGGTGGCAGAAGAGATTAGCTATAGTAGTTGTATTTGAATGGTTGCATGACTATCAGGTATCAAGGGGTACATCTATTTTGCCACACTAAGGAGGGCAGAAGCCAATGGGTCATTCCAGGAAAGCAGATTTTGGAACATTCGAATACCTTCTATGGGTCCAGTACTGTGTTGTCCATTAATAGAACAGGCTAAGTATACAAAATACTAAACTACTTTCACTAGGAAAATTTGAGCAGAAGCTGAAAGGCAAAATATTAGGGATGCTCTGCTATGGATTTCTCCCTGAGACAGTTTGGGCAGGATAGCCTGTATGGTTCTTTCTAACTTTTATGATCCTACTAGTATTCTATCTTTTTATTAGAAAGGAACCATAAGTTCAAACTTATGAAATTACTTGCTATCTCACTAAGAATAAGATTTCAGTTAATACACTCAAATTTAAATAAATACATCCATAACAATTAGAAGAGTTAATAGAAACAAAAAAATACATTCCTTTATTCATTAAAGCAGTCTCAAAAACTTCATTCTAGAAAGTAAAAACAAATGGATGTTCCACTGAGTTAAGGACCAAGATATAGTTAGGAAGGAATTGTATTAGAAGAGACATTTGACAAAATCTAAGCCCTTCATTTTATAAGTGAAGAAATTAAGAACCAGATATAATGAATGTCTTGCCAATGTCAGACAGTTGGTAGAATTAAGATGAAAAGCTAATTTTAGTTATCATACCTTACAACTAATTCATGTTTTCATAAAAGTGATGGTGGGGCTGTTGTCATTGTATTATATAGAGGAAAGAATTTTGCAAAGCAATTTTGGAGATAAAATTAATAAATAGCTGAAAATTATCTAGTAAGTCTTAGATCAATTTGTGGAAAATCTTTTGATTAAGAACAATCTGAAATTTAAATTAGCTTTCTTAGGAAGTACTAAGTCTCAGCCCAGTTTTCATTCAAGCCAAGGTTGAATAACTACTTGCTGGGGTGTTTAAGAAGAGGTTCATATATTCAATAGGATGTACTAAATGATCTCTAAGCTACTTTAAACCTCTACATTTTTCTATTCTAAAAATATTGGCCTAATCTTCTTTAATTACAGATGAGGCAATGAGAGTCAGAGAGATTGACTTACTCAATGTTTTACAGCCTGTTAATTTGGTGAGTTACAAAATTAATATATGTAGAGGTCAGAGGAATGACCTCCAATAAATATTTAGAAGTAAGATAAAAATCTGAAATGATTCTCATATTTTCTCTCCAGTCAGATTCTCTTCATCATAATTTTTGGTTTTAATTCCCCCTCCCAAACACTGATTTCTTTTCAACTTTATTTATTCTCTTTTAGCATTCCCAGCGTGCACACCAGATAATCTTTTCTCCACTATTTCATTTATAATAATTCTGTGAGCCTTCACGTATTACTTTTCTTAAGAGATTAAGGATTTGCCTATATTTTTAGTGGAGAATCTACCAGGGAAGTCCAGGATTTAAGCTTCTTTCTGAAGCTTTTAAGAAAATTTTTTAGATTAAAAAGGCACACCTTATGACTATATCCCTGCAACAAGAATAAGCAAAAGAGTTGTTTAAAAATATTGACTAATATAGTCCTTGGGGATTATCTGAACATTTCTAGCATCCATTCTCTCCCTAGCCTCCATGGCTACACATACTGGAGTAATTAAGTGTACTTGCCAATATTGTAGCCAGAAGTTACAGAACAGTTAAATAGTCTATATTATTTCTAAGTGCTTGATTTGGGAAATAAACTGTAGAAAGCAATGGGAATAAGGCATAGAAGTGTGGCTTCATATCCTGAGTTTCAAATGGGAATATTTACAAGCTAAAAGCAAAAAAATAATATTTTATGCTTGCTCAGTTCTTTTTTCATCTATTTTTTTCTTTTTTAATTCCTAAGTTCTCTACTTTTAATTTAAAAAGATTTGGGTTCTATTATTTACCCATGAACATTGTTTAAAGAGTCACATAGTTCTACAAGGATTATTGAAGAAGGGAACAGTCACCTAACCCCCTTCTTTATTCTCTTCACTACAGAGGAAGCTAGTTTCCACTAGTGGCTGATTATTTTGGTACCTACTTTATGTTTCTAAATTATTTCACTGAATTGCTGCTTATAGTGTTTATAATTTAGAATTATTTAGTAATTCATGTTATAAAAAATAAAGATTTAATTTTCTTTCTCTCCTGCTCCTACCACATACATACACTCTCTCCATTTCTCCACTCAATAGAGTAATTTTGGTTAGATCATTAGAATGATATGTATGTGTAATTCTCAGCTAAACCAGGTAATCAACTATGATTACTTTTTCTGCAAGACTTTGTTTTCCTTGGGATTAATACTTGTCTTATTTTATTCCTAATTTTTAATAAATACTAACGGCTAATTTAACTTCAAACTCTTCACCATTTGCCTATATCTTAATGTTTAATTTTCTCAAATCTCTTCCAGAGCCTCTACTCCTAATTCTTTGTCAATGTTGATTTTATTCTTGTTTTCTATATCTTTCCTCTTTCTTGGATTACTCTCTGATCTTGATGGAGCATGCTCTTTTGTTGTTTCCTCCTTGGCGTGTGAAAGGCAAATGTTTTGAGATCATTCTTCTCTAAAAAATATTTTTATTCTAGTCTCATGCTTTATTAGAATTTTGCTTAAGTATATAATCTTAAGCTGAAAATCATTTTTGAATATTTTTGAATAAATTTGAAGGCATCATTCATTTGCTTTTTAGCTTCCAATTGCTGTTATGAAGTCTAAGCCATTCTCATTCTTGAATTTTTGTGTATCCTGTTTTATTAATTATTTTTGGATGTTTGTAGGATACTCTTTTTGTAGCTAGTGTCCCAAAATTTGACAATTATGTGCCTTGGTTGGAGGTCTATTTTCACCCATCATTCTGCATATTCAATAGACCCTTTTAATCTGAAAACTCATTTCTTTCAGTTATAGGAAGATTTCTTAAATTAATTCTTTGATGATTTCTATTTCTCTCTTTCTGGATTTATCCTTTAAATTTATTATCTTTTTGCCTTTTTGCTTTGCTCACTGGGAAAATTCCTCAATGATATCTTCTAATCTTTGGGTTTTTTAAATTTCTGCTAATACATTTCTAATTAGCAAGATCTCTTTTAATTTCCTTATCATCCTGCTTCTTTTTAGTTTTATCTAGTCTACCTTGTCTAATATCTTCAGATGTTTAAGAATCCATAGTAATTTACTTATATTTCAGTATGAGAAACAAAAAGCTAATAGAAAGTTATTAATATACCATGGGACTTGTTGACTGTGAGGTTTCCTGTAGGATAACAGGGTTGAGTTCTTTAGGCGGAGGACCTCTGAAGAAAGAAATTTTAGGTCTTTTCTTTTAGGTTGGTCAGATTCCCCAGAGAAAAAATTTCCAAATTCGTGTTTGTAGGATGAAGGCCCACATTTTGGGAGCCAAGTGGCAGAAGAGGACCAGAGGTTTCTGTGGTTAGAACACACATATTCACTATTGACTCTATTTTCAGTATTGTGCCTCCTAACATAGCTAGCTGTCCCTCTCTCTAGACACACTGTTGTGCCCCTGCAAAGGGTACAACAATCTTTTACTGTAATGGTAGAGGGTCAATCGTCCTTCATTAAGCTTCCCTCATCTCCTTTTACCTCTACTTGCAGAGGTAATTGACATAATCAATTCCTGAGCATTTGGGGATATTCTATAGTATATATTAGATTGATTCTTGGATGTCCCCTTTGCTAGTTTGAATTTAGTATTTTAGGAGTCTGCCAATATTTTTGTTACAACTCATCCATCTGTTTTCCAGTTTTCAAAATTTTGTAACTATTGTCCCTCACCCTGTTCTTCCTGTTTTATATGCTTATGCCATAAATCCTTTACTGTGATTTTAGCAGAGGCTTGCCAAGAGAATGAAATGCGTGCGAGCGTGTATGTGTGCGTCTTCCTCAGTACAGTCCTCAGACCAGAGCAATACTGTCTGCTTGTATTTTCCAATCAGAATGAGGATGCTACCATATTTATCCCCAAAACTCATAATCTGAATTTCATTCTGACTTTTACAGTGAGTGAGGGAGGTGTCAATCCTTTACCTTGATGTTTCTTTTTTGTAACTGAATTTGTTGAAGTTCAGGAGAATTGCATTATCATTAGAACAGATTAAAAGGCTGTCTTCATTGCCAAAGCATAGAATGGCTCTTTCTACCTCATAGTCAGTGATGCAGTACTAGTGGCTTGGGATCTATCAGTTTGAGAGCATTGGAAGTTAGAGTTAGTCCTTAAGAATCTTTGTCTGTGGAAGATCCTGAATAATTTTACATGGTATTCTTAGAAATTTCAAGGTGAGAGAATTTGTTATTTCATTTTCCATAGCTTCAGATTAATTTAAAACCTAGATCCCTAATTCTCTGAGTAGAGAAACAGAAAGGATAAAAAGAGCAAGACAGAATTACAGGCACACAAATACACACAGACATGTATGCACATATGTATACACCCATGCTCCTGAAAAGAATGATGCAAACAGGCCAGGGAGAATTGGAAGGTGATCAATTAAGACATTAAGTGTTTTGTGGTACATGAATGCATCTGCATTTTGTCCTGATAACAAGGCCATCAGCTCATTTTCAGAGGGCTGCTGTCTTCCTCAGCTCAATCATCAGATCAAAGCAATACCGTCTGCTTGCATTTTCCAATCAGAATGAGGATGCTAATTTATACTCCTTAATGTGTGATGGTAAGAGACCCCTTCAATTAACTGAATTCTATAGCCAGCAAAATAAAAGGTATACAAAGAGGCACAGGCTGAAAGCTGAAATTCTCATTAAATCAAAAGGTCCAGTATTCATTACCTTGTGCATCTGAGGCTAAACACTAAATATGGGGATCATCAAAGGAAGTTTAATGGGTTAAATTGAGAATATAATCTAATTAAAATATTAGACATGACTAAATAGTTCTTTGATATTCATCTAAAGATTTCATTAAAAATAGGTGCTTGAGGTTTGTATGATAGGAGATTATCAATTTTAAGTAGAGACAACAAATTTAGGGACCTCATCAGCACTGCTTCAAAATGCCACCATTGTATGGAAACAGAGGAAGTGGGAAAAGACATCACTGCCAGGTGGCGGGTTGGAGATATGAAGCAAGGCCAAACAGACTTCATGATAGTGACTTCGACAGTAGTCTGGATGGCAAAAAAGAAAGCATAAGGATTAATTTGGGAGACAAGTTTTCCATTATTTAGAGTAGAGATCTATGTTGGTTTTATTCACTGAATATTCATTATATTCTGTACTTTCTTGTCCTATATAGGTGGCTTCCCAAAAGATAATTTATTATACTGTTTGGACTTCAAATTTTTGAAGTTTATTTTCTCCACTGTCAAATTTGCATCATGAAGATATCTACTATTTAAGCATTTCTTGCAAAAGCCTGAAACCCTGGTGACAGAGGGAACCCTGAGAAGCCAGTCCAGAAGCCCCAGTATTGGGCTGGTCTCTATGAGCTGTCAGTTCAGTAAAATACATTTATAAAATCTTAAAATATATTTTCAAGGCTTCACTAAATATATTTTTTTGAAATTCTCATGTCATTGTAATGCTCCTCAACCTGTTAGACTATATAATAGCAGAAGACCATTTGTTCAGCTTATTGAAAATTAATTACATTGCTGGGGTTTGCAAAGGGAGTGAAAGGGCAATGGAGAGGTAGCAAGGGAGAGAAACCCTGCCCATCAATTTCTTTTTTCCTCTCTTCATAACAACCTAAGAACCCCTTTATTGAGAGGTAATAAGAGCTGAAAAATCTGTTTACTTTGCTTCTTGCAATGTGATGTTTTCATAACATTTTGGGAAAGCCCAATTTTTCAGGTATTTCGTTGAGCCAGAATTAAGTAACCAACATGAAGAACAGGAATCTTTAAGACTGGGTAATGAGTAAGTAAATAAGTGAAAAACATGCCGTCCAAAACCGTTGCTTTCTGTTGATTAAATGTTTGCTTAGAAAATTGAAACATTTCATTTTCTCAAAACTTTGTGAGAAAGCCATGTGGTTTTGCTTAATGAAGCTATAGGGAGAGCAGAAACAAATACTGTACGTAGTCTGCAGGAGTGGGGTGAGGTGACAATTCTGAATATTAGATTTTTAACTACCCTGAGACCCTACTTCAGCATATTTTAAAAAGAACAAATATCTAAATAAAATTTTTGTTAGAATGCATATTTCTCTTTATTTTGCTTTTATAGTATATGAGTTTGACAATGAAAACAACTTATCAGGGCTAGAGGGGGAAAGAGACACTATGAACAAACAAAATTCACAATTTTTAAAAAAGATTTACTTTATGCTACTGTTTTAAATTTTTTCCTCACTGGAAAAACAACTAAAAAAGCAAATGGAGTATTTGTGTACCTTTTTGTCTCTGTTTTTACCCATTAGGAATAGAAGTTATGAAAATGCACTTAGCATTAGGGAGAAGTTGTATAGTCATCCTATGGATATTTAAGAGCCGGTTGAAATACTTATTTAATGTTCTTACTCTAATAGGAAAAAGGAAACTTTAAAAAAGGTGTATTTAGGAGAGCACTTTGATTTTTCCTTAAGAACTTTATATTTTGAAATGCTACATCTAACAAAATAATAATATGTTTTGCAACACAGCTAGGAGAGAATTAGCTAAATTTGCCCTGATATCTGCAGACTATCCAAATTTAATTCATTTCTGCTATTTTTCAATAAGTAATTAAAAGGGATTCCCCACCTCTGAGTTTATCTAGTCTGCTATTGTAGACCATTTGCTATCAACTCAAAGTTCTAAATTAACTCTAGTGTTATAATTACTAGATGTATTTTCAAACAACTCCCAGGTAATAATTATTGGGATGAAGAGTCATTTTCTCACTATAGACTAGGTTGCGCATGCTTATGCTTGCTATGATGTTTTGACAATGATTCATTAACCAATAATAAGGACCCAATTGGAACCATTAGGCATTGGTAACTTGGCTGGGCTTACCTTTTATTTTGCTCCTCATTGTTGTCTTTTCTTGAGCTGGTTTCTCCCAAGAGACTCCTTACTATACAAAACACTATCATGAAGACAGCTGTCATTAAATTCAGCTACTTGTAAAAAAGCTCTAAGAGGATACTCTTGTTGAAAACTCAAGATGAAAAAACACCATAAAAAAAGAGGCTATAATCAGAGACAATAGGTGGTTTAAAGGTCCTTTATTTACCCCAGTTCATAGTGATTAGGCAAATTAGGCACTGTATTTCAATGGCATATATAACATCTGGTCAAATATGAGCCCTCCATCATTATATCACGCAAGTTAAAAGTCCTTTGCTCTCTAATAGGGAGATTGTTTTTACTTCTTAGATATTTGAAACAGAAATACTATAAGAATTGATCACTGACCCACTTGGGTCTATAAAAGATCAATATTGTTTGTATAATTTACTTTAAAAGAGGAACAAAAAGTGTCATTCACTGTTTTTGCAGGATCTCTAAACTGTTTTAGTGTTGTGATAGCTTAGTGACTTTCTGCTGGATCCTACCATTGTGAGACTGGTGGCCAAATCAAGGCCTAGGTTGATTCATTCTTTGATTTCAGCCCCAAATTTTATATTCTTTAGCCCAAGTCATTTTAGATGCTACTTGTCACTTTCAGTGTTTGTATACTAAGAATTTTGATGTTCTGTAGTATTATAGACTGGATGGTAAAGGCTCGCTTTGCGGGTGAAGATTCTGTGAAATGTTGCTTGACATCAACTGAACTATTTAACCTGCTTCAACTTAGTACAAGGTCTTGATAGTTAAAGACTTAACAATGTTTAGGCTAATAGAGAAATGGTTATGGGTTTTTAAATGTTCTGAAGAAAATTAAAATTGTGTCTCTTTTATCTGTCCACATCAGAGTTGTTGTATACATATCTCTTAGAACTTTATCAGTATAGCAATGAAGTTGCCAGATTGTACATGTTAAAAATATGACAAGATACATAGTAAGGCATATTTCTGAATATGGAACTTGATTATGGAAGTTTAGATCTCAAATTAAAATATGACAACTATATGCTCCTTGCCCACACAGTAAAACAAGAACTACTTCTCCACAAGCAAATAATCAAAGAGTGCTGTCCTTGGTGTTGAAAGATCAGAGTTTAGACCTGGCTACTCTTCCTTTACTAGCAGTAGGGCTGATGGACTTCAGAGTTGCTTATCCTTTCTTGATCTCCATTTTCACTAATGAAAAATTGGCAGTTAGACAAGATAAACCCATTTTGATCTCTAAATTCTTTTAAGATGCTCTAATAGAAAAGGAATATTTAAAAAATTACCCTGTTACTTTAATGCAAAAATATGGAAGTGCCTCTACATACATTCTTTTATTTTCCAGAGCAAGTTTAAATTTAAGGTCTTTAAAAACATCATTCCATGTTATGTTTCTTAGAAAAGTCTTCACCATGTACCCTGAAGGTTCCTCTTCTTTTACAAATATATTTTAAGAGCAGCTCGAGCTGTGATTTTCCTGAACTAACTTCATGTATGATATAATTTTCTAAAGAGCAGTGAAATGTGATTCATCAGTTTACTATTTATCTTCAGATATTTGTCATCTTCCCAGACTTGGTTCAATTCTGTTTCCAGTTTTAAGAAGGAGCTTTTATACCACATCATGACATATATAAAATGTATACAACATAGGAGTAAATCATATTTCCTTATGCCACCTGTGTAGATAAATAGATTGATTCTAAATTATTGTTAAAATTGTCCATTTCTGGATATAGCCATCTAAGGGTGCAGGCAAGTAAGAAAAAAAAAAACCATCCAGTATTATTTTAAGACCTGGGAATTTTATAATGTTCATTCAATTTCAAAAGATTAAAAAAAGTGGTAAGCTATAAAATGCTTTTGTCTTACCTATTTCTTTCTTGAGCGTGTAAGCACACATTCAATAGTATTTTAAGAAATTTATGATGGCAAGATGCCCAGCAAATTTACACACTCGGAGAAAGTAGTTTTGAGAAGGTGTGGCTCTCAGAGTCGCTTGAGTTGGGTGTCTCTGGACTTGGGAAGATTTCTAATAATGCCTTGATTTCTCTGTTAGGACAACATTGGGATGTGTTCTACTTGAGTAGGCACATCTAGATGTACCTTCATTTCTTTCACATTTACATGTAAACCTTTGGTTAAATTTAGAAATTTTAGAAATATTTTGAAAATGGTATCTCAAAATATACTGGTGATTAGTCCAACTTGAGTTCATTTTAGCAGCAACTGAAGTGTTTATACTTTCCCCCCTCTTTTATTAGGAAGGTAAGAGAGAGAAATACAAGTCAATAAACTTATTTCTGGATAACTTCAAGGTTTTCATTATGTTAAGGAAGGGTAGAGATTGAGAAACCAAAAGATCAAATATAAAACCAAAAGACTTTATTCCCCAGTTCTAATTTAGCTCCAATTCTAACTTATTTGTAAACAAATAATTCAAAAGATTTTTTCCTAGAAAGTAAAATATGACACCATAATTTAATAGGGCCCCATATTTTAAATCCTACATAAAGCAAACATGGACTCCAGTTCGATGATGTTAATAGGTCATCGCTCTCAATGCAGAGAGTTTGGTTGGAGTTTCTTTTCTCCATGTACATTTCCTGGGTGTTTTTGGTCTCCTACACATCTGTCTATACAATGTGAAGGACTTTGAAAGCAGCTACAGCTTGTTTTTCTCTTTCGTGTCTACTCTGCAGTATTTCCAGCAGCGAGATTTCAGGTAAAGTGTCTTCTTTTCCAGTATAGGTTTGATTTTTCTTTTCCTTTGACACTTGATCAGTCAGGTTTAAGGGTTTGGGTTTTGGGATTGTCTTAGCATATTCCAAAGCCTGAAAGCATAAATATAAAATTTTATTTGAAATGGGAAGTGAGCCCTGGATTCCTTAAATTAATCTAGTCTTAGGAAATGTTTATTGATAATGTAAATGAAGAATATTGCTACAATAATGTATTAAGACATGGATGGAAATGGAGATCAAATGGAAAATGCAAATAATGCAGTATAATGCACTGTTTAAACAAAATAAATTAGTCACAGAATTAGCTGTGAAAAAAGAGAGTTGCAAATGATACAGTTATGCCTTCGGATGTTTTCTTTATGCAACTGAGTTTTATTCAAGTGTTTGAAAAGAGACTTCTCATGTGTTTGATCTATTTAGCTTCTGGCAATCTTATTAAAACCAAACTTATAATAAGGAAATATTAACAGACCTTTCTATCCAAAGAGGACTTGTTATAGCTTGAGACCAAAGATATCACTGTAGTTGATATAAAACTGAGGCTCCATTATTACACCAACTATTTTTGTTCCTAGGTTCTTAGAACTCTAGCAAGTATTTACTAGAGGTTAAAAATTATCTTTTTATTTTCTTTACTATACCTGTATAAACCTAGATACTTAAAAAAGGCAGTCTTTTTTTTTTTTCTGAGTGATGTCGTTTCTGAAAAGCATTACAATAAAAATGAGATCACTAAATATTTCTAAATCTGCCTTCATATCCGTTTTATATTTTAACAAGAGTTTCTTTATGGCTAAAATGGGAATGGATAACATATTTAGATGCTAAAAGGGAAAAAACCCCTCTTAAAACAGAAAAACTCTAGACTTCTCAGTATCATTGCCTCGAATCTCTTCATGAAAAAATAATGGATTGGAGAAAAAAAGAAAAAGTGGCACCATGGAAACTCAAGCAAGTGAATTGAGATCTTCAAGGTCTGAGGGAGAAAGGCAATAAATCAAAAATCTGATGGTCTGTGAAAGAGAACATGAAGTACAAATTCCTAAAGGTATCAAAGAGTCAATTGTTCCTCATGCAAAGAGTCCTATGTCCTTACTGGAACTGAGGCAGAAACTTGCACTACAAAGCTTCATGCCTCCATTGAACATATTTCATTCACGTCATGACTTATAGTTGGATGACTGTGACTGAGAAGGAGAACATTCTGTATTTTATAAAATCATTTTTCTTGGTTAGGAAAAATGTAGGGGAATGAACTTGAGAGAATGATGGACCTGTCTTTGACATAGGCACCTATAAACAGTAAGAAAACACTAATTTCCTTAAAACTTATTTTTGGTAGAGAAAGATTGATGGAAGATCTTGATTAAGAAATCACCTTAATTCAATTTTTATGTGTGATGAACTTGGAATACTGTACTTGGAAGAAGAACTAAAGGCCATAATGAACTTCAGGAAAAGAAAAAAGTCTAATCTTATAGCATCCTCTGTATGTATGCCATTTTTACATCCACATCTGTGAATGATGGGTAGCTGCAGGAACGATAGTAGCTAAAACATTCCCTGTGTTCAAAAAATGTGGAGGAATTCATTAAATTATAAGGTAATATAGGTTTCCTTTTAATTCTAATTGAAAAGATAATTGCTTTTGTGAGAATTTCTTACCTTCTGTCGAGGGATGGAAGATTTATTTTCAGTTTTTATTGTTTGTGGTTTTGACATAATAGAAAGCGTCTTCATGTTGTACTCCTTAACTTGTTTTGCATATTCCTTTTGCTGTATTAATTTCTGCATCTGTTCAGAGAAACAAAGTTATGGTGACTTGCAGCTTCTGCTAGATCTCTCTGTTCTCTATTTAAAGTGACACTAATTTTAGTGAACTAGGCATGTTCTATCAGCAACATAGGGGGAATGGGATCATCACCCATAAGATGATGGCAGTGCAATGGTTAAATGAATACTTCTAGAAATAGTCTTTCTCTGAGGAGGAACATCACTGCAGTCGCACACCCAGTGTTCCCTTAACAGTGGCTAAATTACATTCAGCCTCTTCTTTGTTGCATTTACCCAATTTATTTTCATTTTTGCTTCTAACTTTGAACTATGCTCTCTTTTTATGCCTTGAGTGCAACTGCAGTTAAAACAGATTAAATGAAGATCTCTTTTCACTAGTGGAAAGAGAATAAAGTGGATGCACTTTTCATGGGTTGGGAAACTCTTACTCTAAGTGTCTTCTCTGTAGCCACTCTTCAAAATTACCAAGATAAACTCTATTGGAAAAGACCTTACAACCATATAACATACACCTCTCTATATGCACATCTCGCTTTTCTGCTTGGGCCTTCAAAACTAACTAAAAGGTGGATACGTAAAACAACATTAACTAAGTAGTTTTATTTTACAGTAAAAGAAATGCCTGGGTCTCCTATTACCAGTGCTATTTCAGAAATGTCTCTATTTAGACTAAGACATTTGAATTAGGACTTGGTTCCACAGGGCATCTTACACAGTTTTACTAAAAGATGGGCAAATCCAAGGCTGAAAACACTCTCAGCACATCACACTCACTTTGTCTTTGATGGACTCAAGGTCAGGTCCAAGGCCTCCAAGCTTCATGTCTCTTTTCTGATAACCTTTCAGCTTGGAACTCTAAAAATACAATCACAAAGACAGTTTCTTTTAAGGACTTGTATACCCCTCAAAGTTGTCACAGCTACCACATAAAAAGAGAAAAAGGAAAATGAAGAATGGAAGCATGCGTGGGCTGTTGGAGGGTGGGTGCATTTCTTGACAACTTGATTTTAATTGTGGTTATTGGTAATAGTTTCTTTGGTAATTTATAGCTGGTTAGCTAACATGTTTTGACTTTTCCACTTCTGTAATTAAAAAATTTGAAATTCTGAACATTATAAATAAATTTCAAGTGAGTAAACTGCTTTTACCATTTTTATTATAACATGTACATTACCACTTTGCTGCTGCTGCTGCTATTACTATTTTATCTAGTCTTCTACAGTTTCATGAAACCAAATGACTTCCCTGGAAGAAGCAATCTAAATGAATCAGGTAAGCACATTAATTCAAAAGAGTACTCTGTCTAATGATGCCATAATATTCAAAAGAAGGTAAACATGTAAGAGTTGAGAGTCTAGGCAAGACCTGCTGAGAAACTCATTTCATTCAGTGTGATTTGAATATTTTGATGGGTATAAATAATTTTATATTATTCTTATTAATATTTCACATTTAAAGGGACAGAGTAACATAATGAGGCAATTTAATTAATAGATTATAACACTTGTGCACAATAATAGGCAGGAAAAACAGTAATGCTTTCCTGACTCTAGGAGAGATTAAGATATTCTTCAAACTGCTGTTTTTTTGACATTAAAACTAACCTGCTACTTGAAGCAGATGCCCTTGTGGTGAAACCAAAATCTTTCTTTGAGTTTTGGAGTTCATTTGGTTTCCTTCCTTGGGGAGGATAGGAAGGACAATACCAAAGTGATGGTTTGGATGATAGTAATTACCTTAGGGCACACATCTAGGTTGGTGCTTAGAATGGTAGAATGGAGAATGAATAGCCATACTGAAGAGGAATCAGTGCTGTGCTAACCCTGCATGCTAATGGCAAGGCGTAGTATTTTCTAAATTTTGAAAGTTCCTGTTAATTATTAAGTCCTAAGATATATAACATATGTAATGTGCCTTTTCCTAAGATAGAATTTGGCAGAGATAGTACAGAGACTTTAAAAAAATTATTTCATCATATTAGATAGTTATTGCGTATTAACTCTCAAATCTTAACAGCGAACTTGTCAACACATCATATTAATCATTACAAGAATGTTCTACTTACAGTGGTCTACTGACTACTTGGAGGTCATACCAATTAGTTTCTCCATTGCCATTTCCCACTGTAGAGGCTCAGAGCCAAATATTCTTTTACCTTGGCCCCCAGCACTGAGCTCTGTCCCACGGGGTACGAGTGAAAGTTTGATGGGTTTGATAAAGGGTACATCTTAGAAAGCTTTTATTTGGACTAGTGCAGCCCCTCCCTCTTTCCTTTTTTCTTCCTTAGAATGTGGTCGTGATTCCTGGAGTTGGAGTGCAGAGGTAATCTTGTAACCAGGAAAGGAAAAAACAAAAAATTACACAAATACTGGTTCTGATGTGTTGAGATGTAGAACCACCATGTAGGAACTACTTACTTGCAGATTAATTTTAAGAAAAACGAACCTATATTTTTGAAGTTGCTGTAAATAGTAATTCTGTGACTTACAGCTGAAGGTGTTATTTCTATGATACTACAAAATTTCTATGGTACATCTCAGTGCTGCAAAGGGCCAAAATTATGTGTCATATAGGCAACGCCTCTACACTGTAAGGATTAAAAGTTCTATAAATAGAATTTGCCTGATTAGAATGTTAAACATTTATAGTCAAGACCCTTTTCGTGATTCTCCTTCTAAGAGATGAAAGAAGAGCCTTTCCTAAAGAAGCCTTTGGACTATAATCATTAAAAATTAATAACATTAAAGTATATAGAAGAAATATTGTTCGCTGAAAGCATTTCAAAACCATAAATTTCTTTTAAGTAGTCATCATCTAGCAAAACCCCTACAGCTGCTTCTGTCCATTAAACCTATTTATTCATACTTTTATAAAATTGTCCCTAGGCTACAATTTATTTTGTTATTTTTTCATGAAGCAGCTTAGCATTATATTGTATTTCCCTGTCACTGTTTTTTGAAAATGTGATTTTTATGCATAACATTCAATTGTCTAATTATAGTTAAATTATTTAACTATTCTTCTAAATGCTGAACATTTAAGATGTAGGGATGAGCACCCTGATGACTATTTGAGACGAATTAAGAGAAGTGAGATGGAGACAAAACTATGAACATTTAAGGTTGTTAATGAACACTTCTATTAACAATTTACATGAAACTCTTTCTGTCTAAACCTGGATTACACTGGATAGTATATCAAATTTTAAAACCTTTGCTAATTTTTAATAGGTGAATGAACTCAGATATATCTCGCAATTACAAATTTGTTCTTTATCTGACATATGCCATCTGTACCATTGTTTTGCAATCACTAAGTTACTATCTATTTGCCAAAGTAAACTAATAACAAAAAGGAGGGAACTCCACTCATATCTAAGTCATAAATCCAATTTGTCTAAAACTGATGAGAAATAAATGATTGGTGCCCAGAAATCACATCCTTAGTCTGAAGCAGCTTAACTTTAATCATTGCACTGACTCACAAAAGATACATTGTGAAGCATGAATAATTGCTCACTGCTCCCCAGTTGCAGTTCTAACTATCATCTTGAATAAACGCCTTGGCTGTCACAGAAAAACAGCCAAGGGTCTAGCATTACATATTGACATGAAGGAAAGAGTGGCTCAAAGGGACTATCTCCAAATGACATTGACTCCTTTGCAGGATAAGCTGCTTCTAGCAAAGAGACGTTTCTCAAGGGAGAGCGATGGCTCCTAACAGAATTTGTTCTGGTTGACTGGCAATAAAAAATCCTGGATTTACTTAATTTTGGCTCAAGTAATCTTGATTGGTTCACAGCACTGTAAGTTTGTTTGATCTCTTTCCATCATAAGTCTTTTTAAGAGCTTTATTGAGGTATTTCATATACCACAAAATTCACCCATTTGAAGTTGTGCAATTCAATGGTTATTTAGTATATTCGAGTTGTGCAAACATCACCACAATCCAATTTTAGAACATTTTCATCACCCTAAAAGGAAACCCCATACCCATTAGCAGTAGCTTCTCTTCACCTTTACCTCCAGCCCTTGGCAACCACTAATCTACTTTCTGTCTCTTCAAAAGGCTTTTATAGTAAATTAATCCCTAGAATTTACTTTGATTTACTTCTCCTTGGCTGTTATACTACTTAAAGGTCACAACAGCCCAATGCAAAAAAAAAAAAAAAAAATCAACAATGATAGTCATGTTAGGTCTCTAAACACAGTGGAAGAATATAGGCATGTTCTCAACAAATCCTTGATGATTTGCAGTTGTATTTGCATAATATGCACATCAGGCAACCCTGGCTCTAGCCAATGATTGCTAAAACCAGACCTGCCTCTCTGAACTGTGCTCACCATTGATCGCTTTAGTGAAGGATGGTGTAGGACTTTTCTGTTGTAAGGTTTCTGCCAGTAATTAATGACGCTTCTCACAAGCGAGAAGAGTGGTTTTTATTGTCAACTTGCAAAGTGTGCCTGAACTGAAATTGACGTTGACTATCTCTGAGGACATGTTTCAACTCTGAAATGCTGTGCCCTGCTGTGAGGGACACTGCAGGGCTTTTCTCCCAGAACATTCCTCAGATGTGTAAATGTGAAAAAGTTACTGAAAAACAAGACAAAAAGACAGTGTCTCAAATACTGGGGAACAGCAAGTGAAGGAAATTTGCTCTGCGGTTGCTAAACTTAATCCAAATAAACCTCTTCTTAGAAGCAGTCAAGCAGCAATACCCAGATTGTCTGTGACAACAAACACATGAGTTAATTACTGCATCTCAGCTCAACACAGTTAGCTATCAGAGAACTCCTTAAGCAGTTATTTTGTGGTGGGTTGCAATAGATATTTTTATGCTGTTTGTCATTCCTTGCACCATGTTAATCTCTTATTGCCTGACTCTGGATTTAATGACATGGACAATGCTTAGTATTCATAAATCAGTCACAACGGAACTGAGGCTGAGAAGAGCAATGGTGCTTGGCCCTATTATCTTTACAAATCCTCAAATTTTTAATGTCATTCAAATAGATTCCCTTGGAAACCAAAATATTTGCTGACTAGCAAATGGGCATGACCTGAATGATGATTCCTTCTGTCTGGTGCCCTGGCTACCTGCTGTCCTATACAAATGGTTCAGTGCTAAATCACTTTAGCTTCAGGAATAGCTTAAAGGACAAAGAGGACTTCTGTCTATTCGTCAGATGTAGCCTGAAGGTATTGGATGAAGAAAATGGATATGTATGAGTTGTAACATTCCTAAAGAAGGGAGGAAGGTAAGAATTTTTCAAGTTGGAAAGAGGTTTTGGGAAGCAATAACTGGAAGTTTTCTTTCTTCCTCTTGTCTACTCTCCCATGCTCTTAGATTACTGGTGATACACACCATCACCAGGGTACTTTCCTCTACCTTTTTTCAGTAAAACATGAATGGAAATTACTAAAAGGAGGAGGAAGGGAAAGGAAATGAACATTTAGTTCATGTTTGGACTTTATTAGGGACTAAGCTAAGGTTATAATACTTTATTTCATTTAATTATCATACTAAATCTACATAAAGAAAAACTCTGATATTGCATCTGAAGAAACTGGGGTTCAAGTGAGTTAATAACTTGCCAAGTCACAGAGGTATTAGGGGATAGAGCAGAGATGAAAACTTAGAAATGACAGTCCATGACTTCCACTAAACCCTACTCACTAAGTACTGAACTTAAAAGGTTGCATTTTCAACAATAATCCATAGTTGGCAAGAATCCTAACTCTGAAGGTTTTTCCTGAGGTAGTGTATTTGAGCTATATTTTAGGCCCTGGAAACATGTAAGTTCCAGAGTGAACGGGCCATTCCTACCTTGAGAATGTGTTGGCCCCAGTGCTCTGCATACATTTTGCTATAGAAATAATAGTGTGCATAGTGTCTGGCTTCCTTGTTTAGTCTACAAAACTTATTTTATTTATGAAATACTTGAAAATGGTATTGATGGTGCCTCAGAACCTACCATGTAATGATATTTCTGTGTAAAAAGAAGTTACCTGTGATCCCAGAAACACATTTCTTCTAATTTACAGAGAAACTGGAGATCATCCAAGCTCCATGACACTAGTCATGGTTTCCAGAGCCTGGGTCTGGAATAGGGACCCCAGTGGGATAGAGGATATGAGAGAGTGGAGTCATAATGAGAAGTTGAAAGAGCCCTCAGGTGTGGTATGTGAGGGAGCTGAGGTAGGGACTCCAAGGCTGTGAGTGAGCTGAAAACCTGGGCTGCACAGGCCTCCAAGTTTGGAACTACAGGAGTGGGCTATGTGTTTCCTGTCCATCAATCTCTGAGGTCTCAGCTCAGCCCAAGTCAGTCCTCCTCTTCTTCTCTTTAATATGACCCACTATCTATTCTAGTCCAGCTTCCCCCCCCTTTTTTTTTAAGCCCACCCTTTTCTTTTTCCCTGAGAGTCCCACCTGAGGGTCCAGTGACTTCATAACCCCCTAACTTCCTAGAATGCTTTGCACCTGCCCTGCATGGTTAACATTCTTCAGTTGTGTGACTACCCGCACCACAGATTAAAGTCCTCCTTCTTCAAATAATAAACAAGGTCCGTGTAAGCCCCTACCTACTTCTGTACATCTCTTGACACTCTGTGCCTCCCAGTTTCAATGACAGCAAAACTGAAATGTTGTCAGTTCCTAGCATGTGTCATGGTGTCAAGCTTCCTCATGCTGGTCCATGCATGAAAATTTCCATTTCAGTGTCTGTTCCCAGGGGACCCAACTCAAAACAGGCCTATCGCCAACCAGTTCTTTCCCTGTTGCCCTGTAAAATGAATGCATTTTACAGGTATTTCCTTACTGTGTGACACTATAAGCAAGTGATCTTTCCCGAGGGATTTTTATTGCTTGTCACAGTGGAGAAATACAAAGGACATAAAAAGCCTCCTTCAATGCCCTCCCATTTCTTCCTAGAAACCTTTCACTTAGCTATCTCTCCCTGGCAATTTCCCTTATTTAACAATATAGACACAACTGGAAATATTCAGTGCACAAAGGTGCTAACAACGGTGAATCTTAGGGTAAACAAAGAACCCAGTAAAGACTAGCAAATATTTCAGAAGAAGGCTCAGTCATTTGCTACATTTTACTGCAGGAGCTGAGATGACATAGGGGCAAGAAGAGTTCTTGAGGAAAGGAGGGAAAGTGGTGGGTGGTGGGAGACATGCAATAGCAACAGTGGTTTTCACTCACTCAACCCTAACTTCTCCTCTTCTCCCTCTGCTCTCTATATGAATGTATCTGGAGACTCAGCCTAGACTTAGGGGTGAGGTGGGGTGTGGGGAGCTTTTCTGAGGGTATGATATTTAAGCCGATGCCAAAAGGACGACTAGTGCCTCTCAGCAAATGAAGACCCTTCCCTGAGATGAAGCAAGAAGGAGGTAGAAATGGCATCCATGGCAGCACTTCCAGGAAGAAGAAGGGGGAAATTTCAGGCAATAGCAAGGGCTCAGGTAAAGATGTTCCTCAGGACTTGGGCCACCCAGTTGTGGCAGCAGCTTAGTAGTGACCATCCTTCCTCCAGGGCTAAAATAATGGGAATGAAAATCAAAGTTCACCTGTATTATCAAAACAAAAGGTTACCTGGTGAAGGCTTTTATTACCTTAATGCTGCTTCTTTTCCTATGTTTTTTTCCTTTTCCAAGTTGAAACAGATAGCCTTCAGAATTGCTACGACTAATTTTCATTTGGTTTCTTTGAATTCTCTCTGAACTGAGTTGGGATTCACTTTCTACCCTTGATAATATGGGTGGAAATGTGACACTGGAAAAATCCCCTTCACTGGGCTGCACCTCAGTTAGTTGCAATAAGGCTTGCTGATGTTGCTCCATGATCTGAGCAAATTGTGAATCTGGAGATGCTCTAGCAGGTTGGCTGTCAGAGGAAGAATGAAATTTCCTTAATGGAAAAAGAAGCACAAATCTGTTAATAAAACCTAGAGACACAAGACTTCTAGCATAAAAGTCTTTATGAACCATTAATTTGATGTACTTATTATTCCCTAAATCAAATTAATGATCATTACCTTAATCTTTTTAAAAAACACATTAATTTCTCATACCTTAAAATGCTCCTGTATTTTGCTTTAGGATATTCTAGCTCCTATTTAGAACTTTCATTTAGTGCATTCGAAATAGACAAAAAAAACCCCCCACCATTTTGAAAACTGAAACCTCCCATTCCAAAATACCTGAAAATGTTGTATTAAACAAACACCCGTTTAAATATTTAGTTGAATTTCTAAGAGAGGCATGGAATTTTCAAAGACTAAACATTAAAAAAAACACCAACCCCCCCAAACCAAAAAAAAAAAAAAAAACTAAACTAAACTAAATTAAATTTTGGATAAGCTCAAGCCATGGCTTTCTTGGTAGGAGTTTTGGACCTAAGAGCTTGAGTTTTAACATTTAACACTAGTATAGAATATGTGAGATCTTGGCCCCATGTGGAGCAGGGAATCAGAACTCAGATGCCTGCATAAACTCTGGAACCCTTGAATAGCTACATCCTCAATAAAAAGGTGGATTAGTGGAAAACTCACTCGCCAACCTTGAGAAACAACAAAGCAAACCTATGTGTCTTGGTCTAGGCTCTTAATTGAAAAAAAATCCTGTAAATTTCTTTTGAATAATATTTGGGGTTCAAATTTACCTTACCCACATAATCATGGGAATCCAACACCAAGAAATTAACATAAAAATGATCTGGGAGGAGGGACACCTGTAATATCTGGCAGAAACAAATATAAAAGTTATCTGGAGGGACACACTCACACCCAAGACTACCTAGGTGTCTACAGACAAGACTGATAAAAAGTTCACAATCCAGAATCCTAGAACATATGAGGTAATAATCTACCAAGTATGAGTCAGTAGACAAACATGCACACACAAAAAGAGCAGTCATATATTTCTAAGAACTTCAGATGACAGAGTATCAGATAACATTTATAAAGTAAGCATGTTTGAAATTATCGAAGACATAAAAGAAGAAATCAAAACTCTGGGAAACATTTGGGAAAAAAGAATAAGGTTTTAGTCAAAACCAAATAGAAATGAAAAATACCATTATTGAAATTTATGACTCAAATAGCTGGAGAAAGTTATTTGCACTGGAAAATTTATCAGAAAAAATTCTCAGAAGCACATAAAGATAAAAGCTGAAAAATAAGAAGCAGTTAAAAAGACATGGAGTCTAGAATAAGAAAATCTAATATACACCTATTTGGTATTTCTGGAGGAAAAGTAGAGCAAACATGGAAAATATGTTCAAAGGGAAAATGGGTGGTATTTTTTCAGATTTTTTTTGTTTCTTTAAAGAGATGAATCCTTAGATTTAGGAATCACAAACAGGATAACAAGCAGGATTAAAAATGTGATACTTACACAAATCACAGTGAAACTTCAGAGCATTATAAACAAAGGAGACAGAAAAAAATGGTGTAGATGATAGAGACTCTGTTCATCCCTCTGGAGACCAAATCAAAGTTGTGACAGAAGCAAGAAGCAAACAGAAAGGAAAATCGCCTGGGATCTAGATAAACGAGCCATAAAACTAGGGAGAAATCTAAGAAATCACCTGCAATGGCAGAAGGTAGGATGGGGTGAGGATGTGAGGCAACCCGATCCGGAGCGGCTGAGTGAGACGGAGGCCGTGGCAGTGGCAGACTCCTCTTAAAGGGGCCATGTGTGCGAGTGGACTTTCCCAGTGACAGACCTGCTCACTCTGAGCACCAGTGTGGGTTTGGCTGCACAGGGTGGGCACCAGGGACTTACAAGGGGACACTGTAAGTTGTCAGAGTGAGGGCTAAGGTGAGATTCACTCTGTACGGAATTGCTGGCAGTATCCATTGTTCCTCTTTTGAGCCCTCCCTGCTCCTAGTGAGCAGACACAGTGCCAGTGGAGATGTCATCAAACTGAATAACAGAGGTCCCTCTGCCCAGAGGATTCCATGAAACCCTGCCTCCTCCAACTTGTGGGCCCCTGCCCCAAGCCACATCCAGGTGTGTCCTCGCTTAGTCAGGCTCCTCTTGTTGAGCAGCGCCTAGACTCACACTGATGGTAGCTGGTCTTGGTTTCTGGTGTGGCCTTTTGAGGCAACTATAAGCACAGCATCTGTGATTGCTTCCTGAATCTTAACAGGTGGCCCTGGAGGGGCACAGTCTGGGGCTAAACTTGGCCTGCAGCTGAACCCCTCTCAGGACTGTGCCACTGGACACCTACCACACAAAGCCTCACTAATAAGACCGAGAGACTTAAGAGCTTTGCTTAGTACATAGAGACAGACACAGAACGGCAGCCAAAATAGGAAGATAAAGAAGCAGAAACCATATGACAGAACAGAACAGAGATCCAAGAATAATAGAATCAAGCAATCTAACACATGCAGAGTTCAAAATACTAGTTATAAAGATGCTCAATGAACTTAGGGGAAGTGTAGATAAATTCAGTGAGAACTTTAGCAATGAGATAAAAAAACATGAAAACGGAAATGGAAATTATAAAAGGGAACCAGTCAGAAATGAAGAACTCATCGTCTGAGACGAAGAGTATATTAGAGGGAATAAACAGAGTGGATAAAGAAGAGGATCGAGCCACCAATACAGAGGATGGAGAAGCCAAGGACACTCAATCAGAATGGCAAGAAAAAGGAAGCCAAGACTAGAGGATAATTTCAGGAGCTTATGGGACACAATTAAATATAAAAATATCCACGTCATTGGAGTACCTGAAGAAAACAAGACCTTGAAGAGCTATTTGAAGAAATAATGATGGAAAACTTCCCTAACCTGGTGAAGGAAATAGACATACAACCCTAGGAAGCTCAGAAAGTCCCCAAAAAGATGAACCAAAAGAGGCCCACACCAAGACATATCATAATTAAAATGCCAACGGTTAAATACAAAGAGAGAATCTTAAAACCAGCAAGATAAAAGCAGTTGGTTACCTACAAAGGAGCTCCCATAAGACTGGCAGCTGATTTCTCAAAAGATCCTACGCAGGACTAAAGGGCTTGGCACAAAATATTCAACATGATGAAAACCTAGGATCTACAATCAAAAATACTTTATCCAGCAAAGCTATCATTTAAAGTTGAACGATGGATAAAGAGCTCACAGACAAAAATAAGTTAAAGGAATTCATCAACACCAAGCCATTATTCCAGGAAATGTTGGAGGGACTTCTTTAAGAAGAAAAAACATGTATCAAAAACTGGAATAAAGAATGGTAACAACTACATTTCTACTGACAAGTACCTCAAAGGGAAAAAAATTAAGTGCTCTACCCAAAAGATGGAGTGGCTAAATGGATAAGAAAACAAGATCCCTATATATGCTGGCTACAAAGGACTCACTTCAGATTAAAAGACACACACAGACTAAACGGAAGGGGACAGAAAAAGATATTGCCTTGATGGACCTAGAGCGTGCTGCACTGAATGAAATGGGTCAGATAGAGAAAGACAAATGTCGCATGATTTCATGTACACGTGGAATCTAAAGAACAAAATCAACAACAACAGCAACAACGACGAAAACAGAAATAAACTTATAGATACAGAGAATATTTAAAGGGCTACTAGATGGGAGAGGAGTTGGGGGGACAAAAAAAGGCAAAGGATTAAGAGGTACAAATGGATAGTTGCAGAATATACCTATAGATGTATAGTGTAGCATGGGGAAGATGGTTAATAATGTTGGAATAAATATGTAAGAAGGAAGTGGGGTACTAGATTTAGAGGGGTGATCACTTTGTGAGTTATGTGGATCTCTGATCAGTATGCTATATAACTGTAACTGTAATATTATTGTATACCAACGATATTTGGTGGAAAAAAAACCCTCATTGAATTGTACAATGTAAATACAAGCAACTAATTGTCCATTATATATTTCAATAAAGACGGAAAAAAAGAAGAAACGAAAAGAACGAAGTAATCAAAAACAAACTTATAAATATAGTGGACAATCTGAGGACAGCCAGAGGGGAAGGGGTTGGGGAACTGGGAGAAAGGGGTGAAGGGTTAAAGAAGAACAAATTAGTAGTTGACAGATGGTCACAGAGATTGGGAGAATGGCATAGGGAATGCAGTTAGCATTAATGTAATGGCTAGGTGGAGAGCCAGAGGAGGGAAAGAGGAGAAGGATTGTTTTATAAACTATATAGATATCTAAACAATGAACTATATACTTGAAACTAATAATAAAATTAAATTTATAAAAAGCCTTAAACAAACAAACAAAAAATCAAAGGAGAGACCTTGAAGCCAACAAGAGATCTCAGCAAAGTGGGAACAGAAGTAACATACTTCAAATAATAGAGGCCATATATAATAAATGTACAGCTAATATACTCAATGGGGAAAGGCTAAAAGCATTTTCCTTACAGGAATAAAATAAGGATGCCCACTTTCACCACTCCTCTTCAACATTGAATTGAAAGTCCTAGCTATGATAATCAGACAAGGAAAGGAAATTAAAGACATCCAAATTGGAAAGGAAAAAGTAAACCATCATTATCCGCAGATGACATGATACTATATAGAGAGAACCCTAAAGATTCCACCAAAAAAAAACAAAAAAACCTGTTCGAACTAACTAATGAATTCAGTAAAGTAGCAGAATGAAAAAATAATATTTAGAAGTAAATGGCATATTTATACACCAACGATGAACTTTCAGAAAGAGAAGTTAAGAACACTATCCCATTTACAATTGCATCAAAAACAATAAAATACCTAGTAATAAAATTAACCAAAGAGGTAAAAGATCTGTTCTCAGAAAATGATGTCATTAAAAAAAGAAATTGAAAATACAAATAAGTGGAAGCATATATCATGCTCATAGGCAGGAAGAATCAACATCATTAAAATGGCTATACTACCCAAAGCGATCTATAGATTCAATGCAATCTGTATCAAAATACCAATGGCATTTTTCAGAGAACTTGAACAAATAATCCGAAAATTTATATGGAATTATAAAAGGTCTTGAATAGCCATAGCATTCTTGAGAACAAAGAACAAAGTTGGAGGTATCACATTACCTGATATCAAACTATATACTACAAGACTACAGTAATCAAAATAGCATGAAACTAGCATAAAAACAGATACATTGATCAATGGAACTGAATAGAGAGCCCAGAAATAAACCTATGTCTATATACTCATTTAATATGTGACAGTGGAGGCAAGAATATACAATGGGGGTAAAGATGGTGTCTTCAATAAATTGTGCTGGGAAAACTGGACAGATACATGAAAAAAGAAAGAAACTGGACCACCTTCATCCACCATATAAAAGGATAGACTCAAAGTGGAGTAAAAATTTAAATGTAAGACCCGAAACCATAAAACTTCTAGAAAAAAAGATAGGCAGTAAACTCTCCGATATCGCTACCAGTAATTTCTTTTTGGATATGTCTCCTCGGGTAAGGGAAACAAAAGAAAAAATAAACAAATGAAACTACATCAAACTAAAAAAGTTTTGCATAGTACAAGAAGCTGTCAACAAAGCGAAAAGAGACTTACTGAATGGGAGAAGACATTTGCCTGTGATACAGCGAATAAGGGGTTAATATCCAAAAATATATAAAGAACTCATAAAACTCAACAACAAAAAAAGAAACAATCCAATTAAAAAATGGGCCGAAGACCCGAATAGATATTTCTCCAAAGAAGACATACAGATGGCCAACGGTCATATGAAAAGATGCTCAGAGAAATGCAAATTAAAACCACAATGAGATCTCATCTGATACCCATAGGAATGGCTATCATTAATAAGTCAAAAAACAGCAAGAACTGGCGAGATTGTGGAGAAAAGGGAATCTTCATACACTGTTGGTGGGATTGTAAATTGGCACAGCCCCTATGGAAAACAGTCTGGAGGTTTTTCAAAAAATTAAAAATGGATATACCTTTTGACCCAGCAATTGCACTTCTGGGTATTTATCCAAAGAAAACCAAAACAATAATTCATAAAGATCTATGCAGCCCTATGTTCATGGTAGCTCAATTTACAATAACCAAGATATAGAAGCAACCTAACTGTCATCAACAGACAATCGGATAAAGAAGTTATGGTTCATATATACAATGGAATATTACTCAGCCATTAAAAAATGAAATCCTACAATTTCCAATGACATGGATGGACCTAGAGGTTATTATGCTGAGTGAAATAAGTCAGAGAAAGATAAATACCATATGATTTCACTTATATGTGGAGTCTAAGGAACAAAAAAGAACAAACCAATCGCAAACAGACTCACAAATACAGAGGACAATCTGGTGACTGCCAAAAGGAAGAGGGGTGAAGGGAGAAAGGGGCGAAGGGCTAAAGAAGTACAAATTAGTAGTTGAGAGATGATCATGGGGATAGGAAGCATAGCATAGAGAATGCAGTCAGCAGTAAT
The DNA here is from genome assembly GCF_014176215.1 of Rousettus aegyptiacus. Lineage (NCBI taxonomy): Eukaryota > Metazoa > Chordata > Mammalia > Chiroptera > Pteropodidae > Rousettus > Rousettus aegyptiacus. The sequence continues at coordinate 39,160,838 of NW_023416308.1, read as the reverse complement.
GTAATGACTATGTGTAGAGCCAGATGAGTAATAGAGTAATCAGGGGGATCATTTCATAAACTATATAAATGTCCAATCAACGTACTGTATACTTGAAACTAATAATGAAATTTTAAAAACAAACAAGAGAAAAAAGATAAAAACAAAAAGAATGATAATTATATTGGCAAAAGACTTTTAAAAGAAACACAGCAACCAGGAGATAGAAAAATAATGTTTTTAAAGAGTTTAATAGTTTACCAGGTTAAACTGTAATAGAAGATAGAGGGCAAAGTAATTTCGGATAAGTTTACCAGTGACATACACTTGAAATAACTTCTAAATAACCTACTTCAGGAAGAAAGAATAAAATGGAAGAGAGAATATGAGGCAAACACATTGATATACAATTATTTAAATCTAAAACTATTTTCTCTATATGACAATAATAAAAGCAATAATTAATTTTGGAGATAAACATGCTAGACAAGATGCTGGACAAAAATATATATGTCAGAAAGGGTGATTGGATTATAACAATCAAATGATTTTGTATTTGTTCTGGAGGAGAATAGAAATATTCATTTGATACTAGACTCATTAAGTATGTAAGTTAAAAAAAGGAAGAAAATCTGTATTTTCAAATAGAGGGAAAAAGTAAATAGAAGCATAAAAGACACATAGAAAAAGAGTGATTAGAAAGGATAAATTAAGATGGTTGAAATAAATCCAAATATATGAGTATTGCAATAAATGTAAGTAGGTTAATGTTGAAAATCCACCCACGAACGACAACAAAATGTCAAACAAAAAATACACATGATCTAAATAATTTTATAAGAAAATTCTATAAAACCTTTAAGTAATAGATAACTTCAATTGTATACGAAGTATCCCAGAGGATGTAAAATGGGGAAATATTTCTCAGCTCATTTTATAAGGTTTGTATAATCTTGCTAACACATCTAGATAGGGTCAGTGGCAGAGAGGAAAATTTTAAACCAATTTCACTTTATGCATGTGAATTTAAAATCCTAAACAGAGTGCTAACAAATCAAATCAAGCAATAAAAAATACAGTATGACAGCTTGGGTTAATTCTAGGAATAAAAGGATAGTGTAACATTAGAAAATGTTGACATATTTAACCACATTAAAGGATTAAAGGAGAAAATTTTTGATCGATTCAGAAAAAGTATTTGATAAATTAAATGACAATTTATGATAAAAGTTCTTTGTAAAAGGAATAAGAATGTGAGGAAATTTCCTTCCTATCGTCCCTCTCTATCTACCAAAAATTAAATATTATTTTTAGTAGTAAAAATGTTAGAAGTTGTCCCTTTTAAGTCAGGAAAAAAATACAAGGATGCCTGTTATCTATCACAATCTCTAGGATGTTAACTCTGAATTTTAATGAATGTACATTCCATACCTCCAAGCGTAGCACTTAAATGTCTTCTTATCAATTCATATGTGTAAGATTGTCTCCCTACTTTCAAGTAAGCTCCTTGAAGGAACCCACGCATCATACTACTTTTGCATTTTCTGTAGGCTTTTAGCACTATATTCAGCATGTATCAGGTGTGTAATAAACACCTTTAATTGAATGACATCAAGAAATATCCCCTGAAGTGCTTTTAAATGTAATTTTCCTTTTTTCTGATAAGAAGTAATATGTCTCCATTGTAGGGAATTTGAATAATTCAGAAACTATAAAGAAGAAATTGAAAATAAACCTAATCTCACTTGCCAGAGATAATCACTATTGACATTTTGGTGCATTTTTCTTTCTTTGTGCATATTTTAATATAGTAGTGTAATTTTGTATCTTACTATTTTCTTTTTATAGAAGTGTTTCTTCATGATCATAGTTTTAATGGTTACATGATATTAAATATCACAAGTTACACAGACATCTCCTTGTTATTGGATTATGTTGTCCTTTCTGTAAATGATATTTTTGTACATATATATATTTTTCTGTATTTTAGATTTTTTTATTTTTATTTTTAGGATAGGCCATTATAGTGTTGGAGGTAATTTGTTTCCACTAAGCAGTATTGTAACCCTCAAAATATAGTGAGCTTTTTTGATTGGGTCTCACTGTCCTTCTCTTCTCCCTCCAACTTCTGGTTTAATGACAACGAAAAAAGTAGAGGAAACAGGGGAAAAGAAAAGAAATACATTATAAGTGGACTAAGTTAGGTGGAAATCAGAGCCAAGGATGTTGTTAGGTAAATTTTTCCTATAAACTGTGACCATCTCTATGATCTGCCCCTTTCCCATTTCTCTTTCTCCCCTTCCTATCTTTCTCCAGCAGTCTCTCATTTCTCCTCTAAAAAAAAACACCTGAGAAAAAGAAATTCTTACCATAATATTTCCAAGTTCTTATATTTTTTCTCCATATAAGTTTGTTCAGGTTGCTTCTTATTTTCAGTTACTCCATTAACATTTATGTTAGAAACAGACTGGGAGCCTTTCTGGCTCAGGAGCACTTGTCTCTTAGTAAGTTCATTAAGGTAGTTCAAGTCCATATTGGATAGAGCATTGATGTGTAGCTGCTGGTATGGAAATCTTTTCTCTTCTTGGTCGTTGTGTCTTCTTCCTTTATTAAAATTCATCACTGAGTGATATCCAGTAGAGTTTTTATATAATACTTTGTCAAAAGCCTGTGGTGGTAGAGCATATTTATTGGAGGTTACTTTGGGATCCTGGCTCCTAAGTGCACTTGAGCAGTGCAAATCATTGTTGGGGGCATTCATAATCACAATTGTTTCATGTTTTGTTGAAGTATCAAAAGGCTTATTTTGGTTTTGTTGCTGTCTGGGAGTATTATTCTGGTTTCCTTGACTGACAACCAGCTCTTCAGTCACCAAAGACTTCAAGCCATTATTGTGTTTCTGCTGTTTTCGAATCTTGTGCTTGGCTGGTCTTCTGGCAGGTTGTTGGCCATTGGTTGTTTCAGAAGATGGACCTCTTGGTATATTACATGATTTCATACTTTCATACTGAGATGAGTGTTCCTGTTAATTCCAATAAGATACTTTTGGTTATGTAAAGCTAAAAGATTGGCCCTCTTCACAAATTTTAAATTAGTATTTTTCAAGTCGGGAGTTGAGACTTCTAGGAAGGCGATCATGGAATTGAAAGAGATTAAGAGTTCAAAGTGTCCTTTCCTAATTTCAAGCAATGAGAAAGTGATACCTCCTAGCAATTTCAGATTATGAATTTTCTAGAAAGAAATAGAAATTAGAATGGGCTTTATATTAAAGACAAGTCTTTGTTTTAAAATGTTATAAAATGAAGTGTTAGGTGGAGGGATGGGGAGTAGATTTACTGCTAAAGAGCTATGTACAAAGAGTGCAAATGTACATAAAAATATCAAAGTTTATTTTAACTAAGATGGCTATTATTAAAAATCTTAACCAAAGAGAACATCAATGATTTGCTTTATCAACCAAGTACAAGTTTAGTATGAAATACAATTCGGGTTACCAGATCTTCTTACTCATATAGTTCAGAAGTTAGAAATGACCTTTTCATCAGATGAAATAAGTTAGATTTTATTCAGAGGATTATAAAAGTCTGTACTGTGATATGGACGGCATCTGTGAAATTACAAGAGTTGTTTGGATTCTCTTCCTTAATATAGTCTATACTTAGGCAATCAAACATCTGGGGGAAATATTTCAATTTCGCAAGTCTTCATGCCTTTCCAAGTCTTGTAACAACAAAATGTACTCCTGATATAATAGATACACCATGTAACTATATTGCGCTAAACCATTAGAAATTATTTCCCAAGGAATAAAGCACTCATTACTTGGTGAAAAACTAGCTGAGTTAAGAGACGTTTGGAAAGAATAATTAAATGCTTGCTGAAAACAGTAAGATGACCATATGCATTAGCATGTTGTATAACTGTAACATATTTCTTCTTTTCTTAACACACATCTAAAAAAATCTCTATAGTCTGTATCCATACAATGTTAATTGAAAAATGCAAGTTACCTGGCTCATTGGAGAAAAAACTTTGAAGTGAATAAATCATGTTTTTGCTTAAGCTGTTTTTTTGTAGCTTGCTGTGAAGAATGATCAAAGTATTGCAATGAGTTCAACTTTCATTTCACTTTTTTTATATAATCACTAACTCATCTTATTCATGTAAACATTTTATTTTGAATGAAATTTCATTGTAATGATAAGGTCGAGACTGCTTAAAACAGTAATACATAATATTACTTCTTATGCCAGATTTTAAAGTAAGAATGACTTATAATTTGAAATTTAGAGTATATTCTCCATAGAATTTGAACTTTCTAGAGGATTGTCTAGATTCTGATTAGCTCCTCTAGACTCTAAATTTTACCTGTGTTACCCCAAAAAAGAAAACTTCCTTTTCTGTATTTCAATCAAGAAAAGTTCTTCCTTCCATGCAGTATATTGAGCTGCATGGGAAATGCGGGCAAGATAGTTCTGCAACTAAATACCCCAAGAGCATCCTTCCTTGTAGTGGACCCAGAAGAAATGGTTATTTTACAATCTTATAAGTGTATTCATGAAACATAGGGGCTCTTTTAGAAGGGCAAAAAAAAAAAAAAAAAAAAAAACCGACTTTGCTATTGATGCAGATAATGTCGTTCTTTCTGATATTTGTTCAGCATTTTAATTGCTAGAAAAATAAGTGACCAGAAACTCTTTTTCTGCTGCCATCTGACAGTTCATTCTCCTCATTCTAACCAAAAAAGAAAAAAACCTATCAGGAATTTTTTTCTAGGGTACCAGACCCTAAATCTTGTGTTATCACTTGGTTTTAATCATGTTATTTAGTCCTTTGCTGCTAACAATTCAGATTATAATAGTACTCTTCAGAGGGTGCTTTGTCAACAAGGCCAAGTACTCATCATTTTATGAAGCTTCAATTGTCTCTAGTGTTAAACCCGCCATTCACGTAAATGTAAGTGCCCAGAGATGGCATTTCGGTCTCCAGAAATGAAGACATTTATGGGCTTGATGTGATTTCTCTCACCTTCCCAGCAGCCTACTTGAGATCTGTGGTTTGCTGAAGATTTATTACCCTACAATTGAGGCATCAGGTGTCACTCTTTAGGTGGCAAGACCTGAGTTCCCTGAAGTTAATATACAAAGCCATTCTCAGGCCATTTAATCTCCATCAGCCCCGAAATCCTCTATTTCATCCTGCTCTCACTAGGGTTCTTTTGTTATCAGCACGAACAATCAGCCCATACTACATGCACTCAGAATAACTGCTTAATGGCAGTAGGTTTTCCTGGCACACACAGAGCAGGGTCCTTTGGCTGGAATGTTAGCATCGGGGAATCCTGATGACTAATGCTGGGATGATAATTTCTTAGTAAGACCCATGCTCAGTTATTAACATTTGTTCATACTGTGCCATCTGAGAGAAGCTGGCCACCAAACCTGTGAAAAGCAGCTTTCTTGTTTACATGGCATAAGCAGAGGGGAGAATGTATGCTCCGAATTCAACCAAGAAGTTCATCTGCTTTAAAACAAAAGCCATTTTTGCTCTTAAGGTGAGTACACATATAGCTTTCTCCTTCTTTGGCATTTACCCTGATCAAGCCTGGAGTCCTGAGGGTTGTGTCTGGGCTCCAGGATTAGCTCTGACATACAGAAGTTTCTGTTGTGTTTATTAACAATAAAGCATAAATACTTCGAACTTGGATTACAAATTCCATCTGATAATATTAAGAAAATTTACAGCATACATATCAACTCTAATTTTTAGCATCAGTAAGGAAGGACTCTGTGCAGATGAAAATAAGAAGCATAGCTATATTGATAGTGCTGGAGGTGAAACCAAAATAACAGCTCTTTGGAAGGGTGGGAAGATTACTTAGGATGTGATTACAAGGACTTTCAGATTAATTAGTCAAAGATCCTACATATTTTTACACCTTCATTCCTTTTTCTTTCCTGGAAAGTCAAGAGTAATTTAAGTGGCAAGAAAGAAAACATTCTATTTCATCTTTTTAAAGCTTTACTTAATTGGAGAACTTGCTATTTCATTTATTAGCAACACGCTCCTTGCATGGGAAGGATCTTCTGCTAGTGGGAGTGTGCTCCCTTGCAGTGGCCAGCAAGGGTCAGACACTTAGCCAAGTATTGTGTCCAGTTCTGGGTACACAATGGAAGTGGGATTTGTAAAACCTGTGAAGATTCACAGGGGAGCACAAAATGATTCAGGACAACAAGACTTATGTGGAAAGCTAAACAGAAGAGGGATTACTTGGCTTGAATAAACATCTTAAACATGCATAAGACACTTACATAGAAAATGAGGATGGTGACCATCAATTTTCAGTATTTTAAAAATAAAAATACATAGGCTTAAATTGTCTCAGGGACCTTGTTTCTGGCATATTTTCTTTCTTTCCTAGCCCCATCTCTAGTATCTCATTCTTTCCAGCATATAAATGTGTTTAAGTCTCTTCTATTACAAAAATAATAGAATTCCTCACTTGACCTCGTTCTCTGAATCCACAGCCATGCATCTTGAAAATGTAGGCTGCACCGGTTTTCATTTCCCCATCTCCTATTCTAATATCTACATCTACAGCAGAGTATTTATTCGAAACATCCCACTGAAACTGCTCTGCTTGGACCACCAATAACCTCTTAGTTGCTTAATCCCATGAGTTCCTTTTCCTTTAACTTTTTATTTTTTAAAACTTACAAAATTATTTAAACTTACAGAAAAACTGCAAGAATAGCACAGAGGGCTCCCAAATATCCTTACAGAGATCCACCAATTTTTAACATTTTGCCACATTTCACCATCCCCTTTGTCTCTCTCTATATAGATATACAAATTTACATATATATCATTACGTTACTATTGTTTGTATTATTGCTATTTAGTTTCTTCTAAATAATTTGCAACTTGTATATATGAGTTGCATGTATCATTCCCTTCTCATGACACCTTTTTACTTGTCTTCTCTGCAGAGTTTGATCTTGCCCACCGATTTCTCTTTCTTTAAAGTTTCCTGTCTCCAGTTCCATGAGAATATTCCATCCTGGTCGATTTTCTACCTCTCTGGTAACCTTTTTGTAGTTTCTCACCTTCTGCTCTCTTCCTCTGCTTCTGCTCACCCTTAAATCCTGCCATTCTCTACAGGGCCCTGTCCTCTCTTCTCCCACTACCTACAATTCTTGGGGCATCTCAGCAATTCTGACAGTTTGAATCCACTAGAGAACTCTAATAATGCAAATGTATATACTAACTCAGATGTTTCTCCTGTGTTCTGTGCCTATACCAGTTCTGTGTTCAGCTCCTCCCTACAGGCCACGCCAGACTCAACATTAGGTCTGCCTCTATCCTCATACCCTTCCCTCTTTCACCCCAGCACCAGAACCCTCCTTTTTCACCCGAGTGATATTGGTACCACTAATCAGACACTTAGAAACTTAGATTTTGCATTCAGGTCTGGCCCTCAGCCTAGGCTCGGATAAACTCTAAATCCTTTTTTTTTTTTTTTTTTTTTTTTAATGTTTGGAATTTCTTCTGTTGACATCTATTTGGTCCTGTGAGCAGGATTCCAAAGAAAACCACCCAGGATCATTTTGTGGACCCACGCCTGGTGCTAGATACCAGCGAGGGCCCTTTAGCCCTACTGGTTCCCCACTTCATATTGGGCAAACTTGGCTGAGTTCTCTTCTGGAATCTGGGACCTTTCTGCTTTTGGTTGCAGGTACTGACTTTATTTGAGCTGTTCTAAGACAATCCTCGAGGTGGCACTAAAAGATAAGGGTTGGCTGAATTCACATTAACCCAGGTAAAAGATGAAGGGGTGTCCGTTTTTATGTTTCCTGTCTTTCAATTGGGATTGCTCTCTGAGAGTCTGAACAAAAAATCTTTGCTAGTTAAAAGGAAGACTGAACTCGTTCAGCAACAAAGAAAAGACACACCTATCCTACCAACCCAAATTTTGAGAGTTCTTAGGTGACTAAAGAATCATTGTGGGGGTGCCTGGTAAATCTCAAGGCAGGAAGCAGTTCTATAGGGAATTCCAATATACTGTAATTAATTGACTTGTTTGGGAACATGTACATAAGGACTGGTCATCCAGTGCTCTGCATCTTCATGGTTATATTAGACAGCCAGAGAGAGAGAGAGAGAGAGAGAGAGAGAGAGAGAGAGAGAGAGAGAGAGAGAGAAACCAAGGCACATAAGAGGGTTCGAGCTACTTAGGAGGTAAAAACCCCGAGGAAGTCATTCCACAAGCAGCACACCGCAACCCACAACATAATATCTCTAGAAGCTTGTTCAGATTCTATAGATTTCAAAAGGAAACTAAATTCAAAATGGGAAATTGTGTCTCAAGGTTGACAAGCCCCAAGATTAACAGCTACCTGTTACTACTCCTAGAGGATTTGTGTACAAGTCATATAGAGCTTTCGCTTGTAAGTATTTACAGAAATGGGAAGATTTAACTAAAAATGATCTTAGCTTAATATGGTCAAAATGAGGAAATTTTGATACATGTAAATTGATTTTTATGCACACAATTGGAAAAAGCCAGCTCTAAATTACACAAAATGAATGAGAAGCTTACTTTGATTGGAAATTAGAAGCCTCAAGAGGAGGGACAGATAAACTCTCTTCCCTTCAGGAAGTTAATAAGAAAATTTTAGAGACTGTCTCTGAATTAAAAAGGGCTTCCAAAGTGACTCACAGCGAACCCACTCCTCCCACTTCTCCAACTACTCCACTATATCCTTTACTCTCAGAGCTCCCCTGTGTGGATTTCCCTTCCCTTCCTCCACCCCCTCCTGTTTCCTCTTTTCTTTCTCTGCTGCCTCTACCTCCACCAACTGCAAAAGAAATTAAAAATAGCCAAACCAACTAGAAAGACCAGAAATTCTGGTGGTTCCCTTTAGAGAAAAGCCAGTCTCGGGAAGGGGAGAACCAGCAATAATTTATAATCCTTTGATTAGAACAGAATTAAGGACTTTAAAGGTTTTCCTGATTCCCTCCAAGCCCCCATTGGATTTGCTAAGGAATTCAATCTAACTATCAGGACACATGATTCTGGTTTTTCAGACCTGTTTCAACTGATATACCTATTGGTTTCTTAGAGTAAGGCAACAGAATAGTTAAATAAAGTTTGCTAGTAAAAACCTATAGAAGAGTTTTTTAAGACAAAGAGAAATAGACTTGGATAAATGCAGGGAATTAGGTTATCAGTTTGACCAAAGCCATTCCTGAGATTTTTCCTCTCAAAATAGACTGGACTAAAAATCCAGCACTGTAGGTGAAGACCTTGATTTCTTTGAATGCTTTAAGAAAACTTTCAAACAACATTCAGGACTATCTCTAGACAATTTTAATAATCACCAAATTTTGCCATTTTTGGAGGGATTAGATGAAGAGCTTATAATTCTGATTGAACAGCATCATAAATTAAACTGGCCTATAATGCATACTAATAAGCTAGCAATTCTGGTTGATCAGTGATCTAAAACTATCCAAAAGAAAGAAAAGGATAAAGCTACTAAAGCCATGATTTTACAGTTCCAACAATTAAGTAATCAGGTCAGACCTTCCCGAAGGCCTTTTCTACAAGGGAACAGGAGAGCCTGTTATCACTGTAACAAGCCAGGTCATCTTAAGAAAGACTGCAGAAAACTGAAAGGGCATTTAGAAAAGGAAAAGAAACAGAAGCAAGCATAAGGCTGCTCCAAGGATTACAAGAGGGTATTTCCCTTTCTGCTCCTCAGTACTTTAGTAGAAACTGAAACTATTATAAACTACTAAAGGCCCTTATAGATACCAGAGCTACTTTACCTGTTCTCAACCCTACTCAATTAAATTGCCCTCTCCCTCAGAGTAGATCTTCTATACAAATGGTAGGAATAGCTAACCAAGCAATGTATTTTCAATTTAGAACTTGTTCCCTTCCAGCTAGGGCATGTTCTGGGCCAACATATATTTTTACTAGTCAAGTTTGCCCCAATTCACCTGATAAGACAAGACTTTTTTTGGAACTCATGATACCAATTATCCTTTTCTTAAAAAGGAAAAATGTACTTAGGAGTAAATGAATCAGGTGTTGAAACAATTGAGGAAATAAAGATTTTAAAGAAACCTCAACAAGAGGAAACTAATCTTGAAACTGAATGTTTACTACAGGCTGTTCCTTTGGAGCTCTGGGCTCTTTCCAGTATGAATTTGGGAAGATTAAGTTAGGTTCTCCTATCAAAATAACTATTGAGAATACTTTGCCTCTACCTAATATCCATCAATATCTTTTAAGACCCAATGCACCACCCATAATTAAGTTCATTATACAAGATTACTTAAATATAAAGTTTATAATTCAACACACAAGTCCCTGTAATACTCCTTCCAGTAAAGAAAGGCAATGGGAAAGGATGGGGATTTGTACAAGATCTCAGAGCTACAAAAAAATTGTTATTCCTAGACATCCCATGGTCCCAAATACACATACTCTATTATTTGCCATTCCTGTGGATTGTCAATATTTTTTAACAATAGATTTATGTAATGCCTCTTTCAGCATTTCTGTAGGAAAGGACAATAGATGTCTTTTGGCCTTCACCTGGAAAGATTGCCAATTTACTTGGACTGTAATGCCCCAGGGATATACAGAGTCCAACATATATTTCTCTCAGATACTAAAGGCTGATTTAAATGATGTTGAATTTCCCAGAGATTCCACTCTGATCTAATGTGTGGATGATTTACTTTTATGTTCCAGGATGTTATTAAACTTCCAAAAAGGACATTAATTTATCTATTACAACAGCTAGCCATAAAGGGACATAAGGTCTCAAGAGATAAGCTTCAATCCTGCTTACCCCAGATAAAATACTGGGACATCTTATATCTAAAGATGGACTACTACTTGACACTGAAAGACTCAGAGGAATTCTAGCCTTTCCTCTTCCGAAAACGAAGAAGCAGCTTAAGAAATTTCTAGGGCTGATTGGATAGGGCAACCGGGTCCCAAAGTTTTTATTAATAACTCAACCTCTATGTTATTAAAATCAGATCAGCCTAATCCAATCCAATAGACCCCCTGGTGGGAAATAAACTATGAAAGCTCTAAAGAAAGAATGATCTAAAACTCTCACTTTGGAACACTAAATATAAACTTTCTTTTTATACATGAAAATAAAAGAATTGATTTAAGAGTTTTAACTCAGTAACATGGAGATTGTCATAGACATATAGGGTATTATAGCCAAAAATTGGACTCAGTAGCAAAAGAGCTCCCTTCTTGTATGAGAGTCATCTTCCTATAGCCATGTTATGTAAACAAATATAGGAAACTGTTATAGGCTTTCCTTTAACTATTTATGTTCCTCATTCTGTTTAATCTTTGCTGAACTCTTGTCAGCCAACTGGCTTCTTATGAAGTACTGCTTTCTGCATCCAATAATAATTTAGCTCAATGTAACAATCTTAACCCAGCAACTTTATTACCATCTTTACAGAATAAAGAGATCTACAATTGCAGTTTACTTGCTGACCACCTTCTTGCTCTTAGGACTGATTTACAGGGAACTCCTACTGATAATGCTGACTTAATTTGGTGTACAGATGAATCTTATCTAAAAGATGGACAGGGCCATTACCAAGCTGGATATGCAGTAATGTCTCTGGTGGATATAATGGAAAGTTCTTATTTACCTGAAATAAGATCTGCCCCCAAAGCTGAGTTAATTGCTTTAATTCAAACTTGTCAATTGGCCAAAGATTAAATAGCACACACACGCACGCACACACACACACACACTTATTTCTGCCTCGCCTTTTAAAAACATTAAATTTATTGGAGGTGACATTAATAGCATTATATAAGTTTCAAGTGTACGATTCTATAATACATCATCTGTATACTGCATTGTTTGCTCACCACTCAAAGTCTAGTCTCCCTCTATCACCATATATTTGACCCCTTTTATCCTCTTCATTTCCCCCCACTCTCTTTCCCTCTTCTAATCTTCATACTGTTGTCTGTGTCTATGAGTTTGTTTTGTTCATTTGCTACTTTTTGTTTTATATCTCACATATGAGAGAAATCATAAAATTCTTGTCCTTTTCTGTCTGATTTATTTCACTTAAAATAGCCAATATTTATACTAATAGTTGCTATGCCTTTTGTGTAGCTCATGACTTTGGAATGTTATGGAAACAATGAGGCTTCTTAACTTTCTAAGATTAGCTTATAAAGAATGGAAAATAGATAGTAGAATTATTAGATGCTATAGAGCAACCAAGACAATGGTGATTATAAAAATTCCAGGACATTCTAAAGCTGCCATCATGGAAGCAAAAGAGAATCACTTAGTTGATGCTGCAGCTAAACAGGCAGCACTAAACAATCAAATTGTCCAGACCCAGGAATGTTCCTTGTTTCCATTAAAACCAATAAAAGACTCTCTTTTGCAGTTCCAAAGAATTGCTACAGAAGAAGAAAAGAAAATATGGCAACAAAAAGGGGGAACATTTGACCCAGACAAATAAATACGGTTTAGACCCAATAAGAAGCCAATATTACCTATAGGGGCTCAAGTGCTTATACTTTGACATGTATATGAATTAACATGAGAAAATGATTTCATGGAATAAACAATATTGTTGGAAACCTCCTACTGTAGCTTATAAACTATATAACAGATGTTCTATTTGTCTAAAATATAACCCTGGAAAACCACTCCACAGGTCACAGAGACATTTCCTGTGCAGGAAAGAAACAGCCTTAATGAGAGGCAAATTATTATTGGAAAAAATAATTTCCGATTGAGGAATTCCCACTGAATTACCTAGTAACCTAGGGACTCATTTCACTGGGAAAATAATATGATCTATTTATATTCGGCCTATTTTGCAACATTTTCATTGTGCTTATTACCCCCAGTCCTCTGGATTTGTGTAACACACCAAAGGTTCAATCAAAACCCAACTAGTTAAATTCTTAGAAGCTTTTACTCTCCCTTGGCCAAGAGCTTTCCTTATACTGTTTCTCTGTCTAAGATCTATCCCTTCTGGTAAACACAGCCTTTCTCCTTATGAAGCAGTTACTGGTCACTTTATTCATTTAGATGAAGGGGCATGTGAATCAGCCATACTAAAAGGAGACATTCTACATTATTGTTAAGGACCCATTAACCAACTTAAAGAAAATGATAAATTAATAACTGATATATTTCACATCACGCCAAATTAGTAGTTAGTAGGCTTTCACATTCTGCAAATGAGGGTTCGTTGAGGCTCTGGAAATCATGTTTAGGGGTCATATTCCCCTCATCTAGGGACTCTATGCAACTGCCAATTCCAAAAGGAAACAGACTTGGGAGCAGCACAGATTTGGACAATATTTTGCAACTGTGATTTTTTCCCCCTGCATTTTCCTTATGCCTTTCTTCTCTATAGGGTTATGATTCCGAATGGTTAGAGAGTGATAAAATTATTTTCCTCTAGGAGAAAGAACCTTTAGGAAAATGGGTAGGGTTGGTTGGCTGAGCAAGCATTGGCCCATTTGGGCAGAAACTGATCTTAGCCATAGGAGGGTGGGTAACTATTCTCAGGCATAAGAATAAACCCTTAAGTGACAAGAAGTCAGTCATGAACATTACTTATATTCAGCAGCAACCCTTGAAACACATTTAAAATTCAATCCAGCAGGTAACCTTTAGCTGTTGGGCTCTTTGGTGCCATTTGTCTTCAAGATCGATGACAGCATTTTCAACCTCTTCGGCATTCTGAATAGATGTCTTGTCAGTTACTCTGACTAGATAGGAGATCTAAGAGGGTAAAACATATAGCATGTTAATTGGATTCAGTTTAGTCTTAGAGCCATGGGGCTCAAATCTGTGTACTCTAGAAAGAAGTCCTGTAGGTCTGGGTTTTATTTTCAGTTCATTTCAAAGATTCATCTTAGTACTCAGGGACCTGGATTGTTCCCAAGGAAAATGTGAATAAACAATGTTTTCTCTTGCAGGCACAATGTGAGAATCGGTGCTTTGAAGTCAAACTACTAATAACTTTAAATGCTCAATACAAACTCAGGGGCCCTACTTTTAAACAGTTATTGAAACCATATGCTACAACTAATGTTTGAGTATGTCAAATGAAATAATACACTCCAAGATGATGATAACAATAACAGTAGAAATAACAGTATGAATATTCATAGTATGCCAGTAGCTGTCCTAAGTACTTGGCATATATCAGTTAATCTTCACAATAACCTTATCAAGTATGCACTATTATTATCCCCTTTTGGAAATAAGAAAACTGAGGGACAGAGAGATAAGTAAGTTGCTCAGAATCAACAGCTAGTAAGTAAAGGAGCCAGACTGTCTAACTCCAGAGCCTGCACATTTAGCAGTTTTGCTAAACGAACTCACTTATTAGAAATATTATCTTTGACTTACAGAATTTGTAGTTTGGCACTCAGTTAATTTGAAATGATGTAGGTCAGTGATTCTTAACTTTAGTAAGATATTAGAATACCCTAGGAAGCTTTTTAAAAATGTCAATGCTGTAGTCCCATCCAAGACCAATTAAATCAGAAGCTCTGAGTGTAGCCCCATATATAAATATAATTTAACCCCCCTCCCCCAAGGTGGGTATAATCTGCAGCAAGGTTTGAGAACTGTTGATAAGGGCAGCTACATAAGATTTAGGTCCCCAAATTCTTCGTGAGACTTAGGTCCCCAAATTATGAAGGCCTTTTATTGCCTCCATTAGCTACCTGTTTTTAAGAAATTAGATTGTCTCTGCACTCTATCCATCAGGTAGCATTTCAGAAAGCAAAGTTAAAGTTATACAATCTTAATATTGGAAAAGATTCTGGAGGTAACCAGTACAACCTCTGGTAATTCTGTACCATCCCTGGTAGATGTTCATCCACTTACTGGTTAAACACATGCCCCGTCTCCTGATGGGAGTTACCTGTTTGTTAGTATTAATATAGGTTTAAAGATTGAGAAGGAGAAAAGAATAAGGTGGCTTGTGAATATTCCCTTTTTGCAGGAGACCTGGTCTTTTCAACTATCCCATAGAGTAAAATGTTAGATTTCTTAATCTCTATCTCATGGATAATGAATATATAATTCTATCATGAAGCAACCTAAATGCTATAAATCTCTTCCTTTTAAAAGTAGAAATATTTTTTCTTGTAATTTCTCCCCCTCTGTCCTCTAAAATAACATACAATAAGTCAATCTCTTTTAGAAAACAGCCCTAAATTCTGAGAAGCTGACTGCAATGTCCTTCCTGAGTCTGCTCTTATTTAGAGGACCTATTTTGGAGAGTCCCTTGCCATTCTTCCCAGGACAGGTTATTTAGGTTGAGCTCCTTTGACTGCTCTGCTTTATCACCTGTAAATACTGGTTTCCCTTTTCTAAGTCAATGTGATTAATTTTAAAATTTAGAATCAGGATTTTATACTTGATTTGTTAAATTTCTCTGGTGGGTTGTGTAGTGTGAGAAGCAGAAAAATGTAAAACTTGAAAGAACATGGGATTTAGAATTTGTCATATCTATGTCCAGTTTTTCCTTATGTTGCTTCTTTTTACTTCATGTTATACAGATGAATATTTAATATGGGAAGAGGCAAACATATTTATTAAATATTAGGTAACAAGTAAGCATTTGACAATGAAGATAACCTTATTCCTCACCATTCAATGTGGCTTCTCTGGCACAAGAAAGACAATATTTTGTTTCCTTTATTTTGGGTGTAGTCTTATCTCTAACTGAATGCCTACTTATCACAATTACTGTATATACATACATATATGTGTGTATATGGATGTGTTTGTGTATATATATGTACATGTATATATGTGTATATGTGTGAGTGTGTGTATATATATGTATATATGGCAATAGATAATGTGGAAGTTTAAACACTTAAAGATTGATGTGAAAACAGAAAAAAATAAAAATAAATTTTTTCCATGCTTGAATTTTCACTGCTAATACAAGGTACAAAATGTACAATTTGATGATGGAGTTTTTCTAATTACAAATGGAAGTAATCAACAAGTTTTGAATCATTACCTACTCTGCAAATGAAACTTTACACCACCATGAAACAGTTGAACTTGTGCTGAAATGCTGCTCATGGTCAGGAACCATTTTTCATGTTTCTATTTCTCAATCCCTCTCACAGAACTGGTTCAAGAAACATTAGACAAAAATAAGAAGTATTATGATTTACAACTTTTGTCATCGTCACTATAAAGTTTTCAATTCCTTATTGCCACAATGTTAAGAAGAAATAGCTTAATTTAAAGAAATAATCAGCTCTGTCTTGGAGAAGAAATGAAGGCTAAGAGAGTAAAAAAAAATTCTAAATAGGCTGCCTACACAGGCAAGTAAATAATCCTTTCTCAAACCTCAAATAGGTGATGTCTTGGATGAACTATCACCTGGAGCCTGGGAGAAAGTGATGTTGGGCTTATTCCTCCATCTGCCACTGGGTGGTTTTATTCCCAGGGTATTGTAAAGGGGACTTGGTTTAGTTGACTCAGTTTTTCCCTGGTGATATTGTTTGATTGACAATGATGGGATATCTTATACCGCTTTGGTAAAAAGTTTACGAATTAAAAATACATTGTCAGAAAAAATGGTGTAGATGATAGGGCTTTGTTCTCTCTTGCAACCAAATCAAAGTTGTGACAGAAACACAGAGGAAACAGCAAGCAAAGCTACTGGTGATCCAGATAAATAGAAACACTACAACTAGGGAGAAAAATAATTATCAATCTGCATTGGTGGAAGGTAGGAGGGAGTGAAGATGCAACGCTGCCCAGTCTGAGGGGCTGAGTGGGACAGAGACTACAGCAGTGGCAGCCAGCAGCTGCAGGTAGATGCCTCTTAAAGGGGCTGTGTTCATGACCAGATTTAAGCAGTGATGGACCTGCTTGCTCTGAGCACCCGCTTGAGTTGGCTCCATGGGGGGCACCTGGGACTTACAGGGGGACACTGAGTTGTTGGAGGTGAGGCTCTTTCCTGGGCAGAGGTGCTGGCAGTAACCATTGTTCCTCTGTTGAGCCCACCCCCATCCCAGTGTGCAGACTCAGCACTACTATAGCTGAGATGTCATCAAACTGGATAACAATGGTGGCTCTGCACAGAGGATTCACTGAAACTTCACCTCCCCCAATTCATAGCCCCACCCAAGCCACATCCAGGTGTGTACTCAGGAATCTGGTGCTCCTTGCTGAGCAGTGCCAAGATTCACACAGGTGACAGCTGGCCTCGGCTTTTATTGTGGTCTCTTGAGGTAACTATAGGCACAGCATCTGTGATTGCTTCCTGAATCTTAACAGGATGCCCTGGAGGGACATAGGCTGGGCTGAACTTGGCCTGCAGCTGAACCCCTCTCAGGACTGTGCCACTGGACACCTACCACACAAAGCCTCACGAATAAGACCGAGAGACTTAAGAGCTTTGCTTAGTACATAGAGACAGACACAGAACGGCAGCCAAAATAGGAAGATAAAGAAGCAGAAACCATATGACAGAACAGAACAGAGATCCAAGAATAATAGAATCAAGCAATCTAACACATGCAGAGTTCAAAATACTAGTTATAAAGATGCTCAATGAACTTAGGGGAAGTGTAGATAAATTCAGTGAGAACTTTAGCAATGAGATAAAAAAACATGAAAACGGAAATGGAAATTATAAAAGGGAACCAGTCAGAAATGAAGAACTCATCGTCTGAGACGAAGAGTATATTAGAGGGAATAAACAGAGTGGATAAAGAAGAGGATCGAGCCACCAATACAGAGGATGGAGAAGCCAAGGACACTCAATCAGAATGGCAAGAAAAAGGAAGCCAAGACTAGAGGATAATTTCAGGAGCTTATGGGACACAATTAAATATAAAAATATCCACGTCATTGGAGTACCTGAAGAAAACAAGACCTTGAAGAGCTATTTGAAGAAATAATGATGGAAAACTTCCCTAACCTGGTGAAGGAAATAGACATACAACCCTAGGAAGCTCAGAAAGTCCCCAAAAAGATGAACCAAAAGAGGCCCACACCAAGACATATCATAATTAAAATGCCAACGGTTAAATACAAAGAGAGAATCTTAAAACCAGCAAGATAAAAGCAGTTGGTTACCTACAAAGGAGCTCCCATAAGACTGGCAGCTGATTTCTCAAAAGATCCTACGCAGGACTAAAGGGCTTGGCACAAAATATTCAACATGATGAAAACCTAGGATCTACAACCAAAAATACTTTATCCAGCAAAGCTATCATTTAAAGTTGAACGACGGATAAAGAGCTCACAGACAAAAATAAGTTAAAGGAATTCATCAACACCAAGCCATTATTCCAGGAAATGTTGGAGGGACTTCTTTAAGAAGAAAAAAATGCATCAAAACCTGAAATAGCAATAACTACATATCTATCGACATGTACCTCAAATGGAAAATAATTAAGTGCTCCAACCAAAAGATAGGGTGGCTAAATGGATACGAAAACAAGACCCCTACATATGCTGCCTATGAGAGACTCACTTCAGATTAAAAGACACACACAGACTAAAAAGAAGGAGTTGGAAAAAAGATATTGCCTTGATAGACCTAGAGGCTATTGTGCTGAATGAATTAAGTCAGATAGAGAAAGACAAATATTGCATGATCTCACATACATGTAGAATCTAAAGAACAAAATAAACAATAACAAAAATGGAAATAAACTTATAGAGACAGAATATTTTGAGGGAGCGGATTGCGGGGATGGTGAAAAAGGGCAAAGGGATTAAAAAGTAGAAATGAATAGTTACAAAATAGACATGGAGACATAAAGGGTATCATAAGGAAAATAGTTAATAACATTGTAATAAATATGTAAGGGAGAAGAAGAATAATAGATTTAATAGATCACCTTGTGAGTTATATAGATCTCTAATCACTATGCTACAACTGAAATGAATGTTATTGTATGCCAACCATACAAAGTTTTTTGAATAGTTCAGTTTTTAAAAAAATGATAAGCATCTCCTTTTTAAGAGGTAGTCTTTGTAGAAACAATGGTGGCCTTTTCATTAAAGTGCCAGCTTCTCTTTAAGAAAAAAAACAGCATCAATAGGTTATTTGATTTTTTGTGCAGCAGCATCGCTATAGATTTTCTGGGATATAATGTTCAATCTGATATGTAAGGTAATTCTATGTCGTTAAGGATTATTTGTGTTGTTTACATAAACCTCACATTCAACTGGATTAAATACACTTACAGCATGAAAAAGTACATTGTTGTTCAATATGAATTAAACTGGAAAAGGAACAACCAGTGGCGAAATGGGAAATACGAATGAAAAACACAATATATCTGCTTTAAAACAATTGTTTATAGTCAAATAGTAGTTTTTAGAATCATGTTCATGCCTAAATCACTTCTACCAAATCTTATTGAAAAACATAGTGAAAGATGTTAAATTCATTATAGAATGCCACCTTAATAGCCATTTTTCGGAACAACTTTGTTCCTAAGTTAGAATTAACCATTTCTTCCTAAATTGTATCAGATCTGTTGTCATGATAGGTGAAAAGACAGGTTTGGGATTCTCATTTTTTTGGGTTGAAAAGAAATCTTATTAGGCAAATGTTAAAGATGATATTTGTGTCTGAAAATTGGCACTTTAGCTAATTTTTGGCTTCTTAACAAACTAAAATTAAAAACATATAAGGAAAACCAAAGTTATTATTTTAAAGACATTATTGTTATGTCTCTAGGTATTGGGAATATTTGAATAGCTACTATTTGTTTTCAACACTGTTGTTATTTATTGAAGAAATTGTTAATAAAGGCATTTATAAGAAAATTTAGATATCAATGTATCTCACTTCTCTGCCTCAAATTTATCATTATTTTCTGAAGAGAAATGTGAAGAATTCAAGAAAAATAAAGGCATTATTGTATAGCGCCCAGTCTTTAAACTATTTGATCTAGCTACTATGTTCTCAACTTTGTTGCAACTTATCATAGGAAGCTTTATTATTATTACAGATATCTGTAATACAAACATTACAAATAAAAAATACATTGTCATATGCTTCCTTCCCCACAGAATGTAGGATATACAACATTTCCATCCACAAGCTGTTTTGGTGGAACTCAGTGTCTGAATCACTCTAGTGAGAGTCTCTGGGCAAGTAAAGCATACTTCTACATTATCTCTTTGAAAGTAGAATGGGACACAACCTCTGCCAGCGTTTTTTTTTTTTTTTTTTTTGTGAACCATTCTATTAATACCAATCAAATCGAGAAAATGATCAAATGAAATTGCATTTTGAGCATCATAAGCTGTGTAATGTCTATTCTGTTAAATTGGGGCCTATAATTGCTTCTCTACTGAAAAGATACAACAAAGACAGCAATCATGGCATGTCATTATCCCAGACTAGAAAACCGGCCTTTGCTGGGAGGACTTCAAAGGCTTGTGGTTCTCGAATTGCATTTGGCTGCTATTGTTGAAGCGCAGGCAATCTTGATTAGGTGTTTACACTGAGGTAAGGCGCAGAGCAGAGAGTCTGAGTGCCTGGGTCTAGAGCCATTAAAAAATTGTACATTATGTTCCTTGCTTTGAAGTGAGGGTTTGTAGGTAGGAAAGCAACTCAGATTGAGGACAGCTGAGCTAGATTGGGCTGCTACTGCTCTCTCAGAGAAACTCATCGGGTTCTTAGAAAATCAGCAGCACAAAAAAAAAAGTTGATACTTTACCAAGAGCTATATGTGAATTAGAGTATCTACATAGACACACACTGAAATGTGTTTAAGCAGCATGTTGACATAAAGTCTGACATCAATGGAGGTTTTGGTCTCTTTGTCCTTTATACTGTTTTTTATTACTGACCTTACATTTATGTGTTGTGAGGAGCCTCACATTAGTTTATTAGATTCCTTATTATTCTCATTTCTTGATGGTACTAACAACTAGCACATATCTAAATTAAAACAGGCCAAAGAGTCTGATTTTTAAAAATGTAGTATTTACTTACCATTATTTCAACATGTTATTTAATCCCTCTTTTCAAGGCGTAATCACTGGATTCAGTATGTATTTCTTTGTTAACTTGGCTAATGAGGGATCTGTAGTTTTAATTCTCTGTCCTATTTCTAATACATTTTGCTCTGTGTCAGTTTTATGCCCCATAACATCAGCACTGTTGTTGCCTGTGTATATATGTAGTCAGCAAAAGAGTCTGAGGCATGACAATACAAACTATACTGTTGTCAGGCTCTAATATGGATATTTAGCAGAGCTGTTTGAATTAGCTGGGGATATGTATTATTCTGCTATGGTGAGACAAAACACACGGAATATTTTGGCTCTGCTGTTGGCCACTTTCTCCACTCCTATAGACTATTTCATAATGTATTTGGCAGGTATGTGCTCAATAAGAATTAGATGACACTGAAACCTTTGGATATATTATTTTGTTTACATTCATTTTCCATATAAGATACTCGAGCTTTTACAAGTCCAAAACTAATTACACCAGTCACCTACTTAAAAACACTTCACTGCTTTTCTATTGCCCTTAATCTTTAAAAATTTATAAGGCCCTGAGTCCTCTACTCTTCAGTTGTGATGCTTCGATCTCTTTGTCTCATACTTTTTCGGTTCTGCTGGTGGGCCACATGAACCATTACCTCTGCATCTGTGCATAGTTCATTCTTTGTGTGTAATATCCCTTTCATCTCACTTATTCTGACCAATCTCATTCACTGTTCCAGCTTTGGCTGAAAAATATCTTCCTCCAGGAAGCATTCTCTGACACCCTAATTAGAGCGGTGGTTCCCAACCTCTTTGGCACCAGGTACTGGAGTTCTTATGAAAATCTAATGCCTGACGATCTGAGGTGGAGCTGAGGCAGTGATGCTAGCCTGGGGAGCAGCTGCAAATACAGATGAAGCTTTTCTTTGCTTGCCTGATGCCCACCTCCTGCTGTGAGGCCCTGTTCCTAACAGGCCATGGACCAGTACTGGTCGGTGGCCATGGGGTTGGGGACTCCTGTCCTGGAGATTAAAATAGATGCACCTGAGAACATGGCCTTAGTACTTCGTACTTCCCCTTTTGTAACAAGTATCACTCTGGTAATTATCTTTGTTTCCCTTCTAGACTGTAAGTCTCATAAAGGCAGGAAGAGGAAGACTCTGCAGGGCTGCCATGTTATATACCTCCAGGCATGCTACTCAAATAAGCTATGTGGTGTCTCTGAGTATGCCTGGCACATACATGCTCAATAAATATTATTGAGTGAAAAGATCAATGTGTATTGCTCACTGAACTCTCCATTTACATCAGAATACATATAATCCACTTGTTTATCTGGCTAGATTTGTGGTTTATATTAAAGCCAGGTAGCCAATTGTCAAAATAAGGTGGAGACTGGAACCTCATTTTTCATTCCATTGGCCCTTCAGCCCTTCACTTTTGCTGTTCCCTTTACCAGGAGTGCTCTTTCCTCAAATATTTGCATGGTGAGCTCTCTCAGCAACTTCGTGACTTATTTAAAATTGTAATTCCCCCCACCCCAGCACTTCTTATCTCTCTGCTCTGCTTCATTTCTTTCCTTAGCAAGGGTTGGGACTTTTGTCTGTTTTGATCAATGATGTACTCTAATGATATATCCTAAGATAATATCTGACACATAATAAGCTCTTAAAAATATATGTAAATGAATAAAGCAATTAACCATTTTCAAAAATGTGAAAGAGGTTTTTAGGAATGTCTCATGTAACCTGTTTGAAGGTTGATTAGCTAGCAAACTGAGCTCTCCATCACACAATGAAGACTAAGTATGACCTCTGGGTGGAGTATTCAAACTACTCCATTTCTAAAATCCTTCCATGATTCCAATTCATACAGAGAAAAGGCCCATATCTTAGCACAGTTGTTCTAAAACTTCAGCATGTATCAGAATCACTTGGAGGGCTTGTTAAAACACAGGTTGAAAGGCCTCATCCCAGAATTTCTGATTTAAGATGTCTGACACAGGGCCTAAGAATGTGTATTTTTCACAAGTTCCCAGGTCATGCTGCTGCTGCTTTTTGGGGACCACATTCTGAGAGTCCTTGCTTTAAAATGGCATACAAGAGCTCATGTGAAAGGCACCTGCCAATTTCTCTTGCCTAAATACCCACACTCCCATCTGCACGGTCTAGTCATATACAGCACTATCCACTTTCTCTTTAAGTAATTTACTGAATTAAGCACCACTTTCCAGTCCTCCTTTAAGATGTCCTAACTAGTGCCCACAGCTGAATGCTCATGGCTGGTCAGCTACTCACATTATGCTTTGGTACTTGTTTCTACTAGCTGAATTTTATGTTTACTAAAGAGTGTTTTACATTTGTTCCCAAATCTGTTAATTCCTATTGAAAGTATTGTAAAATTATGAAATTTATTAATTGATTAGATCATCTAGAGAAATCTGAGTGTGTACAGAGTTGTTATTTTCATGAAAACTTAAGTTAAATAATTTAGAATGACCCAATAAAAACAAATGGCAAAATAACATGTGTGTGTGTGTGGGGGGAAACTGTAAAAGATTAGTGAAAAAATAGATTGTTTCTAAAGGCTTTTTAAGTTTTCACTTTCCTTTCAAGAAATCAGAAGTACAAATCATAGATATTCTCAAACTGATGCAAGAAAGGCAATGCAACACTCCAATTGATAAGAGTATGCACTCACTGAAAAAAGGCCTTGGCTTCTCAGTAAAAGGGTGAATTCATGTGTATTATATATCCTAAGTGAAAATCAAATATTTAAGGTATATAGTTATCAATTTTCATTTATGCTTTCAACAGTTTGATTGACTACCAATCCTGGACTAGTACTATAGAGGTTCTTACTGAACCAGAAATCTTCTAGTTAAAGTGTCTTTTTGTGCTTTTATACCATTTCTTATGCTCCCTTTGTCTGCAATACTTTGGTATCCACCTCCACCTGTTATCTTCTACTTCTTTTTAAAGAAACAGTTCAATGACTGCCTCTTCTGTGAAGCCCTCTCTGACTTTTCTGACAGGCATTTTTTCTTCTGGATTCCTTCGGGACCTCTAGTATAGCAGTTATCACTTTACACTGACTGTTTACATGTCTGCTTCCCATTTGGCTAGAAGCTCCTGACAGTGGTAAAAATGACCCCAGACTCATAGCAGTCTAGGGTATTTAATAAAGAGGCAAAGAATTATTCCCATCACCATGGCTCTGTACTTTACTATAGAACAGTGCAATATGACCCGGGTAAAATAGTGCAGAATTATCAGGTACACTAGGCACATTTTTGAAAACTCTCCTTAGAATAATTAATTATATTGGAGTTCTAGTTTTTGAAAGTGCATGCTTTAGTTATGTGGAAAGTTTTCCTTTTCTAGATCCCTCATCAATATTGTCAAATTAATAAAGTATCACTCTATAGATCAAACAAATTAGTAGTTAAGAAATTAAGCACTCAGGAGTGCATACAAGAATAATGCCTTAAGAAATATATTGAAAATTCCATCAAGTTCAATTTGAATTATGCTGTCATAAGTAAGTGCTCTTCTTGTGGTTGCAGAGAGCAAAATAAAAAAAAAAACTAACAATCAATAAACACATACCAATTACTTACTCTGTAGAATAATTTTTACAAGTATTTGAGGTGGTACTCAAAAATACCAATAAACTAGAAGAGTTCTATAAAAAAGAATTCTATATTTCTAACCAAATATAATTAGAAAAAGATTATCATAATTTAAAAAGGTAAAGATTAATTTTATAGATAATCCAAAGTGTCACTAAATTAAAAGCTATAGACAAGGAAAGCAATATATCACTCAGATATTAATTTTATCGAGTAGGAGACTAAATTGAAATAAAACATTCAATAATAAAGATCGCATTTATATAGGGTCATATGATTATTCAAAGTTTTCACATATAGTATCTTGTTTGGTCATTCCAATAATCCTGGGTCTGTGGTAGAAGGCAAACATTTGTAACCTCACTCTATGGGGAAGATTAGGGCCCAGCAAGATTTTGTGATTTGCTAACAATAATAAATGGCTCCACTAAAAATATGGCTCAAATCAGGTCTTTTGATGACTAATTCCAGTATTTCAGTCAACAGCACAATCTCGTGAGTTTTTCTTATTTTTTCATTTTGAAAATAATTAAATTTTAGACCGAAGAAAAAGATTTAAAAAATTATACCTCTTCATCAAAAATTTTAATAGTACTTACTGTATGCCAGGCTCAGAATTCAGAGATGAGTCAGCCCATGCCCTTACAGAGCTCAGAGTCATCTAAATATATACAGGCACATTAACAAAATAGTGCAATGGGGTATAATGGGTTCTGTGGTGGATGTTTAGGTATGAAGAAGGTAGGGAGGATATTTAGAGTGTCTTCATAAAAGCAGAGGCCTTTGAGCTGAACATCAAAAGAAGAGTAAGGTCTCCCCAAGCAAACAATATAGGAAGAGTGGTCCATCGACATTAAAAGGCCCAAGGAAACACTGGGGGCTGAGAGCTGCGAGTTCCCAGAGTATGGCTAGAGAAGAGGATGCAAGTGGGGAATGACAAAGAATGAGGCTAAATCAGCAAGAATAGGCCAGGTCACAAAGGGCTTTGTTCATCACTCTGAGAGTGATGGCAAGTGTGAGGTGTGCCTAAGTATACTCCCTTTGAGGATAGTCTTTTGGGAGTCACACCATAGAATGGGCTTCCAGAGTATACAGGTGCTATCCTTTCAGTGATACTTTGTTATTATTCTACCTGGAGTTATATCCCTTTTATTTTGAGGCACCGTAGCCTGAAAATATAATCTGTTTAGAAAGGCCTATTCCCAGAGTGGATTCCTTCCCTGACCCTTGGCTTAAAGAATGCCCAGTGGTAAGAATAGCTTCCCTTTACCAGTATCTGCCGCATGTCAGGAGCTTTGTATAAATTCTTCCAATCACCCTCCAAGACAGACATTGACCCCATGTAACAGATGAAGCAGATAAGGTTTAAAGAGTCACTTGTTTCAATATCAAGTACATGCTACCTTCTACTACTATGCTGAAGAATCAGAATTTAATCCATGATTGTCTGTCTCCCAAAGCAGTGTTTTGTTTTGGTTTTATTTTTTTCCCTCATAATATTATGTTGCCACCTGTGGGAAAATGCTGCTACCAAGCCTGGGACAAACCAAAGCTCTTCCCCCAGAACTTGTCTGCATAGTTTTCTCCTTCTCATCCTTTCCTATCTCAACTCGAATAATGTCTCCTCAGAGAGCCCCTCCCCAAGCACCTAAACATCCCAGTTACATCCTCATTGCTTTCTTAAATAAAGTTTATTCAGGCTCCTTTGAGGTGTTGATTAGTACCTGAAATTATTTTGTGACATGTTCCTTGCCTCTGTCATATGACTGGATTGTAAGCTCTTTCAAGACAGGAGCTCTATATATCTCATTTTCTGTCAAATCCCTAGCTCTGGGGAGAGTACCTAGAACATAGTCGGTGCTCAATAAATGTTTGTTGGCTGGCTGACCTGCTATCTCAGAACAGCCACAAAGGTGTTGATCCTCAGAATGGTGAGCAGATTCTATATAGAGCTTTATACCGTCTCGAAGACTAAAGGTAATTGAATAATCTTTCTATATCCACATTTGCAAAGTATCTGTAATTTCTTAATAAATTACAAGGAAAGAGAAGAATAACATGTATAAAACACTTACACCTCTTTTCTGAGCCCATGCTAAATTTCACCAAAAAAAAAAGGTTACATTAGAATCAAGATAGAAAGGAAGTTCATTTTCAAGATACAATTTCCTTTAATGGTAGATCATAAATTGACTCAAATTCTAACAAGTTTCAGACAAATACTTCTGGCTACAGAACAAATCATGAATAAAAGTAAACACTGGAAATTCACCATCAAAATTATTGGCTGATTGTGATACTTAGGTGCCCTCTGGTGTATGTTGGTTTTTACATCAATTTCTTGCTTCGTACATCATGTGACTAAGATCTTATAATGTATTCAAAGGTGATTTTTTCCAGTGCATTTTAATGTGTGATGAACAGAGCTATGAAAAATGGCCAAAAGATTGTGGAGCAATTGAATTAAAAAATCAATGGTTCTACTGTAAACCATTATTTACAAGCAAAAAATGCAGTTTAGGTGGCCCTGAGTAATCAGGGAGTGTGAAGTTACTAGAGTTCTTACAAAATGTTATATACTGTAAATACATAGGCATGATTCAAAAATAAGAGGCATGAAAGGTATGAAAGGTATAAAGTGAACAGTTGTGCTTCCAACTGTTCCTCTTCCACTCTCTATGATTAACCATCTAAGTATCCTTTCACAATTTTTTATGCATACTGAGCAAATGTGATATATATTTTATTTCTCTCCACCTTTTTATACTGTATACACTATTCTACATCTTTAATTTCTCTCTTAATAATAAATCCTGATAAGTTGTGCATAAAATTCATAGAGAACATTCTCATTTTTAAAAATAGAGTTGTACTCTATTGTATAGATACACATAATTTATTTAAGTATTCCCCAAACGATAGACATTTGGGTGGTTTCCAATCTTTTTTCATTACAAATAAGAATGAAATGGTCTTATACAGGAGTTATTTCAAAACTGCACACCTACAACTAGGACAAATTCCTAGGGGTGAAATGTGTTGGGTCAAACAAAAATAACAATTGCTAACACTTATATTGTGCTTACTATAAGCTAGCACTATGTATTCTATATATATTAACCCAAGTATTTAATCTTCTTAATAATCTTATAAGGAAATTACTATTATCTCCATTTTAAAGATGAGTGAACTGAGGCACAGAGAGGTTAAAACACCCGCCCAAGGTCAGACAGCTGGCAGGTGTTAGTGGCAACCAACTTGGCTCCAAAGCCTATACTCTTAGCCATTACACTTTATTTTCTCAAGGAGTGTATATATTTGTATTTTAAATAGATATTAACAAATTTTCCCCCATACTGGTTATACTAATTTATTCTCTCACTACCTTGACTACTTTTTTGCCTATAGATTCTTCAAACTTTGAGAATTTTGTTGGTTTAATTATAGGTGAAAAATAGAATCTCAATGTAGGATTAATTTGCATTTCTCTTATAATAACCGAGGTTGGATATCTTTTCATATGCTTAACACCCATATGTATTAACTTTTCTGTGAATTATCTATTCATACCTTTGTGTATTTTTATATTGGTGTATTATTTTCTTATTGATTTCTAAAAGGCCTTTTATATATTAGAGATATTAGTGTGTTGTCTGTGATATGAATTAAAAATATTTTTTCCTAGTTTGTTCTTTATATGTTGACTTTCTTGTGCTTTTTTTACTGTAGCAGTTTTTGATATTTGTGTAGTCAAATTTATCAATCATTTATAGATTCTATATTTTAAATAATTTCAAGATTATAGAATAATTTTTTTGTTTTTCATTTTCATGGTTTAATTTTTTTTTAATTAAATCTTTTATCTATCTAGAACTTATCTTGTTATATGATTTGGGGTATGGCTCTAACTTTATTTTTCTCCAGGTGGCTTCTCCAGTTGTTTAGCTGAATAATCCTTAATTTCCTCACTGATTTGAGGAAATTACTGAAACCATAGTTTTCTCTCATATGTTCTCATATGTAATTTGATTCTATTTCCAGACTTTCTATTCTGTTCTTCCACTTTTTTCTGTCTGTATATGTATTAAATATTGCCTTACTATTTAATTGTTGAGGCTTTATACTATATTATACTATACTATACTATACTATACTATACTATACTATACTATACTATACTATACTCTCTCATGACTTTCAATTTCCAGAGTTTTCTTTATTATTCATGGCTATTTTTCATATAAACTTAATAACCAGCTTTCAAGTTTTATTAGAAAAATCTGTTGACATTTTCATTGGAGTGTTATAAATGTCAAACTTACTTTCAAATCTTCCTAAATACAATATACTACTTAAGACCTTTAAATCTGATTCAGCTGGTCATGGGTGCTTGCAAGAAAACAATGTATTAAAAAGTTGGGTTTTCTTGGTTCCGTAATTGACATTCATTCAACAATAGGTGTTACTTATCCTTTCATTGTTCTTAGTTGTAATATTTGTCATCTCTTTCAAAGAAATCAGAAGGGGAAAACAGATTTTTGAACATGAAAAACTTCAGAAGAATGCCGCTTAATCTAAAATCTGTCACCCCAACTTTGTACTCCCTAACCTCCAATCAAAGGAATACTCCTAACAGCCATTGAAACCATCAGTGCCCTGTGGGTACTGACTTACTACACTTTGGCTTTAGGTTTCTGATAAATGCTCTGTGTTCTTTATATTCCAACTCCTTGCTACTCAGCAGCCTTGACATCAGCTTGGAGCTTGTTACAAATGTACACTCTTTAGTCTCACCTCAGACCTACTTTCATAAGATCCTGCAATGGTTCATAAGCACCTTAAAGTTTGAGAACCAAAAGATCGTTGGTTCTCAAAATGTGGGCCTGATAGCAGATGTGGCATCATCTTGAGCCACATAGAAAATTCAAATTTTGGGGCCCCATACTACACCTACTGAATCAGAAATCCTTGGTTTAGGTGCAGCCATTTGTTTCAACAAGCCCTCCAAATGATTCTGATGCACTCTAATGATTGAAAACCACTGCTCTAGATCAATGATTCTCAAGCCTGGCCAAACATTAGAATCACCTGGAGAGTTTTGAAAACTCCCGGTGTTTACAGGGTACCCCAAATAAATAAAATCAGAATTTTAGGGCTTCAGGTCAAGGAATCAGTGTTTAAAAAATTTTCCAGGTGATTCTAATGTGAAGTCTAAGGTGAGAACTTCTGCTCTGCCTGGAACCATGCTTCTCAAACCTGGATTCATAACAGAATTACCTGAGGGTCTTTAAAAAATAATACTGATGCTCAAGATCTCACCCAGAAATGTAATATGGTCCTGATAGAGCTGAGAATCACTTCTTAAAAATATTTAGTTTCTCAGGGGATTCTAAGATCTAGCCATGATTTCAAACCACTGCTCTAGAAATATCATTTCCCCCACATAAACTTCAAGTCATACTAAAAGAGAATAAAGTTTGGAGGTGATGGAAGAGATACATTTTTCATTCCCCATATACTTATTGAGTATGTTAGGCTAGTTACTATGAAGGTTAAAAATAGGTCCAAAGCATATTTCCCACCCATAAGAGAATACATATAATCTGTATTGACAGAAAAGACCTGCACACATTTCATAAATAATGATTTGAAAGGAACATATTATTCTATGCTACTGACTATAATTCAATAAAACAAGTTATATGCATCATTAAATCACTGTTAGGCCAAAGTAATTTCTACCCTTTTTTAAAGAATAGGAGTGAAGATGAAAGAAATACATTTCGAAATGGTTAAGAAATACTTTTGAATACGATTAGCAATCAGCCCTTAGACATTTGAACCTGGAGAAAGCACTGGACAAGGTCAATACCCAAAGATTGAGAAAGCCTAAAATACTTTAAGGTCTCCTCCTCCTTGGCATAATTAAAATTACGGTATGGAATCACTGACAATCAATTTACTCCAACATTGTTTAGTAAATTAAATTATAACTACTAAAAAATTAGCAACTTATAATAAATATTTTCCCTTTTATTATTAGACATAACTATTTATTTTGGCCTAACTCTTTGCCTCTCCTCTTATATTGGCTTCTTTTGAGAACATGTTTAAAAATAATGAAAAATAACCTAGTCTGAGAGAAATGTCTAGATAGAAACAGTTTTCACATTTATTAGACTGTCAAATTTATTTATATTTTTAAGTGAGCAATCAAAATTCAAAATTTTACATAAGTTTTATGAAACAAAAAGGTACATTAAACATTTAAAATTGGGTCAAAATTTTGAAACGAAATTTTGTTTCAACAATTCAGCTAAATATATTACACTCATTCCTTTGTTTTCTTATTAGTTACAAAGGCAAAGATGTGACATAATCCTTAACGACTATAGGAGTTTCTTTTTTCCCCTCTTTTTAAATGTGAAGATCTAGTTGGCTTTATTAAGTGCTTCATTAATTGGGCAGCATCCCATCTAATAACTAGAAGGGTGCTTCCTAGGAAAGGAGTTTCAAAATTAAAAAAAAAGTCATAAATGTTATCGCATCTGCCTTGTTCCATCATAAAATACAGGTTAGAACAGACTTAGATCTCTTTAAATAATACTAATTTAGAATCAAAATAGGCACCCCTGTTTAATGTAATAATGTCTCCATATCTGAAAATGATCCCACA
Organism: Rousettus aegyptiacus; assembly: GCF_014176215.1. Taxonomy (NCBI): domain Eukaryota; kingdom Metazoa; phylum Chordata; class Mammalia; order Chiroptera; family Pteropodidae; genus Rousettus; species Rousettus aegyptiacus. Next base: position 39,129,508 of record NW_023416308.1, on the reverse strand, counting down.
TTAGTAGATGATCCATTTCAAGCTGTTTCCCCAATAATGGTGGGATATGGACTGATTCAACCACATTCCTTTCTTCTATCTATTAGTGCATTCATTATGAGGTGAGCTGATATGCTCTTTATGTGTACCCATGAAACAGAAATAAGTTTACTGGCTCTGAAAGGTTTTGAATCCATCATCTGGGATAGAATTGACCTTCAAAATCATCAGATGAGAAAGGGATAACATTTATTATTATCTCAATTTTATAGCTGGAGAGACTAAATTTTGATAATATCACATCATTTTCATGGGATAATAAAGGGTGGTGCAGTCATTATCAATGGGGGTTGGAAAGGTACCGCATGTCGTTTCCTATCTCCCTCCCACTACCACGCAATAAGTATACAGGATATGATTCAGAATCACTTTTGTATCTGAGTTATTGTTATAAAGAGTGTCATGCCATCTCCAGTGTGTGGGGGCATTTAATAATGTTGAAAACCAATGCTATAGTGAAAACAAAGGCAATTGACACAGGGAATCAATACTTTAGTCCTATACTTTATCTATTGGAGTATGCAGTTAAAAAAAAGTTTATGGTTCCTTGAATGGAAACATTTTGGAGATAAAAACTGAATTACAGCAATTATAGAACTATAAACTATTGATGACTTTTATTTTGCTCTTAGGAATTTGTGGAATAATCCTCGTCATTCTTCAAAGTGCGGCAAGGTATAGGGCATTTGATTTATTGAGCCAGGTGGCTGCAATGTTACATCACTAAACCAAAGGAAGTGATTCCAGCAGTTTCAAACAAAGGTAAATTCCAGTTTAGTGCTTTGGACAAGATTTTTAAATAGCTTCTACGTACCTGTTCTGTGTGAGTTTCCCCCCTTTTTTTATTGTGAAGTTGAAGATAAGAACCCACTTTAGGAGTAGGTAATCCCAAAGTCAGCTTGTTTTTTTCCACAAAATATTGTTTGGACTTCCTTCGTCGAGGGCCACGGGATCCTGGCAAGAAAACCTCATTATGTGAACTTGAACTCTTCAAGCGCTGAGAGAGGTTGCTTGACTTCTCCTCCAGATCACTGTCACTTAGGTCTGAAAACTGCTTGCTGCGATGGGCTCCAACCTCATAATTTGGGCTTAAAAATTCACTACCAAGTAAGGAGGCTTCACTCTGTGGGCTCTTTTTCTCTTCACATTTTCCCCCTGCGAGTTCCATTGAAGTCTCCTTGGAAGGGTACAGTGGATCCAAAGTCAGATTTTCTGTAGAGCTGTCTATAGACTCCAGCAATACTTCCACAGTTAACAACTGCTGTTCCTCTTTCTTATTCTTCCAGTTTGGGTCATATCGGAGATCTGAATATTTGTCTTCTTTTGGTTGTTGACTGCCAAAAGCAGAAAAGAAATGTCAAGTACTTAATCAAGATAAATTTATTCATTATATTTAATTGATCATTTATATGAAATCAATCTTAATCTTTCCTTTTATTATTGATATGTTAAAGACAGATCCCAGGCTCAAGTGAGGCCTGAGTTACACATAAGGGTAAAAAGATCTTAATTATTTATCAAAATATGGAATAAAAACTAGGGACGGTTAATTTCTAAATGCTAGAAAACAACTGAAAAAATGTCTATACTGTTAAGCCAGTGAATGACTGTGGTTCAAGGAATGCTATTATTTATGCACACCAAAAGTGTTTCAGCAGGTGAAGATAAAATTGATTTCACATTTTAGTTTGCCATATACATATCTGGCTATTTATCTAGGATGAGAAATGAGATCGTCACCTGGACATTTGCCTCAGTCTGCTCCCTTTTAGGAGGAAAGCAAGGTTTATCCTGACTGAATACCTACATAGATTCATTATCCTTTTCAGTGATTTTATTTGTCAGATAATTTTGTGTTTGTAGATTTTATCAAATGTACTACAGAAAGATCCTCAAGGTTAAGAATCAGAAGGTGGCTCACTGAAAAACTCTTAGTGGATACTCTCTTGGTTGTCAGGCTTATCTATACACAGAAAACTCAGTAGACAGGTCAGTGTGCACTTTAAGCTGAAGTACAACCCTATTTGAATAAAAGGTTAAGTATATGGTCCTGGTTGAGGGAAGTAAACTCATTCATAACCAGTGTATGTGACCCCAAATAAAGTCCTCCCTTCCCCCATGACAATCTCAATTTGTAAAGTCTTAACCAAAATAGAAAAAAAATGCTGGTAATATGGCATATTTAATGGCCCCTTTGATCTTCAAAAGCTAAATGGGAGAGATTTTCCTTCCTTGAGTTCAGTAGATGCAATCCTCTAATCAAAAGGGAATTCTAAATCATCTAGGCTTTTTATGCTATTTGATATTCCCGTTTACAGAAGACATAATTTTATGCTGGGTAAACAAACTAATGGTGCCCCTAATACTAATTTACTCTTCTTAAGGTGGACTTAGATTTCTTTGATTTGATGTAAAGCAAAAACTAGAGCAAAAAGCCAAAACTTTCATGTCTTTCTAAACTGTCATTTTGAATTTTTTAGTTCACATATTAAGATGTAAAACTTTTTGGAAGAGGCTGCTCTTCCTTTTCCAGGAAGAGAAGATAAATGACGTTCTCCTCTAGCAAAATGCTTGCATAGAGATGGCTTGCACCTGTCAGGAAACTGAACATCAACCTGTGCGACTCATACTCCCTATGCACCATGGCGTCACCTGCCTCTGGAGCTTCGATGAGATTTTTCCTGTGTGATGAACTCACAGTATTCCCATCACATGAACTCACAGTATTTTTTGGTCCTGCCTTTCACCTGGTTGTAAGGGTCCTTGGATATGTATTAGAGGCATGGAGTGATCCAGTAGGGCACATCTGGACTTGGGACTTCACAGATCTGGGTTTAAGCTCTGGGTCTGTTACTACCTATCTGCATTAGCTGGCTGATCATGTCATCTCTGACCTAGTTTCTGTCATCTGTAAGTAAGAATAAATTGGATTTTATTATGTTTATTTCTTAGGATTGTATAAGGATCAAAATGGGACATTACATCTGAATTAATGTTCTGTATTTGTGCTCCTTTTACTTTTCACTATGGGGACCTTGTCTCCTCACCTGGTTAAGGTCGTGAACACGAGGGACTGAGGGTTACCCTTCCTTTCCCAGCCTCTGCCCTAGTACTCTGCCCTCTGCTGTGGACAGAACAGTCAGTTAAGTATTTCTTAAATAAATAACCGAGACTCTAAAAATACTCTAATCAACACAAATATAGCATTAGATACTTATTTTAAAAGACTAATAGTAGTAAATTAGAATCTAAACATGCAGAAGAGCTTCTTGCATTGGACCAAATTAGTGAATGATTTTAGGGCTTATTTTTATTGAGTTAAACATAAGGTTCAATTGTGGTCGGTTAGGTGTTGAAAAACATTAAGGAGTGCCTCAGTTATATCTTTAAGTAAACAAAGATATAACACATTATTTAATGAAGAAAGATGCTGTTTCATGATATGCACGATATATTGAAAGGAAAGAATGATTTTAACTCTCTCTGTTCATTCATTTGCTTGGCTCAACAGAATTTAATTTTCCTTACCCATTTCCATTTGCTCACTCATTGATTCTACAGGTGTTTACTGAGCACTTACTAAGCTAGAGGGATACAGTGGTGGATACAGAGCCTAGTGGGGAATACACACAAGGAAAGAAGCAATTAACAATTGGAGTGATGAGTGCCCTGATGAGGGAGATGGGGCCATCAGGACTCAGGAGGGATATCCGATCCCATCTTGGAAAGTCAGGGAAAGCTCTCTGAAGGTATTAATGACTTAGCTGATGCCTAAGGCTAGGAAGGGTAGGAAGTGTATGCCAGGCTGAGGAAACGACATATATAAAGGAATGGAAGGGAGAGAAAACATGATGGTTTCCAAGAACAAATCAGTATGGATAAAATGGAGGGTGAGAGGAAGGAAGGATGAGGAGTAGAACACAGTCTTAAGCAGAGGTGAGATACTGAAGGGCTTTATAAGTTCCATGAAGGAGTTCGGTCTACCTAAATTGAGAGGCTGAATTTAATTTAGCAAAAATAACAGAGAGAGTAAAGATATTAGTAAGACATAAAGACTCTTGAGTTTTTGGAAGGAAGTATCTACAAAGGCTATAAGGTCTTGGAAAGTTTTAGAACAGGTAGTCCTTTGCACTGCTTAAACCAGGGGTTGGCTACCTTTCTTAGTGATACATTCTGTGGGGAACACTGTTTTGCTACTTAGTCATGGGGTAAGATATGAAGTGCTGACTTTGGGAAGATAGCACATATTATTGCATGCTGATCTAGAAAATGCTTCTAGTGACTCTTCAGTTTTTCCTCAGAACTACCAGATCAGGAAGGTACTATTATTATCCCCATTTAATAAATAAAGAAACTGAGGCTTAGAGAGCTTATGTAACTTTTACAAGGTCGCAGAACGAACAAGTGGTAGGGCCAGGATATAGATTGACAGTCTATTCCAGGACCTGGTTCCTGTCCATTAAGTTGCTCTGTATCATGCAGCTGTTTTTGTAGGTGGTAGTGAAGCAAGCATTGCCATAGGGCCTGCCTAATGTAAGCAGTCAATCAGTCAATTGGCCAGTCAAGAAATATGTATGAGCAGTTCCACAGGTACTAGGCGCTGAAGATAAGAGTGGTGAGCAAAACAGAAGAGGCTGATGGATCCTATTTGCTAGTGAAGAAGACAGCCTTTTTGTTCCAACTGTAAAAATCAAGAACAAATTAGATGCAGAAAGAGATACAGAATATTATGGGTATTTAAAACAGGAGGAAAACCTTGTTTATCACTGAAAATATGTTAACCTTCGATTTCCAGATTCAGTTGCTAAATGATATCTGAAAGTCCATTCAACTCTCGTTCTATGATCCTATGATAAACTCACAAAAGAATTAATAACTGAGGAATGTCCCTTATTTTTTTTTAAAATAGGCAGTCTTCAATGATTGAAGGAAATGGATTTCTGACTTCCATCCCTGCAGGAATACTTAAAAAAAAAACCCCACATACCAAAAACTGGCACTCAGTCTGGTCATCACATTTAATCAGCACCAGCTGATAATGTTATCACATCTATAGTATGGTTATAGACCTTCTTCAGTCATATGAAATCTCCACAGTGCTTTACTTCTCTGAATAATAATAGGAATATATTGGTTCTGGGAAATGATATAACAGAGTATCTAAGGATATGGGTCCTGGAATCAGACTGCCTGCACTCAATTCCTTGTGCTACCAGTTACTGTGTAAGCATGGGCAAATTATTTAACTTCTCTCTGCCTCAGCTTCCACATCAATATAATGGGGATAATAATAGTACCTATCTCATAGTGTGGTTGAGACAATTAGCAAACTGATCATATATATGTATATGTGTTTGTATGTGTGTACATATACATATATGAAAATATGTATATATGTATATGTGTATGCATGTGTGTGTATATATGTACATATATATATGTTGAGAACTAAGTCCTTGACACACAGTAAGGATCCAATAAAGGTGAGCTATGAAAGTATGCATTAGTGAGGTGTCTCTGGTCTTGGTTTGCTGTGTGTTACATTCAGTTGCCATGACATAACATTGTTGTGCTTCCTGCTGATGGATCTCAAAGGATTCTTCTCTCCCCAGGGCTTAAGTTATTTCCTGGGTACAAAGTTGTCTTGTGATGTACTAAGTGGCACCTTAGTAGCCTGAAAAAAATCAACACATCTTTAAAAATCCATTTTTTACCATGACTTAGGCATCGTGGAGAATCTGAACTGTGATTTAGGAAAATGAGATTAAGAAATTTCAGCATTTCAACATGATGAAATATTTTAAGAATTGCTGAAAAATGATGAGAAAGATAAAACTACATGAGTTAAATTACTTTAGACCTTCAGCAACATCTTAATTTCTAGCCTCAACAAATTTCCATTCTTAAATGCCAAAAGAAACAATATTACACACTACAGGAGAGTGGAACCTGGAAAATACAGAGTTTTGAAACAAATCAGACAAAATGAATTGTTGTGGCTGAGAAAAATGTTTTTGAGCCAATCATTTGAAGAAGAACTCTAATAATATATGTGTACAAGATAGAATCTGAAAATGTGGCTCTTAAAAGAGCATTAATTACACTGTACCATTTACACCTGCATTGACTATCTTAAAATATCTTCTTCCTTCACTTTCTAGGTGGAAATCATATGTTAAAATGAATAGGAGGTTATGTTTTGCAAAATCATGAGCATGGAAAGCTGTAACACTTCACAGAAACAATTATAACGGCTGAAATAGAACATGATGCTAAAGAACCCATTGTACTGAGCTTGTATGCTAAGAAGCTCAATTGTATTTAGTGGTCCAGGTCAACGCACTGGAGCAAAATGAGTGTGAAGTGCTCCTTCATCAGTAATCATCTGCACACAAAACATGCTCCTCTTTTCCTCCACATTTGATAGAAAGGTTACAAAGACAGTGAGTACGCAATTCTTTTGTTACTGTTCAGACAACAGATGCCAGGTCTCCTCTTCAGATGTCTAGATTAGAAATGGATGCAGAGAGGAAGAGGAAGGTGGTCTCATATGCATACACCATGATATTTGCTGGCTTTAATGGACCATGTTTGAGTACTGACTGTGACAACTTCAAACAAAATAAAATAAAATCTCCATTTAATGGAGAGCCTCATATTCAGTATAATATTCGATCAAAAAAATTACTAAAATTAGAGCATGTTTCTAGCACAATTAACATCCTTTGCACTCATAATAAAATATTCAATAACTGGCCATTTTGCCTGTTGAAGAGGGAATAAAAGCATTGCTATTAATCATTTAGCAGTTATTTATTTGTCACTTTATTTTAAGTAGCCAGTTAAATTGAAACTGCACATGTTATTATTGATTTAGGTTTAATTTAATCCCTTAAAACAGAACAATTATTGCCAATTTATATGCCATTAAATCTTTTATGCATATGAACAGAAAATTCAATTTATGTTTAAGTGTAAAGTTTTTAATACTTCTTTAAGAACTATAAAACTGACAACTGTTTCCAAGGATTCCTGAATCCTATGCTCATCTTAATCTTTATATCGACGGCTTTTAAGTAAATAAACCCAAAGGATTATAAATCACTTTTGCAAGTATAAAATATAATGGATCCACAAATATACAAAAATGCTTTGGGAACGTTATTTACAACCCAAAAAATTTCACTTAATGCAGGCATTTATTCTGCCAAAAAAATTAAACATTTTAATGAAAAAAAAATAGTGGTTTAATAAAATAAAGGCCAAAGGCTATCTACAGAAACACACTAAAGTGAAGGGGCTGGATTGTTATCTAGTGAATTGTATTTACGGAAATTATATAATTTGGATAATTCCAGCTGAAGTCCATTCTTTTCTTTGACAACAGATTTATGGCTGCAAAATAATCAGATATTTGCCCCAATTTAATAGACTTGCCAGTACTAGTCTTGATTCAAGGACAATCTGTGAGTTAAATGCAAATAACTAAAGAAGGCATGATAGTGACTCCAATATAAAATTCTAGCACCTCACTTCTATTAAGATTATCTTTTTAAAAAAGAGCATCCCATGTAAAACAAAGGCTGCACTTTCACAAGGGAAATACTGTATGACATGATGTTTGCAAACATAATTCCTGTTGCCCAGTCCGAGCTTGCAGGGCTCATGCCGGACTAGGAAGGATTGGTTGTTCTTTTCGCTTTCCAGAAACAAGGACCAAGAGCTTCCTAAAAATTTCAGATGTTTACACTTTTTTAAGATGGTATTTATTGTATTTTAAATGCCAGATATTAGCACCCTTGGAGTTGCAAGGTAGCTGTGATGTCATAGGAAAAGCAATGGACAGATCTTGACATTTGGGTCCTAGTCCAGATTTTGCCACTGACCAAGCTGTGTGAACTTGGGTGTTTTCTTAACCATTCTAGACCTTGGGTCCTTCTTTTGTACAATAAGGGGAATGGGCTGAATTTTAAGAGCCCTAACAGCTCTAAGAATCCACCATTTTATTAAGTGGACTGGGCATATCATGTGAAACTTGGCAATGTATATTAAGCGTTAGGAAAAGCATTTATTTTAACTTCAATACATTAAAAATTATGGTAATCAAAGCTTTCTGTATTTTCAAACTTGTCACAGAGTGGAAATAAACAACAATGGTAAAGGTCATAAATTAAACTATCCTTTGGTTACAATCTTCTTAATCCTCTTGATGAACTCACTGGATTGCAGGTGGTATAAATTTAAATTATACTTTGCGAGGTTTCGAACTTACTATTTACTTATTTTAACATAGTAATGCATGCTCATTTTGAAATAAGGCAGAAAGGAACTGCTGGTCTTTCTCTGAGAGCAATAAACCCCAGAAGTCACTGTGGCTTTATCATTTCTGGCAGGGACTCTGCCTTTAATAGACACAATTCATGCCCTCACACACTCCATACTTCTTTCTCTGACTGCTCATCTGTTACAATGGCACCATGCCTGCTCTGAGGAGTGCACCAGAGTTTAACTACAGCAGAGTTTGTGAGCAAATTAAAGAACATAAAAGAGAAATGACTAATACCTATGACAAAAAGTCACTTCTCTAACTATTGCCATGTGATCAAAAATAAATAATTAATATGCTAGTAGCTAGCTCCAAATACTATGTGATGTGAAACCCTTAGAATAAGGTATGCAGTGTAATGTACTTGAAGAGGTTGGCCAACTCATCTAATAAAGACAATAGAAATCAACATGGATGAATCAACTCCTAAAAACTCTCAGAATATTCTTAATACTAGAATATTAGAATAAACCTTAAGTGCTGTCTTTATACTCCCATCCAGTACAAAAACAAACAACAAACAAAAACAAAACAAAAAACTCTACACCTATGAGAGAAACTACTCTGTCCTCAGCTTAAATATTTCTGATGGGTTCTACAAAACAGTCCAGAGAAAAGTTTAAGGGGTGTAAAAATGTTGAATTTTGGTTCTTATCCACTATCCATTTTGGTTATCCAGTGCTGCTATTTAAATCTTAGAAATCATCATTCAATACTTCACCTGATTCTTGTATTATTAATCTGAAACAATATCTATGAAAGCAGTTGAGAGAGAAAATTACATACCGCTGCAAAACAATAAAAATGATGATTATTATTACTGAGTCTCTTTCTTACTTTCAGACAATTCTGAAATATTCAGTTTAACTAATAATTCCTCGCCGTGTCTATCTCCCATCCAGTAATTTCTGGCACAAGGTAGTTTATTAGACAGAACATGGGATCTTTTGTGAAGGTTCTAGTTCCCCGGTGATGAGAGGAAGATATCTGCAGACCTCAATGAATGACAACACTTCCCAGGAGAGTATGAAGAATATAGGCTACTATGACACTGCTGCCCAAAGTAAAACACAATTAAGGTTATTTATTCTGAGGACACCGTACCCTTTAAACATTTGTATTATTTTGATAATATTTATAATTTTACATGCATCTGTACCCTGGCCTCAGCTTAATTCATATTAAAATTGTTATATCTTTAATATTTGTTAGATAGTAAAATTGAATCCTTTATCAAATCAGGCCTTGATCACCTATCTAGATATTTATAGTTATAGGCTCAGGCTCTGCCTCTAAGCAACTGCATATACCTACACAACTCTCAGAACCTCAGTTCCTTGTCTGCAGAATAGAGGTAATAATGCTTAAGAGGCCCTTGTAAGGTAAATGAGAGTATGTATAAAGCAAATAGTTCTACAAATGATAGCTAATTATATTTTTGTATCCTTGTAAACAAGACCTTATTAAACACATATACTAAGTACTGTACTGCTGCTGATTTTTTTCTTTTTAAATATATAAGGTTTCAGAAGGCCCCAGGACTGAAGAGGTTATTTCTAATGCTCTAGGAATTACATTGATCTCTTTCTTTGTGAGTGCTGAGGGTCATAAGGCTAGTTCTGGAGTGGGGTTTAAGGATTATCATGTGAAGATCCTCTCTCCACTCTTGATTCATTCGCTGCTGTCAAAGCTGCTCCAATTTCCATTAAGTAAAATGTTTTCTCTAATCCATATACATTGAACTATGGCTTCGCTTGGGTGAGATACAAAGAGTAATTGCTTTGAGGAGGTTCTAGTAACCTCGAAATGTAAGAGTAGGGCTCAAGTGATTTGTCAGGCAGCTTTCAAAACTGTTATTTAAAAAAGTAAGAAGAAAGAGATTTTCCTTGGTTTTACAGCAAGATAATTTTTTGAACTACAATTCCCAAAATGCCATCTACCTTATGGAAATGAAAGCCTACTTGATTTTATATTGAAAGTCTGAGATCAGTTTGTGTACTTCACGGCTCACAAACTCCTCAGATCCAAACAATGACACACTTAGGCAAGCTTTCCAAGACTATAGTGAGGCAGAGAAAGGGGCCAATCATGAAACAGGAATAATGTTTTTGAGGCATTATTTGACTAAATGCTTCATTTTTGTTTTTCTTTGTAGTGAAGAACTGGTCCACCAAATGTTCAGTGTATGATGCACTAATGATCGCTAGGGATATTAACACATTCTAACTCTGAGGATTATCATCTACCATTTAACATTTCCAATGCAAATCAATCTAAGGAAAATAGCATTATTTAAGGATCCCTGAATCAGAAGACCAAGGCCCTAATCATAATTTTGACTTTTAAGTATTATTCTTTATTTTGAAATATACTGAATGGTACTTACATTGTCCTTGGGTAAAGAGCAAGGTTAAAGTCATGTCCCTGAGCACTGACTCAAAGAGGAAAAACTCAACACTGTGGAAATGCCACTTAATGGATCTTTGCTTTGGTTTCTTCATCTTAAAAGTACAAACAAGAATACCTATCCATCAGAAAAGATCTTTTCTTTATGATGCTCCTATTTCTGTAAATAAAACTGCTACCATTTATTATCTAGGAGTAGTATGACTGCCTCAGATTAGAGCTGAGTGTTCTGAGTATTCTGCTCTACCACTCACTAGATGTAATAAATGGGCATAATAAAACCTTTTAAAATCTCAGCTGCAAACTTTAAAATGGGATCATTATAGCGTCCACCTACCAGGGTTGCCATAAGGATTAAATGAGATAATACATGTAAAGTGTTTAGCTCAGTGATGGGCTCATGATAAGCAGTCTATGAATGCTACCTATTGTTATTAGAACTTTGAAGTAATCTTTGGCTTCCCTTCTTTCTGCAGTCATCATATCTAATCTATCACAAAGCCATGTCAATTCTTTCATTATATATTGTAAAAGAAATGACCATTAAAAAGGATACATACTCTTATAAGAATGTATATTGGTTAACTCTGAGGAAGAAGAAAGGGGAATGAATTTGAGAAGAGGAACAAAAAAATTTCACCTGTATCATTTTATGTCGTTTAAAAAAAAATATATATATATATATATATATATATAACAAATATGACAATAAAGGTTATAAGCATTTTCTCTGTACTGTTCTGTAGGTTAGAATCTGGTCAAAACAACAAACATCCCCTCATAGCACTATGACATTAGACAAGTTACTTCACCTCTTTTAGCCTCATTTTCCTTATTTGTAAAATGAGGATATGTAACTGCACTTTCTTTCAGGGTTACAATGAAGAATTAAGTGAAATTACAGATGGATCTTTAAAAAGAGATGTTGTTGTTATAGGTGTCATTATTATTATAATTTTTTCATCTGGTAGTCTCTTTGTCCCTTGTTTATTTATCTTCTATTTTAATATGCACCAGCTTGTGGAAAAGAGTTCCTTAAACACTACTTCATTCACTGCTTTCCCCCAGAACCTGTATTCTCTCCTGCTGGCGTACCCAACCCAGTTCAGGCAGGTGTGGCTGTCTGACTGAAGTCTTCTTAATAACCTCTTTTGCTCCCAGCATTATAGCTGCACCTTGGTGACAGCACTTATCACTTGCACTGTACTTTGAGACCCCTAAAAAACATATAAGCTCAATTCAACTCAATACTCTCAATCAAAGAAAGAAGGATAGAAAGAAGAAAGGAAGAAAAGGACTCAGGACTAGGCTTGAATTCTGGTTTTGCTATGACTATATTCCTGGGATGAGTCATTTGAGTTCTGTGTTCAGTGTCCTATCTGTGGCATGAATTGTTGCACTCCATGATGGCTCTATAATTAGGCCCTCACTCAGTCCATTTCCCCTATACTCAGAGCAGATCCTCTGTCATTAAGCAGGGCTCCTTAATATGACACACATGCCATTCTAATTCTGTTCTTGCTTGTCCATGTTCTAGACCTTACAATAAACTTTCCTCAATATATTTTATCCCTAATTTAAAAAAAATGTATCATATATGTATATAACTTATAAAGAGCCAGTTGCTGTTCTCAGTACTTTATATATTTTGTGTATATTAATTTACTTAAGCATCTCAATAACTCTGTAAGGTAACCATTATTATCCCATTGTTACTGATAAGGAAACTGAGGCACAGAGTGATTAAGTGAACTTGGTCAAGGTCATACAGACCTTGTAAGTGGCAGAATTTGAACCCGAAGGTCTGTTTTAGACTCTATGCATTTTACCACCACACTAAAACTCCTTTCTAACCAATAGCTTTTAACTTCTATACTGTATCATATCATTTATATTCTAATTAAAATTGAGTAATATTGCATTATTTTCTCTGATAGTTTTTGGTAGCTCAGAGCATGAAGTTAATATCCCATTAATACTAATTACTAGAAATTGAATCTTTAGATGATTATATGGGCCCCAGTTCAGGTAGAATGTACCCCCAGAATGTACTTTACTGACATTCATAGCAATCCTGGGTGTTAGGCAGGCTGGTTCATTTGAAAGATGAGAAAAAGTGAAATTCACGAGAGTTAAGTAACTTATTCCAAATTATACACTAAGCAGCAGTGCCTGGACCAAATCAAGACTACTTGACTCCAAGTCATGGCACTTTTCTGTACTACCCTTTCTGGTATTTCTCCAAGGTGAGGTGATAGCGTGGAGACACTTGCAATATGGACAGGAAGTAAGGAGCACAAGAAAAGCAAGTGCCTTTATGAATACCTCTTCTTGTCTTTGCGTGTGTGTGTGTGTGTGTGTGTATAATTTTAAATAAAAAAAACAGGGAACGTGACAAAAAGCCTGGCTCTGAACTGTTTTTAGTTGCATAGAGACCTGTCTCACACACATTACAAGATGCTCATTATGAGAGCCTGTCCTTACTCTCATTGAGGACAGTACCAGTAATTATTTAACAATACCTTTCAGAAACCAATTATCTTACAAAAGTTCCTTACCTATGATTCGCGTCATTGTCCTGGGTATGGGCATTGTCCTTGCTAGCTGTCTGAGCTGCTTTTCTGCTTGCTTCCTCTTCTGTCTCACTCAAGCTATCCTGTGGAGGGCTTTCCTCCCCTAAACTGTCAGGCTCCATGATGTTGTCCTGGATTTGGTCTTCAAGTTCAGATTGGGCCTTAATCTCTTGAGTGAAGCTTTCTGAATCAGATTCCAAAGAGTCTTTTGAAATTAGATGTAAGTCTTCTTTCTCAAAAGGTGTTTCTGTGGACTGAGGCTTTAAGTTGATATGATGGACAGGAGATTGACTAGAGAGCTTGGGAATTAATTTACTATGACTCATCTTGAAAAGATACAAAAATTAACAGGGATACTCTTGTTGATAGGAGCAGTTGGCTGAATATTTAAAGTTGTAGTTCACAAAAGCAATACCTAAAAAAATTATATTTGTGTTATTCTGTGACTATTGAAATCTCTTTAATTCCAATGTTAATGAGAAATTTAAATATAAGGACCTTGTTATATTACCTGCAGGCTTTTGTGTGTACTCTTTTGTGTGTGTGAGGAAGGTCTATTGGAAAAACTACTGTGTTTTTGTCTCTACAGGAACACATCTGACACAGAGCTCCTAACCAGCCTGGGTAACCGAGGGTAGCTTCACCAAAGGAATTAAATGGCTGCCTGGAAGCACATTCCTCTTCCAGCTTCCAAGGGCCTGTGACAGAAAAGCCTAGACAAGCCAAGTGGTAATTATGGACAGAACTTTGATGGCCTTATTTCAAACACCCAGGACACTGATACAAATATGGCATTGTTCAGTTGTATTCATGTATAGAGTAAAACAGGTTCACGGTCTACCTTGTAGAAAGTAAAAGAGGGCGAGAGAGGTACTATGTGGTTTTCAGAGTTAGAACTGTAAAGAGAGAAGCTGTTTTGTTCCTAGACCTATATTGGCTGGCTTCATTATTTGGAAGATTTTTTGATACTCGGTTTGAGACTAGATAGGAATATATAATTAGGGGGCCATTACATGGATATCAACCTAGGCTCAATATGATAAAAAAACATACTAATGATTGAAACTGTTCAACAAAAGATTTGGCAGCCTTGTCGATAGAGCAGGCAGATAGACAAAATATGAGCTGGAAGAAGAGAAACCCACAGAAACACAGATGTGGTTGCCATAAGCCCTGATAGGTCATTAGAGGAGCTCAAGAATTCTGCCACTGAGCAACTCATAGTGGAGGCTAGATGTTCACGTACCTGAAAGGGCTGCTGTCCTGGGGAGTGTTCGGTGGGTGGGAGATTGGTCTGAGTAAGAGCCGGGATCTGCTCTATCTCGATTAAGAGCGTTATTCCAAGTGAGTCCTCTGTGTCTCAAAGGGCTGTTATAAAGACCGATGAGCCAGTTTATGGAAAGGATGCTCTGAGTTCATATCAGATTGAAAAGAGATGTTTTTGGATTGTGCTTCCTTTCATTTCTATCTAGCATTTCTCTTTGCTCTGTCTTCTAACTGCCTTTATTTCATTTTTTCCTATAGATCAGATAATAGAAACCTTCACCCTCAGAGATTACTATAAAATTTGTTTTAAGGGCTTGCTCTTATTCTTTTGGCAGACCCTAACTTTAATTAAATAACATAACTTTACTCCTATTCCTAGCGTTGCTTATAATGTTGACCTTGTTGCTATGTTCCCAAGAAACATCATCAACTCCTCAGAGGAAAGCACCTTAACAAACAAAACAGACAAAAGGTAACATTCATATTTAAATATGTATGAACTGGTTTTCTTTTTAATTCACAGTTCCCCCTGTTGGCGGACTAACATATTACTGTCTAACTATAAAGACTGGTTTGTTGTATTGTCTCTTATTTTAAAAATACATCTATTCATTCTACTGTATTATTTTAATATTGATAAACTGATTAACTTTTGCTTTTTAGGATCTTTTTAGAAAGCATCAAATCCATCAATAGCAGCACATTATAACTGCAAGTTTTAAAACACGGTTTTACTGTAAGAGTTCAAGTCACTATACTTGGGATCTTAAAGGAAAAGCTTAACATAACCATTATATTTCAATTTAGAATCACTCCTTCAGGAAATTAAGCAGTCCCTTCAATTTCTCTTAAATGAAACAGACAAATGTCTCTTAGAGTTAAATCAGTAAAAAATGTCCATAGAAGATAATACTTTTGTTGTTAACAGATTAATGAAGTTTGGGAGAGTATGAAGAGAGCAAAGCCAAATGCTACAAAAGCTAGGTCTTCTGTGGAGGCCTGATCTTATGAAAGTATGAGACTAAACAAGGACAAGCTGGTAGCTGAACTAAGTGAGAAAGTGGATGTATCAAATGTGATGAAGGTGGCTATATAGAGGCACAATACTTTTCCACTGAAATTTCTGACCAAGAGAGGCAAACAAATCTCCTAAATAAACAGGAAATGGCCAGTTCTCTAGGGAACTAAGGTTGGGTCTTGTTTACTGGGTGAAACGAATTTCCTTCCGTGGGTGAAAAGAAAGCCTGCTTGCATTCCCCAAGATGGATGGTAGAGAAAAAGTTGTCCTGTTTTGGAACAGGCCAGAAGCTGCCTATAGGGACGTTCGCTTTGTTTTCTCCCTTTACCTTTTCTTTGATGGACAAGACTGGGCAGTAAGGGGCGTTTTAAGGCCCAGGAAGTGACGATGTCCATCGTATCTGGTGCCCTGGACCGGTCTTAACCGAGGACAGGGCCGCTGTGGAAGTCTGGGCATTTTCAGAGCCCACACTACCCCCGGCTCCGCTCCCCCGGCTCCCCGCCCCAATCCCCCGTTTTCCAAATGCTGTCGAAGGTGGGCTCCTTTGAGTTCTCCCGGTTCCAATCCAGTTTCCTAGGGAGGTTTTCTGCTGTCCTCACCCTAAGTCCCAGCCCTTCCCGTTTCTGTCCCTGGGCGCGCCTCCCACCCCGTTCCAGGGGCAACTGCCCGTCACCTGTCCGGCGCTCCTCGTCTGCCGCGACCCCGGCAACCCCGCATCCTCCCGCACTACCACAGCCGCCCAGGAGCCGCCAGGCACCTCCCCGGTCCCCGCCCGCCCGCGTCGCCCAGCGCTGCCCTGGAGACCGAGGCGCCGCGTGACTGGGGCCTGGCACGGCTGCGGGCGGGGCCCCATCGAGCGGGCGGAGCCGTTGCGGTCGCCACCACCACGTCCGGTGACACCTGCTCAGGCGGAGAAGGTGGGAGCGGTAGTGATGATGGCGTCAGGGGGCAGACCCCCGCGAGCCTCCGGGAGCTCTCGGTGAGGCTGCTGCAGTCAGGCCACTCTGACTTTCTAAAGTTGGAAATCAAGGGAAGGCATGCTGCTGAGAACTCTTACAAATCAAGGAGAAGACTCCAATTAAAGCATGGACAAATGACATGAACGGAGTTTCATAAAAGAAATCCAAACGACCAATAAATATTTGTTGTTGATTAAAAAGGTGCTTAATTCATTAATAATCGGAAGAGGGTAAGTTAAAACAACGGTGGATGTGGCATCTTACTCACCAGATGGGCATAAATTAAAGTGTCTGACGGTTCCCAGGGCTGGGAAAGACATAGAGCAAAGAATCCTTGTGCTACAGATGGGAGTGTGAAGTGGTGCAACCTCTTTGGAAAGTGGTTGGTCAGTAGCTAGAATATATGTGCCCTATGCAATTTCACTTTTAGATATTTACCCCAAGAAAGTGTGTGCCCATGTGCACCCACACTGGAAATAACAATAGAATGATTAATTAAATTGGAGTATTTCATATACTGGCATGCTATACAATAATGAAAATGAATGAAATACAGCTACATAAAATGACACAGAGGCATCTTAAAAAATATAATGAGTAAAAAAAACCTCAAAATACATATTGTGTGATTTTGTATTTAAAAATTAAAACAGGCAAAATCAAATTGTATTATGCTTATAGATGCATTCTTAGTGGAGAAAACTATGGAAAAAAGCAAAATAGTGGTTTTCATAAAGTTAGAATCATGTTCAGTTCTGACAGACCAGGTCAGGGCTTTGGGGGAGAGTGCTTTTGAGATTCTATGTCTTGACTTTTACTACTGGTTATTTCATAACAATTCATTAAGCTGTACATTTAAGTATGTGTAAAACGTTATAAAAAAGGCTTCAAAAGAAAGAAATGAAGTGTTAGTAATTATACATTAAAATAGTATTAAAACCACAAGTAGATTTGAATAACTGTCTTCAAAAAAGCAAGAATGCTTCAATACCAGTTGCCAAATAGATGATAGGGAGCACAGAAAATTGGGAAATACCCTTACTACAGAATTTATTTTTATCCTGGTTTTTATTAAAGTTAGTTTTTGTTAAAGTTTGTTGTTTCGTTTTGTTTTATACTTTTTTGACAGTAGGGTCCTTGTCTTAGGACCTCAATGTGTTTTGAAGAAAGGAAAACAAGGTAGCAAAAAACATTGGTGTAATTTTGCCCATGTATTATATAAATTAACATTAGAGCAACTGCAAACATGCAAACAAACCCCAAGTAGAAGGATTTAGTCCTCATGGTAGCTCCCCAAATATGTTATGGAATCAGTGCTGAGTCTTCACACTTTATCACCTCTCATCTACTGGTCAGCGAAAATTGATGCCGTGGTTCTATCACCAGACAGCTGACTAAATTCTTGTCAACATCACAAGAAAGAATTCACAGATAGAGAGCAAAAGCAATGAAGCAACAGCTCGAGTTTATTGGAAGCAAAATACACTCTTAAAAGTGAAAGTACATTTTCAGACTGGAGAGCAGGCAAGCTCAGAGAGAACTCCCTTGCCTTGTTGTGAGTTTGGGAATTTTATCTATTGATCTAACTAAAGGGTGGAATATTCATGATCATGGGTGGACTCTATGTAGAAAGAAGGTAGTTTTTTTTTTTTTTTGGAATTAGGGAGACACCACTTTTCTTGCCTTGGTTGTGTTTTTCAGAACTGTCAAGGCATCAGATGCATGATGGGTACAGCCTTAACTGCAATGCTAATTTATTAGTAGCTGTATAACGAGGAAAGAATTAGGCCAAAGGTGAACAAGGCCTGATCTGTGAATGTATCTTTGTGGAAAGACCACCTGCGTTTCTGGGTCAGAATGCTGTGGGCTTTGAGCTCCTCTAAGGGCCTATCAGGACTCATGGTGACCATGTCTGTGCCCTTGTGGGTTTCTCACCTTTTGGTTCATATCTGTCTATCTACCTACTCTGATAGTTCTTCAGACTATTCAAGTGCTTTCTGCATTATTCAGAAAAGACTTTATACTGCTTTTCTGAATGGTTCCTATATGACTCAAGAGTCTACCAATCCAGCAGCTACTTGCAGAGACAGACAGAACATGGAATACCCTGAGCTTAATTTTCTTCCTTCCTTCTCTGTAATGGGTATCCTGACTTTTATTATTTCGAGTGACCAAAGACAGTAATAATAAACACAAATGGCAGTCAGAGTCCAATCAGGAGACAGAAACCACACTAGTTGTTTTAACAGAAATAATTTAATATGAAGGTTCATTAACTGAAAAGTTAAAAAGGGAGCATAGGTATCACAGGAGTACTAACTACAGGAAGCAACTACCATCCCTAATTCTGGAGAAACACAGGGGAGAATTTAGACTTATTAACGTTGAGAGCAGGGGTCCTGAACCCCAGGACCACAGACTGGTACCAGACTGTTAGGAACCAGGCCACACAGTAGGAGGCGAGTGGTGGGCAAAGGAGCAAAGCTGTATCTGTATGTGCAGCTGCTCCCCAGCGCTAGCATCACCACCTCAGCTCCATCTCAGATCATTAGGCATTAGATGCTCATAGGAGCACTGGTCTCTGGTGCTAAAAGGTTGGGACCTCTGGTTTAGAGGCTTAGAGGAAAGGGCTAGAGCCAGGAACCAGGCTTCTAAGGAGGAGGAAATCCCAAGCTGATGGGTGCTGTTATCTTTGAAAAGGTATGATGAAGCTAGTTCTAGGAATACTGGGAAAGGGGAATGAACTGCTGCTACTGAAACAGACTGAGCTGCTGGGATAAAGAAACATCATTAGGGTGATGCTGAAAGGAAGAGGACGGTAAAGGAGGAGCAATCCTTTTTACTTTTCCAGCCTTGTAGTCTTCATCTAGTGCCCCCGACTGGCAGAACCTAACAAAGAGCTGGCTGGCCAAGGAGAAATGAGATTTGCAGAGGTTGCTTCAGCATCACAACAGAGTATATGAGTGTGTTTGAAGCCGAGAGACAATGATTTAATAAGCAGCACAGTAATACTCTGTTCTTCAGAGTTCTCAAGGATCATAGAGTGCTAATAACAGTATGATAATTTACATATGAACATTTCTCAGGGTCTGCAAAGTGCTTTTGCATATATTGTCTATTCGAAATTAATCTCAAGCGGAACCCAAACTAACCAAAACACTAAGAAGCATGAGAACAACAAATACAGAATAATCAAAATAGATAGGCTAGTAGTACTGAACTGATTTTAATCCTTTCCCACCCCCACTCAATCCATTCTTTAAACTCTATAATCTTCTTTCCCTCTCCTAATCTGTAATTTATGCTCTGCTTGCCAAGCCCTTTCCTCTACCCCTTTCTCTCTTGGTCTATCTTCTACTCGGTTAACAAGACCTAGTTTCATCTCCTTCAGGAAGGAGTTTTGGACAGTTCCTTAACACTGTCTTCATGTTTCTTGGACTAGGATAGTTCTCAATCTGGGGCATTTCTGGCCACCTGGAACATTTGGCAAGGTCCGAAGACATTTTATATTGTCTTGATTTAGGGGAGTTTTACTGACATCTAGTGAACAGAGGTCAGAAATGCTGCTAAACATCCAACAACACACAGTGCAGCCTCTACAACAAAATAATTATCCAGTTCAAATATCAGTAGTGCTGAGGTTCACAAACTTTTTGGTTGACAAATGGCCCTTGGTCTGGGGCCCCAAAGTACCCAAGTGCATGCTTCTGTCTTTATCCGTACACATGTATGGCATTGTTTTCTAATTATCTGTTAATGGTTTTGTCACCTACTTACTGTACAATAACTCCCAGAGAATAAGGACCAGAATTGCATCTGGTGTAAGAGTGAAAAATTTTCCAGTAAATTAGTCACTAGGGCAAAACAGGGAGTAGTGATATCTTCAGGCGCTAGCTCCCAAGAAGAAGAAGAAGAAGAAACAACAACAACAATATCACCACCAGGATGCAGATAGCAGAACCGTCTACCAGGCCCCTTTTGCTATAAGATTTGAGTCCCCCAGAAACAACATTTTTGCACCAGACGATAACAGCCAACTTCTGCTTCTATAATCTGCTTAATGTATAACTAGGGTGTAGTTCTAGGAGATGTCCTATGCAAAGATATACTAATGCCTAACTTCTGCTTCTGTAAACCTGCTTGCTTTTTTAATGTGGTTTTAGGCTTTATAAGCTACCTCCTCTGAAAGCTCGGGGCTGATAGAGTTAGTCGCCAGCTGGCTAATAAAGGCTCATAATTAATTTCAGTTGGTTCCGTGAGTCTTAGATTTGAACACACCACAACTGGCACCTAATAAATGTTCAATAAACATTGAACAAAACCCAGAATGTCCTTACATTTTAGCACTTGAATGGAAGGTAGCCCATAAGACCTTTTAATAGAGATATTCTCTTGTTTGGCACATAATTGGGATGATTAGATACTTTATTATTAAAACCCAGAATACAATCAATAATTTTAAAAAATACTATTAATAAATACACTAAGACAATAAGTTTAACTGAAATTGTCCTGGGTAGCCAGAAAGTGTCGTTACTCTATATGTAACTCTAACAAGTTTATTTATTTGTTTATTTATTTAGTAACTCTAACATTTAAATTTCTGGTTCCTTTACATATATGTTAAATAAGAAGAAGCAAATTAGAAATGAGTAAGGAAGGCCACTCTGAGGACAGAGAGAAGGAGAGAAGGGACAGTACCAACAAGTGAAGGGACAGAAATACCACAAAAGTAAGGGACTGAAAAAAAAGCAAAGCAACCTGGGGTCATTTGGCATAGGCAACAAACACCCTTATAGCTGAAAACCCTGTGTGAGAATCATAGTATTATAGCAAACACAATGATTCACTTCCATGATGATTAATTTTAAAAAACTCATATAGAATAGACCAATTTGATTAAAAAAAAAACTAGAAAGGTAAAAATCATGCAATATATTTGCAAAGATTTTTATCCAAAATATTAAAATGTTTAAAGTTTCAAGAAATAAACTCTCAGTTATCCCCTACTCCTCAAAGTATTTGTTTAGAATGACCAGTGTTGAGAATTTTAGAGAATGGAAGTTATAATAAATATATGTTTACACAACCAACATGATTTAAAAGAGAGAAGTACATGTAACTCTAACACTGTTCTAGAAGAAGGAGTCAAGTGCTGGGGGAGCCCAGAGGAGGAGAGGGAATTCTGCCTAGCTGGAATCAGAAGCTTTCGGAATGAGATGATCCTACAGCATGGCTATTATGAATATGAATTAACAAATTCTCAATTACTGCCTCTTTTCTTTATCATTTCTGGGTTTTCTTTCTTAAGAATAATTTAAAAACATTTTTATTATGGAAATTTAAGAACATACACATCAGCAGAGAGAAAAGTATAGTGAATGTGCACATAGCTCTCACCCAACTTCAGCAGTATCAACCTGTGAGCAATCTTGTTTTTACACATACTTGCACAAAATTATTTAAAAGTAGATCTCAGCTGTTATATGGTTTCATCTGTAAATACTTAAGGCTATATCTCTAAGAGATAATTTTTAAATAACTCCAATAATATTATCATATCTAAAATAAAATTAACAGTGACTCCTTAATATTATTTAGTACTGAGTCAGTGTTCAGACTTTCAGATTGTTTTCTACATGTCTTTTTATAATCGGTCGGATCCAAATGAGTCTATAAAGTGATTTTTTGGAAATAACAGCCTTAGTGAGATACACATCTCATATCATACAATTCACCTCTTTAAAGTGCACAATTCAGTAATTTTTAGTATTTCATAAAGCTGTGCAACCATTACAACTAATTCCACATCTCCCCCAAAGAAACCCCATACCCATTAGCAGTCACTACTCATTCCCTCTTTTCCTCAGACCCTGGCAACCACTAATCTACTTTATCTCTATGGATTTGCCTATTCTGGATATTTTGTATAAGTGGAATCATACAATATGTGTTACTTTTTGTATGTGTGTCTGACTTCTTTCACTTAGCTTAATGCTTTCAAGGTTCATCTATGTTGCAGCATGTATCAGTAGTTCATTCATTTTTATTGCCAAATAATAGACTACTGTATACTGCATTTTGTTTATCCACTCATCAGTTGATAAACATTTGGGTTGTTTCTACCTTTTCACTATTATAAATTATACTATTATACACAGTCACGTAAAGTTTCTGTGTGCATATATGTTTTCACTTCTCTTGGGCGTATGTCTAGGAATGAAATTACTGGAACACTTGGTAACTATGTTTTTAATATTTTGAGGCATTGACAGGCTGTTTTCCAAAGTGGTTGAAACACCTTATATTCCCACCAATTGTTCGGTTGTTCATGGGTGCCATTACGCCAGCGGGAAGGTGGCTCAATACCTAAGATGGCTGACGGCTCACGACCAAAGTTACGGCAGAGACTTCCTGGGAGGTGAGATCAGCCAAACAGAAAAGTCCCCGCCCTGTAGCCCTACCGTGGGGCCAAAACCTTTAAAAACTGCACCTATACCCCAGACACGCACTACTTCTCTGGCCCCTTTCCTTGGCACCAGTGAACCTCGCCCGCAGACCCTAATAAAGCCTGTTTCATACTTTGCTTTGGCTCAATTTCACCCTCAGTCTCGTCTCCTTCGGCCGATCATTTGGCGCCGAAACCCGGGAGGGGTTTTTAGCCCCCTTTCGGAGGGGCGGCTACCCTCCCCCGGACCAGTCTCCGACTCATTCTCTCTGGACCCCGGCTGCTTGTGAGTAAGTTCTCTCGCCTGTCTTCCCTCTGCCTCCCCTTACTCTTCAGGGGGCCTAGCCCTAGCCGCGGCCGCACCTGAGCCTAGTGCTCCTCAGAGACGTCTGAGACTACCCGGCTTGGCTCCGTGGCTTTCGCCTCTCGACCGGGGTCTCGGGTTGGGACGAGGACGCTCCTCCCAGTCCCTGACTCCAAGGGCAAGGCTAGATCCATTAATTCTGACAAAAGGAGAGACCGACCATGGGCAATGCTGAGTTTAAACCAGACCCTAAGACACCCCTGGGGTGCCTCTTGGCCCACTTTGTCCGCCTAGGTTACATTCAGACCTTAAAAAAGAAAAAACTGCTCTTTCCGTCTCGAGTGGCCTGGCCACAATATAACCTGCACAATAGCTCCCACTGGCCTCCCACGGGCACATTTGACTATCAAGTCCTTAACGACCTAGAAAATTTCTGTAAATTTAACTCAAAAGATTCCAAAGTTCCATATGCACAGGCTTTTTGGGATCTGCACTCCCGTCCAGACCTTTGTTCCCCCTGTTTCACCCTTCAAATCCTCCTGGCCCACTCCCCTAACTGCTCACCCTGTTTCCCAAGTCCCACACCCCCCACTGCCTCCTCTTTACCCCCGTCTCCCAAGCCACCTATTGATCCCTCCCTGGAACACGACCTCCCCGAACTCCTCGGCTCTCCTCCGCCCTACCACCTTCCTGAGTCCTCAGCTCCCGCCACCGCCACCCCCCCCCCCCCCCCCCCCCGCCGACTCCTCAACCCCACTCCTGCCCCAACCTTCAATGCCTCCTCACTCTCTGTCCCCTCCTCTCTCTCCCGTTGCCGCCCATACTCAATCTCATCCCTGTGAACCCGACTCCTCTACCGGCCACCTCCTTCCTCTCTGAGAAGTAGCCGGAGGAGAGGGAGTAATCAGGGTTCATGTTCCTTTCTCTCTCCACGATCTCTCCCAAATCGAAAAACGCCTCAGTTCCTTCTCGGCCAACCCATCTAACTATATTAAAGTGTTCCAATACCTTGCCCAATCTTACGACCTGACTTGGCACGATATTCATGTCATTACTTCCTCCACCCTAACCCTAGAAAAGCGCTAGCGCGTTAGGGCTGCAGCCATCCAACAGGCAGACCATGACCATCTAGTTGATAATATGGTCCCTATTGGGGAAAATGCTATCCCCTGAGAAGACCCCCATTAGAATTACCAACCTGGCCAGGGATCTAACCTTCCCCAGAGAGATCTATTTGTCCGATACCTCCTACAAGGTATGGAGATCGTGCCTAACAAAGTAGTCAATTTCGACAAACTCCGTGAGGTTACCCAACAAGCTGATGAAAAAAAACCCTGCTCTCTTCCTTAACCGCCTCCAGGAGGCTCTGACTCAATATACCCGTCTAGATGCCAACTCTCGCAGTGGAGCTACCGTTCTAGCCTCTCATTTCATCTCCCAGTCTGCCCCTGATATTAAAAAGAAACTCAAAAAGGCTGAAGATGGTCCCGAGACCCTGATTTAGGATCTGGTGAAAATGGCCTTTAAGGTATTCAACACAGAGGAAACAGCCGAGGCCGCCCGACAAGTGCGCCTCCAAACCCAAGCCTTGGTTGCAGCCCTGCGGCCCACGTTGGGGGGACCACAGTCATCTGCAGCCTGCGGAACCCGCCCTAAAGCTGCGCCACCTGGTGCCTGCTTCAAGTGTGGCAAAGACGGCCACTGGGCTCACCAATGCCCCAATCCTCGACCACCGACAAAGCCTTGCCCTCAGTGTGAGCAGCCGGGCCACTGGAAGTCTGACTGCCCGGGCCTTCCTTGGCCCTCGGCGCCTCCACGCAGAGGGGCGAATGAAGGACAACACCTGGTTTTCGAGCTTCTAGGCCTGGCTAAAGACTGAAGAGGCCCGGGTTCTGACACTCCGGTCACCCTCACGGAGCCCAGGGTCATGCTCCAGGTAGCGGGTAAGTCCATCACCTTTCTGGTGGATACGGGGGGGGGGGGTACCTATTCAGTCCTTCCCTCTCATTTGGGCCTTACTCTTCCTTCCCGGATCACTGTTGTCGGGGTAGATGGAACCCCTTCCAACCTCAATCAAACCCAACCCCTCTATTGCTCCTATGAAGGGACCCCATTCACCCATTCATTCTTAGTCATACCCTCCTGCCCTGTGCCTCTGTTAGGCCGCGATATCTTATCTAAACTCCATGCCACTATCTCTTTCAACCACGTGGCACCTTCCTTCCTAATGGTTCTCCACCCAACTTTATCTCCCGACCCTGCTCTCCCTGTTGCTAACCTCCTTCCTGATGTAAACCTGTCTGTATGGAATACAGACACCCCTACCATTGCCACTCACCATGAACCTGTCCGTATCCAACTAAAAGACCACACCTCCTTTCCCAACCGTCCCCAGTTCCCAATCTCTAAACACTACCTCTAGAGACTAAAACCTATAGTCACTCGTCTGCTGGAACAGAACCTCCTTGTCCTTACAAATTCCCCCTGTAATACCCCGATCCTCCCCATTAAAAAAACCTCCGGCCAGTACCGCCTGGTCCAAGACCTCCGTATCATTAACTCTGCAGTCGTCCCTCTTTCTCCAGTCTTTCCCAATCCATATAACTTACTCTCCCACATTCCCCCCGACACCTCTCATTTCTCTGTCTTCGACCTTAAAGACGCCTTCTTTACCATTCCCTTACACCCAAACTCTGTGTTCCTCTTTGCCTTTACCTGGGAAGACCCTGACACACATCGAACACAACAGCTCACCTGGACCATCCTCCCCCAGGGCTTTCGCGATAGCCCACATCTTTTTGGCCAAGCCTTAGCCTCTGGTTTAGTCACCTGTGACCTTTCACCTTCCACTGTACTTCAGTATGTTGATGATCTTCTTGTCGGCTCTCCTTCTCATAAAGAATGCCTCTGAGCCTCTACCACCCTCCTTAATTTCTTATTCTCAAAAGGCTACCATGTATCCCCCTCTAAAGCTCAGATCGCCCAGACTACCATAACCTACCTTGGTCTCTCTCTCTCTCCCTCCACTCGGGCCATTACAGCCGACCGCTTACAAGCTATCCGTGAACTCTGACTGCCATGCACGGCGGCTGAAATTCAGTCAGCTCTTGGCTTCCTTGGTTTCTTCCGTCACTGGATCCCTAACTTCGCTCTCCTCGCTAAACCTTTATATCAGGCTGCCAAAGAAACTCCAGAAGGCCCCTTAACTTCCCCAACTGAAGTCAGGTCAGCGTTCAACTGCCTCGTTACTATGCTATCCGAAGCTCCAGCCCTCTCCCTTTCCAACCCTACTAAACCTTTCATTCTCTATGCAGACCAACAGAAACAGACTGCGGTCGGAGTCCTAGGACATCTAGCCGGTCCCCACCTTTTGCCGATAGCCTACCTGTCTAAACAACTAGATCCCATGGTCCAGAGATGGCCCCCATGTCTCAGAGCTCTTGCGGCAGGGGCTGAATTGACAAAAGAAGCCCTCAAAATTAACCTACGGGCGCCGCTCACAGTATACTCACCCCATAACCTAAAAGACCTCCTGTCACCCCAGCCGTTACCCTACCTTAGCCCCTCTCGGCTCCAACTCTACCATCTCATCTTCATTGAAAACCCCACTGTAACTCTCAAGTCCTGTCCTCCTCTCAATCCAGCCACCCTATTTCCTACCCTTACCCCAACCCCCTCCACCCACTCGTGCCAAGAGTTAATGCGGTTCTACCAGTCTCCACGAGCCGACCTGGTCGACTCCCCCTTGCCAGATGCCTCCCAGACCATATTCGTAGATGGGAGTACTTTTAAAACCCTGGAGGCTCCACCCGGGCAGCCTAAGCAGTAGTCACTGCCACTGAAATCATAGAAACACAGGCTCTCCCACCCGGGACCACATCCCAACAAGCTGAACTAGTCGCCCTTACTAGGGGCCTCCTCCTGTCCAAAGACCAAGCTGTCAACATCTACAGACTCCAGATACGCCTTCCTCATAGCACATTCACACTGTATGCTGTGGCAGGAGAGGGGGTTTCTCACTACCAAAGGAACACCCATCTTGAGCAGCCCTCTCATAGCTAAACTCATAAAAGCCATCCAAGCCCCCAAAAGAGTTGCTATTATCCACTGCGGGGAACACCAAAACTATTCCTCCCCAATAGCCATAGGGAACAATTTTGCCGACACTACTGCAAAACTAACTGCTCAAACCCCTCAGACCTCACCCTCGCCATCTCCACTTTGCCTCCTACGCGCTCTTCTTGATCCATCATACGCAACAGGAGAACTCGCTGGGCTTCCTGACCTTGAGGCTTGAGGGCCTTGGTGGTACTCTCAGGAGCTGCTCGTCCTGCCCCAGAGCCAGCATACCAACATCCTCAGAGGTATGCACAACTGCCTCCATATAGGGCCCAAGGCACTATACAACTTTTTGTCACCTATCATTCATTCTAGGGGACTCCGACAGACCCTTGAAGACATCCAAGCGACCTGCACGGTCTGCAACCGGTCTAACCATCAAGGAGCCTTACACGTTCGGCACCCACTGCACCAGATGAAGGGACATCTCCCCGGACAAGACTGGCAGTTAGACTTTACCCACATGCCTAAACATAAAAACTTTAGATACCTCCTGACTTTTATTGATACCTTTTCAGGGTGGATTGAGGCCTTCCCCACCGCCAGAGAAACAGCTGACGCAGTGACTCAGGTCCTCATCTGAGAAATCATCCCACGCTTTGGCTTGCCTACATCTCTTCAATCAGACAATGGACCGGCCTTCATCTCCAAGATCACCTCCGCAGTCTCATCCACCCTAAGCGTTACCTGGAAACTACACACTGCTTACCACCCCCAGTCGTCCGCTGAGCTACAGCTCCTCGCCATTCATGGATCCTCTTTTCCACCTGAAGAAACCTCTATCATACCCTTCCGACAGAAACGCGCTGTCTTCTTACCCGTTATTTCCGGAATGTCCCTAACGGCTTCACTCGTTGCCACGGGCCTCAGTGCCGGGGCCCTTATTAACTCCATAACCCAAACCCGGGACCTCACCAACTGCCTCCAGCTCACTATAGATGCCTCTGCAGAATCCCTTGCCTCTCTCCAGAGACAGATCAACTCGCTAGCACAGGTAACTCTCCAAAACCGCCGAGCCCTAGACCTTCTCATGGCTGAAAAAGGGGGCACCTGCCTATTTCTTAAAGAAGAGTGCTGCTACTATGTCAACGAATCAGGTATAGTTGAAACCTGGGTAGCTGCCCTGCACAAACTGAGTGCAGAATTTCACCAACAAAAATTTGCTAATGACGCTACTTAGTGGTGGCGCTCTTCTATGTTCTCCCTCCTCGCCCCCCTTTCTGGGCCCTCTGCATCCTTCTCCTAGCTCCATATTTTATAGAGTTCCTAAAGACGCAGTTTCGTGAGATATCCAGAGTCACCGTCCACCAAATGCTGCTCCAGCCGCTTGGCCCCTACAAGCCCGCTCCCCAACTGGGTGACGCGGACACCCCAGCTCCTTAAGATACCCCTCCTACGCCGCCCCTCCTCAGCAGGAAGCAGCTAGACGACACCAACATCCTTTTTCCTATCTTAAGGAGTCGGGAATGTTCGGTTGCTCATGAGCGCCATTACACCAGCGGGAAGGTGGCTCAATACCTAAGATGGCTGATGGCTCACGACCAAAGTTACAGCAGAGACTTCCCGGGCAGGGAGATCAGCCAAACAGAAAAGTCCCTGCCCTGTAACCCCACCGACATCCTGGGCCAAAACCTTTAAAAACCACGCCTATACCCCAGACATGCGCGACTTCTCTGGCCCCTTCCCTCGGGATCAGTGAACCTCGCCCGCAGACCCTACCTAATAAAGCCTGTTTCATACTTTGCTTTGGCTCAGTTTCACCCTCATTCTCGTCTCCTTTGGCCAATCACCAATAATCTATGAAGGTTCCCATTTCTCTATATCCTTTCCAAAACTCGTTGTCCGACTGTTTTATTATAGCTATCTATGTTAGTGTGAAGTTCTATCTTACTGTAGTTTTAAGTTGCATTTCCCTAATGACTAATGATGCTGAACATCTTTTCATGTGCCTATGGCCATTTTTATTACACAATGATTTTAATGATGTATTTCCAATTTCAGATTAAAGAGTTAGTGTTGGAGCAATCTATAAAGATTACCTGTCATTAAGCTTCCTTGTTTTCTAGTATAAAATCTTTCAGGCTCATCTTATGCATTTCTTGCCCTAACCTAGTATTAGCCATTTCTCCAATGACTAATTGGGTTGTTTTATCTAGAATGTTATTTAGAGGCCATGATCTAGACACTAAGGATGCTTATTGCTACTGGAATGTTTATTATCTCCAGGCTATTTCAGTGGAAAAAGCCAGAAAATACTTTTTTTTGTTTCTTTATTCAAGAAGAAAATACATTACTAATGATTTGTTTCCAATTCAAATATAAGAACATAAGATTTTTATTTATTCAATTTTATATTTATGTTTCTTTCATGCTAAAAATCTTGGTTCCATAGTAACATATTTTGTGTAGGATAAAGTGTATAGTTAATTAATTTATACTTTCAAAATGACTACTAATGTTGTGACTAACAATACGACTATTGAAAACAATTTAAGATTTGTTCATAGTTCTTTTTGCCAACAGGATATATCCTGATGGTATATATACGTAGTCAAATGTCTGTGTTTTAAAGCAACCTGAAATAATTTTTCCCTGAGTTGTGTTTTTTTTTTAAGAAATTAATTTTTAATTATGATTTAATTTTTAAAATGATTATGTAAATCATTTACGTAGTTTCAAAGCCAAGACTCTAAAGCCAGGTACATTTAGAGAAGTCTAACTTCTACTTCCACCCCTTCCACTTAGTTTCTTCTTAGCTCATATAGGTGATGACTTTTGTTAGTTTTTAGTTTAGCATTTCTTCCTAAATAAGCCAATATGTACATATTTCTAACCCACCCTCTTTCTCAGATTAAAGGACTCTATATACCCTCTCCTATGTCTGGCTTTTTTTCATTCACTCTATAGAAATACACAATGAACTTCCTCACCATTCCTTTCATAGTTGTATAATTTTCCATGGTGTGCCCAAGTAGTCTCTTATCTATAGTTACTTGAATTGTTACAGATGGTGTTGCAATGAATAACTGTGATATTGTGATATCACAATATCACAATATCCTGGTACCTGGCACAGAACTTTTAAAACCCTTGCAATTTCCTAAGTGATAAAAGTGACAGAAGCATCTTTTATTATAATATTTGGTCTTTGTCCCTGGTTCCTGAAAGAAGAGCTTCTAAATCCTGTAGAGTTTTCTGAGTGAAGGGGTGAGAAGAACATCTTTTGTTATTGACAATAAGTGCCTTTCAACACTCTGAGTTTATGCTAATGAGGAGACTCTTGATGGACTCTTCCATAGCTGCAGAATGGGGGCTGGTTTCCAGAGGTAGCAATCATGTGATTAGAGGGCTAGAAGTTTCAGCCCTACCCACCCCCCTCCCCTTAGGACTGAAGAGAGGGGCTGGAGAATGTGTGAATCACTAATGTCCAATATTTAATCAATCCTGCTTATATAATAGAACTTCTATGAAATCCCCTACATAATAGGATTCTGGGAAGCTTCTGGATTGGTGAATGCATCCATGTGCCAGCAGGGTGGTGCAACCCAACTCCATGAGGCCTGAAGCTTCTGTTCTCAAAACTCTTCTAGATCTTGCCCTAGGACTTCTTCCTCTGGCTGTTCATTTGTATCATTTATCATGTCTGTCATAATAAACCTTTAACAGTATAAATTTGAAGATAAGTAGATTTGAGATACCACCTTTATCATATATAAAATTTTTATTTTATAGCACCAATAGTAAAACATATTCCTGAAATTGTTACTGATTTATTTTATAAGATGAGATGATCAAGTTCACTGAGTTCTGTGAGTCCTTCTTTGTGTGGTCTCTATGAGCTTTAAAGTTCATAGTCACTTATCATAGTCACTTACCATAGTCACTTATCAAAGTGTTCTCAGTAAATAAACTCAGACTCAATGGTCTCCATGCCACGTTTAAAATTAGCACAGGGAGAAATCAACAAATATATAGTGAGGGAGAAAAACACTAACATTTGTCATGTACTTATTACGTATCTAATACTGCGCTGGACACTTTGCCTGCATCATCTTTTATCTTATTAAATCCTCACATTAACCCTGTGTGATGAGAACTGTTATCCCCATTTTACAGATGAGAAAATTGAAGATACAAGAGGTTATTTCATGACCTAAACCACTAACTGCAATTTGGGAATAAGGAATTTAGGGGAAAGGAGAGAGGGAGAGAGAGAGAGAGAGAGCGAGAGAGAGAGAGAGAGAGAGAGAGAGAGAGAGAGCGAGCGAGAGAGAGAGAGAGCGCGCGCGCGAGAGAGAATCCCCCATTTTAAAGAGTAACATTTATTTATTTGTTTTATGTTTGTCTCCACTAAAGGAGGTAATTGGAACATTTGGTCTAGATAACTGAGGCTTAGTCTCTCTCAAACAAAACAAAACATTGGAAGTCATAGAGTTTAGTATTTTTCTAAAGGGACACAAGTTTTACTTCACAAATCAGGACTTCATTAGAAAGAAGTGTCCTGTCTTAATGAAAAATTGTAACCTATTAAACACACAATAGAATATACAAATGTCAAATGATAATGTATACCTGAAAATTATATAATTGCATTAACCAATGTTACCCCAATAAACTTAATTAAAAAAAAAACTGTGACCTATTGTTTCACGGGGCAGAATTATCTTCTCTTTTTAAATGTCATTACAGGGTACTCCCACAAATTTAAGCTTCTCTACAATAGACAAAATATCTTTTTTTAAAAATAAGAGGCATTTTATAAATTAAATAAAATGTGAAGCATTTGGGGAGAATGTAAGAAGTTTTTGTTGCTTTAGTTTTGCTTTGCTTCCATTTGAAAATAAGACATAGAGCAGAAAAGGTAAGAAAAATTAACGTATTTCAACAAGTCTAGAGAGTAATGATGACAAATTTGTTCATGACAAATTTGCACATGAATACATTACAGGAAGGGAAAAGGTTTTTCTCTTAGAAGTTATAATATTGTAAAAATAGAACTACCTTTCATATACACAAAAATCCTATTATAAATATAGCAAATTGTCATGACTTCAAACAGGGGAAGTAACAAGCAATTATGTCATTTGGTTAAATCAGTGTATTCATGAGTGATCATCAGTTCAAATCATCTTCATCTGTAGAGAGCCTCACCACTTGATATGTGCTCAGTCTTTAGGGTAGTACAATTTCTTTTCTGTTATGTTCACTTAATGAAAGATGGTATAGCTGATGCTTGGCACCAGAAAATTTTGTTTTGGGTGGGTTATTTATTTATTTATTTATTTATTGAGTAATTTGAGAGAAAGCAGTGTAGGCAAACTTTTAACTTAGTCTCCAAAAGGTAAAACTAAGAAGGATCATTAAATAGAGATTTTTAAGTTGCTCTTTAGCTCCATCTTCCAATGAATAAGAAGTGAGCATGAAATGCCCTTTTGGGGAATTTAAGTTATATGAAAGGAAAGAGGCAGAATCCTACTTTGGTCTCTTTAGGATCCAGGAGACCAAAGTTCTAATCTCAACTGTTTTACTAATTAGTTGTGTGGTCTTTGATGTCTGATGAAACCCCTCTGGACCTCAGTTCCCTCATCTATAATACAAAGAATTGCTCTAGATTAGTATTTCCTAAATTGTTTTCTTGAGAATACTAATGTTTCCTAAAACAACTATTTTATAGTTTAGGAGATGAAAGTAATTTAAAATCCAGTTTACCTGGCCTAAACAACAAAGTGGGGCTTTTATTTTATTTACGAAGAAATTCTGAAATATTCAGCAGCCTAAGGAAATCAAGGATTTTGTGTCACTCTGTCTCTTTTCTATGGCACCCTCATGATGTTAGCTCAGATTTCCTGATGGGGAGAAAATGCTGGTGGCAGTTCCGTGCATCACTTGCAGTGATGACAACAACATGGGTAAAGCAGGATGCTTTCAATCTGAGCGTCTCTTTTTATCATTAAGAAACATCTTTCCCAGATATCAGCTAGAAATTTCCACTCCTGTCTCAATGGCCAGCACTGTTTTATGTACCCAAACCCAAACTAATCACTAGCAAGTGGAATGGGACCATGACTGGTTTGAACCAATCATGATTTCTCCTTTTGATGGGGATGAGGCCCATCTCCTCTGAAGTACAGGACTATAATGGGCAGCAGATGCTAGAACAAAATTATAAATCCACTAAAAAGGAGGAAGACATTGGCAAATGGTCATTGGGTGGGCAACAGTCACAAATTATTCTAGCTGATTAGGTTTGAGCTTTGCTGGCTTAAATAAACCTAAACTGATTCCTTTATGAGAAGACTTTGAGAGCCTTTACTATGTTAATGTGCATCACCTCTATGAGAGATATAGTG
This sequence comes from Rousettus aegyptiacus, assembly GCF_014176215.1. Taxonomy (NCBI): domain Eukaryota; kingdom Metazoa; phylum Chordata; class Mammalia; order Chiroptera; family Pteropodidae; genus Rousettus; species Rousettus aegyptiacus. Next base: position 39,095,700 of record NW_023416308.1, on the reverse strand, counting down.
TTCAACAGTTTGCAAACTTGACCTCAGAAAATTTTTTGTTTTTGTTTTCCTCCCACAGAACACCTGTTAACATTTCTAGTCCACCCGTGTTCCTCAAAATACATTCTAGGAAATGCTCGAGATGAACACTAAGATCCCTTCTAATTATCGTGTTCTGTTATTAGCAATAATACTTGATTTAGATTTGTTGAGATGTAAGAAATCTATAAAAATAGCTATTGTATTGGTTAGGGTCTCTATAAAAACAGTGATGTACTCAATTTGGGCCATTTGAGAAGATTTAATAAGTGAATTAGTTACAAAGCTTTGTAGGAACCAAAAAAGACAGTGCAGCATCCCTCTAGGCTTGATGAAGTGAAGGAAGTACATAAATTCCAGAACCAAAGACAGAGAGAACTGACTGACAGGAGCCGTGAGCTCAGGTCAGGAAACACAATTAGTCCCTTGAAACCTTGCACACACATTTTCTGCTCACCTGCTGGTATGCCACATTTCCTAACTGGAAGCCAGAGAAAGGGCAAGGGAGCCCTCCTGACGTAGCCCAAAGTGCCGGTGTCCTAGGGTACCCAGCAGGTAGAAAAGGGTGGAAAGTATGGAGAGGCAACTGAAAGGTATTGAGTACAGCTATCTAACATCTCGTGTCTTCTGAAAAGTCCCCTGGAATCATCCTAATATAGTATTAAAACCAGACAGACCCATATCAGTATCTGGGCTCTCTCCTTAATTGGTTAAATAATCTCGGTAGTCTCCTAAGCCATTTCACAGAGTTGAGAGCATTTGTCATGTGCCAAATGTATATTATAATCTCTGCTTTGCAAGATTGTTATGATGCTTAAATTAGGTACTCATGAAAATTGTCTGGCTCATAGTAGGTCCTCTACAAATGCTGTTATGTTTTTCTGTCTTGCCTCTGCTACTTGCTAAATATAAATTAAGAAACATGGACTAGGCACTATGCAAGTTGGATGTTCTTTGTCCACAGAATGTGTTCGGCCTCTGTAACTGGGGTATAGTTCTACACCTTGTAGGACTAGAAGACTCATAAGGTCCTCTGTCTCCAGAAAAATATAATATTTCTCAATATTATTTCTAATTCAGCTTTAATGAAAATATTTTTACTTCAGCTAGATTTGAAAAAAAAATTGGTTTGTGCTATGTTAGGGCATTCCAACCTGTTGGAACCACTCAGGGAGCTTTAAAAAAAAATGCAGGGCCAAAGGTCCACCTTTAGGTCTGCTGAGACTAATCTTTGAGGACAAGCCTGAGAATCCCTGTTTTATGAAATCCTAGGTTTAATTAGCTGTGATAAGCACCATGTATGAAGTAAAGCTATTTTTCCCTCTGCATTGTTTTCAGAATATGAATGACTTGGTGAATGATTTCTGTCTTAGAGCTGCTACAAAACTATAAATGATGTGCCTCACCTTGGTGTCTTTACTTATTAAAACTCTCTTGTAAATCAGGACATTTGGCTCATTTCCATTCTTCTAACTCTTTTACTTCCTTTCTCTTCCCAAACAATTCTGTCCTGACATCATTAAGTAGACTATAACAAAGTAGGGGTCAATAGTGGTGCTGGTGGAGAAGTTATGGAGGCCCAGAGAGGGGTCGCTGAGCCCCAGCCCTGTGAAGAGTCAGCATTCCTAGAAGGACTTCCCAGCATGTGGCATCTGAGTCTGAGTGGGGAGCAGGGTCACCATGAGCAGTGTGTGTATTCGTGTACAGATAGGGCTTCTATACAGTGGTCCAACCTGTGTGGGGTCAGAGCCCAAGCTTGGTGAGGACAGCATCCATGTGGTAAGATGGGAGCACAGTGTGAGAAGTCAGGACTTGAGCAGCAAGGGGAAGACATTCTTGAGGAGAATGGGATGATAGCAGAGATGGAAGACTGCTTACATAGAGAACGTTGACCAAAGAAGTAAATATGTTAAGGATAATGAAAGCCAGGTTTCTCAGAAAGCATAGTTACAAATACAGAAAGGAAGAAAACTAGAATAAACTCATAGTTTCATAGTTTTCAATAGACAGAGTTCAATACACACAAACACATACATAAAAATATATATATATATATATATATATATATATATATATATATATATATATATAAATGCATTTCATGGTTCTATCTACTGAGATGACTTAAAAACAGTGATATCCCCAAAGCAATGAGTACGCCTAGCCCTTGAGTCTTGGCTTTAAAAAAATATTTCCTAGTAAATGAAACCAGGGATTCTTGGAGAAATGGCTGATTACTGGGCCAGGGAAGGGAAAATTTAAGATAAGCCTAGAATATGCTTGTAGCAGACAGCAAGAAAGTGCTCAAAGACTGAGGACAAGAAGGACACAAAAGACTATTTCCAAATTTGATCATCAAATTAATAACAGATTAATTTGATAGCAACAAGTTATAACCTAGTGAATAATATGATAGTAACAGATTTTAACCCACTGAATAAGAGAGGAAAACATTAGTCCATATAGACATAAGTAAATACATAAATAACTTGAAAATATGACGAGAAACAGGGTAGCTACATAGTTTTAAAGCATTTCCCCACAAAACATTACCTTAGAAAGGAGAGAAGAGTAACTGTTACATAGAGATATCTGGCAGACACTGCTTTAATCAAGTGATCAAAGTGAACATCATCAATATGAGATAAATAAAATAAAATGTGATAAAACAACACTTCTGCAATAGTCCTGTCAAAATTGTGTAACTTGAATCTAATCATAAGAAAACAGACAAAGCCAGACTTAGGGGTATACTACAAAATAATGTCTATAATCTTCAAAAATGTCCAGGTCATGAAAGCGAAGGAAAGATTGAGGAACTGTGCCAAAATATGTAAGACTAAAATGTGATTCTGAACTAGATCCTTTAGGACAATTGGAGAAACTTGAACAGAGTCTGAGAACTGTCAGTAGAAATATATCAATGTTAATCTGATTTTGATGGTTGCTTTGTAGTTATAAAGGGGAGTGTTCCTGTTTGTAGAAAATATACACTCACGTATTTGGGGTGTCGTGGAGCATCACATCAACTTACTTTCGAATATTTCAGAAGGAAAAATGCTTTGTTCTCTTTAAAACTTGCAGTAATTTTGTGGTTGTTTAAAAAAGTTATCAAGAGAAAAAAATCAGCACAGCTATATCTGACCTCTGTAACAAATCACAAACTAATAATTTGAGTGTATATGGTAGAGTGTGTGTGTGTGTGTGGGGGGGTATTATTTTAGAATTAAGTTATTCAGATCCAAACAATCAGAAATGTCACAAATAAATATCCGAGTCTACTCTACTTTAAATAAACTGATGGGGAGGGGAAAAAAGATATGTCACATGTCACTTTCACATGTGAAAGTAGGAAATAGCTAACTTACAATACCACCACTAGAAAAACAAATATATGTATGTTCTGCTCTTGGTTAAATAATTTTTAAAAAGTATCCATTAGGTCAGTAGTCAATTACACTCATTATTTTTCTTTTGTACTCTTTTGTAATAAAGTGTCATTAAAAAAAAAAAGTCACCAGGTCAGCTTGCATGATTTAGCAAGAAAATCTAAGAAAATTGAATCTTTGGGCCTACCTTGAACTCACACTTGTCTTAGGGTGGTCATGCTCTTCTGACTGATTAGTTATTATACATCACTTCTCCCTGACAGTGTACCTGCTAGTTACATCTTCAAGTCCATCTTGAAAGTAAGCTCCCAGGACTAGAGACCTTCTTTAAGTCCTTTTCATCCCAAAGTTCTTTATTCAGAAACCAAAAGAAAAGATTAAAAACTGTTCCCTTCACAGTAAGATGTTAGTCATGTAGACCTAAAACTAAGGTTTAGTAGACTCTTCCTGCTCTGAAGTAGTGTCAGGCATAATAGGTTATTTACTTATTTTTTAAATATGCAGCTTTATGTCCACGGTTTGGTCCTCATTTTGCTGCTCTTAATCCGGGGCAGATTGACGAGACAGAATGCCATCTTGCATTGCACTCAAAGTACGTTTTTCCTGTCATAGTAATCAGGCTTCTTCCCATAGGCTGTCCATGGAAGTGATGATGTGATTGCCTTGAAATTATATTTTCTATTGCAGGGAGCACTACACAATGCTTTCTGGCATCTGAGCATACTCTCCTCTTAGTTTTGAATGGTGTGCATTTTCCTTCTGCTTTATTTTTGCTTCTGAGTACAACTGTGTGATGTAGTTCATGCAGCTCTTAGAACGGGAAGCTAAAGGAAAACCATTTCAAAGATGAAGATTTATTTGAACAGCATTGCACCTCTTTATTTGAAACACTGATTGCACATGGTATTTCTTTAAAAATTGAATCTGAAATTCACTGATGCATATAAATGATCTAAATGCATTATTATAGTTTAATTTTGAAAAAGTCTTGTTACATAAACAATACACTCATAAACCTGACATAAACATATAGATATTTTTGCTATAAGATAAAACCCGTGCTGCTAAAAATAACCACATTGACTTCAGCAAAATTTTATACTATATGTCACAGGGCTTATGGGTAAAATAGTGTTGCTGCTGACCATTCGAAGCCTATGCAAATCTACACAGACTGGAGTGGCTCCAGAGAGTGAATATCTTTTAACGGAGCATAACAGATAGAATTGAAATGCTGTATTTGAGGGGACTGAGGGAAGGGGGATGGAAGTAGATATCAGAGCCCAGGAGAAAGTGAAACTCCTTGAGCTGTGGCAAGCCCCTTTCTATGGAGAGAGTCCTGAGTGCAGGTACTCACTTTAAGCTTTTTAAGGTGTAACTGCAAGGACTTCTGCTTGTTCAGCAGCTTAGAGCTTTTCTTTTCCTGCTAAAGGTTGTAATTTACTGCTTTAGTTCCCTTTTCCTAGGAAAATTGGCATAAGAAGCAACACATTTACACATTATATTGACGTCATTTACACATTATATTGACATCATTTTACACATTATATTTACACATTATATTGACATATGAAGAGATTGATGTTATACAAACATGGGTGGCAATACAACAGACTGTATTGTAGCTTATACATTTTCCCCTCCCACCCCCAGCTGTCACACAGTCTGATCCCTTGTGCCCCTTTCCATGCTAGTACAGCTATTCTTTCTTTCCATGTCACATCCTATTAGGTCAAAACAAAAAAGGCCAAGGTGTTGTAAAGACATACTTCTGACAAAAGCCTCAACAAAACCAACAGAAACTAGTGGCAAAGCTTACTGCATTTCTTGGAACTCTTGGCAGGTAGAATAAATTAATTTGAATGGAGGAAACAAAATAGTTGGAAGGTGTAAGACTCTTGCCTTATTATAATTCTAGCTTCTATGTACTAGAACTTTGTCAAGAATTCTCTCTCTCTCTCTCTTTCCTTCTTTCCTTTTAAACTCTTCATTTTCTTTACATATTTTGCTTGAGAAATTGCAATGAAGTAATTCAAAAAATCGGAAACATTTCTGCTTGAGTTAGTTAAGTCTTGTATTCATTTATTCAATACAAATTTATCAAACACTCCATTAGTGCCAAGTCTTATGCTAGAGTCTGGGGATACACATAAAGTAAATCCAATTATTTACCACCTGAAGGAGCATCATGTAGCTAAATCAACACACCAAAAATAACAATATGGTGTGGAAGTGCTTCATTGGTGAAGACATTTATAGAATACTCTGGAGCACAGGAAGGACATGTAGTCCAGAGCTGTGCCTGTGTGTGTCACTGAGGACTCAGGGATAGCTTCCCAAAGGAACATACTTTCGGCTACAAGAATTTGAAAGCCGCTTTTTATTTTTTTAAGAGGCAGTTCCTTAACTTCAATAAGATGACTTAGGCAATTGGCTTTCTAGTGCTAAAAATCGAACTTTGATTTTGGATCCTTTCTCTTAAAGGCAATAAAATTAATGAAACTCATTTTTCAAATCTCAGGTCACATGGTTGACTTACTTTGGCTGTTTTTCTCTTGGGACGATGTTTCTTCATTATTTGACCTTGATTTATAACTTTCTAGAGTGTGTTCAGAAATTTCATTTTCTGCAAGTAAAGAAAACTAAGTTGTTAATTTCAGGTGCCATGAATATCACCTATATGTAGATACATATGTTTGAATAAGATGATATCTCTGTTTTTATATAATAGTGGGCTTATCATTCTCCCACCCATATTTCATGTTCTTATTCATTCAACAAATCATTTTTTATTTTTTTTCTGTGAATCCTACAAATACTGTGCGAGGTAGTATAAGAGTTGCAGAAGTCAAATGATGGCAGATCAGAATTAAATATTGTCTTTTGGGAAAGAATGATTTCAGTAGCCCTTAAAGAATTCTGGGGGTGAAGCATTAATGGGAGATTTCGAAACAATACAATGGCATTTGCCTATTGTGCAAGTAGAGTTGAAAAGGCAGACTTTGTTTCTAAGTCTACTTATCATGAGAATTTTAGTCCATTCGAAAGCCAGAGAGACTGATATTAAACTCAGAGAAATGGTACTTTTAAGAGGATTGGAGCTATTCAGAGATGTAGTATTTTGCTTTGAGACATAATGGGTTCTCTGTCACTGAAGGCATTCGAATCATATGTGGCTAAATCAGCACTGTCCAATAGCACTATAATGCAAGTCACACTGTAATTTGTCTATTAGCCATGCTCAAAAAATAAAAAGAAGCAGGTGAAAATAAGTTAGTAATATATTTCATTTAAGTAGTAGATCCAGTATGCTATTATTAGATATATTATATCTGTGTGTGTGTGTGTGTGTGTGTGTGTGTGTGTGTGTGTGTGTACTGAGTCTTGAGAACTGGGTGTGTATTTTATCCTTACATCACATCTCAAGAAGGCCTGGCCACATCTCAAGTGCTCAATAGCCATATTGTGGCTACTGTATTGAAAAGCGCAGGGCTAAATAACCACTCAGAAATAAAGAGGGGATTTAATCTGGGCATACATTCATGGAATGGCTATTCTGGATAACTTCTAAGTTCCCTTCTGACTCTAACATATGTTGAGTCTATGTAGTTTAATAGATATCTTCTGTGTTAGTTGTATAATACTTTTTTTTCTAATGATATCTTTTAAATCAGAATTCTTAGGAAAATATTTCTAACATATTGTGGTTGAAGGAAGTGGAGTGCATTTTTTCAAAGTAAGAATGGGACTGAAATGGTCTGTTATATTCAATCTTTGATTGACCATTCCTAGAATATGAACTCCTTGAGAGTAGGAACCTACTCTATCTTGTTGACAGATGTATCTCCAGTACCCATCACAGTGCCTGGCACACAATAGGTGCTCAGTGAATATTTATTGAATGGATGGATGAATGAATGAATGAATGAACTCTTTGTTTTGTATCCTTTTATGAGTAGAAGCTTCTATAATTTAATTCTAATTCCTGGAGCTACTCTAGTTTCTCTTGGTTATGCACTCTTTTACTATAGTTCCTGGAGATTCACAGCCCATGTATACTACAAAGCGAACATTTGCTTATTTGAGTGACACACCTGTCAAATAAATTGTGCAGCATGGAGCAGAAAAACTTTAATTGACAGAATTTTCCTGTTTGCCAGACTATTGTTTCAGCATCTCAGTCTCCATTAGGTGCTCTGCCCACTCACCTTTTTTCCATATCACATGTGCTTTCCGAAGCTTCATTACAAAGAGCTGGACGATAATAAAGAGTATGAAAATGAGAAAGGACACAAGAGTGAGGAGCAGTATGCCACTTTTCTTCCTCATCAATCCTGTATACTGAAAGTTTGCTCCTATAAGGAAAATAAAAGGATTTTAGACAGTTTGAGGGGTTGTTTTGGTCACTGAAGAGAATACACAATACTTCTAAAATGTAGCATAGGCTAATAGACAGCTCAGATGAAGAGACAAAGAAGAGCTTTACCCTGATGGTAAAGAGGTTCATACTATTTATTCTCTGAAAACAAGAATACAAATAAAGCGATTTTGTGGGATGATTTGAAAAAGGTTTTTAAATTACATAGATATTAAAACTAGTTATTTTTCATTTCTGGAGAAAATGTGAGAATATCGACTTAAATTATAGTCTGGGGATTCAAATTAGCTGTAAGAAATGATTTTTTTTTTTTTAGGAAGTATAGTTTAGGTAGTAAAAGAGGGTGTTAGGAAATTTGGAAAACTATGAAAATAAAATGAATATTTATTATTCTTGGCTAGGTTAAATGTGGTCCTATACCAAGGCATTTGGAGATAAATTGAATGACCCCTTAAAGGTCTTTCTAAACCTAGAATTCTGATTACATGGGCTCTAGGTTTGCTAAAGGTACTGGTCCCCTCATCTCAACCAAGAAGCAATTAAGGTAGTATCAGCTATGTGTAGAACATTAAGCTTGGAGCTGCATGGGACACGATCCCTATGATTTAGGTGATAGTTCTCTATATATGTAAACAAATAGATAAATGAAAACAAACAGAAGTAAGCTATCTATGCCAAATTTTAGATCTACATGTGTTAATATAATAATGTATTCAGGGATTCAGAGGCAGGAGTGGCCCCTAAGTTTGTCAGGAAAGTTTTCAGTGAAAGTATTGACCTTGAAGGAGGAGTAAGGAGAGGAGTGACGAGGTCTTTCCTTTCATCAGAACTGGTTAGAATAAATGAGGGCAGGGTAATCAAAATGAGATGTTTTTAGAAAAAAAATGTGCATTCTTGTCAGGACTTTACAGGGATAGAACTGCATAAGGAGGTGGTAAAATGCACCTTATGGAGGATTTAAGGGTTATGCTCTACATTGTAGACTATTGGAAGTCACGAGGTTTTCTGAACACAGGTGTAGAAAGTACAAAGGTATGTTTTGATAGTTAAGTGCTAAAAATGGATTACAAAAGAAGACACCGAAGTTATAATACTGCATGCAGAAGGTCATGAGGGTCTGCATCAGAGTGGTGGCACCTGAAAGAGAAGACTCAAAAGTCCTTGGAAACCGACTGTTTTTATATGTAGCATAGGATAATAGACACACACACACACATGCATGCACACACACACACACACACACACACACACACACACATGCACATATAGTAGTGAAGGATGACACCAAGGTTTGGGTCTCCATGATGTTTTAAATAAGCTGTGGGTAAAGATGATGTTCAGTTTTTAGTGATGTCGAGTTTGATGATATAGCAGAAAAATCAACTAGAGATATGTAGGAAATGGTATGAAACAGGGACCGATGCTCATGAGAATGTTCTGGAAACACAGGTATAGAAATCTCCTGCTGGTAGCAACAGGAACAGTTTTTGGAATGGGTAAATTTTTTAAGGATTGAAGAAAGAACTAAGGATGAGGAAGCAAAATCAGAAGCATATCTACAAATAAGAAGGAAGAAGAGGAAGGGAAACTAGTTAATGGACACAGAGAAGGAGTAAGTAAAAAGTAACAGGACCAAGCAGAGAATGTCAGATAAGCCAGGGAGGCAACTAAGTCAAGGAGCACGGGAGTGATTAACTAATGGAAAGAACAAGAAAAATGAGGATGGAAAAACACCTTTAGATTTATTGATTAAGAGGTTAAGATGTCAAGTGTTTCTTCTAAATGCAGTGGGGGATACTTACCAGTGGTCAAGTCAGGGTTTTGAGTGGTTTGTTCTTCCTCTTCCTCATCAATCTCTGATGTACTAGAATCTTCCATTACTGTGACTAGGGTGAATGAAACACATGATATATACATATGACTATATATGTATAGTGTGTATATATGCCCATAGTCACCCTGAAGCAGCTTCGGAAACCAAATGAAGTGATCCTCATAAAAAACCAACAATAAGGTCATTTAAAACTACTGACTTCTTCCAAAAATAGTTGCAAATGGCCAGGGTCACTTTGCCTCATTTTTTGAAAGGTAAGCATTTATTGAACATTTAATTTGTGTCAGGCCTTAAACTGAGTATTTGATTTATATAATTCCTCATCACATTTCTGAGCAAACAGAGTTTTGAATAAGTTAAGTAAATAAATTGTCTAAAGTCCTGCAGCAAGTAAGTGGCAGAGCCAATACTGAAATTCAGAACCCCAAATTAAAACCATTATTTTACACTTCCTTTCTGAATCAGGCCTATTAGTGAGAAGGTCCTTAAGATGTTTCAAGATAACAATTGAATAGTGGAGAATTTTATGGATGGAAAACCTACAGCCCCAAATGCCCAAAGCAATGGTTTTTATGTTGAAAAGTAGGCTTAGTTGTTATTCGAAACTGTGCATATCCCCACATCAACCCTTGCCACAGAAGTGGGATGTACTATGATGCTTTTGCTAGATAAAAGAAATTATAAAAACAAGAGGTCTCTTTTTCTGATTTTGTTGTTTATCCTCCCTGTTTTCTGTTTTCATTGTTTTTGTTGCGGTCTCTTGCTTTTTAGCCCAATGAACAGTGCCACTATGTGGATCCCGAGGGGAATGAAACCACCCATTCTTCTACTGAAAATGGCTATTACTAACAGTATAAGATTGTAGAAATTGAAGGCTGAAAGGAAGTTTAAAAACCATATTTTAAAAATCTTACATTATATTTTAAAAAGTATGGCAGAAAATTGAGTTGTTTAGTAGTGACGAAAGCCAATTTAAAGACAAGTAGATTCTAAATGTGTAGAACTATTGGATTATTAAAGCAAGTAATGTGGCTGTTTCACTTAAATTTCAATTTTCATTGTCCTTCAAAAAACTGTTATGGCATATATTGTATTTATCAGCATTTAAAGCCCCAAACACTTATTTTTAAATATTAAGATAAAAAATTGTTAAATGTGATCTAATACTCAGAACTACAAATATAATGATATGAAAGTACTATTCCATCAAATTAAATTGTTATAGAGACACTATATGAAATAGAAAGAGGACATGTAGGAATTAATGAAAGCACCATAGCAACTACATGTATTCATTCATTCACTCAACCATACTGCATTTTCTCAGTACTAGCTGAGTTTCAGATACTATGCTAGGTAAAAGATAAATTAAATATATGATCATTGTTCAGAGTTAACCATCTAGTGATCCACTGTGTAAAAAAGTGGATTTGTAATTTAGGCTTTCTAAATGCTTCTGCATTTATATTTCAAAAACTATCTTAATTCTTGACAATGAAGTTACTGATGAGCCTTCAAAGGTGATTTTGTTATTCAATGACAAAGAACACCAAATCTCCAGATCCTGCTTCTTTGCTTTCCGTTGATACCAAGTCTTTATTTTGTGTTCGTTCTGTTCAAAACTGAAAAACAAAGAAACGATTCTTTCTATAAATGAATTCAATCTTGCCCTTTACTATAGTGAAAATTCAAATGTCACAATCTTGTGGTGTGTGTGTGTGTGTGTGTGTGTGTGTGTGTAAGAGAGAGAGAGAGAGAGAGAGAGAACTTAATAAGGCAATAGTTACCCTGAAACCCATCCCACAGAGTGAACTCTCCTGATATGGCACTTCTCTAGGTCACCACAAAGCTAGACTCAGATGGAGAGGGTCCTGTATGGTCTTGTTACGAAGTCAAAGAAAAAAATGTAAAACTTAGAAATGAATAATTGACTTCCTAAAGAGTCACAATTTTTTGTTTTCGTTTTTGTTTTAACGATTTCGACACTTACCAGTCCCAGTAGGCTGCTGAGGGTCTTGTGAGGATGAAGAGCTTTTCTCCAGGGCATCTGAAGCTGTCTCTTGATCAGTAACTAGGAAAGGGGAAAAACAAAATTCTACAACTACAGAAAGCAATTTTACCCACATTGTACTCAGAACAATAGGCTGGAGAATATATTTGGCTGCTACCTGCTTGTGGAGGTTTTGCAGAAACCTCAGAACTATGTGTTCTGTGGCTCTTGTGCTGTTTTATGAATCTGTATCCTGCTGATTGCCCATCTGCTAAGCTGCCTGGCTTAGAAGTACAGCATGCTAGACCTCTGCAGAGTGGTGCATTTGGTAGTGATAGGCAAAGGGTATTCGCTGTCTCTATCTGTATCCATCTACCTGTCAATTCCTCTTTCTGTCTATGTACCTGTTTACATATTTGCCTACTTATTTGTTAGGCAGCACTGGTGTCAGGCTCCAAGAAGGACAACATATTGCACAATATTGAAAGTAGTAGTTATGAGAACCTAATTGTTTTCTATTAAGCCAGACATTGAGGAGATTTTCAAGATGTAAAAGAATGCCATTTTTTTCTCACATTTTTTTAGTGTTGCAAAATACAGCTATTTTTCCATAAAAATATGCCATTTCTATTAGTATGTAGTAAATTAATTTTAAATAAAAAATGTTTAAAGTCTTTTAAGTTTTAATTTCTAATAGGTAAATTTCAATAATGTTATTTCACATAATTAAAAGTTCTTTGGGGTTTCTAATTACTCATATGTTTGTAGAGAGGCCTTGAAATCCAAAAGTTTGTGAACTGTGGCTCCACTTTTTGTTTTTATCCTATCTTGCAATAAATAATAGGAAACCAATAATCCTCATCTGGAACACTAAAAAGATAAATCGCTTTGAAGATAGTCTCATCTATCCCTGCTCTTCTGTTCTTGTCCAAGCACCACCATGGGTTTTTCTAAGGATGGCACGTCTCTTTTCCCAGGTGCTACGCTCGCATGGTCCTCATTTCTCCCCCGTTCCACTGTGCAGAGTGTGGAGATGAAAGTGTTTTAAAGCATCCTCAGCTAGCAAAATTTTTAAATCATTTGATGAAGAAAATATTTGTAATATCTATGTATCGATGAAGTAGCTTGCCAAAGAGAAGTCATAACTAAATGGAAGCCACCATTTGCTGATACTGGAGTTGGTCTTCAAATACTAATTGGACATCTGGCAGTAGGTGCTAAATAATCTATAGGTTATAAATAAAAATAAAGTTTTAACTTATTATTATTATTAGAAGTATTTTATGACTATGATTTTGAGTCATATAGGACTATGGCTAGAAAGGAGAAATTGATTCCCTCTGCAGTTGTAATGATTTGTGGGTTGTACAAACAATTGCTGAAAAGAAAAAAATTTTTTTCAATATTATTATTATTTTTTTTAAATTTAAGATTCTGAATGTCTTTCAGAAGCATTAGATAATTAAGGTCTAATTTTCTCTTTGGTGGTCCTCCTACATCCCCCGGATACCCTGTGCTCCCATTCCACTGATGAGGGTAGAGGCTGGAGAGGGGATGGATCAAAATGAGGCAGGAATATTTGTGTCAGATTACAGCACAGCCCAGTCTGTGGGTTCTTGAGTCTTCTAAATGCACTTGCTTCAAAAACTACTTTTGGTTTGATGAGAAAGTGACTGGTGTAGTTCATGCTGCTTCTTATTGGATGCTTCATGGCTCAAAAAGTTTTATATAGTTTTAAAATTGTTTCTTTAACTTAGAATGAAGGAATCAGAGAACAGAGATTCTATAAATGGAGGCAACTCCTCTTTACATTTAATATTTGATGTTTTGTTTATTATTATTGTGTTTTGCTCAGAATATTAACATGATTAGACTAAAATATTTAAAACAGTTATAACAAAATAAATCTAAAGAGCAATCATGACGACCTGGCTGTATGAGTGCTTTATATTAACATAAAATGATACAGACAAGTTTATATTTATTTCAGTTAATATTATGTCCTTTGGGGTCAAATATAAAGATGCCTCATATAAGCTTTCCAAAAACATGACTGCAATAAAATCATGTAAGGTCAAGTTATACTAGCTGTCACTATCAAAAAACAAGCATGACACTGCCTATGACACTGTGCTAGGTTTTTGGCGCAACTGGGGTTCTTCTGAATATTGAAACAGTTAGATCTCTCTCGTCCAGCTGGAGACATTTCAGCCATTAAAAGAGTTTGCTATAAGGAGAGCTTCGTTGACAATAATCTCACTCTGAAAGACTTTTCCCACTCCATTTAATTTTGTTTGATAGTGTAATACTAAGGTAAACTAAAAATGATTATAGACATAATCATTAGTTCTTCTTACCCAAATCTTCAAACTGGAAAGATGCTATCAGTTTTCTTTCTTGCAGGCCTTTGTGTCGAATAATGCAGTCCACTGTTGAGTTTTTGCCATATGTATGGACTCTGATTGTGCTGGTGCTATTATATTTCTTGCTATCATTTTCAAATTCATGGTGGGTTTCACCTGTGGAGAAATTTCAAAAGGTGTATGAGGTTGTGGCGATTTAACATTACTAAATGTGTTTGGTTCTCTCAGAAACCAAGGACCTTCACAGCTTGACAAACCTGTTAGACTTCTAATTTCATTCTAACCACATGCTTGGCCCTAGTCACAAAGGGAAGCAGGTGAACAGAATAAATAGGTTTCTATAAACCCTTCACTACTGAAAAAAAAATCCGAAGCTTGTAACAGTTATGTAAGAAGGACAGTCTTATATTGCTGTAAAATGCAAAGACCCAAAGCTACTCTGGTTGAATAAACAAGGCAAATTAAAGGAGAGATGTTTAATGCAGTAAAATTCGTCCTGGCCTGGGAATCAGACTTGGGTTTTAGGTTTTTTTCTCTCTAGAACTCCATTTGGCCGTTGGTTTCCTCGACAATAAAGGATTCCTTCCAGCTCTAAGAATCTATGATTATGTAAAATCAAATATAATGTCTGTTGAAATAGAAACAAACTACAAATAGTTCCTAAGCATGACAATTAATTATTTGCTTCAATCAAAAGACTTAAAGTTTAGATTCTTTGTTACCGCAATATTCTTATCTATCATTGTGCATATGACACAGTACTACACTATGTAAGAAAGATCATGTATTATGTTAAATGTGTTTTCAATTTTATGCCTACTAAAAAATTTATGCTCAGGGTGTTAGCTAGCTCTATTTTACCTTTTATTTTGTGAAATTTTGTCAAATTTTAAGGCACCGTAATAAATATCACATTTCAGATTTCTACCTTGTTTTAAGTAGAACACTTCTTCATGCTATTTGTGATTAACTGTTCAAGATTAAGGTGTAATATTGATTCTTTATAAGGATAATTTGTCTGGAAAAGAACTGATGAATTACTGAATGGTGTTTTCTGGCACCTCCTGCCACCAGAGGGTGCCAGGACATTTAAAAATCCCTTGGAAATTTAAGAAGGAAAAAGGAGGAAAGAAGCATTTTCTTCATTTACCATAGAGTTCTATGTCGTTCTTGAACAGCCAGGTTATCTGCGGAGGGGGCTTGCTTCTCATGGTGGAGCATTTAAGTATAACATGTTTTTCTCCATTGTGCATTCTGATGACTGAAGCTTTCAGGATTGGCTTGAAAGGGGTTGCTAATAAAAAAAAAAAAAGATTTTTTCTGTGCTTACTTAGATGTTTTATAATATTTCAGTGAAGCACAGAGCGTAATATCTGCTGGAATCATAGTAAGACATGGTCTAAATAATGCCCATATTTTTTTTTACTTGACCTTTCCAAGAGTACAGTTAAAAGGCTTTTATGTACTTGTAAAGCCAATTTGCCTCTAGTCAGAATGTTTGTTACCCAAAGTGTGATTAGTCCCTGAAAATTCCCAAACTGACTATGTTACAAAAGTAATTCTTTTTTTTTAATTAATTTTTTTATGGTGACATTGGTTAACGAAATCCAATAAGTTTCAGCTGTACACTTTAACAGTAAGGCATATATATGTTTACACTGTCTGTGTATTCACCTCCCATAGTTAGATTTCTTTCTGTCACCACATATTTGACCCCCTTAAACCCATTCTCCTCCCTCCTCCCCCCACTTTCCCTACCCTCTGGTAACCACTAATCTATAGTCCATGTCCATGAGTCTCTGTTTATTTGTCCTGTTTATTTGTTGTTTATAGGTTTATGTCCCACATATAAGTGATATCATGTGATTTTCAACTTTTTCTGTCTGGTTTATTTCGCTTTGCTTAATTATCTCGAGGCCCATCCATGTTGTCGCAAATGGCAGTATTTTATCTCTTCTTATGGCTAATATTCCATTGTATATATGTACCACAGATTCTTTAGCCAATCATCTAATGTAGGACACTTCGGTTGCTTTCATGTCCTGGCCACCGTGAATAATGCTACTATGAACATCTGTGTACAAATATCTTTTTGGATATGGGTTTTCAAGTCTTTGGGGTAAATACCCAGTAGAGGGATTGCTGGATCATATGATAGATCAATTCTTAGTTTTCTGAGTAACCTCCATACTGTTTTCCATACTGGCTGTATCAATTTGCAGTCCCACCAGCAATGTATGAGGGTTCCTTTTTCTCTGCATCCTCTCCGACCTTTGTTATCACCTGTCCTATTGATTATAGCTATTCTAACAGGTATGAGATGGTATCTCATTGTGGTTTTGATTTGCATTTTCCTAATAGCTAGCGATGTTGAGCATCTTTTCAAATATTTGTTGGCCATTTGACAAAAGTAATTCTGACATTTGATATATGACTGCATTTGATTGATTGAGCACTAGGTGAGAAATAGAGGCCTAAATTCTAATTCTACCTTTGCCACCGAGTTATAAGAGCTTGGATTTGTTCCCCAATTTCTGGTTTTATCAGCTTCTTTGTCTGTGACATGAAGGAGTTGGTTTATGAGTTGGCAATTTCAGCTCTAAACTTTCCTGGATATATGACTCACCTCCAGGTCAATTACTTCTGTCCTCTCCTAACATCAAAGATGCATGTGTCTTATAAAAGACCCATTGGTCTTTTTTTCTTTTTAATTTTCTTTCTACTCCTGTCTTGAAAATACTTTTTAATTAGGCTTACTTCTTTTTCTTTCACATTCTTCTTCACACTTTGGTCCAGACCTACCACATTTATGTACTCATCCACCTGCCACTGAGACACTGTAAATCCAGCTCCAGGTATGTACTAGATGTGTCAGATGCTGCCTATATAGATATGGAAAAGATAAGTGCCTTCAAGGAACTAGTAGTCTGATGATAAACTCAGCCCTTAAACTGTTAATTAAAATGTTATGTGTAAAGTTCGATGATGGGGCTATAGATAGGTTATTAAGAGACCCCAGAAGGGCACACAAGCAGCCTGAGCCAGAGTGCTGTTGAGGTAGCCAGTAAGGTGAGGGGAAAGACAACCCCTGAGCTGAGTCACATTGGTTCTCAAAGCCCCTAGGAGCCACTTCTTTCCTGACACTTTGTCACCATGTCATTACTTGAAGGTAGCCATCACACTATACTAATTCAAGAGAAGGCTAAGAAATTCATTTGTGTGACATGTGGAATTATGTTATTTAGAGACAAATAAAAAGCAATGTTTTTAATTGATCTGTCACAAAAAGCAAAAAATAAAGATAGTAAGACTCATACTGAACACAATTGACTATCTATAGAACTGAGAGTCTCAGGTGATCAGGAGTGTATAACTTCCTATCCATGTCTCTCAATCCCACCTCCCAACAGAAGAGAGAAACTTGTCTTGGCAGAGGATGTGAACTGATTACCTAGTGCAGTTACAACTGAATTCACTTTATCTTAGGATGTGCTGTCATAATGTTCTACTTCATGTGCATAATGTTTTGCCTTCCTAAACTAGTATGCAAATTCTTTGTGGACAGAGATTGTGCTTAATTCATCTCTGATTCCCTAGAATTTAGCACATAGTTGCAGGTCATAAAATATCAATTCTTTTTTTTAGTTCCTTGAAGAGAAAATTTAGTTGATACTAAAGATGAATTTCACAAATTCACATTTTAACCTAGGATTTGCAACTCGAAATGTCTTTTTCTGTTTCCTTCCAACAGAAGATGGCAGAGGTGCCCAGGAAATGGTTTGCTATAGGTAACATTCTAAAATTAACCATTAAGTTTAAAAATGTTCTATTATGTTTCTAAGTATACTGTTCCCATACTGGGTTTACTGGCTTTAAGGCACCTACCCAGCACAATCACTTTCATTTCCTTTGTTCTCACGGAGTTGCTGTAATGTAAACACTTGTAGGTGCCTTCATCTTGTGCTGTTACATTTGTCACGCTGATGAAGAGCTGATTGGGGGAGTAATGAAGAAGCTGGTATTTGGAATTTTTTAAAGCTGTATAGGAGGGAAAAAGAGCTGTTATGAGGAAAGGTATCAGATGAATACAGACTCTCAGTAGATTGATTATTCACAGGAATAGCTTTTGATTTTCACACTTTAAAGGAACAAATGTCACATCTTTGAGCTGACTTCCAAATTCTAGTGTTACCAGCTGGATACCTCTCAATAGCTTGAAGTTAGTTTAGAAAATGAAATATTTTAATACTGTTATCTGTGAAATAAATAATTTGCTTTATTTGTATTTGTAGGAAATTAAGAATACTATGCTGGTGAAGAATTTAAGTTGCAGGAGAATTTTAAATAATTTGTTTTTTACATTATGAAAAATGCCCCACTATGATTTATCTCTTTGAAACCTGATTCATTTGATGTTGCCTTGCCACAATGAATGTGAAGAATGGAAGATAAATGCATTGATATTCATTGCTCCAGCTGGTTGCCTTTTATTTTTAATTTTTAAAAGTCATTATTATTTGAAGTTCCTCAAAGGTTAGGAATCAGTCCTTCCAAGTGTTTAGCCAATGGCAAAAAAAACCCAAAAAAACAAAAAAACAAAAAAACAAAAAAACAAAAAAACAAAAGCAAGCTCCATGGAATATCCATCTCAGGTCAAAATTCCCTTAGCAGAAATGGTGATTTTTTCTTCCTCTCTTTTTTCCTTCCTCCCTCCTTTCCTTTTTTTTTTTTTCTGTTAGGATTTATTATATGAGCAAACCTAACATAGTTAAACTTTGGCTGATTAAGGAAGGTTGTTTCTCACCTGGAACAATGGTCGTGTGTCCTGAGACACTGATGCTACAGGAACTAGGAATTCTAGAATCTAGGCATTCTCAGCATCAGCACTACTGACATTTGAGTCCATAATTCTTTGTTGTGGGGGCTATTCTGTGCATTTTAAGATGCTTAACAGCATCCCTGGCCTCTCTACTTACCAGATGCCAGAACCCTTCTCCTCCTTTTGCCTTTCTCCACTTATAGTAACCCAAACTATTTTGAGACATTGTCAAATGTCTCCTTGAGGGCAAAAATTCGCCTTGGTTAGGAACTACCAAGCTTGATCAAGGCTTTCTGCTGTAGACATTTGAGAATATCCATCGCCTCCAATTTTAACAAAACTCAAACCAAAACAACAAAAAGCATTATATAATAGAATTATCTCTAAAGTTTTCCTCTCAGAACTTTTTAGTATCTACTTATTCTATTAGAATCTAGTATTAATAGTTGATTTAGCTTGAAATAATTATATAGTTATTTTATATTTAACATCAATATTTAATAATGTTTTCAAAGCATATTAAAATTTTTAAAGGCTCTGCTTTGACAAAGTGGAATAAAATTTGCTGTTGTGGAGACTTTTTCAAGTATGTGGCAGTTAGAAATGTTAAATGGTGACATAAAATAATGTCATTATGAAGGAGAGGGTTTAGTAAAATCCTGCCCAAAGGGATGAATTAAATAAATTTTTAAGAATCCTACAAGAAAAAAAATCATAATAATGTGAGGTAATGGGTGTTAACTAAATTTATTTTAGTAACTTTTTCAAATATATCCATATATCAGATCCCTGTTGTATACCTTAAACTAATATAATGTTATATGTTAATAATACCTCAATAACACTGAAAAAAAAAAGAGTGCCTTTCCTTCTCAGGCATCTTGGACTTATTCAATGTGTGTTTATGAAGAGAGGAGTGGCCACCTTTCTTTCCAAAGTAATATGTCCTATCAATTCCTTTTGCTTAGTGATATTGATTTTATGTTAAGACCAAAAGGAGAAGAAGAGATATCTGGAAAGTAGCTTTGTGATATGAGTTTGGATTGCTCATACGGAAAACGAAGTAGCTAGCACTAGATGTGGGGTGATGGTGTTGGCTGCATGAGCACAAAGGATGCTGAATCATTTGGCTACCTGTCTATCATGGTGTTGCCAGTTGTTTCAAGGTCACTGAAACTCAAAGAGTGATGTGGAGGTGAGGTGAGGACATGGCAATGTGCTTTGTAATTTGAGCCCCTTTTACCAATCATTCTGGTGGGGTTTCCATTTCAGATTTCCTGTCAGAAAAAGAGCCAGGTGTAAAATAATAGGCTTCTGAGTATGATTCATGTGTAACAGTTGGTGGGTGACTCATGCTGGCTTTTTGTTCTACCAACCTGGCTGTCTGGAAAATCCCTCAGGTTGAGGTCAGGTGGCAATTTGTTTTTCTTTCACTTACCAGGATGCTCATTTAAAAAAATGGTGAACCCCGATGGAGCAAGCCACTGCAGGGAGGCGGTCTTCGCTTGAGAAACAACACACTTTAGAGTGAGTGTCTGGCCTTCCTCCACGGTGATGGTTTCTGTGTGATTAGTTAGAAAGGCCGCTACAGAGGAAGAGAATTGGGGACAATCAGGCTGGCACAAGCCATGTCACTCCCAAGTGTAGGCAGGGACTTAGTTTCAACCCAACCTCTTTTATCCATTTGATCATTTATCACATATTTCTTATTGAAACAAAACAAAAACTGCAAAGAAAGGCACAGGCACTGTGTGAGTTAAGACGTCTCTTGAAGGAGGTCTGAAGGAAAGGGTGGGGGTCTTGGTAGGAGAAAAAGGGAAGTTGAACAATGTCTGTTGGGCACTTGCTCAGTCATATGCCGGGAATTGTGTCAGGTCGTGTTACCTATATTTAATTTAACTTTAAAACTAACTGTATAAAGGAAGAAATATTTGGATCACTCTACAGATGAGGGAATAGAGTCTCAAAGTCACACAGGTCCTGGAACTGAGATCTGTACCCAGGTCTGTGCACTACAAAGTCCATGCCCATGTAATTTGGTTAGATTAAGCGATAAGACCTAGAAATGTCAGCCTTTTTACCTTAGGTTTATAAAATGAGCAACTTGTACCTTCAAGTACAAGTTGTGTGTCTAGGTTTCTCAGATAGAAGGTTATAACTCATGGTGATCTCATGAATTATGGCGCTACTCTTCACAGGGAGCAGTTAAGCACCCCCCTCCCCATCCCTTCCCCGCAGAAGAGCTTCTATGCCAGAGGGAGGATGGTCTCAGATCTCTTTCAATTTAATATTCCACAGCAGCACTTTTTCCAGACAAATGTGAGAATCTAATTTCCCCGAATCACAATCCCCAGAGAATTGGTAAACAATTGGTTCTAAACAACTATAAGTTTATCCTTCCCAAAAGGAAATTGATAGAAAAATAAACTGGCTTTACAGCTGATTCAGCACATTTATTGCTGTTCATTATTTCTTCAAGTTTTAAATTAAAAACAATTTTTTTGAGGAGGATGATTCTGATGAATAAAAAGACAGAGCACTTCCATAAACATAAGATACCATAAGGTTAGAAATTATAAATAGCAAATGTAATGAGTTTTACTGTGTTGTTTTAAACTTTAAAAAAGGAAAGAAACAAGAATAAATTTATTTTCTTGTGATAAATTTCAAGTATTAGGAAAAGTGCTCTGGAAATCTGTGGGAATTAATTGATGCAGACTTTTTTCTTTTCTTTTTTTTCCCATTCTTAGGTCATTAATTTCAATCTAGCCTCTGGCAATAATAAGCCAGAATTACTGTATTGTATTCATTCCGACTTTCATGGGAAAAGTTTGCTTGAGTTGTAAGGGAAAAATACCCATATCATCAGCCAATACTATAATGAACAACAAAGTGTCAATAAAAAGAGATCGTGTTTTCAAAAAGGCGTTGAGGCATATGGCCAGAATTCTGCTTAGGTTAGGTCACGTGGAAATATTCTCATCTATAAAATCAACCCATAATTGAGTAATAAGGGTATTAGTAGAATGCTTTGAAAGGACAACAGAATTTCTTCTAAAGTGAAGCAGCGTCTGAGCTAAGACTTTGACTTTGGAGCTGTTGAACTTCTATTACATAATATTCCATTTTGATTCTTGCTTTACTCTAGTTCTTGTGCATTATCTTGCTTCCCACAACAGATTGAAGTTTCTGTTTTATATTTCTCTAAAATTCATTTCTCACAGAAACTATCATAGCATGAGCTTGAAGAGTAATGGTTTAATGCCAGCTTTCATGATGGCACTAAAATGCAGGCAGTGGACAGATATCCTTGCTCTCCTGTTGTTAATAAGAATACCAAGAGACAGGAGAGAAATTACAACATTTAATCAATGATGGACTAAATACTAATGTTAAGCAATATACCCTGATTTCATCCTTTGGGCCAGAAGTTGAAACTTAGAAATTTTGCCAATGTTCTTCCCTTTAGCCAAATGATTGTCTAGACAGGAAGACTGCATTTGAGGAGATGGGAGTGATAAGATATATCTGTAGCCTGTTTATAAATAAATTTCTCCCATTTTAAAGATGTATGTATCATTGCCTTTTTTCTTGGGATAAATGATTATTGATTAAATTGTGTCATTTAACTCTTACAATGTCTTAAAAATTGTAGTGAAATGTAGCATGGCTTTTTAGTATATGCTAAAGAATTGTATCTCTTAAGATTAGTGTTTGCTCTTGCTGTTGAGAATTCAGTATCAGGCTGCTGACCAGACTGACCACAAGTATAGATGCCCAAATTTCAGATGGAAAGGGCTTTGTTTGAGGCATAGAATACTGTTATTTATTTTTTTTTCACTTTTTTCTCCAAGTTTTGCTTTTGGCTTTACAGGCTTATTTATTTTTCAGTATTATCATGTAGACCCCATGTTTGATTTAGAGACAGGAAATCATTGTAGAAAGGAAGAATAACCTGAATGAGAAGCCACAGACCCCACATTGCTTCAGCTGTAGTGCTTAAAAATATTGTTCAATATGTCTAGGCTATGTTAAAGGGTGGAAGAGGAGGATAGCTGTACTTAGGTTTTGATGGCACACCTTCTAAGGAAAGGTTCCCCATGATCTTCTCATTGCCACTGAAAACTAAACTGGAACTCATCTTTTAAATTGTTTTTCACCTAAGTTTGGAGTCAAACTTTCACCTGATTTGTCAGAGGGATGGGATGTGGGGTATCTTCTCTGCTCACCACTTCCTTCTCTGAAGGCTTTTAAAACATGTATATCCTTATTTACCCTTAGCCTTTCTTCTGTAGACCCTGAGTACTATGTGCCTACTTCTTACTTCTCACTATCTGAGCTTCAGAGTTCCTGTTTTCAAATTAGCTCTACGTGGTTCCAAAATGTTGAGCGTACAAAAATCAGCAATGATTGGCTGTGGTTTCTCTCCTGGGGGGAGGTCACCATTTAGCACTGGTAAATCATATTTACTGAGCTGACTTTTGACTTCTGGGCTTGGTTGTTATTTCCATGACTGGATTCATCCATCATGAATAGCATGTGTTATGAGGCTGCTCATTGAGTCTGGGGCCATTGATTTGTGACTGTATGGAAAAGGAACCTGTGACCTTCACCATTATCTCCACTCCCAACTCCATGAACTAATTTTCCTATCAGTGGAATAACTTTATGCCAAAGCACATGTGATCAACCCTCAAGCAAAAGGGCACACAGCAGTCACAGCCACCTACAAAAGCACATATAAATAAAACTTGTGTGGCTCTTAAGATTCTTTGTTTTTTTTCTTGAAGGTTTTGGCAGTTTCTCTACTTCTACTGTAGGTCATCACAGTAGACTAAAGAAAGAATAGAGTACTCTTTCTTTTTCTCAATTTAGTAGCCCAAATTATTACCGATAATACTTAAAAACTCTAGAACAGAGCAAGCCTGTCCTGCGGGGACACTAAACTGGACAAGTGGAATTGGAACCCATCATTTTTACTGCTCCTTATACTCCTAACACATACCTAACACAGATGTAGCACCTGCTCCATTCAGGTGTTTTCTTGTATCTGTTAATGTCATCACCAGCTACTGCATACCAGATGTTTGAGAGACAGCCTAGTCTCCTATCTCTCCAACACACCTCTTTAATCAGTTTATTCCTCTCTTTTCTACTGCTATTACTGCCTTAGTTGAGGCATTCATTGTTTCCTTCTTGGACCATTCCGATAATATCCTTCTAATCTTGCCTCCCTCTAATTTATCATTTTCATCTGCTTCTAGAATTACATTTTAAAAACATAAATTTGATCATGTGTGTTCCTTCATTAGAGTATTTGTTAGGGCTCCCATTGCTTGTAAGATTCAGGCCAAAATTCCAGATATCTTGACTCCTTTCTTCTTCAGTACCCTTTGCTGATACTCCCTTCCAGATGCTCCATGCAAATGGCCATTTGCTGTTTTAAGAAAGTTCCAGGCTCAAGAACATACTTTGCCTTGGTTCATGCTGTTCTCTTGGCCTAGAATCCTTTCTTGTCTCCTTCAAGACAACTCAGATTATACCACTTTCGTCAAACCTGCTCAACCAGCCATTAGACCCCGTTCTACCTACAATGACCTACTTAGTCTCTTCTCTAGATCCCCAAAGGCTTTGGATAGTTTTCTGTTGTAGTGTTTAGCATAGTATTTTATAATTATTTGGTAACAAGTATGTCTCTTTGGATAGGTTGCAAACTCCTCTTGGGAAAGTTGTTTGTCATTTATTCACTTGGTTGAATGAACGATAAACGTATTCCCAGGGCCCAGCACAAAGAAAGATTTTAAGTGTTAGTTGAATTAATGGCTAAACATGAGTAAATGTATATATTTGGAAAGAAATATTTTAATAAGATCTTAACTTTGTAATTGTTCTGTTGAGTAGTAAAGACTAGAGTTAAGGTAAAACCAGAGATACATCATGAGTTAATTCTCAAACCACTGTTATTAAGTAGCAGGTAAAATGTGCTTCCATTCAAATTATTACAAAAATGAATTATTATTAGATAGGATCAATAGAGAAAATTATAAATGTGAAAATGAATCTGACTTTGTCAAATTCAAATAATTTCGAGTGCAGCTTTAATGAAATTGTCTCAAATATGTGTCAACAAATGAGTGACTCTTTTTAGGTCACAAAGAAGAATCAATAGGATTGTATTCAACTTGTCACTGTTCTTTATGTTTCCTTCATCTTACTCTCCACTTAATAACCAGAATAGAGGGTGCAAGTTGGTGGATTTTCATCATCCACAATATAGGTCGCTGGGATAAGTTTTGAAAAATTCTTCATTATTGTTGTGTTTTACCTATTCTAGTAGTTATTTATGCCAATAATAGCCTTCAAAAGAGTGCAGGCTTCAAGATAATGGGACTTTTCTAGTCTATAGTTTTTGGCAGCCTTAGAAGTTGCACAGTAGAAGAAGATAGAGTGATCTTCCCATTCTTCAGTTAGCTAAAAACAGCTGATAATTTTTAGCGGTGCTAAAATTAATGATTTGCTTCCTTTATATCAACAAAAAAGAAACATGGCCAGTTCCTTTCTTATTTGGAACTCTAATAGATTTGAGCAAGATTAAGTCAGAGTTGGCAACCAGTGCTCAAATACCATTGAACCTAGATGCCCTTGGGGTGGCTTTTTGGATGAGATTTAACATTGGGAGTTTTCAAGAACAACTCTTCCAAGTTGTGTAAATCAGTGGCTTTCCAACTTTTGATCCATAATAAGAAATAAATTTTCTCTTATAACCCAGAGCACTTGTGCACGCGTGCACGCACACACACACACACACACACACAGAAACATTAATTAAAAGTTTTATGAAGTAATACTTTTATTGTGTGTTTTTCAGGCTGATATTAATGTTGTCATTTACTAGCTGTGAAAACTTGGGCAGGTTATCTAACTTCTTTTAACCTCAATTTTCTCATATGTAAATTAGGGATAGTGATACCTACCTCAGTATCTTTGCTAGAATTAAATGTAGTTAACACAAAATACTCAGTACTGTGCATTACACAATGAATATACTTATTGATTCTCTTTATACATTATACTTGAATATATTCTAAAAAACTTCTCAGGTTTACCAGAAGACCTGGTTAGTGCTGCTTGTATTTAAAAAAAATTTTTTTGTGAGGTAATTTTCTGAGACAACTTGAATCCTGAAAACGTTAAGAGCAGTTAAAGGCTTTAAGCTTTGGAATAATTGAAAGCATTCTAATTTTAGCTAATGTACATGTATTTTTTTCTGAATGTATTAGTTATTCTTAAGCTACTTATTAAAGAAACTAATTTATTATCAAAATTGAATATTTATCAAGTGCCTCAGGGTACAGGGACCTAAAAAGAAAGCACTAATTGAAGTGTATAAAATAAAAAATTGAGGTACCATGTAAAATAGGAAATCTAGTTGTTTTTTTTTTTTTATAATAGCATCTTTCTGAAGCAGTTCTATGGTGAGTGCAGATTTAGAAAGATAGACGCATTACCTGAAACATAACTCCAGATTCAATATTTAGAAACACACACACACACAACAACAACAACAACAACAACAACAACAACAAGCAAGCAGTACTGTTGTTTATGGTTCCCTCTGCAAGAACCTGATACAAGTTGCAACTGAAGATTCATGGACACCTCTATTCTGCCCCCACTTTTGAGTAGGCATAATTTGACCTGTGCTCAAAAGATTACTGAGTATTTTTTTTAATTTTCATAATGCTACATTAGAATTAAATATCAAAAAACAGATGTGAAATTATAATAAAATTTAAAGTATAACTGACTCTTAAACACAAAGTTTTCATTGGGCTCTTTAATATCTCTGAACTAATTAGGAGCTGTAAAGCACTTCGCTATTTAAAAGTGCTTTCGCATTTGAAATTTGATCTTTATAACAATCATGAGAGTTTGATAGATGGAATATTGTTGTCATCTCCATTTCAAGATGCAGAAACCAAGGTTCAGAGATATTATTTGATGAAGGCTTATACAGCAAGGAATTTTTAAAATCCAAAATTGATGCTCTTTCAACTGGTATACTCTTAAAAGACAGATCCAGTAAGCTTGTTACATTTTGCCATAATGTAGATTCCACAGAGACACACACTACAATAATCCTTTCTATGCCCTTTATCAATTGAGCAAGAGAATACATAAGTGAATAACATCCCTTAGATGTATAATTTTGGCATGACTTGGAAAGTGTTAGCAAATTTACCTGGGTTGTCTTCTGTAGTAGACTGCTGAGAATGCAGTTGACTTTCATAGATTTGACAAAACATTAGGTCAATTTGAGCACTAGAAAACATTAGCTCTAAGTCCTTACCTTGTAAGGGGAACCAAGCCAGCAAGCTGCAAACTCTCCACCACATATCGTGCTGTGCTGTTCTCACACTATGTCAACTTCCTCTAGATTCTGAAATAAATGGAGCAGAGTGGTTTCTTTTGAAGGGGAGAGGCAGTAATTCTGTGACGTCATGTGTTTCAACTCCTCCATCAACTCTGGAAGCCCCGTTCTTAGTTAGCTGCCCCCTAAACACCTCCTGGTGGAACATTTAGTGGACCACATGTGTCATCTTTATTGTAGAGAGATGTGAGTGATGTGTTGGTGGCACAAAGCATTCTACCACATGTGGGTAGTACTTGTAAGTCAACTAGTTGCAAGGCTTTTTGGGGGGAGGAGGGCTGGAAGAGATATTAAAATGTCCCTGTTTAGTGATGTCACCTTATTTTTACTTTTCTAACTTATTAAACAATTGCAATTAGGTGACTTTTTCTAAATACTTAGGAATATTTTATATTTCTAACTCTGGCAACAATTTATAGTGGTTATCAGGAGCAGAATTCGTTACTTTATGTATTTGCTCATTTTAAAAAAATCTGTGTATCTACCCATCCATCATCCATCCATCTATCCGTCTCTTCATCTATTCAGTCATCTAGTGTGCATTGCTCTAAGATATAATCATATCTGAAAGATAAATCTTTGTTTTTAGGAGAACGTGATCTAGTGGGAATTACAATATACAGATGAACAATTTCTGTATTTAATTCTCAATTGGACAAATCAAGATAGACTTGATTTCATTTTTCTAGGGGCATGCAGCTAGTTACCAATAGACATGTTTAGAAGACAAAGACTAGTCTATAAAGTTTTGAAATTGTAAAAGAAATAATATTTACTAATTAAAGTGAGTTTTAATGTTTTGTAAGTGTGTTGATAGTTTGGGTAGGGAAAACTTTATTCATTAAACATGTCTTTCAAATATTTCACTGATTTTAACAGGTAGAAACAGAGTAAAAAGAGGAGAGAAAATAAATCTTTCTTTTAGAGCTTAGCACAATATACAATGTCTCAAATTATATGGAGATGTGAATATCTTGGCCTACCAGCTAAAAAACACAGATTCTAGAGTCAGCCAAAGATTGATTAAATTAGTTTCTCACTTGAATGAGGAGCCACCTGTATGTTTTACAGGCTCTGCAGGTATCATAGGGCAAGTTCGAAATACTGATAATGAGCGTGTTCTGGAATAGAAACCAAGATATGTGGGAGGTAGCCCTGACTGTGCTATCGGCTGGTGTGGTGAGGGTTATAGAAGGTTCTCCTAAATGCTTGTTGAAATATTATGGAAGCAGAGAGTGAGTAGGTTGAATTATACCATTTTTAAAAATATAGAACTAAGGAATTTGCCTGAGGTGACACAGTGAGTTTGTGGCAGAACTGAGAATACAAACTAAGACTTTTGAGTCTTTGGTCTGCTTATTTTTTCCCCCATAAGATTCTCTCCAGTGAATCTAGTTTTTATATTTAAGGCTCATGAGTTTCTAAGCATTTGATTTTTCTGCTAATGTCGTGTCCTTGCTCTAGGGTGATGCTTTATTTTTGTACCTGTCTCCTACCCACTTAAGAAAGCCCAAAGAAAGTGCATATAGAGTCCTTCTTTGGGTCTCCCATGGAAGGTGTGATTTGCCCTTGGCTTGTTAATAATTTCTAACATTTTCACTTAGAAGAGTGCTATTCTTCTATGATTTTCTAACACTTCCTGTTGAAGAACAAGAGGGAAGAGCTTTACTTCCAGTAGTGTCAGATGTGACATCATGGAGCCAGTAAAATATCTGGATGTAGATATTGGTTGAATTTTCAGGTCTTGAACTTATCATATAATTTGAATGTATGAGGAGGTTAAAAATAACTTATGAGAAACAAAAATAAAAATGTCATCATGGGACTTTTCATGTTAAGCCAGTGGGAAAAATGTTGGACTGGTTCTGAACAAAATTCAGGTAAGAGGCTTGGAGAACGTCACTTTGCTTCTCTGTTTTCTAATTGTGGTTTTCTGTGATTTTCTGCTAGGTAAAAATAAACAGAAACTTAGGTGAAAACAGAATGAATATAGGACTCAGGTGACAGAGAATGGAATAGTCTGTGATTGAAACCTGAATCTACAGTGTAGTTCTATCCCAAATCTATTGATTTAATGTAATTTTAGTACAATGTCCATGAATGGATTAATATGAAATTTGCCAGGTGTTCATTTAACTTAGACAGATTTTCTTTTTACTTTCCATTCTCCTTCTAAAACACAAATTTGATGTTATTCTCTACTCAAACTTTCAGTGGTTTCCTTTTGCCTGAAAGTTGTAGTCCAAATTCTTTAGCAAATCATTCAAGGCCATTTACACCCTGGCTCCAATCTACCTTTTCAGCTGCCTTTTCCACCACTCCCCAATATATACCATTAGAAAATTCTTGTTATATTTTAAGCATATAGTACATTTTCACAGTTGTAGTCATACCACGTCATAGTTTACATTGCCCTCTCTGCCAAAAATGGCCTTCTTTTCCTGCGGAGATTCTATCCATCTTCCAAGGCCCAGATCAAATGTGTCATTTCTCAGAGAGCAGTAGCAACTAGTGATTAAGATCATAGATTCTGGAACCACAGCCTCAGTTTCCCCATCTGTGAAATGGATATAATGACAGTACCCACCCATATGATTGCTGTGAGAATTAAAGATGTTAATGTACTTAGTACCTGGCACATAGTAAATACTATATGAGTTTTTACTACAGGAGAAAAAAAATCAATTCTCTACTTTTTTGCTTCATAATAGTTTTTCTTTTTATCATACCTGTTTTTTTTTTTTTTGATTCGCCTTATATTTAGTTGAATATGCACATGTCTTCCTTGTTAGACTGTGAGCTCTCTGAAAGCAGTTTGTTCCTTATTTACAGTATTGTTCCTGAGGCCTGGCACAGATCCCGTAATAGTACAGTTGTTTTTACAATAGCTTTATTGAAGTATAATTGACATAATGATCTGTACATATTTGAAGTATATAATTTGTTAAATTTTGCCATATGCATACACCTATGAAATCATCATCAAAATCAAGATAACAAACATATCTATCACTTCTAAAAGCTTCCTCTTGCCTGTTTTAATCTCCTCTGCTTCTCTTTACTTCCCCTTTTAAAGCAACCACTGATCTACTTACTGTCATTATAAATTAGTTTTAATTTTGTAGAATTTAATATAAATGGAATCATATAATATATATATTTTTTTGTCTGGGTTCTTTCCCTCAGCATAATTACACACACACACACACACACGCGCGCGCGCGCGTGCACACACACACATATACATAATTATATAGGTTTCGAGTGTACAATTCAATAATACATCATCTATATATTGCTTTGTGTGTCCAACACCTAAAATTAAATTTCCTTAACTCACATATATTTAATCTCCTTAATCCTTATCTACCTCTCCCCTCCCCTCTTCCCTTTAGTAGCCACTAAACTGTTGTCTGTGTCCATGAGTCTCTGTTTGTCTTGTTTGTTTGTTGTTTTCAGTTTTATTATATCCCATATATGAATGAAACCATATGGTGCTCAGCTTTTTCTGTCTGACTTATCTCACTTAGAATGATAATCTCAAGATCCATTCATGTTGTTGCAAATGTCAGTATTTCATCTTTCCTTATAGCTAATATTCCATTGTATATATGTTCCACATCTTTTTTATCCAATCATCTATCAAAAGACATTTTGGTTGTTTCCATGTCTTGGCCACTGTGAATAATGCTGCAATGAACATTGGGGTGCATATATCTTTATGGATAAATGTTTTCAAATTTTTGCGGGGTAAACATCCAGAAGAGGGATTGATGAGTCATATGGGAATTCTTATATTAAGGTTCATCTATGATGTAGCACATGCTGAGAGTTCATTCTTTTCTATTGCTAAGCAGTAATTTGGTATATGAATATATCAGTTTGTTTATCCATTCACCTGTAGATGGACTTCTGGGATGTTTATGATAGTATAGTATAGTTGTTAATACTTGTTTATTAAATTAAATCAGTTGTAGGAAAACTTCAAATAAAAGGAAACTGTTATGTTCCTACATTTGCCTTTCACGATAATCTCTTAATTCAGAATAAAAAGTTTGAAGTTAGCAGAAGTAGTTAAATGCTGCTCTTTTGTTGGAACTTGAGGTAAATACTCTGATGCGCCACTCACATTTTCCCTTGATCTTCCTGTGGCTGGAAAGATTGGACATGTCAGCCATTTTTTCTCTAAGAATTGCATTGAGTGGAAGAGAACTATCTCACCCAAGGTCAAACCTCCTCTAAGGAGCACCCAGAAGGGGACTTAAAGGTTCTGCCTCCTTGCCAAAAGTGGAGCAACTCTGATAGGAAAGGTTCCAGCTCTAGAGCTCCTGTGAAATCAAGATCATCTCAGGCCTTTTTTTGCAACTACATCTCAGTTCAGCTCCTCTCTCCACCTGATCTTGCTTCCTTCACAATTATTGTCCTCAAGAACACTCTCCTATAAACTCTCACACAAATCTCCATCCCAGCATCTGACTCAGGAAATCTGACCTACAACAGCATTTGAAATATGAATGACTCAAATAAGCGAGTGAATGACAGAATGAACAAACTCTCTATTTGAGATATAAACGCTGATCTTTTTTGTTTTGAAATCTAAAATGATATTTAACTTATAATTCTTCCAGGGCATTAAAGAAAATCTTACTTTAAATTTTATGTTGGGCAATGATAGGTATATCTCTCTCACCCATGGGTATAATATTCAAGTGATCACAAACCTTGACAAATGTCATGAAAGTCCACTGGACTCAGACATTAAAAATGATTTGTGGGGGGAAATGCTGCAAGGCAGGCTTGCGAATGACATGCACTTGTGGTTTTCACGGTCCTTCCCACTCTTCCATCACCCCCACTTCAGCCTGCAGCCTGTAGGGGGTTCAACGGGGGATGGCAGGTGATGTGGTTGCTAGCGGGCTGGAAGGAAAAGATGAGGCCAGAGGGTAGTGGTCAGGGAGTGACCTTCAATCTATTTCTAATGGAAAAATGTCTGCTGACCGTGTTACATGTGGGAGGCCTTTCAAGTGACAGCCAATTTGTTATTTTGATCTCCATTTGGTCAATGTAGATTGTCAAGGGGAAAAAATTGAAAAAAAAAAAAAGATGTTTATTAGGTAGGTGAAAGATTGACTGTTTTAGGGATCAGAAAAGAGGGGATTTCCCCATGTGTAAAAACTACTGGGGTTTTTATTGTAATTACAAGAGGGGCCTACACTTTCTTCTTGCCCTTTTACGACTTCTGTGAAGAATTTGTGGCCTTTGCCAAGGCCAGGGCAAGAGAGGGCCTTGCTTGTGTTTCCTAGTAGATGCCTCAGATGACTAGTTCATACCCAGTGCTGGGTTCTTTGAGCACTATTGTAGACTTACACAAAATGGCTGTGAGTTTCCAAGCTAGAGCAGCAGCCTTTGTAATTAGTTATTGATTGAGAAAAAGGTTTCCTAGGAGCAGCAAAGCTTAGTGGGCTATCTATGTGGGTAGGAGGCAGACGGACTTGGACTTGTCACCTGGGCCCATCACTAGTAGCCATGCAGCCTTGAGCAGACTACTTGCCTCTATCAATTTCCTCATTTGTAGAATGGGGAGAATAATTATAGCATAAGGCAACTGAGAGGTATGAATTAAATATAGTACCCAAAGTGCCCAGCACTGTGGCACATAGATACTCCATCAATTTGCAAACCTCATATGGCTGGGGCCACATCTCATCCCCACAGGAACCATGTAGGTTAGATGTGCCTAGAAAAGAATAGGAACAATAAACTTTCATTCTTAAGGTTTCTACCTAGAATTTAATCTAATTAAATGGATCATTCCAAAAACAGAACCCAAGTAAGAGCTGATTTCAGAAGGAAATTACGGTTTGGGATGAAACCAGATGGCACCCGAGAATAGGGCTTGTGCTGGCTGTGCCACTTAGCCAAAAGACCAACACAGACGTGGGCTAATCAGTGGCCCCGAACCTTTTTGGCACTAGGGACTGGTGCTCCTATGAGAATCTAATGCCTGGTGATCTGAGGTGGAGCAGAGGCAGTGATGCTAGCGCTGGGGAGCAGCTGCAAATACAGATGAAGTTTCTCTAGCTCACCCACTGCTCACTTCCTGCTATGCGGCCCGGTTCTTAATAGGCCACGGACTGGTACTGGTCTGCAGCCCTGGGGTTTGGGTACCCCTGGGCTAAATATAATAAGTGTCTACTGAAGAATTGCAAGTTCCAGAGACACAGGAAAGCTATTGTGCAAAGGCCTGGCTCTTTGATTATCTAGGAAAAAATCAGTAGTGCTGGAAACTAAGGGAGTTGGGGGTGGTCAAGGCCATCTATGTAGTCTTTTTGGCTTTAGCTTATTTCCTAGGCCACCTGGAGGGAAGGCAAGAGTAACAAGGTAAAAAGCTATGCTAAAGAAATGAAGTTTGTGTGCAGTTACAAATAATAGGGTAAGAAGAGGTGAGGCTGGGAACACCATAAGCCCATAATACGGGGGTCTTTATATAAGGTGTTTCTTCAAGAAGACTGTACCACAGACAGCAAGAGCCAGCTTTAGGTCTCAGCTCACAGATTTCTCCCAGGACAAATGACTTCCCTTTGTGTCTTCATCTGCAAATGAGGGGATTGGATAAAAGCAGTGGTTTCCAAACTGTTCTGAAGAATCCAAATATCCTTCAGGTTCCTTAGGGTTCTGCAACTTTTTAAAAAAAATTTCTTTAGGAAAATATTTTAAACTATTAATCTAGATTCCGGAACCAGGCTTACATGGTTCAAATCTCAGCATTAACACTTACTAGCCATGTGACTTTTAGCAAGTTGTTGAACTCTTCAAACGCTCAGCTTCCTTTTATTGTAAATTGGAAATAATAATAATAGTATCTACTGAATAAAGTTCTCAAGATTAAAGATGTTTATACATACAAAGTACTTAGAAAAATGCCTCCTATATATATATGCATTTAATAAATGACAATTGTTATGCTAGGTAAACTAGTTTCTGTGCCAGACTCTTTAGGTTTAGAACAAAATTCAAATTCTTCACCCTGGTCTACAACAGAGGTTGGCAAACTTTTTCTGTGAAGAGTCAAGTAGTAAATATTTAAGGCTTTGTAAGCCATATAGCTTCTACTATTGACTTCTGCTCTTGTATCCTAGAAGAAGTGATAGGCAATATGTAAATGAATGAGTGTGGCTGTGTGCCAATAAGACTTTATTTATAGACACTGGAATTCGGATTTCATATGATTATCATGTGTCATAACATAATATTTTTTTTTGATGTTTTTCAATCATTATAATTATAAAAACATTCTTAGCTTGCGGGCTATACAAACACCGGCTGTGGGCCAGATACTGCTTGTGGGAAATAGTTTACTGATTCCCGGTGTACAGGACTCTGTGTTTTTGAGTCTGCCTGTCTCTCCATCCTCGTTTTCCCCGCTTTCTGCTGACCCCTTCCGTACTAACCCCACTGGCTCCTTTCCCCTGGGGGGGCTTCTTTACTCATTCCGTCTTTCAAAACCTTCCTTTTTAGCTCTTCATCATGACCAACTGTCAGTTTAATTGCCACCTGCTCAAAAACATATACCTGACCATCCTATTTAAAGTAATGTCACCTGTTCCACATCTTTCTCACAGTTACTTTCTATCATATAACCCATTTTTCTCTTAAACAGCATTGATCAGCATCTGTAATTATGTACCTTGTCTATTTTGTGTGTTCCTTGTCCATCTCTCAACTCCATAAGAGCAGCACGTTGCTTTCTTATTTGCCATGTAGCTTAAGCCTTATACTCTGTTAGGAACATAGTGTTCAATCGATATTGTAGAATGATTAATGAGTCTACAGCCTTAGTATATTAATTTATTGCATACAGTGAATTCATATCTCTTTACCTTGTAAAAATACGATGAGTATCAAATGAGAAAGTGTTTTCAAAACTATAAAGTTATACGAAAGGAGGTTTGTAAATCATTAAGGCAGCCTCTTAGACAAACCACAGAATTCAACCAACACATGCATTTTTACTATTTTCTTGTTATTACAGAAGCTAACTTATGGAGGAGAATAGTAAAGGAATATCAGTACGAATGATAATAGTTATTTTCATTCCTTGTCCTTGATATTTCACAAGACAAGAAAATGGCTAGATGTGTAATTTATATCTTGGCCTTAGCAAAAGTGATTGTTAGCATGTAGTATCTTATTATAAGTATATAGTATTAGGTATTTTATATTTATTATTCCATTTGATATTAACAATCATACTGTAAAAAATAATTACATGCACATTATACAGGTTAAATGAGTTTAAGGGATTAAGTAAGCAGCTGAACCAGGATCATAACCCAGCTTTATCTGACTTGTGAATTAAGGCTTTTTCTCTTGAACAACATGAGGTTCTTCTCCAGTAATACACAGATCTTCTGGATTGCCCCATCAACAAAATGTCAACAAATAAGCTAAGTAAACCTTGTCATTCTTTTCATGGCCAGGAGCAAAGCATCTGGGTTTTATATGTTTATTTCTGATAAAATGAAGCATTCTCTTTCTTCAGAAGAAAGACTACTTTTTTGGTCCTCTACTTTAAAAAAAAAAAAAAAGAACTTTTTGCTTATTTCAGCTGAAACAAATCCAAAGCGCACTGATTCATTTTCTTAGATATGTGCAGGCAGCCTTTACGCACATCAGAAAAGGGCAAAATGAGTTTGGGAATCTGTCAAGCAGAGAACAGTCGAGAACCAGCTACAAGGCTAAACATAGCTTGGTCTTTTGTCAGACACGAGCATTAGCTGTTATATTTCATCAGGAAGTATACCTTACCAGGGTAAAAACTGGTCATGTCAATGAAAAGCTGCATTTATGTCCTGGGCATAAATGTTTATAAATGCATTTTAAAAACCTATTTTACTTTAAAAATGGGGTCTGTGGCTTTTAGTAGTGTGGAACCTAGTTCGAGTTGGATTTCCCCTCTCTCTTAACCAAATTCTTACTCTATGGATGGTTCTTGGTACACCTCTTCGAGGTGGGTAGTGGTGAGGAATGAAGGCTCACACATAAGCAGTGAAAGCATTTTAGAGAGTGCTTTTTACTCCTGGGTGGATTTTCTCCTCTTCAGCCTGGATAATTCAGAGGGATGACTGACTAAAAGGGACCAGGGACCCATAGTGCCACCAGAGCATCCTCCCATTTCCACAGCAGCAAGTGTCTCTCTGGCCCTTGGAGAAGAGAATCACACTCTTAATAGACATTTATAAAACAATTATGACCACCATACCACCTGAACACATGTCAAGAATAGAGAGCGCTAGAATTTAATATGAGATCGCTCTGGATTGACTGAGGACACAGTTCCTCTTTATTAAATCATTGACGAACCACTTAATAAATGGAGATGCTCATGGAATGGAATGAACTAATTACAATGGTGCCAGAGCTATATCTAGAGAAAGAGCACACAGGCAGGAAAGCACAAAAAGCCACAGGTAGTTTACAAGGAATTTGGCAATACAATTAGGTATGTTTTCTTTTTTACACAGACCTCATTCTTCAAATAAATACACCTGAATCACATAGAAAAAAAATGATACAATAGCCTTACAAGTGAGAAAGAAACCAATATGCCTCTAAAAACAGTAGGTTTAGAATGGTCTATACATAACTAAAATGCTTTGGATGGTGTTCTCATTTTGAGTGGCGATCGAAAAAAAGAACCAGTACATATTTCCCATTATACACATATGTATCCTATACAGAGTTCAAGAATAATAGTTTAAAAGCTGCAAAATTCCAATTTTGTGGGAGCAATGGCAGCTAAGTGGTACTGTGTAAAACATTTGTAAGAACTGATTGCATATTGTTTGACTACTCATCATTATAATTTTAAACCTATATACACTGAACATAATATTATATGTATTTAAAAATTGTTTTTTCGTCTGTATTTAGAGGTATTTTTTTCCTTTCCCTTGATTTTTTTGTTATAGCTAGTTACTTCTCTAGAAAAATTCAATATGTTGAAATAGTAAAGAGAAGCATATCCAATTTTAATTCTATGTTTAAAGATGAAAAGCATCTGCTATCACCAACAAAACATCCCCCATTACCTTTATAAAACGAATATTAACCTAAATAGCTGCTAAATCTCACCTTCACCCATCCTCCTCCACCAGTTTCATTCCTCCTGCCTGGCAAGGCAGCCAGCTAGTGCTTCTTAGTTCTCACATGTGTGCAGGACTACAATTTAAATGCAAATAACCCTGTGCCTCATTATCTGAGATGTTTGTGCAGACACAGTATAGTTGTGACTGTGCCTGTGAAAATTAAAGGAGGTTCATCTGCATTCTAACATACTCATTACTTTGAGTAAATTCAAAAGAGCAATTCATCACTGCTTTCAAATTAAACACTGGCACAGCAGAGTGCCTAGGTTACTGAGAAATACCTCCTTTTCTACTACTCAGGAGCGCCTTTCTACAAAGGAAATGAGATAGGAACTTCTCTCACTGTAGCTCTTCAATTAGTTCCCGATGACACTAGATGATTGAAATAAGAGGCTTTAAAAAAAAATACAAACTCAGCTAATTGAGTGGAAAAGATACATTATGGTAATGCTAAACACAATTGGAGGACAATCAATATGCATTCCAAATACTACTGACAGGAAAATGACCACATCAGCCTAAAATGCAAGAAAATTATTGACTGTGATTTACCAAGCTGATATCACTCCAGAAGATATTATTTTTTATTTTTTTATTTTTATTTTTACTTTTTTTGCAAAATCATCTTTTAAATATATAAGGTTATTTTAAAATAATTCTTTGGTTAAAGTATAATTCAAATAAAAAGTAGCAATTCCTGGAAGCCTTTTGCTAGAGGGTGAAAAATACCTCCTTCTTTCAGCCATCAGATGGCCATTTAATCAGCCATTCAGATTCTATGAATGTAAATGTAATAGAAAACACTGTATTCTGAACTCCATAGTGGGGTGAAGCAATAAGCTCCTAGCTACCAATGCAGTGATGGAGAAGAGAGCCTGGGAAAATGAAACTCCCAGCTTGTGCATTAAAATGTGCCAATTATTCTAGTCCACAGAGGAAAAGATGTGGCATTTTAAAATCATGGAAACCAAAGTCCCATCTATGAATAATACTGGGGTATTAGTGGATTAATGTGGCACACTTGTGCAAGCAGCAAACTGTTTCAGACTTTCAATCCCTGATTAAATCCTTTAGTTAATTTTATTTGTTTGCCTCAGACAACTCTCTACCTTAAAAAAAAAAAATCCTCTCTACAAGAAATCATCTGGTTCTTATTTGGCATTTCCTTCCTTCTTTCCTTCCTTCCTTCCTTCCTTCCTTCCTTCCTTCCTTCCTTCCTTCCTTCCTTCCTTCCTTCCTTCCTTCCTTCTTTTTCTTTCCTTCTTTCCTTTTCTTCCTTCCATCTTCCCCTCATCATTTGTTCTTAATAAGCGTCAGACTAAGATAGAAAAGAACTAGCCTGAACTTCAGGTTGTTATATCAACCTAGAATGTTTGGATGAATGTAAAATTATGTTTCTTCTTTCACACAGAGTCAACATGATTTCCGAATAATTTCTCAATTGAAGTCCAAGTTTAGTTGTTTAAATAGGTACATGTGAAAAAAGAATTTAATGTGAATTCAGATCATTCAGGCCATTTCGATAAACAATTTGGATAACTAAAGCAGAGGAAAAAACTCTGTATTTACTTAGGGTTTTCCACCTAAATTATTCAGAAAATGATTTCAGATCTTTGCCTCCTTTTGATGAAGTAGATGATAACCTAAGGGTTTGTCTGTATTGGATTCAGGACAGCCTATGGTAGCCCAGTAAACTGACCTATTAGGTCATTAGAGGACTAAGACAACCTGGAAGGAGGGAGAGGATAACCTATTCAGCATAAGTACAGACACGGCCCATGGCATATTGCTACTATTTTCAAGGAAATCTTGTGGTGTTCCAGCATTATTCTGAGCATTGGAAGTCCATGAACATTTGTGGAGAATCTAATAAACATTATAGATTTGATTATAAACAGTGGATTTACTTCCTTACAGATAAAAGAATGAATGGCAGCACCACTACATTAGCTGTAATGTGACATTTCTCTTAAAACTTTTAACAGGAGCCTTTCCCTCATTTTAAGGTTAAAACATTTATATTGATCAATGATGTCAGTTTAGAGTTATTTATATATTCAGAAGCAGGATCGGTGTTTGTGCAATGCTAGAAGACATTAAGATTTCTTTCTTAAAATGTAAAATTCGTGACATATTTCTCTGACCTTAAAAAACCCTGACTATA
The DNA here is from genome assembly GCF_014176215.1 of Rousettus aegyptiacus. NCBI lineage: Eukaryota > Metazoa > Chordata > Mammalia > Chiroptera > Pteropodidae > Rousettus > Rousettus aegyptiacus. Next base: position 39,056,166 of record NW_023416308.1, on the reverse strand, counting down.
ATCCTATTGCTGATTAACGTACATAGCCGGCACCCTTTCGAGCCCTCTTCTTTTCAGGGATCATCAAATTCCCATTTCAGATAGGAGCAATGATTTATTTTTACATACCATATGTTTTATGCACTGGGGTTTTGAAGCTTATTCAATGCTACAATGTATATTGATTTGTTTTACATTAAAGTTCCACTTAAACGGCTGGATTTCATTTTGCACACATAGTCTACACAGTGAACTCTACTACCATCAGCAGTCAGCTATTCGGACAATTAAATAGACATTGATGACTGATGTTTTGGCTTGATTGTCATTTATTTTTCTTTTAAATAAACTCCCTCTTAATTTAGGAAGCAGGTGTGATGGGAAACCACAGGATGTGGCTCTCCCAATTTTCCTTAAGTAGCCCTACCTACATATTTTAAGTTATCATAGAAAAACAAACGAACAAAAAATGACAGCATAAGTAGCAGTGCAGTCGTGACTGTCATTTAAATTAGTTCCCTGACTTCATTATACATCCCTGGTATAACTGATGCATTTGTGGATGTCATGTTATGATTGACATATTCCATAGATAAGTGGACAATGACCTGACCCTTGGTATGATTTGTAAAGGTGTCCATATTGGACAAGAATGAGCTCTTTACTGATCAATTAATGTGTCTAACATATATCCTTTCAAAATATTAACTTCCTTAACAAGTTACCGTAGTCCAGACTTTAGGGCCAAAGAAGTAACCATGATGATTCAAAAGTGCTGTGGCTCTTTCAGTTACAACATAGATAATTCCAAGTCATTTTATATTTTAGAAGTTCTTTGCTCCTACAATGGAATACTTTACACATTTATCTTATCTTCCTCCTGAGTATCCAAAAGTGCTTTGGAGAGCAAAGCACTTTTTCTCTCCATTTCACATATAGATGCAAGGGGGAAGGACTGTTGCAAAAAGTTGTAGCCAGGTGCTTTAGAGAAAATGTGGTGGCACCAGAGAGTAAGTATCAAATTCCTCAGGCAGGAGTCTAGAGCCAGCAGCACTGTGTATGGGTCATACTGAGAGCAGAATTTGAAGTTTAACCTAAGAATAACTCTCTGTGGGGCAAGTTTTCTGATAACCTGAAAAAAATTCCTCTGCCTGGCTTTACCTAGCTGGAACATGGAGTTAAAAGAGAATCCCATCACCAAACTGGCAGCTCAGTGTCATTCCAGCTGGATGCTGAACGTGCATCCTTCCTCTGGATGGGCTGCAGCTCCCTTTGGGAGTACTCAGGGTGGTTGACTGTGCATAGATGGAAGGAAGAATACATCCTCTGCCGTAGTGGTGTCTCAAGTTAGGAAGACAATTTTCGAAAGAGTCCAGACAGAATGGATTTTATCCCTGAATCAAATCTTTCTCTTATTCACACAGTCTCATCACAAGAATTTTAAAGCACAAAAGGAAATATGCTAAATTATTCTGAGCTGTCCACTTAGAATATGGTGCAAATTTTTCATCGTTACTAAACACTAAAAAATGACACTTCTCCCAAAGGCTTTCTAAAGCCTTATCTTCTTGTTCACTGATGTGGTTTATTCTTGTAGCAAGGTCTCTCTCCAGTTGAATCCCCCAGTTGGTCCATGGGTAAGAGGAAGGATAGGTGGATCTGTCAGCTGCCATATTCCAGTTTCTCCCAATTCTTCACAGGAACAAAACCCCAAGTATGGAATCTGAAGTAAGAGTAGTAAAAAAAAAAAAAAAAAAAAAAAAAAAAGGAAAATAGAAAACAGAGGTTTAATGATTTAACTGTTACTTAGACATAAAGAAATTCAGGTGGCCCTTGAGAATAAGGAATAGTCATAGAAATTAATAGTAGACATGCATCCCTTCCAAACAATCCATGAAGAAAATTAAATAGATAAAGTTGATAGAGGAAAGACTATTTACATTGCAAAAGGATTCATCAGAAGGGTTCATTCGATGGTGAGCTTTGCTACTGCAATTAAGTAATTGTTTACAGCTTGCTTCTTAATAGTGGGAGAAGAGAGGACGATAATATACAAAGCTAAGGTGCTGCAAGTTAATTCCTACTTTCCAAATTGCAGGTAAAACTAAAAATACAGCTCAAACTTTTCTTGAAATCATACTTAGACAATGGAAAAGATTATTCAGTTTTTGAAAAGTTGTTAATTTGCTTCACCCAGCTTTACTTATTTGTTTACTTATTATTTTTGCATGTGTATCTGTAACATTCAAAGTTGAAGCTGTGCCCTTCCTAACTTCAGTAGTCCTAGTATTTAAAAGTTTATTTTTGTGTGTTTTCAGAGCTGCATTTATAAACAAGACAACAATCTTTGCCTTCAGGTAGCTTACAGAGTAATGGGAAGGAGAGATGCATAAATAAACTTTTAAAAAGTTAGAAAAGAGTTACAACCAAGTTTGAACCACGTTCTCTGGGGGCAGATAAAGGAAGCATATAAGTCAGCCTGGAGGGAAGTGTGTGGGAGGGAGGCTGACAGAGAAAACTCTTTCACAGGCACGAGAAAGAAAGAATCCAGATGTGTCGGCCTCATGGGTTTTGTGTCTCACTGCCTTGTTCCTGGGTCTGCCTTTCAGCCTGACATTTTAAATCACTGCTTCCTTTGGCCTACCAGCCAGGACCTCTCTTCTGGCTGAGCTGTCAGATGCTGCGTTTGGAGCCACTCACTCTTCTTCATCCAATCCACAGTCCCTCAGGGAAATCCAGAAAATTTGCTTATAATTCTTAGCTACTTAGATCTTAGAAACCAGAACTAGCTCAAACATATCTCTTTCTCATATACAAGGTCTAATAAAGTGTTTCACGCGGAGTACCACTCAATATATCTTGGTTGAGAGAATCAATAAATGCATCTTCCCAGCTCAAAAAACATGCTTCAAAGAATTTAGCTATCAGCCAGTCATCGAACTGTTCTAGAATTACTGGGCATCACAAACCCTTGAAATACAAGCATGAAATTACCTTTCGGACCATTTGTACAAAGTCCTTGGAGTTCTGAGGTGACAGGCCCTGAAGTTGGCAGGTACACGCTTCAAGGGAGGATGCATGGGCCACAATCAAGATGTTATTTCCTGGGTGAAAAAAGCAAGGACTGGGAAGACCATTTCTATAAAGACATATATAAACTTTGTAAGTACTATTTCAGGGAGGGGCAAACATTGTCAAGAAGACAATTTGGCCAAGCAATATTTTGAAAATGTTTTGTATTGTTAAGGCAGCCTAAGGTTATTTAAAAAGAAAAAAGCCTTTAATTTTAAAATAATTATAGATTCAGAAGAGGTTACAAATATATACATGTATATATAAAATTGTAGTTGACCCTTCAACAACATAAGTTTGAACTGTGTGGATCCACTTATATGTGATTTTTTTCAATAAATACTATAAATGTATTTTCTCTTCTTTATGATTTTCTTAATAACACTCTTTTCTCTCGCTTACTTTATTGTAAGAATATAGTATATAATACCTATATCATATGAAATTTGTGTTAATCAACTGTTTATGTTATCAGTAGGGCTTCTGGTCAAAAGTAGGCTATTAGTACTTAAGTTATGGGAGAGTCAAAAGTTATATGTAGATTTCTGACTATGTTGGGGTTTACGCCCTTAACCACTGCTTTATTCAAGGGTCAACCGTACATATAGCATATATACAATACGATTGTATATTATATACACTGTATATATTGCACTATATATACAAACATATTTACATGTTATGTGGATATATATATATAGTGTATATATAGTACAATATGCACTTGCACGTGCATGTGCATGCATACACACACACACATACACACACCAGAAAGGTCCCACATACCTAGCCTCCTCCAATGGTAACATCTTGCCTAACTAGTACACTACCAAAATCAGGAAATGGACACTGGTACAATCCACATAGCTTATTTAGATTTTACCAAGTTTTACCTAATTCTATTCCATGTATAACTTTTCGTAAACACCATCACTATCAAGATACAAAACTCTGCCTACAGTGCTCTCTGCTACTCCCAATATAGTTTTCAGTAACTGTAAGCACTTGAGACTTTCTGGTGGCTAGAACATGCTGAGTATCTACAGCAGGAACATGGAAGTTGTCATGAAATGATTGGCTTTCTGAGTGATAACTAAAAGGTGGGAATTGTCCATAATACTGCTGACCAGGGCTATCCACTGCTAACATTTTGGTGTATATAATTCCAGTTTTTACCGTATGAAGGCAAATATTTTATCTTAAAAAAGCTATAGGAATGTACGTACTCTTTTGTAATCTGCCTTTTTCTCACACAAAAAAATTATAATGAATAGTCAGTTCTACATCTCGTCAAATATTTGAGTTCAGTGTTTATAAAATCAATAGCAAACAGACTCGAGTCTTACAGAACACTCTTTGTTTGGTGGTAACAGCAATGGCATGTGTGTTTGTGTAGGTGTATTTGTGTGTGGGTATCCACACTCCTGGATCAAATCATAGGCGAAACAATGTTATATTAAATAACTTTTTGAAATTGTAAAAGAAAACTTCCTTCACAGAGTGCAGGGTAAATAGATGGGATGCAGAATCTAAGATATTTGATATAGTAGCTAAGTCTGGTGCATTCCTATGGAATATCTACCATTTTAGGTATTCAAGAGAATATTACAAATTTAACATAAAATTATCTACAAGAAAAATCTGGAAATATTTTTTCTTTTCTATTAAGCAAGTCTACCAAAGCAAGTTGAAACATCTTGACAGCTTATTAATCATGATGGAGAAAGGGTCACATATTTAAATATGAAGTCCAAGATAATACTACTTACCTTTACTCTTACATTCACTTATTATTTCTTTTGTTACTTGGAAACTTCTACTGATATAAGTGTCATAGGATTCTGAAACCACTAATTTGCTGACTGGAATATGAGGTCTGTAATAGAAAAATGAATAAAGACAATAAAACATTTTGATCCAAAGACAAAGGGATTGATATGACTCTAAACTTTTAAGACCTTTCTAAAGTTTCCATAATTCTGTTTATCCATTTCCCTAGAAAGGAAGGAAGTAGAAGGAAGAGTATTTCTGTTATACAGAAGTGGGGTTGAAATATACAGACTATACATAAATAAAGGATATGGGTGCATGGTGACAGAGTGACCAGTTGAAAAATGAAATATCCAGTGCAGGTTTCACTTGCAAGGTGGCTCATAAGCAGTTTGACTTATTTTACTCACCATCAGTCCTAGATCACAGAGCCAATAGGAAGCAAAGTGGAGGTTAGATCTCATTATCTATTTAGATCACCAGATATCTCCTAAGTCTCTCTTCAGTAGCCTTTAAAACTATAAGCACAAAGGATAGGTTTTATTTTTAAATTTCGTTCCAGCTTTATTGGGATATAATTAACATATAATATTGTGTAAGTTTAGGGTGTGAGACATTTTCATTTGATACGTATATATTGCAAAATAATAATCACCATAGCCTTAGATAACACCTCCATCATGTAACTTACTTTCTTTCTTTCTTTCTTTCTTCTTTCTTTCTTCTTTCTTTCTTTCTTTCTTTCTTTCTTTCTTTCTTTCTTTCTTTCTTTCTTCTTTCCTTCCTTCCTTCCTTCCTTCCTTCCTTCCTTCCTTCCTTCCTTCCTTCCTTTTCTCTCTCTCTCTCTCTCTCTCTCTCTCTCTCTCTCTTTCTCTCTCTCTCCTCTCTCTTTCTTTCTTTCTTTCTTTTGTAGTGAGGACATTTAATATGCAGTCTCTTAGTGACTTTCAAGTATACTATATAGTATTATTAATTATAATCACCATGCTGTACATTAGATCCCCAGAACTTATTTATCTTATAACTGGAAGTTTGAACCCTTTGACCAGCATCTCCCCATTTTCCCTAGTCCCTGCAAACTACTACTCTACTGTCTGTTTCTCTGAGTTTGGCTGTTTTAGATTCCACATAAGTTATAGCATGTGCAGATATCTCTTGGAGCTCATGTTTTCATTTCCTTTGGATATGTACCCAGAGGTGGGATTCATGGATCACATGGTAGTTCTGTTTTTAACATTTTGAGGAAACTCTATACAGTTTTCTGTAGAGGCTGAACCAATTTACATTCCCATCAATAATGTAGGAGGATCCACTATTTCTCCACATCCTTGCCAACACTTGATATCTCTTGTCTTTCTGATGATAACTATTCTAACAGGTGTGTGGTGATATCTCATTGTGGTTTTGATTTGTGTTTCCCTGATTAGTGATGTTGAGCATCTTTTCGTGGTTCTGTTGGTCATTTGTATGTCTTCTTAGAGAAAATATCTATTCGGTTCCTCTGCCCATTTTTAATCAGATTGCTTTTATTTTACTACTGAATTGTGTGAGTTCTTCATATATTTTGGATATTAACCCCTTATCAGATATATGATTTGCAAATATTTTCTCCTATTCTGTAGGTTGCCTTGTCATTTTGTTGATTGTTTCTTTTGCTTTTTTGTAGAAGTCTTTTAGTTCGATGCAGTCTCACTTATTAATTTTGCTTTTTGTTACTTGTGCTTTTGGTATCATATCCAAAAAATCATTGCCAAACCTAATGTCAAGGAGTTTTTTCCTATGTTTTTGTCCAGATTTTTTATGGTTTCAGTTCTTATGTTTAAGTCTTTAATCCATTTTGAATTAATTTTTGTGAGTGATGTATGACAGGTGTTCAGTTTAATTCTTTTGAAAGTGGCTATTCAGCTTTCCCAACACAATTTATTTTAGAAACTATCATTTCCCCATTGAGCATTCTTGACTCCCTTGTCAAATATTAGTTGAGGGTTTATTTCTGGGCTCTTGATTCTGTTCCATTGGTGTATATGTCTATTTTTATGCCAGTACTATACTGTTATGATTACTATAGTTTTGTAGTATAGTTTGAAATCAGGAAATGTGATGCTTTCTTTCATGGTTCCATACAAATGTTAGGATTGTTTTTTTCTATTTCTGTAAAAAGCGTCATTAGAATTTTGATAGCAATTACACTTAATCTATAGGTGGCTTTGGGTGATACAGACAGTTTAACAATATTAATCCTTCAAATTCATAAATGTGGGATATCTTTCCACTTGTTCACATCTTTGATTTCTTTCACTAAAGTCTTGTAGTCTTCATTATATAGATATTTCACCTACTTGGTTAAATTTATTCCTAAGTATTATATTGTCGTTGATGCCATTGTGAATGAGATTGTTTTATTCTTTTTTCAGATGAGTCATTGTTAGTGTAAGAAACACAACTGATTTCTGTATGTTGAATTTGTATCTGTAGCTTTACTGAGTTTGTCGATTAGTTCTGATAGTTTTATGGTGGAATCTTCAGGATTTTCAATATATAAAATCCTATCTGCAAACAAAGACAATTTTCAGTTTGGATGCCTTTTATTTATTTATTTTCTTGCTTGATTTCTCTAGCTAGGATTTTTAGTACCATGTTAAGTAGGAGTGGTGAAAGTGGGCATCCTTGTCTTGTTTCTGATCTTAGAGGAACAACTTTCAACCTTTCACCATTGAATATGATGTTAATTGTGGCCTCATCACATATGGCCTTCATTTTGCTGAAGTATATTTCTTTGGCACTCAATTTATTGAGCATTTTTATCATGAATGGATGGTGTATTTTGTCAAATTTTTTTTATTCATCTATTGAGATGATCATATGATTTTATCTTTCATCCTACTAATGTGGTGTATCACATTTATTGATATTTATATATTGAACCATCCTTGCATCTTAGGGATAAATCCCACTTGATTATGATGTGTGATGATCCTTTTAGTATGCTGTTGAATTCATTTTGTTAATATTCTATTGATAATTTTTTACATCAAGAATATTGGTCTGTAGTTCTCTTTTCTTGTAGTATCCTTATTTGGCTTTGGTATCAGGGCAATTCTGGCCTTGTAAAATGATTTGGGGAGTTGTAAGCATAGGTTTTAAAAGTTGACGTTAGGTTCCTTTACTATTTAGGGTTTCTGGTCTATGAAGTATTTATCTTGTTTTTTAGTACAACTATGTCATATTTTCTGTTTTATTATTTTGTCTTTCATTTTTGGTATTTAGAGCATGGTGGGTAAAGGTGGTAGTGAGTTCTCAAAGTGAATTCACACAAAACCTTGATCAGAATACATTACTGCTGCTACTACTACTATTATTACTACAAAGATTTACTGAAAGTTTCCTGTGTGTCAGGCTCTGTGCAAAGCAGCTTCTTGCATTCTTTAACTACAGCCCTTCTAGCAACCCTTTGGTAAATCCTGAATTTATGAATGACAAAACTGAGGCTCAGAAAGGCTACAGATGACTTGCCTATGCTCACATTATTAGTGACTCTTAGAGCCTGGATTTAAACCTGGGTCTGATCAATGCCTGTAAACTTGTCCTCCACTTTGGACCATTTTTGACAGGATCCTCCTCAAGGCTGCCTTTCTGTGCATTTGTGTTTTCTGTCCAGAGAGGAAGGATGCTGTTCTATTTGAAGAAAACCTATCCTCATTCTCTCAGCAAGCCTATTTCTTCTAGGAATCTTACAACACCCTGGGGGCCAGAGAGAGACATGAATTACCACCTGTTATGGTGTTCTGGAACAAACTTTCCCCCCATTCATATGTCTCATCTAGTTCTTTTATCACTTATGTCACCTGGTCTCCCACAGGGCTCCTCCCTCACCTGTGACAAAAGGCCTCTTTGTATGGTCCAGAGAATAGTTTCCAGGGTGAGATCATGTTGTAATTTATAAGACTTGTTTAAGTAAGAGCAGGTAAATGTTGGGATCCAGTTCTTGCCTTTGGCAGTTCTTGCCTTGAAGTGGAACCTAGGAATGGCTTCCGTGTTTGAGCCACCAGTCCTGATGGGAATGGGACAGGGTCAAAGCTTTCTCACCCTGTCAGCAGCACATGCCATGCTCTAGCCACACCTGCAGGACTCATGTACTATACTGAGAGTCAGGTAGGCCTCCAATCACCAACTAAACCTGGAATCCCGAGCTCTAGGTGCTCAGGGAGCATTCTTGGAACAATTTTCTCCCCAGTACATTCTATTCCTCATCCTGCTTGAGTCAAGAATGTAGAGCAGGTTTCTGTCTTGAGCCCCATACCAAAGTTTGATTCATTGCCCCTCTAACACTTCAGATTCATGCCCCCACTAATTCTCTACCATCCTTAGCCAAGACCCTATTCCTGTTCCGCAGCCCCATCCAACTGGTGTGTGTGTGTGTATGAGCCACCAGCCTCATTAGTTTCCCTCAACCCAGCTTCTAGTCTTGTCTCCCTCCTGCTCTAAGGTGACAGGTCTCTTTAAGTGGCCCTTGCTTGACTTATAATACGCTGGCTATCAGTCTTTGCCTATCACAATATTTCTTCAGTCATTTGGATACCACTACTTGCTTCAGAAGGCCCACTCACTTTGCATAACTAATTTCAGAAGGAATTTAACTCTAGGGGTGGTGCTTCTCACATGCTTTATCACTGACTTTCTCAGTTGACTTACAAAATTAGCAGCTGAACCTTTTTACCCCCCTTAAACACAAACGACTGAATTGAATTTTGATTCTTCTGTAGAGGAAAAGAAAATCTGGAATAAGGACCATGTTCTGACCCCCACATCCCTGGCATTCATCATTCTGCTTGTACTGCTGATGGGATGTGTGATCAGTGTGTGCCTGGATGTGTTTGCGTGCACTGAAAGATCATATGGCACAATTCTGGAGACCTTTGTAAATCAGCTTGGGAAGAACTGCAGGACACACTTAAGGAGGAAGCTGAAGACATAGTTGGCCCAGGTTGGTCTGGGAGGTGCTGGGTGGTAAGTGAGGAAAGTCATTTTACCAATGTTGGTAGCAACTCACCTTCTTTCCAGGCCAGAAGGATGATGGCTGTTGGCATGGGAACAACAATTTATTGCTGTTTTCCTCAAATAATAGAAAAATAGTGGCCATATCTTGTAAAGGACAAATGTAAAGGATATTAGTATGGAATCTGATCGATTGATATGATTTTATTTTTGAGGAATGCAAATTCCTTTAAAGCAAGAAAAAGTAGCACACATTAATTTATGGGGTTATTTGAGGTCTTATTTGCAGAGCAGGAAAACGAGTATGAGAAAAAGATATTTTCTTCTTCCTTAGCCAGAAACTCACATGGCTTTATTTGTGGTTTGGGTATGTATTTGAAATGAAAGGTCAAGGGATGTCACAAGAAAGGAATTTATGCTTACATTGGTCACTTGCTCCAATTTCTGCCCTAAGAAATACAAACTCCATTCCTCACTATATTGGTTGTGAATAGCTGTTCCTCCTCCAAGATATTTTACAAATGTCTGAGTGGATTTTTGATAGTTAATGTAACTATATTATTGTTGGTTACTTCTTTTTTGCATGTGGATTATTATTCACATGAGCAATGTACAAACACTTCTTTTCAGTTCCAGCATAGACAGTCTGGTACAATGGTAAAAAGCAAAGAACTAGGAATGAGAAAATTTTAAAGCAGATCACACAGTGCTTCACATGCAGAAAATAATCAATAAAAGTTATTGTTGTTGTTATTAATATTATTATTATTATTATTATTATTATTATATGTAGCCACTAAATGTACAACTTTAGGCAAAGCCACTTGTACACTCTTATATATAAAAGTGGCTTGCCTACATTCTGGGGTTATGGCAATAATACATAAAGATAAAGAAAATTAAAAATGCTTTGAAAAATTAAAAATGGCAATCCAAGGTAAGACATTATAATTTACTTTATCTTCCAACAAGCTTCTGGAACTCTGTCATTATTTGCTGGTGCCTGCTCCTGGAACACAAAGTGGTTTTATTATTTACTGAAAGAGATAAAATAAAGTCAGGAAAATCCAATGTGTATATAGGGATATAATGTAAACTATGCTAAATACAAGGGAATGCTGGCTTTTTCCAGTTTTGCTTTTTCAAATTATAGCTTGACCTCCTCCAATATGGAGAACTGCTTGTGGGCTATGTTTGGTCCTTCATCTCCTTAAGTAGCCTGGCCTGGAGTAGCGAAGTACTTCTACCCTGGCCTTAGGAAACAGCAGTTTCAAAGGGTTACCTGTAGGTTGTATCAACACTCAGGTTGGCTGCAGCTAACTCTGATGGAGGTATCCACGCAGGTAATGTGTTTCCAGCAACCCATTTTGTCCACTCAAATAAGCCAGGCTCTACACGAATCTTCAAGTGATTTTCTTGTTGTAAACCTTAGAGGTAAAATAAAAGGAAGATGATGGAAACACCACCTTGTTCTCAGTGGGAAAGTAAATTAGAGGTCAAACTGTTATAAAAATTCAGGCAAACCTTCTATTCTCTTTCCTACCAGATGCTACACATAATGGAAAGAAACTAGAAATGCGGGTTTGGACAAGGGTTTTTAATATTTGTGTGTGTGTGTGTGTGTGTGTGTGTTACAAATATATGAATTTAATACTCTGGCCATACCACCAGGATGTATGCTGGCTTTAAGCAGTATCTGGTTTAAGAAAAAAACAACAAGCCATTATCCATAACATTTACATAGTTCTGTGACTAATATAACTCTTTTTTCTAAAGTAAGTTCCAAGATTGCCTTATGAAGAAATTTCAGAAATTTTTTTAGCATCCACTACTCTATAATAGTTTATGTTGTATTTGAATATTGTGTAAATTATTCATTTTCTCTATCAGAATATCCGATGTCGAACATTTACAAATGCCAGTGGATGAGTCCCATTTTATAGTGTAATCACACTCAGGGTAGGAATTGTCCTTGTTTAACTCTCTTTAGATTGCCTTAAGCCCATTTTTTTTTTTTCTGTACAAATGTAATAAATAATGCATTCTAATACATAAATGCATTCTGCTTTACTTAAGATTAATGAATAGAAGTCTTGAATATAGTGTAAATTCTTTGTTGGCTCAGGTATTTCTGGCTCATTTGTTTGTTTGGCATAGGTAAACATTTCAACACTGTTTCTTCTCGTTTTCTTTCCAAGGGAATGAGAATGGTGATCCATAGATTTTATGGTGAAGGTTGAGTATTTTTAAAGTCATTCCAAATAACTGAAGAAATAGGGATGATTAAGATGTGCAGAAACTTAGAAGCAGCACTGCTGCTAAAAACAAGAGGCTAACATAGCAGAGTGGGAGGAAGTGGCTTCACTGTTTCAGTAAGAGAAAGGATCATGCTCTGTAAACTTTAAATTATTACCAGGCAACAATATTTTACACTCCCACAATTTGATCAAGAAAAAAATATTCAAGAAAAAGTTATTTGTATACTTCCTTTCATAGTGCTTTTGCTGCTAGAATATCGTTTTGGGACTTTTGTAGAGACATACTCTGAAAGAATCATTGCTAAAAAGTCCAAATTTGAAGATTTCAATTGGCTAATGTCCCACAAATCTTCCTGGAGACAGAAGAATGGACTAGCTGACCTTGAACAAGTCTTACCTTTCAAAATGTTGTATGCAGTCTGAACACAGCGCAGGGATGGGGAGCAATAAATGTGATCAATAATGGTGTTACTTTCTAATAAGGCTTCCCCTGCAAAGAAAACCAAAAGGGAATCAATCTGATGGATTTACTCAGTCTTGGCTTGACCTTCGATGTGGGAGAGGGTACCAGGTAGATGCTGTAAATCTCCCTTTTTCACTGGGGGCTTACACAGAGCCAGTAGTTTCAGCCTTGTTTCCAACAAATCCTTTAATCAGAGTTTCTATGAGAGACCAAATGAAAGGCCCCTTCTTATCTTTTTCTTTTCTTTTCTTTTCCCTGGTGCGAAGAAGTGGCAAAATGTCCATCTAAGAGACCTAGAAACATGATAATGCTAATTTCAAGTTTGTGTTAAAATGAGAGGGTCTATACGGTGAAAATTAGGTCTCGTTTTAATTTTATCCTCTGCTAAACAAAGTTTCAACTAGTCATATTCTTGGACACCAGAAGTAAATCCCAACACTTGATACTTCAACACATTTCTTATGGAATCAATATCTTTTCTCTACTAGATAAAGTCTAAAAACCTTAATATGGTGGTCAAAGTCTTTTGTGAAATCATTTTTGTTCATTTCGCCAGCCTAATTTTATGCCTTGCTCACAATCTATGCTCTAGAAATAAGATAGCTTGTTTCCTCTATACTCTTTATGCTGTTTCTCATGTGTATGACTTTATGCTGTTTTCACTGAGAAGTCCCTTCCCTACCCCTGTTCCTTCTTTGCCCAGCTGACTTCCACTTTGGGTCTCAGCTTACCTCTCATCTCTTATGTGTCTTTTATTTGTGCTTCCATAATTCTCTACACATACTTTTATTTTTTTAATACGATACTCTAAGTTATTTATGTACTTATAAGTTTGTTTCCCTGAGGGTGGGGATTCATGCTTGGATCCCCAATATCTAGCACAGTACCTGCACAAAATAAGTGATCAATCAACATGTGTTAGGTGATTTTACAGGACAATGCTGCTGTCTCTGTGTGGCACATTCTCTGCATAGAACTGAGCATCTGAAAAGGATCAGTTGGCATCCATACATTCGGCCACTCCAGGGTTCCCTTCTCCTTTCCCTTGTGCTAGAAGCTGACCTGACCTCTCTGCCACACCAAGTCTAACTTTGCCCCATTACTGGATCATATGCCCCTCAGTAGGAATTACACCTTGTTCACTTTGGTAAACCACGCCAAGTGCAGTGTGCTCAACTTAATGGTTACATAAGAAATCCCTTAAGGAAATTTACTACTTTTAGGAAATTATAGAATTCCCGAGAAGTGTGCTGACATGCCTATTGGAACCAGCATTCTGAGGACATGACCAGGAATGGTTTTGCAATCACTCCAGGACACTTACCCACTAGTCTCGCTTGCATGCATCCAAACACAGTGATAGGAGCATCTTTCTCGTAATCCCGGAAACCACCACTTCGCTGAGGTAAGCTATGAGGCATGTTCAAGTTGGTGCGTATATAGCGGCCTAGAAAAAAGTCAAAGGCTATGTGAGTTTCTCGTTTCCTTAAGACTTCCATTGCTGATCCTGACAGCCTCTCCTTTGGTAGAGCGTCTTAGAATCTACTTCTTCATTCTGCTGACAAAAGTGACAAGAGTAGAAACCAGACACCCTAAAGCAGAAAGGCTTCTACGATATGCAAGCCTCCCTATCTTAAACATGCCACTCAAATAAAAAAGGAATTAAAATAAGCCAGGGTGATTTAATGGTGGGAATTCTGGCCGTGAAATGAGGATTCCTGTTTCTGCCTCTGAAATTACTACAAGATCATGGCAAAATATTTGCCTTCTTTGGTCGCTGGTGTCCCAGTTTATAGAATGGAGACAAGAACATTTGCCTCTTTCTTAACACTCAAGACATACAGGAAGGATTTACAAGAGTAACAGATTACAGACTTTTCTATAGCCCACGCAACCATATGACTCCAGCCAGATAAATGTAGCTTGACTGTTCCCCCTAGAGGCCATAATAGGAATGCCAATGCTGAGCAGGCCTACCAGCTACTCACCTTTGGCATCAAAGCACTGGGATAGCCAGTACTTCCCAAAGACAACATCCATCCTTTCACCATGCCGACACACAAAGAGACATCTCTTTTGAGGCCCAGGCTGGCTGTTGACCCTCAGAGGCTGCAGATAAAGAAAGGCAATTAGTGAGGAAAACATGAGAAAGTTGACATGTCCTGGAGCCAAGTGCCAAGTGAGTTGAGCTCCAGAGTAAGTTCTGCCAATGTATAACTTGGATAAGCCCCTTACCTACCTTGTATTTTGGTTGGCCTAGCTGTAAAATTGGGTTAGTAAGACTCATTCTACAGGTCTCACAAGTTATTTTGAGGATAAGATGAGTTGAACTGCAGGTGCTTTGCAAAATAAGAAGGGTTATGAAAATGGTATTATTGCTGCTGCTGTTATTAGCAGGAGTGATGTTTGGCCAATACTAAAATATGAAAGCCAGTTGAGTTACAGTTCAGAGGTAAAACTAGCCAGTATGTAGGGATAGCCATCTAGTAGGACAACTTCTTGCCCTAAAGAGCTGTTTCATCAATTTCTTCCGGGAGTGAGGACTTTTATTATCACAAATCAAATATGTCTACCTTATCTCTAATGTGTGGTTAGAACACATGGTTCAATGGTCTCCTCCAGCAATAAGGTCTGGTTTGCCAATTCTAATCACAGTTTAGGCTCTGTTGTTCAACTACATAAACATTCATATTCCCAGAAACAATTCAAGAAGGATTACTGCCACTTCTGGGTGATGAAATAGGCAAGTCTAGTCAAAGGCATGTCCAAATGACTTTGGTTTCTATAATTGCAGAGTGGACTATTATAAACGTTTATATCTTCCTTCTTTCTGATAGAATCAGCTATTCCCAGTTCCCTTAGTGCTGCCAGCTTCATGTGGGCTAGCATTTACTTTTGTTTCCAGTTGCCCTGACAAAATTAATATGTAAGATGGTGGCATAGTTTTCCCCCTCTCTTCTCCCACTGTTCCCTAATTCAAACCCTGGGCTCTAGCCAATGTGATCTAGTCTCATGATCCTCAACATGTTTGAACTTTCAACTTGCCTTTGTCTGTATTGTTCAAAATGACTCTTCCCCACTCTCATTCTGCAAACTTTCTGGTATACGTGGAGCACTCTAGCATAAGTACTGTGCTAAGAGCCTTATTCTTTATATTTCTTTTAATATATAATATTTTTCATTAGAGTTAACATACAATATCATATTAGTTTCAGATGTACAAAATAGTGATTCAACATTTGCATACCTTACGGTGTGATCACCATGATAAATTTAGTAACCATCTGTCATTGTCCAAATTTATTATGCTATTATTGACTATATTCTCTGTGCTGTATATTACATTCCCATAACTTATTTATTTTATAACTGGAAGTTTGTATCTCTTATTCTTCTTCACCTTTTTCACCTCCTACCCTATTTCCTTTAATCATCACAATGGCCTGCAAAATACGTACAATGATTACTTTTTTTATAAGTAACATGTTCTCCCCTCTGCAGCATACCCCTCCTTACAAGACCAGACCCAGATGCTGGTAGTTATTGTCAGGGTCATCCATTTGACTCTTCCTAGTCTTGAAATTTTGTGTATCTTAGCAGCCTCACACTTGGTTCATAGATAATCAGTGACTCTCTAGTAGAGTTGAGGACGTGATCCTGATGGTCAGTCTTACCTGTGTGGGCTGGCAGATGATAGTCAGAGGAGTCATCTCCCCCAGGCCCTGGTCCTCATATGGGCGCCTCTCCAACATGCCATCACAAAATGAGAGAGCATTGGAAGATGATGTATTTAAGATCGAGTAAGAACTACAGAGGAAGATAAGGAAGATATTAACTGCTTTGGCTAGAAGTCATCAGCATGTCATCCTTGGACTAATAGGAACTGCTCCCTGGGCAGTGCAATGGTAGGGAAATCTGAGCAGGGGGTGCCTCACTACTGGAACATCTTGTTTTATGTTTAAGTCTTGTAGATAATAAAGGGGGTAGATAGATTTCTGTACTTGAAGCAGATGAATTCATCTTTCTGGGAAAGGCTAGAACCCATGATTTTGTGCTTATTAAGATGCCACAGACATGGTTGGCACAAAAGTCATGTTAAAGAATAATGAGGTATCGATTTTGCACTATTGTTCCCAGCTATTTTTCTGGCTCAAAAGAAATAATTCCTGTTTCTTTTAATCTTTTCCATAGTGATTTCCATCTAAACTGACAAATTAGAGGGAACATTTTTACTGTCTCTACCACTTTGCCTGCAGCTCCTAATGGTCAAGGAAACCTTATGGCCATATGCTCTATTCTACCTTCTTCAGTCTTTATTCATCTGGTGAGAATGGTCTTCTCTTTAATAATTAAATAACTTAATAGTTTAAATAATTCTGTATTTAATCATCTTGTTGGAGGTGAGATGGAGAAAGGAGTAAAGTAGTGAGCCAAGAACTCTCATTTCTGGGTGTAACAGTATAACTACAGAAGCCTAAAAGAGGTCTTGATGAAAGAGAGGTAGCAAATCATTTCACATTGAAATTATTTTCATTATTTAAGACCTCCAAAAAGCTTTATCTAATAAACATTGCAATTTAAGTATGATTGCTAGGCAAATCTGTGAACATCTCCTTCTGTATCACCGGGCAGACCAAGGGAGAACACTGAAACTTTAGATTTCTTGCTTCTTTACAACTAGGGTAACATGCATCCCAGTTTGCCCAGCATAGCCCTCGTTTTTATCTGTTGACCCAGCAATCTGTGCAGTTTAACACATCTGTTCTCAATTGTTCATTTTTAACACAGTATTATCCTTAGAATTTAATTTTGAAAAGAACTTTTTATAGTTACAATAAAAAGCTAATTGGTTGTTAGTGCAAATTCTTTCAAAACACTGTATGGTTTTAGCACCCTTTTCACTCTTTGAAGCATCCCTTTCTTTGACTGTAAATAGACTCCTCCTACGTATACACAAAGGTCACAGAAGAAGCAAGCCCCCCAAAAAGTGATGTTTCAGCCCTTGTGCATATCAGAATCACCAGGGGAGTTTTAAAAAATACTCATGCTTGGGTCTCACTCTTAACAGATTATGATTTGCAAGTCGGGGGTGGGACCCAGGGACCTACGGTTTAACAAAGCTGTATCAAGAAGTGTGATGTACAGCCAAATAAGACCTATTATGGTAAAATTTAAGCAACCGTAAACCAAAGAAATCTTATGACCTTCACATAGTCTAATAGACCATCTGTTCTCCTTTATTTTAAACTGAGACTCTCCCATACATCACACAGTTAAAGAAAATTCACTTTCACTGTCTGATTCATCAAAGCTTCAGGGCGTGAAATGTCTGGATGTAATTGTCCTGACATCATGCTTGTACCTGCCCCTTAATTTAATTTATTATAGCTGTGAAGACACTGATAGAATCCCTTTTCTTTCTCCTTTAGCTCAGTTGGCAAGGAGAATGCTAACCTCCTTCTCTTAACTGTCGCCGTAATCAAAGGACCTGACTCAGTCTGAGATAGTATGGGGCTGTCAGTTCCAGTAAGACAACAGTCAGACATTTTATGTTGAGAGAAGCATAGGGAGGAAGCTGACTCCCAAAACGTCTTCTTAAGTACCAGGAAGGCACTGGCACCTCCCTAGGACACATCAGTTCTGTATGTAAGCCCAGAAGGACCAGCCAGACCACCCTGATTCAGAAGACATGATGTGGCTTTACCAACTGACAAATATCTAGGGATACTCAGAACCAGGCAAGATGCTCTAATAAAGGGTGGAAGGAGAATATTTCCTTAGTATGGACTCAGACAACTGAGGACTAGGTAGGAAGGGTTGTGAAGGGTCAGAGACCCTACGGCTTTACTTGTTGCTTGAATCCCCTTAACAACTTCCCATCAAGTCAGCCAGGTCATGCTCCATCACTCCCTGAGGCTCTACCTCCTCGAGTCTCTCTTTGGTTAGAGGTGAGAGAAGAGTTGCCTCCCTGAGTCATTTCCACCTCTGGGGGTAAGTAGGAAAGTGCAACTCTTCTATACAATCATTTTTGTAGAGGAGACATTTGATTTGAAGACATATAAGAGTACTAGAAAACACCAATTAGAAAAAAAAAACCCCAAAGATCATAAAGTTAATGACTACTTTAGATTAAGTGCTGTTATATATGTGGCACTGATCCATGTAAAGATAAGTCTTTTATTGCGGTCTTCGCAACACCCCTGTGAGTTAATTGCAAATAATTACCATCTTCATTTTATAGATTAACAAACAGAGGCTCAGAGAGGTAATGTAACTTGGCTAAGTTCACACAGCTGGTAGGTGGGAAAGTTAGGATTTGAATCTAAGACTGTTGGAATAAAACTTCAAATTCTTAATTATAACATTCTAACACCTAATGTTAATATTTCCCCACTCTTAGTAGGGTTGGCTGTAGAAGCTGATAGTTTAATTTCGGACATGGTTCCCTAGGAAATAATATCACTAGCAATTTTTCAAATTGAAAGGAGATAACATTCAGACCTTCCTGTGATCCATGGACTTAAGTCACTTAGGTTTACCCATGTTTCAGCCTGACCTCTACTTTGGACAAGAGTGGGCTTGGATATAGTGATCTGAAATAAGTCAGCAGGGCTTCCCACATACTCTTCTTTTATATGTAACCCTACTCTTAAAAAAGTAATCTAAGAACGGTTTATTATCAAGAACCTTTTAATTCTGTTTATTCATGTATATTATGCTTCACTTGTTTTCATAAAGATAAAATGGTAACTTTGGAAACCAAACTTATTTATTTTGATGTTCAGAAACATTTCTGAAAAAACAAACATTTAGGGAACATAAGGCAGCTTCAACCTTTCAATTTGTGTCACACAATGCTGGATGTTCATGAGGCAGGAGTTGAGGGTGGACTAGAAGGAAGAGGAAGGAGTTTCTGGGTACTGGGTGACTAAGGAAGAAGATGTTCTTTTCCATCTTCGGGTTTGTGGTTTGTCTGCTGGCTGCTAACCAGGGTAGGGGACCTTTTTCCCTTTTCTCCCTCCAGGCAACGTACTCACTGAAATCCCGCCACTCTGCTTCTCTTTTATGGTGGCAATAACAATGTTAGACACCATGCAGCTTGAGCTCAGAGCTTCTGGCCCCCAGCCACACTGGCACATGGAAAGAACAAGAGGGAGGGTAAACAAACCAGCATGCACACCCTGGCGAGATGCCTGAGTGTGTCAGGCTGGCTTTGAACTTCTCGGATTAGGAAAGAGAAGATGCCTTTTATTCCTATTTATCTACTGGGACAAAGCTGGCCATACAACACAGGCCACTCTGAACATGAGAGCAGTTTGGTTTAGTGAGAAATGAGTGACTAGGGGAGGGGGGACCATGTATCATTTTAGGTTCTGGCAGTTGCCCATTTCCTTAGATATACTCTCTGTCATCTAGGCATTTATGTGCCAATTCTGAGGACTTGCTCTAAGGGCAACCAAATTAAGTTAGTGGTAGTTAGGTTTCCTAACTCTTGCAAACCCTTTTGTTACTGATATGGCCAGTGTAGGGGAAACTGCCTAGCCGTTCTGGGGAGTCAGACCACTCTGAGCAATGACCCAGGACAAAGTGGACAGAAATCTGAAAGCCAAGAAGATTCAGCACTAGGATGACCCACACTTCAGTCATGAGAGGGGGACCCCTAAGCAGCCCTGATTCAGTCTTTGATCTGGAACTCAGACAGGTAGCTACATCAAATGAGACAGGCAGAGTGAAACAGAGAGATCCATTGCTCATTTTTCTTGTGCCTCCAATAAGTCAGTCCCTTACTGGAGGTTTGGAACTAACAGACTTCCTTCACCATGTACTCCATTTACTGTAATTACTGCCCAGTGTGTCTAGAATGAAGTCCATTTCCCTGCCACCCCCTGAAAATCCACAATGTTCTTCAAAAAACAGCAGGCAAAGAACTCTGAGTCAGCTTACCCATGAAATATCCAGGTGCTACATTCATCAGCTTTGGTGATGTAATTCTCAGGCAGTAGTCCAGAACAGCCGGTGGTTAAGGAGGTGCCATAGATCCAGCCCTCGCTGGTGCTGGTCTGCTCCATAGGAGACATAAAGATGAAGTCCCCAGGGACCAGCTCCAGCTCATCGTCATTCTGTGGGATGTAGGGGTAGATCACCTGTAATGTCTAAAAGGAAGAGAGGGATGAGAGAGGCCCACATATGACATGTTTTCCCAAGTTCCTCCAGGGCAGACGTGTGTTCTGCTTTCACAGTGCCTACATCCAGATGTTGACATTTACAGGCACCCCTTGGGGCTATAGGCTCTGAGTAGATTTGGATTTAGATCAGAAAGTATTTCTTCTCTTTTCAGGGTATTGTGGGTGTGTGCCTGGTGCTACTGGATGGTTACAGACTTTCCTTCAGGCATGTCTTTGCTTCCCTTCATGATTCAGATACGGTTTTCAGAAATTCATCTATCTAAAAGCCCATAGACTCTCCAGTGAACTGCTATACAAATGGGGTTGGACCTAGTTTCTCCTGCTCCATCACTGGGGTAGGCGCCATAATAGACATTTTAAACACAGCTCATGAAAAGCTAATTTTCCACATGCGGGTAATGATGGGCCAGCTGGAGAGACTATCCTGTAGGAAAGCTTTGGGAATGAAGTCTTTCCCTTTCTATGTAACTCAGTTGTTTAAACAGGATGTGAATCTCTGCCTTCAAGGAGCTTTTCTTTAAATCTACATTTTTAACAAAAATCTTGAAAGAAAAAAATATCTTTCATAGTAATCAGTGTGTATGTCTGTGTAACCAGCTTTCATCAAGGAACAGATGGCGACCACGTGTTTCTTTTTTGGGGCTCAGAAAAAAGTTCCAGGGCCAACCACAGGCCATGTTGTTTGGCTGATTTATTCCATTTTTTGCCTCCTTTCCTGGTATATATAGACATCATAGGCATTGGCATGATGACACTTTGGAAAATGTTAATTTTACTTTTTTTTTTTTTTTTATTAAACAGAAGACCTCAATAGTAATAAAAATATTTCCTATCCCACTTGTTTTGCAAGGGACATTAAGATATGGTGATGCTTTAACAGCTTTTCTTATGGTTTTGAAGCCACTAGAAGCAGGCTATATCCTCTGGTTTCCATGTCCATATTTTTAACTTTGTTTAGCCTCGGTTTTCTCATCAGTAACATAATATTTGGACTATAAAAGTCAAATGAGACAATATAAAAAAACTTCTTAGGAAAGAGGTTTGTACATAGAAGGGGCATAATTGTTACTATTGAACTATGATGCCTCATTTCCTAGGTTATGTCTGTCTTTCTAGCTGACGCTGAGCCCTGGACTGTGTGATGGGTAATCGGCTCACTGGTGTCAAAGTGATACATCAGAGTGTGTCCTAAAGAAAGAATTTCCTTCTGGAACTCTCTAATGAAAGGAGCCAGAAAAAATGTGATTTTTCTCAGAGAATGAAAGTGATAACGCACAAAACTCAACTGTACCACTAGATTCCTGATTTTCCTTTCATTTAGGACACCTGTTTCTTTCCCCATTCCAGTGTCTCTTTCAGCTCTAGATCTTATTTGCCCCTGATCACCACCCACTCTTTTCCCTGTCCTCTGTCATATACACACTCAAACTACTTTTGCAAACTAACCAGGAAGGTTTTCTCCTGGATTGTTAAAATAGTTTAAAGAAAACGATATTCAGAAGAAATCTCTAAGCTAGGCATGTGATGATCCACTGAAAGGAACAATCCTTCTTCTGGAATAGGGTGAAGAGAGGCACCAAGTTATGGGGAACAAGTGTACCTTAGATATTCAAACATAGCATAGTCTTGCCTAATAATGCCTTTGGTCCAGTAGTGTTTTTCCTCTGAGAAACTTAAGGGGACTTCAGAGAAGAACTCATTCCTCCTATCACTTAGAGGGGATGAGTATTCTGCCAATAGGTTATCTCCAGAGAAGTTTAGGCATAGCAAAGGGGGGTAGGAGAGAGTGTGTCCTAGGTAGAGTAGTTCGACAATAAGTAGGTTTGATTTATTGAATAAAAGAATTAGGGTATTGCAGCAAATCTAAAATTGTAACTGATGCCTATGTCCCCATAGCCCTGAGTTTGACAGATACCAGGACACACGCCTGGATTTTACTACATTATATTTTTCTTTTGTTTAATGTTTAGCATCTACCTGTAAGAATTCTTGAGTCTATCTCAAGTATGCTTTTGCTCCCTTCCTATACAGGGACTAAACTCAAAGTTTGCTATGTGAATATAAGAACTGAACTAACTGACCATCATTGCCTTTGAAGCCCTTTTACTCTTAGTAACAATAATAGCTGCACTATTTTTTGTTGTTGTTATTATTGCACACACTCTGTGCTTAGTATTATCTTAAGGCCTTCCCATACACTCTTTTTAGTCTACACAACAGTCCAGCAAAATATTATCACCATTTTACACATAAGAAAACTAAGAACTGGAGAGTTATAGAAGTCATAAAAGTGTATCAACAACTGTTAAAGGCATGGGGCCAGGATTTGAAGCCATGTGTGCTAGAGTCCAGAATTTATGTCTTTTGTATAACCCTGTCCTTCCTCTAGATATCTATTGCTTGGAATATAAAACTGGCTTGACCCAATGTAATCACTAACATACAGGAGACTGAATGAAGTACAAACAGGCATTTCTAAGTCCTAATCAAGTGAGAATCTAAACAGCAGAGGGAAGAGACCTAGGAGTTTTCCTGTGTATCACCTGCTGAGTGTCCCTCCCTAAACCACTTTCCTTCTCTGGACATCCGTTACCTCACTGGAATGACCAATCAAACTTGCCTCCTGGGTACAGAAGAAAAAGGCAAGAAGTCTACATATGTGGGGGAGTGCAGGTAAAAGCCAAATGACCTCAGAAGGAAAGCTTTATCAGAAGGAACAGTAATAAATGAGTTTTACAAATAAGAGATAAAAGAGGCCAAGCTATTTTTAGAAAATAATTCATGCAGGCATTTGCTGCCTCTTTCCCGCAGTGCCAATGTGGGTCAGGCAGGAAAGCAATTACCCTTTGAGTTAACTGGAGGGCAGTGTTGATTAGAAGATATTTCTTGTAAAATTCCATTGAATTCCCCTTCCTTCTCTTAGAAAGGTGACTTTTCAGAGTTCAGCTGCATACAACCCTTAACTTTTTTTTCTTTGTCCTTGGAAGGAGTTCAATCAGCCACACCTTTCCAGTTATATTTGGGATGCATCCTAAGCAGTTCTAGGAGATATCAGAATTCTTAAGTAAGATCAACCCATTCTCCTTGTGTTTTCACGGAAACTTGCATCAAATGACTCAGAAAAAGAACATGACATTCCCATCAGCAGAGTCAGAAAAAGCTGCATGTCCCTGACACTACAGGCTGGATCATTAGGCCTGGACCCGGGTTTCATAGGTTCTTCCTAACACTTCCAAATCAATGATGAGGTTACCTGGTAGACCCTGAGGTTTTAACTTTTTTCACATTGAAAAAATATCTAAAAGAGATGTTCAACTAAAAAAATCAGTTCTTTTACTGTTCAGAATCTGATAAACAAATATAAATGTCATTAATTGGCTAACAAATTTTTTGTCAAACTATGTGGGGATTTTTTGGATGATTTTCCTATCCTTACTGGTCAGAATCCTTTGGTTCGGGGTTCAGCTGTGGTCCTGAATTGCTATTTAGCATTAGACCAGCCACTTAATCACTTTGTGTCTCAGCTTCTCCTTCAGAAATGAAAAAAGACTATATTATTCTTCAGAGATAGCATATGCTTCTCCTGGAATGTACTATGGATTCCCTCAAAACAAGGATGCCAGAATAATGCCAACTTTCCACCTGCATTGGGATTCAAATTTTCCACTGATGTCTCCCATGTGACATACACAAATTCTCATCACGTTTGGTCTGTGTTTTAATTTCATGTGTGTCTATTCTCTTTCTCTCACTGAATTAAAAGCTCCTTGAAGATAGGACCATAATTTAAAATTCTCCTATGTTCCATGGTACCTTGCATGTCATAAATAGTCAGCGAGTAGCTGTTGATTGTATGTTGGCAGATTTTTTTTTTGTATATATACATATGTGTTCTCATCACCCAAGATCAAAATGATGTGTTTTATTTATTAACACCATGAATTAATATAATATTTAAAATTTTTCCAACATGCTTTTCTCTCATATCTATTCACCCATTCAATATCTATATCATTCCAGTAAGGTTGGCAGGGAAAATAGAACAATGAGGATATTACACAGATATTACACAGCTACTTGGCACCCAGAAAGGAGGGATGCAAGCTCAAAGCTTCCTAGTGAGTCTGGCAGAACCTAGACAAAAGCCTGGGCCAAATGACTCCTTGTCTGGTGCTCATTTCATTGCCTTCCTTTGGTACCCCATCACCCTGTGACACCAAGCAGCAAAAGCGCTCCTGGTTCTGATTGCACCCCTGCACTGCTGGTAGCGTCAGGAGCCACAGTGAGCCATTACCTCATGGTTAGCAAATCGGATATCCCGAGAGAATATAGTAGCCACCCAGTCACACCCTAGTTTGACATCAATACTCTGAGCTAGTTTCTCTAGGGTGGGTAGGTGGCTAGCTTGGAAGTGGTAGGCCAGGGTCACATGCAGCTGCTTCTTATGAGGTTCCACATGTACTTCTGGAAAAAGGAAGGAAACAGTCTGTTATTACAAAGTGGTAATCATAGCAATGGTGGAAAGTTGAGAAAGAACATAGAATTTTGCTTCCCAAATAACAAAGGAGGGAATCCCACGGTCAGACAAAGCTGTTTCTCTCCTTCACAGCAGCAGAATAAAGGTGTACAGGGAAGGTATGGGAGAGGGGGAGGGGGCGCGGTGGTGGATAACAAATCCTAAATCGACCCTCAATTTGAAAGGTAAGGAGCCACACATCTGTAAGAGCTGGGGATTAGCTGAGAAGGAATCATTTTGGTTTGCTCCTTCTCACAACTCCATTATCACTAGCCCCACTATTTAATGAGGAAACTGAGGCTTAAAGAGATGAACTAACTTATATAAAAACAAAGAGCTAATTTTATAGCCATGTGAGTCCCAGAGCTATACTTCCTTTGTTTTTAAATCAAATCTCTTAGCTTCCGTGTGACTCTGATGGGGAAATGAAAGAAAATAAAATACTTTTAAACAGGGTTTCTTGACAGCATTTGGGTCAAATAATTCTTTGTTGTGGGGCTGTTTTGCACATTGTGGGGTCTTTGGCTGCATGCCTGGCCCCTTCCACTAGATGCTTGTAGCAACCCCAAGTAGTGACAACCAAAAATGACTCCAGGCATTGACAAATGTCCTCCGGGGGGCAAAATTACCTTAGCTGAGAATACAGACTGTTATTCTAAGACGCCCTAGAAAACAAAACAAAACCAACCAACCTACCTTCTCAAGGGAATGGCTTTTACTTCTCTTTTCTATGTCTTTAAGTGGGGGAACATTTCATTTACTGTCTAAGTTAGGCACTGAAGAAGATGCAACTAGATGGAATTTGGGGACTTTGAGAAATTAAAGGTCTTGCTCAAATCACACAGAGATAGAAATAGAAGTTGGACCCTTTGGTTTTGAGTACATTTTATGTCTTGTTCTTGTCTTGTTTTGTTCACATCTTGTTCACACTGTGTCCCTAGTACTCAGCACGTGATAGGGTTTCTGTGTTTGTTAAATAAATTAATACACGCGAATGAATTTTCTTAAAGGACCTTGGATGAAGGATGACACCAAATCTACTTCTAAAGAAATTTGGTAATGCCAAAAACGCTAGAATTTCTAGGCACTAGTTCTAGGGCAAAGAAATGAAGGCCTGCTTTTAGGTTGCAAGGAGCTGGGCCATTTACATATAGTGGGGCTACCCAGTTCTCTAAATCACCACCAGGGGGCTGCACAAGGGCCGAGAAACCAGCCAGACATGTTCTTAGAGAGTGGCTGCAGATTCCTGGAGAGGAACTGACTCTCCCCTTTCCTACAAGGAAAGCAAGAAAGGGCCTGACTACCTCTCACTCATTTTGCTCCTTAAGAATCAGCTGGCCAAGACCTGGTTTACTCACTTGTGAAGGGTTTGGCTTTTTGACATTAGTTTTGGTTCTTGTGGGCGTTTTAGTGGTTTTGACGATAGCTGCTGTGGGATAAGAAAGGGCCATTTCCTGAGTTAGAGGGATGGGAAGGAAATCGTTTCTCTCTCTATTATGCCATTTTTCTAAAATATTAAGCTCCTATGAAATGACAGGCTCCACCAAGTTATAAAGCAGACACTAGTCTCTGGGGAAAAGGGAGTTCCTGGGGAGGAGGTCTAAGGAGGCCCCAGTCCCGATGTAGAGGAGATGTCTTAAAAGCTTGGAGTTCCCCTGAGAGTAGAGATCTCACTGTGACCCTGTTCAGTGAAGCTGGGCCCTCATTACATGCTCCCTAGAGTTCCAAGTCTTATTTGGGGCTTTTCTGGTAAAAAACTCAGCAAAATGTCCCAAGTTGGGGATAAAAACAGTAGCAAGGAACAAAGGCAGGTGAGGTATAGGGCGAAGGTCAGGAGACCAAGGGGAAAAATGTGTGCCGCCATTCAAGTCTTTCCCTCTCTAGCCTCTGACCCTCCCTGCAGTGTGGGGTTGGCAAGCTCAGGTCTCCTCCAGCTTTGCACCAATCAGTCAGATTGAGTTGTGCAGCTCACACCATCTGCTCTGGTCAGAGTGGCCTCCATACCGTCCTCTGCACCCTCTGCTCTTTTCTGCTTGTGCTCATGTGGCCCACTCTCCTGCAGGGCCCTTCCTCCACCTAAAGAATCAACATTATCCCAGTGTGAGTGCAATGTGAGTGTCCTTTCTTCTGTGAAGGTGGAACCACTTCATCCCATAATGGTCTCTTTTTTCTCAGAGCTCTCTTAGCATACAGTGCTCAAATCAGATTTTCCCACCGTGCCTCTGGCCAGGAGGAACCACTTCTTACTCTCTGTTGCATTCCTCATGGATAAACACATAGCAGGTATCCAATATATACCTGCTGATTATGATTGTGTTCTTCAGGAATCCAACAGAGACTCCCCTCACCCCATTGTTAGTCTTTCTTCCTGCAGATAAAGTTCATGTTGAGCTACGTGAGCTTGCCTGCACCTCTGCTCAGACAGAAGAAGCTTTACCCACTTCTTCCTCTTTTCCTCTTTCCATGCTTCTACCGCTGTCACTGAATCAACACACATCTTGAGCATCCCTTTAAGTTAATTCCTTTGACGGGAAATTTCAGTGCCTGAACTAAGAGATGTCATAAAAAGGGCATAAAGAGATGCCATAAAAAGGAGACATCTTGAAGGGGTGACATTTTTGGATGAGGCTTAGTGGCCTGTCTAAATGGTTTCAGTAAGTTGAAGGGAGTTTGGCTCAGTGGATTTTATTATTTTTTGGTACTTAGTGGTTCTGCTCCACTCTCTGTGCTATGCTACCCCCTGAGCAAAGCCCTGGGTCCTCAAGGAGTGAACTGTGAGACCTAGATAGATGCCTAAATGAGAGGGAGTTTGGGAGGAAGAAAGAAAGATTCTTTAATTCTGAAGTGAGAGAAGATGGTGGTGCTACTATTGGATATATTTATAGTTGAATGAGGAACAATCGCTTGTATACTTTCAACTTGGAACAGCCATTGTGATAGGGAGTAGTCACTGGATATTCTCCCTGGAAAGTTAGCAGGGCAGTAGTTTAATATTTCTGAAAGGGAGGAAAGAGGTGTGGGGTGCTGTAGGAAATGGCTGTTTTGTCATGTTCTTCCCATTTCTGTAGGACCCTCCACCTTCTGACTCCGTCCTACCCCTCCCACAATAATTTCCTATCCCCTTTCTTCCCAACTTTTTGGTTAACAGGACTCAGAGCTGGCCTGGCAGCTCTGTTGGCTCACCAGTTTTAGATGCAGCCTCTGCAGCAAAGTCGGCAGCAAACTTCTTGAGGACCTCTGCGCTGTCTTCCTTCACGAAGAGGCCGATAAAGTTGGAGGAGGTATAGAGCTCCAGGGGCAGGGGAGCTGAGAATTTACATTTCCAGCGACTGACAGTGGTCTGCAGGGCTTCCCCTAGAGCATCCACCTTGCTGTCCTCACACTGGAAGGGGAAAGCAAGAGGCTTCATTCAGAGACAAGAGGAGATAGATGTCTGTTGCTACTTAACATTTGGCATCCTCTGCCCAGAGCTGGAGAGTGATGACTAAAGTCTAAAAGTGACTAAACCATCACTTCTGACTGTGAGGAAGAAGAAGAGCTGCAGACTCCCAATTATCTGGAAACAGATTATCCAACTAGTAAATTAAACTGGGGCATGGATGACATCTTCCCTCCTTCTCTGCTCTGATGCGCCCCTCTGACCCCAGCCAGAAAGCAGGAAGTCTGGTCCAGCAGAAAGAAAGGAGGAATGTACCAGGAGAGTAGGATGAGTTCTTGTGTGTTTTCTACTGTTTTACATCACCTGTGCCTTTTCTTTTCCTCTCCAATGATCAAAAGTTGACTCTACTTCCACCCCCATGATGGCTGGGAAGAATGAAGCTCAGAAAGCTGTGACATCATCCTCCTACCCTCTTTAGAGAACTGGAAGAAAGAATGAGTGTCTCTAAACTCTGAAAGCTTTTGAGAAAGATCCTAGGATGACTAAGAGGAAATAATAATCATTTTAATTTTCAAAGTGAATTGTAAGAGAGAAGGTGTTAGGAACATCTTTTTACAGAGAGAGAGAGAGAGAGAGAGAGAGAGAGGGAGAGAGAGGATATATATATATATATATATATATATATATATATATATATGGAAAAACTCTAAAATATTAAAATAAAATATTGTCTTAAAATTCTACCATTCTGCCTTGTCTTGAATATATGTGGATAAATCAATTCTTATCCATCTACACAGAGAGCTAAAGTAGAAGAATATATTACATATAGTGAGGGGGATTTAAGTTAGTCATTAAATTAGCTTTGTGACAGCTGGGATTATGGACTAGGAATTATGGCAGGTGAAAGGTATCTGTCAGCTCTAGAAAGATCTAGAGAGACACAAATCTGTGGACAGCATCCATGTGGCTGAAGTTACTTTCCCTGTCTATAGATTACATTTCTTATTCCCAGCTCTCTAATATCTACTCTTTCCTGTTGTAAGAGTAGAAAGGCAGATGATATACAAGGGTGAAGTGAGGTTAGTGAAACCATTCCTGCTGCGGCTGCCAGACCAACATGTCATTCAATGGGTCAGGCTTGTCACTAGGGTTCTGAGGAGCACGCTGTCATCATGATGCCACACCAAACCTGGCGTGCGCCTGGGCCTTGGCAGATATTAAAAAGAGGTGCTGGGTGAGTAGCCATGGGTCTCACTGACTCCTTGAAGGCCCATCCAACTCTAGGAGCCCATGACTATTTCTGCCTGATTCCTGACAGGCTTTTAGACTTTGGCTCCTCCTCCCAGGGTGCAGGTTGGGGATATAGGGCATGAGGCTTCCCAGGTCAGGGGATGGGGGATAGTAGCTCACCATAAAGAATTGACAGAGGGTGATGTGGGGGAAGATGTTGTGTGCCTTATTCTTCCCACAGATCTGCTTCGACTGTTGCCAAAAGTCAGAGAGCTTCTGTGCTAAAGGGCCAGTGGGGCGGAGGTAGAGCACATACTCCCGGGGCAGGGGGTCATCCAGGAAGGGGTCGCCCACATGGGAGAATAACCTAAAAGGGAGAAAAGAGCAGGTCAGGCCTCACTTGAGAATAATGGAAGGAAAGAAGAACTAGAAGAGACAGATCCACTCTACGATGTTCCACACCCAGGCACCACAAGGAGAAATGTTTTTCCTTTTGTGCTTTAAAAATTTACCCCTCGAAGCTCACACTTTATAACCAACTCTCAGATACACTAACTTCTTTTCTGCCTGTCATATTGCAGCCTTCAACTCCCTAAAAAACAAAAAACAAAAAACAAAAACCCAAATCAAAACAATGACAACAACAACAAAAACAAAACAAAACAAAACAAACGAAACAAAACAAAACAAGACAAAACAAAACTAAACTAAAGCCACTATCCAGGACGCATTCTTAAATAAACTCCATATCCTTTCCTAATCCACCAGGACAGTTCCAACCTTGCCTGTTCCTTCAGTTCAGTCTATGATTAAACCCTGTACCCTCAAAAGACAAGGGAAGCTTCAGGAGGGTTGACTTGTGGGCTCTGCCCTGGGTGATGATATCCCGAAAGGTAAGTAGGTTTTTACTAAATTGATTTGCCCACCATCCACACACTTAAAGAGTATCTTTAAGTGCCTGAAGGGAGGGCAGGTACTGTGATAGGGACTCTATCTTGGAAATACTTTAAATTTCTTTAACTGGTGTTAAAGAGATGCATGCCCTGGGGCCAGGGCAGAGAAGGCAATTGGCTTGATAAATGGGCTTATCACAAGGTCTTTTGACTCATCCCCCACACCCCTTCCTCCAAGAATCCATTACTGAAAGGCTGCACATCCCTGCTCATCCACATACACTTAGAGTTAATTATATGCTATTTTCTAAATTTATTTATTTTATACCAACCAGTCACATGCTGCCTGAACACTTCTTCCTCCTGTGGATGCCAAGGCTTTTTGTCTGGAAATAAAAATCAAATTTCTATTGTTAGCATTTTTAGCTTTAGCTTTTCTTATTGCAGTGGCAAGAATTGAATGCAAAGAAAGCAACATCAAAGCCTCCTCAGTGGTGATGGGGAGACACCTGCAGCAGGATTTCTCCCCTAAGGGTCACAGCAAGGCATATGGACAAAGAACTTGTAATTAATTTCCATGTGATTAGCACTGGATCTGCACTCAGCCTGACAGCCCATGCAGTCTATTTTCAGTAGGTTCCATATTGGGGTTTTATTTCTACTTCCCTAAATGTTGTCAAGTCTTGGTTTTTCTCTTTCCTTTTTACCCAGTCACTCTTTCTGACTCAAATCCCTCATGGAACATTGTTTTTGTTTGTTTGTTTGTTTGTTCATTTTTTGTTTTTGTTTTTGCAGAGCCTTGGCAAAGCATGTTAGAAAGTGAGGCTAAATCCCCACGAGGACATTTGGTTTGGTTCAATTCAGTGTCTCCTCCCAGCCACCTCCAATCACTGCCAACAGCCTCAGGCTGAATCTGTGATCTCCAACTATTTTACAGACTTCTTTGGGGACAAGTGGCCAGAGCAATGCTACTGGCACTCCCACTGCTGGAGAAAGAACTCAAAGCCCTATTAATAGCACTGTGGTATCTCAGGATGGTTTTGGCAGTGAGGTCCTTGTGTGCAAGTGTAGGGCACTTCTGAAGTTTCAGACTGGTCTCCAAGAACCAGAGAGTTCTAGGTTTGTATCTAGTTTTGCTATTCATCTATCCGTTCATGTATCCATGCTTATGTTCATTCAAGAAATACATGTCGAATTGCTATTATTTTGTCAGCACTGTGATAGGCTCTAGGAATACAATGAAAAGCAAGACTTATATGGTACCTGCCCTCATGGAGATTTCAGCTGAGCAGGCATGAAAACATTAATTGTACAGATAATTATTTGATTATATCTGTGGTCAGTGCAATGAAGGGAAATCACAGGGAACAATAAACCTAGGACAGGGATACCTAACCAAAGCTGAGTGGTCAGGGAAAGCTTCACTAAGGAAGTGACACTTTAAGTGAGACCTAAAGAATTAGACTCTTCTTGGGTAGGGATGGGTAGGGGTTGTATGGTGGTTATGGTGGTGAAAGACATCTACTGCATGTACTGTATAGTGAGGTATAAATATAAGAAGCCCTGAACAGCGCCTGACATGAGGGAGGCGACCGATAAACCATCATTCTGGTCCCTTTGCATTACATTGATTCTGGCCCTTGGGAGAGAGAAGACAGTTAAATCAACACGCTTTCAAATCTTCCTTTTCCTAATTGGCTGCTGAACGCAACTCCTCTTTCCTTTTATTGGTCCCTTTATAGAGCAATTAGAAAAACTGATACTGTGAGAATTGTGGAAGGTTAAATCAGAAAGGACCTCAGAAATCATCTGTGACCCAACTTTCTTCACTTTATACAAGGGAAAAGCAGGGGAAGAAAGTAATGTACTCAAAGCAGCTGGCTAAGGTGAAGGCTGAGTGAAGGTCAGACTTTAGTCTGACTTCAAGGCCAGCCTCTGTAGCTCTGCTCCACAGCCCAAAGATAAGTAAAATACCTTCCTTTCTTCCATAAAAATCTGAGCACAAATGCCAAATGATCAAAATAAAGAAATTTGCACAGCTAAGTAGAACAGCATTAGAGACGACAAGCCTAATTACAGTAAGATGGAGTTATGGATAAGTAAGACAGATCCCCTGAATGCCTCGGAACAGAAGCTGCTGCAGAAAAGGCTGGAAAACAGATTTACCCCACATTCCCACACCTGGATAAGGTACTTAATTGCTGCCAAATTGCCAGCCCTGTTTCCTTTACTGCTTCCTAGGCAATCAGAGACCACACATCTTGCTTTTTTTCCAGATCCAGAAACCATGTACCCACAAAAGAATGCAAATCACAGTCTTTTAGAAGTTAGAATTTTTGAGGAACTAAATTCATCAAAAAAGACCCATTGTTTCAGAAACAATTGGGAAAAGGAAAACTCATTTGTGGTACAATGTGCTATTTATATAAAGGATCTAATATCTTTTTTTCTATGCCCTTCCGCCAATGAAATACATCCTACTGAAACATTTTTCTTTAAGCACTAGTAGTATCCTCTGGAAATGAGAGCTAATTAAGTCATGGTCTCTGTAACTCAAAAGATAAGTTTTGGAGAGGATTCGAACATAAAATCGAGAAAGATAATGAAAGGTTTGGGTGATAAGTTTACGATAAAAGTATAAGAAATTCCAAATTCTTCTTTCTGAAGAAGACAAATCTGAGACGTCTTCTATTTTATGGAAGGTCATTATATCCGATGTTCCTTCTCTCGGAAAGGTTAGGCAAAATAAAATAAGCTTTAGCTATAACACAGAGGGCTCAAGTTAGTTACTAGAAAGAACTTCCTGGCAGTAATGTGCTATAAAGCTGTTTTGTTTTTCTTTTTTAAGTCTTTATAAAGTAATTAGTGATCTAAAATAGAGTTGTGCGAGTCTCTAGGCAAGAGGTCACAGGAGGACTAAAATCCTGGTTTCCCTAATGAGCCACGGGCACAGCTCTGCTGCTCCTTCACCCGCTGTCAGGCCAACGACAATTTGGGTTGCGTTTGTTCCCAGAACTCTGTCCACAGAACAAACTAAACACAGGCAGTAACAGAACACATTTTCCCCTCTCCACCCTGTTGAAGAAAGACTTTTGCCATAGAGCTCCCACCTCCTGTCCATCCCACGGGTCCAATGCCAAGGGCAGTTGGGTATGCAGGGTGGACCCTGAACACCAGGCTGAGCCTGAATATCTGCTACTTCAGAGTGACTCAGAAGTTGGCAAAGTCAGCTGGAAACCTTGAACAGATAAAGGAGGTATAGCCCTTTAAACCCAAAGGTGAGTAGTAAAGCCACTGAGTTATAACAACTAACCATTTAGATGGGACCTCTGTAGTTAGAGTCAATGAGACATATGAACTGCTGATATGAGAACATCTCTCATGTGAGAACAGAAAGTTGATTTCTGATCCTGGTCCTGCCTAACTTTCCCAATTATTTCTAGGGTTTATTCTTAGCAGAATATGAAAATAATGCAAATTCTCATGCACTACTAATGATAGGGAAGAACAGCACAAATCAGATAAAAGTAATGGCTCATCAAAAAATCAGGCAAGCAGCTGTGAGGAAATGAGCCAAACTGGGAGGAACAAGCAGCACCCACTGATGGCGTTTCTTCCTCCAGCTTGGATGGCTGGGGCTCCTCCACTGTGTGCCCCCAGTTCAAGGTTAGTCTGGCCCCAGGGCTATGATTGCCCAACCACCAGGGGCACAGAGGTGCCCTTATGACTTTAAAGGAGGTTTGGAAAGGAAAATTCCTTTTCCACTTTGTGTGAACAAAGAAGCATTTCTTCTTCCCCCTTTTCCTTCCTTCTTCCCTTTCTTCCTTCCACCCTTCCTTCCTTCCTTCCTTCCTTCCTTCCTTCCTTCCTTCCTTCCTTCTTTCCTTCCTTCCTTCCTTTGTCTCCCACCTCTTTTCTCCTTCCCTTCTTCCTTTCCACCTTACTCTTTCCCTCCTTTTCTCCTTTCTATTTCTCTTTTCCCCCTTCTCCTCAAAAGGAACTCTTCTAGGAAACCAAATGAAAATAAAAAATGTATTGACTATAGCTTTCTGATCTAAAATTTGACTTGTTGGTGCCTTTTCAGAGAAAATAGCCTCAGATTCCCTGGCTGGACTCAGGCCTGACTAAGTAGATTCAAATAGGTCTCATGTCCAGGTCCAGAAGAATTCTCACTCCCTCTCAGAACCACAGGTTTTGAGCTTGACTAGAATTAGGATGATTTCTTCTGCAGCCACCATGGTTCACTAGGGTCCACTACTGGGGTCTGACTGTCTTAGTACTTTAGTTCTTCTCAGCTGAACACCAGATGTATGTCAGGCACTGTGTTATCACAGGGTATACAAAAGAAGAGGAAAGAATGGTCCTTGCTCTTATAGAGGTCATAGTTTTAGAGAAAGAAACAGACACACAAGCAGCTTCTTACAATGCATTATGGTAGAAGCCATGATAGAGATGTGCAGTGTGCTAAGGCAGCTCAGAATATGGGTACTAACTCAATAAGAAGGAGTTTCTGGGGCTGAGGTTCTCAAATTGTACATAAAGCCACTCTAGGTTAGGAGCCCACACTAAACTCAAAGAGGTGCCATAGAATAATTTAAAAGTTTGAGGCAAACATAGCAATATTTATCATCTATTTTATACCCCATAAGCCAGGGGTCCCCAAACCCTAGGCTGTGAATCAGTACTGTCCATGGCTTGTTAGTAACAGGGCTGCACAGCAGGAGGTGAGTGGCGGATGACTGAGTAAATCTTCATCTTTATTTGAGACTGCTCCCCAGCACTAACATCACTGCCTCAGCTCCCCCTCAGATCAGGCACTAGATTCTAATAGGAGCACCAGTCCCTGGTACCAGAAAGTTTGGGGACCACCGCCATAAGCTACTAGCTCAAGGTGATTACAGTTTCAATATTAGATTGTGCTATATTCCTCTTGTTGTCATATCATTGTGAAGCTGGGCTTTTGGAAACAGCTGTAATAAAAAGCAAGTGCCCAGTGAAAACCAGTGTGGAACGGGAAATATGAGTGGCAGTGTCCAACCTGATTCTAAGGTTTCAACAGTTGTACCGTGCCCAAAAGACACACGCATCTCATAAGTAAGTAGTTGTGGTTATTTAAGAATGAAATAAAATATTATTTTTCTTTCAATTTTGTGCATTTTTTCCCACATGGCTCTTAAGTTGTTTGGAGATAAATACTTATTAAGTTGTTTGGATCTAACTAGTAAACAAATATAAATATTAGGTATTTATGTTGGCCTTTAGGCTCTATGTAAAAATTACGGAGATACTAAGGATGCTGTGAACTGAGAAAGCTTATGAATCTGTCCTAGAAGAAATGGTGCTTGATCTGGATCTTAAAAGTAGAGTAAGAGCTGGTTAGAGAAAAAAGGAGGAGAGAAAGGCATTTGAAGTAAAGAGCGTGGCAAGAGCTCACATGTGAAGGTAAGAGAGAGCACTGTGTGTGCATGAAATTAGGATTGGTGATGCTGGAGCAAAAATGGTAAATTTGGAAGAAAGTAAAGGTGAAGCTGAAAAGGTAAGCAGGGGACAGCTCACAAAGGTCTTTGTGCCATTTTAGAAAGCCTGGCTCCCTCTCATGCAGAGGGGAACAATGAAGGATGGTAAGTCAGAAAAGTGTGGTCAGATTTGCATGTGAGGGACAGACTTAAGGGAGATCATTACTATGCCAAAGAATATTTAGAAATACTATTGATATCAGAAGGAGGACAGTGAGAGGTTGAAGTATAATGAGGATGGAATGTTGGGAAGGATGTTTGGATTATTGATTGGATAAATCCTGGAGACTGATGAGACTTGTAGCTTATGTGTCTTTGTGGATGGTAGGGGCACCTCTGAGTGAGAATGCAGGAGTAGAG
Source organism: Rousettus aegyptiacus (assembly GCF_014176215.1). Taxonomy (NCBI): domain Eukaryota; kingdom Metazoa; phylum Chordata; class Mammalia; order Chiroptera; family Pteropodidae; genus Rousettus; species Rousettus aegyptiacus. The sequence goes on along the minus strand of NW_023416308.1, from coordinate 39,019,546 downwards.
ATAAGTTTGGGATGGGATGGTAGTAGGTGATGAGCTCAGTTATTATTCCCTGGAGAATCTAGGGGCGGGGTGGGGGGGTCTGGGCTAACAGCTAAATCAAGTATCATTAACAGACACCTGGTCTGGTTGTAGGGTACTTGTTCTTAAAGTTTTCTATTAGCTTGACTTTGATTTTTTGTCTTTGCTTGTAAGACAGGCATTTCTTTTGGGCTACCCATTGAGCTTTATTTCCTGTCTAAGAAATCCCTTCAGCTTCCAACTCAGTCAATATTGAGGTCAGTAAATATTCAAGCAATCTCTGGCTCAGGCAAATAGGTTAACCCAGAACTCCAGGCTCTCCAGGATAATACATCTCTCATGTGCCTTCAGAGGACAGTTCATTCCCTATTTTATTGCACTTGACAAAACTCAAGTATCTAAAACTTTATATAAAAAAATAATAGGTAAAATATATATAACAGAAATGGAAATATATTCCTTCAAAGTAGTAAGACCCTAATTCAATAAAGTAGAAAACTAATTTGTTGAGTTTTCCAACTACTGACATTGTTCTGTCCTTGACTTTAGGTGGCTGGTAGATGCATATTTGTGACCTCAGGATCCTATCTGCCCTGTGCATTGGTTTTCTGTGACCAAGGTTTTGTTTGTGTAGGAAACGAGAAGATAAGGGGTTAAGAATATAATCTTTCAAGTGGATGAAGCTTCCTATGCAACTAAAATTAAGTGGCATATTTCCTTTATGTAGCTAAGACAATCTCGAATTTTAGAAACATTTAATGGTAACTGTAGAACTTTAAAAAAATGTTCTCAACCACCAGGACACCAGTTGTTAAATTTTCTGCATCTAATACTGTGAATTCAATTAAAAGATGACCTAATTAATCAGCTATCTCATTCTTTTCCTGAGATCTGCTCTCAACTGGAGAATGGGTAGACTTAGGTAGAACCCAACTTCTATTTTTCCTGGTTGGAAAAATAGATGCTACTGGTACTACTAAGCAAAATTTTGGGATTCTTTTAGGGTTTATTTGAAAAAACAGATGCTATCTTGTAATGCAGTTTTAGGTAGAAATATCAGAGGCTTTTATTGTGCTCTATGAAGAATCGCCTGCTCAGTTCTGACCTTCTTCATAGGATGATATGAGGCAGCTTAACAGCCTGCCTGAGGCTGACAGCTATCCTAAGAATAGAGGGCAAGCAGGTGACTCTGCATCTGTTTCACCAATATGAGAAATAGAAGAATGAAGAAGTCAGTAATGATTGAATACCTTCCACACACCAGTATGGAAAGCTTAAAAACTCATGACAGTGAATCTAGTATTGGTGGAAGACTCTCTAGACCTGGGTGGCTTTACCCTGACAAGCCAGCTGTCTAATTGTCTCTGTGGTTGTCCCAATCCAGGGGCTCACTTCATTAATTCATACTTGTAGCTAAAGTATGAATTAATGAAGTGAGTATATTAAGTAGTTGAAGCACTGAGCATAGAGCCCTGGGAAGCATCTCAGCTGATGACCTCCAAGCTCCTTCTCTTGGAGCCCAGGGAGAAGTCATCCCTAAACCTCTCACTAGGCATGATCATGAAGAACTGCTCCAGATTCTTGGAGTGCCTTTCAGGTTGGAATGGGGCTTCTTTGCAGAAGAGAGTATCCCTCATGTGCAAAGCCCCCCACAAGGAGCAGAAGAGTCTGAGGATGGAGTGGATGGACACAAAATACAGAGTAGATATGAGTCTAGGTGCTCCACTGGCCAGGGATGGGAGATGCTTATGGAGCTACCAATTCAGTCTCCTGAATTCACATACTATACCTTCTTTCATCCATCATTGCCTATTAATAAAGATTTTAGTTTTTGATATGGTTACCCTCTCATCTACCAGAAAACAATGATTGGTACACTTTCAGTCCCACTTTTAATTGATGGTCAGAGGCCAAAGGTAGGGGAACATTTGTGAAACAGCCAAGAGCCACACAAGACAAGCAGGGGCAGAGGTGGTATTTTAGCCAATCCTCCCTGGCTCAAGCAAAATGAAGGACTGGCCCTGGTGAGTCCTTGCAGGAGCTAGAACATGGGCACTTTTTTCAAGTGCCCCTTCCGTAAAAGAAGTCATTTCCCAATTTGGTGCTTTAGTGTTTTCATCTTCAGAGAAGTGATGAAAGCACACACAATGAGGTGAAGAAGAAAGATGTGACTTTTACAAAGTGTCTTGAGGTCCTCAGAAACAAGCATAAATGATAAACAGTGATTCCATGGCTGCCAAGGATCTTGAGACCGCTGTGTTTATTCTTCCTTATGACCAGACATGATTGCACTTTCTTCAAGATAGTACATTTGAAGGAATATTTCTTGTTTTTACAAATCTTAAGAAGAGGGTACTCAACAATGTCTCTTGATTACCTAATGGCCCTTGGTCTCAGAAAGTTCTCAGAAAGTTCTTCCATGTGTCCAACCTCCTTCCACCTGTTACCTTTTCCATATCTGGTAGAGTTGTTCACTCCTTCCTACCTAACAAAATAATTTATTCTGTTACTTTCACATAAGGAATTCCAGCTACATTTTACTACCAAAGCCAATAAGATAGGCCTGCAAAGAGCCTGGGCAGTTCAGCTTAACAACTCCATTTCTGAAGTCTCTGTCCCCTTGGGCCTCCTCCCTGGGAATCTAAAGGAAGGCAGTGGAGAGCAGCCTGTCAATAAACATAAACCATAATGGCCCTACCCATTTCCTGTAGAGGAAATGAACCTAATGGAGAAAGATATATTGATCATAAAGACCCAATTTCAGAACCGGGCTCCTGGCAGTGAACCTTTTCAGTTAGGGGGGGCTAATGGCCTATGCTTTCAGCTGCTTTGGCCTGTACATCTATCTAACAATCAATGGACTAGCAACCCTGTTGGGAGCTGGTGATGCTACCATCAAGGCCAGTCAACGGCAAGGAATATGCTGGGTTTTTATTTTTATTTTTTTAATAAAGCTAATCAGAGAAGGGAAAATTTTTTTTCTGAGCTATTTGGGGGCTTAAGAAGGACTTCCAGAATAAGAACTTTAACCTGCGGTGATGCCCCCTTTTCTCTCCTATCAATGAGACTCTATTTTCCAACCCATAAAGAGTCTATTAAGCAGCTTTCCTCGGGGGGTGGTTAGCAGGAAAGATGCTGCTTAGGTTCCCTGATGTTTTTATGTTGCTGGGCCCAGTAGTCCATATGGGAAGACCTTGTTTTGTTCTTGCTAAAAGGGTTCTAGAGTTCTGGCCTCTGCTGTAGGGAGGCACAGTTTGTAATTGGGAAGCCAGCCATTAGACCGTTGGCGCGGGGGCAGTGGGGAAGGAGTGACATGATAAACACATTTCTCTTTTTGTCTATTGTAAGTCTCCCTGGGATCTAGACAATACGTTTCTTCCCCTCATGATCAATGAATATTTTGCAAAGAAGCACATATAGAGCTTTGGCCATATAAAAGAAGCTCAATTCTTACTAGTTAATTATCCTAAGATTCATTTTCCAAGTCTCTTAAATGGGAATAACAATACTTATACCTTGCAGGACAGAATGATGATTAATATCAATATTAGATAATGTATTTGGAGAGTCCAGCACAGTGTCTTACATATACTAGGTATTTAAAAATAATACCTGCACATACACTTATACATATTATCTAAATATCTTTGCAGTTCTCCTAGAATAAATGTCAGTAAGTTCCATGTTAATAGGAATATTTTAGAAAAAATGGGCATCAGAAGACTTAGATCCCTTCTTTGCTAAAATGATCTACAGCCATCTGGGAAGGTCTTGAGGAGTGTTATGGGATTTGGGGAGAGACAAAAGCTTTCCAGATAAGGCAATAACAGAAGAAAAGGTGCAGAGGGGAAACTAGCCAGTGATGGATGACTATTGTAGAGGAAGTCTGTTGGATAGCTTTGACTGGAGGAGGACACAAGCCACATTATTGGGATGCAGGCAGGGGAGTTTAGCTTCCATTAGGAAGACTCAATGAGAGGTGCTGAGCAGGGGAGGAGCAAAGTTTCCACTCACTGAAGCTGTCCAAGGAGAGGAGAGACAGCCTTGAGCTGGAGTTTATAGTTGTTAGGCACTAGGGAAGGCTGGCTCAGGTCTCTTTTTTCGACTAAGATCCTAAGTTACTTGTGATCCCTGTGCAGCCTTTATTCCTCACTCTGCAGAGTGCCCACCTGTCTGATCTACCTCCCAAGTAAATAAGATAAAAAGTTTCAAAGGATCAGTCCATTGTACATAAACTATTATTATCCCTGAGAAACAGGACCAGAAGCTGTCTCTGTTTGCCCAAGGACACACAAGCTGGGGACACGGTGACCACGAAATCAGATTAAATAAGATCATAAATGTTACTGTAACACTTGGCACTGTCCCCTGCCTATAATAAATATTCAATAAATATGGCCATGATTTATATTTTTATGACTATTTCCTCTCCAGGACTTAACTGTTTCTGCATGCTTTCATACACTTTTCCTTCTCCAGGAAACACCTGAGTTCGAATGTGGGTTAGTGTTCTACCTAATTGCTCAGTTTGGTTTCATGTTTAAGGCATCAAACTCTGAGTCTGTCAGTCCAGAAGATTCTGTTTCTAGGTCACGGGTTCTATAGAAAACCATGGAAATCAGGTCCCCAGAGGGGCAGTATCTGTTGATTACTGTCTGTTTCTGCAGAGAAAAGTCCAGCTGGTTTGAGGGCAAAGGTGTCCATTGAATGAGAGGCTGTGTCCCTGTGGGGCACTGTGGAGGGTGGGTTAAAACAGAGACACAGTGAGCCCCCTGATTTTAAGCTGGCAGCCCAATGTGCAAGAACTCCGTGGTGTGTGGAAGGCAGAAAAGTTTGTGCAGGAAGAAAGAGAAAGCTGAAAAAGTAGTGACTGCATTCAAGGAGGCAGCACGCGACAAGAGAAAAAGACAGAGCTCAATGACAGTAATGGCGTGTGACACCTGCACCACTGTAGTGCTCTTAAGATTTTTATATAATCACTTATGGATCTTCCTAACAGCCCCGTGAGGTATGCAGAACGTCACTGTTATTTTCATTTCACAGATGAGAAAAAGGAGGCTTCAGAGAGGTTCAGAGACCTGTTTGGCTTACACAGTAACGTAGGGCAAAAGTGTGACTAGAAAGAACTCGTCCAGAAATCTGAGGCACCACTGGTCTCAGGGAGTGAAGGAAGCAGTAGGGGTATATGGAGTAAGTCTCCGCTGCAACAATTGGCAGGTGGGATTTAAAACAGAGAGAGGAAACAGCCCCATCCCAAATCCACCCCCCCCCCCAAAAAAAATGATCTGAAAAGAAACAGGTGAAAATGAGGAGGTATTTCAGGTTATAAAAACTAATTTTTTCCCTCCTCCCATTTCTGCCTCCTCCCTCTTTAAGCTACTAAAATCAGCTGAAATTACTTAAACATGAATGATTTTTAGTCCTTCTGAAATAATTTCAACCCAAAGCTACAGGAGAGGCTCTGACTCATTGCCTTGGTGGGTCAGACAAAAGTACACAGAGCAAAGAGAGCCACTGTCACCATTTTGTACCTTTTCACATCGTGATTTATTAGCTAACATGTATTGAGTGTTTACAAGGAGGCAGGCACTGTATTAAATGTTTTAAATATAAATGATCTCATTCAGCCCTTACTCAAGCCTTTGAGGCAGGTGCCATTATTTCTCTGACTGAATAGGTGAGAAAAGTGAAACTGAGAGAGATTTTACAAGTTTTGGCCCAGGTTCCACAGCTGGGAAGAGGAAGATGTAGCATTCAAGTATGTGTGCAGTCACTAACCACATGACCTTCTGAGCAGAAGGATGTCAGTGCCAGCTACTGCCTTTGTTTCTTGATCATGGTCAGGCGAAGCGCAGTTACGATTTTCTATAGGAACTTGCTTCAAAACATGACTGCTCTGCTTTTTCAACCCAATATTTGAAAGTTCTTTGTTCTTTCCTTCAACAAACATATATTGTATCAAGATCTTTTGCCAAATATTGTGTTAAGAGCTGTGAATATAAAGTTAGAAAATATGGTCCCTAAGTGACACTCTAGTAATCCTACATTCTGATATTCACTCCTTTGTGTAATCCCCTCTCCTGGAGTGTAGGTGAGACCCAAGACTTGCTTCTGTCCAACAGAATATGACAGAGGTAATGAATATTACTCCATGATTAGGTAGTTTCATACAGCAGAGTTGACAGATGTCACTCCTGTGAAATCCATTATGATACACATATAAAGCTCTAAGTGATTTACTCTCCTGCTGGCCTTGAAGAAGCAGCGTATTGTGAACTGTCTATGGAGAAAGTCACATGGTAGGCAGCTGTGGGTGGCTTCTAGGACCTGCGAGTCGATCTAGCCAACATCCAGCAAAAAGCTGAGGCCCTCAGTCCCACAACCAAAAGGAAATTAATTCTTCCATCAATCAAAATGAGCTTGGAAGTAGATCCTAGTTGAGCCCCAGATGAAAAGGCAACCTGGCCAACAGGTGGCTTGCAAGCACACAAAGAAACCCAGCTAAGTCTGGATTCCTGGACGACAAAAACTGAGATAATCAATGCATGTGTTTTAAGTCACTAAGTTTCTAATGATAAGTAATAGAAAAGGAGTAAAATAGGCATTTAGGCAGGAGATGAGAAGCATCAATTACAGAACCAGCTGTAACTAGCTGATCTGATTCCTTCATCACAAATACTTCCTCACATTCCTGTGACCAGTTTAATTTGATTTAGGCCATTCATGGCTGAGGCTGAGCCTGGTACTTAAGGAAGGGGTCAGAATAGACAGGCCAGACTCCAAGTCGGATACTGTGAAGTTGAAAACTGTGGCTGCCACTCTAAAGACATGAAACCTTAGGTAACTGACTTAACCTTTCCAAGCTCAGTCTCTGCTGAGGTAAACTATGGCTGATTACACTGCTCTGTAATGTCATGTGAAATGGCATAAAGAAGTGGCTAGCTCAGAGTCCCACACAAGTCTGTCTTCCCCACCCCCACTACTGACTGACTTCCTCAATTTTCCCTGACGCTAAGGCCAACTCTACTTTGGGATTATCCTAGATGAAATGCTTTGGTAAAACAGTTCTTGGCTGATTCCTTGGAGGTTTGCGCTGCAGCTGAAATCTCAGGAAATTCTGCTCTACCTGTTCCAGCACTATGGAGGGGCTGAGAGGTCAGGCTCAGTTTCCTGAAATGACTTACTGCTTCCCCTTTTATGGAGCACTTTCTACATTATAAATGTGACTTTACCAAACATACTGGGAAATGAGGGAGGTCCCAAACTCTTCAGGCCACCATCTGTTTGCTGGCCCAACTCCAGTGCCCAGACCATCACCCTCTTGCCACGTCATCTCCTTCCCCATGCCTCAGCTCCCAGAGCTCAGGAAGTCAGGCTTTGGCAATCAGTAAACACACCGCCATCCTTGCCAGCCTTGGGGACCCTGAGGATGCCTCATTCAAAGGTGTGGCTGTTTTGTTTTGTTTTGTTTTGTTTTTTAAATAAGGTCTTGTCTTCCCAATGGGCTTCAGAGAACTCAGAACACTTATACCTCAGGAGCCCTCCTCCCTCAGCTTTGAGAGGGAAAGAAACAGGAGCCAGAAGGTAATTGTTACTTTTTCATTATGGATAGAGAATGTACAGCCTATTTGTCTAGTATCCCACAACCTGGGATATCTGGGTTTATCAGATGTCTACTAATGCCCATTACCTTGTCAGGCATCTCTGAATGTGATAATGGGCATGTGTGTGCGTGCGCACATGTGCATCTGTGATTTCAGGATCTGCTAATGGTAATATGTATAAAGATATGACATTTAGAATGCTGACAGAATTTCAGAACTTTGAGATCAAAATCACTTACTTCAATCCTCTCATAATATAGACAAGGAAGTAAGATCCACAAGCCCTACCACAGGGTCCCACACTGGGGCACTACAGCCTGAGAAGAGCAAGAACCACCCATGAGGTGAAGGGAGGGGAATCTGCAAAGAGCCAAACATGCCCCCTGAAATAAATGGGGTGCAGTGAAGATGAGGCAGGGAAAGGACAAAAGTGTACAAAGAGGGTCTGACTCAGCTCTAGGTAACTCTGCATGGGTTTCATGGCACACAGTTCATTCTTATTGCCACAATCACATGTCATCCCTGACTATAACCGAAGTCCTCCTAGGCCAACACATGGTAATGCTTATTCTAAATGTCAAACTTGATTCCCTCCATCATAATTAATTGAACTTCTTCTTAATCAGCTCATGAGTTGCCAAGGAACACCTGTGTCCTATGTCCAGAGCCTTCTGTGGTAATGGGATGGGGCACCACAATGTTCCCTAGGAAACAGACAATCAAATTAACCAGTGAGAAAGAAAACCAAAGCAGATTACAATTAGTTACCCATGTTTAGACCACGTTTGTCTTTAGCTGTGAGATTTACAAAGAGTTTTTTGGTCTTTCTTTTTTCTAAATATAAATTTAGTCTTAGAATTGTAGGACCTTGAGCCTAAGTGGACAAAGGCTAAGTTGACTATCCCCAGCTCAGAGGAGGATCCTAAATGAGTCACTTCCCCCTGCCTGCTTCCCCCTCAGCTGATAAGGCCTCCCTCTAGGGGTTGGAGAGAGCAGTCACAGCTGAGGGCTGAGACCACTTTGGCATTACTCAGGAGCAGGGGGCATATCCTGCTCTGCAGAATGATTTTCATTGATGTTGAAAGCTTCTGAAGCTGGCTTGGCAAAGCCCCTCGGAGCCTGACCATCACTCTGAGTAGCACATTGTCTGACTCTAGATGCCTCCCCCAAACCAAAACCTAATCCTCACTTTCCTTACAAAAAGTATAAAATGTTCCACAGAAGGCTATAAGTCAAAATGTTCCTACTATTTCAGTTATCCGAGTATTTGTTATGGATATGGTAGGAAACTGAGAAGCAAAGAGAAGAAAGAGGCTGCATGTTTCTTGTCCTTATGTATTAAGCTGAATTCACAGTGATGTGTAGTTTGAGGCAACAGTGGGTATTAACTTTGTTAAATGTGCCTCATTGAAACTCATGCAAAGATATTCACCATTGGACTGTGAAGGGGGAGAAATCATGTGGTCTAACTTCTCCTTTTTATAGAGAGGGAACTGAGGCTCAGAGAAGAAAAATGACTTCTTTAAGGTCATTGGTGAGTTGGTGCAGAGCTTAACTTAAAATGCAGGACTTAAAACCTTTGGCATATACCTACTCCACCATTCCAACCTAGGTCTTCTTTCCAGCCTTGTGGCTGTTGTGCAGCCTTAGGAGAAAGACTGAGCTGGTGGTGCAGCTAGGGTTCTAGTCCTGGCTCTGTCACTGTTTGGCCCTGAGCAAGTCATCAAAAACTGAAAGGGTCCTCCTATATGGATCTCAGAGATTCTTGTCAGTTCTAATAGCCTGTGTGTGCTGTGGATTCTCTTCTTCTACATAACAGGGGGAGGGAGTTGGGTGGTCTCTTTCACCTTAGATGGCACCAGGTACCAGGTGTGGTACTAGGTTTGGGCTTAATGTGAAGTGTGTTCTGTAAGGGAGGGAGGGAAGGGGTCATGTGGAATCCTAAGTGGGCACTGACACCACAGACCAAAGCAGGAGTCATATGTACAATACCCAATGCAGTGAAAAGCAGTTGTGGCAAACTGCAGTTTTTTCTCCAAGTAGCAGCCCCAAACCTCCTTCTGCTTCATTCCAGCTTGAAAAAACCATGTACTCTCTTTTTCCAAAATGTTCATGCTGTATAACTCCTTTAGCTGCTCTCTTAGATACAACACAGGTTAGGTTCCTTCAATTACTGTTCTGTGTTCAGTAGCTAAGACCCAAAATGAATGTTTCTTCAGGAAAATGAGGTTCCATTTTTAGCTTATGAGAAAGGCAATATCCTTGAGGAGAAGAGAGAAGGCTAGAAGGCTCAACTCTACTTCTGGAGTGGCAGCGATATGCTAGAAAAGCAATGTCTATCATTCTGAGGAAAAGACTTATTTCCTCCTGTAGTTTGCCTTTCTTAGCCATTGACTGCAACATTTGGAATTCCCCTCACTATTATGTACGAAACTGTTCCATAAGAACTGTGCTGGCCAATATGCTAGCCAATAGCCACATGCTGAATAAAACCAAAAATTCGGTTCATTGTCACACTAGCCACATTTCAGGTGCTAGAGGCTACCGTGGTGGTTGCACAGATATAAACGTTATCATCATCACAGAACATTCTCTTGGACAGTGCTACCCTAGAATGTAAGCTCCCCAAGAGCAAGAACTTGTTCTTATTAATTTCCAGATCTTAAGTACCCAGTGAAGTGCCTGGCACACAATTGGCACTTAATTTATTGAATGCACTTATTGAATTCATGGATTGGCAGGTTAGATAGGATAGAGAATACAGTAGTGTCAGTACAGTTATGGCAGTAATTCAAAATTACACAGCAGACTTCTTCCAAGAAACTGTGACTTCTTTGTTCATTCTCCAAGAGGTTTTTGAGCACCCAATTGTACTTCCATAGGCTGGGTGCTGAGAGGGCTATGAAAAACAAGAGAAGAGATAGTTAAATGTATTGGAAGAAGCAGAGGACTGGGAAAGAGAAGTCTCAGGTTCTAGTACAGATCCCCATCAGAAGGGCAAGTGGTGGTAAGTCAATTAGCCCCTCTGAGTCTCTATCTCTTTAGCTGTAAAATGGGATTAATAACACCATATCCTCAAGGAGTTGTTTGTGTGAACCACATGGTAATACAACAAAAAGCCATTTGGAAATTATATAGTGTTGCACGTGTGTGTGTTACTGACCTTGTTCTCAAGTTGCTTTTGAGATCCACTGCCATAATTATTAAAAATACATTGCCTCTCCAACTGCTCTCTTTGGCTTGGGATCATTACTTCAATCTATCATGTGCACCTCCAAGGAAAAATTTCTGCTAAAATACCATTATTATGCCCCTGTGCTTGAATACTAAAATGCTCCTTACTGTCTATGAGAACAAGACCTATTTCTGTCTTCTAATATTTGATAGACTACGTCACAGTCCATTTGCTTAGGAAGCTCCTATTTCATGATTATCAGATAGGACTTTCCTGAGGTGAGAAGTATTGCCCCTGTTATAAATGTGCCTCTGCCCATCCATGTCTTTCCTTCTTCCAACGTCTTTGAATTGCACCTGTTTCCTTGAGATGACTCTGTCTGTAACTCCAGCCCCAGTAACCCTGGCGTTCTTAGTGCCTATCTTATCTTGTACATTTTTACATGTTCTTGCCACATGAGCTTGTTCTCTGATGGTTTCACGTGTCTTATCTCCTCTGCAACACTGGAAAACACTCAAAAAAGGTTAGCTGTTCTTAGGTAGTACTCGGTTTCTTAGGGATACCTATAAATAGGGAGAGGTGGATGGCTCTGTGGGCCTGGGTTTAAATGAGCCTAGATATATAGGGGATAGGTAAGCTAAGAAGAAAATTCGGTTTGAAAAAAGACAGTCCAAACAGCTTTTTACAGGTGGACAATGGTTTTTCTTCAATAGATTTCATGTTTTAGTATAAACATTTTGAATACTTTGTGTTTTTAAGGTAATAATAGTTAATTTATTTCCCCATTTTGTTATATTTAGGTTGACATAATTTCGGCCCAAAGGAACATAGAATTTTAGTTTGTTGAGGCTTTATCTTAGAAATCTGACTCCTTTTGGCTGCAGCAGTTGGTTTCACCCTGGATCAAACCCCCATGGCTCCCGCTATTCATCTAGAGGTTCCTTGCACTGGTTTAGGAGGAGGTGTGGTAATGGTGGCTGTGATGTGGAGCCCAGTGACTTAAAATGGCATTCAAGGGAAAAGTAGAGCACTACTGTTTGCAAAGAATATGCCGGAAGATGAGCCCAGGCTCCTGATCCACTGCAGAGGGCTGGGGTGTATGGCCCCAGCCTTCATCTCCTTCATAGTAAACACCATTTTCCCAGGGGAAAGCAGAGTTGTAGCCCGGCAGCCATCGCCTGTACGAGGACTAAGCCAGCACAGCAATTCTGGCTGAGTATAAACAGTGGATGTCTTTGTAGCTTTGGGCTTTAAGTCAAAAGCACAACAACCATGTTATGTGGGTATAACTGTGCCTGTGAGTGGAGAAAACACCTTACCCGTCCCAACCGGTCTGAGCAGTATGCCTGAAAGGGGGGTGGGGCTGCCATTGAACTCTATCTCAGCAAAGGGCACTCAGCACAGGCAAGCCTGTTTCCTCAGCAGCCCAGGCATTCTTTGACTTAGGGAAGGGAGTTGTACCAAAGAAACACACTAAATATTGGGTCAGAGAATCTGGCTTTGTGCCTTGGCTCTGCTATTTACTAACTGTGACTCAGGGAAAACCCCTTAGGGCATTGCTGTCTCATCTATAAAAATGGAATGGCAATGATGACTTCACAAAGCTATTGTTAGAGTTAAGAGACAGTGTGCATAGTGGTCGAACTTAGGGCTTCAGGAGACAGACCTGGATTTGAATCCTGTTCTACTCACCAGATATATGACTTTTGGGTAATCTGATGAATAAAGCTAACCCCTACTTTTTTCATGACACTAGAGAATGGTCATAAATACTTAGAGTATTTTTTGGAGGTTTTCACTGACATAGTGCCTTGTACACAGTGGGTACTCAATAAACTTGCCCTGCTAAGATGATATAAGATGTTAAACACAATGAAAATGCAAACAATTGTCATTATTTTCTAATCTTTAGGCAAGTCTAATCTTTTGCCAATATATGCAGTGCTTTGCATAAGGTAAATGCATGATAAGTATCTGCTACATATAATTATGGCATCTGTAGCAGCAATTTCACTCTGGGATTCAGCTCAGAGATTAGTATTATTTGCAATAACTACATTCCACAGTGCCAGCCCTACAAATTAGACAACTAAAGACATGCAGTACATGATTCAGCTGTATCTCAGGAAAGGGTTTCTGGTGACAGCAAAAGCCTCAAGGGATCAGACCTGAGTATAATTGATGTGTCAGCAGAAGGCTCTTCCTCTCACAGTGAGGATAAATATATAGGCATGCACTGTGCAGGGACCACTCTGGGAGTAGTAATGCATATACTTCTGTCCCAGGCTGTCTCAGTAGCAAAATCTTTCTCTCCTTCCCTCTTTTCCTTCCATGTGCTCTTTTCCTCACCAAGAGGCTTGTTAGGTGGCAAATGAATATTCAGCACTGGTGTGGACAAGTGACCCAGGGAATATGACAGTGTAGGGCTGCTGCTACTCACCTCTAGTGGACTGCTAACCTTCAAGAAGAGAGTCTAGAACTGCCCACACTTTCGGTATGATGCATTTCATCAGTTTCTATCCACTGTATGAGATCACTCTACCTTTTCTTAATTGCCACAACATATTTCTTCAAGAAGAAGGAAGGTATTCTTTCACTTGTCCTGCAGGATCTGGGAACTAACTGCATAGATACCTCTTCTCGGTTAATGTTCATGGCTAACATTAAGTGTTCATCTTGTGTCACTCCTGTAGTAAGCTTTTTATTTGCATTGTGTCATTTAATCCTCACAATTAGGTCATTATTATGCTATCTAATCTTCACAATAATCAGCTCATAATTATTATTCTCATTAGACAAATGAGGAGACTAAGACTTAGAGATACTATGGCTTGTCCAAGGTACTATGAGTATCTTAAATAAAAGCAGAGTCATTATTTGAACCCAGGCAGTCTGCTTGAGTCCCTCTCCGCTCTCTTGCTATAAAGCCTAAACTTCAGCAGACTCTCTTTGTTAGAGAGCTCTAATATTTGAAACTCTTCTAACCCCTTAATCACCCCAATGCCCTCCTCTGGACCTTCTCTAGTTGTAGTTTTTATCTCTTAATGTGCAAGAGCTCCAGCCATCCATACGTGACTCTGGGTGTTGACCCTATTGTTTATAAAGAACTTAAAAATGTTATCTCATTTTATTCTCATAGCAGTCCCAGTGGGTCTCAGGCAGGTCCAAGGTTGCAGAGCCATGCCTTAGCCCGGGACCCATAACTCTGGTCCTCTTATCTTCCCTCCCATCTACTGCTGCTTCTAGGTATTGATCTCAGAGTTATTTCCATAGGTTGCCCTACATGTACAGTGAGAGAATACATTTCCCAGATATTACCGGCGGATGTCACCAGGCTAGTACCACTCCCTAGGTTATTCTGTATCTATCTATTCATTCTATTCTCCACATATAGACTCTTGCTTGGATGATTTTAGAGGTTCTCTTGGCTACTGTTTTCACTCTCCTTTTTATTCCGCAATTCCCAGTCTATCCTCCACTGAGGCCAGAATCATCTTCTTAAAATACCACCCTGGATTATGCCACCATCTTATTTAAGATCCTTTAGAGGCCTGCAAATCCTTGGCTACAACTAGTGCTGGCTGCTCCTATCAGCCTGGCTGCCTCTCCTGCCATTACTCCCTCCCCTAACCATGTTAGCCCTCAGCCATGCAGCCTCTGCTTTTGCCAAAGTAGCCCTGCATTGCCTGAAATACCTTGAAGTTCTCTCTGTTGAATCACTGTGCACTTTGCTTTGTTTCATGGGATTATCCACACCTCCTCTTTTCTGTCTGGCGATCTTAAAGGATGACTTTAAGCCAAGACTTCATCTCAGTGGAATCCTTCCAGAACTGCCTTTCTGAATCACATATCTTCCCTCATGGCCCCTTCCACTGGAGTGTAACTTCATGCTTTCAGAATATAACACAAAGATAATCTCTGAAATGTTTGTTAAATAGAGGAGGAATGAATGAATTCTCCCTGCTGTCTCTATCTCAGCACAGTAGGTGTCATATGAGGTCTCACAGAATTTTATAATATTCTCCTAGTAGCACTTGTTACTCTTATCTCTATTTCCTTTTATGTTTATTTCTTCACTACATTGGAAATATTCTTCTTCATTAGACTCTGAGATCATTCAAGAGTAGGAAGTACAGTTCTCAGCACAAAGCCCAGCACATAGCAGGTGCTTCATTGACTAAATGGAATGACTCCCAGTTCCTTGCTCTTTCCTGCCAATGCCAATTACCAAGAGGCACCATCTTATACATCAGACGATTTTGCTTAAAAGCAGTGGCTTGAATTTGTTCACACTGAGGCTACCTTCCACTTGTCTGCCAACTCATGTCTTAGGAGATCCTTCCACAGTCTACCTACTGGCATGGCACTTCGCTACTGAAAAGAGCTCTGTGTCATCCACAGACGTGTGAGTTTCACTCTGAACTTCCTCTCCCAGATTTCTTATTAAAATGTGAAAGAAGTCCAGACTCAGCATCAGCCACTGTTAAAATTCAGTTCCTTGCATGGTCCTTGGGCTTTGGTCTGCACTTTTTATCCTTGGCTGACATCTGTTTAGTGTCTTTCATTACATGCAGGTCATTCATCTGACCTCCCATCTGCCCACCCACTCATCTTTCCATCCATCTCATTCATCCTGAACATCTGAGAAGGATGAATCCTTGTGCCAGGCTCTGGGAAATTTAATGATTGACAAAACATAGTTCTGGGCATCAAGGAGCTCAGAAGAAATAAAAGACAAACCTGGAGCCAATAATTACAATGCTCTGTGATATGCATGCTTCCCTGGTCATGTAAAGTGTGCAGGTGGATCACAGAGAGAGAGATTAACTCCGCCCACAGAGTGGGCAGGGTTTGAGCTGGGCCTTGGTGGATGAGTGGACTTTTGCCATCCAGACAAGAAGGGAGAAGAAACAGCAGATGTGATGTGGGAAAGGAAGGGAGGTACTAGAAGTTCCAAGATGGTCAGGAATGGGGCAGAGGAAGGCAAAGCAGGAGAGAGAAACCTTACCCGTTTATCTTTCCTCACTAGATGAAAATCTTTGTTTCCAAAAACCTGTGGGTCAATAACATTATCTTAATGTGTGGAGAAAGGCATATTGATTATGGACTTCCCTCTGCTGATAGCCAGAAAAAGCCAGAGCCTCATCTAAAAAGCCAAGGAAAGAGCTTTAAAAGGAATCTACCCTTTCATACAACACTAACAGTGCTTGTATTTAGATATGTATTCATGGGATGGCAATTGTTTTCCCTGAATGACTGTTAGCTACCTGAGACCAGAGACTTTGTTATGATTCATGTTGAATACCAGAAGCTTTGGACAATCCTTGGTATCTATTGAGCAACCCGTATATACTTGTTTAATGAACTGAACTCCTGCTATCTGCCAGGATCTATACTAGGTACTGGGGATAAAGAAATGGATGAGACAAGTTGCTTGCCTTTCAAGCTATTACATGATTTAGTTCCTTAGAAAGGATTTTTTGGATTGGTAAGAAATAATTTGTTTTAAAGCTTGAAAAAAAATCTTTCTACAGGCTGAGAGATAAGCTTTTTAGAGTTGACAGAAAAGGCCTTGACAACTGTCCTCTACATGCTTGTAGACACTAATTTTACAGTGCTCTTCCCTCTTGCCACTCAGGCAGGCAGGTGTGCTGAAAGGGCAATAGCTTCTGACAGCCTCCTCCCCACAGGTATAAGGGTAATCCCTTTGCCTCAGCTGCCTTTCCCAGGCTGTGTGGTATGCTCATGCTTACACATCACACACACACAGCACATACTCACAATGTCACACAGACTCACACATGCTTATACACTCACACTTGCTCACTCATACTCACAAACATGCTCACACTTATACACATGACCACACACACAACACATGCTCACATATGATCAGATTCCCACACAACATGCCCACACAAACATATATGATCACACTCAACACATGCTTAAACATTTGCCCACACTCACACATACACTCACATACACACGCGTTGACACAGTACACACTCCCAACCCAGTTTGATCTTTTTCTCTCTCCCTTTCTCTCTCTCTTACACACACACACACACACACACACACACACACACACACACACACACAGCCTGAGCAGTTAAAGTGATAGCATTAACATTTTCCATTTATTGGTGGTTTCAAAACAGGAAGCCTGAGTGGGGAGGGGAGGTGGTGAAGCAAGAGCTGTGTGAAGAGGCCCAGGTGCATGGGCTGAGTTCAAAAGGGATATCTCACTGCCATCTGTCTTCTCCACAGGCAGGAGCTGGGCTGAGAGGCCCCTGCTTGGCCCAGCCTCTAAAGCATCATCAGTCCTGGCTGAGGCCACCTCTCCACAGCCTGGCTCCTAGTTGTTCAGCTGACCAGATGACAGTGAAGACACAGTCATCCAGATCAGATTGCTTCTCTCCCTTGGCCAGTGGTTGGCTGTGACAAAGAAGGGAACATACTACACCTTCCTGTATGCCAATATGGAGCCGCCTCTCTTTTGAAAACCACCTCTTTCAGGAGCCTCCAGACTAATTCTTATGTGTCACTTTGACCCCTTGGGTCTTCTGCTACTTTCTCGGTCGTGCTTCCTTACAATGGAAGTATTCTGTTTTGTGCCTTGTCCCCAACCCTACTCTTAAATGAAATAGACCAGAGACCTGTTCTCTAATATCAAATCCTTGCAGATCCTTGTATTTTACAAAGTTTTTCATAACCAGCATCTCCTTCAATCTTCAAGACAGCTTCCTGGGGGTGTTAATATTCTGCCCTCTTAACAGATGAGGAAGCTGAGGGCAAAGAAGCAGACCTCCTGATTTCAAGAATGTCACAACTCTTATCTTCTACCCTGGCTCTGAACGTGGGGTGTGTCTAAGATGGACATGTACATCAGGACAGCCAGAGCAAGAACTGATGGTGAGAAGGGAGCTGCAAAGAGAGATGAAAAGAAAGATGATTACAAAGAGAAGGAATATAACTCTGCCACAGGCTGGTGAGTATCCAGGCCCACCATGGGCCATAGAGGCGCTCACTGTACCCAGCTCTCTCATACACATGCACACACACACACACACACCCCAAAATATACATGCAGAAATAAACTCTAGCTGGCCTGGCACCAGAAGGTTCATTTAAATACTTTAATTGCCCGAGGCAGTTGGGGCTGAATTTCACTACTTACCAAGAAAGATTGAGGGGAAACCATAGTGAGATGACATTTCTAGGGGTATATGACTTTTTTGGGACTTTGCTGTCTCTCTCTGTCTTTCTAAGAGAAGTGATTAAAACCACTTTTTCCCCCTTAGCAGTGACCTTGCAAAGGAAACTGGCCTCATTCCTCTGAAGCTGAAAGGATGGGCGCATATACAGCCCTTTGTGCAGTATTGCTGCCAAAGGGTCTCTAGAGAAGGGGTGTCAGCACACTGCTCTCCCAAACCAGCCTAGGAGAATAAATCTAGTGATAGCATGCATGCAGCTGGAAGGAGACAAGAGGGGATAGAAAATGAGACCAGATTGGATTTTTCTGCCAGGCTAGCATTTCTGTCAGATCATGACCTCTTTTTCATGTTCCCTTTCCTTTTAGATTTCACATATTTAACAGCTGGGACCTAGAAAATGGGACATCAGAGATCACAGGGAAAAGGATGGATAAAACTGAAGGCGAGCCCTGGAATCCCCCTTCCTGAAGATCTTCAGGACCAAAATGGGAGACTTCTGCGCTTGGAAGAATTTCCTGCTCTTCTTGGTTTGCTTTGCTTCTCCTGTTGGGAATACTGTATAAATCTCTCTCTGTCTTTCTCCAAGTCCCACACTTTTCTTAAAAGCCTCCTCGGACCTTCCAGGCTTTGGTGGTCTCTGAGGTTAGAAACTATGACCAATGGAGTCTCACTGACCGACAAGTGAGAAAATGGATGCCTGAAATGACCTTGGACCCCACCCAACTCGAGTGTCTGTACTGTTTTTTTTTGAGGGGTAGGGCAGGGGTTCTCAGGGTTGGACTCCGCCATCAGACTGGAGAGGTTAGAATTCTGCTGTGTGGGTGGCGAATGCAGCCTAGGTTCCAGAAGGAGTCGTCCTAGTGCAGCTGAACTGTTTGGGTTGGGTGAATTGCTCAAGGCTGGTTTCATTGGTTAGCAGAAGGTTCCAGGAACCCGTGGGAGGGAAACTGGGCTGCTTACTTCAGAAGATGCCTGAAGCAGCTTGGCCACCCAAGTTCAGCAAGTTCATGTTCCTGGGGCCTGGAAATTGTGAGGGCCTTGTGGGAGGGGAAGGAAGCAGCTGGGCTCCTTGTTATGGGTCTGTGCTTCTCCAAGCAGAGCATCGCTTGGCCTCAGAATTCAAATAGGTCATGAGACCAGTAAAGATTTTTAAATTTGGAGTACTCAAGTACTTCTGTAGGGCCTGTGAAGTGAGAAGTTGAGTACTATATGAACTGACTTACCTTAAAGTGAGTGGCTTGAAACGAAGCAAATATAATCTCTAGTCACATTCATCAGCTAAATCTAACACAAATTCAATGTTTCTTTATTAGTAAACAACCAAACAAGTATTCTATTTTTGTGGTCGATTTATGTTTTTGTTTGTTTAGGTTTATTTTCGCTTTTTGAAATACCTTATGAATATATTTACACAAAGACTGATAGTTTTTAAAATTCACTGTTAGAGAAAAAGGCAGAACATGAAAATATTCTGTGAACTGAAAGTAAATTGGAGATATTTTTTCTATGTAAATCCCTATAGAAATCTGAATCACTTAACAACTATAGTCCTTAAAACAGCTGGAAGTTAAACTTAATCTGCATTCTTTGATTTTTTTTTAATAGAAAATAGATTTCATAGTTTTTAAGGTGAAAAGAACAAATAACAGAAGTACTTTTACATTATTGGGGTTTCCTTTGGGGACTGAAAATCAATTTATCAGTGTGCATTTTTCAAGTAAGCAGAAATCAAAAATTTTAAGAACAAAAAATTTAAGAACCAATTAGTTCTTAAGTTAGATTTCTTATTCTAATCCTCTTGTCTCATTTACACAATTATTATCTCCCACTAGGGTCAGATTTCTGCTAAAAAATATGTCCAAATAATGGGTTGTACTTCATTTTAAAAGAAATACAATTGAATTTTATAAAAAACAAATCTGCAAAGATATATCCACTAACCCCATATCAGTTTTCAGTACCTTAGAGCTGGTCTCAATCTACCCTCCTGCCTTCAGCCCACCCTTGTCCTTTGCACTGCAGCCAGCACCCAGCTCATGGACTATGGTGGTTCACAGAGTCCAAGACACTGGAGTGGGACAACTTATGTTCAAAGCATAGCTATGTCACTGTGTGATTGTGGGCAAATTACTCACCCTCTCTGAGAATCAGTTACCTCAATGTAAAACGAGAATAATAATAGGATCTAACTCACATGGTTGTTCTGTGAATCAAATAAATAAAACATAAAGTGCTTAGCACCCTGCATGGCACATCTAAGCTCTCAGTGAACCTCTGCTGGCATCCTGATCCTGGAACAATGAACAATTCACCTTTTTCAGGACCAGTCATCCTCTTTCAAAGTACCTACTGTTTCATTAGGAAACATTTCTGAAAAGCCCATCCCCACTTTCTTCACTTAGGAAAATCAAGCTCACACTTTAAGACTCAGTTCAAATACCAGTTTGGCTAAAACTTTTTCTTGCAGTTCCTTAGCCCCCAGCCATTTGAAAGACAGTCAGTAGTTCCTACTTAACCTAGCCACAATCTAATGAAATTATGTCTTTAGGTCTTGCTTTTCCACAAAACATGGGAGCATTCAGAGTAAAGAACTGAATATTATTTCTCTTTGCACTATAGATCCGAAGTACCAAGTAGGTACTCTATGGCATTTGTGTGGATGCCAGGATGTATAGAGTATATGGCTTTACAGAAACATAATCAAGAGTATATCTTTTCCAGAAACCAGTTATTTCTGGGTGGAAGTGAATTTAACCAAATCAGATATCATGGAACACAGGATCAAAGGAGAAATTAAAGAAAAAATTAGAGTTTTGCCATCAGTCCAGGAAGAATGTGTTATCCATCTTGTAGGTAAGTGCCTAAAAAGCTTAATGAGAAAGTAATACTCTCAAGCTACTGCACAGCTCCAAATGCAAAATCTCTTTCATCAAGGCATTTTGTTGCAAAGCAAACATATTATGTCAATTTGCCAAATCAGGGAGTAAGCAGAGATGACAATTTAGCCCTACTCTTGAAAGAAAACCTTTTGGAAGACAGATAGTTGTTTTCTTTTAGGTAGGAATCAAAGTTACCTCTCTTGATAATCAGATGACAGCAACACATTTAAGTATACTACCAAGAGTGGCTTGGGAAGGAGAGGTGGAAGATAAGGAAAGGGAAGGATATTGATTAAAGTGTTTACTGTATGCCATGCACTTCTCAAAAGAACCTCAGAGATGAACATTATCATCTCCATCACTCTCCTGAAAGTCCCCAATGGTTCTTCATGTCAAAAATGGGCTTTTTGAGATGGATTTAATAGATATTTTCAGAGCATTTCACCCCAAAGCAGTAAAATATACATTCTTCTCAAGTGCATATGTAACATTTTCCAGGATAGACCACATGTTAAGACACAAAACAAGTCTCAGTAAATTTAAGAAGACTGAAATCATATCAACCATCTACTCTGATCACAATGGTATGAAACTAGAAATTAACTATAAGAAAAAAAACTGGAAAATACACAAACACATGGAGGCTAAATGTCATGCTACCAAACAATGAATGAGTTAGAAATGAAATCAAGCAAGAAATAAAAAAAATACCTAGAGACAAATGAAAATAAAAACACAACAGCTCAAAATCTATGGGACACAATGAAAATAGTCCTAAGAGGAAAATTTATAGCAATACAGACCTACTTCAAAAAACAAGAAAAAGCTCCAATAAACAATCTAACCGTATACTTAAAAGAACTAGAAAAAGAGCAGCAAACAACGCCCAAGGTGAGTAGAAGGAAGGAAATAATAAAGATCAGAGCAGAAGTAAATGAAATAGAGTCTAGAAAAATAATACAAAAGATTAATGAAAGATTTGAAATTGACAAACCCTTAACCAGATTCATCAGGAAAAAAGGACAGAGAACTCAAATAAATAAGACCAGAAATGAAAGAGGAAAAATAACTACAGAATGTACAGAAATACAAAGGATCATAAGAAAATACTACAAGCAATTATACAACGACAAATTGGATAAGATGGACACATTCCTAGAAACATACACTCTTGTAAAACTGAATTAAGAAGAAACAGAAAATCTGAACCAACTGATTACCATCAAAAACCTTCCAAAAAACAAAAGTCCTGGACCAGATGGCTTCATAGGCGAATTTTACGAAACATTCAAAAAAAAAATATTAATACCTGTTCTTCTCAAACTATTCCAAAAAATTCAGGAAGAGTGAAGGCTCCCTAACTCCTTTAATTAGGCTACATACCACTACCTTAATTCCATTTATGATTGCATTGAAAACAATAAAATACCTGGGAATCAAATAACCAAGGAGGTAAAAGACCTATTCTCAGAAAATTATCAGTCATTGAAAAAGGAAATTGAAGAAGATACAAATAAATGGAAGCATATACCATGCTCATGGTTAGGAAGAATCAACATCTTTAGGTAGTATTGCTTTAGGCTATACTACCTAAAGCAATCTATAGATTCAGTGCAATCCATATCAAAATACAAATGGCATTTTTCAGAGAACTAGAACAAATAATCCTAAAATTTATATGGAAGCGTAAAAGACCCTGAATAGCCACAGCAGTCTTGAGAAAGAAGAACAAAGTTGGAGGTGTCACACTACCTGAACTATATTATAAGTCAACAGTAATCAAAACAGCATGGCACTGGCATAAAAACAGATACATTAATCAATGGAACAGAATAGAGAGCCCAGAAATAAATCTATGCCTATTCGCTCACTTAATATATGACGAAGGAGGCAAGAACATACAATAAGGTAAAGACAGTCTCTTCAATAAATGGTGCTAAGAAAACTGGACAGATACATGCAAAAAAAAAAATAGAAACTGGATCATCTTCTTATACAGTATACAAGAATAGACTCAAGATGGATTAAAGACTTAAATGTAAGACCTGAACCCATAAAAATTCTAGAAGAAAACATAGGCAGTAAACTAATATTGCTTACAGTAACTTCTTTTTGGATATATCTCCTCAGGCAAGGGAAACAAAAGAAAAAATAAACAAATGTGACTACATCAAACTAAAAAGTTTTTGTACAGCAAAGGAAACCATCAACAAAATAAAAAGAAAACCGACTGATTGGGAGAAGATATTCGCTTATGATACATCTGATAAAAGATAAATTTCCAAAATATATAAAGAACTCATACAACTCAACTACAAAAACAAAACAGAACAAAACAATCCAATTAAAAAATGGGCAGAAGACCTGAACAGATATTTCTCCAAAGAGGAAATACAGATGGCCAACAGACATATGAAAAGGTGCTCAAGGTCACTAATCATCAGAGAAATGCAAATTAAAATCACAATGAGGTATCACCTCACACCTGTCAGAATGGCTATCATCAATAAATCGAAGAAAAACAAGTGTTGGCAAGGATATGGAGAAAAGGGAACCCTCATATGCTGTTGGTGAGATTGCAGATTGGTACAGCCACTATGGAAAACAGTTTGGCGGTTTCTCAAAAAATTAAAAATGGATATACCTTTTGACCCAGCAATTGCACTTCTGGGTATTCATCCAAAGAAAACCAAAACAATAATTCGTAAATATCTACGCAACCCTATGTTCATGGCAGCACAATTTACAATAGCTAAGATATGGAAGCAACCTAAATGCCCATCAACAGATGATTGGATAAAGAAATTATGGTTCATATATGCAATGGAATATTGAAAGGGGTGAAAGGTTAAAAAAGTACAAATTAGTAGTTGATAGATGGTCACAGGAATGGGGAGCACGGCATAAGGAATGCAGGTAGCATTAATGTAATGGCTAGGATGAGAGACAGAGGAGAGAAAGAGCAATTAGGGGGATTATTTTATAAGGTATATAAATGTCTAACCAATGTACTGTACACTCGAAACTAATAATAAAATACAAATTTTTTAAAACGTAGACCAAAAAATGGGCTTTTTGTGATTTCAGTCTCTTGTGTCCTCTCGATAGCATTTCACATTATTGTCACTTTTCTCTCTACTTTTTATTTCCCAGACACTATCTATCTATCTATCTATCTATCTATCTATCTATCTATCTATCTATCTATCTATCTAATCATCTATTTAAATACCCTTTTGGTTTTTCTTTGCTGTTTTCTCTAGATGTTCCTTTTCTGCTTTCTCTGCAAACTCTGACTCCTCTACAGTCACTTTAATTGCTGGTATTCCTCAAGAATCTTTCTTTTCACATTCTATTCACTCTCTCTGGGAGATCTCAGTCAGGCAATGCTGTAACTCCCACTTCTACATGCTTGTGATGACTCAGCTTTTATGTGCTATCCATTTCTTTTAACCTTTGGGCTTCCCTAACATGTTCCTTACTGGAAATCTCCACTTGAATATCTTGCTTGTACTAAACATCATGTGTTTAAAAACCAAACTCACCTTTTCCAGATTATCTTCGTTGATGACACACCATCCATCCAATTTCCCCAAGTTAGAAACAAGATCAACCCTTAACTTCTCCATCTCTCTCTCCCATATCATACCCAATTAATCATTAAATCCTGTCCAAGTCTGCCTCCTAAATTTCTTACACACCTGTTCTCTTCAATCTATCATCTCCTCTCGATGCTAAGGCACCATAACCTCTCACTTTGACTATTATAACAGTTTCTTAACAGATCTGCTCCTTCCCATTTAATCTCCAAATATGCAATAATCACACTACTCTTCTGCTTGAACCCTTGATAGCGTCCTATTTCCTTTAGGATAAAGTTCCAAAACTTTAACATGGCTAACAATCCTGTATGATCTATTTTATGGCCCCTCCCAGTCTTATTTTAGGCCATACCCCCTTTATATGCTCCAGTCACTTTAAGTTTCTTTCAGTTCCTTGAACATGCTACATTTTCTCACAACTGTGCACGTGAACATGTACTTGTCTCTTCAGGAACAATCTTCCCTCCCTTATGCCAATATCTCTGCTTACTTTATGTGTCTCAGCTTAAATCTTTTCGGTTGCTTTTCCTGATCACTTAGACTAATCTCTCTGCTACTTATTCTAATGACATCCTGCATTTCTCTTTCCCAGTACTATTAATTCTACTTGTAATTAATGTTACTCATTTAATGTTTGTCTTCTTCCTTATAGAATATGTGTGTGTGTGTGTGTGTGTGTATATCTGTTATTTGCAGTGTCAAGGGAAGTATGGTAGATGCTCAATAAAAATGAATAGCCTTGCTCAAATACCTATGTGAAATCCTCCTGAATTCTCTAAGGTTTCTCTCTATGTCCCCATAGCCTTTCAGTTTTCATTCTACTTGGGTTAATATTTAATATTTCATCTGTCTTTCTCCTCCATAAGCATATAATCTTCTTGAGGAAAAAACCTAGACATTCATTTTGCATGCCTTGTTTTCTAGCATGATGACAATAATGTTTATTAAATTAAAGAAGAAAGAGCTAAAACTCTAAGCTTTGTACATTACTCTTTCAGGTCTGAGGAATGTGGTATGAGGTCATGTCCCCCCAAAACTCTAGAGATAAGCTACTCTCATTTCTGAAAGAGGATGGCAGAAGCTATGCTTTAGCAGTAGATGCTTTTATTTGTGCACTTCAAAAAATAGCCACACCATTGAAACAAGTAGAAACTAGGAATAGTTCTAGATTTCTTCATCTTTCTCATTACCATTTCTCTATCAGGTACTGAAGCATCCTAAATATGGCTAACTGTACCTCCTCTTCTGTCTTGGGCCAGAATATCTTCATCTCTCACCTGGTACATCTGCTCTGGTTTACCCTAGTTTTTCCTCTCCTCTTATATACTATCTATATTGCTGTCAGAGTTATTATTCTAGAACTTAAATTTGACCTTATTATCTCTGCTTAAGCCTTCAGAGACTCCCTGTTACCCACGGGATATAATTTTCTTCATATGATATCCAAGCTGCTCCACGATGATACACAAAGCCATCTTTCTAGGTTCAACCCTGTCATTTCCCTCCCTTGCCCTCTATATCTAAAAAACCCTAAATTCCCTCTCCCTCAATACATCACCTTTTTCTTAGTCTTTGCATATGCTGGGCCCTCTGCCTGGAACACTTCTCTTTCATTTCTACACATGTATGTCTTCTATATCCAGATCAAATATTTCCCTGCGCCATATAATGGAGTTAGTTTTTCCTATCAGGGACTTATGAATCTGTTTGGATATTTGGATATCTTTCAAGATGTGTTTTTCTTTACTGACCCCCCCCCCAATAGGGCAATGTCCTTTGCTTCTCTGAATCACCTGGCACCTATTATATACAAGGTGTTCAATAAATGTTGAATAAATAAAGGATGAAGTCTAGGTCTTTGTGAGTCAGGTTGGTGGAACAGGCCTTCCTGTCTGTCTAGGCTTTCATTCTTTCCTTAATTAGAAGTTTGTATATTTAGCCTCTCTTTATGATGAGTTATTCTTTTTAGAGAAGAGTTATATTACAATAGCTTTCTGTTACCCACATACTGATGGTTATCCACTGTAAACTTTGTTGTTCATCTATGATATGTATAAGAATTGCAAATGAAAGTGGTTTACTGTGCTAAAAGCAAGATCTTACATACATTCCAAGGCCAAGTAAACAAATGGGGAATATACACCATTGGGTATTATCTATGTGATTGCTCTAATGTCATTTTGCTGATCATTTATGTAGCTCCCCTTCTCTTCTCAATTCCTTAAGTGCAAATAATTGAAGATGATCCAAACATTTTAAATAACTGTGACCTTTATGTGTACAGTGAATAAGAAGGTGCAGAAAAAGTGTTGGCCTCCAAAAAGGGGAAAAGGTCATTCCTGAATGGCTTAAGAAATGATAAAACAAGTTCATATAAAGCTTGATAGGAAACAGGACAGTTAAAAAAAAAAACTATGATAAGAAAAGCTGTAAAGAAAAATGCTGACCCAGAAAAAACAGCTCTGAAAAGCAGAGGGAAACTTTTTGACACAGATGCATGATCATTTCTCTGAGAGATTTTTTTTTTTTAAAGATAAGGCTAAAAAAGTGACAATTGGATTCATCATAATTCTGTAAGACAAGTATGTCTGATGAGAGTAGGGAAATAATTATTCACTCTACTGGAATTGCTTTAATGGAACCTTCTTGATGAAAGCTGCATCTTAAATATTCATCCAGTGATGAAGAGTTATTTCAAGATGTGAGTCACAGTGGTGGTAGCAGTGAGGTTTGTATGTGAAGCATGCCTCATCTTCAGGATGTTGAGTTGAGCCAGATGAGCAGTGTGCCGGCAATTGTACCTCACCGGCATTCTGGACAGCTAGTTTCCAACCCAGAGGTATACTGGAAGCCATCAACAACTAGTAAATCTATGAATACTACCTAAGCAAAAGGGTGGAGCCAGCCCTTGACTCTTCCTTTCCTTTCTCCTTGGTAAGCCGCATCTGCTCAGGCAGAGTGCTCGGACATCCTGAATGCTTTTCAGTTCTCTCTCTCTACATTGTAACTGGGCAAAGTCCCCAGTTTATCTTTGGGCTTCCAGCCTCTTTCTATGCTCCTGAAAACCAAAAGCTTTTGAAGTGAAAATCTCAAGACAGGAGAAATTAAATTTCAACTGCCCAATTCAGCTGTCCCTGTTCTTGTGCGTAATTCAAAATCCAAGTCAGATGTCATCTCCTCTGATATCTCATCCAATTCTTCCAGGCAGTAAGGCACTACTTCGCCTGAGTCCAAACATTTCTATACATACCTCTATTATCATACACTCTTATTATTACTATGACAATCTGTTTACATACCTGGTTGCTTTTAAGGCAAGGATTGCATTATAATCAGTCTTCCTTTCCCCCAAGCCTAACACAGAGATACTTAGTACATTTCTGTGATATAAATGTATGAATGAATGGAAGAGGACTGTGAGAAGGAGAATTTGTCTGTCGACACCCATTTAGAGACAAGAGCCAAACATGTTGATTGGCAGGAATTGCTGATGTGAAACTTGGATTTGGGCCGAGCTTTGGTGCAATGTGCCTGAGCCACATAAACAAGTAAACTGAATGGCTAGGATTTGTTTCCAGTGACTTATCATTGAAATACTTGAGGATGTTAAGATTCCACTTTCCAAAGTCAGTACCCTCATCAAGTCACGGCCAGACATTTTTCCCTGATGCACTGAAACTGGGCACCAGAGAGCTCCAGAAATAATGGAGCTTGAATAGAGCACTTTGCATTTGTGATAATTTGAATTATTTAATTGGGGTTTCCAATGGAGTGAGTGGGAAGCTGTAAGGTTAGTCTTCCAGAGCAAAAAGGAACATATTTTCTGTTTGTATAAAGTCACCTATTCGTTCACCCCGAGCTTATACTCACTCTGTATAGATGAAGTCCTTTTCCATTTCTTATTTAGCAAAAGGGTTTTGGTCTCTAAAGAGAGAAAGCCAATTATGAAACCAAAATGGGTGGCACACATTTACATTGATATCTCAAAGATCTTTAAAACCTTCTGTTTGATATTATGTCGGTATGGTGATGGGTATACCATTAGAAGTTTGGAATGTTAACATAACTCATTGAGGGGGAAGAAAACATTTCATTGGAGGAAGGGTGGGAGGAAGGTGGAATTCTGATACTATTTGAAGAGGAGGAGCCATTTTGAGAAACTATAATTTAAAAACTAACTCAGCTTTTGGGGTCTTACAGCTAATACCTATGAATGGAGTCCAGAACACAGCCGTTCTCTTTGAATGAGCATAGGAAATTTCAGAAGAAGCCTTTATGATAAAGTTGTTGGCACACACAAGTGACCTCACTTTAAAGCTATTTTAAAATAGCTTGTTAGCTTATGAGATTGAGACTTGTTGAAGATGGGAAGAGGGGTGGTGGAAAGAAAAACCATGATTTCACCACCATTATAAACACGGGAAATCAGTGGTGCTACAATAGGACTTTACAAGTTGTGTTTTACAAGCTGCAGGAAATACCACAGGAGAATATAAGCCTGTTCTAAGGTGAAATGAAGTCCGTCCAGGAATGCAATTCCTGAGTCTCAATTAGGATATAGGTACTTAAAATATGCAGGCCTCTACAACAGTATAAACGGAGAACTCACATACCCAATGTATAAATGTTTGCAAGTAACAAATAAAGTGAACAAACTGGTAACTCAAATAGATCTTATCCCCCTACTTGACAAATTTACCTTCACAAAGGCCTGGTTAGATTTTGCAGACTCCTTGACATTCCAAGGAGAACATGACCGTTTAGAAAGAGACAGCAGCCAGCAGATCCTGATCCTTATACCTGTGATCTGTCCCATCTACATTATGCCCTGCCCCTGGCTCCTTCAAGTACCAGGAGGGGCCCTGCATGCATGTATACACACACCCCAGAAGCATGTCAAAGTTCTGTCTACACACCCCCCCTCCCACCCTCAGGGCTAGAGTGTTTATCCTCAGGAGGCTAGATATGGGGGAGAAACCTAGGAAATAGTCTTTCAGTCATTTGGATCCCCAATACTCAGTATCTGGGATGTGTGTGTGTCGGTGTGTCAGGGGTTGGGGGGAAGGCTATACAGGTTCCAGGCAAGAGTGTCTTTATGAACTTAAGAAATCTTCAGTTTGTACTAAAGGGCATGGTCATAGGACGACCAGAACGGAGCCCTCTGGTCTAAAAGCAGGGCTGGGCACAAAAATTTCAAGTCTAAAATGAACAAATAAAACAGAAACAAACTCATAGATACAGAGAACATTTTGATGGTTGCCAGATTGAAGGTAGGCTAGGGGGTTGGAGGGATGGGTGAAAAAGAGAAAGGAATTAAGATGTGAAAATTGCCAGCTATAAAAACAGTTAAGGGACTGTAAAGTAAAGCATTAAGAATATAGTCAAAAATATTGTAATAACTATGTATAGTGTCAGATGGATATTAAACTTATCAGGGGGATTACTTCACAAGTTACGTAAATGTCTAACCACTATTCTATACAACTGAAACTAACATAATATAATGTGGTATGTCAACTATAATCGAAAAATTAAAAATAATAAAAGTAAACTTTTAAAAAAGTAAGTGTTCCAGACTTTCCAGGTATCCTCTAAGATAACCAAGGATTCAAGCTAATTACTGTGTAGCCTCGGCAACATCACCCTCATCTGCTCTGCCAGCCCCCACCCTCTCTGGAAGAGCTTCACTGTGGGCAGAGAGAGCAAAGGGAGAGATCCAGGCCCTATTTTTAAAAACGTTTTTTTCTTAAATTTTCTAAATATATATAAAAATAAAGAATATGGCATAACAAACCCTCCTGTATTCATCACCCAGCTTGAATAATTACAATGATCAATGTTTTGCCAAATTGTTCATCTATTCCCCAACTTTTTTTTTTTCTGGAATATTTTAAAACAAATCCCAGATATGGTCTTATCTTACCCCAAAACACTTATAAAAACTTTTTCCCCTAAGAGTATTTTAACATAGCCTAGACATCAGTATGCATCTTGGACTGATGACTTTTTCCTTTAACATGCTTGCTGTGATATTATCATACCTAATATTTGCCATCATTCTTTAAAATCATTAATTAAATATAAAATCCACATTCATTTTCCCCCAAAATATCTTTTTACAGTTAGTTTGTTTAAATCAGGATCAAGCAAGATCCTGACCTTATTTTAGCAGGGTGAAAAGCCCTCTGATGTGGTTTAAGAACCAGAACCTCTGACATATCTTATCCTGAAAACCATTTGGCACCTCAGCTGAACAGAGCCACAAGGCCAAAACTGATAAGCCTTCAGCTTGGGAGTTCTGGCCTCTGAGAATAAGGTCTCAGTGGGAACTTCAGGCAGCTGGGCCCCTGCTGCCTTTGAGTAGCTCTCTCTGCAGCCCTAGTCTGAGAACCAGTGTCCAGAGCTTCCAAGTACTGACGGGATTCAGGTCACTGAGAAACAGCAGGCATGCAATGAAAGTGGGCTCCTGTCCTCCTTGGTACTGCCTCTACTTTTCAGGATTTGATCTTTCTAGTTAAAGGCCAAAAGCAATCTGCATGGGGTCCTACAGTGATCTAAAAGCAGGGACTGTGAACCGATTTCTCTCTCTGCCCTCTTCTAACTGGGTAGCCTTGCACACATCTCTCTCACCAATCAGTTTCTTCACTTCTGAAGTGAGAGGGAGGGATCTCAAAATCCCTAAGACTCTTCAGCTCTAGCATTCTATAATTCTAAGCTCAAAAGCCACTAAATGACTACTATGGT
Organism: Rousettus aegyptiacus; assembly: GCF_014176215.1. Taxonomy (NCBI): domain Eukaryota; kingdom Metazoa; phylum Chordata; class Mammalia; order Chiroptera; family Pteropodidae; genus Rousettus; species Rousettus aegyptiacus. The sequence continues at coordinate 38,988,307 of NW_023416308.1, read as the reverse complement.
TCTGACACCATGCTGAATATTGGGAGTACACAGATGCCTCTCCTCTTAGATTATAAACTCTTTATGGAAAGGGGCTGTATCTTATTTTGGGACTACCAGATTCTAGCACAGTTCCAAGCACATAATAGGCACTCAATCAATGTTACTGAATGAGTATTCACAATGAGCTAGACACTGTGCTAGGCCAAGGTTCACAAAAATCTCCCTGAAGAGGCTGTTTAAATAGGGAGTTATTCAGAGGAGAAGGTAAGTCCTCTGATTGTATCAGAACTGGTCATGGGTCATAAATGCTCAGGCCTATGATATAGACATTGGGCTGGTGGTCATAATCTATGGGTTTCCTGCTCCTCAAATTGAAACTCTACTCCAATAGGAAAACCAGAGAAAGTGGTCCTATCAAAAAGGAAGTGTGGAAAGCTGTCTGTGCCAATGTACAAAGGGAAACATCTCCCAAATAGCAGCTGGAGCTTTTTCAAGGGTCGTTCTTCCTGAAGGGCAGCCCTAGTTAAAACATTAACTAGATTCTGTGGTTTCCAGATAATAGCATCACTGCTCTTTTCCTCCTGGTGCATATCTCAGAAGCCTCACACCCACTGTCCACTACATGTACTGTGAGAAATGGTTAATTCTCAATGTTGGGACAGTCAGTCTTTGAAGATGTCATTAAAGTATAATTTTAGAATTGAAGATATCTTGAGATCATCTAGTCTAGCCCCTGCCCCATTTCACAGACTTCCTTCCTTTGAGCCTCTCCAGCAACCCTAGAGAATGCAGGAAATTCTCCACAGTAAGCGAAGACATGATGATATGCCATCTTTCTAACTAGGAGTTTGTAATCCTAGCTAATTACAGCCAGCACTGGCTCATTGCTGTGTTGTGATTTGGAGTCTTCAGGCTTCTGTGTGGCTCAGCACAAGTGGTAGAAAAAATAGAAAACTTTGCAACACCACCAGAAGCCCTCGAAGCCACATATGTCCAGGCAGAAGTCTCCAGCAGGACGAAGCTTAAAATGAAACACACATGGCCCCAGCAAAGACCAGGGCTGCCAATTAAGGCCCAGAAGTTTTAAGAGGAAAAGCTGGAGGGAAAAAAACCCAACAACTTGTTACCAATTAGCAGTCTAAGTTTCTTTTTAAAAAGTGGGTCCAAGAACCAGTCAGCAAGAGGAAATATTTCAGAGGAATCATCAAAACAGCACCTCTGTGAGAATCCTTTCTCCCAGAGAGCTCAAAGAAGTTCATGAATGTGAAATTACTTATAACTTCCCCATATGAGACTCAGGAGAGACAGAATAATGTCCCTATTTTACAGAGCAGAGAGGCAGAGTCACAACAAAGCTTCTACTCTCTTTTATTCCATTCAAGAAGGAATAACTAGACTAGTCAGAAATCTCTTAATAAGTAGAGCTTTTATTTTTCAAAGAGCTTGTCAATGTACTGCTTGTCAATGTACTTTTAGAATACATATTCTAAAAGTGCCTATCCTTATATAAGAAAGGGGGTACAGAAAGAATCTAAATTCTTATCTACACATATTTGCATAAATAAATGCTGGAAGGATAGCCAAGAAACCAATAACAGTGGGGTTTTTTTTGCAGTAGGGATGGGCCAAAGTGTAGATGAGCATAGGGGTAAAAACAAGACTTGTAATATATAACGTTTTATCACTTTGCTTTTGAATTATGAGAAAACTACTTATTAAATAAAATTAAATGCAAATATATTCTATAGAATGATAAAAATAAGCAACGGACCCAAAATTTTCCTTCTGAGTAGGCTACATTTTGGGGGAATAGAGCACAGTACACTATTCCTACATTACTTAAGAATGAGATAGAGAGAGGAGTACACAGTTTCACTGAACCTACAGAACAAATGGGAATCTGGCTACTTTCAGGGCCCTTTTTAAAAAATTAAATTTATTGGGGTGACTTTGGTTAATAAAATCATATAGGTTTCAAGTGTACAATTCAATAATGTCATATATATATTATATATATATAATATATATGTATATATATATATATATTGCATTGTGTTTTCACCACCTTAAGTTAAATTTCCTTCCGTCACCATATATATGACCCCCTCCACCTCTGTCTACCTTCCCCTCCCCACTTCCCTCTGGTAATCACTAAACTGTTGTCTACGTTCATGAGTTTCTGCTAGTTTGTCATGTTTGTTTGTTGCTTTCAGTTTTCTAGCCTGCATATAAGTGAAATCGTATGATGCTGGGCCCTTCTTAAAGTCACCCTGAAAGTCACAAGCAGTATTGGCAGCAAATTCTCCATACCTTTGCCTGCTGGTCACTGTTGGTGTTGGGCCCTTTCTGAAATGGTGAATGACTACACTCACATTTAGCGAAGGTAAGAGACTCAAGTCATCAGGTTGGTTTACTTTCTTTTTTATTGTGCTATGCTCCTGATAGCAACTGGAATGATTTTCTAAAATACAAACAAGCATGTGGCTCAAATACTCTCATGACTCTCAAATTCTCTTGCCTCAGGTGAAGTTTAAACTGCTCAACATATAACAGTTCTTATAATGGTGCTCACTGATCCCTCTGCCTCCCTTCACATTTCCTTTTGATGCCTAACATTTTCTACTTTATGTCATTTCCTGCACAGGTCAGTTTTCACACCTCTGTGGCCCTGCTCATGCTGCCTCCACCTGGAATATCTTTTCCCTTTCTTTCACACTGCAAATTCCTATTGATCTTCTAGGATTCAATGCTGCTATCTCCACTAAGAAGCTACCTCTAGCTCAGGCCTGGTCCCAGCCCCTTCATAGTGCACAGCTGGCCCACTGTCTGTGCTCCACAGCACTCTAGTAGAGCATTTTCCACTACTCATGGCAACTCTACATTGCAACAATCTGTTTCTGTGTCTGTCTCCCAGTAAACTATGAACTCCTGTAAGGTGGAGTTTATGATTGTTTTCCTTCATGCCACAGTGGTAGACACAGAATGTGAGCTTTGCTGAACAGTGGGAAATAGCTAGTGGACACTAGCACTGGCAGCTTCTACACGCCTGCCTTCATTCTAAGCAATCCACACATAATTAATCTAACCCTCACCATAACCCTAGAAATAGGTACTAGTGTTATTGCAGTCTTACAGATGAGGAAATGGAGGTACTGAGACATCAGTTAAAAGTGGCACAGCCAGATTTTTAAATCCAGGTAGGCTGCCTACAGAGCTCATGCTTTGAACCAGTATGTAACAATGCCTATACATAAATGAATGAATGAAATAACAGAAATAGAATCATCATTCCTAAGGAAAAAGTTCTTCAGTTTCCAGTTTCTGAAATTGGGGTTCTGGGGACCTGAGCTAAGGTGGGGTCACCTTCCAAAGTTAACACCAGCATTTCAACTGCCGGAGCACCCAGTGGTGCGGGGCCAACTGGGACAGAAAAGTCCTGCTCTCTAGTTACTTTTACACGCTGACATCTCCTCACACATAAGTACCAGAAAATGCACTCAAAGTTTTCTCTACCCACCCCCAGGGCCACCCTGCATCCTTCACATTACAACGAGACTTGAGATTTTGATGTTTCTTCATGATGACCTAGCTCCAAACACAATGCACATAGAAAGTGGAAATATTTCCTGCTAACTCTATATGAGTGGTCAGTAGTTTCTGCCTATGCTCTTCAGAATTCTTTCTTAGAACTGGGCTAAAAGATCCCTTTGGGCATGGAGGCCAGTCTGGGGCTCCTGCACTGCTCAACTGGTGATGGCTGCTCCTCCTACAGGATGAGGCTAGACCTGTCCCTTTGTTAGCTGACATTGATGGATGGTCTGAAGCGTTTCCTCTGTGGCCTGCATCTCCACTGTCTTCTCCAAACCTTCTCAAAGCTGCCCTCAGGGAAGAAGTGTTGGACCTGGTGAGTGAGACTGCTGGTGAGCAATCAGAGTAGGAGAAATCAACACCTTCAAGGTAACTCAAAGATGAGAGAATGTGTTTACTAAGGGAGATCATACTGGAAAGAAACTCAGGTTTGGAGGTAAAGGCCTTAGGCTGGATGCTTGGCTCTGCCATTCCCTAACTTATAAACTCAAAATAAGTTAGTTATACTGGATTTGCAAAAGAGGTTAACAGCTTCCTCATATGTTATGAGAAACAAATGAAATATTATATACAGAAGGGCTTTACAATCTAAATAGTGGTTTCCAAGCCTGGTTACTTGTCATAATTGCCAAGATTTAAAAAAACAAAAACAAAAAACAAAAACAAACAAAAACAAAAACAAAACAAAAAAAACAGATTTCTGGGTTCTTTTCAAACCTATTGAATTAGAAACTCCAGTGTAAGAATCCAGGAATCTGTATTTTGAAAACCTCTCTGGGTGCTCTGAAGCACAACTGCAATTCTAAAACACTTTACAAAAGTTTGCACTGCTGTAATTCTGGGGTGAAAAAAATACCAGGTCTGAGTACTATGTTTAAGGTATACCCTCCAGAGCTGCCTAACTTACGGGCAGAGGATTTCTAAAGGATGTGACTTCAAGTAGATGCCCAGAGAAGAAGCTCAACTCTCCAATGAGCTGAAGTTTGGCTACCCATAAACTAAGGGAGGGTCAACTCTTCGTGGATATATACATGGTTTCTTCTGCCTCTGAGCATTCTCCTTGGGAAAGAATTCCCAAGCACACAGAGACAAAAAGACATTCCCTTTGTATCTTAGAACCTGGCAGAAGTGGGAGAACCAGAAGCAGGATATTGCTAGTTACAAATGGACTTCCACAGTAAAAGGCAATTATCAAGTGTTTGAGATGGACTTGAGCTCCTGGAGTGCAAACAAGAACCATAGGGACACATCAATATTGAGGAGAGGCCAAACACTGAAGTGGGAAAGCAGAAGTCCTGAGATATGGAACTACCTGGACCATGAACCAAAAGCAGTCTTAAGCAAGTCACTACCCTCGCTGTGCCTCCTTTTTCATCTGTAAGATGTGGATACAATTTGTCTACTACAGGAAGCTTTATGAGCATCCAATGAAATAACAGATATGAAGGGTTGCAAAGCATGACGAAAAGCCATGCAAATACAATGCAGTGCTTTTATTCTTCAAAAGTATTATGACTAATGCATTGTATCATGAATGTGGAATATTCTCCAAAGAAATAAAAGTCTGTGAAATTGGTTCATTCAAAAACAAGTATCCTCTAAGAATATCATTCTTGGACTCCCCAGGGAAAAGAAGGCTCACTCTCCTAGAGACATCCCAAAAGATGGGAGTTGCCTGTTTCTAAATTTTGCCCATGAAGAGATGGAAATGTAGATGAAGCACACTAGGAGACTTGCTGATGAGCTGCAAAGTCTAAGTTTATGTTAGGTGACTTAGAAAAGAAAGGTTAAAAGTGAGCAAACTCTTTGAGGTAGAAAGGAAAGAGATCCTGGAAGGCTTTTCAAACCCACAAAGTAACAAATGTAGCACCCACCTCCCACCCACATACCACTGGAAATAACTTTAAATAATGCATCTGACAATGTCTGCAAAACAGGCAGTCTGGCTTAAGGACTTTTAAAGGGATGGTGTTCCAACAAAGATTCTTCAGGGAAACCATTTTAAGAATCTTTGACTCTTCAGGGAAGTTCATCCTGATAAATACCCTTAGGTAAGCTAAAGTTGAAATCTTTGTTTGGTAAAATATCACGGGGGGTGGTGAGATTTAGGGCAGCAAAAGAATTTACTTCCAAAAACGCCTAGTGGCTTTCCCAAAAACAATATTCCCACTGTTATCCCCAACACTGTTGTGGAAGATTCGCTTACTCTAAGTGAACTGAATTCCATAAACAGTTTGGCTGGTCATTCAGTATCTATTGTAGAAACTGAGCTATAGTTATTATTCTTTTAATAAATAATAATTCAAAACCATGAAGTAACATTGTTCTGTCCCTGAGGATACAGAAGTGAGTAAAACATACAAAAATCTTCATCCTCAATAGTTTCTACTCTCAAGGAGATAACAGACAATAAAGAAATATCAGCGTTTTACAATATTTATTTTAGAAAAGAATAAAGCAAGTAAGAATAAAAAAGGATTCCTCCTACTTTATATAGAGTGGTCAGATAAGATATTAAATGAACTGGGGAGGGAATAAGCCATGTAGACATCTATGTATAGAGCAATTCTGGCAGAGGTATCAGTAAGTATAAAAGGCCTGAGGAATGTCATGTTTCATGTTTTCAAGAACAGTAAGTAGATGGTTTGGCTTCAGTTGAATGAGCAAGGAGGTGGGCGATAAGAGACAAGATTCAGAGAGGTAGAAAGGGAATACACCATGAAAGGTTTAGCTTTTACTTGGACTATAAATGGGGAAAACACTGGGGCATTCTGAGTGCTGGAATGATATAATCTGCCTTACATTTTAAAAGGATTTCTGGTTATGCTGATGGGGATAGAAAAGCAAAAGTAAAAACAGTGAGACCAGTTTGGAGGCAATTGCAATAATATGAATGGGATGAGTGATTTAGACTAGTGTGGGGGGAGTGAAACAGACAGATTTGCTGGTAGAGTTAACATGAAAAAAAGTGAGGCAGTGAGGATGACTCCAAGGTGCTGGGCTTAAACTTCTAAGAATGGAGTTACCATTCTTAGAGATGAGAAATGAGAAAACCCTGTAGAAGTTTATGACTGAGATGCTTATTTGACATCCTAAGGAGATATTGAATTTGGAGTCTGGAATACAGGAGAGAAGATGGGGATGGTGGGGGGGAGGGTGAGTATAAATGCAGGGTTGTCAGCATGTGGATGACACTTAAAGCCAGGAGTCAGGATGAGCCGATCACAGGAATGACTTTACACAGAGAAGTTAAGTGGTCTGTGTTTCATCCTGGAGCATTAGAAGTGAGGATATGAGGAACCCACTAAGAGGCTAGAGCCAAAGCAACTAAGGAGGTAGGAGGACAAGGAGAAAAGAGCTTCCTCGTAGTCAGATATCTTCAAGGAAATGTCAGGGAAGGAAGGAGAGGTCACCTCCATCAAAAGCCACTTATGGACACAAGTGGGATAAAGAATTTTCCACTGGATGCAGTAATGTCAAGACCACTGGTGACTGTGGCAGGAGGTAGAACAAAAAACCTGACTGAAGTAAGTTTAGGAAAAAAGAAGAGGATAGAATATGCAAATAACCACTACAGATATCTGTTTGAGAAGTTAATTCTTAAAGAATCTGTTTTTAATTCTTTAGGTTTTGCAAGAAAAGAAACAGCTACAATGACGTCTCAAGCTGCTAAGCCTGGCTGTTACTACCTCTGGCCAGAGACTTCTTGACTTACAAAATGAGATGTATGCTTGGTTCTGATGCACTAATAGCACACACTAAGGTTTTTCCCTCTGAGACTTATTTTAAGGAAGAGGAAAAGACTAGAAGAGAAAGTGAAAGGGGGAGGCAAGAGAAAATTTAATACTTTTAAAGATTTGCAGGTCATTTTAAGCTTCCTAAATGGTTTCTTTTTCATCACTGATATTATTAAAAAGTAACTCCTAAATTCCACATAGTCTGGAAAGTTTCCCAGATAAATTTAGCTCAGACATAGCATTTTGTACATTAGTGAATATCTAAAACCACCCATGATCAGGAAATTGAAGCTCAGAGAAGGGAGTTCACTTTCTGGCTCTCACAGTTATTGGCTATATGGCCTTGGCCAGTTACTTTTAACTTCAGTGTATTAGTCCATTTGTAAAATGGACATTTGTAAGAACACCCACCATTTTGGGTTGTAATAAGGATTAAGATAATCATTACACGTAAGATTCTTAGAACAGTGCCCAGCACATGGTAAATACCGAAAAAGTGTTATTTTAAATTTCTATTGCAAAAGTTCCTCAGAGTGTTTGTGTCATGTTGGGCTAGCAAGATGATAAGGCGGAACCATCTTCTTTCTGATACAAATCCTGACATAGAAACACACTCCATGAATTAACATTTAATCTCTGCCCCTCTATTATCCCTGTATTGGTACCAATCAAAAATATTTTTATTTTGTACTATTATTATTAACATAAGAAGTATTATTATGGAGGGTCTGATAAACGCTATGTTATTTGCTTTCACGTACAACATACTTAATCCTCTCACAATCCTGTGAGGCAAGTTAACTGTCTCACTTGACAGGTTAAGAAGCTGGTGCTAAAAGGTTAAATGCCCAAGGCCATACAGCTGAAGGTGGGAGAGCTGGAATTCAGCTCAAGTCCATCCAACTAAATAGCCTTGTTCCTTCTGTAGCCTGCCCAGCACTAAACTTGATGCCCTGTACTAAATGTCTCAGTGGTCTGCCAGGACCCTGAGGATCTAGAGCTTTATTTTATGTCGTTTAGAATAAGAAAAGCAGCTCTATCTAAACTGCATTTTAAATATATGACTAGGTACTTATGCATCTACTTTCTTGGAGGTGTTTAGAACTTGGGTGAGAAGTACACTTAACAGCTGAATTCATTCTCACCAAGCAAGTGCTGCCCTAGTATCATGGGGGCTGGGTTCTTGGGGGGTAGTAGCGGAAGGGAACAGGAAATCATTTGCTGGTGGTTGACCAGGCCCCCTGTGACTTCTCAAAGTTATAGAACTGCCACTAACAGTCACAGTAGTTCCTGGGGAACAAGAATGGTGGGGTCAACCAGAAGGCATCAGTGGTGACAGCAGTGGAAAATATACAATCTCCAAGGGGTTGTTTCTCCCTTTGTGAATGCAAAGTACTAGAGAAGCTCATTACAGCCACTATACCCTCGGCCCCCACTGAGGGCAACTGACATTTACAGGTGTCTTTGCTGTTTGTAGTGTTTTGCCCTCTATTGATTTGTAACTACAGCCATGCCTAATGCATGTGGTGGAGGCCACAGGGTCCAGGCACCCTGACTGTGGAAGGGGACACCCTCACCTCCCTCCCCCACACCCTATCTCAGCTCATGCCAGGCCATCTCTCATACTACTCCCAGTCCTTTAGGTTCTGATGTGATTATCATGTGGGACTATAGGGTAGAATCAGTTCCTCGATATTCACATTGTCAGTCAGCCCAGGATATAGCAGTTCCTGGGGCAGGCAATGAGGATCTGGAAAGTAGTCCTTAGAAGGGGAGAAGAAGAGAGAATCTGCCTGTCACTGGGCCTTCCTTTCTTATGCTAAGACTCCAGGGAGTCTGGTTGTACTTGAAGATTATTCTGGGACCTGGGGGCCGAAGTCTCTGCCAAACGGAGGCAGCTAGGCCCAGAAAGGAAAGTAGCCTTGAGTGAACTTCCTGAGATTAGGCTGGTCCTAGAAGTAGCCCTAATCCTGAATGGTGTGTCAAGTCTTGCCTAGCTTGTTATACTGTGGCCTCAATTGGGCTAGGGGAAATATAGGCAGGAAGAGACAAGGAGAGATGAGGCTGTAACCGACACTACTCCTTCTGTGATCTACAAATTGAGAGGTTAGAGAGCCTTGCCCAAAGTCTTCCGCTGGGAGGAAAGGGAAGGTCTGGCAAAGCTTCTTGGGACTCCCCTCCTCACCTTGGTCTGATGCCCAAGGTTTGGAAAACTGGACTTGACTTCACAGACAAGTATTTTATCTAAGTGAGCAATAGTGCAATTGTGTTATCTGCCTTGGGGTGGAGAGAGTACATGTTTATAACCCAAGCCATCTTAAAGAGCAGCCAAGACTGAAAGCTCTGAGCAAGGTTTCCTGCACAAACTGTCCTCAGAATATGAAGGACATCCTGATGTCCCAAGACTCACAGTGGACAGAGATTTTCTAAGTAGCTCATCATAGCTCCTATTTGTGTCTCCAAATTTCTCTTCCTTTCGGAGTTCTTACTAGCCTTGTCTTGCTGCCACCACACACACTTTTCTGCCCCTACAGTAGGGCAATGTAATGTGATTGAAAAATTCCACCTCCCAATCCTTTCTTCATTGTCCCCACTGCCTCTAAACCCAATGCAGGATGGTGAGTGCTAGCTAGTATGGCTAGAGAGGAAAGAGAAGCATTTGAATTGCCTCCATTTTGGGAGCATTTTCAAAAGAGATGTACTTTTGACTAAAATTAAAAGGATTGAACTCCATGACCCCTAGTCTTTGAGGGAGGCCCTTGTCTTTGTCACAAATGGTCCCAATGCCAGGGGGCTGCGGTAGAGGCTAAAGACCTCTCTCTCTTCATAGTTTTGAGAACCTGGCAATGGCTGGGAAACCATATGTTGTGTTCTGAGACTCAAGCATAAACTTCTGCTGGATGTTTGGATTTTGGTTTTTTAATTATTCCCTGTTTTGAGAGAGAGAAAAAAAGGGGAATGTGTCTATGGGTGTGCTTTGAAGGGGGAGAGGGACAGAAACAGATTGGGTGGGGAGAGTAGTAAGAGCAGGAGAGCAACAGTTATCATTATGAACTTTATGATCAGTGTTTCTCCAGCAAGTTATGTTGTGTCTCTTCTGGCAAAAGATGGGGTAAATGGCCCTAAAAGATTATGGCTCGACTGAAGCTACACTGGTCACAGGGATCTTTTAATTCAGAAGCTTTCTGGCTGGTCTCTGCAGAAGCACAATAAAGCAGCACATGCCCTATTTCACTCCTCACAGGGTTTGATGGCAGGGCTACAACTATTCTGAAAGAGGCAACCACTCCCTCACTGGCAGTGATGCAAAGTCCTTCCAGATCAAGGAGTCATATCCTGCACTGCCAATCAATAATAACAAGAAATAATATTTATTGAATGTTAGTTATGTGCCAAGCACTATGTAATCCTTTGACATGTATCTCGTTTAATCTTCAGTGTTAACAACTCCATGATGTAGCTACTATTACTATGCCTACTTTACAGAGAAGCAAAAGAGAAGGTAAAGAATTTGTACAAGATTATGTAGATAGTGAGTGGGAACCAGGCTCAAACTCAGGTTTGCCTGACACCTCTGCTCTTAACTATCATCCTCTCCTGCCTTCCTGTCCTTCCTGTTATCAGCTGGCATTGCTTCCCTGCTGGGCTCCAGCAGCTGGCATTTCTTCACTGCAAGCAAGGCTAAAAAGAAAGCACATTTGTAGAGTGTTTGAACTAATTCTCACTACTATGAGTATCTACAGTTTTACTGATGAGGAAACTCAAGGTCAAATGTAATGTGTCCAAATGTATACAACCGAGAAATAGCACAGCCAGGATTCAGAGCTAGGACTGAGTTAAATACTGTGATGTCTCCATCTTATCATGCTGTCTCTGGACCAGATTCTTGAAGGAAAGGGCATGTCTCTCTGTTGTTTCAGATTTTAACGTAAAAGTGGAAGAGAGGGCTCAGAATATTTTCTTAAATGTTCCATAAACATGATTAGCTGAGATTTTGGAAAAGACTTGAACCTAAGGGCCAATGGGTAGCAATTGCAAGGAGGCAGATTTCTGAAGAATTTTCTAATCATCGAATATGTCCAGAGATAGCATGGACTGCCTTGTGAGGTGGAGAGCTCCTCGATGATGTAGGAATTCAAATACAGTTTTGATGAAAACTTGGTGATAATACTGTAGGGAGATTTGTAAGGAGCAATGGTTGTGATGGACATCCAGTATCTGAGCACCCTTCTTATTTAGGGGGCATTCAAATTATGGGTGAGAGGGGAACCCCACTAAGGAAGCTGGTGGGGCAGATGTTTTCTCTTTTAGCTTCCTGCCAGATAACACCCAGGCGTATGACCTACTCTTAGACAATCAATTGCTCTCATTAAGGACTTGGAAACTTAAAGGAGTGACCCAAAGTATAAGGCTGGTGTCAGGTGTCTGGCAGCAGTGTCTTTGGCTTCTGTTTTCAGAGCCTGGTTATTTGGGCTTCAGGTCGGTTCTGTGAACTGCCTAAACTCTTCTTTTTTAGCCAGAGGTGGTTTCTGACGTGGGATATAAGTATCTAATGGAAGGCTAGATTAGATCAAGTTACCAAGCTGACTGCATATCTGGATTACTGCTACAGCTCAGTAAAAATACAGATTCTAGGTCCTAGGTTCACCAAGACTTTCAGAATAAAAATCTTCAGGGCTACACTCTAAATATCTATGTTTTTTAAAACTCTGTAGATGATTCTGACATGCAGCCAGACTTGGGAGATATTAAAATAAATAAGCCCCACAATCCCCCAAATACTATAATTCTCTGAAGAACTCTTACCAAGAATCTGGGCATGGCTCTCAAAAAAATGCAAGATATCTATAGTTTATTTACATTTGCTAACAAGCTTATCTCATTTGACAAATAACATACACTCCCCAGAGGCTAAAGCTAAAAATTCCTTCCATTTCCACAGGATATTCCTTACCAAGGGCTTCTATATCTATAGATTTTTACTGTAGCCAACATAACCTCATGCCTTCCCCAGTGAGTGAGACCCATGTTTTCATGTGCATTCATTCATCAGATACCAAAATGTCAGCCAAGCACTAGACTGTACTTTTCAAACCAAGGCCTCTCTTCGTCATGTGGTGTTGCTCTTATGACCTACTGCACCCCTTCTGTGTGCCCCAAAATAGCTTCATACCCATTCTGAGTCTCAACTTCCCTTCCTGAAATGAGGACCACTGCCTTGTCTACTCTCATGGTATAAGAAGGACAAAAGAAGACTGGGAGGTTGGCATATCTCCAAATTCTGATTATGAAGGCTCAGAAAAAAAGGTGTCTCTACGGAAGATTAACATCCAGTCTACCTTTTCTGGAGCTCAGCTCAGAAGCATAGGTCCCTGTATTACCATTTCTCATTTTTCCTGGAAACAAAGCTGCACTCAAAATCACTGGAGTGTTATGTTTCAGAGAGGTGTAACACTATCCAATAGGAAGGGACCTGTGAAGCCCATTGATTCTTCCCCTTGCCTCCCGGCACTCAAGGCGCTTTCTAGGGCAAGAAATTCCACAGTCTACCTTGGTAGCCCTCTTGGTGCACAAGACTGGAGAATGCAAAATACTGTAACCAAATGGATCCCGATTGTGCAAAAACATCACTCAGGGGCAGCATGGAAGAAGGCAGGAGAGCCTCTGGGTCCATTTTGACTGCTGAGAAAGCCCCTATCATGTGAGCCCCCTCTTTGAAGGAGGTTCCAAGATCCCCACTTCCACCCCAGGACATGGGGGGGAGGCATCTGCCAAGGGAGCGCCTCAGAAAAGTAAACTGACCTCCCATCTCCTCACCCTAGAGCTTCAGATCAGCCACTACTCTCAGGAGGACCTTGAGGACAACTTAGCCATCTGGTTTTTGTACAATTTGCATTGCTACAGAGCACATAAACTTATCTTCCAGCGCCTTCAAAATGTACACAGCTGAATTCTACTGCTGACTTTGGCACTCATTCTTGGTATCTGAGAAGAACAGATTAAATTAAAAAGGAAGTAACAGATGCTGCAAATCACTCCCTCATTTTGAGAGAAGATTCCCCTCCCCAACCCCAAATGCCCTAAATTACTTGATGATGAAGAACAATGCAGTAAAAAAAAAAAAAAGCTGTCATGACAACTTCCAACTTGGCTTCAGCCCAAGGGGAAGCTGTGAGTTCTTCCTCCTAGGTGGTCTTTATGCCTGAGCACATTCTTTTGTCTGGTATGGGTATTGTTGTGTGTACAACTTGGCTGGAGGTACAAAATGGACACAATCAACCCTGGGGTGCTTTTTAGCCTTGAGGTTCTTTGCTTTCAATTCCTTACCCTCACAGTATCCTTGTGAGGGGTGTGTGTGAATATTAGGAGCAGGATTAGTAACCCCATTTTAGAGGCAAAAGAAAGTCCCAAGGAAAGCAGAAGATTTGCCCAAACTTAAACAGGAAATCAGTTCTGTCAGGAAACCTCAGTTCTTTTCTCACATGTGTCTGTGCCCAGTACACAGAATGAGGTAATGAAGATGCCAAGGCTAGGCTGACATGCCCTGGAGGACAATCAGAAGAATCACAGGCATATGTATTCCTGCTACCTGTCCTTGCAAGGTACTTGAGGGTTGCCAATACCTGGCCTTCCTTGCCTGCTACTCAGATCTGCTCATCAAGTCTACACCCTGGCTACACCAGGCTACACCTTGTCTGTGTTTCGTGAGCTTTCCTAGCACTGAGGGGCAACCATTTTGTCGTGATGACTTGGGGTGGGACCCACCTAACTGAGGGTGTGGCAAAGAAAAAGAAAGGAAGGAGACGGATGGGATTCAATGGTATGGTATCGAATTGCCTTGCTTCTTTTCTTTCTAAATACTAAAGCACTAAAAAGATTAAGAATTCCAGAACTTGGACTAAGGATGGGAGTCTCTCTCCCAAAAGAAATATCTGCTGCAGAGATTTTTAGAGCCTGGAACCACAAGACTGAGATGCTTCCTTGCCAGAGAATTTAAAGAGAATAGATGGAGGTTTCCTTTAGGGGAATCTTGCCTGCATATAGAGGCATAAAGTCAGTAGTGCTCAGACTTCTTTTTCCATTCTTCCAGCAATCCTCAAGTGACAGGGCTCCAACACTTCCTAACCTCATGACTCTACTGGTGACCTTATTTTCTGAAACAGGAGTCAAGATCAATGTTTTGTCTATGGCCTGTCAACAAAAGGCAAGATTTGAAAACTAAGATTGTCCCAGAAAGCTTAAGATATACACTTATTTGTTCCCATGGCCTTTCCACCACCTCTCCCAATCGCCTCCACTCCCTGACCCAAAGCCTACACCTGAGCTTCCTCTCTCATGGAATGAGAACACAAAAGCTTTAGGGGAGTGGTGGGCAGCACGGGCTTTCTGAGTTCCCATAGCCTACCAATTCTGTGCCCCAGTTTTACCCAGTATGCCCTTCTGGGGAAACAACCACCCCCACTACCACTTCTACTTTGGCATCTTTATTTTCCCATTTCAGCTATGTGAGGGCCAGCTACTATTTTACTACAGCTCAAGATCATATGCTTCTGGAGGTGGAAATTGGAGACACTACAACCAGCTGGACAAGGGTTTCACCTCTGGCCCCATGACTTTTCAGATAAGGGACATCAAATATGGCACTTAATATCTTTGAGTCTCTTTTCACAAAATGGAAGGAGACTGAATTTACCTAGCAGAGTGGTTGTGATGCAGAGTGAGATAATAAATGCAGAGGACAGCACTGTGCCTGGCGTATAATAGCCTGCACATAATAGTGGCTCTACCATCTCTCCAACTCCCAACACGCTTCCAAACTTGTTCTTCCTCCTGCTCCTGAATGCCCTCCCTAAACTGCATTTACCTATATATTCTAATTTTACTTTTGTTATCTTCTTCCTGTTATGGCAACCTGGAGGGCCAGGCCATGCCATTTATTTTCCATTATCTTAAATCCATAACTGAGAATGCTCTTTCAATCCCAGGCAACTGAATGAATGAATAAATGAATGAATGAACACATAAACGAAAAAAGGCTTAGAGCTCTATTTTCTAAGACCTTACAATAATGTCTTCCAGGTCTCTAGGAGAAATAGCTAGGTGGGGACTCAAATTCCCTATTTGCAAAAGCCTTGTACTAGATAATTCCAATGAGGATGTCAGGAGTGCTTGGTGGCTTGAAGCACAGGCCCACACCTGGGAAGAGTTAACCACCAGCTGCCTGGGTTATTTTCACTGTCTTTAATAAGGGATCAGAGCAACAGGACACACATACACTGAATCTCTCATCTCTCCAACACCCACACGTGTTGCCCTTTCCCTTTTGATTTACTGCAGTAAAAACTCACTTATCAGGAAACACACTTGGCTGGCTTCTAATTGGGGCTGACTTGTAAGTGATGATATCCCAGTTTTCCCCCAAAACCTTCACTCCTGAAATTTCATCATTACCAAATTCTTCTTGAGGGAATAGATGGTAGTATCTCCCTCTTTCTGAAGCCTCTTCTGCTAAAGTCCTACTTCTTATAAAGCAAACATAAAAATGAAAATGAGGAAGAGAAGATGAAGAGTTTCAAGTATGAATGAGTATGTTTAAGTTGGCTGGGTTTTAGGTAGTCATGAGAATGCTCCCTGCATTAGGGAGTGTGATGGAAAATGTCCATGTGTTGACACCTTCTCCAGACACCATGTAAATACATTATATACACTTTCTCATTTCATTCTCTCAATCATCGCAGAGCAATTATTATACACATTCTGCTCATGAAAAAAAACTGAAGCCCAGATTGAGCACTTGCCCCACATCACATAGCTCCTAGAACATAGAGCCAGGACTCAAACCAACATTAAACTTAGAGATGTTCTAATTCTAAAACCTGTGTAGGTCTTTTGAGAGATGCAAGTGAAAGCCACAGTCTATTTGGCAATGGTTTGGAAGAATGAATAAATAGATTGCCAAAAATCAAACTACAATAAATTTTAAATGATTTAGTAAAACTCCATGGAGAATAGTCATGCATCTCACGTCTGAGGGCCCCTCCCTCTCACCTGCTCCTCTATAGAATGTTGAGAATGGTGAGAACCTTTGAGATAATCACTCTCAATTCTTCTCCTTTACAGGTAGAGCATTGAGTCTCCAGAGAGTAAGTGACTTGGGACAGAGTCGGAACCAGAGCCCAGGTTTCAGATTTCTGGGCCACTGCTTCTCTAGTAGTATTATTATGATGTCAAGAAAAGGGATGGTCAGAGAGGGAATCCATCACAGTACTCATACATCATAAAGATTATTATATATGAGATTAGCTATTTATTGTTACTCAGGGAGAAAAATGAGACAATAGGCTTTAACTTTAACATGAGATTTAAGATATTTATTCATTCAGCATATGTATATTTATCAGGCATTGTGCTTTGCAATGACAAAAAAAAAAAAAAAAAAAAAGGATAAAAAGATAAGCTGTCAGGGACCACACAGCTAAGTGAGAAAGAAGTTCATTCAAATAATTATCTTTTCTCATGGTAAGGGCTATAACAAAATATGAACAAGGTGGTTGGGCAACACACTTGGCTGGCAAATGAAGAGGCAAATGAACTTTCTTGCAAGCAATATCTAGAAGGTTTCACAGAGAAGTGATAAGGAAGGAGGACATCAAGCAGAGAAGGCACAGGCAAGGAAAAAGTTACAACTCTCCATTAGGGGCAGGAAGAAAGTATTGGAAAAGTCTGCAGAATTGGGATGTAAAGTCTTCTCTTAGGACAGAGCAGGAAAGTCTTATCTCTTATCGAGTAGATGAGTCAGTCCCAGATATTTGCACTTTATGGACAATGCAGTTTGAAAACAGAGGCCAGTGGGGCAAAGGTAGATCACATGGAGGTGTTTTAATTTTCTCAAGTAAGAATATTAATCTAAAATCTCTGCTGCAAATTATCACCATTAATTCATAAAAGAAAGGATATTATAATGCCAAAAAGTAAGAAAGGTGCGATTTCAGAATAAAGGGCACTGTTCCCTGAGGAAAGCCATCTGGAAAAATTTCGCAGTATTCTTTTTATTTCACTCATTTCACTTTGGACTAATAATGATGTTGAAAGAATATGGGACTAAATCATAATTGAAGAATATAGCCTATCATCCCTGCTAGATTTAGCTAGAGGCAAACCATTTTCCTTTACCTGGACTTGTGCAATGTTCTGCTTGGTATACATACAACAATGTGCAGCTGAAATTCTCCATCTTATAGTCCAGTCCCTCTTAAGTATATGAACCAGTCTGTAAGTTATTAGTTTTGTGTACATATATTTGACTTCTTGGTACTCCTTCTAGCCAAGGATTTCTATAACCATCCATCTACATAGTTTTGAAAGACTTACATTACTTTTTAGATTCCAACACCAGGAAAGAAATAAGCCTATAAAGCTCATTTCTGAAGGCTACCCCTAAACTAGTTACCCTCTCTAATACACTGAGTTATGAAGATCAGTAATTCCCTAAGGGAATCTTGTATCCAGGGTACCAGAGGAAAATGTAAAATGTACACTCTCACTTAACAACACAAATTGTTGGCAACAAAGCCACTTCTTCAGACCTTTATGGGAGGAACTTTCCCACAGCCAACCAGATGTGCAAACAAGAACTCTGAATGCCTTTGAGTGCTCAGATTATAAAAGCTACTAAAAAGGTATAGCTGAGGAGAGCATTCTCAAATCTATTTTTTCAACTTTGTTTAGAAGGGGACAGATAGATTCTTCCAAATGACTCATACTTTCTAAAGCCCTAAGCCCTAGATCTGTTTCTGGGGATGGCATTAAGAACTAGAGCTTTAGAAAATGAGGTGAGGATATCTTTATGTTCTTTCTTCATGATGAACTTTCTGACTTCTTAGGAATAGCTATTAGGGCATTAGGTGGCCTGAGGTCCAGACTTGGTCAGGCAAATGTTTGTACCAGTGCCTCAGTGTGACTTGTGGAGATTGACTCCATGCCTAGAATTTCAGCTAGTCAACTGCATCCCTCACAAAAGAAGGACTGAGTTAGGCAGAACAAGGATAGTGCTATATCCTGTGATAGGGTTTGCTAGTAAAAATTGGAAGGTCAAAACAGTTATATTTGTAGTTGTTTCCTTTCTCCACTCATCTACTCACAAGGCCTATTAGTCTCTTTGTGAACTAGCCACATAAGGTAGATGGTGGCAGGGGATACCACATTGGATAGGTGAAATTCAAGGTCATTGGTGAAGAAGCCCATGGGCCACACACTTTGGGGATAGCAGCCCCTTGAGAAATAGTCTCTCTTCATTAGGACCAGAAAACAGGTCTTGCTTCTACACTTTCTATTACAAATTGCCATGAACTGTAAAGGTAAGGGAGGTTAACAGCTCTAACTGGACTGTGGGCTCTAGGATTGATTGTCAGTAGTGGAGAAGATTTTAAGCCGAGCCAGATGCAACCTCAAAGCCATTTCCTTTTGGGACTCATAAGTTTAGCTGGCACTAGGAGGACAGCCTGTGTTCATGGGGACAGTTTCTCTCTTGCTAGGCCATGGGGCTGGGATATGGCCAAACATATCATTTTGGCCAGGTTAGCACCTTCTCCCTCCCTCCGTTAAAGTAACTAGGTTTGGAACTATAACACAAATCCTTCTTTAACCATTGGTCTTTCATCTAGGTGACTTTCTTTTCCTTTCTTCTAACCCTAAAATAAAGAAAACATAAGAGAGTTGACTATTTCTGCCCCCTGCCACTTCTAGAAAGTTCAGCCTTTAAAGAAACCCTGGAAAAAGCTCTCCATTACAAAAACAACAACGATATAAACAATTGTTTCCAGAGACATCTGTCCATAATCTTGCTAGGGATAGTGGCCTCTTTACTATCCCGGCAGCCTGAGAATAGGGTGATTCTCTTATTATGTGCTGCAACTGAAACTTCTTCAGTCCCTTGTATTCAGACCTCCCTGGAAACTGTTTTCATACCCACTGGCCTGTCTAATCTTTTACAAGACAATCTGCAAATAAGGTAAAAAACAGCAGGTGTTTTCAAAGCTGAAAATGGTGAACTTTTTCCAGCCTCCAGTCACCTTCTCAAAGGAAGACCCTGAGAAGTTGTGATTTAGATGCTCTGTATTTGGTGAAATTATAGTACACAGCTGGCTGGCTTCAGGCTCCCCAAACCAAGGACTCTGCCCATATGTAAAAGTCAATTAGCTCTGATTTCTCTGAGCTCACATACAACCTATGAAGCACTTGCTCCTGTTGGCAAAATTTGCTTTGGCCTCTATGGAACCTGTAAGCCACAGGTTCCTTGAGCAAGTCAGGCTGGCTTTCAAATCCAAGTGAGTAATTCTTGAGGCCATGACTGCTGGCCTGCCTGTAAGGGGCAGTGGCCCCTGAGGTAAGAGATGCTCTTGTTCACTAAGATAGGGAGGAACACCCACTCTGAAGCTGGTGGGACATATTCCCAGGATGCCAGGTCCTTAGAGTGCACCTCCCAGGGCCTATGCATTGCCGATCTCTTTTCTACCCTAAAAAAAATATGATTTTCTATCACCCTAAACCAATACCAGGTCTCCAAGTCCTCTTTCTCTTAGAACCTCAATCAGTCATTTCTTGTGACCTGGGAGGAAGAACACTTGACCTCACAAAATAAAGGTCTTGAAAGTACAATAAAACAATACTTTGTATTTATGTCAAGAACCCTGAAGTCTCAGATGGCCCCACTTATTCTCAATGTCTAAACATTTCAATTCAGACATAATATAAATTTTTTTTTGAAATAACAAACTGCCCAAGTTTCAAAACCTAGTCTATGACTCTAAGGCAGATTTTCCTGATTTTCCCTTATTTTCTAAGGAAATAAGCATTGTTTGACTGATATTTGTTTTGAAGAATAAAAAAAAAAAAAATTCAAAGAAGTACGTGGTATGTCTGCAACCAACCTAGTTCAAAAACCACATACTAAGTACCTGCTGTGAGCCAAGCTCAGGGGAAAGAGGGAATGGGAACCAGACTTGGCACCCATCCTCGGGGAGCGTGTGATGTTTTTAAAGAGTGAGTGAATAAATGAACAAATGAATGATGAATGAATGCAATATCAGGATTGATAGTAAGTTTTATAAATATTCTTCTCCATTTAATTGCATTAATATGGTCCAAGGAAGAGGAAGGAGAATATGTGTTTTTCCTGAGTTAAAATCTGACGGTCCTTCCTGCTTAATGTTTTGTATGTTCCCCCAAACCCCAAACACACCTTTGGTTTCTAGAATCTCTTGTAATTGGGTATTCTCTGAAGTCTCCAACCTGATCCTCAAAATGAAGGCAAGAAGTCTTCATGACTTTTGGGGATACAGTACTATATTTTATTTTATGTAATGATGTTCTCTGCCCTCTTTTAAGTACTTTCAACAGATTTTTATTTTGGACTCTTACATCTCTACCCATGCTGATATCAACAGCGTTTTGGATGGAGTGTTCCCTTGCACATGCCTATGTTGGACTTTGATTCATTACTAAAGCAAATAATTCCATTTTTTAAGGAACTAATTCCACTTTTCCTCACGGGGTGTTTGCTGATCATCTCTCTGTGGAGAATAAGCCATGGTACTTGCAAGCTCTATCTTAGGACTGAGGGAGACATAGCTTCTCCTCCCACAGAGACTTTAGTGTCCCCTGGGCATCAAGAATAAAATATGGGAAAGAGTTAAATGATACCACAAGGCTTTGTAAGGGAGAAGGCCAACATATGCTCTAGGAGCTCAGAGGAGGGATATGGTTTGCTATGAGCAAAAGTTGTCAGGACAAGTTTTGACACGGAGGCAGAGATATCTCTAGTGGAAAGTCAAAAAGAAAGAATTGGTCTTATTCTCAGTCCTCCATCCCTCCTACTCTGAACACCCTTATTTACTCATGAGAAGCAATGGGCTGGAGAGTGGGTGCTATAGTGGTGCAAATGCAACCCTGTGATGCTGGGTAAACCTCTGCACTTCCATGGAGCTCAGGACCTTGAGATGAGCATTGGAAAAAAGAATAAGCTCTTCATGTAAAGCCCAGCAGAACTGCAAGTGTTCACTCATTAATAAGATTTCATTTTATCATTTCCATGCTATGTAGTTTGTTCCACTGTCTCTTAGACTGGAACATTTAACTTTTTGCACTTCATCTTAATTATCCTGGGAGACTTCAGGCTACAGTGCCCAATTAAAAAAAAAATTAGAACATTTACCACTGTCTTTTTGTTTCTTGTAATCCAAAAATTAGTCAATAAAGTCCTTAGACCTTTCCAACATACAACTAGATTTGTTAATGTCCTCAGAAAAAGAAGCCAAGAAATTCAAAGCAGATGGAGCAGAATCACACAACCATGCAAATTAGTGCAGGCCCAAAGGCTGGGGAGGATTAAAGTGCTGGAGGCTGGGAATTTTTAACATAAAACAGAAAATGTCACCCATGACACTAATGTTCTTTTTGTGATGAAGCATAATGCTTCTGGTTAAATGTGAAACACAACGTCTTTTCTTAGAACTCTTAGCACATACAGACGTGGAGTCCTGAAGCTCCACGTCTTGTCCCCATCATGGTATTTTCTTGTCTGAGGCAGTTTACTGCTTACTCCAGGTGAAGCTTTCCCTCATCTGTTACCAATATACTTACAACGACATCCCAAACTGCTAACGTCAAGATCAGAAGTAATTTATAAGAGCGAATAAGATAAACATAGGAAAAATTAAATTAAAAATAAACTGAAATTAAACGAAAAGACATTTTAAGTTTATCCACTAAACTATAAAGCTTAACAAAAATTTCTAAACTTAAAGAATGATTTAAAAAACAAAAACATAAATAAGTACTCACAGAGTGTAATTCTGGTTAGGAACGGAACCAAGGAATAGACAAAACTCTTGATGTTAAACCATCTACCCAGTACTGGGACCTTTGCACTTAGTTTAAAGCCTCGAGGAACTGAATCTTGACCCAAGTCTGTAAAGAAAGGTCTTACTTAAATGGCCAGGCTGCTCCAAGGCTGATGATGGCTGCGACAGCTTCTCATGGCCTCTTAGACTCACACCCCTGGCCTCCTCTAATATCCATCCCTGATCTCATACCACACACCTGAGTCTAGGTGAATAAAGCTCCTGATTAGCTAATGACTGGTTTTACTGCTCGCCTGCGGGTACAATTGTCAATTTCTTCATCAATTTCAAATTAAATAATACCATTTACATTTTTTTTTTTACTTTTTTCCCCCGTCACTTTAAATTAATATCAGTTACATAGGGCTTAATAGATCACAAAACATTTAAAATCTGTCATCTGATACATTTCTCATAGTAATTCTGGAAAGTAGGTACAGAATTTACAGAATAAGAGACAACACAGAGAGATCGAAGGAAACACCAAGAACACAGAGTTATGAAGCTGCTGAGCCAGGATTCAAACTCAATTCTAGGTTTCCACATGCCACACTATTTCCACTTGTGAGTTCATTGAGATCAGGGATCACGTTGTTCCCCACTCTAATATATGGAAGGTAGGCACTCTGCTACATCTGATGCATAGCAAAGCTGGAAAAGTACGTGCTCTGGAGGAAAGGCTGGATTCATATCCTGGCTCTACAACTTGCTAGCTGGGAAACCTTGAGCAAATGACTTATCACTGCAACCCTCTCAGTCTTCTTTGCAAGATGAGACTAACACCCCTCACAGTGTTGTTGTGAGGGTTAAATGAAAGAATCTATGTAGAGCAGGTGCCTAATAGATACCAGTTTCCTTCCATGCAACTCCTCCACCTCCCCTGCTCCTGAGGCCCTGTTGGGGACCAAGAGATTTAGAAATAATCTCAATACATGGTTTGTATACATTACACATGTATACATATAATTTCAGGTTCGAATCAGTGACATCACTGAAGCAAACAGATCTCCAAAGGGGTGGGAAGTGCAGAGTGTAAAGAGAGTACAAAGATGAAGTTTGTGGGAATGCTGGGGGTTGGAAGGCCAGCTTTTGGTTCTGGTCTTTGTAGCAACACAGGGAGCCTGCACACATGGCACCCAGTGTGCCCCTTGGCCTTAGCTGTAGTACCTCAGAGCTGGTGCACACCTAACACCCTGAGCTCTCACGTGCTGTGGGTGCTATTTCTACTGTCTGATGCATGGCATTCTTTCTCTACTTTAGCGTTATGCTCTCCTTATTTTTCTGTAATTTCAAAAGCTATTCCTTTGTTGTAAGGTAGGGAGAATGGTACAGATCAAATGATCAGATAAGGTTACTTGTGAACAACTTTCATCAGAGCCTAGGTGAGGGGCATGGAGGATTCCAAAAAGTGGAGAAAAACAGGAGGTAGAAATCAATGGCTGATGTGAACTGGAAATACAAAGTTCTCATGGGTGAGGTCAGGCAAAATGGTATAGATGATAGAAGCTTCGTTCATCCCCTCTTGTGACCACATCAGAGTTGTGATGGAAGCATAGAGAAAACAGCAAGCAGAATCACTTGGGGTCTAGATGAACAGAAGCACTACAAATGGGGAGAGAAATAAGAAGTCATCCTGCAATGGTAGGAGGTAGAAGTGGGTGAAGACACGAGGCTGCCGGGTCCCGAGCCACTGAGTGGGACAGAGGCTACAGCAGCTCTAGCAGTTCCTCTTAAGAGGGCCGTGTCCGTGACCAGACTTTCATGGTGACAGCCCTGCTTGTTCTGAGCACCAGCGCCAGGCTGGCTGCTCAGGGTGTACCTGGGACTTACAGGGGGACACTGAATTGTCAGAATGAAGGCTAAGCTTTCTCTAGGGCAGAATTGCTGGCAGTATCCATTGTTCCTCTGTTGAACCCTTACCACTCCCAGTGTGCAGATGCTGTGCTGCCATAGCTGAGATGTCATCAAATTGGATAATAGAGGTCACTCTGCCCAGAGGATTCCCTGAAACTCTGCCTCCTCCAACTCACGGCCCCACCAAAGCTACATCCAGTAGTGTCCTCGGCAAGTCCTTGGCACTGCGGTGCCAAGACTCACACGAATGGCAGCTGACTTTGGTTTCTGGTGTGGCTTCTTGAGGCAACTATAAGCAGAGCATCAGTGGATTGCTTGCTGAATCTTAACAGGTGGCCCCGGAGGGGCACAGGGAGGAGCTAAACTTCACCTGCTGCTGAGCCCCTCTCAGGATTGTGCCACTGGACACCTACTACACAAAACCAGGCTACTGAGCCCAGGAAACTTAGGACCTTTGATTAGAACATAAAAACAGACACAGAAAGGCAGCCAAAATGGGAAGTCAAAGAAGCAGAAATCATATGAGAGAACAGAACAGAGATCCAGGAACAATGGAGTCAAGAAATTTAACAGATACAGAGTTCAAAACGCTGGTTATAAAGATGCTCAATGAACTTAAGGGAAATGTAGATGAACTCAGTGAGAACTTTAACAAAGAGATAAAAAAAAAAAACCATAAAGATAGAAATGGAAATTATAAAAGGGAACCAGTCAGAAATAAAGAATACATTATATGAGATTAAGAGTATATTAGAGGGAATCAACAGAGTGGATGAAGAAGAGGCTCAAACCACCAATACAGAAGATGAGGAAGCCAAGGACACTCAATCAGAATGGTAAGAAAAAAGTAACCAAGAATATCATAATAATTTAAAGAGGCTATGGGACAAAATTAAGAGTGGCAACACCTGTGTCACAGGGGTACCTGAACAGGGAGAATAAGAAGCTGAAAATATATTTGAAGAAATAATAATGAAAAACTTCCCTTACCTGGTGAGGGAAATAGACATACAGCCCCAGGAAGTTCAGAGCATCCCCCAAAACCAAGAAGCCAAAGAGGCCCACACCAAGACACATCATAATTAAAAGGCCAAAGGTTAAATACAAAGAGAGAATCTTAAAACCAGCAAGAGAAAAGGGGTTAGTTACCTACAAGGGCACGCCCATAGGACTGGCAGCTGATTTCTCAAAAAACAAAAAACAAAAACAAAAATGAAAACAAAAAACAAAATAGCTTTGCAGGAGAGAAGGGCTTTGCACAAAATATTCAAAGTGATGAAAACACAGGATCTACAACCAAGAATACTTTATCCAACAAAGGTATCATTTAAAGTCAAAGGACAGATAAAGATCTTCCCAGACAAAAATAAGCTAAAGGAATTCATCAACACCAAACCAGTATTTCAGGAAATATTGGAGGAACTTCTTTAGAAAGTAAAAATGTGTATCAAAAACAGGAATAAAGAATGGTAATAACTACATATCTATCAACAAATACCTCAAATGGAAAAGAATTAAGTGCTCCAACCAAAAGATAGAGTGGCTAAATGGACACTTGGACAAAAAGAAAACAAGACCCCTACATATGCTACATAGAAGAGACTCACTTCCAATTCAAAGACATGCACAGACTGAAAGGAAAGGGATGGAAAAAGATACTGCCTTGATGGACCTAGAGGGTATTGTGTTGAATGAAATGTCAGAGAAAGACAAATACTACATGATTTCATGTACATGTGGAATCTAAAGAACAAAATAAATAACAACAATGAAAATGGAAACAAACTCATAAATACAGAGAGGGCTACTAGACAGGGTGGGGATTGGGAAGAACCGCACAAAAGGGCAAAGGGATTAAGAAATACAAATGGGTAGATGTAAAGTAGTCAGGGCAATATAAAGTGTAGCATAAAGAAAATAGTCAACAATGTTACAAAAAATATGTAAGAGGGAAAAGGGGTACTAGATTTTGTGGGGGGAGCACTTTGTGAGCTATATAGATCTCTAATCACTATGTTGTACAACTAAAATCAATATATTGTTGTATGCCAACTATAATTGAAAAATACTCAATGTAAAAATGAACAACAAAAAATGTTCTCGTGACTACAGGGGCATAGGTTGTGGGGAGGGGAGGTCATCTGCAGTGCTGACGACTTTCATCTGATGGGACAGAGGAGAATCCCAACCCTAAGAAGTGAGGTCGGCCAGGTGTGCTGGGAAGAAGACTGACATTATGCAGCTCTGCCACTGCTGTGGTTCTCTCATCAACAGAATATAGGGTTTGGACTGGGCTGGCTTTGGAATTAGACAAACCTAAGTTTAAATTCAGACGCCACCACTTACTTGTTATACAACACTAAGCAGGTTTCTTTGTATTTCCAAGCTCCAGTGCTCTCATCTATCAGATAGGGATAAGAAAACAGTTCTCCAGAAGCTGGTGGAGGATTAAGGGAGGAGGTACTGAAGCTTCCGGTACAGCAGCTGCTTCCTCAGTAAATACCAGTATCTTTCCTTACCTCTGTCTGTAAACTTATGAATCTATTGTGCAATGCAATGAGTCAATCCCAAATTATCTTACATGTCTACCCTGCACCCTCTAAACTTCAATTATGGAGGCACTGAGGTGATATATGCCGAAGCAGCAAATAGAGAATTCAACTTGGACAAAAAGGCAGAAACAAATGTGAAGCAGGATGGTGGAGAAAAAAGGACCCAGAACTGGGAAGTGGCAGACCTGGGTTTGATTTTTAGCTCCCTCAGTCACTAGCCATAAAACACATGACTTTGGTCAAAATTTTCTTAATATTTCTGAGCTTCAGTTTTCTCATCTGTAATATGAAAATAATCATATATGTAAAAGTGCTTTGGGGACTGAAAAGTGCAATTGGAATGTTAGTGGTCAATTTCATGCTACAATTCCTGGCAACTGATTTGAAAATTTGTCCAATTATTTGACTTTGAGAATGTAGTTTAGATGTTTTGAGAACAAATGTCTTTTAGTAGTCAAACAAAACTTCAAACTTCCCCAAACCCTAATATCCCAAATCGAATGACTATTATGTGGGTGTTGATGTATCTGTCCCCAAAAGAGCTTGGCTGGCTTTTCTTTGCAATCAACAAATCTCACCAGTGACCCACTGGAGCCACCAACTACTGGTGTCCTGTTCTTTATTTGAAAAGCAATACGATAAACCACCTTTGTATTTTAACAGCTAGTATAGGGCAGGGCAGGAGGAACCCCCACCCACGCTTGTTCTGAACAGACATCGTGTTGAAACTGATGTGAAAACAAGATAAGGAGAAATGTCTGTCAACAGACGCAGGCCTCCCTAAGAGTTGGCTGCTTTCTGTGTGTTCTGCACAGAGGAGAAGCCAAAGGCCATGCAGTCACCTGCAATGTTGCTCTGATATGCTATGATGCTAAATATGGCTTAAGGATGGTGGGGCAGCAGTAAAGACACACATGCAACTGACTTATTCTAGCCTTTAGACGTCTTTTAAATATATATATATACTTAATAACATAATGCCTTGTAGAAATCATCATTTAGGTTAAAATGTTATCTGTGTAGAACTGAGGAATTAAAAACTGGTCATTGGGCTGGGAGCCATATGATCAACATGTCTATTCAGAAACTTCCCAACAGCTATATACTGTGGGTAGCTCTAAATTATATATTGGAAAACTTCAGTTTAAAGCCTCTTTGACATGGTCAGGATGCAGGAACCAATGAACTGATGCAGAAGTACTGCAGGCAGTTCTTTTCTCTGTCTTTCTTGATCATCATTGGACCTCCAAGGAGAGAGGTACAGTGTAAATGAGGGTCCAAACAACATATCCAAGGTGCTAAAAGGATCACAATGCATAAAACACGATATGCATAAATGCTTATGAGTAGTGAAAACCAATTTTTTTTAAAGACACAAGAGAAAAACCACAAAATCTCTTATAGCTACTGAAATGGAGACAGCATCAGACACTTATCAGTATACACCATCTCTGGTTGTTACCTCTCTGAGAGTAATGGAGTGAGTACTTTAGGATCCAAGGAGCCAGTCCCAGACAGGGCGGAAGTGTCATCACAACACTAAGTTGAGAGGACTCATCGTGTTTGTTCTCCAGTCTGCTGGCCCTAGTACAGGAACCCCTGTCCATCCACAGGCTCCTGTCAGATAATGCCAGAGCTCCAGTTCCTCCCAAGCATCTATGCAACTGAGTGAGGACAGGATGGATTTTAAACAGATCAGTTATGAATGGCATGCCCTGGGAAGCCCAAAATTAAGCATGTGCTAAATGACAAGCTCTATGCTAGGAGCTGCGACCTCAAAACCAATACAGTGCAGTTAACTTTGGCATCCAAGGAATCCCCAGTCCAACATGTCTCTTAGCTGCTCTTCCTTCCATGCTTATAGTGGCTTCCCAACAGCAATGACCATGCTTCCTGGGCTGCAGATATCTCCTTATCAAATCCTCAGTTTTCCTATATAACTTTTATAAATGTAAAACTGGCATCATTTGCCATATATAGAAAACATCTAGAAATTAAAAACAAAAACAAAACAGAAAACAAAACAATCTTACTTAATTCTAGTTACAGACTCTTGCCTGCCAGTGTTCTGAGCCTATAGCCTATAGCTCTCTGTTAAAAAGGGATGAACAAATATACTAGGTATTAAGGATCGACTACCTGAGCTGAGATTCTCCTGCCCTTGTAATTAGAATGGAAAAAGAAAGAATTGTTCATCATGTGAGTCATTGCTTTCTTAATGTCACATCTGTATCTCACCCAAATCAGACCCCATTGCCCACTAATGACATCAGTGCCCCTAGTCTGCTTCATGAATGGGCCTATAACATGACACAGGAATACTGTGGGCACTTGAGACATACCTGCTGAGTGAATAAATGCATGCATATCTTAGCCTCATCATTCTTTTTTTCCCCCTCATCATTCTTTATTCCAGCCAGACTTATAGGCTAATTTTTCCTTAAGCGACCCATGCCCACATATAAACCTCCATGCCCTTTTCCAATCTGTATACTTTATGGAATGTTTCTCAAACCCCCTTTCCCCCACCCATCCTCCAACTGGTTAACTCTCAAATCTGCCAGTCTTAGGTTGTGTCATCTTCTCTCACGGTTTCCTTTACCACTTCTGGTTGAGAGTAGCAATTCTTTACAATATGCCTACTACATGATTACCTTAATTATTATGGTTACCACATGATAATCACTAATTTGCTTGTCTTTCTCTGGTAGGGACCAGTTTCTAAACTCCTTGAAGGCAGGAAATGTGTTTTCTATCTCTGGTATTGAATGAAAACATCTCTGGCCATTTCCCAATTTGCTCTAGTTGTACCAGACAAACCCTGTCTTTCCCTTCTCTAAGTCTTTGTGCAGACTGTCTCTTTGCCTGGTGTGCTTTTGACAATATGCAAATTCTCTTCCGTGTTTCTGCTCTGAGAAGTCTTTCAGGGCCCATTCTCCAAGCCAATCTTCCCACAATACCCCTTTATATCACTTTTATTCTATGTAGGGTTTACCCCATGTCAGTACAATTCTTTGTTTTATGCTGCTAGGTTCAGCACACTATGGCATTCTCATTTTTAGTTGCCACAGTCCACAGAGTGCCTGCCATATTGTGAGTAATCACTAAATATTTTCTGAAGGAAGGAATGAATGTCTAATAGGAAAATATTTTTCTATTGACCTCTCTCCTCTTATCAATTCCAAAAGTATTTGAAGTCACGATCAGTAAAACATAAAAATATTAAATTGATTGCAGACACATAGAATACTTACTATCTGCCAGGTACTTTATAAGTATTCTCTCATTTAATTCTCCCTTAACCTTGTGAGGTAAGTACTTCTATTGATGTCAACTTGTGAATCACTTATCCAAGGTTACATACATGGCAAAACCAAGAAATGAACCCAGGCCTGAAAAACTGCAATATTCTTAACTACCACCTGGCCTAGTCTGTGATCTTATTCTGTCTGACCTACTGCCCTCTTTCCTCATGAACAGAAGCCAAATCCCAGACAAACAGACCTGGGCCACTGTGTGTAGCTTTGATTGTGCCCTTCATAGCACAATTAGGCCACTAGACTGGCCCTGCCCAAAGCACAATGCCCTACCACGGAATGTTCATCATGACCTCTTGCTTGAGCCATGGGACTCAGTCAAATCACCAGCTTCATACTTATCCAGGATAAGGCAAATCAAGGCAGCCTTTCTCATTTATACAATAACACACAATTTTACATTTTGTAATTTCCCTGCAATTAGTATGTGGCTATTACAGCAACATAAACTAGTGTCTTTGAAAGCTCAATGAAAACAGTCTTTAAATAACGATTTTAAATTTTAAATTGACTGAGGAGCTAAGTGAGAGTCCAGCAGCACCCCAAAGGAAAGAAGAGTCTTGGCACAGTTTTTATAACTGCACTCTCTGCACAAGAGAAGGGGCCTTGGCTGCAATTTCTTCACTCCTAGTTCTGTGTTGAAAGTGGCCGACGTGTCAAAGGCCAGTTTCCTCTAGTTTGCACCCAAGGAAGTCAGAGAAAACCTGCTTGGCTGCAGAAGTTTTTGTGCAGAAAACAGTGACTTTATCCTACAAAAACCAGCTTCAAATATTTGTATGAAATTTAGGATGGGAGAAGAGAAATAAGAGTCACCTAATGAAAGTTCCTTCCTGCTCCTTGATGATGTTAACAGAATTCTCTGCAGGGTAGGCCCAACACAGGCAGAGGGCAGAACACACAACCATGTGGTTTCGTTTTTCCAGTGACGAACATCTCAGGAGAAATACTCCATTTTGGAAAGAGGTAGACACATCTGGACAAAAAGTTAACTGTGACCTCTAATCTTGGGCTCCTTTTCATTTGCTGGAAATAATTATGGTCCAGGGAGAAAAGTCCTATGGAGGAGAGATCCAAAAGACCTCAGGTTTCATTCTGGCAATGCTACTTATTTGTTTTATGACCATGTTACGTATTTGTTTTATGACCTTGAATAAATCACTTAAACACTCCAGGCTTCAGCCTGTCACAGGCCCAATTACTACTGTTTCCTTTCAGCCCTAACATTCTATGATATTGGGTAGTACATTATACAGATCAAGGTGGCACATTTGAACCATTCTCAGGGCATCACACCCTAAGGTGAATCTTCTTTCTAGTACTGAGATTAATACGTTGAGCCTAGAACACCATCCTTGGCCACCATTCTTGACAGTTTAGGCACAAAGATGTGCAATAAGGTGACAAGGATAGATATGGTGAGAAAAATGGCTTTATGTGGCTATCTCGCTGGCTCTTCTGGGCATGTATGTAAATACTAGCAGCTGCTGAGCCATGTAAAATGTCACTGAATTAGGAGATCTTGGCCAGGGATGTTTGAGACAGCAGCAGTCTGATTGCCATGACCCCATCTGTGGCTGCCTTACCTGGTTGGCTTAAAGCAGGGCTGAGCTGATATGTCATAGTGGTTTCTTGTTTCAACCGTCCTTTCCACCAACCTTCAGCTAGACTAAAACAATTAAACCACACAGCCTTCAAAAACCTTGAGAATGTAATCCTACTTCTTGGCACATAACTTAAGAAAATAATAAGACGTAAAGTAAGCTAATAATAATAGCTACTGTTTATAGAGAGCTAACTATGTGCAAGGCACTGTGCTAAGTACTTTATACATATTATTCTATATAATCCTGACAGTGCTTTGAGTGGGTATTATCTTCATTTTATGAAAGATAAAACTAAGGCTTTTAACCTCAGTCTGCTATTCAGGACACAGAAATTTATGTGTAAGAATGTTTATCACAACAAAATGACCCAGATTTCCAGAAATAGTAAATTGATTAAATGGTATATTCATCTAATGACATACTAGAAATGCATGAGAAATCACGTTAGAAAATTAATGACATAGAAAAATATGCACAACAAATTGTTAAGTAATAATCCCAACTTTGTTTAATGTATATATATTTATCTTATATATGCAATATGATATTTCCTTGTTCTTCTTTGTATTTTTTTCTATATTTTCCAAAATTTATACAATAAGCATGCATTATGTTTAAAATTGTGGGGCTATTTAAAGGCTCATCGAAATGACCAAGAGTCCAATCCCATTCCTTTTGGTGTATGGATTCTGGAGGAGGCATTCTAACAGATTCAATTTCTATACAGTAGATATCTTCCCAGTCAGAACCAAGAGGTCCCTCAGCTGCTCCCTTTTTTCCGGAGGCCTGTGGTTCATGATTGAGATAGTGAATTTTAAGGCAGATGAACAGTTCTCTCTTTAAGGTTGTAGCTCCTGTAAACTCACTTGGTCCAGATTACTATGCCCTAAAAAAGTCAGGTTTAAAACCCAAAATGAACCATCTAGTAAAACAAAACCAAATTCATAAACACTCTTTCTCAGTTCAATTATTAGTATTGTCATAATTATTAGTGGTAGTTATTTAAATGAGGCATTTTTATCAGGTTAGGGAGAAGAGACCACAGAGTTGGCTGTATGACTTGGATAATTTTCTTAGCTTAGAGGCCTGAGAGTACCAGGAAGATGGTCATGGAGAGGTGGCAAGACTTTGGGATATGAAGGAAAGAACATGGACTGTGGCTACAGGCAGACATGGGTTAGAATCTTGATCCTATTTATTAACTGAGTGACTCTGGGCAAATTCTTAACTTTCTCATCTGTAAAATGTGTTTAAAGGGGCTATTGAAAGGACTAAAGATAGCTTGTAAAACACGCCACATAGTAAGGGACATGCAATTGATGCTTAATATCTTCTTCCTAGCCCTTCCTCACCCATCCTGTCCCCAACACATCTGTTCTCTCTTACCAAGTTCTCAAATCTTTCCCCTTGCAGGAGAGTAGCAAAAAAAAAAAAAAAAGCCTCCCTCATGAGAGGTAGATGGGGGAAAAAATTTAAATCATTTATTCAATTAAATAAATAAATAAAATTTAAAAAATAATTTAAAAAAATTTTTAAAGCCCTCCCATACGAAAATCAGTGTTGTGAGGCACCATCTCAAATGGCAGGTTTGAATCAAAGTGCCCAGACATTTACTCAGTCATCTCTGCCAAATGAGATTCAGACAGGATCCCAAACAGATGGCAAATTGTCATCTACACATACCTGAAGATACTACCATTGTATCTATTTGACATTCCTAAAATGTCTAAGGTGATGGTAACAAAATCATCTACCACTTATATGGCTTAGAATAAACTTTCAATTTTCTATATACCTCATCAGAGTTATAGAAAAATAAAAAAAAAATAGCTTCATTTTACTTAGAACAAAATAGGGCTCACTCAGAGAGATTGGCTTGTCTTAGATCAGTTTGCAGAAAAACAATCTTTTATTCTCTCCTCTATTCTATTCTCTATTCATGTGCCCAGGTGGCCCTTCCTCCAAGGCTGTGTTCTCTCCCTGAACATTATAGCCAAGAGCCTTACTTACATTGCACAAATCTAGCTTCCAAATGTGTTTTATTTTTGGTTTATTAACCTTTAAGATTGTCCTAGCACCACTGCACAGCTCACAGCATCCCTGCGTGCCAGCCCTGAGCCCTAAAGTCAAGCAGGACCCTGGGCTGCCTTGCAAACCTGAATGTGAGTTTTACTGTTTCCACATTGGGTCATGTATTATCAGTTTTCCTACATACTCTTTTTTCATGGCCATTTGTCTCTGACGTGACATCACTCAGCTTGATGAAGAAAAAGACTGCTCCTCCTGGATTCACACTGGCCTCATCTGCTGGGCACCAAAGCAGCCCCAGATCCTGTGTCCTCTGAAGAACTCCAAACCACTTATGGTTAAATTTTAGATTGACTTCCCCAGAGGGCTTTCTGAGTGGCCTGGAGTGAAACCTGCCTCTTGTTGGTCTTTATTTTTCATGAGAAAGAAGATGGACCTGGTGATCTTGTAGACTGTTGTACCGGGGAGAACACTGGCTCAGGCAGCAAGGCAGGGCTGGTGTCAGTGCCTGCTTCACTCCTCCCTGGCCGTGTTACCTCATGTAACTTACTCAATCTCTCAGAGCCTTGGTTTCCTCATCCATTCATAGTGGTAAGAATATCTGTTCTGCCAAAACCTTAACAGGGCTGCTGTGAAGCTCAAGCTAGACAATAAAAACAGAAATGCTTTTTAAACTGTAATGTGCTATAACAATGAGAGGTGCTGTCATTATCATGGGGATATGTCTGTCTGGTTATAACACTTTATAATTTAATAAGTCCATTTATGCATAAAACTGAAGCATTCACATGAGGACACTCACATAAGGAAATGTTCAGAGGGAAACACAACCCTAGGTAAGGAGAGTATGGACTAGATAAAGATAGATGCATTAAGTAATTCTACAATATTTGGCAAGGTCTTCTAGATAGTAGGATCAGGGTAAAGGAGGAGACAGTCAAGGTCCTTGCTCTCAGGAAGCTCCTTCTACTAGGAGAGTAGACAGAGAATAAACAAACAAACACAGAAACAAACAAACAAACAAACAAAAAACAAGGTAAGTTGTCCTCCCACTGTGAGCACAAGGTAGCTTTCACCTTCTTCATTTTCCTATTCTGAGGCAGCAAGAATGTTGGCAGTAAACTTGGTATTAATTCAAAGAGAAGACTTAGAATTGGTGAAAGAAGTTACCTTCCCCCTGCCAGCACAAAATGCAGTTTCAGACCTGGGGCCCATTAAGACATGTTGGTTCTTTACATTTTTGGCACAGTGACAATATGGTGAAATATCAGTGAACCAGAAAAGTTAAGAAACCAGAGATCCAGACAAATGATTTTCCAGTTACACAAGGATTTCTGGCCTCTGCTAGGAATCCATGTTGAAGATCTTTAAAAAAAAATGAATACAAGCTTGCATCTATTTTTCCAATTGCAGGAAACTGAACCAAATACTTTCAGTTCTAAAATTGTTCATACCTCATCCTTCATAATGTCACCTCCTCCAGGAAGCCTCACAGCACCCAGTGAGATTACTACCCCTTTTCTGCTGCTTGAGCATCTGTGAGTAACTCCACACAGTGCTTTCATGGTGTATATCATTCCTGACTTATTGGTGTGTCCCTCATAGAGAATAAGCACACCCAGGCCAGGACCTTGACTTTGAATCCCTAATACCTATCATGAAGAACACATAGTAGGTCCTCGATAACTGCTTATTCATGAGATCACTTCTCATTACTCAATCTTGCATCCATAGCCAATTTAAAGACGGGCTGAATATGAACAGACTCTAGGATACACTTTGTAAGTTGGTTTAGCAAGACGAATGCTTCATCTTAGTTTATTCTTCAGTAACTTTCTCATTTGTCATATAAGGACTTGTCTCCCGTCTCTTATCAAGAATTCTTATCAGATGAGGTTTTGATCCAAGTGAAATCTACATTAAAAATCAATAGTTTCCTCTTGTTTTAACTATCAGTTTATAAGAACTATCAGAAAAAGATGTTCCATGGCATCCTGGGGCTGCCATCAGCATAACCAGCCTATGGGAAACTATAGATATATACAAAAATATTTCAAAAATATTACCAATAAATTTTTGTCAGCAAAATATTACAAATAAAAAATAAAAGAGCAGGAAGAGACCACTCCATCAATTTAAGTATGGATCTTATTTGAATCCCAGTTTACATAAAAAAAAATTATTAGTTTTTTTAAATTATAAGGCAATTGAGAATATGTGATCACCAAATAGATATTGATATTACATAATTATTTATTTTTCATGTGCAATAATTGATCCCGTGGTTATATTTTAATGAGTTGTAATCTTTCAGATATACATATGGAAACATTTACAGATGAAATGATATGACGTCTGGGATTTAATTCCGAATGATCTGGAGGAGGGTGAAGAAGTAGGTAGGGAAGTGAGGGCTACATATGAAATAAGATCAGGCAGAAATTGCTTGATACATTGTTTCATTATACTATTCTTACTACCTTTATAGAAGTTTGAAAAATATCATTTGTTTTTTTAAAAAATCAATATTTTATTGAATTTCTGATCACTACAAGGTGACTACAGTGAATTCTATAGAGCAGACTTATGCAAGCCAGTGCTGGGCTTGGTACTAGCCTCTCTTAGAGGCTAGGGCAGGCTATAGGCAGTCCAGAGTGGGGCTATTCTTCTAACCCTACACGGAGGGGGTGGTGAGGGGAAGGGACGGTGGGGGGGGGGGAGAGAGAGAGAGAGAGAGAGAGAGAGAGAGAGAGAGAGAGAGAGAAGCTCCCGTTTAGATAGAGGCTCTGGGAATTCAATGCAAGGGGAAAGAAGTATTTTTCACCTTCTCATATGGAAAAATAAAAGCTCAGGAAAGGCACACTGAAAAGAATACCAGATTTGGAGTCAGAAGTTTTAGATTCACTCCTTTCCTGACAAGTGGGGGAAGTAAACTTCTCAGTACCTTGATGTTCACATCCATAAAATGAGAATATTACTACCATTTATATCAAAGGGCTGTTGTGAAGATATGAGATCTCATATGGGAGAATGAGAGGCAGCATGGTACAGTGGGTCACAGACGAGTTTGAACAGTAGCTCTGTTGTACCATACACATAAATAAATGAAAACTGTTATAATTAATTATTTAAGAAAAAGCACTTTGTTCAAGGCCTCAAAGTGAGTCAGCAGGGTAGTACTCAGTACGAGAATGTGTACTCATTTGTCCTCTTCATTAACTCTTTGAGCTTCTCTAGTGGCTCTTATACAGGCAGCTGATTCACAACCCATCACTTTTTTGACAGTGCAGGGAAGACCGAGAGGAGGAAATGGGCCAAGCTTGTTCTGACAGCTAGGACACTCTAGATAGCAGTGATGAATCAGACTTGCTGCTGCCACTCTCAGCATACATTGAAGATGCCCTGGCCAAGCCACTGTTCTGTGATGGCAGCAGATGACTGTCCCTTTATGCTTCCCTCCCCCGTGTACTCGGTTAACCTCACAGGTTTCTCCCAGACTCCAAGCAGAAGCATAGTGTTCCCCAGCCCTGCAGGAATCAAGCTAGCAAGATGGACATGCATGTCTGCATGTGTGTGTGTGTGTGTGTGTGTGTGTGTGTGTGTGTGTGTGTGTGTAGGAGTATGCATATGAACCTACGCCCATTACCTCAGCTGGGCGGTGTGCTATCTCAGTGCCATAGTGGAAGGATAGGAAATAGTAAACAAGACAATGAATAACCAGACCCCCATGTCTCCAGGCCCGACTTTATTTAAAGGTACACTTATCCATGTTCCCAATGACCTCCCTGGCATATGGTTTCAGGGTAGAATATTGGGTTTGGCTTATCTGGAACCCATATTCTGAATACCATCGTCTTTCTGAGTCCAAAATCAAAGCACAAGAGGTACAAGAAGGCAAAAACTCCATTTCCTTTGTGAACAACTGTTTCTGTTTGACTAAGGAGTTGGGTCGAGAGAACAGATAAAGGGCCACAGCTGGGAATATCTGTCATTGAGAAAATGGAAGTTGTTGGTGGATTTTTAAAAATTTCTACACTGTCTTAAATTATTCTATAAGAATTTCTTAGGCTTCCTCCAGTTTTGGATAAGAAAACAAGTAGAATACATGATTCATTCTATCATGCTATTATAAAAAACTATTATAATAAACAACTCACTAATTACTATGAATAAGAAAGGTTTAAAGAGAAACAGATAAGTATAAATAAGAGAATTTCTAGCTAACCTTTTTTTTTTTTAATTTTTTTTATGGAGTAGCACCTAATCTAACTTTTATTTTGCTAAATAGAAAAGATCTTTGACATCTTTTTTCAGATGTTGAAAACATTGGGTCTTGCTCTACATAATACGTTTTTCCAGTATAGGCTGCTCACAGCATTTTTGACATTAAAAAGCCCTTGACTAACCATTTGTAACTTATCAAAAAAAAAAAAAGGTTAATTTGCCTTTTAAGCATCTCTTATTCTGATTCGGTTATGGAAAAAGATAGCACTCTAGTTTTCCTTTTAAATCAGTTATACATGGTGTAGTGGACAAGTGTTTGCTTGGAAATACGCTGGCCTGTGTTTGAAATAAATAAGCTATCCCAATCAGTAAGTAGCTGTGTTACTCTAAGCAAGTCATTTTCCCACTCTGGGCCTCCATTTCCTCATCTGAAAAATAAGAGGTTGGTTTGGACGTCATTCCCAGTTCGTTAGATTTTTACATTAAAGTATAAAGCTTAGCAAGTATTATTTGAAGGCTGAAGATCAAAATTCTATAGGTCAGAGGTTAGCAAACTACAGCGCATGGCCAAATCTGCCTGCTGCTTACTTTGTACAACCTGCAAGCTAAGAATGAATTTTACATTTTTAAATGGATGAAAAAAATCAAAAGAAGAATGATATTTTGTGACAGGTGAAAATAACAGGAAATTCAAATTTCAGTGTCCATAAATAATCTTTTATTGGCACATAGTTGCTTCATTTGTTATATATATTGTCGGTCTGCTTTTACACTACGATGCGAAGTTAAGTGGTTGCCAGAGACCAGGTGGTCTGCAAAACCTAAAATATTTACTCTGGTTCTCGACAAAGTTTGCTGACCCATTTTATAGCTCAGCATGTCTCTACTTTAAAGTACATGCTGATCACCCAGGGATCTTGTTAAAATGTCAACTCTAATTTAGTTGGCGTGGAACTGAGATTCTGCATTCCTAAAAAGGTCCTGGGTAATACCAAAGCTGCTGGTCTGAGGAACTCATTTGAGAGGCAATGCTAGGCACCCTCTGACAAATCTGATTGTTCCCTGTGCCTGGTAAACACTCGTCAGTGCCTGTCCAGATCCTTCAGACCCTTTAGCCTAATATGATTCTTGCTAGTCTCTCCAGCTTCATTGCCCAGCACAAATCTCATGTACACGCCTCGAAACACATCCCATGTGCACACGTGCCCTCCTCTCCCTGTGCCTGCGACCACATTGATCTTTTTGCTTATAACATCCCCTCGGCACCCCACCCCTCTACCCTCAACAGATGCAATTCCCCACCTTGTGCTTCGAGTCCCAGCTCACATGGCACCTCCTCTGAAAGGATTCCCTGAGGCTGGGCTAAGTAGACCTTTAGTGAGGTTCCTTATTGCCTCATGCCCTCTTCACAGTTTGAACCACATGGCCTACAACACTGATATACTTAAAGCAGAGGTCATTTTGTTTATTCCTACATGCCACCAAGCAAGCGCCGTTCTTGGTTTTTGGCAGGGGTGGAACACGTTATTTGGAATAGGACAAATGGATTGCCCAGGATCACCTGGTAAATCAAGCGCAAAGCTGAGACTAGAGCCCATGCCTCTGAATCTTGGTGTGTTTTCTTTTCCCTAAGCCATGCCTCGGAAATAGATACTCTCTGCTCTAATAGATGGAGGAATTAATTCTATAGCACTTCAAACAGAGGGAAATTCAGGCTGTGCTCTGACACTGTTGGAGAGTTTGGGAATAGCAGCAGCCCCTTCTCATGGCTGACCACTTTATAGAGCTGCTGAGCCCAGGAAGCAGCTTCTTAAAAACATACCTTTTGGTCTCGGTGCAATACCAGTGAATCAGTCATTCTGGGACTGACCCTGTGTGAAGTGCTGATAAGTAGTTAATGAGAAGGCTTGGGAAAGAGATGCAGCAGCCTTTACCACTTTCTCTCTCTAAGGCTGCAGGCATTTCCTTTCTCATTTCTTGTGGCTTCTATTTCCTTACTGGTCACCTGGACCCAGAGGAATGTGGGTCAGCCAGATAAACCTGGGTTGAGTGCAGCCACACACACATGCACACACACACACAAAAGCAGCAAGCACAGTCCCCTTGGTAGTTGAGAGGGCTAGGGGAGGACAAAGTGGGGTGGATGGGAGGGGAGAATATGTGCAGGGAGCTCTAATCTACCCTTAAAAATGCCCCTACTTGCTCAGTATGGCATCTTTCCCAGCTCCTTCACCTGGCCTAAAATCCCTATCATTAAATTCACAGAGGTATTCTCTTCAGGTCAGTGATGGATGCTACGGACTGAACTGAATTGTGTCCCCGCAAAATTCATAGGTTGAAGCCCTGACCACAACGTGATAGAATTTGGAGGTAGAGCCTTTGGGAGGTAATTAGGGTTAGATGAGGCCATGAGGGTAGGGCATGGATCTGACAGGAGTAGTGTCCTTATAAGAAGAGACACCAGAGAACCCTCTTTCTCCATCCACAAACACTCACCCAGGAAGGGCCACACAAAGACCCAGTAAGAAAGTGGTCAGCTGTAAGCCAGGAAGAGGACCCTCACAAGAACCATAACCCTCTCAGACTTTGTTCTTGAACTTCCAGCCTCCAGAACTGTGAAATAACTAATTTCTGTTGTTCAAGCCCCAAGTCTGTGGTACTTTTTTATGGCAGACTGAGCTGCCTTCTTTCACAGGTAAGTTAATCAGTTTCGATTTCCTCCAATAAACCTGAATTAAGTTCACGAAGGCAAGGACAGGTTTGGTTTTGCTTGCCACTGTTTCCCCAGCACAAGGCATATTAAAAATAAATGTTAAGAAAGAAGCAAATGAATAAACTCAGTGCTTGCTATGTACTATGGACCACGCACAAGGAAATAGAAAAAAGTGAGTCACCATCACTCCAAGGAGATTGATATAAACTGACCATGAGGATATGATATGAAAAGTATGGTATGGGGTACAGCCAATGTACTTGAGTAATGCACACATACACGCACGAACTCATACACATATCTGCTTTGAGATGGTAGTGGATAGAGGTGGGTGCAGGAGTGAGGAACAGGTAATATGTTCTGAGAAATTGTCTCAGAGGAGACTATATTTAAAAAAAATGTATGTGATTTCACCTAGGAGATAAGTGTACCCAGGAAGAAGACAGCTGATGTTTCGTTAATTTGTTAACAAATTTAAGCAAGACCAGAAGTGCTGAAAATGTAAGAACTTGTGTGGTCAAAGATAGCTGAGAGCCACACGGGACATGGTGCAGGAGGGGAAGGTGAGGGGAAAAGGGATAGAAAGACTGTGGTTACCTCCCAGTTGACTGTGATACCTGGAACCGCACAGAAGGGAGCCAAAGGGAAAGAAGCAGAAGATATTTCAATAGCAGAAAAGGGTTGGACTGTAGGGATCTTGAAACTTTAAAATGAAATCTTCAAAGGCTTATTAGGGTGAGGTAGAAAGGCAAAAGGCTCTAAAAGCCAGACTAATTCAGAGATATTAGTATAGTCATTTAAAAGTTGAATACATCCTTTAACTGATCTGCCTTACTTGTCACATTTCCTCAGGATTGAGAGAGTAAATTAACACAAAGTAGGTTCATAACAAATGGAAGATATCACTAGCTGCCTGTCTCTATCTAATTAAGAAGCTCCAAACACCTTGCAGTTTATAATCTGTCCTTTGGAAACTTGGAGGACACACAGATCCCCCCTCCATTATGCCTACCTCCTTGGTTTGTGATTATCTACCACTTCCCTATCTACCCCCTTTTTAACCTCAGGGATTCACAGAAGCCAGAAATGCATCCTGTTTGTGTCTGGGGCTCATGAATCTGTACAGTGCTTGGCTCACCAGAAGTGCTCCTTGAAACTTTGGAGGGCTAAAATGCACAGATGGGCAAAGCGGACATAATTGTCTTAGTCAAAGGCACAGAACAGATTGGCAGTGTTTATCCTAGAACTTAGACTTCACGGTCCATTGATTTCTGAGACTACATAGCCTCAGAATAAACAGAACAAAGACTCTGATCTCCTCCAGTGACACAGGCATTCCTCTTCGAATCCCCACCAAATGGTTACTGCCATCCAACAGTGAGTATCCCATGTCACCTTCCTCTCTTTCAGAAGCACCTTCCGCACTTTCTCATGGAGAAGCAGACATAACACTTAAGGCAACTCTTAAAACACTTTCATGCAGTATGGTCTATAAACACAGAAAACAGCAGCTGGCTGGGTTGCCAATAACGTTTATTTGCCAGTCTGGGTGCTAAGCTCTGTGCACGAATTATAGTTGTGATCCAGGAATGAAAATAAACCAGTAAAGCAGAAACTGAGGCAACCTGACTATACATAGGTCTAATGAAAAGGCCTTTGGAGTTAGAAAAACTAAGGTTAAAAACTCAGCTCTGCCACTTACTTATGATGCATGTTAAATAACCTTTTGAGCCTTTATTTCCTCATTTTTAAATGGGTCTAGCAATACTAACTGCATAGGTTTTCAGTGAAGAGTAAGTGACATAGTGCTTAGGTGCTGAGACCAGTGACAGGCATATAAAAGATGATTAAAATGGTATTTACCATCATGCTCCTTGGTATTTACTGAAAGGAATTAAAATAGCGTCTTTGTTTGTTTTGTTTTGTATTTTCTTTGGGTAATTGACAAAACCTAGAAGCAACCAAGATGCCTTTTACTAGGTAAATGGACAAAATAAACTGGCACATCCAGACAATGGAATATTATGATCAACTAAAAAGGAATTACCCAGCCATGAAGACATGGGTATCTTAAATGTATATCGCTAAGTGAAAGAAGTTAATCTGAAAAGACTACATACTGCATAGTTCCAACTAGATGGCATTCTGGAAAAGGCAAAACTATGGAGGCAGTAAAAAGATCAGTGGTTGCAATGGGTCATAGCAGGAGGATAAATAGGCAGAGCACAATGGATTGTTAGGGCAGTGAAAATACTTCGGATACTATAATAATGGATACATGTCATTATGCATTTGTCCAAATCCATAAAATGAATAATACCAAGAATGAACCCTAAGGTAAACTATAGGCTTTGGCCTATAGATACCTTTCCCCATTCCCACTACATCGTGGCTGTTCAGTATCTCTGGGATTCAGCGACAGCTCTTTGTGGTCTCTCAATGTGTACACTCATGTGTCAATGTAGGTTCATCAGCTGTAATAAATGCTAATGGGGGAGGCTATCCATGTTTAGGGGCAGGGGGTAAATGGGAAATCTCTGTACCTTCCCTTCAATTTTGCTATGAACCTAAAACTGCTCTAAAAAAATAATAAAGTCTTTTAGAAAAAAGATATTTACCTTCAACTCCTTTGAGAACCTAATATGAATTGACTTGACAATAACAAGATCTTGGGAAGAACTTAGGGCCCTTAGTGGATTCCATAGCAACATTTACTCCTGTGTGAGTCCATAGCAACATTTATACCTCTTTGTTTCTGGATGCCTAGTAGAGTGCAATATACTTATTTGATCACTTCCTTGTCTTCTGTACTAGATGGGGAGGATAAAGGAGGAAGAGGCCATTCTTTATT
This sequence comes from Rousettus aegyptiacus, assembly GCF_014176215.1. Lineage (NCBI taxonomy): Eukaryota > Metazoa > Chordata > Mammalia > Chiroptera > Pteropodidae > Rousettus > Rousettus aegyptiacus. The sequence goes on along the minus strand of NW_023416308.1, from coordinate 38,944,957 downwards.
CACATTTGCTTCTTTTGTTCCTAGCAGGGTGCAGGCCCAGGAGTGGAGAGGAAAGCCCTATTTGCAGGAAATTAGTGGAAGAGGGCAAAAGCAGCATCCTGAACCCTTGACATACAGCTCTAAAATGATACTCCAATATTTTAGCAGGAACCCTGTAGTAAGCTGAGACAATCTGAAGAGACATGGTAGTACTTCCTCCTTCATTATGATTTTTTTTTCTTTTGACATAGTGAACTCCCTCTGCAGAAAAAGCAATTCCAGAGCAAAGGCGACTAAAAAGAAATACATTTAGATTCTTTAGCAAAAAGTGTAGAAGTACATATTCTTTCCATCATCGGAAATTGCAGTGACGACAGAAAGAAGGTCAGCCGTTCTGGAATTTTCTATTGTAAGGAGTTAAAGACCGACCTAAGGCTATTCCTCTTACTGCTGAAAACTTCAGCCTCCTTAGTCTACTATAAACTTAAAGCCATCTTCATTTTCTTTCCTCCCAGCTGAACAGTTCTTTTTCTTTCTTCTTAAGGTATCTGTTCTGCTCTGGCTTGCTTACACTAGACTTGTTTGCCATGTCCTTCACTACAGCTTGCTCATCACTGTTTCTCTTAGCCTCTATCCATTCCTGCTGGCCCAAAATGCTGGTCACAGCTCATAATTATCTGCTCAGAACCCAGCCAATGGCTGACAAATATCAATGAGTGCTTGCCCAACAAGTGAATGCTGAAGGCTCCACCCTTCTGAGCCTCTTGCTTGCTCCCTCAGTTCAATTCTACACATCCCTTTGGCCCTTGCATGTGGATAATTTATTCCTACCCAGTCCTGGTGAGGCCATTCCAAAAGATGATGCCTGAGAATCAGATGTTCAGAGAATCCCAGAGACTTGGCACCAAGACACTTTAAAGACATCAGGTGTGGAGAGAAGGGCTGCACATCTTGCTGTGGGATTATTCCGCAGTCCTTCCCACTACATCGTGGCTGTTCAGTATCTCTGGGATTCAGCGACAGCTCTTTGTGGTCTCTCAATGTGTACACTCATGGTTCTGGGACTGTACAGTTATACTATTTAAAGCTTTGTGTGCACTCCTGTAAGCTTCATTTTGTTTTTACCTTTTAAATACAGGAAAGTATCTGTTTTACTATCAGAGCTGTGGAGAGCATCATGTGTGTGAAAGCAGTGCCTCCATTTAGAGGACATCTTCAGATACCATATCCTTCTCTGCAGACCTCAGACCCCAGGCTAGCCCAGCCTAACTCCCCAGGTAAATTCTCAACTCCAATGCAGAACTCTTGAGTCCTTCTGAGAAGGCTGGTAAAAAAACTCAGTTACACTCAATAATAAACAGAGGCAGAAAACACTACCTCAGAAGGCAGAGTATACCATAATTAGGCCACTGGTTTCCAGAAGTTGTTCTTCCTTGTGAACCAAAATCTTGTCCCCAACAATAATAACCATCCACTGAAGTCCACAAAATAAGCAACCTCTTTTCACATGACAGCCTTCTAATATTAGAGAGATACCTTTCCCCATTCCCTCATCTTATCACATTGTATTGAAATTACCTGCTTTAGTCTGTCTTCCCCAAGAGCTCAGGAGCTTCTTGTCAGAGACTGGGTCTCACTCATATTTGTACCTCTAACCTGTAGCACAAATCGCAGGTGCCTGGCACAAAGTCATTGCTTAGTAAAATTTGGTTGAATTACTAGGATCTTCTTCCTGCCCTGCCTACATAGCTTTCTTATTCCTTCAAGTCCTCTTCAAACTTACTGTATTTAGCTTCACACTACCTATTTCTCAGAAAAGCAGTAGCTAGTTCTCCACACTGCATAAAATAGGAAGGAGAAATTTTTCTAAAAATTTCAAATAAGATTTCATCCCTTATTCTCTATATCTTTCAGAGAGAGCTGCCTAGCTAACAGCAATGTTCTTTGTTTACTCAAGGTTCCCTGAGAGTCATTCCATTTGAAAGTCTTCACCAGTCACTATAATACAGGCCATCTTGCTGAAGAGGTGTTACTGGTGTCCAGCCATTCTTCCTCTGCCAGCATACCTCCCCACTCCCTTGGCCTATAGGGCTGGCAGCCACAAGCCATAGCAAGGCAACTACATTTGCCACCTCCTTTCCAAGCCTTGATGGATGAAGTGACACCTGGAGATCTGTGGTGCCCAAAGCAGTCAGACAGCAGAGGAGTATAGCTGTCTGTTTAGCCTTACAGCAAGGCCTGTGATCTCACATTCACTGGAAGATAAGACCTTCAGATGTTCTCAGTCCTAATGCACAAAGTTGCTGCAGGTCTGACTGTGGTCTGAGATCTCCATGAGGCTCATCTTGATTGGTCAGTTGATTTTCAAGACAGACTTACAAGCTGGCTCCTATAGGGCCCCTCGCCATTGTCATCACACTGCTGACAAGTCAGGGATTCTTCTTGATAAGGAGAGCAGCTCTGGGCACATGTGAGGCCAGGAAGGAGCAGTGTGATTAGGATTCTGCACTGAGGAAGAGAGCCAGTCCACATTTCTAACCCCATTCCCCTCATTTCTCTGCTCTTCCCAAGAATGTGCATCCAGTCAACTGAACACTATTTCAATTATCCCTAAGCCCCGGGTCTTAAATATGTTGGGGAAAGAACATAGAAATACACTTTCACCAAAGATTTAGAATGACTTATTAACTTGTACTCAGAGTGTCCTTCTGTGTCCCACAAAATGCCGTGATTCTAAAGCTGGTGATCTTAATCTCCATATCTACCACTTATTGTGTGTGCATTTAAGAGTTGAGATTTGCATTAACTATTTTATATGTATTATCTCATTTCACCATTATAATGATCCCTTGAGGCAGATGTCATTTAACAGATGAGAAAACTGAACCCGAGAAGGTAGTAATTTCCCCGAAGTAAAATAGGAATTTGAATATATGTCACTTTGACCACAAAGTATAGTACCAGGCAAACCACTATGCAGTCTGTCCAAGGAGCCCTTCATTGAGGCTACAGAAATAGGAACACATTTCCTGTTTCTATTGTGGAGGTTCAATTTGCAGCAGCAGGTAGAGGGTAGGAGAGGTGGTTGGCAGAGACTTGGTCTTCTACTAACTCCTGAGTATAATCCTGTGCCTGTCTTCTGATAGTTTGGAGCCGAAATGGATAGTATATACACATATGTGCTTGCATGCGCACACACACACACACGCGCGTGCACGCTTTCAGAAAAGGGTGATAATGTCATTGTAACTCCAGACTACATCACTAGACAGTCAACCACATTGCAGTTAGTTGAGACCCAGTAACAGACCAAATCAATGCACAAATGAGACTGCCCTCTAGACTCCAGTTCTGTATAATCTAAGGCCATCACATCATTTCTTTGGACCTCAAGTTTCTTTCCTCCTGCTATTCACTGAACATTACTAAACATCAGCTACATATCAATACTGTGGGTGCTGGTTAAGAACTTGGACTCAGGAGTCAGCCTGCCTAGAATTTGCATCCTGGTTCTACTATTTACTGATTGTGTGATCTTCGGCAACTTAAAAATCTCTGTGCCTCATATTTGCCCATGACACATCTTATAAGAGGTTAAAATCCAAAATATAAAAGAACCCATACAACTTAACATGAAAACAAACAAACAAACAAACAAACAAACAACCTGGTTAAAAAATGGGCAAAGGACCTGAATAGACATTTCTCCAAAGAAGACATATGATGGCCAACAGACATATGAAAAGATGTTTAATGTCACTAATTACTTGGGAAATGTGAATTAAAACCACAGTGAGATATCCTCTCACACTTGTCAGAATGGCAGTCATCAATAAATTAACGAACAAGTGTTGGTGAGAATATGGAGAAAAGAGAATCCTCGTGCACTGTTGGTGGGATTGTAAATTGGTACAGCCACTACGCAGAACAGAACAAAGCTTCCCCCCAAAATTAGAAACCGAACTACTTTATGACCCAGCAATTCCACTTCTAGGTATTTTCTGAAGAAGTCCAAAACACTATTTTGAAAATGTATTTGCTTCTCTATGTTCATTGCAGCATTATTTACAATAGCCAAAATATAGAAGTAACCTAAGTGCCCACAGAGATGAAAGGATAAAGATGATATCTTGGGGTACAAAAATACAATGAAATATTACTTGGGCATAAAAAAGAATGAAATCTTACCATTTGTGATGATATGGATGGGCCTAGAATGTATTATGTTAAGTGAAATAACTCAGACAGGAAAAGACAATTACTATATAATTTTGCTTATTTGTGGAATCCAAAAAATATAAACAAACAGAAGCAAACTCATAGATACAGAGCACAAACTGATGATGGCCAGATAGGAGAGAGATTGGGGGGCTGGGTGAAAAAGGTAAAAAAATTAAGAAGTACAAATTGGTAGTTACAAAAATGTCACAGGGATACAAGGTCCAGCATAGGGAATATAGTCAATAATATTTTAATAACTATATATGGTTCCAGGTGAGTAGTAGACTTATCAGGGGGATAACCTCATAAGTTATATAAATGTCTAACCACTATGATGCACACCTAAAATTAACATAACACCGAATGCCAATTGTCATTGAAAAATTAAAAATATTTTTTCCATCTCTGTGCCTTAGTTTTCTCATCTGTAAAATAGGGATAATAATAGTTCCTATCTCATAGGGCTGTTATGAGGATTATACAAAATAATGTACATGTTAAGTGTTTAAAATATTGTCTGGCACACAGTAGGCTGTGAATATATGAATAAAGATTGGCTATGACTATTTGGTGCTTAGGTTGGGAATGATGAGGGTGATGAAGGATTAGCAGTAGGAAATACAAATGAGGAGAGCCTAGTAAACCTCTATTCTGTGAGAAATACCAGGAACTAAGGAGAAATGCAGACCAAGTGCTTACACACACATACTTAACTTCTTGTTTTCACAAAAGCCACTTGCTATTCTGTGGTAGACAGAATAATGGCTCCCTAAATATCCTCATATCCTAATCCCCAGGACCTATGAATATGTTACCCTACATAGCAATAGGGACTTTGCAGATGTTATTAAGCTAAGAATTTTGAGCTAGAGAGATACAGTCATAAGATTATAGAAGGAAGAGTGAAATAGGAAACAAATTCCCTCCTGTAGCCTCCAGAAAGACTGCAGCATTATTGACATCTTAATTTTTGTACATTATACTCACTTTGGGCTTCTGATCTCCAAACTGTAAGAGAATAAACTGTGTTGTTTTAAGCCACTGAATTTGTTACAGCAAGCAATAGGAAACCACTACATATGCCTTTGGTCACATCTGCTCTGTTTCACAAAACCTCTGGTTTCTAACTCATTATGATTCACATCCTTACTTCCCAAAAGAAGTGAAGTGAAAATTTAAGCTTCCAGAAGGAAGTATTTACTTTGATGAAACTGGTCTCTCATATGTCTCCTCATATTCCTCACTCTGACAGAATCAACCTTTCTGGAACAAGGGAGCTTGGTTAGGGAAGGCTGGAATAGCCCACCAAACACGACCCAAACTAAGTGTTCACAGACTTTCTGGAAGAGCATCAAAGTACCATGACCCCAACAGTGGATAAAAAATAATAGTATCACTTTACGTGTACATGACTTTTTGTGTTTTTTATTACTTTTATAATTATTGCCTCATTTTGATTTATCCAACCTATAGAAATAACTTGCTCAAAAACACATCCTCAGAAAGTAACAGATCCAGAATTTGAGCCCAGTCTTTTGTTTCTAAAGCATGTTTTTTTGTTTTGTTTTGTTTTGTTTTGTTTTCATCCCCATAGAGTAATATAACTTTTGTTCTTACCTTTCTGGGTAGGTAACTGAGACAACTGTGGATCTTTTTCAACACTCTACCACTGCTGTGAGACTTTCTCACCCACCCATCCCACCCTCCTTCTTACAGTCCTACTGGTCTATCTGCATGTTAGCTTTATCTTCTATTGGCCAAGACACAAACAAATGGCAGGAAGGAGGGGAGCAAAAGAAAAAGAAAAGACTGAGAAACTACATGAAAGGACTTATCTGACAACGGACCAGTCCATCCCTCCAGGAAAGTGAGCTGAATCCTGGTTAGAAATCTATTTCTTGGAAGAAGAGCCTGGACTCAGGAAAGTAGCCTGATGTAGAAAAAAGAAACTGCCATCTGGGCTGGGAGTCAGAAGGCCTAAGCTCTGCTGCTGTTGAAGTCTAGCTGTTGGTTTTGAACAAGTCACTTCATCTGCTCATCCCCTTTTACTTACAGGTAAAAAGGGGAAGTTGGTCTAGATAAGCCCTCCTAGGAATTCCAGCTATACTTTCCTGAGATTCCACCTATGCAGGTTTTTGCCAAGTAGGTAAGGGACAGCTGAGTTATCCTAAACCCAGGGCAGAAATGTTACATGAGTTTTTTCACCCTGAAGCAAAATCTATTTTCCATCATACATGACTCTCCAGTGATCATTATTATGCAGTTTCAAATTAGAAACACAGTCTGGGATATGAATAACTAACATTTCTTGAGCTTCTATATCTATGTATACTTCTGACATCTATAGATTTCACAAAGTATTGTGTTCAGGACATTGTTCTTCTTCACATCTTTTGGCAACCCACGAAGAACTATCATTCACCAAATCATCCAAATTTAAAACTATAAATTCTATGTTTACATTTTCAGTATCTACCAATTCTTAGAAATTCAATTCCCACAAACATATAATCTAGGATATAAAGTACAACTTCTCTTTTTTGGTGGGTAAGTACTCTCTTCAAGTTTGATTCAGCTACCCTCAGTTCAGAGTCTTTTACTTGTTTCCTCCTCCATCTTCCTTCCTCTATCACTGCCTTCCAAAGTACCCACTTGTCTCCAGGTTGTAGGTGAGCACATACAGACTAAGTGTGCAGAGTAACTTGCATAACTTAGAAAACTGGAGGAAACGTTCCCTCAGGGACACAGAAATTGTTCTGGCCCCTGGTTACCAGCCCCATCATGAATCTTTATGTAGATCCTCAGATTCCTTGATGATTCTTACATCAGATATTCCAATTTAACTATCTATTCACAGGCAGATCTCAGTCAGCAGTGTCAGTTTCAGAGAGCAGATTCCAGCCTTCTGCAGAAAGAGCTGTCAAAGAGCTCAGCAGAATGCCAGGAGCCAGGTCCTCAGGAGTCTAGGGGAGCTGGGAGGATGACTACCAGAAACCCGTCAGGGAGGCTTTGCAATCCTCACCTGGGAACATTTTATTCATGACCACTTGCATTTACAAACAATGAAATGCAAAGTAAAAGAAACATTTTGTTGACCTGAATCTTTCTTAAGAAGTTCTACTCTTCCCTGCCTTTTAGTAGGACATCTCTCATTTTTGCCTTTTCCTGCCTCTCCAACCACTCCTCCTTTACCTGTTCTTTTTCTTCTACTAACTAGCTTGTCCCTCAGAACCCTTCCCTGGAAGTTGGCTTCTTTTCTTTATACTCTGCCTGGGTTACCACACTATTCTCACGCCTTCTACTACAGTCAGTTCCCAAATCTATAGTTTTAGCCCAAACTACTCCTCTGAGCAACAAATCCTAATTTCCAACCGTATCTTTATAGACTTTAACACCTGTCTCAAGCCAAACTTGTCCCTTGTCCTCTATATCACCTGATCTTCTATATGTTCTATTTTGGTTAATAATATCTCCACCTTTCTCATTTACAAAACTGTTCATCTTGATCTACCTTTTTGCTCCCCCAGTCTTGACACCCAGTAGATTATCAATCCTGTTAATTTGATTTCAGAAACGTCTCTAGAATCCGGCTCTTGTTAATCTTAATCCAAGCCCTATTAGACTTTTACCTGGATTATTACAACCACCTTCTCACCAGCTCCCATGCCTAGTTTTTCTCTGCTCCATTCTATTCTTTATATGACTTCTGTTCTATAAAATGTTACTCTCCATAACCTCTAGGCCCAACTAATTTATCTACTCTTTTGTCACTTTCTGACCAGTCCTCAGCTCCCACATGCCTTCTTACTCTCTGAATTTCATGCTGTCCACTCTGACTGGAATGCTCTTTCCTCTTCTATACCTAGAAAATCTATTTATTACTTAAGGTCTTCTTTAATTGTTGCCTCCTTTGCTCTCCTCAACCTTCACGGGTTGTACTAGTCATTTTTCCTATGGTCCTAGAGAGTTTTTTTATTATTGTTATTATATCATGTTTATGGTTTATATGTCTTTCTCTCTTGAGGAATGCTGAGTTCCTGTAGAAGAAAAATAATCACATCCCTAACAAGTTTCTGGCATGTAGTAAACACTCAGCCCAATGGAAGCATGAGTAAAATAATGTCAAATCTAAACAGGCTCAATTATGGTCCAGCTATTTCTTTTGTTAGCCAAAATTTCTCCTTTTCTTTCCAAGCTAGACAGTAACATAGTATCTAGGATTTTATTTAGTTGGAGTGGAGGGGCTGGTGGCAAGATAGAACATAAGAGGATGATGAGCAGGATGATTCTAGAAACTCAAGTTTAAATTAAATTCTGCCTCTGTCTTACACTTGTAGTATAATGTTAAATCCTTTGAACTATCTGCTGATCTTCCCAAACTCCTATCTCTTAAACTGAAGAAAAGCATTGCTCTTACCTTATTTGCATTTTCAAAATTTACTTTGGGGCTCTCTGTCTGGTTATATTACCCTCCTCATCTCCTCACATAGATACTGCATCTGTCTCTTGTATTACATTTAACACATTTTATCATACCTCTTTTCCACACTAGTTTGGCAGTTCCCTGAGGGCAAAGATTATATGTAATTATCTTTTCACTCCCAACTGCGATTGTAATAGATTTTAATAGTTGCCCGTAAATACATAATAGTTGTCTATACATTTAACAAAAAATTGCATTACCTAAGGAACTTGTTATGGAGGTAAGACAGATACAATGTTGATTTTATCTCCCCTGTTCCTCAAAGATTTGAAATGTGAAGATATGTTATGAGACCCCAAAAAGGTCACTGTGAGTGAAAGTGACTGAAAGCTTGGACAGATCACTCTGTATCTTTGTAGGAAATACAGGTATGATCCTCTCTACCTTGAGGGCTTCACAAGGTGAAGCTTAATAAGGCTTGAAGAAGAGATGAGAAGAGAGAAAAGGGGAGGAAAGGAGAGAGAAAGAGAGTTGGGGAAGGAAAGCAAAAGAAAGTCACATATTTATGGTTGAACTAGTTCTCCAGGATGAGTAAAATCTGATGAGGCAAAAGGAGAAGAAAGGGTAAGCAGGGAGGCAATTCAAGGACAGGTTGATTAAGAAATGAGACAGCAGATGCCACTGGTTCAGAACTTCAGCAACCCCGCATAGTTCTGCATGTGTTTGCCTGTGTTTAAACCGATTGTACACAAAGGCAGCCACTGGAGGCAGATTTCTTTCCTACTAAGTGCTTTCTACCCAAAATAAGATAATAAACATTTAGTGAGCGGACGCTCACAGTAAATATTTTTGAATGGGGTACAGTCAGCATGAAAGTAGGGTTCTAAATAATCCTACTTCCTAATTCACGAAGGTGTATCCAACAAAACTTGAAAAGAAGCCTGAACATTTGGCTGCTCTGGCCATCTGTGCTATCAGCTTCCTCTTGGCTTCTTCCGGACTCTTGTGAGCTGCTATGGTGGTGTTTCTTTCAGCTTCTCACTGCTTATGGCAATAGCCCTGATCTTGGTAGAGTTAATTGCCACTGTTGCAGTATGTTTCCACTGGGGCAACAGAACACAATGGGAATTGTTATACAAACAGCTGGTGACCTCGCAGAAGGGAAGATGTCCCTTTTATTAAAAAAGGTACCCATGAGCAATTTATTTCCCTCCAGGAGTTGGGCTTAAGGCACTAACCTCCTCTCTCATTTAACCAGCACTTTGGTCGTATTTTGCAAGAAAGAACATTATGTACCAATTTGAAAATTATACTAATGCATACTAGTTAAACGACTCCCCACTGTTGTAATTGCCTCATATCTCTTTTCTTTCCATTTATTTACTCTAGAATATCAAGAGTCCTGAAGAGTTTTTTTAAAGGGAGAAGAGAAGAATTTGACAATAAAGCTCCAGGGGAAAAACAAAACAAAATTAGGAAAACAAAACAAAACAAAACAGAAAAGTATACATGAAGCAGTGAAAACACCTTTGTGCTGTTAAAAACTACTTGTACGTGTATGTCATCCCCAGGTCACCAGAACTGCAAAGGACCTGAGAGGTGCTTGACTTCAACCTCTTCTACAGTTGGGAACACTGAGATTGGGGGAAAGAAAAGTATGTGTGTGAGTCCAAATAGCCAATAATGGAGAGCAGAGTGCAAGTGCAGAGACAGGGTCTGGTAAACTGAGTTTGCTTCCATTGTTCATTACCACTGTGCTACCTGTGAGGTATAGGCCAAACCCAGAGCTCTTAGATGATCTTAGATGATTTCATCCAAGCTGAGAAAAGGCAGATCTGCTCCTCAGAAGGTCACTGTGGAGGACTTGCAGCCAGCTAGGGATACTTCAGAGCACCAGGTGGTGAAACCTGACATTCATCTTTTTCTCCCAAGAACTGCACAGAATTTATTAGGATACTGTGCACACACTAAAGAGCTCAGGCAATTTCTGGATTTGCATCTGAGACAAATCACCAATGGGCCTCATCCTTATAAATAGTAGGTGCAAAGAACCTAATGGCCAGGTCATCAGGAAAATGGGGATGTTAGCAAGATGGAACAAGAAAGAGGATCATCTATCACATACCCTGAGCCCTTGCCAGAAGGTCCAGAGGACTTAGGCCACTGCTATAGCTATCCATCCATCTTCCAGGGAAGAGAAAACCCAGAGGTTCTTCCATAAGCCTTTGGGAAACACCCAGGGGCCCCTGGGAAATTCCTCCCATAAAGAAGGCAAGGACTTTCAGTACTGATGGGGACTGCAGATATCTCATTTTTCCAGCAATGACTCTGTGTCCTGCTGGCACTGTGCCCATCACAGTGCAGAGAAGCCATTCTTGAATCCACATTTTTTCCCCCTCTCTAGGGCTGCAGACCGATTCCACTTGAAACTAATCAGAAGACAACCATATGGCACTCCTTCAAATCCCCAGCCCAGGCCATTTATTACAGTCAGCAGCTTAAGTAGCACTGGCTCTGCTCTGGGTCTGCTTCCAATAGGTCTGGCACCCCTTGGGGCACTGTACAGAGAGAGGTACAGAGGAACAGAACTGAAGTGCTGAGGGAAGGACCAGTCAGCCTCTACCCCACACTCACTACTTTCTGCCCATACTTTAGTGAGTAGAGGAGAGATATATAAATGGAGGGCATTCTGGGCCCCAGGCAACAAAGGGAGCCCTGCAGAATGAAATCAGCATTGGGGAAGTAAGCCATACCTCCTTACTGGGGCTTACTGATGCTAGGCACTCTCCAAGTAATTGTCTGGAATGGCATCCTTAGCTTTCACAACAGTCTTTCGAGGCAAGTACTGTTATTGTTAATATTTTACAGACAGGGAAAATCAGGCTCATTGCATTTCAGAATTTACCATAGGTCACCTAGTTGGAATTCAAATCTAGGCTGTCCAAACACCCGCCACAAGTTGAAACTTCTGAATATCAGGCTGATACTAACAGGATCTCCTCCATTCCTGGCTGCACAAGTACAGGGTCTGTCTGTCTGTCTGTCTGTCTGTCACATACACACACATGTGCGCACGTGTGTGTGTGCGCGCGCGCGCACACACACACACACACACACACCAGATGCCTACTAGGATGGGGGTGACACTGACAGCTCCGCCACCACTATCCTTGGCAGGAGCAGAGCTGGCAAGAAACAAAGGATTCCCTAGTCTTGTTGCCTCTTGAAAAAGCAAAACCTTTGACTGTGAGAATGATTGCCCACTTAGTGAAAAGCAGCTAGAGTTTGAGGCAGCTGAGGGCAGGAGGTGGGGTGGTGACAAAAACCACAGGATAGAGTCATAAGGCAGGATACTCTTCACTCTCTGTGACACTTAATCTTGTGAACCTCAGTCTTCTCATGAATTATCAATGTCTGAGACTTGATAGTAATTATGTACATAAATCTGCTTTGCAATCTCTAAGGTGGCCTAAAAATCTAAGGTGTTATTAGAATACAATAGAGAATTTTATAGAAGCTGTGTGCAAGGGGTTAATAATTATGTACCAGCATATTCAAATACATCAAGATCTACTCAGCAGCAACAAGATACAAACTACTGATATATGTAACATCATGGACAAGTCTCAGAAATATGAGAAAAGAAGCCAGTCACTCACAACAGTATGCATTGTATGATTTTACTTATATACAGATCTAGAAAACAAACTAATCTGTAGTGACAGAAAGCAGGCCAGTGGTTGCCCTGGGGATAGGGTGGAGAAGGGACTGACTACAAAGCAGCACAAAAAAATTTTAGGGTGATGGACATGTGCTATGTCTTGCAGTGGTGACTTCATGGTATTATCTTCTGTCAAAACTGATCAATTTCTAAATAGGTTTAGTTTGTTGTACATAAATTAATCTCTATAAAGTTAAAAAAGAACACATGTCAAGGACTTTCCTTTTGAACTAGGGCCTCTGTGTGGACTGGGAAGTTAACTGGACTTATAGTTTTAGCCCAAGGCTGTCATGACAACACGGCCCCACACAGGGTAAGTCCCTCAAAGCCTCAAGTCTCATTTTTAAAATGAGGCTTTCATTGTGTGCTTTACCTCACAGGACTGCTGTGTCGATTAAAAGGGAAATTTAGCACATGTGAGAGCAATTTTCAACTTTAAATAACACACAAATGTAAGGAAGTACTGTGTGGGCACAGGGTCACAACAGGTAGATTCTAGACTTCCTCACCCTACTCACCTATGAGACCCCTCCAGCTCTAAATGGGCATGGTTTTTCTTCTGTTTTTGCCTAATGTAGGAGAAAGCATGAGAACTAAAAATATTAAATCAAGCTATATTCAGAGACTGCTATACGCTAATCAGCCCTACAGCCAGACCATGAGGACACCTGTAGAACAAAAGATGATTTTTGCAAGGATGCTAACAACACATTTGCCCACACTGTGAAGGGAAAACAGAAGAAGAGAGTCTTTAAGTGGCAACCTACACAAAATAAAAATCATTCGTTCCCTATTGCTAAAACCATGGGGAACCTATGGATCACAGGCTGGAAATAGGCAGCATGCCTTTCACACTACATATTCTTACCTTTTCCTTCTTACCTTATCCTTTCTCACTGTATGCTTGTATCAAAGGAAAATAGTTAAACAAAGTCTTTGAACTGTAATTCACAGAAACTAAAGAATGATATATAAACTGAATTCTCCAAACACTCAGGGTCCCTCCCAGTGCCTTTACTCAGTGTCTTTACTCTAGCTCCCTGTCTTCATCTCTCTCTATTGTCTGTCCCTCTGAGTCTCTCTTAGGGTCTCTCAATTTCTGCCTCTGAAAGGAGACCACACTCTGTGGAGCATTACCCCTTTTCTAACAAACTTTCCTTTTGACTCTGACTTTAGCAGGCTTTGAATTCTTCCTTATGCTCAGTCAAGAACACTTTTCTCTCTTAGTGCAGGGCTTGAGTTCCACCTCCCTCCACTCCATTCAGGTAATTCGCCCTGCATCATATCTAACACCTCTGGGAAAGCAGCCCCCTCCCAGAATCAGCCACAATTCAGAGATGCTGAGTTGACCAAGTACTTTTAGAGAATCCACTGTCAATCACCAGGTAGGCTGGAGGTCAGAGAAACTGGATATTTTAATTTGTGGGCTCTCCAAAATGCTTCTCAATTTTTTATGTAGCCAGCTTGTGCTGCTTTATCTTTGGGCAGTGAGGCATAGCTAACATAGCTTCCTGCCCAGAGCAAAGTCAAAGGTACTTCTTCCAGCTCTTTTCTTCTGCCACTATCTTGCTCTTTAACAAGGCATTGTTTAAGTATTCTCAGTAGGAAAAAAAGATAACCCAATAGCACATGTGAATCCTTGCCAAGAACTTCAACCACCACCTCACCCCTTTCCTTTTCTTCCAATAATACCATAATCATATCTATCTTGTGTCCAGAATACACTTTTAACTTCTCCAAATTCTTTCCTGCCCTGATCTCATTTTGTCTTTACAAGGCATGTCAGATACACAGGACAGGCATTTCCATGCACTGAAGCTGGTCAGGAGATTGATACAAAGGAGTTAAACAGAAGACCTAAAAGTTTCAAGTGTCAGTCAGAAGCTAAACTAGAATTCTGGGACATCTGACCCCTGTCACAGGTGTCCTTTTGCAAGATCTATCTCTCAATCATTGGAAACATTTGAAGGCCATTGGCTATAGACAAGGTACTAGCCCCAGGAAGCCTCAAACCAAACAAAATAAAAAGCAGAGTTGTATCAGCCAGGACTCCTCAAATTCATTGTCCAGTGACTTGCTCCCACAGTTGCCCTCAAGCTACAGAAGAGATATGAGAGCTTCACTCCTCAGAAATTGCAAAGGCCAGTAGTGAGATAGTATGACATTGAGTATGCAAAGCAACAACTCTATCAGAGTTCCTGTCCTTCCTTCTCTGGTGATCTATTCAGCCCCTCTCCTGGCCCCAGACATCCTCTTCCTCAGGCCTTTGCCCAGCACAGATACTCTTACTTTTCCTTCCACCAACCTCACTCCAGTCTTGATGAAGCTAGACCTTTATTTTTAGAACTTTTGCAACAGACAACTATTGGGCATAGAAACAAAAAGAAAAGAATAGGCGATGTTGGCCCCTTGAAGGTTTTCTTCCAGAGGTTTCCCTAACACCTCTTTACCTTCTGCTTGCTTAAATACACACACACACACACACACACCACCACCACCACCACCACCACCACCACCACCATAAAACTCGCCATTCCTCAATCTTTCTGCATGTGGCAGGTTCTTCCATAGCAGTGTCTAAATGGGCTGAAGTTCATAGGGTGGGACGGAAAAAATCCAGCACGGCTTCAGGGGAGTAATGAGCTACAGAGAACACACCCTGAGGTCACCCTGCTTATGCAGCACTTCTTCCCTGTAGTTTTGTCAAGCACTTAAGAAACACACACTGATTAATCCTATCCCCCTCAGAAAGTCAGTGGGGCCCTGATAGGTTAAATGAGTTATCCAGGACCTGCACCTTGTTGGCCTCTGAGCACTTCGACAGCCCACCCAGAAGCCCAGCAGAAGGTCCCTTCTTGTGCTGCACAACACCAGACCCAATTACACCCAGAGGGAAAACCAGAACTGTCAGCCTTGGGTACCACCATTCTCTCTGAATGGCCATATCTCAGACATCAGTCTCATCCTTTCTTCGCATCACAGCTAAGTCATCCTGATCCCAGAAAACCATCCTGCTTGCAATTTCATCATGTTCCTTCCTCCAGGCTTAAGACTTAAAAAAGAGGCTTCTCAGAAGCTAAGCCTGCTGCATTTGCTCTCTTTCTTCTCAGCTCTCCAAAATAAAACTAAAAATCTGCTCTCTGAAAATCTCAGATGGCCCCATGGAGTAGTCCCTCTTCTTACTGACCTGAGTTAAGTTATTAAGGGGAAGGCTGACCACAGTGTCCTTTCTAAGTTGAAGTAGAAGAGATGCCAGCCTGGGCAGGGAGTGCAAATAGATCAGGTGACTGCCAAGGGCTCTGCCCACTCCCTGGCAGAGAATTTGAGGGAGACAGAACAGTGAACCCAACCTCCTCCCACCCAGGCTATTTTATCATGACCTACTCTGTCACCTTTTCAGCAATGAGAGGCAGTGCTAGTAACAATAATAGTAGCTGTAAAAGGCTGAAAATGGCTCTCCAAAAGATATCCAGGTCCTCATACCTGGACCCTGTGAACATCACCTCATAGCAAATAAATAAACAAACAAACAAATGAATTTTGAAGATGTGATTAAGCTAAGGATCTTGAGATGGGAAGATTATCCTGAGTTACCTTGGAGAGGCCCTAAATGAAATCACAAGTGTCTTTATAGAAAAAAGACAGAGGGATCTTTGACACAGAAGAGAAGGTGCTGTGGCCGTGGAGTGATGCAGCTACAAGCCAAAGAATGCCAGCAGACACCAGCCCCTACCTCCCATTCTTAAGGATAACTATGCACAACCACGTCTATTAGAAGGACCTAACTTGCCGCATCCACACCTGACACATCTATGTGGAGTCCACCACATCTTCTCCCTGCAAATCTAGCATCAAAGACTGGAGCCCCAGTGCTTGGAAGCCAGTGGGAGGTAGAAACATCAATGCATTTCATAGTCTTCCCATGCCACTCCAATCTGTCCCAGCAGGCTGGGTGAAACGATAATATCAGGGCTCTGATTTGATTAAGAGGTTACAGCCAGATTAGTAAATATAAACAAGGTTTGCCTAAAGGCCAAGGAAGGGAAACCTAGAGTTATCGCATGGAAAAAGAGGGTGAAAAAAAAACTTTCATTAACTTGGTCCTTTCTAATAAAGTTTGCTCAACTTCCCCTTCAGGTGATGTAATTCAAAGAAGCAGCGCCCCCACAGGATCCCAAGCTGTGTGTCCCCACCGAAGAAAGACCTGGCCATCGGGCTTTAGCTTCCTCCTAGGCAGTGTTCCGGCCCCACATTCTTGGATGCCCAGTTTCAGCAGACTCCTGCTGCTGCTGCTGCAGCTGCTGCCTTGTGCTGGCGACCAGGCCTCTTGGCAGAGGGCTGCAGGGGCAGCCACCTGCGCTCTCTCTACCTTTCCCTACCTCACTCCACCCTCCACGAGGAAGAAGGATGAAGGAGAACAGCTCCCTCTCCTTACTCTCAGGCACCCACAGATTTCTGCGCTGCTGTCACCACTGAGGAGAACCCAGGTCCCCTGAAATAATTGCTTCTCCTTATTTCTTCCTCCCTATCAATGAAGACGCAGCAACACCCACGCTCCGCTCCTCCTACTTCGGAGGGAGACCAAATCAGAGAGCGGCATCCGGACCTGGAAGCCGCTGCCGTGGGAGCGTCGGCCTCCCTGCCCTACTGTCCTTTGCCTTTTCGTAGCCATCAAGAGGATCCCAAGCTAGTCCAGCGTTTCGGGTCCCGAGGGTACCTAAATCCTCCGCAGGGCCCTACCTCCCTAGGGGTTCGGTGCTTAGCAGACACAAGTTTAGCCCCACCAGCTAAGGCTGGGCGCTGAGCACGGGACTCGGGACTCGAACCTGGTGCCCTTTTCCTTAGATATGTCTCACCTTAGGCATCCCCAGCAATCCCCTAGACCAGCGCTCCGGCACGGCGTCTTCCCCTGCACCCCCGCCCTGAGGAGATATAGAGCCGGGCTCCTGCGTGCCCATCCTGCCCTCAACAGGACGTGGGCAACGCAGAGTGCGCGGCCCGTCCGGCTGGCGCGAGCAGACGAGCTGGACCCAAGACTAGGGCCGGCGCCCGGGGGCGGGAGGGGTCGCAAGAGCTGCGAGCCGGGTCACTTACGCGCGGGCTCTGGGGAAGCCCATGGACAGGAGTACGTCCAGCGCGGATCCATGCTTGATGGTGCCGGGGCGCTGCTGGCGGTTCCTGCGCGGGGTGACTTTGCTGTACAGCTCTTCTCTCGCGGCCATGCCGAGCGGGCTAGTGTGGCCGTACTGAGCCATGGCTCAGCGGCCAGCCATTGCCAAGGAAGGAGCCCGAGCCAGATCGTCCCGGAGGGAGGAGGGAGCCGGGTTCGGGTAGGGCAGGGGGCCGGGGGCCGAGAGCCGGGCGGGAAGCGGCGGCGGCGACAGCGGAGGCGGCACTCAGAGCTTCCCGGGTGTTGAGATTCTGACGCTTCCTGGTGAGGCCAGTGGAGCCAGAACAGCCCGCGAGCGGCTTCGGCCCGGCCAGCAGTCAGCTACTCGGGCCCTTGGGTGCCTTCAGCGCGGCGCCTGCAGCAGCTCCGCTCCTCCGCCCCCTTCCTTCTCCTCTCCCAGCAGTCCGGGAATTTGCAATGAGTAATTTTTGAATGGATCAAAAAGGAAAAGGAGCCTGTGGGCTGGCCCTGCCCTGCCTGTGCTGGGGCCCCGCCCCTCTCTTAAAGAGGCCGCGCCGCCTGGGGCTGCACGAGGCCGCGCACAGGCTGCAGAGTTCGGTGTTTCTAGGCAGAGTATTGAAATCAGTGTAGGCTACCTGCGTCGGCCCCAAGCCTTTCCCGTGGCTTAGATATAGGGCTACCTGGGCCTCGAGACACAAGATCAACCCAATTCAAGTCTCGAATTGTTCCAGATGGGGTTAAATAATGGAAACCGAGAGAACCAATAGGTGACATTAACGAACTAGAAAGCCAAGCCGGAAGGCCCAGATAAAAGGTTTTGCATCCGAAAGATCCTCCAAAACCCAGAAGATTTGGCCATTGAAGACCAATTCCATCAGCCAGACGAGTGGCCAGACGTAGCATGTTCTCCATGACTGAGATAGTGACGTTGAGGTAAAGAGTGGGGCCTCAGGCTCTCAGGCTTGAGAAGGAAGAAAAAGAAAAGAGAGGACAGGGCAGAAAGAGGAAGATGGAAGAAAAGATGAAAGGAGGAAGGAAGAGGAGAGAGAGGAAGTGGGAAGTGGAAGGAGGGTGGAAGGAGAAGGAACAGAGAAAGTACATTTTCTAACTGTAAGAGATATTCAAATGGAATGGGTTGATTCTCATTAGGGAATGAGTGTCCTGTCAACAAAAGGACTCAACAGAATACTGGATCACCACTGGTCAGCAATGAGGGATAAGTGGATTGCTTCATAGGTTGGACAAAACTATTTCCGCCTCAAATAAGGTGGGACTTCCTACCGATACCTTCGTCCTAATGCCCCACACCATGAGCTGGGTTGGGGGATGTTAAGGCTCTCTCATTCAGAGATAAACTTATTGTCCTCAGTAAGAGACAAGGGCCCCACTTGGAATAATGGAATGGCACAGAGGAAACTCTGGCTACTCCTCTTTTTCAGGTAATTATAATAATAAAACCTAACATTTTTCTATGTGTACCTCATTGTGCTAAATGTAATAAATAAATTAACTCACTGAATTTTTATAATGACAAATGGAATTGTTATCCCATTTTTCGAGATAAGAAAACTCAGCTTAGAGAGGCCGAGGAAGATAATAGGTCTGGTAAGTACATAACCAGAACTTTTATCCAATGTGGTGCCTTGGGCAAGTTGCTTCTGCCTTCTACAACCCCAGGTCTTTTTCTATATGTATCATAGTAACATAGCCCTATACCCTGGGTTCTCCAAAATTGTCAGCTCCTTCCCTTATCTAAAGTGTGGGGAAGAGTAGTGACCAGCCACCATGAGCAGCTTTTTGATGTTACTTTATTAGGCATCTCAAGGTTTTACCAGGGGAAATGATGCAGCTTAATTCTCTCAGCCCAGAATTGGTTTTCTAAAGAATATCCATCCAGTGGCATTTGGAAGTGGAGAGATAAGGACTACTGGGGCTTAAACAACAATAGTCATAATTCTGCCTCCTGCTGTGTAAGGGATGAGGGGGAAGTTCATACTTCCTGGGTGGAAGCTTCTGCCAGAGCAAAGAAAGTGTGCTGGAGTTTTACAGAGTGCTTTTCCAGGGCACACAGCAAAGAGACAGGACTGGGTTGGGGAAATAATACCTATAGACATCCTCCTTGGGATGTGTTCAGTAAAGGATTCTGGACCTTACCCAATATTCTGAACTTCTCCCAAATGCCTGGGCTGAAAGTCAAAGCATCTGGAACCTAATGCCTGTGGAAATGTTTTGTAGACAACAAGCACCACACAAATAATAGCTCAGATTTATTCAGAACTTACTATATGCTGGTGCTGTTCTTAGATTCTTATACATATAACTCATTTACTCTCTCAACAGGCAATGATGTAGGTACTCTCATATTATTATCAGCCACTTTACAAATGATACTGAAGCAACAAAAGTATCTTGTCCAAGATCATATAGCTAGTAAGTGGTAGAAGAAGGATTTGAACTTTTAAAATTTGTCCAAACAACCTTTTACCACTGTTGTTATGATGATGAAGAGGTGCCATCTATTAAAATAACATGGTATCCTTTTGACTTCTTTTATGCCCCTTGACATAAAATTGCTGGATCTGTTTCTGAATTAACTGTCTGTGGGGAAGGAAGAAACTTTCCTCTACCCTCAAGGTTCTAACAGATTAGCAAAGGGGAATAATCAAATTTAATACATATGTATGCATGAGAACCCCGCATATATGAGAGAGGCAGAAACCCCACATGCAAAAGAGGTTCAAAGAGAGAAAGGGAAAATGGATATCTAAGACATTCTAAACCAGGGATGAGGTAAGATGCCTTGGGGGCTTCAAAGGATTATTGTATGAAGATAAAGACAGAAGCTCAGTAATTAGAAGTTTGTTTTGCCTTATAGATAGGTCCAAAAATGTTATCTCTGATAATCTTTTATTATGGATAAAGCCTATTATCCAAATTCTGGATAGTTAAGGCAGGGGTGTGGGATGGGGGTCGAAGGAGTTTCTCTTGAACCTGAAGCTTAAGTTGCCTTTAGCTCAGAACAATCATATTATTGAGGCATATCTTAGAGTGACTCATTCTGAAACCCTTTATCTTTCTTCCTACCTTTAAGCAAACTGAGAGGAGGTGATGGATATAAAAATGGTTTTAGATAGCCTGAAAAAATCAATATGGAAAAGTCAGTCATCTCAGATATAAACTGTTTTGTTTGGGACACTTTTACAGAAATCCCAGCCTGGCTTCCTCACCAGTCTTCAGCTCAGTGCCACCACTCAGACAGCTGCCACTTATTCTGCAAGGAGTTGAGGGGCTGGCAATTAAGATGCACTGTGTTTTAATTGTATTGACTTTGAAAAGCTAGAGAAAGCTTTATAAATGTCCATATTGTTATACTACAAAGAGAAGAGAAATGACTATGCATCTTACAGGATATCTGACAGTAGTGGGAGGAGTGAAGGAGGAATGAGGCTTCTGCAAGGCCTCATTCCTCAGAAGGGAAAGCATGTTATCATGTACCCCTGTACTAATGGGTCATGGCAGAAACTACCCTGTATCACAAACCTCTTTTCGTTTATCTGAGCATCGTTTAACTCCATCCCTGCTGTCCTCCGGCCACTTTCTCGGTGTGTTAGCCCTTCTGAAATGGCCACAGGGATGCCTAGGATGGGCCTAGTTAACTAAACTCATAATTTCTGAAGTGTGTCCTATGTCTTTCCTTCTCCTTCTCTCTGTCCTTGAGAAAAGTTCAAGTGACTGCATTAAGGACAGGCAGTAAACTGCAAAATGTCTCCAGTTCTGAGGGTTGGGATAGTGCCTTGGCAAATAAAGGTAGCTTTTGAACCACTTTAACCCCTAGACTTCTATGGAGATTCTTCATGGCCAGAAGATTTTGAAACCCTGTGGTAAAGAAAGAAAGGAAAGACAATGGGAGGGCTCCAGAACTGGGAATTGGGATGCCTAAGTGTTGACTGTGACTTGGATATGTTCTCTGCCCTCTCTGAGTCTCAGCTTCCTCATCTGCCAAATGAGGGTGTTGGCTTAGGCTGTGAATTCTTAGGATGTTGCCAAGGGGCACTTTATGGGCAGAAGTTGGGGTTACTCAACTGAAGGTTGAATAGGTGGAGCATGGCATCTCTCCTCTTTCAGAGTGATTATGTGTTATCACCTTTATGTCTTGGGGGTTTTATGTTTGATCTCATGTGAGAAGATGGTTTAGAGAATCAAAAAATTATTTTGAAAAACACTATACTAGATGATATTTAGTGAACAGTTTAGTTTTGAGAGGTCATAATTTAATAAAAAGGAAGGTAAAGATAAATGAAGTAGGATTGGTGAGAGGGGGAAGAGGTTGCTGGGAAAGGAAGGACAGCTGAAGGGTCGGTTGGAGAGAGAGAGAAGGGTCCTCTACAGAGGTAAAACATTAGAGTGAAATGGACTTTAAAAAAGTTATCTTGTTACCATTCAATAAAATTATACTTATGGGCCTGGACAGAATGCTACAATGGCAGTCATATTGCCATTGTATTAAATCAATATATTGTACACTTTAAACTTACACAATGTTATATGTCAATTAGACCTCAATAAAAATTAAAAAAAAGAAAATCCTGCCATTCGTATCCTATTCTGAGGCACAATTATAACAGATCTAAGAACCTGGAGATTGGTGACTATTTCAAAGTCTGAAATTTGTCCCTAAGACTTAGCACAGTACTGGGCACATAGAAAGTCCATAGTAACATTTATGTAATTGTTGATGAGTTGTTTAATCTGTGAAGCCATGTGATACATTTGGAAAAGCCAAGGCTGAAACCAAGTTTGGAGCATCACTCTAAAACAATAAAAAGCTTATATTTCTCTCACAATGAACAAATTAAGATTTCTCTCTCAATTTCAAAAGGAATTGAGGTGTGTTGGGGGTGGGGCATGGAGGTGGAGTCTATTTTTATTTCTTCTTCATCTATCTTTGAACAAAAATCCCAGTGTGTCTGTTCTGGAATCTTCATAGGAGACACTCCATTGTCCACATTTCCTCCTTGTAAAGGCCTCACTGCCCAGGGTCTGTGTTCCTGCTTTGCCATATAACAATAGAAGTGTTATGAAATAAGCAGTATGAGCTAGGAAAGAAAAAGTTTTTCCCTCTTCTCATACAACTCTTTTATACACACACACACACACACAGAGAGAGAGAGAGAGAGAGAGAGAGAGAGAGAGAGAGAGAGAGAGAGAGAAATGTATGGGCAGCATAGGAGAAATTTTATTTCTAGGAAATAAAATAAAATTAAGTAAACACAAAAACCTAGATGTGGAGGGAAAATTGTTTGAAAAAGTAGAAACAATGCCATCTCTGAGAAACGAATGGATGACAAGGCTTTTTCATTAGGTTGGCAGCGGAGAGGCAGAAGGAAGATAGAGGCAGGGATGTATATAGATGTGTTCCTATTTGTATTTTCATGATAATCATTATATGTTTGAATTTCTTTTGGCTGTATTATAGGAATACAGTGCCAATAATTTTATGGAAACTTGCTTTCTTGCTAATATCTTAAAAGTATAGATCAGATAATGAATTATTTTAGAAGCATTATACTCTGTTGCTTTATGTCTCATTCTTAATTAAACATTAAGGGAATGCGATATCTTAATTGTAACTCTGCCAGTAACTTTATTTAGAGGCCTATTACCATTTTCATCTTTTATAAAATTTTTGTCACCAAGAAAGGCACAATTATATATTTTTTCTTCCAGATTGAGTCGGCACAGTATATTCTTGGTTATTAAAATACACATATAGCTTTGAAACTTTGAAATGGTAAATATTCATCATGTGTGAAGAAGCATGATACATAATTGAACAATCTTAATTACATAAAAATGGATGTTTAGTTGTGTTGATACATATAGGGAACCGAGAAGGATAGAATTGTGAACTACTTGTGATTATGCATGACTTTGTTTACTGCTTCTTGTTTTTTTGGTTTCCTATTCTGCACATGTTAACTTTTTAAAAAATAAATGTTATTTCAAAAACCTGAAAAAAAATTTAGAGCTATCTCAGAGGTTGCAAGATATAATTTTTGAATATTTCTTTTTTAAAAAATATAAGTTTACTTTAAAATTCTGGAAAATGTATTCTAATGAATCTATGTGGAACTATGTACATTGCTGATTTTTCCAAATTATGAATAATATATAATGGAAACACAAATAACTTATGACCTATACAAAGTAGGAAATTTTCATGATGTCAAGACATACGTAGATGAACACTCTGGCCAGTAATATTTCTTCCATCTATATTCTGGAAATTAAAATATTAAAAGTGCCTTTTGCTTCCTCCTCCACCCATTTGCCTGCCTTATCCTCTACCCCAAACATAGAAAGTTTTTAACCACACTTTATAACAAATCCTATTCTAGAATTGGGTTATAGCTTTAGAAAAGTAAGCAGAGTAATTTATCTCAGTTTCTCATTTTTAAAATGGAAACAACAATACTTACTTCATTTTTTTTATGATAATTAAGTGAATTATGAACATGAAGATAACAAGCAAGGTGTCACATGCTTGCTGAGGGCTTAATGAAACAATTTTTTCCCTATGCACTACTCATCTTCTCATTCCCATGACATTCGTGCATTTTTTTATTTAACTAGACCCTGGGACCACAGAATTTGATTAATTATAATCCATGGTCCATATATGGTTTAATTTTAGCTATTTAACTGATTATTTAATCAGTTTGTTTTTAATAATACAATAAGCACATACAAACCGTTCACCTAAAATAAAAGTTAGGACCTGACAATAACCTATATCTTACCAAATGAACACTCCCTGGTCCAACAAGCTCATCCCCTGCTTCCTCATATCCCAGGTATCTTTCTCCTGTATCCTATGTTCATCATTCACTTGTACTCCTTTTCATATAACTTTATTAAATCCGGAAATAGTCCTAAAAAGTATGCTTCAATTTTTAAAAGATATATTTAATATTATAACAGAGTATAATGCCCTTTGTACCCTTTGGGGATTTACCATTTTTGCTCAATGGTTTATGGCTAAGGTATATGCATACTGTTGAATGCTGGGTAATTCATTGGTTTGGTTGCTGTATAGTAGTTCACTCTCCTGTTAATTTATGTTTGGATTAATTTGAAGTTTTTGCCCTTTTTGACTGTTATGAACATTCTTTACATGTCTCCAGCTGCATGTATACAGGAATAATGCTTGGGTATATCTTTGGAGTAGAATTGCTGGGTCATCTTCAAATTAGAAGATATGCAGAAATGTTTTCCTAAATAGTTACACTAATTATATTCCCACCAGCAGCACATAAAAGATCTCTTTGCCTTGTAGTTGCCTGTCGCTAAATAATTATTCTATATTCCAGACTATTCTATAAGCAACCTGAGGATAACTTGTGGTTACACAGAGAGTTAAAGAATATGGGCTCTACGTTTGACTTCTACTTTCTTCTTTATTAGCCATATGACCCTGACCAAATTCATTCACTCAATGATTATTCACTGGGTATCTACTATGTGCTGAAGGTAGGTGTCCTTCAGAAATTAATAAGATAAAATGTCTGTTTCCAAGGAACCTACATTCTAGTGTGGAGAGACAGGCAGCAAATGAGTAAATATAAGTTCTATACAATAATAGGTGCTATAAAGAAAGAAAAACAGGGTGATGTGCTAAAGAGTATCTGACAGTGGAGAGCTCCTGTAGCAAAAGTGGGTAAGGGAGGTCATCTGTATGGAGGTGACATCAGAGCTAAGATCTGAATGAGAAGAAGAAGGCAGCCAAATGAAAGCATGGAAGGAGAGAGTTTTTGTAGAGGGGACAGTAAATGCAAAAGTTCTAAGGTAGAAATACTCAAAGGAACCAAGAGAAGGCTAGTGAAGCCAAAGCACAATGAGTGAGGTTGAGAATTGAGACAGGTAGTGGGTGTGCCAGAGCCGGCTCAAGCAGTTGATGAGAGTTCATTGTTAAATTTTCAGGAATATCTGGAGCCAGTTGTTATATCATTAGTAGTTGGAAATCAACCACCAATGGGAATATTTACACCATGAGAATTGGCAAATGCTTTCTCAGGGCTTTCCCCCTGGAACTGTGAGGTTTACGTGCATATTTGGTATGGAGGAGAGAATAAGGGGAGGGACACGCACTGAACAGATAAAATTTAAAAAATAAGACAGTTAGTTAAACTCTCTGGATCTAACCTTAAAAGGTTACTATCAGAATAGAATATCTTGGTACACATAAAGAATGAATGCTCTATGACTAAAGAGTACTTGCCTGCACCAGCCAATATTCATACTTCTTCCCCAGTTCCCCTACCCTCCAACAATCTATTTTTGATGGTCCTTTGGAGGAAAAAGAACAAACATATGTTGAGTGGTCACTATAAGTTAGGCCTAGTACATATTATTTCATACCATCAGCAAGACTGTCAGGCAGATATCTATATGTACAATTTACTGATAAACCTACTTAAGTTCAGAGAAGTATGTAACTTGCCCCAAGTCACACAGCTGCTAAGTGCTGGAAGTGTTACTGAAAAGTAAGACATCTAAATCTACCTTCAGAACACATTACAATTAACCTTAATTGATTAACATCAATTAAAATATTTAATAAGCAACTCATTTCAGTGAATAAAAATATTTGAATTTCTTATTAAATGAACCACATGACTGCTTGAACCCACAGGTGACAAATATTTGAAGATATATGAATGAAAGAGGTTGCATCAAATATAGATTTGAAGTAACATTTGAAGTACCACTTACTAAACTCATCAGATCATTAGGTGACTTACAAGTAAAAGAAACAAAATTCTCTCTTTCTCCTGCTTCCCTTCTACACTAATGGGATACCTGGTATATCTGGGCATTGAGCTTAAAGACAAGGATGGCTTCAAGGAATACAAAGTCTAGAGAGAATGACAGGAGTGATCAGACAATGACAACACAGGATGACTGAGAGACACAGAACTTTGCCTAAGTTGCTGAAGGGGCAAAGTGGTGGTGGTGTTGGGGCGGGGTGGGGAGAATGGTTGGGAAAGTGTCCCCAGAGAAGGTGATGTTTCAGCTGTACATTGGAAGATGAATAGAAGTTAATTAGATGAGAAATGGGATCGTAGGAGTGAGATAAGGCTGGGTAAAAAGAACAGGGAAGAAAGAAAGGTTTTTCTAGGTAGAGAAAATATTATGTGCAGTGGCCAGACATAGGAAAGATCAGGTCACCTGAAGACCTGCTTGGCAAAAGTAGAGAGTTCGGGGGGAATGGAGGAAGTTCAGACACTGGAGCTGGGTTGGAGAACTTATGTTAGCGTAAAACCAGACTTCTTTATAGGCAATATTTCCCTAGCTGATGTCTGCCCAGTTTGGACACTCTGTTGAGAAATCCATCACTACCCAATAACTGGGTTAGCAATCTCAAACCACTTGGAATCCAAGGTGCTATGGACTGGATGTTTGTGTCCTTCTAAACTTATATGTTGAAATTCTAACCCCCGATGATATTAGGAGGTGGAAATTTTGGGAGATGATTAGATCATAAGAGTGGCACTCTCGTGAGTGGAATTTGTGCTCTTATAAAAGAGGCACCAAGAGCTCCCTCACCCATTCCACCATGTGATGACTCAAAGAGAAGTCTGCAAACAGAAGAGGGCCTGGTCCTCTCACCCGATTAAGCTGGTATCCTGATCTCAGACTTCATGGCTCCAGAACTGTGAGAAATAAATTTCTGTTGTTTATAGGCCATCTAATCTATGGTATTTTTTATAGTAACCCAAATAGACTAAGACAGGAACAAATTAGAGTTGTGTCTTAAAATACTAATCATTTCTCAAGGTTAAATTAATGTCCTGAAATTTCCAAGAAGTTTTCCCAGGACCCCAGTAGGACCCTAGCTACTTAGAACTCTCAGAGAACTTTTTAAATCTTAAAGTCTCGTGGATAACTTACAATATGCCGCCTTTTATATTTCCTTTATTTTTTTATCCTCTTTTAAGTGTAAGTGCTTATTTAAAAATTATAGAAGCAATACAGTAAGATGTTTTTTATCATATTATTAATGTAAAAATAAAAAAGGAAAAACAACCATTTTATTTATTTATTTGTATCTATTTTTAAATTAATGAATTATTATTTTTTGTGTGTGTAGTGGCATTGGTTAACAAAATCCAGTAAGTTTCAGCTGAACATTTTAACAATAAGTAATATATATATTTACATTGTGTGTTCATCTTCCATAGTTAGATTTCTTTCTTTCAACACATATTTGTTCCTTTTACCCTATGCCTCCTTCCACCCTCCTCCCCTGATCTCACCCTCTGGTAAACACTAGTTTATTGTCCATTCCATGAATCTCTGTTTGTTTGTCCTGTTTGTTTGATATTTTTAGGTTTATACCCCACATGTAAGTGATATCATGTGCTTTTCAACTGTTTCTGTCTGGCTTCTTTCATTTAGCATGATTATCTCAAGGTCCATTTATGTTGTTGCAAATGGCAGTATTTCATCTCTTCTTATGGCTAAGTAATATTCCATTGTATATATGTACCACAGCTTCTTTAGCCAATCATCCATTGTAGGACACTTTGGTTGCTTTCATGTCCTGTCCACTATAAGTAATGCTGCTATGAACATCAGTGTGCAAATATCTTTTTGGATATGGGTTTTCAAGTCTTTGGGGTAAATACCAAGTAAAGGGACTGCTGGATGATATGGTAAATCAATTCTTAGTTTTTTGAGGAACCTCCATACTATTTTCCATAGTAGCTGTACAAACTTTCAGTCCCACCAGCAGTGTATGTGAGTTCCTTTTTCTCCGCATCCTCTCCAATATTTGTTATTATTGTCCTGTTGATTATAGCAATTCTAACAGGTGTGAGATAGTAGCTCATTGTGTTTTTGATTTGCATTTCTCTAGTGATGTTGAGCATCTTTTCATATATTTGTTAGCCATTTGTATGTCTTGAGGGAAGTGTCTGTTCAGGTCCTATGCCCATTTTTTGATTGGATTGTTTGTGTTTTTGTTGTTACTGAGTCATATGAGTTCTGCATATATTTTGGATATTAAGCCCTTATGAGAGGTGCTGCTTGCAAACACATTTTCCCATTTGGTTGGTTGTCTCTTTACCTTGTTGATGGTTTCTTATGCTGAGCAGAAACTTTTTGGTTTGATGTAGTCCCATTTATTTATTTTTGCTTTTACTTCCTTTGCCTTTGAGATCAAATTCATAAAATCCTCTTTAAGTCCAAGGTCCTTGAGTTTCGTTCCTCTGTTTTCTTCTA
Source organism: Rousettus aegyptiacus (assembly GCF_014176215.1). Lineage (NCBI taxonomy): Eukaryota > Metazoa > Chordata > Mammalia > Chiroptera > Pteropodidae > Rousettus > Rousettus aegyptiacus. The sequence continues at coordinate 38,916,199 of NW_023416308.1, read as the reverse complement.
TGCACGTTATTGTTTCAGGTCTTATATTCAGATCCTTAATCCATTTTGAGTTAATTTTGATGTGTAGTGATAGACAACAGTCTAGTTTCACTGTTTCGCAGGTGACTTTCCAGTTTTCCCAGCACCATTTATTAAAGGGGTGTTCCTTTCTGCACTGTATTTTTTTTTTTTTTTGCTCAAAGATCATTTGCCCATATAAATATGGGTTTACTCCTGGACTCTCAATTCTGTTCCACTGGTCTGTGTGTCTGTTTTTCTGCCAATACCATGACATTTTGATTACTGTCGCTTTGTAGTATAATTTAAAGTCTGGCAGAGTGATGCCTTCGGCCTCTTTCTTTTTCCTCCAGGATGGCTTTGGCAATTTGGGGTCTTTTATGTTTCCATACAAATCTGATGATGTTTTGTTCTATTTCTTTAAAAGATGCCAATGGGATTTTTATGGAGATTGCATTAAATCTGTGTAATGTTTTAGGTAACATGGTCATTTTAACTATGTTGATTCTTTCAATCCAAGAACACGGAATATCTTTCAAGTTCTTTGTGTCTTCTTCGATTTCTTAACTAGGGTCTTGTAGTTTTCATTATATAGGTCCCTCACATGTTTCATTAAATTTATTCCTGGGTATTTTATTCTTTTTGTTGCAATTGCAAAAGGAATGATCTTTTCCACTTCTTTTTCTTACACTTCATTATTAGAATATAAAAATGCTAAGGATTTTGAACATTGATTTGTATTCAGAAACTTTACTGTATTTGCTGTTTGTTTCTAGTAGTGTTCTTATGGAGTCCTTAGGGTTTTCTATATAGAAAATCATGTCATCTGCAAATAGTGACAGTTTGACTTCTTCATTTCCTATCTGGATGCCTTTTATATCTTTCTCTTGAGTGATTGCACTTGCTAGGACCTCCAATGTTATATTGAATAACAGTGGCGAAAGTGGACAGCCTTTCCTTGTTCCTGATCTTAGAGGGAAGGTTTTTAGTTTTTCACCATTAAGTATAATGTCGGCTGAGGGTTTGTCATAGATGGCCTTTATTATGTTAAGGTACTTTCTTTCTATACCGATTTTGTGACGTGTTTTGATCATAAATGGGTGCTGTATCTTGTCAAAGGCTTTTTTGCATCTATCGATATGATCGCATGGTTCTTATGTTTTAGTTTGTTTATGTGGTGTATCGCATTAATCTATTTGCATATGTTGAACCATCCCTGTGCCTCTGGGATGAAGCCTACTTGATCATGGTGTATAATCTTTTCAATATGTTGCCGTATTTGGTTTGCTAGTATCTTATTTAGGATTTTTGCATCTGTGTCCATGAGAGATGTTGGTCTGTAATTTTCTTTTTTTGTGCATTATCTTTACCAGGTTTTGGTATCAGAGTAATAATGGCCTCATAAAATGAATTGGGCAGTATTGCCTCCTCTTTGATTCTTTGGAAGAGTTCGAGGAGAATAGGTATTAAACTTTTGAATGTTCGGTAGAATCCTTGTGGTCCTGGCTTTTACTTTTTGGTAGATTTTCGATGATTGTTTCAATTCCCATACTGCTGATTGGTCTATTTAGATTTTCTAGTTCTTCTTGATTCAGTCCAGGAAGGTTGTATTTGTCTAAGTACTGGTCCACTTCTCTGAGGTTATTAAAAATGGGTTATATACTTTTTCATATGACCCTTTTTATGACCCTTTGCATTTCTGCGATATCCGTTGTAACTTCCCCACTTTCATCCCTGATTTTGTTTATTCGTGTCCTTTCTCTTTTTTCTTTAGTGAGTCTAGCCAGGGGTTTGTCAGTTTTATTAACCTTCTCAAAGAACCAGCTCTTTATTGCATTTGTTTTTTCTATGTTTTTGTTTGTTTGCTTGCTTTCAGTTTCATTTATTTCTGCTCTAATTTTTATTAAATAGAGGTGATCTATGGTAACATCTTAGTGCATTTTCTTCCATTGTTTTTAGTAAAATTGATGATTAGTGCTCTGGCCTAGACAAATCAATTCTAAATTACCTGAGAGTGGGGATTATTCAGAATCACTTTATTTTTTTTATCACCCAAGTGTACCCCTTAAATAGCTGTCATTGATATAATCAAAGCCCAATGGATAATAACCTCTCAGCTAGTTGAGACCATTACATATACTCAAAGAGTGTACTAATGTAGATTTGCTTGAAAATTTGCGCTCTCAGTGAGTAGAGCTGTGCAAAAGCCATAAAAGATGACATAGCCTTGTCATCTTCAGAATCCAGGAAAGTCTTCACACATGTGTGGCTCTCTACAGTGGAGACCATCAGTGTTGACCAATATCCCATGTGGATGTTGGTTCCATCTCTGAGGGAAGGTTGCCCAGAATACCACCTGAAAAATAAAAGCAAAATTAATAAGCAAGAAATAGATCATTTTCTTTTTCTCACCTTTCCCTCCTTCTTCTGAAAATCCCCTGGGCATAATAGATGTTTGATCTCTGGAGAAATCTGATTGTTATTAGTTTCCTATGACAACACTAACAAATTGCACAAATCATGTGGCTAAAAATCAGCAGAAATTTATTTCCTCACTGGAGCCCAGAAGTCCTAAATCAGTGTCATTGCCTGAGATCAAGGCAACACCAGGCCTGTGCTCCCTTGAGAGGTTTTAGCGGAGACTCTACATCTTGCCTCTTCCAGCTCCTGGTAGCTGCTGTCATTCTTTGTCTTGTGGTCACATCACTATAATCTTTAAGGCAGCATCTTCAAATTTCTCTCTGCTCTGTTTTAGCATCACCTTCATTGTGTGTGTCTGTCTGAAATTTCTTTTTCTTTTTTTCCCCTCTCTCCCTTATAAGTACTTTTGTGATCACATTTAAGGCACACCCAGAAAATACAAGATTATCTTTTCATCTCAAAATCCTTAATTTTATTACATCCGCAAAAATCCTATTTTTAGAACCTGATATCTTTGGGTGGCCATTGTTTACCCTAATACACTAGTATTCCTTAGAGCAGTTAATTTTGAAGCTGGATGGACTTCAAAGTTCAAGAGAAGCCTTTTCAACCTCATGGTTTGGGTTAAAGGGAGGAGACAGATTATGGGGAGAAACAGGAAATGAGTAAGTACATTGTACTTTCCCAATCCTTTTGGAAAAGGCCACTCTCCTTAATTTATGCTGTTCCCTCTACCTGGAACTCTTCCTTCCCCTGACCTCTTCTAAGGGAACTTGTCTGACCACACCTTTCCTCCTTGCCCATACTGCATGGATAAAATCTATAACTCCTTTGCCTCTGTGACCCCTTTATCATAGCACTAAACATAGTGAAAGGCATTTTATATACTTAATACTTAACCTCCAAAAAAGAATGTGAGCTCTATAATGCTCCATGTGCTTTACTAATAGCTTTTCCCCTCAGAAGGTGCTCAAGAAATATCAATCGAACAGACTTGAATTGCATTCCAACTGAAATGAGAGGTGCTCTGATAGCATATGTGCAATTACATTTCCTCACTTCCCTAATTTTGAAGCCGAGGCTGAGACTCTCCCACTCCACTAGCTGATCTGGCTCAGAGCCATATCCTCCCCCTCCCTCAGTTTCCTTGGTGATTACACAGACTTTATTCCTAGTTCATATCTCTCATGCTTAGAGTGCTGTGAGTAACCCCAAAGTCAGTCTCCTTAAAGCTGACCATGTTAAAATGTCTAAGGGGCTCCATACCAGAACGGGATCATCTGTGACTGTAAGCTGGTAGAAGCCAGAGAGGAAAATTGGCGCTCTTTGAATGGGCTTGCCTGAATCAGGAAGAGAGGTGATATTTAACCAAATCTCCAATATTCATTGGGAGGAGTGGTTTGGTAAACATGAGTTTCTAAATGACAAGTGACTGTGTCCTTTCAGGCCCTGAGTTTTACATTAGTCATTGCCCTCCCACCAGGCTAAATATGGATGCTCCTGGTACTGAGATTCCAGTATGACCATGGATAGAGCCTACAGACCACTCCTTAAAGTTTCCTCATGTCTTGTTCTCTGCTCATTAGTTAGAAGCTCCTGTAAAGGAAAGCCAAGAGAGTAGAAATGCAAGTCCAAAATTAGACCCTTAGTTAGAGATTTTAATTAAAGAACTAAGGACTAAGATTGCTCTTAAACTTCAATTATATGTGCTGCTGCTGCCTACCTAAAATGTTATACTCTTGTTCTATTTAGTGATAGTGTTTAGACAGCTCTTTACATTTTTAAAGCAGTTTCAGGCATAATAACTTGTTTAATTATTATCCTTCTAAAAAAAAAACCTAAAACAATATGAGGAAGTTACACTAAATATATTTTTTTCTTAGCAAAAACAAACAAAAAAAAGGCTAAGGCTCTGAAGAATTATGTGATATACCCATGATAATACAGAGATGTAGGAGAGCAAACCAGTGTTTAAATCCAGGCTTTTCAAATTAAAGCCATTCTAGTAATGTTCTTTCTTGGGCAGGATCCCAAAGTGTCTTATAACTTGGTGCTCTTATGAAGGTAGGGCAAGTTCATTAAAGTAGTGTTGAAGAATCTTTTGCATAAGGCCAAGTGAAGGCTTGGATCACCCCTCAGCTTCCGAACATCATCCAAAATAGAGATTCTCTCAGGAGGAAGGTATAACAGTCCTCTGTAGTCATGCTGTATTGCTGATCATCCTCATAAGGTCTCAGTAAACCTAGGATTAGGTAGCAGAGGCTTAGAAATGTATCAATTTAAAATTGCACTTTAAAATTGTAGTAGATTTTAAATTTTTATATTGATTTCTAAGCACCATTTTCTCCTAAAAAGATCAGGGCTTCACGTAGGGATGCTGATCCTAGGTCAGAAGCAGGAAAAGCACATCTTGCATCATCTTGTGCCACAAAGTAGGAAATTGTCCCAAGATTACTGAGATTATTTGAAAAGGATATAGGAGTCAGGTTGAAAGAGCTCTCACAGCCAAAGCAAATTTGAATAAACCTCTCTCCCACCACCAAATGATGAAAGTATCACCCCACAAATTATTTATTAATTAAAGAGGGGAAAACATGTCATTACAATAGAGAAATCTAGTGGTTTCTCCCCTAACCAAGAGTTCAGTTGTGCTTTTGGCATTGTTAATCGTGAGGTGGCCTGATTTGTGATTCTTGAGAGGAGATACAGTGGACGGTACATGTTATGGCTTATGTGGAGTTCTTGTCGTAAATGTTATCTGAGTGAAATTTCGAGAAAACAGTCATTCATCCAGAAGGTGAGATGTTCTACAGGACATGTAGCCTACACTCGTTAGAGAACCAGTACCATGAACATCAGAATAAATGATGGAGTGTTTATAATGCATAGAACTTGATTGGGTCCTGGATTTTTTAAAAAATCCACCATAAAAAACCATTTTGGGCCAATTTGAGAGATTTGACTATGGACTTATAGGGAAGGGGAAAAAATTCTCCTTTCCCACCTCATACACATGAGAGTCAGAAACCCCACATATATGAGAGGTTCAGAGAAAGAAGGGCATGTAAGACATTTTGAGCTAGGGATGAAGTAATGCACCTTGGGGCTTCAGAGTGTCATTGCAAGGAGATCACATATTCGGTAATTAGTAGTTTGCTCTGCCATTTAGTTAGGTAAAAAAAAAAATAATTTCTGATAATCTCTTATTATGGGCACGCCTCCTCATTCAAATTCCTCTAGATAGTTAAGGGCAGGGGCAGAGTTTGCCTTTTAACTCAAAATAATTCACATGCCACTGAGGAACACCTTGGGGTGGCTTATTCTAAACCCCAAAAGACTCAATGTTGGATGCCATTATTATAATGTTGATTTTCTTAGATATAATAATGATGTTGTGATTAGGTAAGAATGTTCTTGTCCTTGGGAGGTGGAAGCTTAAAATTTTAATGGTGAAATGTCATGATATGAGAAGCCTTCTTTTGGATGGTTTAGCTAAAGGACAATATGTATATAAATATATACAGTATGAAGTAAGGTGGGTATGAAAAAAAACTTGTCAGTTAATGAATTTAGGTGAAGAGATATATTGACATTTGTTGTATTATTCTTTCAATTTTCCTGTGGGTTTTAAAATATTCAGATTAAAAAAAATAAGAAACTGCACTTCAGCCTTTCATATTACGAAGGACTTTGAGTTTCTCTCAGTAGTATTGAAGCATTTGCAGGAAAGATGGCAAACTTGAACAGGGGATGGTCTATGATCTTAGAACAGAGCTAGCTCAGCCAGAGACGAAATTAGAGATGCAGGTCTTTATTCCCACAAAGAGTCCCTAGCATAGGATGCAATAGCCCCAAGGCCCCAGAGCCATTATGGCTGCTTGGCTTCTTGTTCATGGGCTTTTCCTCTTTCACACCACCACACAGGCTTCATAAATCCACAGGTCTATCTAGTAATGACTAGTTAAGAGTATCAACGTGGTTGGCCTTTGAAATCTAAGTAAAGTGGTTCTTCAAGATGCTCACAGTCAAAGCAAATTTTTCTGTAAATAAGTGCTATTCCCTGAAATGTGGTTGTCTCACTCCCACGTTAGCCTTCTAACACAACCACCCTACTCTCTTTCATTAAAGCTAATGTTTTTGAACCTTTCTCAAGAGAAAAGCATGCCCTGGATATTTGTAGTTTTATTTTTGGTCTCCTTTGTTTTTAAGAATATCACCATCCTTCACCTTCTATGACTAACACACAATGTCTCTCAGAGCCAGTTCACTTCCCCCTTTATAAAATGGCTACTGGTGAAGTTGTCAGCAAGTGCTTTTCTGAGCATATTTGGGAAAAGTTCTAAGAATCTGAGTGGTACTTGATCGGATAAACAAATGGCAACTCTGTAAAGTGGTGCTGCTGTTGTGACTTGCTTCTTCTGCTGATCTATTTTGAAAGTAATCATTCATTCACTTGCTCAGGATGAGTAACAATCCATGAAGAATGAATAAAAAAGTGTTGATTTCATTTCCTGTGAGTCTTCTAAATAGAGGTCTGACTGATAGAGAGAAGCATTCCAAAAATGTTTTGAGCCAATAGAGCATAGATAGGCAAAGTGGGTAGCTTCTCCACATGAACTGCTGTGCTGGGGGCGGCATTTGTTTAGATGTTTGCATTCCAGTATGCTTACTTGCAATATTGATGTTATTTTTCAATTTATAATCACATCTTAGATATAAACTCGAAAAGCATTATGAACAAGAAATAATAGGAGACTAAAATTTATTCATCACTGATTGTACACCAGGTAGTTTACATAAATTGTTTTATTTAATTGTTAGAATGTCACTGTAAAGAAGGTTTTCTTTTTCTTCATTTAATAGATGAGAAAAGCAAGACTTTGGGAGCTAAGAGACTTATTCCAAACACACTATTAGAAGTATCGAAAGGTGAAATCCATTCTTTGTCTTCTATCTCCAGTAATTTATAGTCAGCTCTCAAATTTACTTGACAGGTGATAGCCAACAAGCTTTAAATCGTTAATTTTCTTTCAACCTCAAATATATATCTGAACCATCTTCCCTTTATGACCAGTCAGTGTATGCTCTGGGTGAAGTGATCTTCAGTATAATCTGTAGAGAAGAATAACATGTTTTTTCAAGCCAGATATTAATGACACCCATACTGTTGCTAGTTTCCATTCATCTAAAAAAACATACTTGAATCATTCCGTTATTATATAATCATTTACATAATTGATTTCAGTAATTTTCAATCCTCCTGAAGTTGGTAGATACTGGGATGACACCAATTTTCTTAAGAGATGTTGTAGAAGTTATACATTAATTCTGAGAACAAAAAATAGCAACTATAACAAACACCCTTATCCCAAAATATAATCATATAGCACTTTTAGGAGACATTAGCACAGGATTTAAAAGTGTGACCATTGTGATCAAGTATCTGAATTCTTCTACTTAAAATAACTCTGCTACTATTGTTTGAACTTTAAACTCTATATACTTCAGTTTTTCGTGGATGAAACAGATACAAAAGGTATCATTAACTATATAAGGCTAATGTGATTATTTTACTAAAGAATGGAGGTCAAATTCAGACAGCCTGGCACATGGAATAGTTAAGAGACTTAAAAACAGTAGCAAATGAGATGGTGTCAAACAGCAGTAGTGATAAATGAGGTGAAGAAGAAAAAACCAGGCGAATGGGAAAGAGAATGAAAGGGAAGAGGGCACTTTAGCTGGGTGGACAGGGAAGGCCAGCATTGTGGCAGTCATCTTGAAGCTCAGACCTGAATATGTAGCAGGAGGTAAACATGCCAGAAGGGGTTGACAATGGCGCTGAGCTTAGATTGAGAAGACCTGAGTTCAAGTTCCCATTTTGCTATTTCTGACCTTGTTCACTGTAGGCAATTCTGCATCTAATATTCCTGGTCTGCAAATGAAAAATAATTAAATAAATAAAAAGCTACTCGAAGGGATGTGAAGATTAAAATAAGGAAGCATATAAATGTATATTGCAGACCGCAAAATCTGACAAAAGATGAGTTAGCACATCAGTTTGCTTACAAGCTTTTATATACATTTATTCATTCACTCATTTTTACATTCTTTTATTTCTCATTCATTCTGTACATTTAATATAGTCCTACTAAGAGCCTGGAACTGGATAGGCATTGAGATAGTTCTTGTCTCTGTGGTACTTTACAGTATTGTATTAATTGTCCCACAATAGTAATGAGAAGTTCTCAGTATTGTGACCATTAAACAGATGAGGAAATTGGGAATCATCTTCAGCGACATGCCCAAAATGACAATGCTCACATTTGAGGCAACTGCCTGTATCCAGTGCCAGGACTTCCGTGAGGGCAAGGATGTCATTAACAAGGACTTGGACTGTGGATGTTCATTTAGTCATCTGTCATATTCTTATCCTCTTCTCATTTCTAATGTCCCTATAAACTCTTAGGGGGTGCTAAGCACACACTACAAAAATGAAGACAGGGTGGACACAGTCAGGCTGGCTTTCTTCCTCAAGAAGCATATGGTGGGAAACAAGCCTTGCTAGGTCCCTGGGGGAGATATGTGGCCACCTGTAAAAGAAATGACCATATTTTTTTAATCTAACATCAGCTCCCATGATCTGGCAATTAGATACAATATTTAGAATCATACCGTCCCTAAAGGCATAGGATCGACATAGGGTTTCCACAGAGATGAGCCATCCTTTATAATGGGCTTGGGTCTGGCTGACTTGCTGACTACCAGTAATATTGGGATTAGAAAGGGAGGGAGGACAGTAAAAGAGGAAACAAAACAGGTACAGGTAAAAATGGAGTCCAGGCCTATCCACCTCCAAATTTCCAAGTTTTCCTGCTCTTACTCATGAAACCTGGGGAGGATGAGTCTTTGTGTATTACTAATCTCCCTGGGGTAACAACTTCAAAATGAGAGCTGGAGATGATTTTGCAAGAATGATCTATAAGACATGATAATAAGTACATTTCTTGAAATGCCTGAGAACTTTAAATCTCTTGGGCCCAATAAAAAGGACAAAACCCAGTTCTAGAAGCCCCCTAATATTTGTCCCTCACTGTAGTCTAAAGGTTTGTAAAAGCCTTGCTGTATCCAGAAGGCAGGGTTGGAGGAGGAGTTTGGAAAGGAGTAGAATGAGAGAGGAGAGAAGGAGGGAGAGACAGAGGATTTGGCTCCTTTAACTGCTTCCTTCTGTTGTGGTGCCTTTGGCATTTCTAGGTCTGGCAGGATGTGAAGTGGGAAATGTTTTGTGGTCATAAGGACTGTGGCTGGTGGGGAATGGAGTGAAATGGTAGGTACTCTAGAGAGAGATAGCAGAAGACAGGAGGAAGGAGGGAGGGAAAGAGGTGAAGAGATGGAGGGGTAAATAAGGGTATTTTCCCCTCTCATCAGCCTGCTTATTCACTCTCTCATTTGCAAGCCCGTGGGTTTCAGGTCAGTACTTAAGATCTGGTGTCCTGCTACAATCATTGGGTTTAGTCACTGGATTTAACGTCTGCTTTCATGTAGAGAGAACTTGGACAAGTCACTTAACCAATGGACTTCAGACTCTTCACTTATACATGGATATCATACTACTTACAGCATAAAGTTATTGAAAATAAATGAAATGCCTTGTAAACTAAATCACACACATAAGCTATCCTTGGGGTTTTCTAGAAGTGAGTAGAAGGCATGGTGATAAAAGAGGCTCCAGAAGGGCAGCATTCTGTTGTAATATGCCCAGTAAGTCCACATCATCCCCATCCCCTCAGCTTGCCTGCATTTTCTAGCCACTTCCCACGTTATGGACATCCAGTTCCTCATTGAGACGTTCACCAATGCCAGCAGACTTGCAGTGCCACTCATGCTTCCACTCATCCCCAGAAGCTGTCCTCTTCCATCCTTTCCTCACCTCACTGTAAAGGCACTAGAAGGAAGGGATAGTGTCTACATTTGATCACTTTCTTCAAGTGGGGTGACATGAGGGAAAAGCAGGGTAGAAGGGATGGAAAGAGAGACACAGGAAGGAGGGTTGGTTTTCCTTTTACTTATCCTGACTGAGCCTCTGCTTTGCATACCCAATACATTCAGTGGTCATGAATTGCTGCAGGGCTCCTAGTCCCTCATTTTCCTCAGCTCCTCTCCTCTCAACAACGCTGCACTTAAGCTATAATGCAAATGGAGAGAAGAGAAAAAGGAAGAAATAATGGCAACTTTATGGGTATTTGAACACCATATTGCACTTTATAGTTGTCCCAGGTCTGATGATACCATGTGAGACCCCAGAAAGTCTGCTATTGTTACCTCATTTTACAGGTGGGATACTGAAGTTCAGTGATGTGCACAGATTTCTCCAAGGTCACACAGCTTGTAATCGCTGGACCTGGGACTCAATCCTAGGTTCTAACTCTAAACCTTGACATTTTCCCTTTCTTCTATGTCTGTCTCAGGATAGAACTAGTGAATGTGTGCAGAAGGGAAGGGGATAATTCTCTGATGAAATCTGCACCTTAACAGAACTGTAATAAAAATTATTTACAGAATATTGAAAGCATTCCTATATAAACTACCCTCCACTAATGCTGCCCAACCCAAACATTGTCTTTAGTTTCTCCAGAGAATTCAGAATCGCGCTGTTGGAAAAATCATAAACATTCATAAGCAGTGTTTTGGGCACTTAAAAAAGGTGCTTAAAAACTATTTGTGAAGTGAACGAAGGTGTCTGGCTTTCGTACTTGGCCCCATCCAGAGAGTGAGGTATGCAGAGGGCCATATCTCGAGTATGCTGGTACCTTCCCTTTCCACAGATGGACAGAATTGGAAAATGTTACCATGTGACTTAGTGTTCAACAGAACAAACATACATTCAACTATCCACAAATTAGTCCACTTAAAATCAGTTTTTTACATCTGTACTAAGACAATCAGAATATGACCCAAAGCCAAGCAAGATCCTAGAGTATTATCAACGTTAAAAGGGCTATGTATCGGTTAAATTAGGAATAAACTTGTAGATAATAGTGTATTAATTAATACAGGGTGGTCTTCTGAGATTATAAGAAAAAGGAAACCAAAATAGTAAAAATTAGCATTACCTGAGCTCTGTCTGGAGGACAGGACATCCTAATCTCTAGGACAAATAATTTGAAATCAAATCTCTCTTGCTTGGATCTCTGTCCTAGTCTGTTTGGGTGGCTTATAAACATAGACTAGGTGTCTTATAAACAACAGAAATTTATTTCTCACAGTTCTAGAGGCTGGAAAGTCCAAGTTTTCAGTGTCTTATGAGAGCCTATTTCTTGGTTCCCAGATGGTTCTTTTCTCACTGTGTCTTCATATGGCAGAAGGAGCAAGGGAGTTCTCTGAGGTCTTGCTTATTAGGACACTAATCTCATTTATGGAGGGACCATCTTTATGACTGAATCACTTCCCAAAGGCATCATCTTCAAATATTGTCACATTGGGGATTAGGTTTCAACACGTGAATTTGGGGGGAGCACATTCAGTCTATAGCAATCTCCAAAACTAACATTGAGATAACACTTAAGTTATTATCTGTTCCTTGAGAATAAAATCTTAGAAAGACCCTGTTTCTTTTCACTGGTTCTTTGTCAACTCAAATGTTACTTATGCCATGAAAACTTCCAAATTCAACTTCGCCCCTTGCTGGAAAATAAATCTCTTCTCTAAAACACAATGTCACTTTGATTTTGGTCCCCACAGCAACAGTGTGTGGAGGTTAGAGGCAAAAGTGTCTCCCCTGAGGTTTCATGGCTATAACTAAAATGAAAATTAATTTTAGGGGCTCTGATTCCAAGCTATGTCCTTTGTACCATATTTCCTTATCTGGAAGGACTAATCTATAGTTCTTATGAGAACATAACCATTTATTTCTGTAACTGCTATCACAAAACAAGAAGCTAAGAACCCAGGACCAGTCAGCTTTGGCAAGGTTTCAAGAATCAGGAGAGATCTAGAATGTGAAGTGCCTAAGAGCAGGGCAAGCTTGATGAGAATACTAAAGGTGGAGTTAAGGACAGAGTTAGTCTTGGTTGTCATCCATCCTCCACATTGTAGGTAAAGTAGTCCTTCCAAAATCAGATGAGGAAGTATAGTTATGGCTTTCCAAAGCTAAAGACTCTTTAAAAGGGTTCTCCATTGCCTTCAGGGTAAAGTCAAATTCCTTGACATCGTATTCAAGGCCCTTCTCACTGTGGCCTCTGTTTCCCTCTATGACTTCATGTTATACAACTATTACCACCTCTCTTGCCTCTGTCACTGCCAGTGACACACATATTCTATGTTCCATTTCACAGTGAAATTAGCATGAATGAAACAACATCCCTGCCTTCAAGCTGTGTGCTGGTGTTTTTGAAAGCATACAGGTAAACGTGTAATTACAGTACAGAGCGATCACTGATATTATTGTGAAATTCTAGGTTTAACGGGAATTCATAGGAAGGACAATTGAGCCAGATTTAAGAGATCAGGGAAGACTCCCCAAAGAGAATGATAACTAAGCTAAAAGCTAGGTAATGATTATAGATCAAGAGGGTTAGGAGAGTGTTTCAAGCAAACAGAATGGAATGTATAAATGTAGGAGGCAAACAAGGACGTGGAGTTCAGAAATCAAAGGAAGAAGTGTTTGGTAGGGTGGTAAGAGATGAAACTAGAGGTAGGCAGGGCCAGGTCATCCTAAGGCCTTCTAACCTCTGCCAAAAGGTTTAGACTGTGTCCTACAGGCTATGGGAAACCAGTGAGGGTTTTAAGTTTAAAGTGTGAAGAACAAGAAATTGAGGGGGGTGAGAGAGAGAGAGAGAGAGAGAGAGAGAGAGAGAGAGAAGCTTCTGTTGGCTTTGCTTAATCAATAAACATTCATTTAAAGGAAATGCACAAAGCTCTATGTCAAACTTGGTAGAAAATACATGGAAAAGAACACTCAAAGCTTTCCCTTGAGAATCTTACAGTCAGGAAGAAGAGTTAAGATAAAAATGAAAAGACAAAACAAAACATAAACAAGCCAAAACCAGAATATTAAAACTTATAATAGAAGCACAAGCAAATGTTAGTTGTATTCAAGAAAGAGAGTAATTCAATTAATTTGAAGCATTATTAAAGGTCTCATGGGGAAGATGCTGTTTGAGGCTGTGTTAAGGAATAGAAGAATGTCAGTCAGTAGTGATGGGAGTGCAAGGAGAGAAGGGACTAGGCTGACCGAAGGCCAGGAATTGGAAGGAGAAAGCCAAAGAGCAGGGAATAGCCCCTTTAAACTAATTCCTTACAGGATGGAAAAGATTTGGTGAGAGATAAGGCCGGTAGGTTGAAGCCAGAGTAGCAAGGGCCCAAAATGGCAGGCCAAGAAATTTGGATTTAACTCAGCAAATAATGAAGAACACTAGAGGTATTTAAGGTCAGAAAATCTATGAGAAAAATTTGAAGATTAATTAGAAAGATTGTCTATATATCAGTGTCACACAGCTGGGATGTGTGAATGTAGGTATTCTCAGACTCTAAGAATTCTACGGTAATTTTCAGATTATGTATTTTTATCCTAATGAAAATCTTAAAAGTGTTATAATATTCTGGAGTATTTGAATGACCACATTATATAACAGAATTCCGCCATTCAAGTTTGATACCTAGCCCTTTACTCAAAATGTGCCAGACATTGTTCTAAGCATCAGGCATAGACTAGTAGACAAAACAGACAAGAGTGTTCCTCTGCAAATTTGAACACTTACTGGCTATCGAGAAGTTATTGTGACATTTTAGGCATAATGGTATATGGTTATGTTTTGAAAGGAGTTCTTATCTTTTAGAGATATATACTGAAATATTTATTTGTGAATTTATCTAGGATTTGCTTTAAAATTGTCCAGTGGGGGTTGGGGATAGAGGACAGTGGGTGAGAATATAGATGAAATAAGATCGTCCAAAAGTCATTGGTTGTTGTAGCTGGGCTAAGGGCACAAAAAGATTCCTTGTGCCATTCTTCTTACTTTTGTGTGTGCATAATATCACACACACACACACACACACACACACCACACACACACACACACACACACACACACACACACAACCCTGCCCTTATGGAACTTACTTTCTAGTGTTTGAATCTGTGCTTATGATGACATTGATACCAAGTTAAGGCAATATGGTGTCATGGCACCAGAAAAGAACAGAACTTATGAAGTGGGTTCAATAAAAATAAGTGAGGAAATTGAGACCTTACTTGGGACATGAAACTGTAGGCATCCTGCATTCCAAAACACCAGTTTCATACGTGAAATCTGTTGGGAGTTGATATTTCCTGAGCATCCTGCTTCTGTACATTTTACCCTGCAATTGTTCATTAGCAAGTAAATAAGAAAGCAGCATTTAAAAGTTTTTTTTGAATTATGGGGCACACTATTAAAAGACATTCAGTGACAGTTTCAAAAGTACTTTTTGTTAAATAAACAATGTAACAGTAATTCAAAAAGTGGCCCACCACACTCAAAATAAAAAACATTCAGTTAACAGCAAGTGAAACACAAAACAAAAATTCATCTTCTAATTTTTATTTATTTTTTCTTTTAATTTTATTTTATTATTAGTTTCAAGTGTGTAGCACATGATCCCCCTAATTGCTCTTTCTCTCCTCTGCTCTCCACCTAGCCATTACATTAATGCTAACTGCATTCCCTATGCCATGCTCCCTATCCCCATGACCATCTATTAACTCCTAATTTGTACTTCTTTAACCCTTTACCTCATCTCTCAATCCCCCAACTTCCATCCCCTCTGGCAGTCACCAAATTGTCCACTGTATTTGTGAGTCTGTTTTTGATTAGTTTGCTCTTTTTGTTTCTTAAATACTATTTTCAGTAAAGCAATACATTGTCACCTGTATTTTGGTTTTATTAGTTTTGATGTCTAACTTAATGTAAATGTTTTAGTCATATAGTACAAAAAGTAGAGGTAAAAGCCATTCTTAATTAATTGTATGTTTGCATATATTTATATAATATTCTTTATACAAAGAAAACCAAAACAATAATTCATAAAGATCTATGTACTCTAATATTCATGGCAGGACAATTTAATAGCCAAGGTATGGAAGCAACCTAAATGCCCATCAACAGATGACTAGATAAAGAAATCATGGTTTATGTGTACAATGGAATATGACTCAGCCATTAAAAAAATGAAATTCTACCATTTGCAACAACATGGATGGACCTAGAGGGTATGATGCTGAATGAAATAAGTCAGACAAAGAGAGATACCACACGATTTTACTTATATGTGGAATCTAAGGATCAAAAAGAACAAACTAACGAAAAACAGACTCACAAATATAATGGACAATTTTGTGACAGATAGAAGGGAGGGGTTTTGGGGGACTGAGAGAATGGGGTAAAGGGTTAAAGAAGTACAAATTCATAGTTGATAGTTTATCACAGGGATGGGGAGCATGGCAGAGGGAATGCAGTTAGCATTTATATGATGGGTAGATGGAGGGCCAGGGGAGGGAGGGAGCAATTGGGGGGATCATTTTATGAACTATATAGATGTATACTTAAAACTAATTTAAATAAATACATTTTAAAAAAATGAATTACATCAATACTGAAGGACTATGGGATTCCATCCCCCGCCCTGGTATAAACCCAACATTTTTTTCAGGGATATAGGGGGACTGATTATGATGTTACAAAAACCCAGGTTTAGAAAATTGTTCAAAAGGAGGTTGACAGTGCAGCTGAAAATGAAAAATTATATCAAAGAGATATTTTGGAGGTAAATTACCCCTTCTAGAGAATTAGAAACAACTTAGATATGGGAGATAAATATGAGTCTAGAGAACTAAGAAAATGCCATTTTCAGAAATTTTTTACTCAAGAAGGGAAACTTATTTAGGGGCGGTAGGGTAGGAGTTTGCAAAATTAATTTTGGACATGTTGCATCTGTAAAGCCAGAATGGCAGCAAGCTGGAAAGGTGAAACTGGAATTTGGAATGCATTAATTCTACTGAGAACCAGGAGACATGCCACCCATCCCACTACATTTGGAACCCAGGGCCTCTGCACTTGCCATGCTATGGATTAGATTGAGAATGAAAACCATGTACAGAGTCCAATGCAAGGCCGGTTCTCCAGGACTAGAGATTTGCAATCAGCCCCCGCCAAGCCCTAAATTGGAAGGTGCCATGGCCAGCAGCACCCTGTGTCTCAGACCACATGTGGGGTGTAGCAAAGGGCCTAGGTCTCCCACTTCCCCCATGCTACAAGGCAAAGGGAGCTGCTGGCCTGACTTTCAACCACTAGTGTTGTGAGCTGTCAGTTGAAGGCAATTGTATCTTCCTTCTCTTTTTGGTTCAGATTACAAATGGTAAACAACCAAAAAAAAAAAAAAAAGTTTCCGGTTTGGAAATCAGAGACCATCTGTTTCTCATGCTATTTCCCTCTCTTCTCTGAATTTCTTTCATTTTTCCCTCTCCCTCTCCCCTACCCTAAGGACACTGAGCTCAGCTGGGGAGCATAATGACCTGATTTGACTATCTTCTCTTGAATGAGAATGGTGGGCTTATTATGAGGATTAAACTAGAGAATTCCTTGTTCCCACTAAAAATAAGTGTTTTGAATTTACTTAAAAATAACCTTTTTTCATGAAAATTAAGTTTCTCTGTGTAAGCTAAATAATAAATAAATCTAAATAAAGTAAAATAAAATCATTTCTGATTCAATCAAATGCAGTTTTGTCGAAGGCAATGCATAAACGCCATCTTAATGTCATGCTAAAAGACTCATTAAATTCAACCAAAGGATAATAGTTGACTTTAAATAAATTAAAGATAAAAATGAAATATCAAACTGGCTAAATTGAAGGCAGCAACTGTGTTTCCAGACTGCCTCTCTCCTGGGATTCAGGGGTGGGCCAGCTGGCTGTGTTTTCCTGTAGTGTGGTATTACAGGTCCCTCTTGTGTTGGTTGTTAACATTGTCTTGCTTCCATCCCTAGCACACAAGGATGATAATTCCACAATCGAGTTCATTAGCTTATTGCGATCAATATCCTCATCATCACTATCATTAACTCCATCATCACCATTGTCCTCATCATCCCCATTGACATCAGCATAATGGAAAAACAGTGGAGCGTAGTTCACAATCACTTGCTTTGGAACCAGACAGGTCTGAATTTGAATTCTTTCCAATGTATTACCTTGGGCAGCTTATACCTTCATGTGTCAGTTTTTGCATTGATTAAGTAGATGTGATAATGATACATAATTATTTGGGGGAGAAAATAGGATAAAATATGTGAAATGTCTGATGTTGAGGCTCAAAAAGTATTACTCCCTTTTCCATTCATTTCTTTCTCTAAGGAAGACAGAAGTTGTTTCAAAGAAAGAGTTAAGACAAACTTGAGGCAAATTGGTACTTATCAAAGGACTGATTAATCTTCAAGCTACCTACAAAACAAGGCAACTAAATAAATAAAATGAAACATTAGTCAGTGATATTTTTTTACTCATCATTATGCCCAGGTGGTGACCATTCGCTTACTTCCTGTTTTCTCAACTCCCTGCCTTTATTATCACGACTTGGAAAGGTAGAATCTATCTTTTCTCTTAGTTATTGAGATCTGGCAAGTGCCTGTTTCTTCTGTCCCATAGTGCTTGTTTTTCTTCTGTCTTGTGCTCATAGCAAATCCTCAGATCAAAATACAAACACATTTACTTCAGATTAGTTAGGAGAGTTGTGTGTACAAAGTATTTAACAAGATATTAATGTTTATACATAATAGGCTCCTGCTCAAAATAAAGGATTTCTCATTCTTCTAAATTCATGTAGAACTCATGCAGAAAACTCATTTGGCCCTTAGCATATATCATCTTGTTGTTTTATACTACTTGTTCTGATGTATGTGTCTCCAGGATCCTTGGGGCTGTCTCAATTCCTCTTTGAATTCCTATGGAAAAGCATAGACTTAACCACAAAGTTCACTTTAATAAATATTTATTGAATTAAATCGAATTGTGTACCTTGTCTGCCCAAAAGTACTGGAAATATTTCAGACAGGAACTTCTTTATTCTCTATTTTGTACCCCCTTTCCTCTCCTCTTACCCCACCATGATGCTCAAGAAATGTTTGTTAAATATTTGGTAATATTTAATGTAAACAAAAGACAACAAAACAGAACTAGAATTCTAACATTGCAATAAATATTCACAAGCATAGTGTCCAGGCCTGAATGCTGTGACAACAGTCCTGCCAATGGCCAGTCACCCTTTGCCAGGGCAACTCCAGTCCTGGAATGTTGAATTCCAATTTGTCTTCCTTCAGCTTTCACTTGTAGGTGAAAAATTCCTCTGAAGTGTTTTGGAGGAATACAAAACACTTTAAAACTCACTTTGCACATGACAATTCCTCACATATTCAAAGATAGTTTTTGAATTATTTTTCCATGATAAAAATTTTGGTCCATTAACATGACAGAATTTTAGTTTTATTGTCATCCAGGTCTCTCTGATTTTTTACTTGCTTCTTTACTTGAAACTAGTTACCATTATTTTTAATCGAGAATTTACTGTGCCAGGCATTGTGATGAATTGTTTACAAATGTTGTCTCTTTTAAACTTATGAAGTAGGTATTATTACCACAGGTGAGCAAACCCAGGGTTAGTGAGGATAAGTAACTTGCTTAAACAGTAAATAGCAGAGCTGAAATTGGAATCCAGAAATATCCGATTCTCAGATCCAAACCCATATCTACTGTACTACACTGCCTCCCCAAGTTAAATTGGATTAGTCTGCTCATCCTGAGTTCATTTTTCATCTAGATTGGACTTTTTTGGCCTTGTATCCTCATTTCCTTTCTCATTTTTATAGTTAAAGATCTCTACTTGCCTCCTAACATTGATTAATTTTTTCCTCTAAATATTTTCCTCCCTCCTCTAGTATAAGGCAATTTCTTTTTATCTTTCAGCTTAAAATTTTTTGTTTTCAGGATTGTATAGTGACATGTCTAATTTATCAAAGTCATATCTAGGCACATTACCTGCTATAGGCTCTGCCACATGGTGTACCAGGCAAAAACATGCCTACATATTATTATGCTTTCATGTACCTAAGATTAGTTGGGCTGATATTCTAGTTACCTTGGCAACATGGCCAAATAAATAAAGGAAGATAAAAGTTTAGGGGAATCCACTGGGACAACACTTATGCATTCTTTGGCAGAGTGCAAGTTCCAGATATTGGTGGTCAGATGCCAGGGGAAAACTACATTGTGGTTAAAGAGGCGAAAAACAAACCAAAGCAATGCCAAAGCATTATGTGACACCAAGTGTTATTATCCCAGGGTGAGAAAACAGAATAAGACTTAAGATATGAATTCATAAAGATTGGGAGTGGAACATACAGTGGGTCAGGTTGAAAGGTTCAGGAAAGAGATTATGAACAAAGAAAAGGTAATAGAGCCTCTGATTTCAGGGCAGACATGGAGGCTCAGAGTCAGCTGATAATCTAAAGGCACTGGGTAGGTATGAATAGAAATATAAAAACCAGTGATTTTTTTTGACCTGCTTTAAATCATAGGTTTTCCCCCCCCCCTCTAGAGTTATTCTGAAATGCCTACTCAAATAATTAATGTTTTCAACCAATTGATTCATTTGGCAGGAACAGTTCACATATATGCCACTATGTAGCCTAAACTCTGACCTCTGTAGTGAAAAGTAGAGTGGTTAGAAAGTTTATCATTGGGTTGCCATTTCACAAATACTGGGAATTAGTAAGCTTTTCTTTTTCTTGCTTTTTAAAGTAGTTACATCTTTGACCTACATCTACTGTTCTAGGTGACACATATATGGCAAATGCTCAAATTTAAAGGAGAATGTGAGATGAGGTATAAGAAAACAGAGAGAAGGGGGAGGAGTGAGGGAGACAGAAAAAGAGAGTTTCTGTTTCATGAAATAATCGAATAATAATTTTTACTGTGGTAAAATATATATAACATGAAATATACATAACAAAAATTCACAAGATTTTTAATAATTTTAAAGTGTACAGTTCGGTGACATTGAATATAGTCACATTGTTGTGCAACTATCACCAGCACTTCCATCTTCAGATCTTTTTTATCTTTCCAAATGGAGCCTCTGTACCTATTAACAGTAAACCATAACTCCCCATTCACCTTCCCACTTCCAGACCCTGGCAACACCATCCCACTTTCTGTCTCTGTGGATTTGACTTCTTAGTACCTCCTATGAGTGGAATTATGAAGTATTTATCCTTTTGTGACCCACTTATTTCACTTATTTTAAAGTCCTCAAGGTTCATCCATATTGTAGTATGTGTTAAGGTTTCCTTTCTTTTAAAGGCTGATGAGTATTCCATTGTATGCATGTACCACTTTTGTTTGTACATTCATCCACAGAACCACGTTTTATGAGGCAGAAAAATACTGACATAAGTTTTAGCGGTCGGGGTTCCCTCAAGCAAGCAAAACCACTATGAGTGATATAGAATAAGGGATTTATTATAGTTGGACCTTACATACACAGTAGGTGAAGGTGTCTATGGAAGACTCTGCCTCTGGTGGTGGGGTCCAAGTTGCTGGAGGTCAGCAGGGCAGGCGGTTGAAAAGAAAAGTTGGATGGATAATGGGGGGAAAGGACTAACAGGAACCCATAAGAATAAACTGGAACCCATCAGGACAAATTGGAGTCTACCCACATGCACTTTCATCTTCTCCACATCTAATTCTGATAGTATAGAAATAAGCTGGTGTTCCTCCCAGGGAACTGAAGACATGACAGGCAGAGGACTCAAAGAAACTGACGGGGAAGAGCCAATGAGAGTTGGAGGGTCTGTGGCCCCAGACTGCCCACACATATGAGATGAACCAGCAGATAAGCAACAATGCATACAAATAGGTGCATCACCTGAAGTCTTACATCCAACCTTCCATATGTAATCTCTGCTGCTTTCCTTGTACCTTCCAAACTTAACAGAAACTTCCCATGAGGCCAACCTAACCAAGAACCATATAGAGAAGGGGAATTTTTTTGCAAAATCACTACAATATCTTAAGAACTACTTAGAGACGACTATTTAACATGTCAAATCCAAGTGCTTCTGAGACCCTCAACAATAAATTATTTCAAAAAGTCTGAGGAGATCCGATGCCCTTCTCTTTTGCTGTGAGACAGTTAGGTAACAAGACATCTAAGTGAAGCATCAGATTCTCAATTGCATAAGTTATAATAAAACAAACAAACTCTCAATCAGAGTTTATATCAGACAAAAGAATTCAAGGTAAAAGATGCAACATCATTCAGTAGCTTCCAAAGCCCTGGATGCCTGGTATTGTATTTCAACCTTTGTTTTTGCTCCCAAGTTCAATGTGTGGGAACAATCACCGTTGCATCAGGGTCACTTCTCTTCACTGTTTTGGTTGAGAGAATGAGGCTGTCAGTGCATGTTAAGTTGTCCAGACTAGTGATGTGTGTGGGGGGGGGGGGCGGGGGGGGCAGGGGCAGGAGGGGGTTGGAATGTGTGAGAAAAGGATTCAGAGAAAATGTCATTTTCCTGGTGGCTGGCTCACACCAGGAAGTGAGCGAGTGAGCTGGAAACGTTTCCAGTTGTCAGTCTCCTTGGGGAGGTATGTTCTAGCGCTCCCCTTTCTCCATATGGCCTCTTTCTCCAGCAGGGTACCAAATTTTTTACATGGACTGGACTGGCTTCCAAGAGGGTGAAGGAGGAAGTTACCAATACTCAGAAGGTCTAGGACTAGGAATGGCACAGTGTCACTTCTATCATCTTCTACTGGTCACAGCAAACCACAAGACCAGCCCAAGTTCAAGGGAATAGAAAATAGGCTCCACCTCTTAATGAGTAGACAGGACTTGCTAGTGGCCACACTTTACCACAGGAGAAGAGAATGTGAATAAGACCTAGTTTCTTTCCTTAAAAAGGTCATGGTCTAACCTCCTGTGGAATAAGATGGGAACACACTTTGAATGGAGCACAACAAATCCCTTTCTTGCAGTCATTATGGCATAGTAGGTAAATACTGTGCTTGCCTCCTCTCATGATCACCTCAAAATTACATCTAAACTACAGAACAACCATCACTGAGATTTGCCTGAAGGCTAGCTAAACAGAATTCTGTAACTAAAAATATACAGAAGAAGCAACCTCAACATGAGTAGCAAAAAGAAATCAGGAAGAACCACAAATACATGGAGATTAAACAGCATGCTACTGAAGAATAATTGAGTCAGGGAAGAAATAAAAAAGAGACATCAAGAGGTATGTAGAAATAAATGATAATGATAGCACAACATATCAAAACTTTTGGGACATGGCAAAAGTGGTCATAAGAGGAAAGTTCATATCATTACAGGGCTACCTCTAAAAACAATAACGAGCCTAAATAAACAACCTAACACTTCATCTTTAAAAACTAGAAAAGGGAGAACAAATGAGGCCTAAGGTCAGTGGAAGGAAAGAAATTATCAAAATTAAAGCAGAAATAAATGAAACTGAAAGCAAACAAACAAAAACATAGAAAAAACAAATGCAATAAAGAGCTGGTTCTTTGAGAAGGTTAATAAAACTGACAAACCCCTGGCTAGACTCACTAAAGAAAAAAGAGAAAGGACACGAATAAACAAAATCAGGGATGAAAGTGGGGAAGTTACAACGGATATCGCAGAAATGCAAAGGGTCATAAAAAGGGTCATATGAAAAAGTATATAACCCATTTTTAATAACCTCAGAGAAGTGGACCAGTACTTAGACAAATACAACCTTCCTGGACTGAATCAAGAAGAACTAGAAAATCTAAATAGACCAATCAGCAGTATGGGAATTGAAACAATCATCGAAAATCTACCAAAAAGTAAAAGCCAGGACCACAAGGATTCTACCGAACATTCAAAAGTTTAATACCTATTCTCCTCGAACTCTTCCAAAGAATCAAAGAGGAGGCAATACTGCCCAATTCATTTTATGAGGCCATTATTACTCTGATACCAAAACCTGGTAAAGATAATGCACAAAAAAAGAAAATTACAGACCAACATCTCTCATGGACACAGATGCAAAAATCCTAAATAAGATACTAGCAAACCAAATACGGCAACATATTGAAAAGATTATACACCATGATCAAGTAGGCTTCATCCCAGAGGCACAGGGATGGTTCAACATATGCAAATAGATTAATGCGATACACCACATAAACAAACTAAAACATAAGAACCATGCGATCATATCGATAGATGCAAAAAAGCCTTTGACAAGATACAGCACCCATTTATGATCAAAACACGTCACAAAATCGGTATAGAAAGAAAGTACCTTAACATAATAAAGGCCATCTATGACAAACCCTCAGCCGACATTATACTTAATGGTGAAAAACTAAAAACCTTCCCTCTAAGATCAGGAACAAGGAAAGGCTGTCCACTTTCGCCACTGTTATTCAATATAACATTGGAGGTCCTAGCAAGTGCAATCACTCAAGAGAAAGATATAAAAGGCATCCAGATAGGAAATGAAGAAGTCAAACTGTCACTATTTGCAGATGACATGATTTTCTATATAGAAAACCCTAAGGACTCCATAAGAACACTACTAGAAACAAACAGCAAATACAGTAAAGTTTCTGAATACAAATCAATGTTCAAAATCCTTAGCATTTTTATATTCTAATAATGAAGTGTAAGAAAAAGAAGTGGAAAAGATCATTCCTTTTGCAATTGCAACAAAAAGAATAAAATACCCAGGAATAAATTTAATGAAACATGTGAGGGACCTATATAATGAAAACTACAAGACCCTAGTTAAGAAATCGAAGAAGACACAAAGAACTTGAAAGATATTCCGTGTTCTTGGATTGGAAGAATCAACATAGTTAAAATGACCATGTTACCTAAAGCATTACACAGATTTAATGCAATCTCCATAAAAATCCCATTGGCATCTTTTAAAGAAATAGAACAAAACATCATCAGATTTGTATGGAAACATAAAAGACCCCAAATTGCCAAAGCCATCCTGGAGGAAAAAGAAAGAGGCCGAAGGCATCACTCTGCCAGACTTTAAATTATACTACAAAGCGACAGTAATCAAAATGTCATGGTATTGGCAGAAAAACAGACACACAGACCAGTGGAACAGAATTGAGAGTCCAGGAGTAAACCCATATTTATAT
Source organism: Rousettus aegyptiacus (assembly GCF_014176215.1). NCBI lineage: Eukaryota > Metazoa > Chordata > Mammalia > Chiroptera > Pteropodidae > Rousettus > Rousettus aegyptiacus. The sequence goes on along the minus strand of NW_023416308.1, from coordinate 38,891,551 downwards.
GGGCAAATGATCTTTGAGCAAAAAAAAAAAAAAAAATACAGTGCAGAAAGGAACACCCCTTTAATAAATGGTGCTGGGAAAACTGGAAAGTCACCTGCGAAACAGTGAAACTAGACTGTTGTCTATCACTACACATCAAAATTAACTCAAAATGGATTAAGGATCTGAATATAAGACCTGAAACAATAACGTGCATAGAAGAAAACAGAGGAACGAAACTCAAGGACCTTGGACTTAAAGAGGATTTTATGAATTTGATCTCAAAGGCAAAGGAAGTAAAAGCAAAAATAAATAAATGGGACTACATCAAACCAAAAAGTTTCTGCTCAGCATAAGAAACCATCAACAAGGTAAAGAGACAACCAACCAAATGGGAAAATGTGTTTGCAAGCAGCACCTCTCATAAGGGCTTAATATCCAAAATATATGCAGAACTCATATGACTCAGTAACAACAAAAACACAAACAATCCAATCAAAAAATGGGCATAGGACCTGAACAGACACTTCCCTCAAGACATACAAATGGCTAACAAATATATGAAAAGATGCTCAACATCACTAGAGAAATGCAAATCAAAAACACAATGAGCTACTATCTCACACCTGTTAGAATTGCTATAATCAACAGGACAATAATAACAAATATTGGAGAGGATGAGGAGAAAAAGGAACTCACACTGCTGGTGGGACTGCAAGTTTGTATAGCTATTATGGAAAACAGTTGGAAGTTTCTTAAAAATGTAAGAATTGATTTACCATATGATCCAGCAATCAGACTCATTGTGCTCCCTATACCTTCTGGCTGTGTAAACAAGTGAATATTGTGGCTGCGTGAGATAGAGAATGTCTAGAATGCCAGGTGTTCCTCTTTGAGAATCCATGCACAAACTTACTTGCTGACAGATTCATTTGCTCTGAATTCCAGTGCTGGTATAGCATTTTGAAAGGCACCAGGGATATATAGGAGGAACTGAATTATCTGGCTTAAAGGCATGGCTGAAGGGGCAGCTTTCTCCCAGACATAGTGCAGGCAGAAGCTATTGTTCCTTTGTTAAGCCCTCGTCCACCTGGCTTGCAGGTTCAAGTGGGTGCTATATCTGAATCTTCATCAACCTGGCTGACACTAGTCGCCTGCCGTGGTGATACTCTAAGACCCTACCCCTCCCAACATGCAGGCCTACCCAAGCTGCTTCCAGCAGATTTTCCAGACAAATGGTCTATCTTGGTTCATGCTATGGACTTTCATGAAATATCTCAAAGGTTCACAAAATCTAAACAAGCAGCCTCTGGCCTCAACACGCCCATACCTCTTGCTGAGCAGCCTCAAGACCAGCGCTAGTGGCAGTTGGCTTTGGTGTGTGGCTTGGCCTCTCAAGGCACTTCCAAGCCCAGGATGGGTGGTGGCTATCTGCGGATTGCTGGGCGGCTCATGCCAGGTGGCCTCAGAAAGAGCACAGGCTGCAGCTGAACTTGACCTGGTAGCTGGCCTCGATCTGAGCCTGAGCACCACCTGGGGTCACATCTGAGGATGACACACTCAAAGGGCAGACAGAGCAGGAACCAGAGCCTGGCTAAACCAAATCTTGCTCTGTAGGATCAGTTTCTATACAACAGCTCTTCTACTGGCCATGGCCATTCCTCACAACCAATCAGCCTTAAGGTCAATCCCTCCCACTGATGAGGAAACAGCAACCAACGCACAACTACAATAAGAGGGCACATAAAACCCATAGAAGGAATATACCTGGAGCACCTGGCTCAGGTGACCAGGGAAGACTGTGCCACTGAGACCTAGAGCACACCTACTACATAAAGCCACTTTATAAAGACCGAGAAACATAGCAGCCTTACCTAATACATAGAAACAAACACAAGTGGACACCCAAAATGAGAAGACAAAGAAACATGTCCTAAATGAAAGAACAGAACAAAACTCCAGAAAAAGAACTCAACAAAAAGGAGACAAGCAATCTACCACATGCAGAGTTCAAAACACTGGATGCTCAATAAATTTAGGGGAAGAGTAGATGAACTCAGGAAGAACTTTAACGAAGAGATAGAAAATATAAAAATAGGAGGTATAGAAAACATAAGAAGAGAATTGGTCAGAAATAAAGAACACAATAAGTGAAATAAAGAATACTTTAGGAAGAATTAATGGTAGATTAGATGAAGTGGAGGATCAAATCAACCATTTATAAGATAAAGTAGCAGAAAACATCCAATCAGAACAGCAACAAGAAAAAAGAATTTAAAAAAAATGAAGATAGTTTAAGGGGCCTTTGGGACAACATCAAACATACTAACATTCACATCATAGGGATACCAGAAAGAGAAGAAAGAGAGCAAGGAATTAAAAATCTATTTGAAAAAACAATGACTGAAAATTGTCCTAACCTAGTGAAGGAAATAGACATACAAGTCCAGGAAGCTCAATGAGTCCCAAACAGGATGGACCTAAAGAGGCCCACACCTATACACATCATAATTAAAATGATAAATGTTAAAGACAAATGAGAATCTTAAAAGCAGCAAGAGAAGAGCAGTTATTTACTTACAAAGGAGTGCTCATAGATTGTCAGCTGGTTTCTCAACAGAAAATTTGCAGGCCAGAGGGATTGGCATAAAATATTCAAAGAGATGAAAAGCAAGGACATACAACTGAGATTATTCTACTCAGCAAAGCTATTATTTAGAGTTGAAGGCCAGGTAAAGACCTTTTCAGACAAGAAAAAGCTAAAAGAATTCAGCATCACCAAGCCAGTATGGCAATAATTACATATTTAACAATAATTACTTTAAATGTAAACGAATTAAATACTTCAATCAAAAGATAGATTGGCTGAATGAAAAACAAAAACAAAAAACAAGGCCCTTACATGTGCTGTTTATAAGAGACTCATTTCAGATCAAAAGATACACACAGACTGAAAGTAAAGAGATGAAAAAAGGTGTTTCATAAAGATGGAAACAAACAAAAAGCTGGAATAGCAAGACTTGTGCCAGACAGCATAGACCTTAAAATAAAGACTATAACAAAATAGAAAGAAGGATCCAGTTATTCCACTTCTGGGTATTTATCTGAAGAGACACAAAACACTGCTTCGAAGGGACAATGTGAATCCATTGTTCATTGGAACATTATTTACGGTAGTCAAGATATGCAAGCATCCCGGGTGCCATCAATGAATGACTGGCTAAAGAAGAGATGATATATAAATACGTATTACATTAGTTTCAGTTGTACAGCCATAAAAAGAATGAAAACTCGCCATCTTCAACAACAACATGGATGGACCTAGAGGGTATTGTGCTGAGTGGAATAAGTCAGACAGAAAACCAAATGTCATACGTGAAATCTGGAGGTCAGAATAAACAAACAACAAAACAATTTGTACAGAAAAAATTTTGGTGGTTGTCTAATTGAGGGGTGGGGGAATAAATGAAGGGAGAGGGAATTGAGAGGTACAAATTGATAGTTACAAAATAGTCATGTAGAATATAGCATGGAGAATATAGTCAGTAGTATTGTAATAACTATATATGATGTCAGATAGACACTGGATTTGCTGGGGTGATCAGTTCAAAAGTTATATAAATGTCTGATCACTAGCTGTATACCTGAAACTAATGTAATATGTATGTCAACTATAATACAAAAAATAAAAATGTAAAAATTTAAAAAAAGACAGGGTGACCGAATGAATAAAAAATAAGACCTATACATATGCTGCCTAATAAGAGACTCACTTCAGATTGAAAGACACACAGACTGAAAGTAAAGGGATGGAAAAAGGTACTTCATGAAAATGGAAACAAATAAAAGATAGGCTAGCAATACTTATACCAGACAAAATACACTTTAAAAAGGGCTATAACAAGAGGCAAAGTAGGATTCAGGAATTCTACTTCTGTGTATTTATCTGAAGAAATCCAAATCGCTACTTTGAAGGGACATGTTCATCTCTATGTTCATTGCAGCATTATTTACACTATAGCCAAATATGAAAGCAACCTAGGTGTCCATCAATAGATAAATGGAAAAATAAGAAGTGGTACATTTATACAATAAAACATTATTCAGCCACAAAAAAAGTATGAAATCTTACCATTTATGACACTATGGATAGACCTAGAGGTATTATGTTAAGTAAAATAGGTAATGAAGAGAAAAACAAATCCCATATGATTTCACTTATATGTGGAATCTAAAAAACAATGTAAACAAACAAAATAGAAACAGACTCATAGATACAGAGAACGTTTTGATGGTTGCCAGATGAGAGGGGTATTGGGAGGATGTGTGAAGGAGGGGAAGAAATTAAGAAGTACGTATTGATAGTTACAGAATAGTCATTGGGACATAAAGTACAGCATAGAGAATATAGTCAGTAGTAGTGTAATAACTATGTATAGTGTCAGATGGATACTAATATTTATTGGGGTGATCACTTTATAAGTTAAATAAATGTTTAAGCACTGTTGTACACCTGAAACTAATATAATATTATACGCCAACTGTAATTGAAAAAAAAATTATAGAAAAACCTCTGAGTTTTACGGTCTTGTTCTTATGGGGAGTGGCGTGCAAGACTTGACCCTTTTGTGGTCCTGCGTTCAACTACTGGTTTAGGAATATTTCTGGTTACCTGATATTGACTTTCAGGGTACCACAATCCTTCTCTTTGAGTGTTGTTCCTCTCTTGAAGAATATTTGGAGCACTAAAAATACAGAGAGCTGGGAGTTCACTGTGTTTACTAAACGAGTTATTTGAACTGTTCTCTGTCAATTTGTTCCTAACTCCTTGTTTAATACTTTTTGTTTGTATTTGATTTGAGGCTTATTTTCATTTTAATTTGGTAGTTAAGTTGTAGGGGAGCAGCTAATTTTACCTTCTTTAAAATTCCTCAGTGGCTGCAATTTATGCAAAAAGGACCTAGGAGTCATGTGTGGCTGTATTGGCTCAGCCAGTTTACAGCAAGTAATTGCTCCTTTTCACACTTTGGCCCACAGTCTTCAGCTACCCACCCCACTCATCTATTGTCAGTGGTGTTTTGTCTCCTGATCAAATTTTATCTGTGCACAAAAGGGCCCCCTTGTGGTTTGCCCTGGGCCTTGCATCCCTAGGGGCTGGTTCTCATTCTCAGAGAATGTGTCTCTCTCCCTTCCATAGCTGGATACCACTAGTCTGTTGGAAGCATAAATCAAAAAGAACAGTCTGTTTGCCAAGGGAATGTGTTTGTGCGAAGCATATAGCTCAGCACAGTGCTGCAGTAAGAGGAAAATCACAGCATCTGCCAACCCACAGAGCCAGCTCACAGCTTTCTCCTGCACGTCTTCCTCTTCCCATAACAGCTGCTATGGGTTTTCCAACCACGGTTAAAAGATTATTTTGGAAAAGAATGCAGCATGGCATCAGCTATCTGATCAAAGAGTTTGTTTGTACTTTAGCAGAGGATGAAAAGTACTGGCACAATCAACCTCAGGGCATTGAAAGCTACAGGGTAAAGTAAGGAAATCTATCATTTCTTGTACTCTTGAGTATGTGAACTAAGAGCCATACTTATTCCAATGAATGTTCCCTTATAACACCCTTATCGTAATGCCATTTATAATTATTTGCTCAATATAGGTCTTTCTACTTAAACTATAAGCTACAATAAGGCAAGACCTCTGTTTTTCTCTTTATCATTACTTTTCTAAATCCTTGAATATAGCAGACACTCAATATTTATTGAAATAAATGAGAAGAAATAAAAGACTAAAGAGTGATTGAATGAATAAATGAATGAATGTGCCTGAACAGGCTCACTGTTAGTATACGACCTGCAGTAGAAAGAAGCTTTACTTTCTCCTTCCTTTGTTCTGTGTCCTCTGGGTAACAGCTTGTCTGTAGTCCTACCTGTTGTTCACCCAGGAACCTTGCTAATCCTCTTGGCTCTCAGGACATGGGAGGCTCAGTGTGGCATATGCACAGAGCACTCCCTGGCACTGGGTTACTTTTCTGCATTTCAAAGTTAGCCGATGCTTGTTAGCTGGCGCCTGTGTCTCAGGCTATGTAACTCAAATTCACCTACGTTTCTCTTGATTCTCTTATCCTTCTATATGCTGTCTAAATTCACCTCCTTCGGGGGACATTTTAAAACCACTCCAGACTATAAGAAGCTTCCCTCCTCTCTCTCTCCTTCTCTCTTTCTCTCTCATTTTCTTTCTCTCATCCTCCATCTCCCTCACTCTCTCATAAGCAATAAGAACACAAAATGAAAAGACATATGTGGGTCTTCCACCACTAATTACTGGCTCATCACTTCTCAGAGTTAACCACTGTTAACATTTTCTTTTTTATTTTTCTAGAAATACTTTTTATGAATATACAAGAGCACGTGCAGGTATCTCTACTTTTTAAATGGTAGCACAGTCCCTTCTGTACTTTTTCTTAATATTACGTCTTCAAAACCTTTCTATGCCCATACCATAGTACCATCTTATTCTTTTAAAAAGCAATATAGTATTTTTCATATTGCTATATCATGGTGTATATAATTGTGTGTAGTCTTTTATATTACTAAAGATGTTGCAATTAATATTCTTGTACATATGTATTTGGCAGATATATATCTGAGGGATCAATCCTGGAATTAAAATTGATGGATCGGATATATAGACCTTTTAACTTTTGAAAGATATTGCTAAATTTCTTTCCAAAGAAGTTGAATCAAATTACCCTCTCAACAACAAAGTATAGAAATGCTCATACCTTTGCCAATATATTGTATTATGCAATTTTTTGATCTTTGCCAACATGATAAATGATGTTAATAGTTTCAATTTACACTTATTTTACTTGAAAAGGTAATACTAGCAATAAAAACAGCAAACGGTAGTTAAATAAGCACTTTCTAAATACTTTGTATATATTTAAACATTTTAAAATATGTAAAAGACATTTGTAGTTATTTTATAAATTGCATTCTTATCTTTTGTTTATTTTCTATTAAAGACATTAGATATTGTATATGATATGAATTGAAAATATTTTCCTCTAGCTATAATTTGTTTTTGACTTTATGGCACTTTTAAAATACAGTTTAAAAAAAATGTGGTAAACTTACTACGTAAAAAAAGTTAAGGATTTCTGGTTTCTAGTTCTATGTGTAAAAAGCTTAGAATATGCTCCTTTATCTTAGTAATGAGTGAAAGCTGAGCAGACTGAAAATCAACAACTTTTCTAGAATACATAAGAGAGATGAAGACATAGGGCAAATCATGCCACCAAGATTGCAAAGACAATCAGATGAATACAAGGAGTCATGGCATCCCAAAGCAGAGATTCCTGAGTGAAAACCACCCTGGGGACCAGTGCTGGGGTAGGAACACCTAAACTGTAATTGGTAAATTGATGGAAGCTCACTGTGGACAAGTCTGAGAATTAAAAACTCCAGCAGGACCCAGTCATGAAGGACCCCACAATATTTTGAGATTTACTTAACCATGTTCCTATAGTAAATTTTGGAAACAAATCCCCTAATGCTTCTAGCAGGGAGAGGGGGAAAGGAACTTTTCTGAAATAAGCCAGAACATTCTGTTCTTCTTAACAGGGAAAACTGTTAACCAGAATCTAACCTACTGGGTTATTATCAGAGCCTAACTAACCTGGGGTAGGAGCTAGCTAACTCTAGACCATCTTAACTATTCGGTTTCACCTGAAGGGGGAGAATAAAAACCTGAGAAACACATGTGAAGTTCATAGTCCAGAAGCACAGACTCACTAAAAGATTGAGACCTACTCATAGGGCTATAGAATACTCCCCCTCCTTCCACATCTTACCATCACTTTCTTTCACCCAGTACATTATATGCAATTCCCCCCCCCCCAAAAAAAAAATTACAAGACAAACCAAAGGCAAAGCCCACGATTTTAACAGAGTAAGTATCATAACCAGATATGACAGGGATGCTAAAATTACCAATTGAGAATTTAAAACAACTATGATCCATATGCAAAGGGCTCTAATAGTTAGAGAAAACATACAAGAAAAAAAGGGCAAGGTAAGTAGAGAGATGAAAATCCTAAGAAAGAACCGAAAGGAAATTACTAGAGATTAAAAAAAAAAAAAACACCCACTAAATAAAAACAAAGAATGTCTCTGAAGAACTTATTAGCAGACTGAACATGGAAAGCGTGTCTGAGCTTGAGGATATTTCAAAAGAAACTTCAAAAACTGAAAAGCAAAGAGAACAAAGACTGATAAAAATCTAGAACAGAATATCTAAAATCTGTGGGACAACAACAAAAGGTATAACATATGCATGCTGAGAATTCCAGAAAAAGAAAAAGAAGAAATATTTGAAACAATAATGACTGAGAATTTTCCTAAATTAATTTAATAAATTTCCACAAATCAAGGAAGTTTAGTGGATATCAAGCAGGATGAATTCCAAAAACATCATGTATTTTTATCTTCTTTAATGTTTTTATCAATGTCTTATAGTGTTCTGAGGACAGATTTTTTAGTTAAATTTATTCCTAGATATTTTATTTTTTGATGCAATTGTAAATGAGATTTTTTTTAAATTTCTCTTTCTGACAGTTTGTTATTGGTTTATAAAATTCAATTTCTGAATATTAACTTTGTATCCTGCTACATTACCGGGTTCATTTTTTAGTTTTCATGGTTTTTTTTTGGTGTAATCTCTAGGATTTTCTATATATAGTATATAGTATCATGTCATCTGCAAATAGCAGTTTTATTTCTTTTCAATTTGAATGGTATTTATATATTTATTTATATATTTATTTATTTATTTATTTTCTTATTGTTTTTGCTAGGACTTTAAATACTATGTTGAATAGAAGTGGTGATAGTGGACATTCTCTTGTTTCTGATCCGAAATATTCAGCTCTTCATTGTTGCATATAATGTTAGCTGTTGGTTTGTCACATTTGGCCTTTATTATGTTGAAAAATGTCTCCTCTATCCCCCACTTTGTTGAGTGTTTTTATCATGAGTGGATGTTGGATTTTGTCAAATACGTTTTCTGTATTTATCGATATAATTTTTATTTTTAATTTATTTATGTGGTATGTCAAGTTAATCGATTTGTGAATATTAATCTAAACTTGTATCCAAGGAATAAACCCACCTCTGATCCAGCAGTAAGGACATAGTTATACTCAACATTACCATCAATTGAATATAAATGACATTTATAGACTACTTCATTTACCAGCAGGAAAATTTACCAGTACATTTTCATCAAGATAGACCATAGTCAGGGTAATAAAATACATCTGAATACATTGAAAACAATATAAATCATTTGATGTCTGCTCTCAGATCATGATAAAATTAAACTAAAAATCAATGCCAGAAAGATAAATAGAAAATCTCAAAATACGTGGATATTAAATAACACACTTCTAAATAAAACATATGTCAAAGAACAAATCTTAAAAAGGGTTAACTCAATGAAAATGAAAACGCAACATATCAAAATTAGTGGGATGCAGTGAAGGCAGTATTTAGAGGGAAATTTATAGCACTAAATATATATTGGAAGAGAAGATCTAAAATCAATAATCCAAGTTTACACCTTGAAAAACTAGAAAAAGAAGAGTAAATTAAACCCAAAGTAGTCAGAATGAACAAAATAATTAGAGCAAAAATCAATGAAATTAAAAACAGGAAATCGATAGAGAAAATAATAAAACCAAAAGGTACTTCTTTGAAAAGATCAATAAAATCAATAAGCCTTAGTCATCTGTAAGGTGATTAAGAAAAAGAGAAGACACAAATTACTAATATCATAAATGACAGAAAATCCATGGACATTAAAAAAATAATAAAGGAATACTACAAACAACTTCATGCCCACAAAATTGATAACCAAGATTAAATGCACCAATTCTTTGAAAGGCACATGCTACCAAACTCATGCAAGAAGAAATAAACCAACTAAATATCTATATCTATTAAATAAATTGAATCAATAATTAATAAACTCCCTAAATGGTAAGCACCAGGTTTACAGGGGATCCCTTATGACTTCTACAACACAGTTAAGGAAAAAGTTATGCTAATTCTCTGCAATATCTTTCAGAGGATAGAAGGGAGTACTTCTCATTCTATGAGGCCAGCATTACCCTGATACAACAAAACAAAAAACAAAAACATTACAGGAAAAGAAAACTAGAAAACCAATATTTCTTGTGTACATAGATGCAAAAATTCTCAATAATATATTAGTTAACTGAATAAAAAATATATAAAAATTATACACCATGAACAAATGGGGTTTATTCCAGCTGTACAAGGCTAGCTCAATATTTGGAAATAAATTAATAGAAGATGACAAAGTAGGTAAATGCTGTGCTTGCCTCCTCATGAAAACATGAAAATTACAACTAAAGAATAATCATCATTGAGAATTGCCTGAAGTCTAGCTGAACAGAAGTCCTAACTAAGGGTATACAGAAGCAGCAAGCTTGAGACTAGTAAGAGAGGTGAAACTCAGAATGAGATGGTCCAACACCCATGTGTGGGGTAGAAAATCAGGAGGAATATCTCCACTGCAGAGATGATCCCTCAGGAGTGATGGGTCCCAGCCCTACATCAGGTTCCCCAGCCCAGGTTTCCAGTGTGAGAAAGAGAAGTCCTCGTACTTTTGGCTATAAAAACCAGTGGAGATTGTGGCCGAGTGAAACAGAGTGGGAGCTGGATTCCCAGGTGTTCCTCCTTAAGGGCTTATGCCCAAACTTACTCACTGACAGACTCATTCACTCAGAGCTCCAACACTGAGTCAGCAGCTCAAAAGGCACAAGGGACATATGGGAGGAACTGAATTATCTGGCTTCAGAGTGAGGGCTGAAGGGATAGCTTTCTCCTGGACAGAAGTGCTGGCAGAGGTCATTGTTCCTTCGTTGAGCCCTGCATTCACCTTACATATGGATACAGGTGCCATATCTGAGTCTCTGTCAGCCTGGCCAATAACATTCACCCTGCCCTTGTAATTCCCTGAGACTCTACCACACTCAATTTGTGGGCCTACTCAAGCTGCTTCCAGTGGGTTTTCCATACAAATGGCCCATCTTCGCTCATGCTGAAGACTTTCCTAAAATCTGTCAAAGGTTCACAAACCCCAAACAAGTAGCATCTGGACTTGGCATGCCCCGTATCTCTTGATAAGCAGACCCAAATCCATCACCAGTGGCAGCCGGCCTCAGTATAGAGCTTAGCTTCTCCCAGGCACCTCCAAGCCCAGCAGAAATGGCAGCTATCTGCAGATCACTTCGTAGCTTATACTATGTGTCCCTGGGCAGGGCACAGGCAGTGGCTGACCTTGGCCTTCAATGGAGCCCCTCCCAAGAGGCTCCAGAACCAACAAACCCAGTGGCCAGATTCAGATCACACTAGGGCACCACCCAACCACTTCCACAAATGACACACTCAAAAGACATACTGAGTAGGCACCAGAGCCCTGCTAAAGCAAATCCTACTTTGTAAGGTCAGCCCCTACACAACAGCTCCCCCACTATGGCCAGTCTTCACAACCAATGGGCCTGAGGGTTAATCCATTTTATTGACATGCAAACAGCAATTAATACTCAACTAAAATAGGAGGACACACACAATCCACACAAGGGACATACCTAGAGCATCTGGCTCAGATGATCAGGGATACTGCACCACTGTGCCTCACAAGATACCTACTATATAAGGCCACTTTACTAAGACCAGGAGAAATAACAGCTCCACCTAATATATAAAAACAAACACAAGGGGCAGCTAATATGAGACAAAAAACATGTCTGGAATGAAAGAACAGAATAAACTTCAGAAAAAGAGCCAAACAAAACAGAGATAAGCAATCTATGAGATGCAGAGTTCATAACACCGGTTATAAAAATGCTCTCAGTGAGAACTTAAACAAATGATCTCAGTGAGAACTTAAACAAAAATATAGGAAACATGAAAATGGAGATAGATAACATAAAAAGAGCCAGTCAGAAGTGAGGAATACAGTTACTGATAAAAAGAATACGTTAGAGGGAATCGATAGTCGATTAGATAAAGCAGAGGATCAAATCAACTATTTGAAAGATAAGTTAGCAGGAAACATCCAGTCAGAACATCAACAAGAAAAAGATATCCAAAAAAAAGGATAGTTTACGGGGTCTCTGGGACAATATCAAGCTTACCAACATTCACATCATAGGAGTACCGGAAGGAGAAGAGAAAGAAAGGAATTGATAACCTACTTGAGGAAACAATGATTAAAAAAATAAATAAATAAAATAACTTTCCTAATCTGGTGAAGGAAATAGACATACAAACCCAGGAAGCACTGAGAATCCCAACGAGTTTCATATCAAGATATATCATTATTAAAAGGGCAAAGGTTAAAGACAAAGAGAGAATCTTAAAAGTAGCAAGAGAAAAGCAATTAGTATCTACAAGGGTGCTCCCATAAGACTGTCAGCTGATTTTTCAGCAGAAACTATGCAGGTCAGAAGTGACTGGCATGAAATATTTAAAACAATGAAAAGTAAGAAACTACAACCAAGATTACTCTATCTAGCAAAGCTAGATAAAATCGAAGGACAGATGGAGAGTTCCACAAGAAATGCTAAAGGAGTTCATCACCGCCAACCAGTATTACAAAAAATGTTAAAGGGCCTTTTTTAAGAAGAAGAAAAAAAGATTAAAAATATGAATAATAAAGTCACAATAGCTATATATATATATCAAAAACTACTTTAAATGTGCATGTATTAAATACTTAAATTAAAAGACATAGTATGTCTGAATGGATAATAAAACAAGACCCTTACATATGCCGCCTACAAGAGACTCACTTCAGATCACAAGAGACACATAGACTAAAAGAAAAGGAATGAAAAAAGATACTTTATGAAAATGAAAATTAAAAATAATCTGGGTTAACAATACTTATACCAGACAAAGTATACTTTAAAACGAAGACTATAACAAGAGACAAAGAAAGACCCAATAATTCCCCATTGATTATTTATTCGAAGAAACCCAAACACTGCTTAGGAGGGACATGTGCATTCATATGTTCATTGCAGCTTTATTTGCTATAGTCAAAATACAGAGGCAACTTTGGGGTCCATTAGTAGATAAATGAATAAAGAAGAGGTGGTAAATATATACAATGGAATATTACTTAGCCAAAAAAAAAAAAGGGAATAAAATCTTGCCATCTGCAAGAACATGGATGGACCTACAGGGTATTGTGCTGAGTGGAATAAGTCAGGCAGAGACAAATGCCATATAATTTCGCTTATGTGTGAAATCTAAAGAACATAATAAACAAACAAAACAGAAAGAAACTCATAGATACAGAGAACATTTTGAGAGTTGCCAGAGGGGAAGGGGGTCTTAGGTGTTGTTGAAAAAAAAGGAAGGGATTTAGAAGTACAACTTGGTTGTTAATAAAATGGTCATGGAAATGTAAAGTATAGCCTTAGTAATGTAGCCAATAATATTGTAATAACAATGTATGCACTAGATTTATTAGGGTGATCACTTGGTAAGTTATATAAATGTCTAATCACTATGTTGTATGCCCAAATTTAATATAATAGTGTACGTCAACTGTAATTGAAAAATGTAAATAAATAAATAAACTCCATTATATCAACAGCCTAAAAAAAATTCAAGTGATTATTATATCAATGGATATAAAAAAAGCATTTGACAAAATTTAACACCCAGTCATGAAAAAATCTCTCAATAAACTAAGAATAGAGGGAAATTTCCTCAACTTGATAAAGAATATCTGCAGCTAACATCATACTTGATAATGAGAAATCAGAAGCTTTTTCATTGAGATCAGGTATAGGATTGGATATTTTCCCTCACTACTCTTTTTCAACCTCATACTGGAAGTTCTAGCTCATTCGCCATGACAAGAAAAGAAAATAAAAGCTATATATATTTTGGGAAGGAAGAAAGAAAACTGTCTTTGTTCACTGATGACATTATCATTTATATAGAAAATCTGAAAAAAATTGATAAGAAAAACTTCTGTAAGTGCTCAGTGACTATAACAAGGTTTCAGGATATAAGGTTAATATACGAAAGTCAATTTCTTTCCTTATACTAGCAATGACAAGTGGAATTTGAAATTAAAAACATAATATCATTTACATTAAGACCCCTAAAATGAACCATGTAGAGATATATCTAATAAAATATGTACAAAATCTATATGAGGAAAACCACAAATCTTTGATGAGTAAAATTAAAAATCAAATAAATAGATATTTCATTTTCATGGATAAGAAGCTTCTATCTGTCAAGATATTAGTTCTTCCCAAATTGATCTATAGATTTAATGAGATAATAATACAATTATAGCAGGCTATATTGTGCATATTGATGATCATATTCTAATGTTTATATAAAGAGACAAAAGACCCCAGACAGCCAACACACTATCGAAGAAGAACAAAGTGGGAGGACTGATACTGCCCAACTTCAAGACATACTTTAAAGCTACAGTAATCAAGACAATTTAGTTTTGTTGTAAGATCAGACAAATATATCAATAGAACACAGTAAAGGACCCAGAAATACAACCAAATAGTCAATAGATCTTTAACAAGGGAACAAGGGCAGTGCAATGATGTAAAGATAGTCTTTTCAACAAACGATATGGAAAGAACTAATATCCACATACGAAAAACAAAGAAATAAATCTAGACATAAACCTTATATCTGTCACAAAAATTAACTCAGAATGGATCATAGACTGAAATGTAAAGTGAAAAACTATAAAATGCCCAGAGAAAACATAAGAGAAAATCTAGATGACCTTGGCTCTAGGGATGACTTTTTAGGTACAACATAAAAAGCAGAATTTAATTGAAAAACTTCTGCTCTGAGAAAGAAAATGTCAAAAGAATAAGAAGTGAAGACATGGACTGGGAGAAAATATTTTTAAATGACATCTTTGATAAAGGACTGATATCCAATTTCAACAATGAAAAAAACAAATAATCCAATTAAAAAATGGGCCAAAGACCTTAATATATACCTTGCCAAAGAAGATACGCAGATGGCAAATAAGCACATGAAAATATGCTTCATATCATATATCATCAGGGAAATGAAAATTAAGAAAACAACAAAATGAGATACCACTAAATGCCCATTAGAATGCCTAAAATCCGGAACACCAACAACAGCAAATACTAGTGAAAATATGCAGCAAGAACTCTCATTTATTGCTTATGGGAATGCAAAATGGTGCAATCACCTTGGAAGATATTTTGTGGTTTCTTACTAAACTAAATATACTTTCCCCATGTGATTCAGCAGTCATGCTCTGTGGTATTTACCCAAAGGAGTTAAAATCATATCTACACAAAAATCTGCACGTGGATGTTTATAGTGGTCACAGTTTCATTCAAAATTGCCAGAACTTGTATCAACAGAGATATCCTTCAGTAGGCGAATGAATCAATAAACTATGGTAAATCCATACAATAGAATATTATTCATCTTTAAAAATGAATGAGCTATCCAGCTGGGAAAAGACATGGAGAAAACTTAAGTCCATATTATTAAGTGAAAGACACCAATTTGAAAAGACTGTACTATATAACATTACAAAAAAGGCTTAACTATGGAGACAGTAAAATGTAGTTGCCAGGGACTGAGGTAAAAGGTAGGGGTGAACAGGTGGAGCACAGGATTTTCAGGGAAGTGAAAACACTCTTATATGATACTGCAATGTTAGTTCATGTCATTACATATTTCTCCAAACCCACAGAATGGACAACACCAAGAGTGAACTCTAAGGTAAACTATAGACTTTGGGTGGTTATGGTGTGTCAACATAAGCTCATCAGTTAGAACGAGCGTGCTACTCTGGTGAGGGATGTTGATAATGGAGAAGGCTGTTCATATGTATGGGTAGGGAGCATATGGAAAATTTCTCAACTTCTTTGATATCTATAAAATGGGGATACATTTTGTACCAAAATTATAGGAGAGGTTTTTTTCACACATACATATTAATTGCCATGCCTTGTACATACTAAGCACTCAATGATCATGATTAGATTTTTGGATGTTTCTGAAAATTAGAAAATAAGTTCAGATGAAAACATCATACTTAGATTCTCACCCAGTGCAGGAAGTTCACTTACTCTGGGAAAATTTGGAGGATTGACATTAACATCCGTAAGGTTCACTTTAAGTGTCGTGGTTTCAGACAAACCACCAGAATATTTTTTGCTCAATTTTTCTGTGAACCTAAAACTGCACTGAAAAAACAGTTAAGGCTCTTAGGTGTTGGTTTTGCTTTAAAAGATTAAATGTGAATTCAAGTTATTTGTAGTTTAATTTTTATATTTAAATCTGTAATCCATCTGGATTTTATTTTTATGTACAGTGTGAGATAGGGAGTTATTATAATTTTTTTCCTTAAGGTCAATGACACAATTTTCCTTCTGATTAGAAGAGCCACCTTATAATGTACCAAATTACCAAACATCTTCGAGTCTGTTTCTATAATTTATACTGTTCTAGCAATCCATTTTCCTGAGTATATAATTAAATTATTTTATTTACTGTGGTAATTAAATGGTATATTTTATATTTTAATACTTACTAGTTCTTGTTATTCTTCCTCAGAATTTCATGATATCACATATATTCTTTCATTGACATGGAAACAGATAATTTATTTATTTATTTTAAAATTTTTATTTATTTATCTTTTTAATTGAAGAAATGATTTAAAAATTTTCCCCCATCTACCTTCCTCCTCCCCACTTACTCCTATCTTTTGGTAACCACTAGTCCATTGTTTATGTCCATGAGTCTCTGTTTGTCTTATTCATTTGTTGCTTTTAGGTTTACATCCCACATATAAGTGATATCATGTGGCTTTCAATTTTTCTGTCTGACTTCTTTCGCTTGGCATGATTATCTTGAGGTCCATCCATGTTGTCACAAATGGCAGTATTTCATCTCTTCTTATGGCTGACTAATATTTCATTGTATATGTGTTCCACATCTTCTTTAGCCTATCATCTATTGTAGGACACTTCAGTTGCTTTTATGTCCTGGCCACTATGAGTAATGCTGCTATGAACATCAGTGTGCACGTATCTTTCGGATATGGGTTTTCAAGTCTTTGGGGTAAATACCCAGTAGAGGGACTGCTGGATCATATGGTAGATCAATTCTTAGTTTTTTGAGGAATCTCCATATTGTTTTCAACCATATTGTTTTCCATAGTGGTGTACGAATTTGCAGTTCCCACCAACAGTGTATGAGGATTCCTTTTTCTCTGCATCCTCTCTAGCATTTGTTATTACTTGTCCTGTTGATTATAGAAATTCTAACAGGTGTGAGATAGTAGCTCATTGTGGTTTTGATTTGCATTTCCCTAATAGCTAGCGATGTTGAACATCTTTTCATAATTTTGTTAGCCATTTGTATGTCCTCTAGAGAGAAGTGTCTATTGAGGTCCTCTACCCATTTTTTGATTGGATCGTTTGTGTTTTTGTTGTTATTGAGTCATATGAGTTCTTTGTATATTTTGGATATTAAGCCCTTATCAGAGGCTTTGCTTGCAAATATATTTTCCCATTTGGATGGTTGTCTCTTTACCTTGTTGATGGTTCCTTATGCTGAGCAGAAGCTTTTTAACTTGATGTAGTCCCATTCATTTATTTTAGCTTTACTTCCCTTGCCTTTGCGGTCAAATTCATAAAATTCTATTTAAGTCCAAAGTTCTTGAGTTTTGTTCCTATGTTTTTTTTCTATGCATTTTATTGTTTCAGGTCTTATATTCAGATCTTTAATCCATTTTGAGTTAATTTTGGTGTGTGGTGATAGACAACAGTCTAGTTTCATTGCTTTGCAGGTGGCTTTCCAGTTTTCTCAGCACAACTTACTGAAGAAGCATTCCTTTCTCCACTGTATGTTTTTGGCTATTTGTCAAAAATTATATGTCTATATAAATATGTGTTTACTTCTGGACTCTTGAGTCTGTTCTACTAGTCCATGTGTCTGTTTTTCTGCCAGTACCATGTCGTTTTGATTACTGTGGCTTTGTAGTATAATTTGAAGGCTGGCAGAGTGATGCCTCCAGGCCCGTACATAATAAGCACTCAATGATTGAGTGCAAAGTCAAAGATGACTTTGGCAATTTGGGATCTTTTTTGCTTCCGTACAAATCTGATGATTTTTGGTTGTACTTCTTTAAAAAATGCCAATGGAATTTTGATAGGGATTGCATTAAATCTGTATAATGCTTTAGGTAATGTGGTCATTTTAACTATGTTGATTCTTCCAATTCAAGAACATGAAATATTTTTCCATTTCTTTGTATCTTCTTCAATTTCTTTTAACACTGTCTTATAGTTTTCATTATGTAGGTCCTTCACATATTTCATTAAATTTATTCCTAGGTATTTTATTCTTTTTGTTGCAACTGCAAAAGGAATTATTTTTTCCACTTTTTTTTCCTGACACTTCATTATTAGAGTATAGAAAGCTATAGATTTTTGAACATTGATTTTGTATCCAGAAACTTTACTGTATTTGCTTTTTCTTTCTAGTAGTGTTCTTGTGGAGTCTTTAGGGTTTTTTATATAGGGAATCATGTCATCTACAAATAGTGACAGTTTGACTTCTTTGTTTCCTAACTGGATGCCTTTTATATCTTTCTCTTGCCCGATTGCAGTTGTTAGGACCTCTAATGATATATTGAACAACAGTGGCAATAGTGGACAGCCTTTTCTTATTCCTGATCTTAGAGGGAAGGTTTTTAGTTTTTCTCCATTAAGTATAATGTTGGCTGAGGGCTCGTCATAGATTGCCTTTATTATAGTAAGGTATTTTCCTTCTAAACTGATTTTTGTGAAGTATTTTTATCATAAATGGGTGCTGTATCCTGTTGAAGGCTTTTTTGCATCTATTGATATGATCATATGATTCTTATTTCTTAATTTGTTTATGTGGTATATCATATTACTCTATTTATATGTTGAACCATCCCTGTGCCCTGGAATAAAGCCCATTTGATCATGGTTCACTAGTACCAGATTGTTTCATATTAAAGAAATGCTTGTTGGTATTTTGAAATATTAATTAATTTATTCCTTTATTTAATTTTTTAAATAGACTTATTTTTTAATTTTTTGATTCTAACAGTTTATCTTTAAAAATGTTTTTAATTATAATTGGTATTCAATGTTATTTTGTATTAGTTTCAGATATACACATAGTGGTTAGATATTTATATAATTTATGAAAAGATTCCCTGGATAAGTCTAGTATTCACCTGGCACCATACATACATAAGTGTTAACAATTTTAGTAGCTGTACTCCTTATGATGTACTTTACACCTATGACTATATTTTGCTATCAGTTGTACTTCTTAACCCCTTCACTTTTTATGTAATTAACTTTTTATTAAAATTATTGGGGTGACATTGGTTAATAAAATAAAATAGATTTCAAGTGTACAATGTAATAATACAGCATATTTATATTGCATTGTGTGTTCACCACCCAAAGTTCAATTTCCTTCCACCACCAAATATTTGACTTCTGTTACCCCTATCAACCTTCCCCTCCCTGCTTCTCTCTGGTAACCACTAGTTCACTGTCCATGTCCATGAGTCTCTGTTTGTCATATTTGTTTTAACTTTTAGTTTTATATACCACATATAAGTGAAAGCATATGGTTCTCAACTTTTTCAGTCTGACTTATTTTGCTTAGCATGATAATCTCCAGATCCATCCATGTTTTCACAAATTGCAGTATTTCATCTCTTCTTATAGCTCAGTAATATTCCATTGCATATTTATCTTACAGCTTCTTTAGCCAGTTATCTATTGATGGACACTTTGATTGTTTCCATGTCTTTGCCACTGTGAACAATGCTGCTATGAACATCAGGGTGCATATATCTTTGCAAATGAATGTTTTTGAGCTTTTTGGGTAAATACCCAGAAGAGGGATTGCTGGGTTATATTATAATTCTATTCTTAGTTTTTTGAGGAACCTGCGTACTGTTTTCCATACTGGCTGTAGCAATTTACATTCCCACCAGTAGTGTATGAAGTTTACTTTTTCCACCATAATGTCTCCAACACTTGTTATTATTTGTCCTGTTAATGATAGCCATTCTAACAGTTGTGAGATGGTATCTCATTGTGTTTTTGATTTGCATTTCCTTAATAGCTAGTGAAGTTGAACATTTCATATATCTGTTGGCTATTTGTATGTCTTCTTGGGAGAAGTATCTGTTCAGATCCTCTGCCCATTTTATAATTAGTTTTTTTTTTTTTATTGTGAGTTGTATGAGTTCTTCATATATTTTGGATGTTAGGTCCTTATCAGAGGCGTTATTTGAAAATATATTCTTGTATTTAGATGGTTGCCTCTTTACCTTGTTCATGGTGTCTTTTGCTGTACAGAAGCTTCTTTAGTTTGATACAGTCCCATTCATTTATTTTTGCTCTTATTTCCCTTGGTTTTGAGGTCAAATTTATAAATCTTCTCTAAATCCAAGGTCCATGAGTTTAGTACTTATGTTTTCTTCTATGCTATTTATTGTTTCAAGTCTTATATTCAGGTCTTTGATACATTTTGAGTTAAAATTGGTGTATGGTGACGGAGAGCATTCTGGTTTCATTCTTTTGCATGTGGCTTTCCAATTTACCCAGCACCATTAATTGAAGAAGCTTTCCTTTCTCCATCATGTTTTTGGCTCTTTTGTTGAAAACTTCTTGACATATATATGGGAATTTACTTCTGGACTCTCGATTCTGTGTGCCCATTGATTTATGTGTCTGTTTTTCTGCCAGAACAGTGCTGTTTTGATTATTGACGCTTTGCAGTACAAACTGATGTCAGGGAGAGTGATACCACTGGCCTCATTCTTTTTTCTCAGGATTGCTTTGGCTATTGGGGTCTTTTGTGCTTCCATACAAATCTGATGATTTTTTGTTCTATTTCTTTAAAGATTGCTACTGGGATTTTGATGAGGATTGTATTAAATCTGTATAATGCTTTAGGTAATAAGGTTATTTTAACTGTGTTCATTCTTCCAATCCATCAACACAGAATATCTTTCCATTTCTTTGTGTCTTCTTCAATTTCTTTTAATAATGTCTTATAGTTCTCAGTGTATAGGTTTTACCTGCTTCATTAGGGTTATTCCAGGATATTTTATTCTTTTTGCTGTAATTGCAAAAATAATTTTTTTCCACTTTTTTTTCTGACATTCATTATTAGAGTATAGGATTTTTGAACATTGATTTTGTACCTTGAAATTTAACTATATTTGTTTATTATTTCTAAGAGTTTTTTTAGTGGAGTCATTAGGGTTTTCTGTAAGTAGAATCATGTAGTCTGCAAAAAGTGACAGTTTGACTTCTTCATATGCTATTTGGATAACTTTTATTTCTTTCTCTTGCCTGATTGCTCTATCTAGGACTTCCAATACTATATTAAATAATAGTGGTGATAGCAGACTGTTTTGTTTTGTTCCTGATCTTAGAAGGAGGGTTTTTAGTTTTTCTCCTTTAAGTATGATCTTAGCTGTAGTTTGTCATGTACAGTCTTTACCGAGTCAAGATACTTTCTTTCTATACCCATTTTATTAAGCGCTTTAATCATAAATGGAAGCTGTATCTTGCCAAATGCTTTTTCTGTATATATTGATATGATCATTTAATTCTTACCCTTTATTTTGTATATGTGGTGTATCACATTAATTGATTAAACCATCCCTGTTCCTCTGGGATGAAACTGACTCGATCATGGTGTATAATCTTTTAAATGTGTTGTTGTATTTGATTTACTTGTATCTTATTTAGGATTTTGGCATCTGTGTTCATGAGAGATGTTGGTTTATAGTTTTCTTTTTTTTATGTGTGTTATTTTTACCAGGTTTAGATATCATATTAATGTTGGTCTCATAAAAAGAGTTAAGAAATATTGCCTTTTTTTCTTTTTTTTTTTGAAAAGTGAGAAGAATAGGTATTAAATCTTTGAATATTTGGTAGAATTCACTGGTGAAGCCTCATGGTTCTGGACTTTTTGAAAGATTTTTGACAATTGTTTTAATTTCCATACTGTTGATTGTTCTGTTTAGATTTTCCAGTTCTTCATGATTCAGTCTAAGAAGGTAGTATATTTCTAAGTTCTTTTCCATTTCTTCTAGGTTATTAAATTTGGTAGCACATAATTTTTCATAGTATTCTTGTATAATCCTTTGTTTTTCAGTGGTATCTGTCATAACATCTTACCTTTCACTTCTGATTTTATTTGTGTCCTTTCAATTTTTTCTTTAGTGAGTTTAGCCAGAGGTTTATCAATTTTATTAATCTTCTCAAAGTACTAGCTCTTTATTGCATTATTTTTTTCTACTGTCTTTTTATTTTCAGTTTCACTTAATTCTGCTCTGTTCTTTTTTTTTTTTTTTTACTTTTCTTCCTTCTGCTGACTTTGGGCTTCATTTTTTCCAGTTTGTTAAGATGTAAAGTTAGACTGTTCTTTTGGGATCTTTCTTGTTTCTTGAGATAGACCTGTAATAATACAAATTTTTCTTTTATTACTGTTTTTGCTCTGTCCCAAAGTTTTGATATGTTGTATTTTCATTATCATTTGTGTCTATGTATCCCTTTATCTCTATTTTTATTTCTTCTTTGACCCAGTAATTCTCCAGTAGCGTATTTTTTTAATCTTCATGTATTTGTGGTTCTTCTCACTTTGTTTTTACAGTTGATCTCCCATTTCAAAGTATTATGGTCAGAGAATATGCTTGGTATGATTTCAATCTTCTTAAATTTGTTGAGGCTAGTTTTGGGTCTCAGCGTATGGTCTATTCTTGAGACTGCTCCAAGTGCACTAGAGAAGATTGTATAATCTAATGTTTGGGGTGAAAGGCTCTGTAAATGTCAATTATGTCCAATTGATCTAATGTGTCATTTAAGGATGATATTTCCTTGTTGATTTTTTCCTTGGATGGTCTATCCATAGTTGACAGTGGGACATTTAGGTCCCCAATTATAATTGTGTTTTGGTCAGTTTCTCCCTTTATTTCTGTTTGTAATTGCTTTATATATTTTGGTGCTCCCTGATTGGGAGCATATATATTAATAAGTGTTATATCTTCTTGATGTATGGTCCTTTTTATCATTATGAAATATCCATCATTATCTCTCATTACTTTTTTTTTATCTTGAAGTCTTTTTCATCAGGTATAAATATGGCTACACTGGCTTCTCTGAATGCTATTTGTTTGAAATGTTGTTTTCCACCCTTTCACTTTGAGTCAATGTTTGTCCTTGCAGCTGAGCTGTGTCTCTTGAAGGCAGTATATGGTCAGGTTTTGTTTTTTGATTCAATCTGCTACTCTGTACCTTGTGTTGGTGAATTCAGTCCATCTACATTTAGGGTGATTATTGAAATATAATTTTTTTCTATAGCCTTTTTATTTTTCGTTTTCTGGTAGCTCAGTGTCTTTGTTGTTTCTTTGTCCTTGTGTTTCTGTCTATATTTTAATTTGGTGGTGTTTTATGGCTTTCCCATCTGTTCCCTCTTATTCTATGTATCTCAGTTCTAGATTTTTGTGTATAGTTACAATAAGTTTATGTAAAATAAATTTTTATATATATGTATATATATATACAGTAATCTCCCCCCCTCCCCCACCGCACACACCTTATCTCCATTCCCCTTTGCAGATTCAGATCTTTACTCTCTCTCTTTTTCTGTTTTTGTTGTCTCACAGTATCCCTCTTTATGCTTATGTTCCTTTCTAAGTTGCAGTAGCTGTTGTTTTCTTTTTAAAGCATTTTTGACCTTTAACCATTATATAATATTTTAGCTTATAATATTCTCTTTTTAATAAGGGGTGAACTTTTCTGCTTCTGTATGCTTGCTGGTCATCTTACACATAATCATAGATTTGTTGTTGTTGTTGTTTCAGATAGAATGACCCCCTTCAATATTTCCTGTAATACGGGTCTTGTGGTGAAAAATTTCCTCAGCATTTGTACATCTGAAAAGGTCTTTATTTCTCCTTCATATCTAAAGGAGATATACTATTCTTGGCTGGTAATTTCTTTCTCTCAATAGTTTGGACATTTGGATGGATGACTCTCACCTAGTTTGTAAGGTTTGTGCTGAGTAGTCAGTTGATAATATAATGAGTGTTCCTTTATAGGTCACTGTCTTTTTTCTCCTGTCTTCTTTTCCCTTGAGAATTCTTTGTCATTAATTTTTGACAATTTTAATATAATGTGTCTTGGAGAAGGCTTTTTTTTGGTTAAGACGATCGGGTGTTCTGTTTGCTTCTTAGATTTGATCATCCAGTTCTTTCCATAGGTTTGAGAAATTCTCATTGACCTTTTGTTTGAATATGTTCTCTGTTCCCTTCTCCTTCTCTTCTGGTATAACCATTATTATTATAATATTGCTTTTTTCTGATGATTTCAGATAGTTCTCATAGAGTTTTTTTTCTTTCTCTTTTCTTTTTTTACTCTCAAGTCTCTCTCTCTTCCTTCTGTGTCATTTCCTGATTTCTGTCTTTGATATCACTGATTTTTTTCCTCCATCTGGTCAGCTTTATTTCCTAGGCTTGCTATTTTATTCTTCATCTCTTTTAGTGAGTTCTTCATCTCCAAAGTTCTAGTTTTATCTTTTTTCAATCTCCTTGGTAAAGTATACCTGTTGTTTGTTAATTTTGTTACTAAGTTCTTTGAACTGTCGGTCATAATTTTCTTGCATCTAATGGAGTTTTTCCAGAAGTACAATCTTGAATTCTATCATTTAAATCACATCTTTTTATATCTTTAGGCTCATTTGTGGGGGGTGAGGGGGGTTTTTCACTTTCTTTCTGAGCTGTCTTGTCACCTTGGTTGTTGATGGTATCTGATGAACTATTTCTTCACTTAGGCATTAATAAGAATGTAATGTAATCTTCTGATGCTCAAATGCACAGATCTTTCAGATATGCTTGTGTGCAGGTTAGGTGTTATTTATTGAAAGGTAGGTATTCAGCTTCTTATAGTTTCAATGAGAGAGATCAGGGGCAATCCCTCAAGTCACCATACTTCTGATGTCACTCCTTAATCCTATCACTTTGTTTTACCTACCCCCGCCCCCCGCCTCACAACTTTCTTTATATTGGGCAACCATTAGTTTGTTCTCTGTATCTATGAGTCAGTTTCTGCTTGGTTGTTCATTTATTTTGTTTTTTAGATTCCACATATAAGTGAAATTATATGATATTTGTCTTCTTCCATCTGACTTATTTTACTTAGCATAATACCCTCTAGGTCCATCTATGTTGTTGCAAATGGTAAGATTTCATTCTTTTTTTTTATAGCTGAGTAATATTCCATTGTATATAGGTAACACCTCTTCTTTATCCATTCATTTATTGATGAGCATGTAGGTTGCTTTCATATCTTGGCTATTGTAAATAATGCTACAATGAACATAGGGGTGAATATATATTTTGTATTATTATTTTGGATTTTTTTGGATAAAAATGGTGTAAAAAGGTGGTCTAGTTTCATTTTTTGCATATATTTGTCCAGTTTTCCCAATACCATTTATTGAATAGACTGTCTTTACTCCATTGTATATTCTTCCTCTTGTGTTATAGATTAATTGACTATATAGGCATGGGTTTATTTATGGGCTCTCTATTCTTCTCCATTGCTCTATGGATCTGTTTTTTATGCCAGTGCTATGCTGTTTTGATTATTATAGCCTTGTAGTATAGTTTGATATCAGGTATCATGATACCTTCAATTCTGTTCTTTCTCAAGATTGCTGTGGCTATTTGTGGTCTTTTGTTGTTCCATATCAATTTTAGAATTGTTTGTTCTAGTTCTGTGAAAAATGTCATTGGTATCTTGATAGAGGTTGCATTAAATTTAAAGATAGCTTTTGGTAGTATGGACATTTTAATGATGTTAAATCTTCCTAACCTTGAGCATGGTATAGGCTTCCATTATATGAACATAACACAGTTTATTTATGCATTCACCTACAAAGGACATGATAGTTGCTTCTAATTTTTGTCAATTATGAAGAAAGCTGCTATAAACATTTTTTTTGCAGTTTTTTGTGTGGACATAAATTTTCAACTCACTGGTGCAAATATTTAATAATGAGATGTCAAGTAATACAATAAGATTTTGTTTAGTTTTCTAGGAAACCATCAAACTGTCTTTCAAAGTGGCTATAACATTTTGCATTCCTACCAGCAATAAATGAGAGTTCCTATTACTCTACCTGTTAGCATTTTTCTTGAAATAGCATTGCATTTATAGATTAATTCTGGAGTACTTGGCCTTTTGATTTTATTTAGTGGTATTAGCTGAGAGTAAAATAGATCCTTCAATATATGTAATTTTCATTTATATCCCCAAACAGCATTTTAATGTTTTCTCTACACATGTTAGGAGACAATTTTTCATGGGTCTCTTATGTTTCCACATGTCTTGTGTTTCTGCCTTTGTTCCAGACTATCTGTTCAAGAATGTTTGTATAGTAATTAGCCTTAAAAAAATAGAGATAGTGTTTTCCTCTTGAGCAAAGGGCAGGCATACTTAATGTCTAACATAAAAAAAAATCATGTTCCTTTAGCTCAGGATTCTTCAGTATTGCAACTTGTTGCATGTGCAGGTATCACCTGGTTCCTCTTTTGTGTTGCCCTATGGGAATTAGAGCTCAGAAAATTTGCCCAAGAAATGCTAATACTCTTGATTGCTGTGAATGATAAAATTCTTTGTCTCTGTCCCAGTTTTGTGTCTTCTGCCAGTATCCATGAATCCTTGGTGGACTAAACTGATAAATTGCAAGTAAGGTAAACTATGATAGTTGCTTTGTAGGAAAAAATATGCTGTTTAGTGGAAAAAGGATGTTTCTTATATATAAGGAAGTTATCATTACTAGTAAGTCTATTTTTAGACTTCTATTGTCATCAAAATCTATTATTTAGTTACATTTTCACCTTACTGAATTCTCTTATTGCTTCTAATAATTTTATAGTTAATTGCATGTGATGTCACCTCAAAAATATTTTGTTTCCTTCTTTCTAATGTATATGTTGCATGTCAATTGTATTAAGAAAAAATTACTTAAAAATCTAGAATGAATGTTTAATTTTATCAGATGATCTTATCTTCTTTTTTGATCTGTTAATAGACTAAGTTAACTACATAAATAAATAAACTACATAAACTCTTAGTGTTTACTCATCTTTCTAACTTTAAACTCTATTTGGTCCTGATATATTATTTTTTAAAGAGTTGATGAATTATATTTTTACTACTCTTATTTAGGTATTTATGTTCATATTTATAAATTAGTTTTTAAGTTTTGATGTTATTGTGATATGTTTATTAAATGCTGTAACAATATATAATGACCCTATAAAAAGTATTGGGGATCTTTTTTCCCCTTCCATTATACTATCTATCTATCATCTATCTATCTATCATCTATCTATCTATCTATCTATCTATCTATCTATCTATCTATCTATCTATTCCATCTTTATTGAGATATAATAGACAATTAGTTGCTGGTATTTACCTTATAAAATTCAATGAATTTTTTTCCAATTATAGCGAGCATACAATGATACACCGTGTCAGTTGTATAGCATAATGATTAGATATCCACATAGCTTGCAGTGATCACCTCACTAAATCTAGTACCTATCTTCTCTCTTACATATTTATTACATTATTAACCCTCTTCCCCATGCTACAGTCTACATCTCCATGTCTATTCTGCAACTATCCATTTGTACATCTTAATCCCTTTGACTTTTTTTTCCTCTCCCAAATCCCCACCCATCTAGAACCCTCTAAATATTCTCTGTATCTATGAGTTTATTTCCACTTTTGTTGTTGTTGTTGTTGTTGATTTTGTTCTTTGGATTCCACGTGTACATGAAATTGTGCGATATTTGTCCTTCTCTATCCAACACATTTCATTCATCAAGGGAATATCTTTTTCTACCCCCTTCTTTTTAGTCTGTATCTGTCTTTTAATCTGAAGTGAGTCTCTTGTAGGCAGCATATGTAGAGGTCTTGTTTTCTTATCTTTTCAGTAACTCTATCTTTTGGGTAGAGCACTTATTTCTTTCCATTTGAGGTACTTGTTGATAGGAATGTTATTCCTATTTTTGATACATGTTCTTTCTCTTTAAAGAAGTCCCTCCAACATTTCCTGTAATAGTGGCTTGGCGTTGATGAATTTCTTTAGGTTATTTTTGTCTGGGGAGCTCTTTATTTGACCTTTGACTCTAAATGATAGCTTGGCTGGTAAAGTATTCTTGGTTGTAGATCCTAGGTTTTCACCACTTTGAATATTTTGTGCCATGCCCTTCTGTTCTGCAATGTTTCTTTTGAGAAATCAGCTGCCAGTCTTATGTCTGTCTGTCTGTCTGTCTGTCTGTATTTCAGTCTCATCAACCCATGGTCCTTCTCACCACCTCCTTCCTATGCTCCAGTAATACCAAACAGCTCTCAAGTCCCTGACTGAAAGTGCCAGAAAATGGTCCACTTCTGTGCTTTTCTCTTGCTAGTTTTAAGATTCTCTATTTGTATTTAACCTTTGGCATTTTAATTATAATATATCTTGGCATGGGCCTCTTTGGCTTCATCTTGTTTGGGACTCTCTGAGCATCCTGACATTGTATGTCTATTTCCTTAGGGAAGTTTTCAATCATTACTTCTCCAAATAGCTGCTCAATATCTTGTTTTTCTTCAGGTACCCCTATAACACAGATATTTTTACCTTTAATAGTGTTCCATAGGCTCCTTAAATTATTATTAAAGTCTTGGCTTCTTTTTTCTTGCCATTCTGATTAAGTGTCTTTGGCTTTCTCATCCTTTATATAGGCCATTTGATCCTCTTCTTTATTCACTTTGTTTATTCCATTTAACGTACCTCTTATCTCAGATAATGTGTTCTTCATTTCTTACTGGTTCCCTTTTATAATTTCCATTTCCATTTTTATGTTTTTTAAAATCTCTTTGTTGAAGTTCTCGCTGAATTCATCTATACTTCATGTAAGTTCATTGAGCATCTTTACAACTAGCGTTCTGAACTCTGCATCTGTTAGAGTGCTTGACTCCATTATCTCTGTTGTGTTTTCTCATCTGGTTTCTTCTTCGTCTTCCCATTTTGGCTGCCTTTCTGTGTCTGTTTCTATGTTCTAATCAAGTTTCCTACATCTCCCAGTCTCATTAGCTTGGTTTTGTGTAGTAGGTGTCCAGCAGCTCAGTCCTGAGAGAGGTTCAGCTGCAGGCCAAGTTTAGCCCCAGACTCTGTCCCTCCAGGGCCACCTGTTAAGATTCAGGAAGCAATCCATAGATGCTATGCTCATAGTTGTCTCAAAAGGCCATACCCGAAACTGAGGCCAGCTGCCACCAGTGTGAGTCTGGGTGTTGCTCAGCAAAGGCACCTGACTAAGTCAGAACACACCTGGATGTGGCTTGGGTGGGATCATGAGTTGAGGGAAGGGAGGTTTCAGGGAATCCTCTGGGTGGAGTGACCTCTGTTATTGAGTTTGATGATGACTCTGCTATGGGGGCGCTGATTCCATGCACTGAGAGGGAGGAGGGCTCAACAGAGGAATTATGGATGCTGCCAGCACTTCTGTACAGATAGAGTCTCACCCCAGCCCTCACTCTGACAATTCAGTGTCCCCCTATATAGTCCCTGGTGCCCCCTGAGTTGCCTAACTGCCACTGTTGCTCAGTGCAAGTGGGTTGGTTACTGTGAAACTCTGCTCATGGACATGGCCTCTTTAAGAGATGTCTGCAGCTGCTGGCTGCCGCTGTTGCTGCCACAGCCTCTTTATCATTCAGTGTCTTGGGACCAGGCAGCCTTGTGTCCTGGCCCTGTCCTACCTTCTGCTATTGCAGGGTGATTTCTTAGATTTCTCCCTAGTTATATGGCTTATTCATCTAGATATCAGGTGATTTTTCCTTGCTGTTTGTTCATTGTTTCTGTTACAACTTTAATTTGGTCGCCAGAGGGATGAGCAGAGCCTCTATCATCTACGCCATTTTTTTTTTCTCTCCTGGGAACTTTTTTTATGTTTTGGAATAGTTTATTTATAATGAAATTTTATATCCCTTAAACATTTATAGAATTACATTATTTGCTTTAATGCTTTTTAAATGGGAAGCTCTTTAGTAACATTTTTAATTTTTTCTTTTACCTTTTATGAAACTCCTATCTTGGGCCATTTTTATTACTATTTGGTTTGCTACCCTGTCCTAGTTTAAAAATATCTCATAGCACTCTTATTACCCCAGCTGGACTCTAATGATCACAGTGCCTAGCATATTGGACACATTCTACTTTGCTTAATACTGACTTGTAAGTTGATTGAACTAACTCCTTAAATATACCTAACAAACCAGTACCTTCAGTTTATCTATGCGATGAGCCCGAAATCTGTAAAGTTTAATGGGTGTTTTGTGAGAAGAATATTCAATGATCAAATATATTTTATAAATTCTTGCTTAAGTAAGGGACCAGGTTTCTTTATTGTAGAATATCACAGAAACTTGGACATGCATAGACTCTCAGAGAGGATACAATATGCACATTTATTTTTTTAAAATTTATTTGGTCATAAAATTTCCTTCTGGCCCCCTGCCAAGAGAGTGACTCATATATTCCTGAGCAATACTATGCAGAATGTACTTTGTAAGTATTTTTTAGAAATTTTATTTTTCAACTAATCACTTTTATCAAAATATAAGGCTGTCATAGGTGGAAATTACAAAAAAGTTGTCATTCATTACAGTTTAAAGACCATTGTTTTTTGGAAACTTGGTGATGTGCCACTTGTACATAACACACACCTTTGGCATCTCCTATGATTCCTTTGCTGTGATTTAAATTTTTTTACTGCAACTTAAAAGTGTAAGAGAGTTAACTTCTCATAGAGTGAATTTTGACCAATGGGAGACGGGAGGTTGGCGGGAGCAGGGCAGGCTTATCCCCTACTGTTGTCTCTACACAGCCTTTCTAGAGTTATCTTGTGTGCTGAATGGATGCATCTGAAAATATCTGCTACATCTCTTTGTGGCTTGGCATGAACAGTAGCCAGAATGCTAACACACTGCCTTACATCTTTCTTCACCTCATTTTCCTTTGTGCTCATTTTTCCTGCCCTATATTTGTATCTCACAAATAAAATATCAGACTCTGTCTTTTTAGGGAAACCTAACTAAACACTGCTTTAGATATGGTGTCTAACCAGCTTTCGGAATGATTTTTTTCATATGTAAAGATAAACATACAGATGTAAGGATATATATATATATATATATATATATATATATATATATATATTAATATACAAATTGAAATTCTAGATGCCAAGCAGAATTTCCAAGAGTCGTTGATCCTATTCATTCTCTAATCATGTTTTGAGGGCTTACAACAAGCTGGGTTTGATAGTAGGAGACCATGATGAGTAAAACCTGATTCATGTGCTCCGGGAGACCACCATGTAGTGTGGAGGATGCAGACAAGCATGAGGCAGAAACATTGCAGTGAAGTAATGTAAGTAGAAATGCAGATATATATGATAGTGCACCGGAGGCTGGCAACAAAACCCCACAATGAGACAATGATCAGAGGGAGCCTCTCCAGAACTGATTTCAAGTGAGTTGTATAGGGGTAGGGGTGTGATAGGGATGGGACCATTTCAAGCAAAGGTGGCATCTGTGTATGAAAGCACAAAAGTGGACCAGATCCTGGCACTTTCAGTCAGGGACCTGAGAGCTGTTTGGTATAGCTGGAACTTAGGTAAAAGGTGGTAAGAAGGGCTATAGGTTGATGAGACTGAAATCCAGACAGTCACATAGAACCCAGTTCAAGAACGGTCCTGAGAACCTGCTAAGGAAGCTTCAATTTCATCCTGAAGTCAGTGGGGACAATGAAAGGATGTTAAGCTGAGGGAGGGATGGTGCCATAGTTTTAAAATATGTCTACAAAGTCTATGACAATGTTGTGGTTTTGTAAAATTAACACTTGTTAAGTAGTGCCTCATGGTATCAGATGGTGAGCCATGATTCAACACAAAAACCACAAGGAAAATTGAAATAGAGACCTACTCATAGGTCCTGGAGAAAGTATGCAACATGGCTGGAGGGGCCACACGAGGAGGTCAAGGCAGGTTGCAGGCACAGATAGTGGCAGAACCAGGGCATGTGCCTTTATTAAGGACTGTGGAGGAATTGCTTTGGTGTTCCTGAGCTAAGTCCAGATTGGTCAATTAAAACCTCGAATTGTGGGGTTTGATAAGTTCCAGGGGCTCACAAGGGGAAGGACCTGGGAGGTGGGGGAGGCAAGTGCTGACAAATGATCACAAGTGCTATTGGAAAGTTATATTGGAAATTAACTTTGTGACTCTGCAGGTTTTTATTTAGGACATGGGCTTGCTGAAGGGCTGAGGTCAGTTTAAAGGTCCCTGCTGACTGGTTTGCCAACCAAATGAATGCTGGGGCAGCAATTTCCAGGAGTAGTTTAGCTAAACTCTCAGCAGATGCACTTTTTTTCAAAAGACAAAGTCGAATTCTCCTCTTGAATGTGGACTGGACTTAGTGACTCACTTCTATTGAATAAAGTGGTGTAAATGACACTGAATTATTTCCAAGGCTAGGTTAGAACAGATAAGATAGCTTCCGACTGGGTCTCTCTTAGGGTTCTTGACTTTGGAGTTCTGTGCCACCATTTAAAGAGTCTGGCTACCTTGCAGCTGCCACACTAGAGGAACCACAAATAGAGACCATATAAAAATAGAGAGGGCAATGCAAGGAGACCCCAGTTGTTTGAGTCTTCTCAGTTTAGGTACCAGTCATGGGAGTGTGTGAGGCTTCAGGTGATCCCAGCCCCAGCTATTGCAGTCAAGGCAAGACCCTGAGTGAGACCATCTAGTTGAGTCCAGTCAAACTCCAGGATCATCAGAAATTATAATAATAAATCACTGTTATTGTTTTCAGCCATAATTTTAGGTTATTAGATTGGAATAGGTAAATGATACAGATGGCATGGTGAGATTTTCAGGTTAAGAATTCCAACCTCTCTGGTTTGAAGGGTGAAGAATGAAGACAGAGGGTAAAACCATGTGGGAAAGAAATGCTGAACTCTCAAGCCAAGAGACTCCAGAAACTACTTGGGTAACCTAATGGCTCTTCCTGATATGGGAGTCCTCCATTCACTGCAGGAGTTCCTAATTAATAAAATATTTGTGTAGGTACTGAAGCCTATTTTAACCCAAGAAAAATGAGCCAGTGGGGACCTGGAGTTCAAACAACTTGGCAAGTTGAAATGTTTGGCTTAGGTTGAAGTCTATTTGGCTTAGCCTAGACACTTACTGGAAGATTGCAGCCTGCAGCTGAGGACTGAGCTCTCACATTCAGCTCACACAGGGGAGAATGGAAGAC
Organism: Rousettus aegyptiacus; assembly: GCF_014176215.1. Taxonomy (NCBI): domain Eukaryota; kingdom Metazoa; phylum Chordata; class Mammalia; order Chiroptera; family Pteropodidae; genus Rousettus; species Rousettus aegyptiacus. The sequence continues at coordinate 38,858,043 of NW_023416308.1, read as the reverse complement.
CAAGAGAACAGCCAGACCACAGCAATCCCTCATGTAGCACTGGTTTTGTGTCTGACATAATTCTGAATGCTGTATATCCATGGAGATGATCAATAGAGGTCAATAGAGTTGGTCCAGTGTTTAGTTTAGGTTGCTATGAGAAAAATACTATAGATTGGGCACTCATATCCTGCGGCTTAAATAACAAGCCTTTACTTCTCATAGTTCTACAGGCTGTAAAGTCCAAGATCAAGACACCAACAGATTTGGTGGATGGCTGTCCTCTGGAGGAAAGGGCAAGAGAGGTCTCTGAGGTCTTTTATAAGGGTGCTAAGTGTTCTTATTGCAAAACAAAAATAAAATTAAAAAAAAAAACAACAATAAAAAGAACAACAAAGGGACACAAGGAAACTCTAGGAGGTGTTGGATGTGTCTATCTTGATTGTAGTGATGATATCAGGGGTGCTTGGAAAGTCATCAAATTGTACACATTAAATATGTGCAGTTCTTTTTGTATAAATTATATCTCCATAAAGCTGTTAAAAAATTAGTTATTACTTTTGCACTTACAAAGCAGGTTGCTTTGTCTCTATCACTGTTCTCTCTCTGCCTTATTCTTTAGTTATTTATTTCTCTGTATTCCTCTACTTAACTAGGGCTTCTTGAAAGAAAGGTGCTTTCCCCGCCCCCCGCCCCCCCGTTATTTATTTTCGTATTTCTCCAGTGCCTAGTAAAATGGTAGGAACAAAGTAAGTTGTCAATAAATTGAATTTGCATGGGGGAAGACCAGATAAAAAAGAAGGGAGTTGGTTGGGCTTCCGTTGTCATTTCTCCTTAACTCTATGTATGAACAAAATGACTCTACCTAGCTACTTAGTATCTGAATTCTCTGGGTCAGCATGATGACCCCTAGCTCTTTCCCATAACACCAATCTTACACTCTGCTCAGGAAACAGCCTCACCTGTGGTTGAGATTTGGTTGTGGTCCAAGGTGGTTTTGAAGGAGACTATTCTACAGACTTTCTATAGTGTTGACTGTATCTCTTTTGCCCACACTCAGAAAGAATGAAACATTTTCAGTTTTAGCCAGAAATTTATACCTAGGTCCTCAAACTACAGTGGTGTTTTACTCCTCCATTTTTTTGTTTGTACAAATATTAACTTTAATGACTTTAAAAATGGTGTCTTATTAAACAGATCTCTTTCGTTTAAATTAACTCCTTGCCTGTACAGAATGAGAACTGATATTTATAAGGATAATATTTATTGTACATGTACCTATTATTTTCTGAATCTTTCCCCCTATTTTTATTGATATATAATGGGCATACAACACTGTATAAGATTAAGGTGTACAGCATAATAATTTGACTTACGAATATTATAAAACAATTACCACAATAAATTTAGTTAATATCCATCATATCATATAAATACAAATATTGTTTTCAAGCAAGGACCAGCTACTTGAGGTGCATAGGACCCAAATCTATGACATTGGCTTTTGAGAAAAGAAAGCTTTTTGTTGCTGAGTTGACCTGCAGGAAATGAGGCACCACTCAAATCTGTCTCCCTGATTTGTGTTCTGGACAAATTTTAAGGGTTAAGGAGAAAAGGTTGGTATGTAGTAGTGCTGGCAGGGCAAGTTTTGATTGGAGGGTTTTGGAACTTAGCTAATTATGGTATGCAGTCTAGGGGAAGAGAAAGCACAGAGGAATTCCAAACTGGCAGGGTTTGCTTTGTCATTTCTATATTTGCTCACATTTAGTCGTTTTGAGGACAGGGTGGCACATGCACAGTGCTGTCTCTTTGTTTTAAAGATTTATTTTCCCCCAAGGAACTCATTGTACCAATCTTCGTGAAATCCTTAGGCAAAGAGAATCTGTAATCTATAGATTTTTAAAGTTTTTTTTTGAAAGTCTTCTGAAAACCTTGCTTGAAAACAAGCAAGTTACACTGAAGAGACCATTTTGTGTGAAAGCCTGCCTATATCCATCCCTATTTATTATAATGTATTGAATATCAGGTTATATTGTTAAACACTGCCCCAGTTTTAACTAACATTCTCAAATGTTTATAGTGTAGTGGTGAACCAAGAAGGAAACAATGTAAAATAGCCTGAAAATAGATTTAACAAAGCTTATATTCTTTACTTTCTACTTTAGCAGAGAATGGAACCACCTTCAGGCCTATTGATTCCAACATTTTTTTTTGTAAATAAATGACTTGACTTAGTTGCCTGGTGTCATTTGATGGAGAACCAACAGTAGAGTTGGAAGTGAGGTATTGACTTTAGTGACATCCTCCGAAATGACAATAGATAGAAAAAAAATGGGGTGAAATCTTCAAGCAAGAGCAGTCATCTTGCTTCAGGGGAAACACTTCTAACATAAACCTAAGTCATAAAGAGATGTTACATTATTGCTTATTCTATTTAAGAAAATAGGAACATACCTTTTAGAAATATTCTCTCTAAATTAATTTAAAAAAACAAATTAAGGTTATATATATAAATAATGTCATAATCGTTGTCCCATCTCAAGAAATTTCTGTGACTAAAAAAGATATACTGCAGCAACTAAAACAATTCTAAAATATTACCATTTTACTCTTCTGTCTCATGCACATGAGGACAAATATGCAGATTGCAGCAAAACTTCTAATCCTTTACAAATTTCCTCAAAATAAGGGTTCTCACCCTTTCTCATTCCACTCTCCAGCTTTATCTCCTACCAGATCCTCATTCTTTTCTTCTTGTCTACTTTATCTACTTTATCCTAACTTGGTGTCACTGTGTTTCAGGGGCCTGGCCTCTCTTCCTAGATCTTGGCCTAGATCCTATTAGAAAAATGGGAATGCAGCTGAGCCAAGCCAAATTCTCAGCAAGTAAGGAAAGGGAAAATCCAGAAAACACATAAATTAACCTTTCTCTCTCTCTACCACAAAAGGATGAAATTCATTTATATTTTTGTTTCACAATTTCTTTTTTTTAAAGAAATGTTATTCTTTCTATTATCTTTTTGAGACTTTCTGTATACTTATTTAAAAATCATATTGAGATTGTTCTATTTATATTTTATTAGGATTAATTCTCTTGTCTCTTTTCTCTTAGTATTCATTTTCCTTGTGTGCTTTGGAAAACAGCCAAATAAATCAACATTTGGAAGCTGAATTCATTTTCAATAAAGTATAAGTAATATAATAATCTTAGAATGATTTGAAAATGCAGGTTTTTGAATGAGAGTTTTCCCGCTTTCTGCAGTCACTCTTTCCTATATATAGTTTTGTGATTGACTCCACTCGTTTCCCTATAATCTTCAGTTTAGAAATTAGGTCTTATCCTGATGGCACGGAGTTCCTCCTCATTAGTAATCATGGGGAATTACCTCAGATGTGACAGGTGCCTTGTCCCAGGTTCTGTAAGTGTGCCCCTCTTGCTCTCTCTCTTTTTCCTCTGACCATAAGTACCTTTTATACAATCCACAGTGGTCACAGCTTTTCCAGTTCCTGTTTCCTGCCAGTGAGTCTGGCTCTGTTTCCCTCCTCTCTTTGTTTTCCTTCAGGGCTAGGATTCCTTCCCCGTTTTCAGACCAGGGGTTCAATGTATGTGGCTTCGGCCCCAATTTAGAATTCCACTTCTGGCCTTGTACAAAGTAGTACTCAAATGTATAACTGAATAAATTAATTAATCTTGTTTTTGAAAGCAGTTATGTCCTTTTGACTTTGAAAATAACTATTAATTGTTGAATTGGACATGTAAAAATGGATGCATATTTACCATAGGCTGAACTTCAATTTTCTGGAACTCCATTTAAAGGCAATAGCTTTTTCTTTGCTGACACTTGATAAATAAACAAACTGTAACTATACTTATGGGTGAGGAGGAGATGATGAGCTTAACATAGCAGGCTACAGCACAGAGAATCAGGAAAGGAAAAGTTCCCATAACTTATTAGTTGTATTGGAATTCGCAAAGTCATAAGGTCTTGGGAGTTGTAAAGGAACATTGAGAACATCTAGGACAAACTCCACAATATTTCTAATGGATATTCTTCTGGCCATTTGAATACTTACTGTGATGGAGAGCTTATTACTATACTAGTTAACTCAAACATTGGGAACATCAAATTTTGTATATTGGGCCTAAAAGCATATGCTATACATTTCTACCCATTGGTCTGCAAAACAAATCCACTTCTACATGATGCAAGTATGCACCCTTGAGTTTCATCTGTTGGATAAAATACCCCCGATCGTTTGACTGTTGAGTACTGATGCAGAGTGGAGTCTCTACGGTTAGGCTTAGGTACGATTATTTATTTAGCCCAGGGGTCAGCAATCTTTTCTTATAAAAGGCCAGATCACAAATATTTTAGACTTTGTGGGCTCTATAGTCTCTCTCTACTGCAACCACTGAGTCGTACAATTGTATCATGGAAGGAGCCGCGGACAACATGGCTATGTTCCAATAAAATTTTATTTACAAAAACAGGGGCAGGATGCGACTTGGGCAGTAGTTTGCTGATCCTGAATTTAGCCATGGTTTCTGGACTCATTTGTTTAATCAACTTTCTTGCTCCTCCATACTCTTAAAGTATGGCCTGCATATTTGAGAACAGCATTTCGGGTGAGGGTGATCAACACACAGTCCAGTAGGCTTCTTGCTTCCTAAGAACACTGATATGGGCAGATAGTACCATGCAGTGTATAGATGCACAGGGAATACTTGCTCTGCCACAAACTAGCTTGGTGCCCTTGAGCAATTATTTATCTTGTTCTGAACCTTAGCTTCTGCATTCTTAAAATCAAGATTCTTACACCTGTCACGCAGAATTGCTTTGAAGATCTGGGTTAAATCATGTGGTGTACATGGCATCGTTCAGGCATTTAGAAAGCAGATATATATTTTAGTTATTATAAATGATTATGTACTGTTACATTCTATTGCGACTAAGCTTTCTGAGCCCATCAAACTAAAGTGAGGAAAATTCCACTCTTTAAAATTAGGTTATGACAGTCAGCTTCTGCTCATTCTATCCTCTGTGCTTCCACCTGTTACCCAATTAACACCCTATTATGCTGAACACCTGCCCGGAAGCCATTAGTAGGCTCCTTTCCAGCACTCTCATTGCCACCTCACTGACCCAGAGTGCCCTGGGTCCACTGCCAATTCTCACAGGTGTTTGCCTGCAGGAAGGCTTTAGGGTTTGCTGAGCTTTCCCTGGGACAAGAAATTAATGTGGTAATTAATGCAAATATCTTTGCAGAAGCTTCTCTCATGGGCCTTAATCAGAACAGATGATCTTCATATTTCTTTACCTTCGAAAATATAACTCCCTCTCCTCCCCTTCTCTCTTTTCCTCTCTCCCTCCCTCCTTTTTCCCTCTCCCCCAACCCCCAACCTGCATGTTGCTGGGTGGGCAGGGCAGGAACACACTGACTAAGGGAAAGAGACAAGGAGAAAGGAGAGGGGCCAATGGAAAAAAAATGACAATGGGAGGACAGAGGGAGAAAAAACAGCTCCCTAATCTGTACCAGGCAGTGAGAGAAAAGTTCAATGATATAGCTTTTGAAATCTTACCTTACACCTTCTCAAGTTTAAACAGAGGGAAATGTGAAGGTCTGGTAATCTCATCACTCTTCCAATAAAATAGACTAATAAGCAACTTCCTAAGTGGTTCCCGCACAACTCATGTAAGGCTGGATTCTCTGCAGTGGTTACAATTGCTTTTGTTGAGCCACATATGTACAATCTTGGAGTGCAAGATGCCAGCGATGGACTTGCACTAACTCCCCCACTTGCTAGTATGATGACTAAAGGGTGCTTAACAAGAAGTTGCACTCATAAAATCATTGCCTGTAGAACTTCCAAGATAGAAGAAAGCTCAGAGAAGTGCTTCTCAAGCAGAGAATATAATATGAACCACCTGAGGCCCTTGTATAAGGTATATTCTAATTCAATGTATCTGGGGTGGAGTGGTGATTTTTGCATTTTAACAACCTCCCAGGTGATGTCCATGCTGCTGGACCACACTTGAGTAGCAAGAAGATAGACCAATTTCATCTTGAGTCAGTCTAAAGGGCCACTGCTTCAACACAGCACCTGGCTTTTATTACTAATACTCAGGCTTAGTTGCATAAAACAGGTTAGATGAACATAAAGATCAGTATCAGTGGTCCCAGAGCTTATTTGTGCATTGAGCCTGTCCACTGAGTCTTGAGTTCGACTGTGAATCTTCCAGAGTAGTCTGTACTCATTGACTCTGACTATAAACCAGTATTTGATCCATGTTACACTCTAGTAAGCCTGTTTCATATCTGACAAATCCAAGACCCCAAACCACATGGTGGGTAACTTTTGTAAGGGTAGAAACTGCTAATGTTCTAAATTAAAAAAGAATAGGAAATAAAGTTGTGATGCAGGACAGGGAAGATTTCCCCAAGTGGCTTGGGGAAAACCAAGCCCTACACTGAGAGAAAAGGGTCCTTTGGCTGAGAATGTAGAAAGAACTCAATGTATATGCCAAAATTAGAGTCAAAAGGAAAGTTTATTAGAAAAGGGGTAATATTCCACAGAGTGTGGTCTCCTCTCAGAGGCAGAGAGTGAGAGAGCCTAAGAGAGACACGGACAGTGAGAGAGAGAGAGCAAAGAGTACCAAGAGAAAGACAGTGAAAGAGACAAAGAGAAAGATACTGAGAGGGACTAAGAGACTGAAAGGAAAGGCAGTGAGAGGGACCACGAGTGTTTGGGGGAATTTAGTTTATATATAATTCTTTAGTTCTGCGGTTTACAGTTTAAAGACTTTTCTCTGATGTGGATGTATAATGAGGAAGGGGGAGGGGAAAGGGAAAAGTATGTAGCCTGAAATGCTTGCTGGCAGTTCCCAGCCTTTAGTCCATTGGTTTCCTATAGTTAGTTTTAACCATAAGGAATGAACGATTTTATTTTGTGTAGGGCAGCCACTTACAGATTCTGTTGTTCCTGTTTCCCCTTCACAGGTGTGGGGAGATGGATTGTCAGCAATACCAGTGGCAATCTTCCTTTGTTCTAAAGGTATCCTAGCCTTGCTGCAGTCCTGATCAGTATACTGCAGTCTCTGAATACAGCTTAATTTAACATTTTAATTCTTTTGCTTCCTTCCTACATTAGTTGGAAGACCAGAGTTGAGTCAGCAGAGACCAGAATTGAGTCAGCAGAGACCCTAACTTTTACTAGCAAAATAGTTAACCTTTCTGGGCCTTGGTGGTATCTGTAAAATAGGATAACGTACTATAGTACCACTTACCTTGAAAGGTTGATGGACAAAGAAAACAATCCCTAAAACCATAAATGGCAATAATACATGTGAAAATACTCTATGAAGTAGCAATATTTTGAGACAAAATGCATAAATATCTCATTTCTGCAGAATAAAACCAAAGAACAAGGCTGCGCATATTGCTCTGTGTACATCAAGGATGAGTAGCAGAGTCTGGGTGCCCTGTATAGGTCTAAAAGATTTATGCCAAGAGACTGCACTTTCTTAACCAACTATCAAGAACTGACAAATAAGATGTTTTATGGGGACAACGGGACAGAATCGTTAAAACATGAAATGTCTTAGAAATCTGAACTTTCAGTTTCTCTGTAATTACCCTACTTCTCTGTTGACACACAGGTTTCCTTGTCATCAGGGGAGGCATTCAGTTACAACAACTTCCAAGTCCAGTCCAAGAAGTTTATTGTTAAGGTTATAAAACTCCAGGGAGGGGCAAATTTCCTAGTCTTCCTGGCTTTGCATGGCTGCTCCATGAGTAAGATCATAGAACCAGTGAAACTGAGAGCTGATGGGTCTTTTGAAATTGTTTCATCAAAGTCCCTCAGTTTCCAGACAAGGTGCTGCTGTGCTGGCCAAGACCACACTGCTCGTTAGAGGAGAGCCAGGGCTGGGATTTGTTGCTCTAGACCCCGCCAGGTGTCTTCCTTTATACCAGGTTGTCAGTTATTCTTTAGAAGCATAGCAAAATTCAGCAGAAGGTTTCCTCTCTTTGGGTAGCAGACAAAAGAAACCTGTTTGTGCTTAAAAAAAAATGACCTTGGCTGCCTCTGTGCCTGTAGTCAGGACCACCCAATCACCCAGGCTAATGCATCATTTTCTAGTGAAAAGCTTGTTACTGTTTGGGGCGATCTGAATTCTAGCATTGCCCCAGCAGCAACACTAGAGAGTCTTGGTTCTTGTAGATGCTGCAGAGAAAATTCCAGCACAGTGAAAATTGAGGTAAAAACAGGTGATGCCTAAACTGGCTAACTATGTGGAAACGAGGATATACTCCCTGTGAGAAGCAGATTCCAGCAAGGAAAGAAAGCTGTAATTCTGTGGAAGGGGTGAGTCTGTATTATATTTGTGCCATGATGGGTGGTTAAAAGGGCATTCTCAAGTGATTGGCACGTGAGGTCATTTTGATTGATACTTTGCTGTGATATAACACTTTACCTAATGTGTATGTGCTTACTCAGAATCCAGTCTGCTATAATTAGATTCATGAACTTCCGGGCATAGGCATGATATAATAATATCAGCCTCATTATATCAATGCAGACAGGTTAAGGTAGTACCTTCTATACACAAGCTTCTGTGGCCAGATTAAACCAGCTATTGGTTTATGGCCCTCGTTAGTCCTTTGTCTCTCAAGATGCAGGAGTGATTCTTTAACTACAAATGGGATATTATTTGGGTGGCCTCTGGACTGTCTCTGGGCTAGGCCTTTGTTTCTTTTTTCTGTCCTTGCTCATGTCTGACTACCTAACACTTGCGCTATCATCATCAGGAAATTCAATCAGATACTCCAGGGATCCAGGTAGAGACGGAGAAGTTAATACAAGAATTCTTTTATGGTGAGAGGTCATCTAGAAATCATATTTGTTTTCTTATCTATGGGTAGTGCTGCGGCCAAATGTACTTATTACTGTAAATATTAGTGGTTGTATTAGGTAATTAAGAAAACGATGATAATAATGTTAGAATTTTGGTGGCACTTTTAAGTTGTCCAAACATTTTTCTAGGACACCTAAGTTCTTACAGTTCTGGGTCTACCATACACTAACCATATGACCCTAGGACAATGAGTTCACCATCCTGAGTTTCAGGTTTATAATTTTTAAAATGTAGATTCCACTGTTAACTTCAAGAAAAGGAGCTGTAAGAATTGGCTTTAAGATTGTACTTGACAGACTAACACAATCATGAGTTAAATTTCCCCTCCCCTCTATTTTCCTTTGCTGAGTAACTCAGAGTTTTTTTTCTTTTAGTTTTGACTTAATTCGGTGTTTTTATATGTGCTCTAAGATGACGATCTAAATTTGAGACTGACGAAGAGGAAAGGGCTCTCTTCTGAAGTGATTAGCTTGGCTGTGAATCTTCAAAATAGATCCTCATTTACTCCAAATCCTTCAGGTTCTGCCATTCGTCAGAAATCCACATTTAGCATAGATACCCACACCTCGTGCCTGAGAACAAGAGAGTGTAGTAGCCCTAAAGTCTGCGGCACATCGTAATCACCCAGGAGCTTTTAGAAATCCTGATGCCCAGGCTGCACTCCCTTTTAGTTAGGCCAAAGTGGCTAAGTAGGGGACTGAGCATCAGTGTTTTTTAAAGATCCTATGGGATTTTAACATGCAGCAAGTCTGTAACTCACCGAGATGAGGGGCAGCCCCATGTGGATAAAGCAAAGCAGAACATGGTTTTCGGTCTTCATTTTGCTTCCCTTTAGATTAATTTTTATGGAAGATGATGAAGGGGGAAAAAAACTATAAAAGGTACAAATTGGTGAAATCAGGATGAGGAAGACGGTTAGATTAGAGAAAATATAAAGGAGGAGGGAGGGTAAATTAGGGAGGAGAAAAGACAGGGAGAACCCAAGAAGAGGCTATTGCAAGAAGATACCATTAACTTCACCATGAAAGGATTTGAGATGACATAGAATGTAGTGGGAAAGCTTAGGAAAACAGTGTCATCAAGAAATATGGTGAGACGTGGGTGTGTGGAGGTAAACATATCAGCTGTTGTATTGTAAGGATCTCCTGGGGAATAGTTCTGTGTTAGGGGACTCAGTCTTTATAACTAATTAAGAGAAGGGAATGATCCTTTCTGAAACATTGCTAATGTTCCCCAAGTGGAATTTATATACCAGGTTCAATTTATCCATTTATTAGGCAAGTAAAATTTCAGGCTGACTGAATTTACAAGTAAATTAAAAGTAAACAAGTAAGTTTTCAGTCTGCTTGACCATGTACTTCCCAGGTGCTTGTGTTGTCCAAGCCTAGAGAGATAATTACTCTTTTCTACTTGGAGTCTCGCAACACCTGAAACTCTTTTGTTGGGAAGCTTAGAGAGAGGTTATTAGATGCCCCAGAAAGAGTATTTGAGATTGCACATGGTTTTTTTGTGAATGGTTTAGCATCAGTGAAAAAAGGAGGCTTTGAAGCCAGGCAGGCACTCACCATGTCTGGAATAGTTGGCCGCTCCCAACAGCTCCCAAGGCACTTCATTGTAATTGTTCCCATGCCTGTATCCTCCATGAACCAAGGACTATGTGAGGTTGGAGACTGCTTTCTATGTTCCCCACTGACTCTTCACCACCTACATGCACCTGACATTTTGTAGATGCCAAATACATATCTGTCGAATGAATGAATACTGATTTTCTAGATTATAGCTGAATAAACTGGGTTGGGTTACTCACCCTCTCTGAGTTCCAGCTCTCTTTATTTGAAAAATGATGATAAAAATACATACCTCATGGAAGGTGTAGAGACAATTGTAAATGTTCCACATAAAGTGCCTTTAGGATATCTGGCCCAGAGTGGATGCTCTTTGTGTGATCACTGTTGCAGTTTTTGTCCAAGAGTTAAGCATGGAATTTACCTCCAATCACATTCCCTGTAAACATGCAGTGGTTCCCCTCCATGAGTTTTGATGGGCCCTATTTCAGCTTGGCTTCCAAATATTTTCCTTTTAAAATGAATCACAGTGGACACATTTTGACTAAGCTCAGTGTAAAATTATGGGTTTCCTAAATATAAAAACATGGCACAGAAGGCCAGTAGTCTTCCATGTTCTTCATGATGTTCATATGAACTAATACTGTTTAAGTACTTTATGTCCTTTAGGTGCTAATTCATGTTTAAGTTTTTATGTGCTAATCCTGTTTCTCTAAGAGAACAGACTTAGAAAATTATCTATGTCAATGCAGGGCTATGTCAGACTTATTTGCAAACATCATAACATATATTTATACTTAAGGCCAGCTGTTGGGCCCATTGCCACCTTGTTTCTGGAACTCTGGTGGCTGCAGGACATGGGTCATGTGCCAAACTTTCTAAACACATTTTTTTTCATGCTTATTTTCTTGCTATGAAGATCAATTTCATGATTGTTTCTAGGGTTTGGTTTAATCTCATGTTTTCTACCAGGAAATACACTATTCAAGGCAGAGATCTTTAGAATTTCCCTTTCCATCCCAGCTGTTGGAAGGTGGAAAATTACTTTTTCAATCTTGGACTTGGTGCCAGAATATCTGCATTCTAGCTCCAGCTTTGCATTAGTGAATCCCCTGCAAGAAACCTCAATTTTTTTCCTCTGTAAAAGAAAAACCGAGTTAGAATGATTGGTTTACAAACTATGCTTCAGAAGACTAAGATGTTCTGAGAACTTTCAGAAGACTTTATAGAGAAGAACATGAAAGCTCAATGAGTTCTCCCTTTACCCTGGTTTCTTCAGGCAAAGCAGCTCCCCCTTCCTCTGCTCTATGTATTAAATAGTGATTATCTTTTCCTCCTTCTTTCTCTTTCCCTCTGTTCTTTTCTCCTTCCCTTCTTTCCTCCCTCCCTCCTTCTCTTCCTTCCTTCCTTCCTTCCTTCCTTCCTTCCTTCCTTCCTTCCTTCCTCCTTCCTTCCTTCCTTCTCCCTTCTTTAAAAATTATGAGTTTTATAGCTGAATAAAGTTTGAAAAAAATGGAATAGGAATATCTCTGTAATTCTAATATTCTGTGGTTCTGATAATCCTTTGTATAAAAAAAAACATAAGAAATTTGACAATTTCTAAAGAGTCTGATTAAAGCATAAAACTTTCACAGCTTCCTTCAGACCCCATTTACTACTGAGCTCCTCCAGTAGGAAAGATATGAATAGAAAGACATTTGCATTTACACTTTCTTTTTGTTTTTCTTGTACATTTTCTTGTCCTTGTATATTATTATATTTCCCTTCTAGTGTCATCTTGAAAATAAACAGCTTCACTTATAATAACACAGAGAGAATAGCTTCTTTCCAAAATATTGAATTATTGGTGGCCTCCTATGTCTTGGAAGAGCAAAGAGCAAGAAAAGGCCCCTAGATAAAAGGCTAAGGAATTTCTGTTTCTATTTCTTATGTGGGCTTGGGATAGGGTCTGCCAAAATGTGGGCCTTCTCCTCTGTTCAGTCCAAACTATAACTTGATTATTTTAACCACCATGAGATACAAATGTTAGGACATCAAAACGTAGTGTCAAGAAATGCCTCCATGGAGTTGGGGGGATTCAAGATGGCATAGCAGATATTGGCTGTGCACACTTCCTCTAGCAACAACACCAAAATTATAACAAAACTACAGGGCAAACAGTATACAGAGTCATCAGAGGTCTGGCTAAACAGAAGCCTTACAACTAGGTCACATCGAATAACAGGTCACCTCAAAATGGTAGAAGGGCTGAAGATATGAAATGGCCTGGCCCCACAACTGCATGAGGCGATTGAGATTCAGGAGGGCTATCTTGGCTGCAGAGACACCTTCCATACCTGAGGAGTAAGGGGTCCTGGCTGCACACTGGGCTTCTCAGCCCAGGATTTCAGTGCCAGGAAGAGAAGTCCCGCACCCTCTGGTTCTGTGAGTGGTGGAGACCTTCCTCTTAAAGGGTCCATGCTCAGCTTTACTTGCCATTGGACTCAATTACTCTGAGCTCCAGCACTGGGGCAGCTGCTCAAGGGGTGCCAGGGAAATACGGGGAGTCATTGAGCTATTGAGCTTCAAGAGGGGAAGCTTATTCCTGGACAGAGATGCAGTCAGAAGCCATTGTTCCTTTGTTGAGCTTTCCCCACTCCCAGCCTACATATGCCAAAGCCATCAACCTGATTAAACAAGTCACTCCACCTATGGGATTCCCTGAGACTCTGCCTCTCCCAACTTGTAGGCCCACCCAAACTGCTTCCAGTGATTTCCTCCCTACAAACAAGCTGTCTTGGCTACTGCTGTGAACTTTCATAAAATCTCTCAAAGGCTTACAAAGCCCAAAGGAGCAACATTGGGCCTTGGCATGTCCTGTACCTCTTGCTAAACAGCTCAAGCCCTGTATCAGTGGCAGCTGGCCTCCATATCTGACTTGGTTCCTCAAGGCCAGCATGGGTAACAGCCATATGTGGATTGCTTAGTGACTCTTACCAGATGGCCCTGGAAGTATACAGGCTGTGGCTGAATTTGCTCTGCAGCTGATTCCTTCCAGGTCTGTGCCAAGGGGCCATACTGCATGCCTACTACATAAAGTCACTCTACTAAGACCAGGAGACTTAGAAGCCCTATCTAATACATAGAAACAGACACAGGGAGGCAGCCAAAATGGGGAGACAAAGAAGCATCTCCCACTTGACAGAACAGAACAAAGCTCAAGAAAAAGAATTAACCAAAATGGAGGCAAGCAATCTGCCAGATGTAGAGTTTGAAACACTGGTTATAGGATGCTCAAGGAACTTAGGGTAAGAGAACTCAGTGAGAACTTTAACAGAGAGATAAAAGCATAAAATGGAGATAAAAAACATAATAGGGAGCCTGTCAGAAATGAAGAACAGAATATTTGAGATGAAGAATACAGTAGAGAGAATCAACAGAGTGGATGAAATGGAGGTTGAATCAGTGACATAGAGGATGGGGTAGCAGAGGACACCCAATCAGAATAGCAACAAGAAAAAAAATTTTTTTAATGAAGATATTTTAAGGAGTCTCTAGGACACCATGAAGTATAAAAACATTCACATCATATGGGTACTGGAAGGAGAAAAGAGAGAGAAAGGAATTGAAAACCTATTTGAATAAATAATGATAGAAAACTTCTCTAATCTGGGAAGGGAAATAGTCATACAACCCCAGGAAGTTCAGAGAGACTCAAACAAGATGGACCCAAAGAGGCCCACACCAAGACACATCATAATTAAAATGACAAAGGTTAAATTCAGAGAGAATCTGAATTAAAAGAAGTAAGAGAAAAGCAATTAGTTACATACAAGGGAACACCCATAAGACTGTTAGATGATTACTCAACAGAAACTTTACAGTCCAGAGGGGCTTGCAAAATATTCAAAGTGATGAAAACTCAGGACATACAACCAAAATTACTTTACGCATCAAAATTATCATTTAGAATCAAAGGACAGATAAACAGCTTCCCAGACAAGAAGTTCATCACCACCAAGCCAGTATTTCAGGAAATGTTGAAGAGACTTCTTTAAGAAGAAGAAAAAAATATATATCAAAAAATCAAAATAAAGAATGACAATAACTACAAATCTATCAATGAGTACTTCAAATGAAAAAGAATTAAATGCTTTAATCAAAAGATAGGGTAGCTGAATGGATAAGAAAACAAACCCCTTACATATGCTGCCTACAAGAGACTCACTTCAGACTAAAAGACATAAACAGATTAAAAATAATAGAATGAAAAAAATATTTATCGTAGACCTAGAGGGTATTGTGCTGAGTGGAATAATTCAGATAGAGGAAGACAAATGCCATATGATTGAATGTATATGTGGGATCTAAAAAACAAAGTTAAAAGAAAAAAGAAAAAAAACTCATGGATACAGAGAACATTTTGAGAGTTAGCACATGGAAGGGGGGTTAGAAGGGTTGGTAAAAAAGAGGGAAAGAATTAAGAAGTACCAATTGGCAGTTACAAAATAGTCATGGAGATAGAAAGTATACCATAAGGAATATAGCTAATAATATTATAATAACTATATACGATGTCTGAGGAGCACTAAATTTATTAGGGTAATCCCTTTGTAAGTTATATAGATGTATGATTGCTACGCTGTACACCTGAAAGTAATATAGTATTATATGCCAACTTTAACTAAAAAATAAGAAATTATTAATTTAAAAAAAAGAGAAATACCTCCATATTCTATGCATGGTCCATGTCCTATTTCTGAAGGTGAATGTCTTTGATCATTCAAATAATTCAGGGCCCCAGAATAAGTTTAATTTACTTGGTCTTTGAAAGAAGATGACAGAATATATGGCTGCGATATCTGTAGCCACATCCCTGCCATTATAACCAGGGGTCCACCTTGAAGGAGGGAAGTATTCTGATACCTCCTTTTTAAACTTCTTCTCGATGCATAAATTGCAGGCTTATTATGTTATTCAAACACAAGTCTATTACATAATTTAAATCAAGTTTTATAGGGACATCTCACCTTTATTTGCTTTTATATGCTATTAAACTTATTGGGGTAAAAATTGTTAATAACATTAGAAAGTCTCAGGTGTACAATGCTATAATACATCATTTGTATATTGCATTGTGTACTCACCACCCCAAGTCTAGTTTCCCTCTGTCACCATATATTTGACCTCTTTTATCCCCTTCATTCTCCCCTCACCTCCTTACCCCTGGCAATCACCATACAGGGTCTGTATCTATGAGTTTGGTTGCTTGTTTTATTTATTCCTTTGTTGCTTTTGGTTTTATATCTTACATATGCATGAAGTTATGTGGTTCTTTTTCTCTTTCCTATGACTTATTTTACTTAGCATGATACACTCAAGATCTATTCATATTGTCTCAAATGGCAATATTTTATCCTTTTTATGGCTGAGTAGTATTTCATTTTATATGCGTACCAATATTTCATTTTATATATGTTCTTCTTTATACAATATTCCATTTAAGGATACTTTTCCGTGTTATGGCTATTATAAATAACGCTTCCACAAACATAGGGGAACATATATCTTTACAAATAACTATTTCCAATTTTTTCTGGTAGATACCCAGAAGAAGGGTTGCTGGATCATATGGTAGTTCTATTCTTAATTTTTTGAGGGAACTCCATATTGTTTTTCATAGTAATCGTACCAGTTTACATTTTCACCAGTGGTATACTAAGGTTCCTTTTTCTCCACATCTTCTGCAACATTTGTTATTTCTTGTCTTATTGATAATAGCTAACAGGTGTGAGGTAGTATCTTATTGTGGTTTTGATTTGTATTTCCCCAATAGCTAGTGAAATTGAGCATCTTTTCATATGTCTGTTGGTTATTTGCATGTCTTCTTGGGAAAAGTGTCTGTCTAGGTCCTCTGCCCATTTTTAATTGGAGTGTTTGCGGGGTTTTTTTTTTTTTTTTTGGTTGAGTTGTATGAGTTCTCCATATATTTTGGATAGTAGCCCCCTATCAGAGGTATCATTTGCAAGTATCTTCTCCTATTTGTCTGGTTGCCTATTTATTTTTTTAGTGGTTTATTTTGTTATTCAGAACTTTTTAGTTTGATGTAGTTGCAATTAATTATTTTTGCTCTTACATCTCTTGTCTTTGAGGTCAAGTTTAGAAAAACTTCTGAGATTAAGGTTCATAAGTTTAGTGTGTATGTATTCTATGTATTTCATTATTTCAGATCTTACCTTCAAGTCTTTAATACACTTTGAGTTAATTTTAGGGCATGGTGTCAGAGAGCAGTCTAGTTTCATCCTTTTGTAGTTGGCTTTCCAATTTTCCCAATACCTTTCATTGAAGAGACTTCCTTTCTCCACTGTATATTTTTGGCTCCTTTTTAAAAATTAGTTACACATATATGTGTGGGTTTATTTACATGCTCTCAATTATTTTCTATTGGTAAGTGTATCTATTTTTGTTTTGGCATTGTAACATTGTAGTATAATTTAGTCAAGAAATGTAATACCTTTAGCTTTGTTCTTTTTTCTCAGAATTTCTATAGTTATTTGGGGTCTTCTGTGGTTCAATATAAATTTGATTTTTTTTAGTTCTACTTCTTTGAAAAATACCATTGGGATTTTGATGGGGATTATTACTCTGGGAATTGGTGGGATTGCAATTTTTTTTTGTAAGTACTGAATTGCTTTTAACAATTAAGTAGGTTGGTAAGTAAAGGTTTTTCTTTTGTTTTCCAGTAGATGGTTCTATAGTGCAAGTTT
The DNA here is from genome assembly GCF_014176215.1 of Rousettus aegyptiacus. Lineage (NCBI taxonomy): Eukaryota > Metazoa > Chordata > Mammalia > Chiroptera > Pteropodidae > Rousettus > Rousettus aegyptiacus. The sequence continues at coordinate 38,840,838 of NW_023416308.1, read as the reverse complement.
TTGTTTTCTCTTACTTGCACTCCTGGGACTTCAGGGATCACTGTGGTGGTGGTGGTATTGGGGCTGTATAAAATGCTTTGTATTCTCTGAGGAGGTGGGAGTCCCCGTATGACCTTGTGGTTCTTGTACAGGGCACCATCCTTGTGGAGGGATATGGTGGGTTTTGGTGTTCTGAGTTACAAGTTCTTAGTGCTGCTCCCCTTCAGTCAGAGGCTGCTAATCACACTATATTATCTGAGGTGTCTCAGCTACCTCTACAGGGTTTCTTGTCTTGGGTGAGAGAGGAGTAGGCACAAAGAGGGAAGTTCATGCATCTGGAGTTTTGTTTAGCTACAATGAGTACAAGCCACTTGGGTTGGAATGTTGTTTCTGCCCCTTGGAGACCTGCTGACTGAGAGCTGTAATCTAATACCTCCAAGCTAAGGTGTCTGCTGGAGCCAGGCAGGCTGTGGAAGAGTGTATATGGTAAGGTGGATTTGTATATCTTCAGCTTTGCTTTTTCCTGGTGATGGGGGTTACTCCATCGCAGCCACCACTCTTTGCACCACTACTCTGCCCCTATTACTGAGCTCAGCCTCAATGTGTACTGGCCACTCAGGCTGGAATGCCGCCTCTGTCCCTCTTGATCTCTTTGGGCTGCCAAGTAGGGATGCAACCCATCCTTCGCTGCTACTGTACTTTCTGATGCCATGGTGAGCACTGAACTGTGTTTGTCCCTCCAGTCTCTGTCCTTCTCTCCATCCTGCCTCTCCTGCTTGCTCTAATATGCTGGCCTTCACATGACACAATGAGCAGATCTCTCAAAATTGTTTGTATGTTGAGCAGGGAACCTTTTGTTTAATTATAGTTGTCCAACTTGATATGACTTTAAAAGAAGGAACCAAGAGATTTCCTCATACAGACATAATGCTGGCGTCACTCCTCAAGCTTGCTTTCTAAAAATCTCACTTAGACACTGAGAAATTTTTCTTCTCTGTTCTTTAACAAAACTGTCAGAAAGCAATATGTATAATTGCTCGGCAAAGATGGACTTTTCATAGGAAGTTTACAAATATATTATGTTCTGCTTTTGTTGCAAATCTATAGTTTTTCTCCTGAGAAGGCATACACAGATCCTTCAATCTTGCCTGATTTTCATAAGAATGAAGAACTGTTATACAATGATATCAATGGGCCTTCAAGGCTTCCTCCTAATTGATTTTTCATGGCAATGGAAGGCATGATTAGGGAAGGCACTGGGAAGTTTATGTAAAATCTTTTGAAAACCTTACTATATGATTCAGGCTTAAACTGAAACATTACCTAATTTCCATGGTGCGTTGTTTTAACGCAATCTTATAAATCCTCTGATCAAAATTCCTTAGGAATCATACCTGACAAAATTTGGAGGATGTGTCTTGGTAAAACCCTGTCTATAAGGTATTTTCACATCTGAGTTAGGGTCTCCGTTATGGGTGAATTGTGTCCTCTCCAGATTCACATGTTGAAGCCCTAACTCCCAGTACCTGGAAATAAGGTCTATAAAAAGATAATAAGTTAAAATGAAGCTATTAGGGTGGGTCTTAATCCAATATTACTGATATACTTAAAGAAGAGGAAACTTGGACAAAGGTATGTGAGTATGTGGAAGAAAAAAATATGTGAGAACATAGCAAGAAGGAGACCAGCTGAAAGCCAAGTAGAAGGGTCTCAGAAGAAACCAATACTGCTGACACCTTGATCTTGGTCTCCAGATCTCTGAGAGAATAAATTTTTGTCATTTAAGCCAATCAGTCTATAGTATTTTCTTACAGCAGCCCTAGTGAACTAATGTCTCTAATAAGTCTTATGTCATTATATTTTTTTAATTATAAAAGTAAAATAAGCACATAGTGAAGTGTTAAAGACTAGATTGAACTGACTACTTTGCAGTTAAAATTAATTCAATGAAATACAAAAAAGTAAGTATTATTGCTACTGATTGTCTGTGTTGGACTGACCAGAGGTGGTCTTGTGGTAGAATGGAAAATGCTGATTTTTGTCAGAATTCTGCATCTGCCACTTACTAGCAATGTGTTTTTAGGCAGTTCCTAAACATTTTTGAATGTTACTCTTTTTATTTGTGTATTGGTAAAAATAGTTTTTATGATCAGAAGCACTGTGAGAGTAAATATAGGTAAAATATGTAATTCTCTTTCTGGCCATAGAATGTGCTGAATAATTGTTAGACATAGCAATTGCAGTGATAGCATCATAAACTGATCTAGCCAATACCTCCTTGCCAGGATATTCATGTAACTGTTGGTCAGGAATGACTAGGAAATGTGTTTTTAATTTGGTTAAGTTTTGCCAACCCCTTTTTTGTAGGCATTGTCTGATTATATTCTGTGTACTCCAATAATACCCATCTCACTTTTCTCATCATCTCTGGACACACCAATTGTAAATGGTCTTTGGTCATTCATCCTGGAACTGCTTCAAGTTCAACATCTGGATTTGTATTTCTCTAGCATTTTCTTTCCTTTTCATTTCACCTCAACTCTGTTTACATGCTCATAGGTTTGCTCAAACTTCATGTTAATACCCTCTGAGGTTGTTAAGTAAGGGAATTTCTAGAATGTTTGAGTTGTGTCAGGGAAATAACAACTTCCAAGTTGGTTATTCTCAAGAGACTTTCATCCTCCTATATAAACTCTCTATGCCACCCACAACTGCTTCCTATATCCTTCTGTCAAATATCTATCTTTATAGAACAGGTAGGCTTGAAAATCAAATTTCTGTCTTATTATTGTTTTATAGTTTAACTACTTCATGAGCACATACATCTGGAGTACACATGGAATTAGAATTGTCTTTCTAGGAGGAAGGGTGAATTTCTGCTGCTCCTTATATGTCCTCTGCTGCAGACTCTATTCTTTGCTTACTCAGTATCCATTCACCACTCTTCTCTGCTAATAAATCCCAGTTCTGTTCACCACAGAAATGTGTGCAGACCCAGATGAGATATTTATTTTCCAACCTCACCTGCAGATAATAGCGTCCAGGAAACACATACTGGGAAATAAAATACACGCAGAAATCTTCCTTAGAAAGTATTTGCTTTTTATAGTGAAAAGGACAGGTATAATTGGCATCACTCTTTTTGTTTTCTTAACTTAAAAATGTCTGAGATACCTTAAGCTGGTGCATTCATCTTGCAACCCAGAGGCATGAAGCATGAAAGAAAGAGAAGGATCACAAAGAATTTGACCACGACATCACCACACCCCTGAACCAGTGCTAGTAGCTGCCCACCTCCAGATTTCTTAAGTCAGAAAAATGATCCTATACTTACTTAACAATTAAAAGTTAAGTTTTATGTTATTTGAATGTAAATACTTCTGGTCCTCAAAATGATTTGATTTACTAATCGTAAAGAATTTACAAGTTGGATGCAAATGTAAAAGATACATATTAACCTGATTATGTTTCTTTGAATAGCATTACATCATAAAATATTAATAGGTGTTCTATAATGAAAGGGTTTGATAGTCAAGTAAATTTGGGTAACAATGAAATAAAAACAAAGTTTAATGGGTTTATTTTTCTTACAGCAAGGCTTCTTTTTTTCTTTTTCTTTTTAAAAATGTTCTTTTTGAATCTGAAAAAGAGGTATAGTTTAGAACATTTCCCCCCTTTTTTTTTGAACATGGGTTGTTGGTTATTGCTGTGTAAAAAATCACCCCAAAACTTTTTTCATGTTCTTGTTTCCATTTACTGCCCTTTCAATTTTTGCCATGAGAAGAGCTCTCCAAAGTTGTAAAGAAAAGCATTACCGAATCCAGACATCACAGGACTTATTTTTATCATTGGAACTGTGTTTGTTTGTGGTTCAGCATCTAAAATATAATTATTACAAGTTTTCAAATATCTCACCAGTGTTAAGTTGACCCCAGCTAATTTGAATTCACTTCCTCTCTCTGAAACTCCCTACATGAAGGTCATTATAAAATGCCTGTCTCATAAAAAACTGACAATACAGTTTCCTTTTGAGCTTGATCTAAGCAGCATGAAATATAATTATAGCCAGAATGGGAAACCCTATAAAGAAAGACTATTTTAATAATTAAGGGGAAATGTCATTGTAATAAGACTTGATAATAATTACAGTTTACAAAGCACTACTGTGTACACTATTACCATTTAATCTATAGAACAGCTCTAAGAGAGAGGGGGGTCTTCACCCCATTCTATGGATTAAAAAAAGCTCAAGGACCAGAAGTCTTAAATTATTTGACTAGTAGGTCACAGATTGTCAGTGGCAGAAAGGAGACTTGAACTTGTGACTTAAAGCTCAGGTTCCAAGCTCTCTCTTCCCATAGGCTGGTCTCTCCAGGGTAGGAGCAACCACCTTCCTTGCTCTGTAGCACTCACTTGGAGCAGGAGGAAGATGCATTTCAGGTGCTGTAGAAGCTGTGGTTGGTATGAAGCAAATATTTGATTGTCATGGTTCCTCCCCTTGGTATGAGAACAGCAGAAAAGCCAGTGGGAGGGCTGGAAGGAGAGCAGGGGCAGCAGGGCGTTTTGGTAACATGAAAACTCTGGAGAAACATGAGATCTTGCTTTCATTACCAGAGCATTAATCCTGTTAAAAGTATTTTTCAAGAAAATTCATTTTTCTGCTATAAACACACTTACAGGTCTTCTGTAAAAGCATTCTAGGTAACTTCCACCATGCCTATACCCGGTTTTTCTCAATAATCTTCTGGTTCTGATAGCAAATCCACATGGTTCCTCTTGATCCCAACACCCCATCCTTTCATAAATACATTTAGATATATGGATTCCTGAAGTGAATCTGGTAATGATTTTTTTCCCTAAACATTTGTTTCTGCCCTTCTATATCTTAACCCTTTTTTTAACTTACCTTTTTTTATCTTAACTTTTTTTTTTAAGTCAGCAGAGAGTCACAAAGCAGTGAGTAATCTTAGGAAGCATCTGGTTTAATCAATCGCTCTAAAACTTAACAGCTGAAAACCACAAACATTTATATCTCACACTGTATGTGGGGCAGAAATCTGAGAGTGGCTTCTTAGGTGTTTCTGTCCCAGGGTCTTTGATAGGCTACAAGAAACCTGTTGGCCAGGGTTGCAGTATCTCAAGGCTCTTTTTTGGGAGAATCCGCATTTAGGCTTACTCACATGGCTGTAACCAGGCCTTCAAAAATCCACCTCCCAGCTCACTCACGTGGTTGTTGGCAGGCTTTGGTTCCTTGTCACATGGGATTCTCCACAGAGCTATCTCTCAACCTGGCAGATGGCTTCCCCTGGTGTGAGTGACAAAAATAAGACAGAGAGAGAGAGAGAGAGAGAGAGAGAGCGAGAGCCAAGATGGAAGACATAGTGATATTTTAAATTATATTTTTATTGTGGTAAAATATATACAACATGAAATTTACCATCTTAATCATTTTAGTTCAGTGGCATTAAGTTCATTCACATTGTTGTGCAACCACCACAACCTTCCAGCTGTAGAACATTTTTCATCTTTCCAAATTGAAGTTCTGTACACATTAAACAATAGCTCCCCATTTTCCCCTCCTCCCAGCTCCTGGAAACCACTTATCTACTTTCTATCTCTATGAATTTGACTATAAGTACCTTATATAAGTGGAATCACACAGTCTTTGTCTTTTTGTGTCTGGCTTATTTCACTTAGCAGGTCTTTAAGGTTCATCTGTGTTGTGGACTTGTCAGGATTTTTAAGACTGTATAATAATATTCCACTGAATATAATACCACATTTTCTTATTCCATTCAACTGTCAATGAACACTTATGTTACTTCCATGTTTTAGCTATCATGATTATTCTGCTCTAAATGTGTGTATAAATACCTGTTTGAGTTTCTGCTTTTAATTCTTTTGGGTATATATATCCAGAAGTGGATTGCTGAATCACATGATAAATCTATTTTAAATTTTTTGAGGAACATCATATCGTTTTCTGTTGTGGCTGCACCATTTTACTTTTCTACCAACAGTGAATAAAAGTTCTAGGTTCTCTACATCTTCAGGAAAATGTTATCTTCTGGGGGTTTTGTTTGTTTGTTTTTATTGTTTTTTTTTTTTTTGGTTTGTTTTATAATAGTCATTCTAATGGGTATGAAGTGGTATCTCACTGTACTTTTAATTTGCATTTTCCTAATGATTAGTGACATCAAGCATCTTTTCATACGTTTATTGGCCATTTGTATATCTTCTTCTAAGAACTGTCTATTTAAGTCCTTTCCCTATTTTTGATTAGGTTGTTTTTACTGTTGTTATTGTTATGAAGTGATAAAAGTTCTTTATACAGTCTAGATATTAGATATTAATGATTTGCAAATATTTTCTCCCATTCTGTGGGTTGCCCTATTACTCTCTTGATAGTACCCTTCTATGCACAAAATTTTTACTTTTGATCAAGTCTAATTTATCTATTGTTTCTTTTGCTTCCTATATTTCTACTATCATACCTAAGAAATCATTGTCAAATCTAATGTCATGAAAATTTTTCTATATTTTCTTCTAAGAGTTTTACAGTTTTATTTTTTATGTTTACATCTTTAATCCACTTTGAATTAATTTTTGTATATGGTGTAGACTGAGTCCAACGTTATTCTTTTACATGTGGATATCCAATTTTTTTTCAGTACCATTTGTTGAAGAGACTATTATTTCCCTATTGAATTGTCTTGGCATGTTTGTCAAACATCATTCGACCGTATATGTGTAGGTTTTTTTCTTAGCTCTCTATTCTATTCCATTGGTATATGTGTCTTTATGGCAGTAGTATGCTTTTTTAATTGCTGTAGTTTTATAGTAACTTTTAAAATCAAGAGGTATGAGCCCCTTGACTTTGTTCTTCTTTTAAGACATAGAATTTTTACAACCTAATCTTGGAAGTGACATTCCATATTCTATATTCTCTTTGTTAGGTGTCAATCAATAAGTCAAGCCCACATTCAAGGGGAGGGGATTGCATAAGAAGTGAATTATTAGAGGTAGTGATCATCGGCGTCATTTTAGAGGCTGCCTACCACAAAATGCTCTTCCTTTTTTACAGAAAATCTACTAACATTTTAAGAGACAATACTCTTCTGCAACTCACGATTTCAGAATCCATAAAGCAGAGACAAACTAGACACCCCCAGAAGAGCCACAGCATTAATTTTTTGATTTAATTGTTACCATACTTAAATAATCTAACCAGGATGACTCTGAAAATGATGGACAACAGAAGAAACGGGTGATTATGCTTGAGTTTCTCTGACAGTCTATTTGGGGAGACTAAATGTAGATGACACATGAGAAGAATATTTATTGAAAAAAATCAACAAATATTCATCAAGTGCCAGCTAGCTGCCTAGCATTTTGCTAGGTGCTAAACTTATCAAGGACACATCAATCCATCTGTAAGTAAGTCTCAATATTATAAGAAGTACGATAAGACTGGGGAGACCACACAGAAAAGTCACCTAGGTAAAATAGCTTATAAATACTGCTATAATAGACAGCTATGAGGAAAAAAGTTATAGGCGAAGGTATTTCAGAAAGAGACATTATTCAGATACCTTATGGGTAGAGATGATTATGTTTGCAGAAAAGAGAGCTTGTTAAACTGGTTGAAGCAAAAAGTCTGTAGGAGAGAAGAATAGAGGCTATGTTGGGTATTCAGAGGGTCTTGAAAGCCTGGTGTGATCAATATTCTAAGCAAAGGAGAGGCTTTGTAGAAACTTGGGTAGTTGCTCACATCTGGAGCTGCTTCAGTCTGAGGCTGTGGGGCCTAGCCTCCATCTCCTTTGACTCCCAGAATAATAGATCACCTGAGCCACCTGTCCTGTTTGAAATGAACACTTTGAAACATTTTATTATTTTCTATGTTTAGCAAAGTAATACATGTCCATAGTCAAAATCAAATGATTCTAAAAAGCATATGTCAGCACTATGTAAGTTCAGAGGAGGAAGAGAGATCAGCTTTGGCTGAAAATTCATAGAAACCACCATGGAAGAAAAGGTATTTGAATTTGACCTCCAATGATCAGCATAATATTTACAGGAATTGGGGGGTGGGGGGAGAAGGCCACAGTGGAAGCCAATAATTTTTCACTTGAATGTATATTAATATAACCTGGTATTTAAAAAACTGACAGGGTTATGGTTCTGAGTGAGATGGAGTAAGCCCATTTTACACTGTCTCACTGCATCTAAAAATCATGGACAGGATGAATGGAACAAATATTTTAAAATTCTTGGAAGTAAATAGTGACAGGTGAAATAGGAATGGAAACCAGAATTTGAAGTACCAGTGATTTTACCAATATTTTTTCTTCTTTATCCCCAAGCCTGAACTCAACACAGCCTTAAACCCAGAAGCAGTCACTAGAATGTAGAGAGAGAATTCCAGGAGAAGCTTTCTAGTTTGGTTTTGAGGAGAATGCAATTTTTAACATTCAGAGAGAATGCAGAAATATCTCCCTCCTCTTTGCTCCTTATTTCCAATCTGTCAAGCTCCAGGCCTCAAGCAATCTTGTATCAGGAGCAGTGGCAGTTGGAACCCAAATTCTGAGGAAGTAGAACCTCCCTCTCTGACTGGTATAGCTGTGATCCTAAGAGGGTGAGACAGACGCTAATTGCTTTTCTTATTTCTGTTCTCTACTGTTTTCCCTGGATCCAAGGACAGTCACAAAAATATTCAGCAGGTTTCTGGATAGACCACTGAAAAAGGAAGTCAGAGAAAACCAGAAATTACTTTAAAAACATGGAATAGGGAGATGTCAGGAAGGCAATACCACAATTATTTATGGGACCCTGAGCTGTGCACATGTGTTTTTTTCGTTCTAATCAGCATTTCCAAGAAATTAAAAATTGAACTAATAGATATATAATTGTCCAAATTCCAGTCACAGAGTGGCACACATGTGGGACAGACTCCAATAATACTAAAGGCTTTGAAAACAAAATTAACATCAGAAACCCACAAAAGGCAGGTTGGAACTTGTGACCAGAACCAAACCAGGTTGATTGCCTTTAAAAAATTTCAACATTCTCCATTGCATTTTAAAAAAAATCCAGAATATCATAACATCCAAAATGACCAGGATACAATCCCAAATCACCAGGCAGGCCAGGAAAATCTCAACTCACAAGAGAAAAGATAAACAACAGATGGCAATGCTGAGATGACACAGATGTTGAAACTATCTGATGAAAACTCTAAAGCAGCTCCCCCCCCACCCCGCCCCGGCTTTATTGAAATATAATAGACACTTAGTTCCTCATATTTACATTGTATAATTCAATTACTTTTTCAATTATAGTTGACATACAATAATATACCAGTTTCAGTTGTACAGGCTAGTGATCCAAGATCCACATAACTCACAAAGTAATCACTCCACTAAATCTAGTATCCCTCCTACCCCTTGCATATTTTTTACAATATTAATCATCTTCCCTATGCTACACTCTGTATCGCTATGTCTATTCTGTAACTATCCATTTGTACCTCTTAGTCTTTTTTTATTCCTATCCCCCAACACCCTCCCATCTAGTAGCCCTCAAAATATTCTCTGTATTTATTTATTTTTTTACTTATTTATTATTGTTGTTGACTTTGTTTTTTAGGTTCCACATGAAATCATGTGATATTTGTCTTTCTCTATCTGACCCATTTCATTCAGCTCCATATCCTCTAGGTTCATCAAGGCAATATCTTTTTCCATCCTCTTCCTTTTAGTTTGTGTGTGTCTTTTAATCCTGAAATGAGTCTCTTGTAGACAGCATATGTAGGGGTCTTGTTTTATTAACCATTTAGCCATTCTTTCTTTTGGTTGGAGCTAAATTCTTTTCCATTTGAGTTACATGTTGATAAAAATGTAGTTATTACCATTTTTATTCCTGTTTTTAGTACATATTCTTTCTCTTTAAAGAAGTCCCTCCAACGTTTCCTGTAATACTGGCTTGCTGTTGATGAATTCCTTTAGCTTATTTTTGTCTGGGAAGTCTTTATCTGTCCTTTGACTCTAAGTGATAGCTTTGTTAGATAAAGTATTCTTGATTATAGATCCTGTGTTTTCACCACTTTGAATGTTTTTTGCCAAGCCCTTCTGTCCTGCATAGTTTCTTTGAAGAAATCAACTGTCAGTCTTATGGGTGCTTCCTTGTAGGTAACTAACTGCTTTTCTCTTGCTGCTTTTAAGATTCTCTCTTTGTATTTAACCATTGACATTTTAATTATGATGTGTCTTGATGTGGGCATCTTTGGGTTCCTGGTTTTTGTAACTCCCTGAGTTTCCTGGGGTTGTATGTCTATTTCCTTCACCAGGTGAGGGAATTTTTCATCATTATTTCTTCAAATATATATTCAATTTCTTGTTCTCCCTCTTCAGGTACCCCTAACACATGGATATTTTTACCTTTAATAGTGGCTCATAGGCTCCTTAAATTGTTATCATCTTGGCATCTTTTTTGATCCCATTCTGATTGAGTGTCCTTGGCTTTCCCAGGCTCTGTATCGGTGGTTTGATCCTCTTTTATATCCATTCTGTTAATTCCTTTTAATATACTCTTCATCTCAAATAATGTGTTCTTCATTTCAGACCACTTCCCTTTTATAATTTCTATTTCCATTTTTATGTTTTTTTTTTTAAATTTTTGTTAAAGTTCTCCCTGAATTCATCTATACTTAAGTTAATTGAGCATCTTTATAACCAGTGTTTCAAACTCTTCACCTGTTAGATTGCTTGATTCCATTATTCCTGGATCTCTGTTCTGTTCTTTTATATGGTTTCTGCTTCTTTGTCTTCCCATTTTGGTTGCCTTTCTGTGTCTATTTCTATGTACTAAGCAAAACTCCTAAGTCCCCCGGTCTTATTAGTGTGGTTTTGTGTAGTAGTATTCAGTGGCATAGTCCTGAGGGGGGTTCAACTGCAGGCCAAGTTTAGCTCTAGCCTGTGTGGCCTTCCAGGGCCAGTTGTTAAGATTCAGCAAGCAAGCCACAGATGCTGCTTTTATAGTTGCCTCAAGAAATCGCACCGGAAACCAAGGCCAACTGCCACCAGTTTGAGTCTTGGGGTAGTCAAGGAGCAGTGGACTCACCAAGGACACACCTAAATGTGGGTTGGATAGGGCCACAAATTGGGGGCAGGCAGAGTTTCAGGGAATCCTCTGGGTGGAACAACCTCTGTTATCCAGTTTGATGACATCTCAGCTATGTCAGCACTGAGTGTGTACATTGATAGGGGATCGTGCTCAACAGAGGAATGATGGATACTGTTAGCACTTCTGTCTGGGAGAACAGAAGTGTTCTCTGACAATCCGGAGTCCCCCTATAGGTCCCTGGCACTCCCCACACAGCTCACCTGGCACTGGTGCTCAGAGTGAACAGGTCCATCACCACAAAAGTCCACTCGCAAACATGGAATCTTTAAGAGGTTTCTGCAGCTGCTGGCTGCTGCTGTTGTAGCCTCTGTTCCACTCAGCCACTCAGCACCAGGCAGCCTCATGTCCTCACCCACTCCTACCTCCTACCATTGCAGGGTGATTTCTTATTTCTCTCCCTAGTTGTATGGCTTATTCATATAGATCCCAGGTGACTTTCCTTGCTGTTTGCTCCATGTTTCCTTTACAACTTTTATTTGGTTACATGTGGGATGAACAAAGCCTCTATCATCTATGCCATTTTTTTCTCTAAAGCATCTTTTATAGAATTGTTTCAACAAGCAATCATGAACACTCTTGAAATATGAAAAAATGAATATTCTCAGCAAAGAAATAGAAAATATGAAGAAGAGCTAAATAGAAATTTAGAAATGAAAAATACAATAAATGAATTAGGAAAAAAAGAGCACTGTATGGGAATAGTAGCAAAATGGAAATGATGAATGAGTTGGTGAACTTGAAGATGGATCAATAAAAATTATCCAATCTGAACAACATACAGAGAGAGAAAAAAAAAGACACAGAAGAAAGAAAGAACATTGCTTCGGGTACCTGGGAGACAAAAAGAGTTAATATTTGTATCATCGTTGACTCAGAAGATGAGGGAAAAAGTGCAGTGTTGAGAAAATATTAAGAGAAATAGTTGAAAACTATTATGTATCCTGCCTGAGGTGGTGATTACATGAATTACATGTGTTCAAGTTCAAAAACCTACTGGAAGAACTGTTAACCTAGAGTTCTATATCCAAGAGAAATTAATATTACTCCATGATTACGCCATGATTTTAAAAACAAAATTAACAAGGGTAATGGTAGAATCTTGATGATAGATATATAAACGTTCACTATAAAATTCTTTCAACTAAAAATCTCTCTCAGCGGGCAACCAAAATGGTGTAGATAACAGAAGCTCAGTTAATCCTTCTGGCGACCAAATCAAAGTTGCAATGGAAACAAGGAGCAGCAGCAAGGAAAAATTGCATGGGATATAGATGAACAAGCCATACAGCTAGGGAGAAATCCAAGAAATCACCTTGCCACGGCAGAAGGTAGGATGGGGCAAGGACTTGAGGTAGCCAGGTCTTGAGTGGCTGAGTGAGATGGAGGCTGCAGTAGTGGCAGACGCCTCTTAAAGGGGCTGCATCTGTGAGCAGACTTTTGCGGTGATGGACTTGCTCACTCTGAGCACCAGTGCTGATTTGGCTGCGTGCAGGGGGCACTAGAGACTTACAGGGAGACATTGTCAGAGTGAGGGCCCAGGTGAGACTGACTCTGTACAGAAGTGCTAGAGGTATCCATTGTTCCCTGTTGAGCCCTCCACCTTACCAGTGTGCTGAACATGGTGCCGCCATAGCTGTGATGTCATCAAACTGGATAACAGAGGTCACGTTGCCAAGAGGATTCCCTGAAATCCCACCTCCCCCAACTCATGCCTCTGCCCAATTCACATCCAGGCATATCCTCAGTGAGTCAGATCCTCCTTGCTGAGTAGTGCTGAGACTCACACTGGAGGCAGCTGGCCTTGGTTTCTGGTATGGCCTTTTGAGGCAACTATGAGCACATCATCTGTGGATTACTGGCTTAAACTTAACAGGTGGCCCCGGAGGGGCACAGGCTTGAGCTAAGTTTGACCTGCAGCTGAACCCCTCTCAGGACTGTGCCACTGGACACCTACTTCACAAATCTACACTAACAAAACCAGGAGACTTAGGAGCTTTGCTTAGTACATAGAAACAGACACAGAAAGACAGCCAAATGGGAAGGCAAGGAAACAGAAACCATATGAGAGAATATAACAGAGATCCAGATCTAATTGAGTCGAGTAATCTAACAGACGCAGAGTTCAAAAACACTGATTATAAAGATGCTCAATGAACTTTTGGTTAAATTCAGTGAGAACTTCAACAAAGAGATAAAAACATAAAAATGGAAATGGAAATCATAAAAAGGAAGCAGTCTGAAATGAAGAACACTTATCTAAGATGAGAAGTATATTAAATGGAATAAACAAAGGAATAAACAGAGTGAAAAAGGAAAATGATCAAATGCTCTATCTAGAGGACAGGAAAGCCAAAGACATGGAATCAGAATGGCAAGAAAAAGGATGCCGAGATTATAATAATAATTTAAGGAGCATATAGGACACTATTAAGTGCCCAAATATCTGTCTGATGGGCATAACTGAAGAAAATTAAGATGTTGAACAACTATTTGAAGAAATAATGATGGAATACTTCCCTAACCTGGTGAAGGAAGTGGACATAAAACCCCTGGAAGCTCAGAGAATTCTGAAAATTGGGGATCCAAAGAGGGCCACACCAAGACACATCATAATTAACATGCCAAAGGTTAAATACAAAGAAAGAATATTAAAAGCAGCAAGAGAAAAACAGATAGTTACTTACAAGGAAAAACCCATAAGACTGGCAGCTGATTTCTCAAAAGAAACTATGCAGAAGAGAAGGGCTTAGCAAAAAATATTCACCAGAATGAAGACCCAGGATCTACAACCAAGAATAATTTATCCAGCAAAGCTACCATTTAGAGTTGAAGGACAGGTAAAGAGCTTTCCAGACAAAAATAAGCCAAAGGTATTTATCACCACCAAGCCAGTATTACAGGAAATGTTGGAGGGACTTCTTTAAGAAGAAAAAACATGTATCAAAAAGCAGAAATAAAAAAATGGTAACAATTACATTTTTATCAATAAGTACCTCAAATGGAAAAGAATTAAGTGCTCCAACTAAAAGAATGGATGAATGGAAAGGAAAATAAGACCCCTACATGTTGCTTATAAGAGATTCACTTCAGATTAAAAGACACACAGACTAAAAGGAAGGGGATGGAAAAAGATATTGCTTTAATAGACCTAGAGGGTATTTAAGTCAGACAGAGAAAGATAAACCTATATGATTTCACTTATATGTGGAATCTAGGAATAAAAAGAACAAACTAACCGAAAACAGACTCACAAATATAGTGGATAATTTAGTGATAGACAGAGGGGAGGGAGTTTGGGGGGCTGGGAGAATGGAGTGAAGCATTAAAGAAGCACAAATTAGTAGCTGATAGATGGTCACAGGGATGGGGAGCATGGCATAGGGAATGCAGTTAACATTAATATGTTGGCTAGTGGAGGATCAGGGGAGGGAGAACAATTGGGGGGATCATTTTACGAACTATATAGATGTCTAACCAATCAATGTACTGTATACTTGAAACTACTTAAAATAAATAAATTTAAAAATTTTTTTCAATTAAATTATTGTAGGTTTGAAAAATTTTATAATATTTTTGGGAAAAATTACCTCTGTCTATTCAGGCTGCGATAACAGAATACCATAGACTGGGTGGCTTAAAAAACAGAAATTAATTTCTCATAACTCTGAAGGTTAGGAAGTCCAGTATCAAAATGCTGGCAGATCAGTGTCCAGTGAAAACACAGCTTCCTTGTTCATTGTTGACCTTCTTCTCCCTGTGTCCTCACATGGTGGAAAAGGTGAGGGAGCAGTCTCATGACCTAATCACATCCCCCAAAAAGCCCCACCTCCTAATACCTTCACACTGGGGATTAAGGTTTCAACATATGAACTTGGGAGGGGTGGGGACACAGACATTGTCTATAGCAGCCTCATTCCCAGAAATTCTTCTGATTTAATTGGGCTGAAAAGGTCTGAACATTCATATTTTATAAAACTCTCTGGGGTAGTGAGATAGGAGAGGAAGAACCAGAGGTGAGGACAATGCCTTATAAAGTTGTACTGTCTGAGTGTCTTTCTTCTCTATACTTCCTCACAGAGATTGTTCTCATCTCTTACCCAGTTTTCTGATTTTCTCCCATAATGGGATTACTAGATTTGCAGCTGAATCCTTAACCACATCATTTTGTCTTGGTCGTCTTCTGTTATCAGTTGTCATTTTCACGTATGAAAATTAGATCTGATTCATTTCCTTTCAGTTTATACATATGTAGCTTGCACTGTCTTATATTCATTGGTATAAATACTGTACATACCTTCACTCATGTAGTTTATTCACATACAGAAATTTTTTTTTACTTGTTCTTACAAAATAACTCCATCGTTATATATCTTGAAAGTAGAGCTTTAGTTTTTATGGTGCATGAATGGTCTGCTGTGACATTAACTGGTACTGTAAAATAGCAAGTCCATGGACAGTCTTCACAAGCCCAGCATTTGGACCAGCTCAATAACGAAGGTACATGAATATACAGACCACGTGGTTCGAGCCTAACACCTGCATCAGGTACTGGAGGGGACAGAAGAGTAGTGTAATACAAAGCTCTTCCAGACCATGGCCTAGGCCACCATTGGAAGCATAATAGAAAAATCTTGTTTGCGTAAGTCTAGAAACAGTTCACAGCACTAGGTGGCAGTATTGCATCCCCCTGTTTCTCCAAGTAATTATATTTTCCAGACCTAAGGAATCATATTCCTTCCTATCAACTCAACAACACTTTCCTTTCTGCTCAGCTCCCAGTGTCCCTGTGTCCACACATTCTGAGCTTCGGCTGTGTGTGTGGAGGTGGGGAATGGGGGCGGGATGGGGGTTGCGGTCAGAAGGGAGGATAAATGTCTAAGATGAATTCTGTCTCCTCCTTTCCTCACACGTTCTTTCTGCCTCCGAAATAGCTCCCTTAGATCTTTGTTTTATTAAAAGAGACTTATGGTGAATTAAAACAACAACAACAACAACAAAAAAAAGAGTCAAGCCAAACACAGCCCTGGTATATTCATTCCTAAGCTGAGATGTAAAATACTTCTGCTTAAAATATAACTTGGGGTAAAATCCTAAAAAGAGGAAGGAAATAAGATGTTTTTTAAAAAGGTGAACTGATGATCCTTACCAAGGACAAAAGGATAGAGGTAGCAGAAGGTGGAGCCTCGCAATGCGAAGTGTAGAGCTGCTCTGCCATCTGGTGTATAAAGTGGCACCTACAGTTTGTAATCCACTTATCAGAATGTGATGCATAGGTTTTGACACTTGAAGCTAAAGAACGTGGCGAAAGGACTAGAAGGAAATCAGTTTTACCGAAGCCTAATTGACGTTAAAAAAAAAAAAAGTTAAATTGCTACTATGACACCTCATCAATGTTGTAACGAACTTCCCTTGAATGAAATGACGTTTTTTGAAGACCTCCTGTATAAAACAAGAAACAAGCAAAATTAAAAAGCCCACAAAAATCCCGAATGAATAAAACCAATGCATGGGTGCCAAATCTTTATTTTGTCAAGTAACATGTGTATTTTTAAAATCTAGCATCCATTGTTACTCTTTGAAGGACAATAATTCCTAGATAGTGTTTTCTCAGGAAAAAAAAAGACAGCCCTTTTAAATGGATATTTAGCTTAATAGTAATATCATTACATTTTTTTGTTTTTTATTATTTTGTTACAAAGAGTTAAAAAATTTATCTAGGTTAAGCCCTAGTCTAAGGATTAATATTTGAGAACCACTTCATACAATTAGTTTACATCATTTATAAATATCTGGAGTCTCTAAAATATTTTTTAACATAGGGACGGGACTTGAGTTATACTACCATGTTCAAATTGTCTTTTAGTGGCTATTTTAACCTAATATTCTCTTTTTTTTAAATTTGTAATTATTTCAGAGTCTATAAGACTTAGAGATTTCTGTGGGCTTTTTATGTTTGTTGTATTTTTCCGTGATTTAGCAATACATTACTTCATTTTAATATTATCACAGTAATTTACTAGTGGTAATACGGTCTCTTGATTTTGATTGTAAAAATCATGTTTGAGGACTCATGACTTGTTATATGTATACTTATTTTGTGAAGTATTATGACATTATAAAGCATACTTGTGGCTGGCATCTGGACTATGCCCCTTAACCTCAAGGATATGTGATAACTCAGGGTAGTGTCAGAATTAAATTGGAGGATTGAAGTACCTTAGTTTCTTCATTGGTAGAATAAAATATACTAGTATTTATCTGATACACTTATCAGGACATTAAATGTATTAGTATGTGCCTCACATTAGAGAAACTGAATATTGATTTTAAATTTTTAAATTAAATTTATTAGGGTAACATAGGTTAATAAGATGGCATAAATTTCAGGTGTACAGTATAATACAATATCTGTATACTCAATTATGTGCTTACCACCCCAACTCTAGCTTCCATTTGTCACCATATATATGAACCTTTCACCTTCTTCATTCTCCTTCTACCTCCATTCCCCTCTGGTAACCGCCATACTGTTGTCTGTGTCTATGAGTTTAATTTTGTTTGCCTTGTTTGTTTGTTGCTTTTTCTTTATATACCAAATATGAGTGAAATCATATGGTTCTTGTCTTTTTTTTATATGGCTTATTTCATCTAGCATAATACTCTGAAGATCTGTTCATATTGTTGCAACTGGACATAGTTAATCTTTTCTTATGGCTGAGTAGTATTCATTGCATATTTTATATATATATATATACCACATCTTCTTTATCTACATATTCACTGAAGGACACTTAGATTGTTTCGATGTCTTAGCTGTTGTAAATAATGCTACAGTGAACATAGGGGTACACATATCTTTATGAATGTGTTTTCAAATTTCTTGAGTAGATGCCCAGAAGAGGAATTGCTGGATCATATGGTAGCTATATTCTTAATTTTTTTGAGGAAAATGTTATTTTCCTTACTGGCTGTACCAATTTACATTACCACGAACAGCATACAAGTGCTCCATTTTCTCCACATCCTCACTGACATTTATTATTTCTTGTCTTACTGATAATAGGCATTCTAAGAGTTGTAAGGTGGTATCTCATTGTGGTTTTGATTTTCATTTCTCTAATAACTAGTGGTGTTGAATATTTTTTCATGTCTGTTGGCCATTTGTATGTCTTCATTAAAAGTGTCTGTTCAGAGCTTTTGCCCATTTTGTAATTGAATTGATTGTGGGAATTTTTGTTGTGGAGTTGTGTGAGGTTTTTATATATTTTGGATGTCAGCCCTTTATCAGAGATTCTTCTCCCATTGGATTGGTTGCCTTTTTGTTTTGTTGATGGTTTATTTTGTTCCACAGAATTTTTTTAGTTTGATGTAGCCCCATTTAATTATTTTTGCTCTTACTCCCTTTTCTTTGGGGTCAAATTCTGAGACCAAGCCCTTAAGTTTAGTGTATATGTTTTCTTCTACGTATTTTATTATTTTAGGTCTTACATTCAAGGTTTTAATCCATTCTGATTTATTTTTTATGTATAGTGATAGAGAACAGTATAGTTTCATTCTTTGGCATGTGGCTTTCCAGTTTTCCCAACACCATTTACTGAAGAGGCTTCCTTTCTCTGTTATATGTTTTTGGCTCCTTTGTCGAAAATTAGTTGCCTATGTATATGTAGGCTTATTTCTGTTCTCTTGTTCTCATTTTTCTGCATTTAACTATACTGTTATGATACTGTAGCTTTGGTGTATAATTTGAAATCAGAGAGTACGATACTTCCGTCTTAGTTCTTTTTTCTCAAGATTTCATTGGCTATTTGGGGTATTTTGTGGTACCACACACATTTGAGGAATTTTTGTTCTATTTCTTTGAAAAATTCCCTTGAAATTTTGATGAGGATTACATTAAATCCATATAT
Source organism: Rousettus aegyptiacus (assembly GCF_014176215.1). NCBI lineage: Eukaryota > Metazoa > Chordata > Mammalia > Chiroptera > Pteropodidae > Rousettus > Rousettus aegyptiacus. Next base: position 38,821,771 of record NW_023416308.1, on the reverse strand, counting down.
CGCTTTAAGTAATGTGGTTGTTTTAACAATGTTAATTCTTCCAATCCATGAACACAGAATATTTTGCCATTTCTTTATGTCTCCTTCTATTTCTTTCAACAATGTCTTCTAGTGTTCAGTATATAGGTTTTCACTTCCTTCGTTAAGCTTATTCCTAAGTATTTTATCTGTTCTATTGCAATTGCAAATGGAATTGTTTATTTCTTTTTCTGGTATTTAATTGTTAGTATAGAATGCAATGAAGAGGAATTGCTGGATCATATGGTAGCTATATTCTTAGTAAGAATGCAATGAATTCTACATTGATTTTATGTCCTGCAACTTTACTGTATTTGTTGATTGCTTCTAATAGTCTTTTTGTTGAGTCTTTAGCATTCGCTATATATAGAATCATGTCATCTGCAGATAGTGACAGTTTGACTTCTTCATTCCAAAATTGGATACCTTTTCTTTTCTTCTCTTGACTTATTGCTCTGGCTAGGAATTCCCATACTGTGTTGAATAATAGAGGTGAGAGTGGGCATTCTTGCTTAGTTCCTGATCTTAGAGAAAATTTTTTGGTTTTTGCCATTGAGTATGATGTTGCTAGGAGTTTGTCATATGGCCTTTATTATGTTAAGATATCATTCTTCTATATACCCATTTTATTGAATGTTTTTAATTTAAATAGATGTTGTGTCTTATCAAATGCATTTTCTGCCTCTATTGATATAATAATGATTTTTATCTTTTATTTTGTCAATGTGGTGTATCACAGTGATTGATTTGTAGAAGTAGAACCATCCATACATCTCTGGAATGAACCCCACTTGATCATGATCTATGATCCTTTTAATATATTGCTGTATTTGATTTGCTAGTATTTTGTGGAAGATTTTTGCCTCTATATTCAATAGCAAACTGGTCTGTAATTTCCTTCCTTCCTTCCTTCCTTCCTTCCTTCCTTCCTTCCTTCCTTCCTTCCTTCCTTCCTTCCTTCCTTCCTTCCTTCTTTCCTTCTTTCCTTCCCTCCCTCCTTCCTTCTCTCTCTCTCTCTCTCTCTCTCTCTCTCTCTCTCTCTCTCTCTCTTTCTCTCTCTCTCTTTCTCTTTCTCTCTCTCTCTCCCCTTTTTTCTGATGTCCTTGCCTGGTTTTTATGTCAGGGTAATGTTGGCTCATTAAATGTGTTTGGACATCTACTCTCCTTATCAATTTTTTGAAGGAGGTTGAAAAGGATTGGCACTAAATACTCTGTGAATGTTAGGCAGAATTCACTGGTGAAGCCATCTGGTCCTGGACTTTTCTATATTGGGAGGTTTTTGATTACTGTTTCAATTTCCTTACTTAATTGGTCTATTTAGGTCTTTCCAATCCTTCATCATTCAGTCTAAGGAGATTATATATTTCTAAGAATTTGCTCATGTCTTCCAGGTTATCAAATTTGGTGGTGTATAGCCTTTCATAGTATTCGTGTATAATCCTTTCTATATCTGTGGTGACCATTTTAACTACTCTTCTTTAATTTCTGATTTTATTTATTTGAGTGTGTCTAGAAAGAGGTTTGTCAGTTCAGCTCTTTGTTTCATTAATATTTTTCTATTGTCTTTTTATTGTGTATTTCATTTAATTCTGCTCTGATCTTTTATTATTTTCTTTCTTCTTCTGACTTTGGTCTTTATATGTTCTCTTTTTTTTAGGTAAAGTGTTAGATTTTTTTTTTATTTGAGAGTCTACTTGATTCTTAGATAATCCTGTAATACTATAAACTTCCCTCTTAGCAACACTTTTGCTGCATCCCCCAAATTTTAATGTCTTAATTGTCATTTTCCTTTGTCTCTGTGTATCTTTTGATCTCTTTTTTTTTTTTACCAATAATGGCTTAGAAACATGCTGTTTAGGTATCAGAGCCATCTCTACTAGATTTCCTGCAACGAGGAGGAGAAAAAAAGGTGCCTCTTCCCAGAAGGATGCTGATTCTACCTCTTTTACATGCCAGATCATAGTGTGAGGGCTTCAGACTAACTTCTCCACCACTACCACACTCACTGGTGCTGCACCAAGTGCCAAAATGCATCTGCAGCCACCGTCTCTGTGCTTGCCTCTATCCTACCTTCTCTACTTGTTCCAATGTGCCCACCTTAAGATGTACCAAGATGTGGAACTCTCAGACATGCTTGAGTGTTAAGTGAAAAATTCTGTGTTGAGTTACAGTTGTCTGATTTGTTGTATATTTAAATGGAGAAACAACCAGAGCCATGTCTGAGGATGACACACTCAAAAGGCAGACTGAGGAGGCACCATAGCTCTGCTAAAACAAATTCTGCTTCACAGAGTCAGCCTGTGTACAATAGCTCTTCCACAGTAGTCACTGGCCAGTCCTTACAATTCATCAGCTCATGGGGCAGTCTCTTCCACTGATGTGCAAACAGCTACTAAATCTCAAATCCAATAAGATGGTATATACAACCCATATAAAGAACACACCTGGGGCACCTGGCTCAGGTGACCAGGGAGAAGGTCCCACTAGGCCCCTCAGGATACATACTATGTAAGGTCCACTCTAATAAGACAAGGAGACATAGCAGCACTACCTAATACATAGAAACAAACAAAAGAAGGTAGCCAAAATGGGGAGACAAAGAAACGTGTCCCAAATGAAAGACCAGAAATAAACTCAGTGAAATGGAGACAAACAATCTTCCAAATGCAGAGTTCAGAACATTGGTTATAAGGATGATAAATGAACTTAGGGAAAGAGTAGATGAACTCACTGAGAACTTTAATGAAGAGATAGGAAACAGAAAAATAGAGACAGAAAACATAAAAAAGGACTAGTCAGAAATGAAGAATATAATAACAGAAATGAAGAATATATTAGATGGAATCAAATGTAGATTAGATAGAGGATTGAATCAGTATTTTAGAAGACAAGGCAACAGGAAATACCTAATCAGAACAGCAATAATAAAAATGAATCCAAAAAGATGAGGATAGTTTACAGGGATTCTGGGACAACACGTGTACCAATATTCACATTATGGGGTTATCAGAAGGAAAAGAGAGAAAGCAAGGAATTGAGAACCTAGTTGAAGAAATAATGATGGAAAATTTTCCTAATCTGGTAAAGGGAATAGACATATAAGCCAAGGAAGTGCAGAGAGTCCTAAACAAGATGAACCCAAAGAGGCCCACTCCAAGACAAATCATTATCAAAAGGCCAAAGGCTATAGACAAAGAGAATTTAAAAGCAGTAAGAGAAAAGCAATTAGTTATCTACAAGGAGCTCCCATACAATTTCTTAAGTGATTTCTCAACAAAAAATTTGCAGGCAAGAAGGGATTGACATAAAATATTTAAAGTGCTGAAAAACAAGAATCTATAACCAAGATTACTCGACCCAGAAAAACTATCATTTAGAACTAAAGGACAGATAAAGAGCTTCTGCAGACATGAAAAAATGAAAAGAGTTATCAACATTAAACCAGTATTACAAGAAATGTTAGAGGACTTCTTTAAGAGGAAGAGAAAAAGATTAAAATTTTGAATAATAAAATGGCAATAACTACATATCTATCAACACTTAGTTTAAATGTAAGTAGGTTAAATGCTCTAATAAAAAAATAAACTATATAAATTCCTAACCAATGTACTGTATACTTGAAACTAATAATAAAATAAAAAATTTTTAAAAATTTAACCTTCACTTGACTTTAAATTCTAAATGTTTTATGTACTTAAAACTATATTTTAAAACATAGTACCAAGTAGCAGGAATACTGTATTTTATGTATGATCATTATAAAAAAGAATTAAGTGCCATTACATAAATTACAGAATAATAAAATAAATATTAATATCAAAAATGAAGAAAAATAGTGTGGCCGAATGGATAAGAAAACAAGACCCTTACATATACTGCCTATAAGAGACTCACTTCAGATTGAAAGACATAGACAGACTGAAAGTAAAGGGATTAAAAAAAGATGTTTCATGAAAATGGAAATAAACAAAACACACTGGGATAACAATAGTTGCATCTTTATTTTAAAGTGTACTTTAAAGACAAAATATACTTTAAAATAAAGGCTATAGAAAAGACAAAGAAAAACCCAGTAATCCCACTTTTGTGTATTTATCTGAAGAAATCCATGACACTGCTTTGAAAGGACATGTGAATCCACATGTTCACTGAAGCATATTTACAATAGCCAAGATATGAAGGCATCCTGGGTATCTATCAATAAAAGAATAAATAAATAAGAAGCAGTACATAAATACAATGAAATATAACTGAGCAATAAAAAAAGAATGAAATCTTGCTATATACAACAACATGGACAGACCTAAAGGGTATTGTACTGAGTAGAGTATGTCAGAGAGAGACAAATGCCATATGTCTTCACTTACATGTGGAATCTAAAGAACAAAATAAGCAAACAAAATAGAAACAAACTCATACATACAAAGAACATTTTGAGGATTTCCACATGGGAAGGGTAGCTGGGGGGGTGGGGTGGGGAAAAAGAATTAAGAAGTACAAATTGACAATTATAAAAAAATCCTGGGAATGTAAAGTATAGAATAAGGAATATAATCAATAATGTTGTAATAATTATGCATGGTGTCAGATGGGTATTAGATTTATTATGATGATCCCTTTGTAAGGTATATACATGTCTAATCACTATGTTGCACACCTGAAACTAATATATTTTGTGCCAACTGTAACTGAAAAATGAAAAAAAAAATAAAAAGACTATTAGAAACAATAAACAAATGTAGCAATGATGAAGGTATAAAAGCAATGTACAGAAATGTGTTGCATACCTATAAACTAACAACAAAATATCAGAAATAGGCATGAAGAAAACTATTCCATTTGCAATTGCAAAAAAAAAGAAGGATAAAATACCTAGGAATAAACTTAACAAAAAAAGTGAAGGACTTTAAACTGAGACATTATTGGTAGAAATTGAAGAAGACACAAAGAAATGGAAAGATATTCTGTGTTCATGTATTGGAAGAATCAAAATAGTTAAAATGCCCTTATTACCTAAAGCATTATACAGATTTAATGCAATCCTCATCAAACTCTCATCAGCATTTTTTAAAGAATATAACAAAAATCCTCAAATGTGTATGGTACCACAAATGATCCCAAATAGCCAAAGCAATTCTGAGAAAAAAGAACAAAGCCAGAGACATCACATTTCTTGATTAAAAACTATAGTACAAAGCTACAATAATTAAAACAGTATGGTATTGGCAGAAAAAAATAAATAAACTGATAATGAAACAGAATTTAGAGCACAGAAACCCACACATATGCAAGGAACTAATTTTCCACAAAGGAGCAAAAAATGTATAATGGAGAAAGGAAAGTCATGAGGCGCTGGAAAAACTGGAAAACCACATTTAAAATAATGAGACTAGACTATTCTCTGTCACTATACAAAATAATTAACTCAAAATGGATTGAAGACTTGAATATAAGACCTGAAAAAATAACATTTATAGAGAAAAACATAGGCACTAAACTTGTGGACCTTAATCTTAGGAGCACTTTTCTGAACTTACCCCAAAGGCAAGGAAAATAAAAGCAAAAATAATTGAGTGAGACTACGTCAAACTAAAAAGCTTCTGTCCAGCAAAAGAGATCATCGACAAAACAAAAAGGCAACCAACTGAATGGGAAGAGATATTCACAAATGATACCTTCAATAAGGGACTAATATCCATAATATATAAAGAACTTACACAATTCAACAACCAGAACAACAATAAAAACCCCAACAATTTGATTAAAAAATGGACAAAGAACCTGAACAGACCCTTTTCCCCAAAAGACATTCAAATGGCCAGCAGGTATATGAAATCATCACATATCAAAACTACAATGAGATACCACCTCATACCTGTTAGAATGGCTATCAATAAGACAAGAAATAGCAAGTGTTAGAGAGGATGTTGAGAAAAAGAAACTTTCATACACAGCTGGTGGGAATGTAAGTTGGTCTTGCCACTATGAAAAACATAGAGAGTTTCCATAAAAAATTAAGACTAGAGCTACCATATGATTCAGCAATCTCTCTTCTGGGTATCTATCTGAGAAACTTGAAAACTCTTATCAATACACACACACACACACATACATACACACACATTAATGTTCATTGTAGCATTATTCACAATAGCCAAGACATGTAAACAACGTAAGTATCCTCCGATGGACAATTAGATAAAGAGGATCTAGTATATAAATACAATGAAATTCTATTCAGCCATAAGAAGGGATGAAATATTTCCATTTGCAACAACATGGATGGATCTTGAGAGTATAATGCTAAGTGAAGTAAGTCATACGGAAAAGGATAAGAGCCATATGATATTACTTATATATGGGTTATAAAACAGAAAGCAAGAAATGAACAAAACAGAGAAGCAAACTCATAGATACAGACCACAGCATGGCGGTTATCAAAAGAGAAGGGGATAGGCAGAGAATGAAGGAAATAGTGGTGGTCCAAAATACGTTTACAGAAAGAGACGAGATTCTGGGTGATGAGCACTCAATGCATTATACAGATTTGTATTATAGTATCATTTACCTAAAACTTATATAGGGTTATTAACCATTTTACCCCGATTAATTTAATTAAATAAAAAGAAAAATGTAAATGTAATTGTTTTACATTCTGTTTTAACATTATATTTATACATTAAAATATATTTCTCATCTGCAAAATATTTGATATATTTATAATAAAGACAGCATTGCTTTAGTTTTAATGTTAGACTAGAATGCTTAATTACCATATTAATGAATAAAAGTGTATTTAGTGGCATTTTTTCAAATTAATGAGGAATGAATATATTTTCAACAAATGGCTCTTGGACAATTTGATAATGATTTGGAGAAAATCTAATTTTCTTTAACTCACAACACTCACTGACACAAATTCCATATTCATTAAAAAGTTTAAAAAATTAAAAATAAACCATTAAAGAGTTAGAAGAAAATGTGAGTATTTTTCTGATACCAGCAAAAGGTAAGACCTTTCCAAGCATAAAAGTAATGGAATCATAAAGTTAAACACTAATAGCATTGATTGCACAAAATTAAAACTTATAGATGTTTAACAATTAACACTAAGAAACATTTACAATCTATATCAGAAAATATTTTAAAACAATCATAATAATCAAGTTTGGCAAGGTTATAGTGTAGAGCAGGGTTTGAGAACTTTTTCTGTAAGGGGCCAGATAGTCAATAGGCTTTGTGGTGACTACTCAACTCTGCTGCTGTGGCACAAAAGCGACCATAGACAGAGGGACATGGTTCTGTTACAGTAACATTTTATTTATAGACACTGAAATTTGAATTTCATATAAATTTTGTATCACAAAATATTTTTTTCCAACCATTACAAAATATGAAAACCACATTTAGCTCTGGTGGCAGATCACGTCTGGCCTGCAGGCCATAGTGTGCTGGCTTCTGGTGAGGAAGTGAAGCTGAAAAGCTCAATAGGGCGGCAGTCCAAAGTTCAGTACTGGGTTCTTGTCTAATGCCAGGAGAAAGAATTCAAAGACACAACAGCAAACAGGAAAGTGCATTTATTAAAGCGAAAGTACATACTTAAGAGGCTATCCATTCTGCCTCCTAGTCTTGGCTTGTTTCTTATGCCACCTGGTGGTGCAGTGGGCAGCGCAAGGCCATCTAGCTTGTCTCCTGACCTTGGCTTGTTTCTCAGAGTCAAAACTGGGAGAGGGCTGAGTAAGAGACAAGGGAGAAATTCCAGAGTCACAGGGAAAATGGCTGAGTGAGGGGCTATGGAAAATTTGAACCTTATACTGAAGGGGAAGAGAAATATTCCTAGGCTAATTATCCTGCCTCACATGCAGATTCTTTTTATTTTTATTATTAAAATTTATTGGAGGTGACATTGATCAACAAAACCCAATGTTTCAAAACTCAAATATATATATAAATATATATATATTTATATATATATGACATACTGTTGAATATATATATATATATATATATATATATATTTTATTGTTTCAGGTAGTGTTCTTGTGGAGTCTTTAGGGTTTTCTATATAGAAGAGTCTTTAGGGTTTTCTATATAAAGAATTATATCGTCCACAAATAGGGACAGTTTGACTTTGTTTCCTATTTGGATGCCTTTTATATCTTTCTCTTGTCTGACTGTACTTGCTAGGACCGCCAATGTTATATTGAATAAAAATGGCAATAGAAGACAGCTTTGCCTTATTCTGATCTTAGAGGGAAGGTTTCTAGTTTTCACCATTAAGTATAATGTTGGCCAAAGGCTTGTACTATATGGCTTTTATTATGTTAAGGTACTTTTCTTTTATACTGATTTTGTGAAGTGTTTTGATCATAATGGATACTGTATCTTGTTGAAGGCTTTTTCAGCATCTATTGATATGATCATATGATTCTTATTTTTTAATTTGTTTATGTGGTGTATCACATTAATCGATTTATGTATGTTGAACCATTCTTGTGCCCCTAGGATGAAGCCCACTTAATCATGGTGTATAATCTTTTTAATATGTTGCTGTATTTGGTTTGCTAGTATCTTATTTAGGATTTTTGCATCTGTGTTCATGAAAGATATTGCTCTGTAGTTTTCTTTTTTTGTGTTTTCCTTACCATATTTTAGAATCAGAGTAATACTGGCTTCATAAATGAGTTGGGAAGTATTGCCTCCTCATCGATTTTTTGGAAGAGATTGAAGGGAATAATAGGTATTAAATCTTCTTTGAATGTTTGGTAGAATTCACTGGTAAAGCCATCTGGTCCTGGACTTTTACTTTTTGGTAGATTTTTGATAATTGTTTCAATTTCCATATTGCTGATCAGTCTATTTAGATTTTCCAGATCTTCTTGATTCAGTCTAGGAAGGTTGTACTTGTCTAAGTACTGGTCCACTCTTCTAGGTTATTAAATTTGGTGTTATGTACTTCTTCATAGTATTCTTGTATGATCCTTTGTATTTCCGTGATATCAGTCGTAATTTCCCCTCTTTCATCTCTGATTTTGTTTATTTGTGTCCTTTCTGTTTTTTCTTTAGTGAGTCCAGCCAGGGGTTTGACAATTTTAGTAACCTTCTCAGAGAACCAGTTCTTTGTTGCATTTATTTTTTCTTTTGTTCTTTTGTTTTCAATTTAATTTATATCTGCTCTAATTTTGATGATTTCTTTCTTTCTACCGACTTTAGGCTTCATTTGTTGTTCCTTTTCTAATTTTTTAAGGTGAAGAGTTAGGTTGTTTATTTGGGCTCTTTCTTGTTTTTGGAGATAAGCCTATAATGATATGAATTTTCCTCTTATGACCGCTTTTGCCATTCCCAAAAGTTTTGATATGTTGTACTATCATTATCGTTGATCTCTGTTTTTATTTCTTCTCTGACCCAGTTTTTCTTCAGTAGCATGTTGTTTAATCTCCATGTATTTGTGGTTCTTCCTGCTTTCTTTTTGCAGTTGATCTCTAGTTTCAAAGCATTATGATCAGAGAATATAGTTGGTATGATTTCCATCCTCTTATATTTGTTGAGGTCATCTCTGTGTCCCAGTATGGGTCAATTCTTGAGAAAGTTTCATGTGCACTAGAGAAGAATGTGTAAGCAGATGTTTTGGGCTATGTGAATGTCAATTATGTCCAGTTGGACTAAAGTGTCATTTAAGGATGTTATTTCCTTATTGATTTTCTGTTTGGATGATCCGTCCATATCTGACAGTGGGGTATTTAGGTCCCCTACTACGATGGTATTTGGGTCTGTTTCACCCTTTATTTTTGTTAGTAATTGCTTTACATATTTCGGGCTCCCTGACTGGGAGCATAGATATTAATAAGTGTTATTTTTTCTTGGTGCATGATTTCCTTTATCATTATGAAGTGTCCCTCGGTATCTTTACCTTTTTTTATTTTGAAGTCTATTTCATCCGATATTAGTACCGCTACTCCCACTTTTCTCTGAATGCCATTTGCTTGAAATATCATTTTCTACCCTTTCACTTTGAGTCTATATTTGTCTTTGGAGCTTAGATGTGTCTCCTGGAGGCAGCATGTGGTTTGGTTTCATTTTTTGACCTAATCTTCAACTCTGTGCCTTTTTATTGGTGAGGTCAGTCCATTTATATTGAGGGTGATTATTGAAATATGAGGTCTTCTTACATCCATTTTATGTTTTGCTTTCTGGTAGCTTGGTGTTTTTATTTCTTCTATGTCCTTGTGTTTCTGTTTTCTTTATTTTGGTTGGCTTTTGTGGGTTTTGCCTCTGGTTCTTCTTGTTTCATGTTATATATTTCGGTTTTGAATCTTTGGTGTGTGGTTACCATTATGAATATGTAAAGGATAATTATATATATATGTATATATATACACACATATATATATACATATATATATACAGTCATCTATTTTCTTCTGTGCATGCCTTATCTCCATTCTCCTTTGTGAATCTGGATCTTTGAATCCTCCCCTTCAGTTATTGTTGTCTCAATTTGTCCCTATGTATGCTGAATGTTCATTACCATCCTGTTATAACAATTTACTTATTATTTAATCTATAATGCCCTGCTCTTAATAAGGGTTGCACTCCTCTGCTTCCATTTGCCTAATTATGTATTTTTGTGTGTGTTGTTGTTGTCATTTTGTTTTAGGTGAGCTGACCCCTTTCAGTATTTCCTGTAGTGCAGGCATCATAGTGGAGAATTCCCTCAATTTTTGTATGTCTGGAAAGGTCTTGATTTCTCCTTCATGTCTAAAGGAGAGCTTAGCTGGATACATTATTCTAGGCTGGTAATTCCTTTCACTTAATAGTTTAAATATTTGATTTCATTCCTTTCTGGTTTGTAAAGTCTGTGATGAAAAGTCTGATGATAATCTAATGGGTTTTCCTTCATATGTTACTATTTTCTTCTCCCTGGCTGCCTGAAAATTCTATCTTTGTTGTTGATTTTTGATGACTTGATAATGTGTTTTGGTGAAGGGCTTTTTAGGTTGAGATAATTTGGTGTTCTGTTGACTTCTTGAATTCCAGACTCCATCTCACTCCTTAGATTTGGGAAATTCTCATCCATTATTTTTCTGAAAATGCTTTCTAGACCTTGCTACTTTCCCTTGACTTCAGTAATGCCCATTATTATGTCTCCTCTTCTGATGGTATCAGCTAGTTCTTGTATTTCTCTTTCATTGTTTTTCATTCTTCAGTTTTTCTCTTCTTCCTTCTGATTTATTTCTAGATTTTCGTCTTCGATATCATTGATCATTTCCTTCACAATCTCCTTGCTCTGCTCATCTAGTTGATTTCTAAGTTCTTGAAATTGTTAATTTGAGTCATTTTGGATTTCCTTGAGTTTTTTTCAGAAGTACCATCCTGAAGTCTCTGTCATTTAAGTTGCGTATTTCTCTGTTTGTAAGCTTATTTTCTTGTGATTTTTCTCTTTTTTTCTAAGATGCCTTGTCACCCTGGTTGTTCATTATGTTAAATGGACTATTTCTCTGCCTGGGCTTTAATGGAAGCCTATTCTGTTGTTTCTCCAGAAGGAAGATTTATTATATAAAGGTCTCTCTTTAGCCTGCTGCACGGAAGATGCCTTATTTAAGCCCCTTGTATCCTTGCTTTATATAAAGGCTAAATATCTTTTTTATTTTGTCGTAGATATTTAATCACACTTGCTACTCTCAGTTTCAGTCCCTGTCAGTGTTAGCAACAGTTTCAGTAGCATTTGCTCAGATTCCCTTGGGCCTCCACAGTGATTGTTCTCAGAGGATATGGGGGGAGGGGCCCCCTGGTTTGGGATTTGGGGGCTGTGGCTCAGACTTGGTTTTGCAACCAGGGCCGGTAAAAATCAGCTGTTGTTCCTCTGCGATCCCCTCCCACTTCTCTGCTTTCTGACCTGATGACTATGTCCTGCTGCTGGCTGCTAGAAGTTCTGGCATTTCCATTCAAGCTGATCAAGGAAATCGCCTCACTTTCTCTCCTCCTCCTCCTCCTGCAGGGAGCTCCAGAGGATGCGAGAGGTAGCTTCAGCCTTGGCAGCCTTTGCTTAGCTTCCCCTGGGGCTCTGCGGTGTTTGGTCTTGGAAAATACAGAGGGAGGAGCCTTCTGGATTAGGGGTTGGGGGCTGCAGCTCAGCCTTGGTTTTGCAACCAGGGCTGGTAAAAATCAGCTGTTGTTTCTCTGTGGTCCTGTCCTGCTTCTCTGTTTTCTGCCTTGATGACTGGGCCCTGCTCCTGGCTGCTAGAAATTCTGGCACTTCCAGACAGGCTGATCAGGGAAGTCATTGCACCTTCACCTCTCCTTCTCCTCCTGCAAGGAGCTCCAGTGGCTGCGAGAGGCAACTTCTTCGTTTGTTTGAGTCTACCACCTGACACCCAGGGTTCTTACCTTTGGTAGCTCTTATACGCAGATCCCATGCTTAGACGTGCTGGTGTGCAGTTTGGTTGTTTTTTGTTTAGTTTTAGATGTTCAGCTTATTGTTCTTTCAAAAGGAGAGATCTGAGGACGTCTCTCACTCTGTGATGTTTTCCGCTTCACAGTTCTTGTCTGTTTGTTTATTTTTGAGAAAACTCTATACTGTTTTCTAGAGTGGTCATACCAATTTGCAGTCCCACCAGCAGTGTGTGAGAATTTCTTTTTCTCCACATCTTCTCCAACATATGTGTTTATTTACCCTTTTGTTGATTGCCATTCTGGTTTAGTGTTGCATTTCCCTAATAGCTAGGGAAGTTGAGCATCTTTTCATACATCTGTTGGCCATTTGCATGTATTCTTGGGAGAGCTATCTGTTAAGGTTCTTTCCCCTTTTTTTAATTGGATTTTTTTGTTGTCGTTGTTATTGAATTGTATGAGTTCTTTGTATATTTTGGATATCGGGCCCTTATTGGAGGCATCATTTGCAAATACATTCTCCCATTTAGATGGTTGTCTCTTTACTTTGTTGACAGTTTCTTTTGTTGTGCAGAAACTTTTTTGTTTGATACAATCCTATTTACTTATTTTTGCTTTTACTTCCCTTGCCTTTGAGGTCAAATTCATAAAATCTTCTTTAAGTCCAAGGCCCTCGAGTTTAGTTCTTATGTTTTCTTCTATGCATTTTATTGTTTCAGGTCTTATATTCAGGTCCTTAATTCATTTAGTTAATTTCAGTGTGTGGTGACAGGCAACAATCTATTTTCATTCTTTTGCATGTGGCTTCCCAGTTTTCCCAGCACTATTTATTGAAAAGGCTTTACTTTCTCCATTGTATATTTTTGGCTCCTTTGTTGAAAATTATTTGTCCATACATATGGGGGTTTACTTCTGGACTCTCAATTCTATTCCACCAATATGTGTGGTTTTCTGACTATAACATACCATTTTGATTATTTTCTGCCTATAACATACCATTTTGATTATTGTCGCTTGTAGTATAATTTGAAGTCGGGCAGAGTGATACCTCCAGCCTTGTTTTTTTGTTTGTTTGTTTCCATATAAATCTGATGATTTTTGTTCTATTTCTTTAATAAATGCCACTGGGAGTTTGATGGGGATTGCATTAAATCTGTATAATGCTTTGGGTAATAAGGCATTTTAACTATGTTGCTTTTTCCAGTCTACGAACATGGAATATCTTTTTTTTCTTTGTGTCTTATTCAATTTCTTTAATAGAGTCTTATTGTTTTCATTGTATAGATCCTTCACATGCTTTGTTAAGCTTATTCCTAAGTATTTTATTCTTTTTGTTGCAATTGCAAAGGAATTTTTTTTCCATTTCTTTTTCTGAAAATTTATTATTATAGTGTAAGAATGCTATGGATTTTTGAACATTGATTTTACATCCTGAAAATTTACTGCATTTTTTTTTATTATTTCTAGTAGTGTTTTAGTAGAGTCTTTAGGTTTTCCTGTATAGAGAATCATGCCATCTGCAAATAGTGGCAGTTTGATGTCTTCATTTCCTATTCGGATGCCTTTTATTTTTTTCTCTTACCTGAATGTACTCGCTAGGACCTCCGATATTATATTGAATAACAGTGGCAATAATGGATAGCCTTGTCTTGACCCTAATCTTAGAGAAAAAGTTTTTAATTTTTCACCATTAAGTATAATGTTAGCTGAGGGTTTGTCATATATGGTCTTTATTATGTTGAGATACTTTCCTTTTATACCTATTTTATTAAGCGTTTCAATTATAAATGGATGCTGTATCTTGTCCAAGGCTTTTTCTGTATGTACTGATATAATCACATGATTCTTATTCTTTATTTGGTTTATGTAGTATATCACATTAATCAATGTGTATATGTTAAACAATCCCTGTGCCTCTGTGATAAAGCCCTTGATCATGGTGTATAATCTTTTTAATATGTTGCTGTATTCAATTTGCTAGTATCTTATTTAAGATTCTTGCACCTATGTCCATAAGAGATATTCTCTGCACTTTTCTCTTCTTGTATTATCTTTACCAGATATTGGTATCAGGGTAACAATGGCCTCATAAAATGAATGAGGAAGTACTGCTTCCTCCTTGAGTATTTGGAAGAGTTTGAGGAGAATAGGTAAAAATTCTTTCTGGATGTTTGGTAAAATTCACTGATGAAACCATCTGGACTTTTTGGGAGGTTTTTGATGATCGTTTCAATTTTGCATACTGCTGATGGATGTGTGTGTGTGTGTGTGTGTGTGTGTATACATACATACAGAGAGAGAGAGAGAGAGAGAGAGAGAGAGAGAGAGAGAGAGAGTCTATTTACTTCTGCGTGTGCCTTATCTCTATTCCCCTTTGTGAATTTGGATTTTTGCTCCCTTCCCTCTTCTGTTGTCATCTCAAATTGTCCCCATGAATGCTTAACATTTATTTCTAACTTGCAATAGCAATTATCTTCTTAATATTTAAGCTTATAATACCCTGTTCTTAATAAGGGTTGCACTATCCTGCTTCTGTCTCCCTGCTAATAATCTTACTCATAGTTATGGTGTTGTTGTTGTTGTTGTTTTGTCATTTTGTTTTAGGTGGGCCGACCCATTTTAGTATTTCCTACAATGCAGGCCTTGTAGTAAAGTCTTTCAACATTTGTATGCCTATAAAGGTCTTTATTTCTCCTTTATATGTTAAGGAGTGCTTTGCTGGGTATATTATTGGCTGGTAATTCTTTTCACTTAATAGTTTAAATATTCGTTTCTACTACTTTCTTGCTTGTAAGGTTTGTGCTGAGAAGTCTGAAGATAGTTGAATGGGTTTTTCTTTACAGGTTACCATCTTCTTTTTTTCTGCCTGCCTTGCTAATTTTTTTTTTGTCATTAATTTTTGACAATTTTAATATAATGAGTCTTAAAGAAGGCCTTTATGGGTTAAGATAATTGGATTTTCTGTTAGCTTCTTGGATTCAAAGACACAGATCATTCCTTAGATTTGTGAAAGTTTCATCAACTATTTGTTTGTATGTGCTTTCTGTTCCTTTCTCCTTCTCTTCTTTTTCTGGTGTACTCATTATTTTTATGTTGCTTTTCCTGATGGTGTAAGATAGTTCTTGTAGAGCTCTTTTGTTTTTTTTCATTCTCAGGTTTCTCTCTTCTTCCTTCTGAGTCATTTCTATTTTCTCTCTTCAATATCACTAAGTATTTCCTCCATTTTGGTCAAGCTCTATTTCCTAAGCTTGCTATTTTATTTTTCACCTCTTTTAATGTGCTCTTCATTTTCAGAAGTTCTATTTAGTTCTTTTTCATGGTTTCAATCTCCTTGCTAAAAAACTCATTTTGTTGGGTTATTTTGATTCTAAGTTCTTGGAATTGTCAGTCAAATTTATCTTGTATCTCACTGAGTTTTTTTCAGGAGTGCAATCCTGAATTCTCTGTCATTTAAATGGCATATTTTTAGGTCTTTAAGCTGATTTTCTAGAGATTTTTCTCTTTCATTCTGAGCTGCCTTGTCATTTTGGTTATTCATTGTGTCTGATAGATTATCTCCACCTGAGCATTAATGGAAATGTATACTGCTTTTTTTCCCCCAGAAAGATTTATTATATAGAGGTCTCTCTTTAGCCTGTTGATGAGAAGTTTTTCTTTTGATTTCCAGTAGGTGATGCCTAAGCCTCTTGGATCTCTGCTTTGAGGCTAATAATGCTTTTTTCTCTCTCTCTGTTTGATATACTTAATATTCAAATTATGGTCAACTGTGCTTGGTCCCAGCTCCAGTCTGTGGTTGGTATGGCTATGATTTATATTTCAGTACTGATTGTGAAAATTCCCCTGGAGCTCCATGATGCTAGGAGGATATGGGGTGGAGGGAGGGTGTGATCTGGTTGGTGGGTGGTGATTGTTGCTAGGCTCTGTGTCCTCAGCCTCCTGCTTTGCAACTGTGGCTGCTAAGACACAGCTGTTGCCCCTCATACTTAGTTTTTAATCTACTTTATGCTTTGATTCCTGGGCTCTACTTTGTGGAACTTGCTGATATTTTAGACAGAGCTGTTTTGGGAATCGGCCACAATTCACCCTTCCCTCTCCTCTTGCCAGAGAGTTTCGGCTGTGCAAGGCAGCTTCTTTGTTCCTCCAAATCTACCCCCCACCCCGAGTCATGTGGTTCTGACCTTTTGGAGCTCTTATGCCCAGACCACTCACTCAGACATGCTTATGTGCTTGTGTGCAGGTTGGGTGTTATTTGTTGAGTTTTAGATGTTCAGCTTATTGTTATTTCAAGAGGAGACATTTAGGAGATCCCTTATTCTACTATGCTTCTGATGTCACTTTCTCAGATGTAGATTCTGAAAGGAGCTTCAGGGCACTTTCATGGATGATAGGCTGCATTTGGCTTACTGATAGAACTTGTAGGAAAACAAATCAGTGGGAATTTGGGACAAAGAGTGGACTAAATCCAGTACAGAATGAGGAACCCCAGAGGTTTTGTGAGTCTGGTATGAATGGGAAGGAGTGGGGTCAGTCAAGAGGATGTTGTAATGCTCCAGAGCAGAGTAATGGAGATGGATGCAAAAGCATTGTGCAGATGGAATTGACTGTTGTGAAAGGTTCAGAACAGAGAGATTCTGACTTGTGTAACTTGAACGGATCTGGCCCCATTGACAGAACGAGGACAAAGAAGAGGCACTATTGGAGACAGGTGAAGAGCTCAATTTTAATTGTGATTTGAGGTACAAGAAAAATACTCAGGTGAATAGGATCCAAGGGAAAGCTGAAGTGAGGTGGGTGTTCTAATTTGGAAGTCATCTCAGCATTATCTGGCAGAGCCTAGAACTTTGGACAATGCCTAATATTGGAAATAAGAGGAGGAATCAAACTGCTACTGATTTAGTTCATAATGTCAGTCCTGACTCCGTCACAAACTTCAGGAATTCTAAAGAATTGAGTCTCATAGGAATATTATGAGAATCATATGAGATCATTCGATGAAGTATTTTTTTACAATGCTATATACTTAAAGGGAGCTGACTACTATTATTGATACCAGAGACTTTAATAAGAAGAGAATCTGGAAAAAGCTTTGTTGGGAGAAAAACTTTTGAGCTTGAGAGGCCTGAGTGTATATTGGCAGGCTGTGGCTCCCGGCTGTTCTGCCAGCAATCCTGGTGGGGTGGCAGTGATGTTTGGTGTCTTGTAACTATTATATCATCCCAGCAGAAACGAATCATTTTGGTGATTTTTTTAAAATTTGTTAATTAAAAGAATTTATTGTTCTTGTTCTAAAATGTTGATTTGGGATCAAACAGTGCTCCCATGATAATTTGGTTTCCTTGGAGATGTTAGAAATAGAATAAGCCTTAATTGACACAGATTGACACTGGCACAGCATAGCTAGGGCTGCTGAGTAGCTCACTTTATGGCCTGGCCAGTGCTCTGTCCCATCTGTTTCCCACTCAACTGTTAGTGCTGATGTCACAGACTCACTTGGGTTGTTAAGCAGCTTGCTGGGAACCTTAAGAACTTAGAATCATTCTCACAGGAGCCTTTTCAAAATAGCCCACATTGCTTAGTGTTCTATGACCCAGAGTTAAAGGTGTTGAATTTATACTCTTTTACCCTTTTAATGTCAAGACCTGGGCCATATTCGATGTAATTCAAATCATCTATTTCCTTACAGATTTTCTCTGTCCTTGTTCAAAGGATTACTATGAGAAGACTCTTAAAACTTAGAACTATAATTACTTATTGTTGTCTATTTCTCATTTCAAGTCTCTCAAGTTTTACTTTATGTATTTTCAGATTCTCTTATTAGGTATGTGGGCCCCAGCCTGGCTGGTATGGGTATGATCCAGGCTCACGGCTAGGAATAGAACCCCGGATTTAGAATGTTACATTACTGTAGTAGGGCACCTGTGGCCAGCTCGTGTAAGCATGATTCAGCTTATTGTATCATGCTTGTGTGGCAGAATGCCACTATTGTTCTCTGACATATATAAAGCCCATGTGGTCCCCTAATGCAGAAGTGCCCTCCCCACAATAAAGTAGGTGCCTGCCGTTTCATTCTCATGTCTGCTTGTGTGTTCTTTCAACTGGGTGTCTCACCACCAAAACTTTCCCTTCTCAATCAGCTCAGCACTGACAAGGCAGCTATACAATTTTAAATCATATATTTTCTTGCTCAGTCAATCATTACAAAGTATCCCTCTGTGTCCCTAGCTACATTTCTTATTTTAAAGTCTATTTCGTCTGATAAAAATATAGCTTCTCTGTATCTTTTAACTTAAAAGATATTGACATGATAGATCTTTTTCTATGCTTTTACTTTGAATATTTATGTTATGGAATTTTAAATGTATATCTTCTAGACAGTATATACTAGTTGAATATTGTAGTTTTATTCTGACAATCTTTGCATTATTGGCAAAAAGTTTAGTCCATTCACATTTAATGTAATTATTGCTGTGGTTAGATTAGGTCTGCTTCTTTCTACTTTTATGTCTTATCACTTTTTTTGTTTGTTTCTGTTTGTTCTTAACTAAAATTTTTTTCTTGTTAAATTGAATTATGCTTTATTAAATATTTTTATTTGTGCAGTTGTAATTTCTGTATTGACTTTTTAGCTATACTTTTTTGATTTTTTGTGGGCAGCTGCTTTAGGGATGAAAATATGTATTTTTAAGGTTCACAATACACTTTCTATTAATACCAACTTCCTATAAAGTCTAAGAAATTGTATCATTATCTAATTCTCTGTTTTTTGAACCATTATCATTGTATGTTCATAACTATATGAAAAAAACAAACTTACAGTTTTATAAATTTTGCTTTAAACATTTATATAATTTTTAAATAAGTTAAAAGAGGAAACTAAAGAAAAATTTATACAAATTTATATTCTTCAATATATATACTATTTTTAGTGATTTATTTATTTGTTTGTTTATTTACTTATTTATAGAATCTGGGTTAGCCTCTGGTAACATTCTCCTTCAAATGATTTTCTTTAGAATTTTTCTTGTAGCATAGGTTTGTTAGCAGTGAATTATCTCCATTATTCTTTATCTATACATGTCTTTTTTACCTTTATTTTTAATTAATTAATTTATTTTTATAGCAGAAAAGAATAGCTTTATTATAAGTGATAGTACACTTCCAGTGTAATGGCTGAAAAATGACTGCTAGAAATTTATTACTTGCAGGAAAATTACTGCTTGGCTATGCCCATGGGAACATAGGCTGTCACCCATAGGAACATAACATTCTAACAATAAGCTTTCTGCTTCTGTACCCCCACTTGCACACCCAACCTGTGTGGGTGAACAGGTAATGAATACAAGAAAAATAGACCTTTGTGTTTAAACAGAATGAAGAATGGGATTTTGGGCTTAAAAATCCTGTACCTCTACATTTCAGGACTGCTTAATTTGGGGTCTGTGTGCCCCTGGCAGACCCAGCTGGCTGAATAATAAGTGTGTTCCCTATAACTCACTGAGTTCTGGTGGTCCATGTGTCTTTCAAGGGCTGGCGGCTACAACACCAGATGTGGAAGCGGACCCAAGCACAGAACAGTGTCTCAAAAGTCTCAAGGACTCAAGGGCACAGTACCAAAGCCTTTGAAGTTTTTTATTTCTATTTGCCGTGGGTGGTTACTTTTCTTAAAGGAGTGAGCTTTCTTGATTGATGACTAAATTTGACAGAACTCAGTGACTCATCATTTGCTTTCTGTGCATGTTCATTTCCAGAATTTAGTCAGCTATAAAGTTAATTTCTGGGCACATACATCATATTATAATGATGGTATAATGAGGATCAGGTGAGTTGAAGGTCATTGGGGTCTTCGTTGCACAGGTGTGAGTGATTGTCTAGAACTAGTACCCATTTTTCTGCTAACTCGTTTCCTTGTATGAATTACTTTTAGCTTAAAAATGCCTCTGGCTTGCTTAATTGTGTGGGTACTAGGTGGACCCTTTTTAGAATAGGGTGACCTTAGTGTCTTTGCAGGCAGACTCAAAACCCCCTATCTAACTTTTCTGCCTAACCCTTTTCTAAGAGCCATGAATGAACCCCCTTATTATTAGCATGGTTGTTGAGGGATGGGAGGTCTCTTCTTCTGTGTCTGCTTCCTGCTGAGAATGATCATAGTCCCTGCCTATTGAGGTTTCATGGAGCTCTTTCCTTCTCTGCCTTAGTCAGGACAGAGTCTTGGGTTTCTTGCCAAAGTGCTGCTTCAGTTTCTAGGCAAGGAAATAACGAAGATATAAACTTCTTACTTAAATTTTATATTTAGTTATGTTTCTATTATTGATTTGCCCATTGAGCAGGTAAAGGAAAACAGCCTTGGTTAACAAATTTTGTAAAAGGAAAAAGAAAAGAAAAAAACTTAAGTAAAACAATCCCTCACTTCTTGGACTCCAAGGTACTTGTTTTGACCTAAAGCCATTTCTGCCTTATAACCTGCCAAGGAGAATGCTGAGTTTCAATGACCCTTATCAATAGTCAGAGGACCTGAGTCATCAGTTTCAAGGTAATTATCTAAGTATGAGGAGAAGGTCTTTCTCTAAAGAAAGGAGAAAATAAATTTTGCAAATGATGTTCCATGTCATCTCCCTGCTCTTTCGATGTTAGTTCCTTATCTAGGAGACTAACTTAAGATGAAATTGATTGCTTCGTCACTGTAGGAAAATTCTTTCCTTCAGTTTCGATTGAGCCTGACAGACAGGTGGGAGTGCATTGGATGCAGCAAGAAATAACTCCTACAAACATAAACAAAATGGAAATAAAAAAATGCTTCTCTTAACCCAGTGAGACTGGGTAGCCAGGAAGTGAAGGGGGAGAAATTGAGACCAAAATTTCCTGTCCTCTGTTTAATTTTGGACACAATGTCAAGAATCTGCTTAACCTTTTCTTTAATAAATTGTGAGTTGTCAGAGAGGTTAGAACAACATAGTCCTTTAAATTCTTCACATCCATGGTTATTTCTGAATAACAGGTAGTCTATAGTGCCCCTATTTTCAAGAATAGCTTCTCTGACCTGTCCTAATGCTTCTCCCATGGCATATATGGCCTGAGAGGTTACGTTTAAAGCTTTTGCCATTGAACAGGATATTCTGTTGACTTCTATATTCAGAGCAATAATCATAGCTGGTACTATAAACAAAGATAAAGCTGTATAATCAGCTGGACTAAATAAGTGTGGGTCACTATTAGAACTGGGGTCAAGGGTTAGTTCCTTGTGGTGCCTAGCTGGAGACTTTCGAGGCATAAGTCTTCCCAGGGAATCAGGTCCCCCAGTGCTATCAGCGGAAACATAAGACTAAACAGTTCTACAAATAAGAAACCATCCAGCAGGTAATTTAACATGTGCGTTTGCATAGCTTACAGAAGTCATGGAGCTGCAGTTCAAGGTCATATTATCCGAGCTACTAAAACATTGGTTAATATAACTAATAAATGTTATGCATTTTTCTGCTGGTGTTATAGCAGAAACTTTTAAAGGAAACAGCCCTATTCTTCCTGTAG
This sequence comes from Rousettus aegyptiacus, assembly GCF_014176215.1. Taxonomy (NCBI): domain Eukaryota; kingdom Metazoa; phylum Chordata; class Mammalia; order Chiroptera; family Pteropodidae; genus Rousettus; species Rousettus aegyptiacus. Next base: position 38,799,838 of record NW_023416308.1, on the reverse strand, counting down.
TTTGTGCATTGATTATGACCCAGTCTTTCTTCTTTACTTTGGGGAAAGATCCGCTCCCTCAAACTTAGATAATTACCTTGAAACTGGTGACTAAGGTCCTCTGACTATTGATAAGGATCACTGAAACTCAGCATTCTCCTTGGCAGGTTATGAAGCAGGAATGGCTTTAAATCAAAATGAGGAGTCCAAGAAGCGAGGGGTCCTTTAACCCAAGCCTTTTCTTTTCTTTTTCCTTTTACAAAATTTGTTAACCAAGGCTGTTTTCCTTTACCCACTTGATAGGTAAATCAATAATAGAAACATAACTAAATATAAGATTCAAGTAACAAGTTTGTATCTTCTTTTTTCTTTGTCTAGGAATTGAGGAATCACTGTGAAAGGAAATCCAAGACTCTGTCCTGACTAAGGCAGAGAAGGAAAGAGCTCCATGAAACCTCAATAGGCAGGGACTATGACCATTCTCAGCAGGAAGCAGATACAGAAGAAGAGACCTCCCATCCCTCAACAACCATGCTAATAACAAGGGGGTTCATTCATGGCTCTTAGAAAAGGGTTAGGCAGAAAAGTTAGATAGGGGGTTTTGAGTCTGCCTGCAAAGACACTAAGGTCATCCTATTCTAGAAAGGGCCCACCCTAGGCCCCCCACAATTAAGCAAGCCAGAGGCATTTTTAGGTGAAAAGTAACTCATACAAGGAAATGAGTGAGCAAAAACTCAAGCTTTTGGGTGCTAATTTTGGCCAGTCACTCATAGCCACACAATGAAGACCCAACAACCTTCAACTCACCTGATCCTCATTATAGCATCATTATAATATGATGCATGTGCCTGGAAGTTCATTAATATCATTATAACAGACTGAATTCTGGGAATGAACATGTGTAGAAAGCAAATAATGAGACACTGAATTCTGTTAATATTAGTCATTAATCAAGAAAGCCCACTCCTCTAAGAAAAGTAAGCACTCACAGCAAATAGGGATAAAACTTCCAAAGGCTTTGTTACTGTACCCTTGAACCCTTGAGCCTTTTGAGCCACTCTTTTTGTGCTTGGGACAATTTCCACATCTGAAAGTGTACTATTGATTCTAATAAAGCTTTTTTTTTTCTGTTGCATTTCAGTGTCTTGCTTTGTTCTTTGTTTGAGACATCAAGAACTTGTACAACACACCAAAAGGGGAACCCCACTTTCCAGTAACAGCACCAATGTAGCCTGCAGGGTTTGGGGTCCAGGCCCTAACTTTTAGAGTTTCCTTTTGAATATTGGGCACAGCTTGAGTTATGAAATTTATAGCCAAGAGTGTCTGGCCTTCAGACTTTGGGCCAATATTAGTATATTCTCTAAAAGCCTCAGAAACTGGTTAAGGTATCATAAAACAGAAATTGTTTTGATGAAACACAGAATCCTTGTTTTCTACTCAGATAGCTTTTCCAAAACATCAGTAGCAGACCAATAGTCTAAGAAACATTAAAATACAACTCTAATTTTGCATTAACTTTTGACATTTAAATTTCCAATCTCGTTTAGCTTAATCACATAAAATTTTCTTTCATAATTTCTCCTCACAAACCTACAACTTTCCTCATCTCTTCAGTTTGTCTCTTCTCATTCATTAAGAAATAACCAACTTTAAGATAAACACCTTTCCTTCAATTTCTTTCAAAATATGTCTCCATACTTTATATCTTCTGTTATAAAAACATACATTTTCCTTTCCATCACAATTAGAATTCTTAATCATCATTTTTATATAGATATCACAGACAAATAGAGATCAGGAGTCATGCACATACTCTTATTATTTTCCCATCCTCAGTATTTGTAACTTCCCTGAGGGTATATATCTAGTTTCCTCAGGGAGCGATGAAATAGATGGGGTCCCTAGGGAACTCAGTCCCCCCTCAGAGTAAGTGGGTGAAGGGAAAGGAGAAAATTCCTAATTACTGAGATCTCTGAGATGGCTTGGAAAAGGAGCATAGACGCTGAACTTTTACCAGCGCAGCAGTCTTAACTTGTCTGGGCTCGCCATTATACCAAGCCAGTGGATTAACTTGTTGGTCAATGTTTTCCAGTACGTTAGCTGATTCTTGAAGCATTAAAAGCCTAGGAGTCTATACCTGAGTTGTAATATTACTCCTAATTTAGTTAACAAGAGAGCTGGGCAGCTTGGAACTATTAAAAACTCCTGCTGAAAGATCTGATCTTCATATTGGAAGGTCAATGGTGGAGTAAAATAGTTGACCTTGCTTTTTCCTTCTACTCCTATGATAATTGTAGTTCATGAGGAGGGTTGTCCTGCAAATGCAGGGAGAACAGAATAGGTTGCCCCTGTATCTAAAAGAAATTGAATTTGCTTACGCATTATGTCTAGAGTTACCAGAGTTCCTCAGTAGCCCCAGGCCTCATCAGTCACACAGTTCTCAGACCTGGGCTACTAGAGTGTCAGCTGGCCACTCTTCTCTCTGAGAGTGCGGAAGGTCGACCTTCCAATGCCAGAGATTAGTACCGGTTTTTTTGCATGTGTGTGTTGCAAGAAATGCCTGCAGTCCTGGCAGGATTCCTGGTGCTTGGAGCAACAAGGTCATATTGACTTCTTGCTCTAGGCACAAGGATAAGTAGAGGAAGTAGCTGATAACACGGTGGTGGCATTGAGGCTGAATTTGGGAGTTGACTGTAATCTGTAATTACTAATCTGATTGTAACTAATAATAATAACAAAGCCAGTTTTGTGAGAGAGAGAATAAACGGCCATGGAGACAGGGGTGGGGGGAGCTAGGACTGCCATTCATCCCCTCTCCCTTTTCCACGTTAGTTAAAGCATTTTAAGACTCCGACTCTTCTTCCTAACCGTCTCCGCAACAGTGTGGCAGGGGCTCTGGGGCTTTTAGGTCCAGCCTTTTGCCCAATGTCCTATTTTCTTGCATTTGAAGCAAGAACTCATTGTCTCCTATTCTCCAGTCTCTTAAGGTATGCTTGTCAAGTACCCAGGGCTTGGCCAATAGTGGCAGCCATAATCCTGTCTTGTTTTTCTTTATTCTCTTTGTTCCTTCTTCAAGATCTCAATTGTAATAGACCATGAAGACTGTATCTAGTAATTGATTTTGGTTACTCTGTGCCCAAATTGCAGCTTTTGAAGACTGCGTCTGATATCAGGGACCATTTGGCTAATAAAATGAGGGCCTCTTAAAGCTAACCCTGCAGAGGAAGTGAGGTCTACATTAGTGTACCTCCTAAAGGCTTCTTCCAGCCAGCTCTAAAAGTTGGCAGGGTTATCATCTTTCTTGTGTAATGCTCTTTAACTTCTCATAGTTCACTGGCTTCTGTATTTCTTTTTTCGTTCCCCCAGTGAGAGCCTCTAGAAATCTAGCACATCTGGCCATTTCCTCTTGGTTATTATAGTTCCAACCAAGATCAGCTGAAGGTACTATATCTGATCCAGGGGCATTGCCCTGGGAGTTCCTAACAGAGGCCTCATCTGCCTCCTGACAGGTTACTGTTAGAATGCGGTCCTTTTCAATGGTTGTACAACACATGACTAAAATAAATTAGATGTCTTTCCAGGAAAATCAAAGGCCAGAGTCAGGGTTTGAAACTTATCTGCAAACTTGCTTGGATCTTCAGAATATTTTCCTAATTTTTTTTATATCGTTGAATATCAGTGATGGAAAAAGGCACTTAAACCCTAATGTTGCCTTCTGTGCCAGCTATCTCTCTGAGAGGCAGGATGGTAAAAGGAAGTGTGAGATACAGAGTTCTACTTCAAGTTTGAGGAGGGCTAAGAATAGCCTCCAGTTCCCGTGGTGGAACCTTTGGAGAAGGAGGAGAACTATGTTACTAAGCTTCTCTCTGAGGAGCAGGCAGGGTTTTAAGTAATGGGTCATCAATTATATCTGGCTCTGGTTTGTATTTGTCCTTGTCATGAAGCTTCTGGTAGTCTAGGCATAAAAACTGATCTTGGTAGAGGGCCATGAAGGCCTGAACATACAGAACTTCCAAACATTTGTATTCCCTTTAGCAAAATAAATCTAACTGAAGGATGGTACTATAACTATGACTTCCATTTAGGGGTCATCGCTCCTGACCTTTTAGTTTATATTGTGGCCAAGCTACATTACAATAAATGATGAGGTGTTTCTTTTTCAAGTTATTGGAATCGAGTCTGTCCCAAAGGTTAAGGATTCAGCTGAGAGGCAAGGCGATGGGGCAAGTGCTAATGGCTTATTTCCCACGATGGTCTGTAAAGAGAAGGGAGAGTCTAAGAAGAGTTTCACTAGGAAGAACAAGCCTCCTTCCCTACCCCGCAATGAGGCATCCCTCTGTGTGGTAGTCAGATCTGGGAGAGGGTCTTCCAGGGTGTCCCCCTGTGAACTCCCTAACTTTGGATACTGAATATCTTCAGCCTTAGATGAGTACTGGTACTACTTTTCTGACACTTGACTCGAATGTAGATTCAGCTCTTGACTTGGGGTTATAGGCTTGGGCTTTTTCCATAAATTATGATAACTCTGAGTAGGTCTAGGCATACCCCTCAGTTTTTGGCATCCCATCAGTTGAGAAACCATTATGCTACTATTGCACCCTGGAATGTTATATATAACCTTAACCAAAGCTCGTAGGGCAAGGACAGTCAAGGATAGTGCAGAACGCAGCCTTAGGCATAACTTGCTTTTTACCCTAAAGAGATTCATAAGATTTACCAAATCGAAGGATGCCTTAAAATGGAGAGAAGAGGAAGTCTCTGAGGGCCACTGAGGGCAAAAAAAAAAAAAAAAAAAAAAAAAAAAGAAGTCAGAAAAGAATGGTCCAGGAAAGAGAGTCATTGGGAGTCCCTATTCTGGGGAAACTATACTCAAGTTGGGAGGTGGAGCAGATGGTACAGGGTGAATTATAGTGGAAAAGCAGCTTAAGGAATAGCTCAGCCTGAGGTCTCGAGAGGAAAGTAGCCAGATGGTGGGAAAGACCTAGAAAAGTGAAATCAAAGTGGCACAGAGATATAATGCTATAAGAATAGAACATACAAGATGAAGGGGAAAAGATCCCCCTAAAAAGGGCCTGGCTGGCTCACCACAGAAGATGTTACTGGAGAGTGGGCTTTCCCTCTTGCACGTTATTCAGGCTGTTGATGTATCGAACAAAGAATTGAGAAAGACACATAAATACAGCAGAAAATAATAGCTTTATTTGAAGGGAAAGTAGAGCAACAGTACAATTTCAGATGTGGAAGCAGGCCTGAGCAAGAGAAGAGCAACTCAAAAATCTCAAGGGCTACCTTTATTTTTTAAGGATAGTTTTATTAGATGTAGCTTCTTGGTTAATTACTTGTTTTTATTTTCTTCAGCACTTTGACTGTGTTCTTCCAATGTCTGAGTTTCCATTTTTATCAGATGAGAAATCAGCTGTTAATCATATCGTTGTTTCTGTGTCTGAGTTGTGTCTTTTTTTCTTTCAAAATTCTGTCTTCGTGTTTGGCTATTAGCAGTTCTACTACTCTTTGTCCAGGTGCGGTTCTTATTGTATTTATCCTACATAGGTTTTGTTATGCCTCTTGAAATGTTATTTTCATCAAATGCGGGAATTATTTTTTTAAAAAATATTTTCTGCCCCTTTCTTGTTTTCTTATTTCTGGGAATCCAATTATATATGTATTGTAATTCTTCATGTTGTCTCACAGATCTCAAGACCATTAATTTTTCTCTATTGTTTGATTGCATATGTTCTTTGACTCATCTTAAAGTTACTGATTTTTTACCATCTTAGATTTACTCTTGCACCCATTTGTAAAATTTTCATTTTATTCTTTGTACTTTTCAGCTCTAAAAATTTCATTTTCTTAACAAAATGGTTTTAATTTCCCTTTCGATATTTCCTTTTGTTCAATCTTAGCATAATTTTCTTTAGTTCTTTGAATATGTTGTCTGTAGTTCTTTTAAGCCATATTATAACAGCTATTTAAAACCTTGTGTCTTAAATATAGTACATGGGCCTACATGGGGTCAGATTCTATTGACTATACCTTATTCCCTGAGTATGGGTTATACATTTCTGTTCTTTAGATGTATACTTTTGTCGTTGCTGCTTTGTAGAAACTGGACATTGTATTGAATTTGGGTTCTTTTCTGTTCTTCTGAAAGTTATTTTTAAATTTTAGTTAAGTAATTAGTAATCAATTAATTTGCCTGGACTCAAACTACACAGTCTCTCTCTTCTGTGGTATGCAGTTGTCTCTGTTCACTTGTTTTCAGTGTGACTTCCTAGGTGCTTCCCATGTATCTGCATAGTTTTGGGGTCAGCCAATGATATGGAAAAACAGTAAGGCTTCTGTTCTTTGCTGCCCAAGTTGTTTGTGGCTTGATGAGGGCATTAAAAGGCACATCATACTTACGAGTTTTGCTTACACTTTTTGCTGAATTTGCTGATGTTTCCAGCACACGTGTGTATTTTAGTAGTCAGTCAAGGATAGTGGGGTGTTTGCTCTTTAAGCTCTCCTAAGGCTCTCTGGTTTTCAAAATCTTTCTATTGTGTGTCTATCTGCTCTGATACATACTATGGACTAAGACTTCCTCTTTTAGCCAGTAAAGCTGTGGGTTTATACCACCTGATCAGAGGGCAATAGACGTATTCCTTGGCAATAGACCATAAATATGTCATTCTCACTAGATGTGTTAACAATTCTTCATGATTAAATACTTCTCAAGTTGTTGCTGCCTTTTGATGTTTTTCAGGGAGCTGAAGTAGTTGATTTTGATTTTATAATTTTGTCTAGTTTTATACTTGTTTTCTCCTGAGGGGAATCCCTCAACTTTTTTACATCATCATATTGGAAAAAAAGTGTTATACATATACATTTTATAAATTATTTCTTTAGTTATTTCAAAAATTAGTTTATGATTAATGTTATTAATAGTACATGAGGCAAAAGTATGTGGACAGATATAGATATCGATGTCTTTAAGGAATTCTGAAGAATTGCAGTCTGAATTAGAATAAGCTTTTAAAAATATCTTGATTTATTTTGTAGTTACTTTCTTATTTTTTCCTTTGCTCAAGAGTGATCTATGAAATTAATTTATGCTATGTCTAAATATATCTGCTTTTTTTTTCTTTAGGATAAAATCCAGGAATGGCATTACTAGAGGAAAAATACACATTAAAAAAATGTATTTGGCTATATTTAAGATAGGGTTGAATTTGAGAATCATGCTCAATTTTATTTGATTTATGTATCTGGTAATTTAATCACCTTTACTTCCTGAATATTTAGTTGCTTTATTTAGCCACTTATCTACATAGAAAATATTTATCATGTACTTATTTAATATGCAAGGAATACTAAAATATACTGGCAATATAAAGATGTGCAGGACACAGTCCTCCTTGTTTGGGAGCTGAGAAGTTAGTGAATGGGGCAGATAAACTAGTTGCTATAAAATACATGTGCTCCAGACCAGAGTGATCACTAAGTGCTCAGAGCCCACAAAATATAAAGTGCTAACTTGTCCTGAGTTAGGGAAGGTGGTGACATCTGAGATGGATCTTGGTTTTAGTTAGTGTTATCAAGTGAAGGGCAGGAAGTAGGTGGTGGAAGATAAAACCGGAAAGGTAGTTTGAAGTAAGAATGTGAAAAGCCTTAGGATGCAAAGGGTCTGAGGAACTTCTAGGGGTTTTGATTTTGAATACATTCGTTTCAATCAGTTCTCTAACACTGTTGGAAATAGGCAAGATATTGTACATGTGGTACTGTGATAACTGTGGGGTGCCTAGCATGGGTTGTAAGTCTTAAAAGGGAAGGGTCAGGAAGTCTTCTAATGTTTATCACTCTGCTGTGTTCATATTATCTATAACGAGATAATAAGATAATGAGATAAGCAGAGTAGTCTGGGTACAAGCCCAAGCTGACTGGCCACTGGGAAGAGAGCAAAATGACATATTAAAGACTGCAGGCACAGATTCACCTACACATTCAAATTCCCTCAGAATAAGCTAATATATTATAGTAGAAATGGAATTAAGTATGTAAATCCAGGTGTGCAAAGCATATAAAAAATTTTAATTTCCTTTAAATATAATTGCATCTGACTCAAAATCTCCAATCAACTTGCTGTCATGAAATTATGCCCCAATTATTATTGGAGTTCCTCTCTTCAAGAACATACAAAGCTATAAAGGACACCCAGTGCTAAAGCACTGAGGAAGCCATTCTGCTCAATGGTTGCCATTCACCACTGAGTGGCCCAAATCTCCAATGAGTTAATCCTTTCAAGAACATTGTCTTGTTATCACCATGATATAGATAGAACGTAGGAAAATAGTCCAAGACTAGATTTCACTACTTGGGGTCCAACCTCTTTAGATATACCACATTACAAGCACATTAAGAGAAGTATACAATTCAGAGTTGGAGAATTATAAAAGGCTTCTTGGAGGAAGTGCTCTTTCTGCCAAAGCATTCTGCTTTATTCATTATTCTCTTTCTTTCTTAAACCTCGTTAAATAATTTTTACTTTTCTCCTCCCCATCACATCACACCTGCTCCCGGTTTTTCTGGAGTGGCCTGGCTTACTGCCTTTACCTTGTTCTTTATCTTACTGATGTCTTTCTTAGGGAGATAAAATAACACCTGAACAATGCAAGCAATACAAGTTCCAATAGTAAAAGTGTTATGAAGGAGTCAGGAAGGAGGATAACTATATATTCTTTTTTTTTTTTAAGGCTCTCTGAGTGTATTTACCTACTTCTCATTGGTCTTAGATGTCCATCTACCTAGATGTTGATTAAGATTCTTACAGAAGGAATGCAAAAGAGAAGGGCGTAGGAGAGGAAGAGGAGAACAGCAAACTCTACCTTTACATTTTCTCCCACCTTCTTCAGACTGAGATTGTCAAGAATTCTAGTATCTTTGCTTCCACCATTTGGTACAAGCCACTCCTTGCTTCCCTGCCATACTCAGATGCCACTGTGGAGAAATGGGGAGGCAGGCAGGAGAATGAGTAATCTGAGGGCATAAGTATTCAGTTTTCCATAGAGAGACTAAGTATTCCCTAAAGGGACAATTTTCATTACTATGCTGGATTTCAACTAAATCTAGGCACTCTCCTTTTTACTTAATCACTGGGTGGGGCTTATAGAAACAACAAATCAGTAAAACACAAAATAAATGATTTTATCTCACATCTGAGTAAACTGTGAGTAGATTTCCAACTCATATGCTCCACAGAAGAAAGATATAAGAGAGAGGAAGGGAATTTTAGAGGTTATAGCACAAATAATAGCAGAGACAAGAAAGTCTGGGGTATGTTTGGAGAATGGTATGTAATCCATTTTGGCTAAAATGTTGGCTATAGATGAAATAATAATGAGCATGGGTACAGAAAGTTGGAGCTAAATTTTAGAGGGCTTTCTATACTGAGGTAATAGATTTGTAAATATCTCAGTGAGAGTTGAGCATCATCAAGAGGTTTAGAAGTGAGGGGTGCTATTATGGGACAATCCTCACCTATTAGATTGAATATTCAAACATTTTTTGACTTACAAAAATAGTGTTTTTATGTGGTTCTACCTAACATTTAAAGCAACTATCTTGAATCTCTCTGACATTAAGGCTAGTCTTCATTTGTTGCCTTGGAATCCACCAATGGGAAATTTATTTTTATCTATCTATCTATCTATCTATCTATCTATCTATCTATCTATCTATCTATCATCTATCTATCATCTATCTGTATATTTATTTATTGCTACTTATTTATTTATTCATTCATTCATTCATTCATTTATTGAAGAAATGATTTTAATTTTTTTCCCCTACCTCTCCTCTTCTTTTCCCCCTCCCCATTACCCTCTTGTAACCACTAGTCTATTGTCCATGTCCATGAGTCTCTGTTTGTCCTGTTCATTTGTTGCTTTTAGGTTTATATCCCACATATATGATATCACATGATCTTCAACTTTTTCTGTCTGGCTTATTTCACTTAGTATGATTATCTCAAGGTCCATCCAGGTTGTCACAAATGGCAGTATTTCATCTCTTCTGATGGCTGGAGAAATTTTTAATAGACATTTCATTAAACTTATTCATTGATTATTTGTCCTATTTTTGCTAATCCCTTTAGTTATCCTTTCATAGATATAAATATTTCTTCATTTTTTTTTTCTACAGAATATCATTGAAAGTCATTGTCAAATACTTTGATAAAATTTGTTTTAGTGTAGTAACCTTGTCAGTGAAAGGAACAAGGTTAAACTGACATGATGTGCCCTCTTAGTGAATCAGTTCTAGTTCTGCATGATGATCAGTTCTTCCTGTCAGTATTTCTAAAGCCCTGTGAATACCCATTCGGTTTTGCTCAAGTATAACACCAAGCCGAACTGAGTATTTTTAGAATTCCCTGTCTCTGTGTTTCTGAAAATTCTCCCACTTTCTGCAACAGAAGTATTTTTTAAAAATATATATATATTAATGAGCCTCAAAGCTTTTCAGAGTTCATGGTCTTATAGTAGAAACTTTGAGAAGACCCGACATAGTTTTCAGGTATCCAATTTCAAGAAGAAAGATTTATCATTATTTTTAAGTAAGAAAGTGATAATTTGCAATGAATATGTTTCACTAATAAAGAGAAAAAACGTTGAATAATAATGCATATAGAATTCCTCCTAATAAATCGCATTCTAACTAAATATTGGAACTTTTATATTTTATGCTTGTAATAATTACAAACTTTCTGGATGATGGTATATTTTCAAAAAGAATTATTACTGTTTTATCTGAATCTTGGTGGTACGTTTTAGTGATTCATGGAAAAATAATGATAGGATTGGGGGCTTTACAGTGTATGGAAATTTTTCAGTCCTGTATTGAGTACATTTTTAATATCATCAACTTGGAGGTAGAGGTAGATTTTGGGACACATTGAATTTCAAAGTTTGGAATGATGGTAGGAAAAGCAACCATAGTAGAAGTTCAAGAATATTAGGTCTCAATTATATCTTTATGGCTGTGAATTTTGGAGCAATAAAAATTGACAAGGAAGTCAAGAAGAGGAAAATAGAGTGCATTGCATAGGAGCAAATAAATATACTTGAATACCATTTTATTAAAGTCAGTAGAGGCATAGTGCAAACAGCCCAGGGTTGGAATCAGAAACCTTGGGTTTGAGTTCTGGCTATTACTTACCAGCTGCATGTCCTTGTATGAACTGTTTAATTCCTGGTTGCCACAGATCTTCATCTATAAAATTCAGATCCAAATTCTTCCCCTGCCTAGCTCCCAGGTGGGTGATTATTAGTACTATATGGAATAATGTATTTTAAAGGACTTATAAATATCAGAAAACTATATAATGAGATTTTATTTTTATTTTTAAAGTAATGTGTTTGAAAAATTGTCAACCAGCATCCCTCTGGGCTTTGATTTCCAGGTGCTCAGGAAACCTAAATTCAAAGGGCTAAAACTAAATAGAATAAGGAAATTCAATTCATTCCCCCAAATCACACTGTATTACAAAATTGTATCATTAGTACTGTGGTAAAAATCTCTTTTAAAGAAATGTATACAGTTTCTCACTTTTTTTTTTTCCTTCTAGAGCAGTGGTTCTTAATGTGTTGTTACTGGACTAACAGCATCAACATCACCTGGGTACTAGTTAAAACTGCAAATTCTTGAACCCTGACTAACCACTTTAGGAACTTGGAGAGTTTCTTTTTTATGCTTTAATAATCCCTCTAGGTAATTCTTCTGTACACTAAAGTTTGACAATAATTATTCCAGAAAAATTTAAGTTGTGTAATATGGGCCCGTAAACAAATGCAATCTTTAATGATTTCAATTAAAAGTTAATGTATTGATTAACTATTAAATGTCAAGCACCTTCTATTTGATATTTTCTATTTAGTTTTCTGACAAGTGAATTATTCTCATTTTATAGACGATGAAATCGAAGTTGAGAAAAATGAACAATTCCAAGGCCAGATTTGTCCTAAGATTTGTCCTAACATACAAAGAATGTCCACTTAACAAATGTCATGCTAATGACTTAAAAATAGCATATTTGTTGTTATTACTGTTCTATCATTTGAAGCAAACTGTATGCACTGTTATAAGTTTTGACATCTGTCACTATTATTGGGGTTGATTGAGAGTGATTTTTTTCCCTTTAACTCTGTAATAAGCTGACTGGCATATTTAATGAATAAAACCTGTCCTGTGAAAGGTGCAAACATAATTAAACACAAGTTGACAAGCCAATGCACTAGAATAATGGAGAGGTGAATGAAATCTTCTGTATGAATAAATCTATAAAGTTTGTACACATCAGCATTTCCCAAGCTGCTTCTATAAAGCCTTACTACTAAAATTGTGGTCTGTGGACCAGCTGCATTTGAATCAATTGGGAAACAGAAATGAGGAGTCTCAGTGCCTATTCCAGCCCTACTGAATCAGAATCTACATTTTAAGAATAAATCCAAGTGATTCATATGTGTATTTAAGTTTGAGCAGCTCTGCTTTAAACGGTAGTTTCGTGAGAGATAATAAGAGGTTTCAGGAGGTTATGGGTACCATTGTCAAACAAGCTTGAGAACACCTGCATTTAACAGGTGGCTTTAAACAAGGTTAAACAGCTATTCTATTCTGCATTGTAAATCTCTATAGAAGGACACAGTAGGAGCAGTGTTTCTCAAATTTGAAGTAAATTTCAGGTCTAAGACTCTCTGGTTCTCTAACCTGTAAGAAATATATCTCCCAAAACAAATCTTCCTCTTCAATTTCTCTTCTATCTTTTGTTTGTCTTGATTAATGGTGCAGGGTAATTTCATTACATAGTTCATCAGATCACTGGATAAAACATTGAACAGCAATTATCCCAGTTATTTTACAAAGGAGTTACCAATACTGCTGGTTTATAGTTATGTAAACAGAGGTACAGAGATGTTAACTAACTGGCTCAAGATCATACAGATCATAACTGGCAGATCCAGGATTCAAATCCAGACAGTTTGGAGCTGTACAGTCTGTGCTTTTCATCACTACTCTATATGCCCGTTCAAATCTGTTTGACTTTAAAGACTGGAGTATGTGATAACTTGTGAATAAAAGTAAACAATAACAACAAAAATGACTTAAAAGCATTTGATTTTTATTTATCATATAAACAATATTAAAATTACATTTATTTTTTGAGTAGTTAATAAACTCACATAGTTCAAGAATCAAAACATAGAAAGGGGGTGTTGAGTGCAAACTCATTCTCCATTTCTGTTCCCCAGCCATTCAGTTTCTCTTTCTAGAAGCAGTGTTATGAGTCTTGTATATCATTCCTCAAACATTTTAGCAAATGCCTTAAATGTGTGCTTTTACATATATTTCTTCTTTCTACCTTTTTCAGACAAAGGTAGAAGACTATAAATATGTTTTGCACTGTGTGTGTCTAATTGTCAATACTTCTTGAAATAAATTCCACATCAATAAATAAAGGTCTTCATCATTCTTTTCTGATAGATACTTAATATTCTGTCAGATGCACATATGATAGTTAACCAGTTCTCTGTTGCTGTATTGGTTGTTTGCAAAATTTTGCTGCTTTAAACACTACTGTGATATATAACCTTGTATTTTCATCATTTCTGTGTTAACAAATAAATATGTAAAATAAGTAACACTCTTCAGGAGTGTGTTTAAGTTTTTATATATAAACTTTGCTTTTCAGATATTAGAACTATGCTCCTAAGTATTTTACCTTTCTAATTGCTACTCTCAGAGTGTTTTGCATTTTGTATCTTAACAGTATTATTTGTATTTTTGAGAGTTATTCTGAACTATTTCCACTCGCACCTCCGACGCCAAACGTGTAGATTTTTTCCATACCAACAACTAATCCTCTAATGCTCTAGATGCCAATGGGTATCCAATAATTCACTTCAGTTCTGACGGTAACTGCCCAGAGTTAGGGCAGATCTCACAGGTTAAGGACTCAGTTCCACAAGACTGACCCCACTTCGGATACCAGTTTCAAGCTCCAGGCCTCCTGTATTCTGGGTATAAATTGGAAATTCCCCATGACTTTCTCCGCAGGTTCACAAAACTCAAGGAAAACAGTTTACTTACTCTTACGGATTTATTAGAAAAGATATTATAAAGGATACAAATGAACAGTCAGTTGAAGAGGTACATAGGGCGAGGTATATGGGCTCGGAAATGTAGAGCTTCCGTACCCTCTTTAGGAGTGCCACTGTCCCAGCATTGTGATGAGTTAGACTATTTGGAAGCTCTCTGAACCCCCTTATTTAGGGGTTTTTATGGTGATTCCATTGTGTAGGAATAATTGATTAAGTCATTGGCTATTGATGATTAACTTGATCTTCAGCCCCTCTCTGCTTTCTTGAGGTTGGTATTGGGGATGAAAGTTCTAACACTTTAATCACATGGGTGATTCTTCTGGCAACTGGCCCTCACTCATCCTGAGGCTATCCAGGGGCCCACCAAAAGTTGCTTTTTTAGCATTAACTCGGGTATAGTTGAAACAGGCTTATTATACATAATACTGGATGAAGACCATGTATATATTTCTTATTATCTCACAATATTATAGTTATGATTTCTGCATTTTAATAATGCACACATCCATCTTTCTTAATTTGTTACAGTTTTTCAGTTGATTCCTTTGAGTTTTTCAGATTTATATCATGCTATCTTCATATATATATGTGTATATACGTATATACATACATATATATATTCTCTCTTTTTCAGTATTTACACTTCTTCCTTTTTTTATATTACTGTTGGTCAAAAACTCTAAAACAAAAGTCAGCAAATGACAGGTCATTTGTCAAATTCAACCTGCCACCTATTATTGTAGGTAAAGTTCTATAGAAACACAACACATCTGCTAATTTATGTATCATTTATGGCTTTTTCATTATAGCTGAGTAGTTTTGACAGACACAGTATGGCTTGCAAAGCCTTAAATATCTACTATTCAGAAATTTACAGAAAAAGTTTGCTCATCTATATGCTAGAACAATGTCAAATACTAAATAATAATTAATATTGGACATCCTTGTTTTGTTTCTGTCTTGGATGGGAATGCTTCTGGTGTCTTCCTTATTTAAGTATGATGCCAAGATGGTTTTTAAAACATTTACATATTTTGACATGCTCCCATAGAGAGACTAAGGCGGTCTATGGCTGCCTTAAGGAACATAGCACAGCAACATTAACTCTGTTGGCTTTTCCAGCAAGGTTAGAAAAGGCATGTTTGTTTATCATTCCTGGGATACTCACTTTGCGCACTTCAGCTGACATTTAAAAAATCTAGCTCTACTGAGGTCTCTATCTAGATGTCTCTCTCTCTCTCTCACACACACACACACACACACACACAGAGAGAGAGAGAGAGAGAGAGAGAGAGAGAGAGAGAGAGAGAGAGAGAGAGGAGAGAGAGATGCCTGTAGAGTCCTAGATGTTTCAATCTTTTCAACCTGAGTACCGGACTTTGAAGTGAAGAAGCCTTGGAGAAGACCCAGCCCCAGTCATGTCTGACTGAATTTCTGACAGACCCAAGCAAGAGCTGCCTAGGTGAGCCTGGACAATCCCCAGATGCTTGAGCAAAATAAATAATTGTTATTTTTTTAAATTAAATTTATCGAGGTGACATTGATTAATGAAATTATATAGATTTTAAAGTTCCTATTTTTGAGTGGTTTGTTACATATCACTAGATAACTAGAATACTGACTTTTTAGTACTTGGATGTCTCTATCATGTAAAGGAAGAATCCATCTATTCCTAATGAATTTTAAAATTAAAAATAAATGTTATATTTTAATTAATCACTTTTTAGCAGCTATGGAGATACATGACTTTTTTACCTTAGAGATGTTACGATAAATTATATTAGTAGATCCCTAAACGGTAAACTATATTTGCATTCTTGAGATAAAATCCACTTGGTTATAATTTTATGTGCAGCTAATTTTATTTAGGATTATTTGCATTGCTATTCATAAGAGAAATTGTACTGTGGTTTTTTTATTTTTGTGCCATTTTCAACAGGTTTTGATTTCAACAGGGGTGGACCTAAGTTTAACAGGCCTGAAGCTTATACAACTTGGGGGATACTTTAAGAAAAAGAATTAAAAAATGCGAAAATAAATTTTGGACCAAGGCTTTAGAAGGAGCCTCTGCTAGTGAGGAATTCTGAAAGGCAAGCCTCTTTAGCTTAGTTTTAAGTCTGTCGCCAGAAGTCAGTGTTACTCTCACTTTATAAAAAAAAAATTGAAGCATGTCTTATTTTATTTTGGCCTGGAGCACTATAAATAATATTTTAAATAACAAAAAGAAAACCAAATCACTTAATATAATCATTGTATAAAACACATCATTTTTTAAGTCCTAGTATAGTCCTTGTCTTTATAGAGGCATTTTTTTAGAGTTCATTCATTCATTCATTCATTCATTCTCCATTTACTGGATGCTTACCATGTTAGAAATATTGTACCAGGGACTATGAACTTAGTGGTAAAAGATAGAATATCTTACCAGGCAGACATAGTGACAAACATGAAACCTTTATGATATAGTGGGAAGAGTATGTCTTACAGGAAAGTAGAAGGTACCATGGAGGAATATAGATGTATACCTACTTAGACTGAGAAAGAAGTTGAAGGCAGGAAGGAATATTCAAAAAAGCCTTCCTAGAGTAGCCAGTAACTAAATTAGATCAAGGTGAAGAAATACTTCATTATTTTGCTTTTCCACTGAGCTAAAAAGTCATAGTGGACTCCAAAGACACTTTAGTGCCAGGGCTTGTATGCAGCCCAGCCGACAGGAGGGCCCAGTCACCAGGGCAGAAATCGGAGAAGCAGGGCAGGACCACAGAGAAAAAACAGCTGATTTTTACTGTCCCGGTTGCAAAACCGTGGCTGGGCTGCAGCCCAAACCCCCAACCTAGAGGGCTCCTCCCCCTATTCCCTCTGAGACTGATCACCACAGAGCCCAAGAGGAATCTGAGCAAATACTGCAGAGACTGAAGCTACCTCTCATAGACTCTGGAGCTCTCTGCAGGAGGAGGGGAAGGGGAGAAGTAGCACAAGTTCCTGTGGTGAGTTCCCTGAACATCTCTGCCTTGGAAAGCTATGAACTGCAGCCAGAAGGCAGAGAAGCAGGGCAAGACCACAGAGGAACAACAGCTGAATTTTGCTAGCAGAGGTAGCAAAACCTAGGCTGAGCTGCAGCCCCCAATCCCCGACCCAAAGGGCCCCTCCCCTCATACTCTCCCAAGAGCGATCACTGCAGAGCCCCAGGAGAATCTGAGCAAATGTTACTGAAACTGCTAGGGAACCAAGAGGCTTAGACTCCACCTGCTTGAAATGAAAAGGAAAGCTCCTTCTTTGCAGCAGTCTAAAGAGAGACCTTTATTTAATAAATCTTCTTTCTGGAAAAATAACAGAATATACTTCCATTAATGCCCAGGCAGGGAAATAGTCCATTAAACACCATGAACAAGCAAAGTGACAAGGCATCTCAGAAAGAAAGAGAAAAATCTCCAGAAAATAAGCTTACAGACAGAGAAATATGCAACCTAAATGACAGAGAATAAAACACCTAGAAATAAATTTAATAAAACATGTGAAGGACCTCTATAATGAAAACTACAAGACTACATTAAAAGAAATCAAAGAAGATACAATGAACTGGGAAGATATTTCATGTTCTTGGATTGGAAGAATCAACAAGGTTAAAATGACCATATTACCTAAAGCATTTACAGATTTAATGCAATCCCCATCGAAATCCCATTGGCATTTTTTATAAAAATAGAACAAAAGATCATCAGATTCATATGGAAGCACAAAAGGCCCTGAATTGCCAAAGCCATCCTGAGAAAAAAGAATGAAGCTGGAGGTATCAATGTGCCTGATTTCAAATTATACTGTAAAGCAACCGTAATCTAAGCAGCATGGTAATGGCAGAAAAACAGACACACAGACCAGTGGAACAGAATCGAGAGTCCAGAAGTAAACTCATATTTATGCGGCCAAATAATTTTTGACAAAAACGTCAAAAACATACAGTTGAGAAAGAAAAGCCTCTTCAATAAATGGTGCTGGGAAAACTGGAAAGGCACCTGCCAAAGAATGAAACTAGACTTTTGTCTATCACCACACCAAAATTAACTCAAAATGGAGTAAGATTCTGAATATAAGACCTGAAA
Source organism: Rousettus aegyptiacus (assembly GCF_014176215.1). Classification (NCBI taxonomy): domain Eukaryota; kingdom Metazoa; phylum Chordata; class Mammalia; order Chiroptera; family Pteropodidae; genus Rousettus; species Rousettus aegyptiacus. The sequence goes on along the minus strand of NW_023416308.1, from coordinate 38,781,630 downwards.
TAATAAAAAGCATAGAAGAAAACATAGGAACGAAACTCAAGAACCTGAAACTTAAAGAAGATTTTATGAAGTTGACTTCAAAGGCAAGAGAAGTAAAAGCAAAAATAAATGAATGGGACTACATCAAACCAAAATCTGCTCAGCGAAAGAAATTGTTAACAAGGTAAAGAGAAAGCCATTCAAATGGGAAAATATATTTGCAAGCAACACCTCTAATAAGGGCCTAATATCCAAAATATACAAAGAATTCATACAACTCAATAAGAACAAAAAACAGATGATCCAATAAAAAAATGGGCGGATGACATGAACAGACACTTTTCTCCAGAGCATATACAAATGGCCAAAAAATATATGAAAAGATGCTCAATATTGCTAGCTCTTAGGGAAATGCAAATCAAAACTACAATGTGATACCATCTCACACCTGTTAGAATGGCTATACTTAACAGGAGAAGCAATAACAATTATTCATAGTGGCCGGGACATAGAAGCAACTGAAGTTCTCTACAATAGATGACTGGCTAAAGAAGCTGTGATACATATATACGATGAAATATTACTCAGCCATAAGAAGAGATGAAATACTGCCATTTGTGACAATATAGATGGACCTCGAGATAATCCTGCTAAGCGAAATAAGCCAGACAGAGAAAGTTGAGAATCACATGATATATGTGGGATATAAAGCAACAAATGAGCAGGACAGAGACTCATGGACATGGACTATAGACTAGTGATTACCAGAGAACAATAGATTAGTGGTTATTAGTGGGGTAGAGGAGGATGGGGGAGGTAGAAAGGGTAAAGGGGTCATATAGAGGAGGGTAGGGAGAGGGTGAAGTGGGTAAAGGGGATCAAATATATGGCAGCTGGATGAAACTGACTTTGAGTACTGAACACACAGAATATACAGATGTCCAATGATAATGTACATCTGAAAATTATACGATTGTATTAACCAATGTTATTACCCCAATAAAATTAATTTAAAAAAATAAATAAAAATACTATGCAAATTACCCTCATTTTTAGGGTCTTAGAGTTTAGAGAAGTGAGGCTTGATGGCTTAGAAATGTTCTGAAAATGATGCCAAGTTCATAGCGATACGTTAGTCTCCACCAACTGGGTAAAGTAAAGGTGCCTCAGATTTTACCCATACCTAGGCTGCAAAACATGAAGGGAATGGACTAAACACAGAAGTCCAGAATTAGAAGCAATTTTTACCATGCCTTAGACAAAGGACATATTTGTATCTTAGCGGCTATTTCTAGTGACACTGCTATAGGATGGTTTCTTCTCTGTTGCATTTACAAAAGTGGAAACCACAGGGATGATGGGAAAGTCAGTTCTAGAAAGAGACTGAGAATCAGATAATGATATGGCTGTGGACTGGATAATACTAAGGCACTGTTAGTCATTAGCCTAGCCAAATAAATTTCCAGTGATTGTCTAGGAACTTCTCATTTCCAGGTTCCCCTGAATATTCTTAAAAATCGAAGCATTTGGCTTTGACATTATTTGTATAATAATGATCACAACTTTAATATCTCATATCTGTAAAGCCCTTTAAAGTTGCCAAACACTTAGACATATGTTATCCACATGATTATCATAGCACTATGTGACGTAAACAAGACCAACTCATTTATATCCAATTAATAAACTCAAGCTAAACCTTTGAGAAAAGAAGTGATCTTATGCCAGGCACTGCACCAGGCCCTCAGCATACATTGTTATTTAATCCTTTCAATTACTTATTGAGAAGGGAATTTAATCATGGTTTGACAGCTGAGAAACTGAAATTGCAGAGAGGTTAAAGAAGCCAAAAACAGTTATACAGCTGTCTCAAACAAGTGTCAATTCAGTGCTTGGAATGGGGGTTAGTCTTCTGACTCAAAGTTCTGTGTTATTTCTACCTTCCTCCTAATATGAACAAACAAATAAAAGAAAGGGAGAAGAGAAAGAAAGAAAAAGAAAGAAAGAAAGAGAAAAAGAAAGAAAGAAAGAAAGAAAGAAAGAAAGAAAGAAAGAAAGAAAGAAAGAAAGAAAGGAAGGAAGGAAGGAAGGAAGGAAGGAAGGAAGGAAGGAAGGAAGGAAGGAAGGAAGAAGGAAAAAGGAAAAAGGAAAAAGGAAAAGAAAAAAGAAAAAAGAAACTCTGTCTTCCAATTGTTTCCAAATGGGAACATATGTTTGGGCTAGTTGTTCAGTCTGAAATAAATAGCTCATTGTAGACTGGTGGGACAGCCAAATGCTTTCAATATGCTCCCAAGGTCTTTGATTGGGTCTGAATAGAAGCCAGATGTCCTGGATTCCAGAGCTATTTCCTAGTTGTACACTTCCCCTAACCCCCAACCCTCTATTAAGTGGAGGAAAGAAAGGTGAGCCCAGACTGACTGATTTTGCTTTTCACATATTTTTCTTTGGAAAGGGAGGTGAAGGAGCAGTTGAGGTTACAGTTGGGTAGGAGCAGGCTGTGGGCTTGGGGTGGGATGTGGCCTGGAAGAAAAATAGCCAGGAAGAATGTGCTATCACTTATTCCAGACCTGTAGAACCTCTCTGTTGCCTGACCTTTCTGTACTTTTTCACAGTTGACAGCCTAGACTTTGCTTCCCACTAGGAGGAAGTGCCCCGCAGTTAGTTGGTTGATTACTAAAACAGAACCATCATAATACTTGTTAGCTCTGCTTCCCCTATGCACTTTGGTAGACTTTCTTTTTCTTTTTTTTCAATTTCTTGTTTTATTACTGTTTGTCACACTGGAAACTTCGAAGTTCTTTACAGATATGATTTTTATCAGAGCATGGGGGAATTTGGAGGTGGGAATGGGGTGGATGCAACTCATCAAAATAGTCTATTTTGCACCGAGCTAACTGTCCACCCCATCTTTGTCTGAAAAGGTTTTTGACATGGTGTTTCTATACGTGACCTGACTTCCAAATGAGAAAGTGACATCTATTGTTGTAATACTGGAAGGAAATTATGATTACTTAATGATAGCATGTCACAGCATGTCACTTCTTTATTTTCCCTTTAAATACTTGCTGTCATGGAAACACACAATTGGCCTTCAATCCTAGAGCTGGGTGGAACCTCATTTAACACAAGATGGTGCAAGGATGATTTATTGGTAAAGCTAAGGAGAAAAGGAGTGAACACAAAAATATTACTGCATACCTGGCTTGGCTACCTGTTCCTCCTACTTTGATATGAAGTAGAGGCCTGCTCCTTATATACTAGCCTTGAAAACACTGTGGCTGCTTACATAAACCAAAGCACCCTTAGTCCCCCAGATTCTAATAATACTTTCTTGTCTGCTTTTCTCATAGAATTTGGAGGATGCTGCTCAAGGAAGCATTAAGCAAAGAGTGAGTGGGCCAGGTCTCAGCTGGTTACAGTCAGCTTGTTCATTCTCTGCTGCCACTTGACTTAGCTGTCTGACACCAGTAGGAACAACAACAATCATTTCGGTCCTATTTAATAATCTAATGTTGACTCCCTTTTATCTAAACAACAAAATACAAAATATTCATTCTAACAAGCAACATTTTCCCCAACCTGGCCCAGATCTATCAAAACCTGCCTCCCAACATATATATATATATATATATATATATATATATATATATATATATATTTTTATATATATATTTATATTTATATTTATATTTATATATTTATTTAATTATTTTTTTGCCCCAGCCATGTGCTTTTCTCTGTTTCCTAAAAAAATGAATGTTAATTATGGAACATTAAATGTTAAAAAGTACACGGAGTAATAGAGTTTATGAAAACTTGTAAAACACTGAAAGTCTTTTCTGTCTCCTCCTGGCAAGCTTCTGCTATTCTTTATGACCCAGTTCAAATATCGCCTCTGTCTCAAGTCCTTGATTTACTCAGTAGGGTCATTGTTTCTCCTCCATGACTTCCAGCCACTCATTGATGCTGGTGTCCATTGCATGTTCATATTCCCTGAATTAGAGTTTCCGTTTTCACTTTAGTCTCCCTCACTAAACAGTGATCTCCTTAAGGACAGTGACTATGTTGCATTCATTTTTGTATACTCATGATATAAACTGATGATAATCTTTTTATCAAAAGTTTAGTGAAACAAAATTATTATTATACGACATATAAGCGTGCTATAACTATAGGCACAATATAGAACAATTTAAAGTTGTATTCTCAGTATTAATAGAAACAGTTTGCTTTTACTGTTTACAAAATGCTTTCAAATTCACAAATTCAGCATAATTATAACTCATTAAAGTATGTAGTGCAGGTATCATTGCTATTAAATGAAAGAAGAAACTATAATTAAAAGAGGTTAAATGAGTTACTTGTGGCCACACAGGCTGTGGGTGGTGGGGCTAGCAAACTAACTTAAAAGGTAATGCTCTTTTGTTGTGACTTTTTGAATAGGAATAACTCCACAAATCAATCCCTCCTTTCTTTCTCCTTTCCTTCTTCCTGCATTCCTTCCTTTTTCTCTTTATTCAGTCATTCTTTTGTATAACAAACAATTGCTCACCATCTATGTGCACTATCTTATTCTTTGGGGAGTAAAATGATAAAATTAGTCCTTGTCATTAACCTATGGAGATAACAGTCTATTTTAATTCAAAATTCTTCTAAACAATACACAGCTTATAGGCTGGTAAATACTTGGTAACTCTTTGTAAGACTATGTTATGTTAGAATGGAGATAGTAAGATGAAATGCTTCCTGGTGCTTTGACAGACTTCTGAGCACTCAAAGATTTTTTTCTGAAGCTAATTGGGAGGTGGGGTTAACTCATTTTGTTTAGCTCTTTAGAGCTCTTCCCACTGTAATGAATTGCTTAATGGTGGAGGCTTTGATGCTGGCAGGTACTTTTAATGGAACATGACTGCTGTTGCCCTCTCTTATAACCTGCACTGTTGTGTGGGCTGAAACCAATTAGACCTAAATTAATTAGCAAGAAAGTGATGGGCCCACTTGCTGAGCCATTCACAGTGCCGTGTGAAGAAAGAAGAACAGTGTTTGAAGGATGCTGTGTGTTTTTGCTCAACCCTAATGATTGAAGTATTTCCAAATATGGAAGTAAATTCAAACCGCTTCTGGGTTAAGTGGTCCTCTGCTTTTTACCCATGAAAGTTCTTTATTGAAAGGCAAGTTAGGAAACCATAAAGAACTCCTTATGGGTCCTAGGACCTTTGCTTCGGGATAAATTTAGAAGATATGAGGAATCATTATGACTTTCTAAGGCCCCAAGCAGGTGAGAAAATTGATGGCTGAAAAACATATAAGGACCAATGCCTCAAAGCACTATATAAGCTGCAGGTAAGAAGGTTTTTTTCTGAAGGACATCCTCCGTTCTCCCTGTTCTCAGTTTCTTTACAGCCTCCTTTGCTGGCACCTCTCCCACTGCCTATTCCTTAAGCAAGAATATTCATCGGTCTCCAATCTCAGCTAATGGCTCCTCTAAGGCCATCTCATCTTCTTCCCTGATGACAAATACTACCTCCACATTGACTACGTCTAAAGCTAGGCTGTTATTCAGATGTTCTCCTGAAATTCAACTGTCCACAGATCTTCCACAGGATATCCCACTAGCACTCCAAACAATTATTTCTAGAAACTAATCTCTTCTTCCTTTTCCTGACTAGCCAACTTGCCATCCAAGCTAGAAATCTGGGAATCATTCTCTACCCCTTACTCTCTCCTTTATTCCAACATATTAAAGAGTTGTTTATTTTCCATCTTAAATATAGTTCTCAATTCCATCTTTATATACTTCTTTCCAATCCTTGTTTAGATCAGGTTCCTGCTCCTTTGCCACCTGGTTTTTTTCTTCTGGTCACTCATAATGGCTCCCAGTCCATAGTCATCGCTTAGATGGCGATTTTTCCTAAGCCTTTGCTTCCAGGATCCTTCTCTTTAAATACTGTGTTGTACCAGAGTGATTTTACTCATTTTAAGGTTTCAGCTACCATTTTTATGATGATGGTTCCCAAATGTATGTTTCCTGTTTCCTGCAGCAAACCCCCTCCTGAGCTCTGGATCCTTATATACAGTGACAATTTAGGTATCTCCATATGGATATTCCACAGGCATCTTGAACAACCAAAGTGACTCCATCTTAGGTATAAGACTCCATCTTAAGCACAGGCCAGTTCCCAGGAAAGCCGCAGATAGCAAGACGATCACCCCACCCTAGACTCAGCCAATCAGCAACTATGAAAAGTAACTCTCCAAATTCCCCGCCTTGTTCCTTGGCACCATCACCCAGCCAGTCCCGCTAAAGGTCAAGCTCGTTGTACCAATCCTGTAACGCCAAGACATCACTCCCTGTGCTTACGATTTTTCCCTTCAAATACCCCTGAAGCCCCATGTTCCGGACCGCCTCCTACTCACTGCTGTGTCGGAGTGTGGAGTGCGGTCCGGACTCGAGTCTGAAATAAACTCCCTTTTGCTCTTGCATTGGTGTCGGCTTCTTGGTGGTTCTTGGAGATACGAGTCGGGGCATACCAATCTCAAACTCATAAGCAAATTCATTATCTTCCTCCTTAAATCCACATCCTTATCCATTCAGTAACACAAGCTAGAAATCTAAATGCCATCACTGACTACTCTCCTTTATTTCCTTTATACCCTTATCTTCGTTTCCAAGTATAGTTTATCCTCAATTTTAAAACTGTCACATCTGTCCACTTCTCTTCACTCACAATACTACAATTTTAGTGTACAGCATCACTATCTATTCCTTTTACTGCAAAAGTCTCTCCCAGCATTATTTTTCATATTATTTTTTGCCAATTGAATAACAGCACTCTCAAACTTTAAAATATTAATGGTTCCGCAAAGCTCTGAAGATAAAGCCTAACTCCTTACTTTGGCTTTGCAATACCTTTCAAGATAGAACCTTCTAATAATCTGGCTTCATCTTTTGCTGTACTCTTAGAACTCCATGATGTGGCTATATTGAACATATTCCTTTTCTAAATGTGTAATGTTTCTACTCGTCTCTGGTTGCAGAAACTGTCAATGCCTATTTATCTTTCAGACCTTAATTTGATGGCATTTCATGGTACATCAGGAAGCCGCATGTAATGTGAATGCCTGTGTACTTGTCTATCTTCTTCGGTAAGCCGAAAGCTCCTTTTCTTTTTAATGTTTCAATTACAGTGGGCATTCAATATTATATTAGTTTCAGATGTACAGCATAGTGGTTAGATATTTCTATAACATACAAAGCGATTCCCTAATAAGTCCAGTACCCACCTGACACCATACATAGTTATTACAATATCATCAGCTCTGTTCCTTGTGCTGTAGTTTACATCCCTGTGACTTTTTGGTAACTGCCACATTGTATTTCTTAAGCCTTTTAATCTTTCTCAGCCATTTCCTTCATCCATCTCCTGACAACCATCAGTTTGTTCTCTGTATTTGTTCGTTTCTGTTTGTCTGCTTTTTAGATCCATATATAAGTGAAAACATATGGTATTTGTCTTCCTCTGACTTGTTTTACTTAGCATAATACCCCCTGGTCCATTCATGTTGTCACGACTGGTAAAATTTCATTCGTTTTTTATGGTGCAGTAATATTCTGTTGTATATATGTAATACTTCTTTACCCATTCATTTATCAATAAACACTTAGGTTGCTTCCATATCTTGGCTACTGTAAATAATGCTGCAATGAATATAGAGATGAATATATCTTTTTAAATTAGTGTTTTGGACTTTTTTGGATAAGTGCTGAGAATGGAATTGCTGGGTCGTAAAGTAGTTCTATTACTATTTTTTGAGGAACTTCCATATCATTTTCCACAGTAACTGCACCAATTTGCAAATCCACCAATAGTTCACAAAGGCTCCTCTTTCTCCATATCCTCTCCAACACTTGTTGTTTGTTGATTTATTGATGATAGTTATTCCAACAGGGGTGAGGTGATATCTCATTGTGGTTTTAATTTGCATTTCCCTAATGATTAGTGATGTTGCGCATCTTTTCATATGTTTATTGGTGGTCCGTTTGTCCTCTTTAGAGAAATGTCTATCCGGGTCCTCTGCCCATTTTTTAATTGGATTTTTTTGGTGTTAATTGTATAATTTCTTTACATATTTTGCATATTAACCTATTACTGAATGTACCATTGGCAAATATCTTCTCCCATTTAGTAAGCTGTCTTTTCATTTTGTTGATGATTTCCTTTGCTGTGCAAAACTTTGTAATTTGATGTAGTCCCATTTGTGTATTTTTTTTCTTTTGTTGGCTTTGCCTGAGGAAACATATCTAAAAAATATTACTTTGAGTAATGTTACAGAGTTTGCTGCATATGTTTTCTTCTAGAAGTTTTATGGTTTCAGGTCTAACATTTAAGGATTTAATCAATTTTGAGTTTATTCTTGTATACAGTGTAAGAAAGTGGTCTAGTTTCATCTTTTTTGCAGGTATCTGTTCAATTTTCCCAGTAGCATTTACCCCATTGTATATTCTTGTCTTCTTTTCATAGATTAAATGACCATATAGTTGCAGGTTTATTTCTGGGCTCTCTATTATGTCCCATTGATCTATGTCAGTTTTTTTGCCAGTACCATGCTGTTTTGATTACTATAGCCTTGTGTAGTTCGATATCAGATAGCATCATATTTCCAACTTTGTTCTTTCTCAAGATTGCCATGGCTATTTGTGGTCTTTTGTGGTTTCATATCAATTTCAGGATTACTTGCTCTAGTTCTGTGAAAAATGGCATTCGTATTTTGATAGGGATTGCATCAAATCTGTAAATTGCTTAAGGTTTTATAGACATTTTAACAATGTTAATTCTTTCTATCCATGAGTACAGTATAGGCTTCCATTTATTTATATCTTTTTAAATTTCTTTCTTCAGTGTCTTTATAATTTTCTGAGTACCAGTCTTTCACCCTCTTAGCTAAATTTGTTCCTAAGTATTTTATTTTATTTTTTTGATTCAACTGTAAATACAGTTGTTTTCTTAATTTCTGTTTCTTGTAGTTTGTTATTGGTGTATGAAAATGCAACTGATTTCTGAATATTAATGTTTTCTGCTACTTAATGAATTTATCAGTTTTTATAGTTTTTGGATGGAATCTTTAGGATCCTCTCTAGATGGTATTATATTATCAGCAAATAATGAGTTTTTCTTATTCCTTTCCAATTTGAATGAATTCTATTTATTTTTTTTGTCTGATTGCTATTGGTAGGACTTATAATACTATGTTGAATAGAAGTGGTGAAAGTGGACATCTTTGTCTTTTTCTTGGTCTTAAGGAAAATACTTTTAGCTTATCTACATTGAATATGATGTTAGCTGTGGATTTGTCACATATGACCGTGATTATGTAGAGGCATGTTTCCACTATTCTCACTTTTTTGAGTTTTCATCATAAATATTTATGATGAAAATAAATGCTTTTTCTGCACCTATTGAGATAATCATATGATTTTTATCCTTCATTTTGTTTATTTGGTGTATCACTTTAATTACTTTGTGGATATCGAACCAAACTGAACCCTAGAAATAAGTCCCACTTGATAATGGTGTAAGATCTTTTTAATTTATTACTGAATTCGGTTTACTAATATTTTGTTGAAAAATTTTGCATCTATGTTCATCCGGGATATTGGCATATTTTTATCTTTTTTTGTAATGTCTTTGTCTGGATTTGGAATCTGGGTAATGCTGGGTGTGTAAAATGAATTTGGGAGCCTCCTCTCTTTAATATTTTAGAATAGTTTGAGAATGGTAGGTGTTAATTCTTCTTTGAATATTTGGTACAATTCACCCGTAAAACCATCTGGTTCAGGACTTTTGTTTGTTGAAGGTTTTTTGATTACCAATTTGATTGTAGTAATCAGTCTCTTCATATTTTCTGATTCTTCTTGATTAAGTTTTGGAAGATTGTATGTTTCTAGGAATTTATCTATTTCTTCCAGATTATCTGATTTGTTGGTATATAATTGTTTGCAGTATTTACTTATAATTCTTTGTATTTCTGTGGTGTCAGTTATCTCTTCCAATTCTTATTTTATTTATTTGGGTTTTCTCTCTTTTTTCCTTCATGAGTCTGGTTAAAGGTTTATCAATTCGTTGATCTTTTCAAAGAGTCAGCACTTAGTTTCATTGATCTTTTGCATGCTTTTTTAGACTTTTTAAAATTCTGCTCTGATCTTTATTATTTCTTTCTTTCTACTCACTTTGGGCTTTCTTTGCTCTTCTTTTTCTAGTTCTTTTAGTTGTAAGATTAGATTTTTTCTATGAGATTTTTCTTGTTTCTTTTTTTACATTTTTAAAAATATTTTTTTATTTTTTAATTAGTTAGCATAAAATATTATATTAGTTTCAGGTATAAAACACAGTGATTAGTCATTTATATAACTTATGATCACACCAATAAATCTAATACACATCTGACACCATACATACTTATTATTATAATTTCATTTACTAGATTCTTTATTTTATATTTTACATTTCCATAACTATTTTGTAACTACCAATTTGTACTTCTTAATCCTTTGCCCTTTTAACCCACTCCCCCAAAACTGTCCCATCTGGCAACCATCAAAATGTTCTCTGTATCTATGAGTTTGTTTGTATTTTGTTTGTTTCTTTTGTTCTTTGGATTCCACATGTAAGGTAATCATATGGCATTTATCTTTCTCTATCTGACTTACTCCACTCAAAACAATATCCTCTAGGTTCATCCATATTATTGCAAATGGAAAGATTTCTATTGCTCAGTAATATTTCATTATATAAATGTACTGCCTCTTTATCTATTCATCCATTGATGGAATCCTGGGTTGCCTCCATATCTTGGCTATTGTAAATAATGCTGCAATGAACATATGGATTTATATCTCTTCAAAGTAGTGTCTTCGGTTTCTTTGGAAAAATACATAGAAGTGGGATTACTGGGTTCTTCTGTGTGTGTGTGTGTGTAGCCTTTGTTTTAACATCTATTTTGTCTGGTGTAACTTTCATTATCCCAGCACTATTTTGTTTGTTTCTGTTTTTCATAAAATACCTTTCTTCATTTCTTTATTTTCAGTCTGTGTGTGTCTTTTGATCTGAAATCTTTTGTAGACAGCATAAGGGCCTTGTCTTTTTTTAATCCATTCAGCACCCTATCTTTTGAGTGAAGCATTAAATCTATTTACATTTTAAAAATTATTGATAAATATGTAGCTATTGCCACTTTATTATTCATATTTTTAATATTTTTCTTCTTTTGTTTCTTAAAGAAGTTCCTTTAATATTTCTTATAATACTGACTTGATGTTGATGAACTTCTTTAACTTTATCTTGTATGGGAAGTTCTTTATTTGTCTTTAGATTCTAAATGATAGCTTTGCTGGGTAGAATAATCTTGGTTGTAGACTCTTGCTTTTTATCACTTTGAATATTCTATGCCAGTTCCTTCTAGCCTACAAAGTTTCTATTGGGAAATCAGTTGACATATTATGGGAGCTTCTTTGGAGGTAACTAACCACTTTTCTCTTTCTACTTTTAAGATTCTCTCTTTATCTTTAACGTTTGGCATTTTAATTATTCTGTGTCTTGGTTGGGCCTTTTGGGGTTCATCCTGTTTGGAACTCCCTGTGTTTCCTGGACTTGTATGTCTATTTCCTTTGCCTACGTAGGAAAGTTTTCTGTCATTATTTCTTGAAATAGATTTTCATTTTCTTGCTCTCTCTCTTCTCTTTCTGGTTCCCCTATGATGCAAATATTAGTATGCTAGATGTCATCCCAGAAGTTTCTTAAACAAACTTTATTTTTTAAATTTCTTTCTTTCTTTTGTTCTTATGATTGCTTTTTTCCCCCTACTACTTTGTCTTCCAAGTCACTGAATCAGTCCTCTGCTTTATCTAATCTGCTATTGATTCCATCTAAGGTACTCTTCATCTCAGTTATTGTAGTCTTCATTTCTGACTGTTTTGTTGTTGTTGTTGTTGTTTTGTTGTTTTCTACTTCTTTGTGTAAGTTCTTACTGAGTTAATCTACTCGTTCCCTAGGTTTATTGAACATACTTATAACCAGTGTTTTGAACTCTTCATCTGGTAGGAATCTTGTCTCCCTTTCATTTAAGGTTTTTTTTTTCTTTTAGAGTTTTGTCCTGTTCTTTCATCTGGAACATGTCTCTTTGTCTCCTCATTTTGACTGCCTCCCTGTGTATTAGGTAGACCTATTATGTTTCCAAATTTTGACAAGGTGACCTTATGTAGTAGGTGTCCTATAGAGCCCAGTGGTGCAGTCTTTCTGATCACCTAAGTAAGTTGATACAGGAGTGTCCCTTGTGTGTATTGTGTGTGCCCTCTTGTTGTAGTTGAGCCTTTATTGCTCTTGGCAGGTCAGTGGGTGGGACTGACCTGCAGGCTGACTGGCTGTGAAGACTGGCCTGTGGCTAAAGTGAATGAACTGTTGTGCAGGGGCTGACCCCATGCAGCAAGCTTTGCTTTAGTAGGTCTGGTGTATGCTGAGCCCACCCTTTGGTTGTGTCAATTCTGGAGATAATATCGTTGTGTTCTGGTGTGGTCTAAAGTTGGCCACTGTGTGTATTAGTTCTGGAGAATCTTGTGAAGCTCTGGTGCAGGCCAAGGTTAGCAGCTGTCCATGCCCAGCCTGGTATCACCTGGTAGAAGCTACAAAGTGATCTGTAGTTGATAACTACCTGTGCTGGGCTTGCAGGTGTGTGGCAGAGGCTATGTGGCAAACCAAGGCCAGCTGTCACTAGTGCTGGACTTGGGGCAAGAGGTATAGGACAAAGTGAGATTAGTTGCTTGTTTGGGATGTGTAGACCTTTGAGCAATTTTAGGAAGGTTTGCAGTGTGAGCCAAGGCTGGTCATTTGTAAGGAACAGCTGCTGCAAGAAATTCTGGTTGGTGCATGTGTTGGATAAAGCATGGTCTCATGGAATCACCAGGGTGGAGCAAGCAGTGTTAACCAGGTTGATGGAGACTCAGACCTGTGCCTGCAGGCTGGGTGGGAGGAGGTTTTAACAAAGGGACACTGGTGCCTGCCAGAACTTGTGCCTGTGTCTGATGGCTGTGTGTAGGGAGAGCTATTCCTCTAGCCCTCACCCTGAAGCCAGATAATTCAATTTCTCCTTATATGTCCCAGGTATTTTCTGAGCTGCTGTCTTTCTTCTGGATCTTAGGGGGAGTGCTTGTGATAAAGTGATTACTCAGCCTCTAAAGAGGATGCCTGAGTAACAGTAGCTCACCATGTCATCCAGAGGAAATCCTGGTTTTCTGTTTGTTTGTCTGTTTGTTTTATACCCCCCTCCACCCCCAACACACATACAGACAGATGTGTGAGAATTCTTCTTCTTGGCACTGGTACTCTGGGCTGGGAAGCCTGGTGTGGGGTTGGGACCCCTCACTTCTCAGAGGAGATCTCTGCAGCCAAGATATTTGTCTCAATTCTTAACCACCACAAGTGGATATGGGACCTGCCTCTTTTGTGTCTCCACCTCTCCTACCAGAATCAATAAGGCTTCCTCTTTATATTTTTAGTTTTAGGAGTTCTGTTCATCTAGTATTCAGGTGGTTCTCAAGGATGGTTGTTCTATAATTTAATTGTAATTTTGACATGGTTATGGGAGGAGGAGAGCATGGTATTTATCTATTCTGCCCTCTTGACCTAAAAGTCCTATAGGTAATCTAAACCGAAACTTCCTTAAGTGCAAGAACTATGTCTTGTTCACCGTTGTACCTCCAGACAGAGGTTTCTTCTCTGTCTATGGACAAAGAGAAAACACAAGCCATGGATAGTTGGTGATTATGAATTTAAGCAATATCTTCCTATATGTTCTATTTCCCTTATACTCAACCTTTTATAGCTTATCTTCCACACAGCTTCAGGATAATTTTTCTGAAATGCAAATTTTACCATGCTGTTTTCTTAACTCTTTCAGCTGTTCCCCAAAGCTACTGGAGAAACAATGGGCCTTTTTTTTTTTATGAGCCCCTGTTGTTTTTGCTACAGTGGATGCATTAACTCTACTTGTGCTGGAATTACATTTACTTTTTTTCAATCTCAGACTTTGAGACTGGCATTCCATTGACTCTATCCTAGATTTCAGGGTATAACACGTGATCCAGGCTTAAGATAATCATAAGGAATCATTTTCTTAGACACAGTGCCTGGTATGGAAATAGGCATGTTAGTCTTTTAGGGACAAGGAGAGTTTTGCTAGGATTTTGGGAAAAGTGACTCTTCCCAGTTCTTGCTAGCCCAGGACTGAGGCCCAGGACTGAGGCTAAAACAATGGAAGGTAAAGTCCAGATATGGAGAAAACCTGATTCCTGATTACTTTATTTAATATTTGAGCTCAGTAATATGAAGACAGCCAGCCTTATCCCATGATTTTTAGCTTATATATGCCAATACATTTTCTCACTTATTTAAGCCAGATGGGCCAAGATTTATATTATTTTATTTATGTATTTCTTCATTAAACAAATATTCATTGAGTCCTTGTGTTGTTCTAAACATTGTAGATGCTAGAGATACAGCAGTGAAAAAGGTAGACAAAATCTCTATTGTCAAGAAGGTATCACAAGTAAACTCATTGATAACCTACAAATGAATGACATAGCTGCCACAATCTATTTTATGACTATTTCTCTAGTTGAAGCTAAATTTAGTCTTGGCCATGCTGAATTTGAAGTTTTAGTTCCTTATCACAGTATTTCTTTGTCTCCGAAATCAATATCTTTAACATTCTACTATCTAACCACAGCCTTTTTACCCTTTCACCTTTTGGCAACTTCATCCTTTACCCTATCAAGATCTCTAATGCTTTATTTCCCTTTTCACCTACTTTATCATACACACTGCTTTTCCCCTCAAGACCAAGCTAGATGTTTCGGACATCACTTCAGTCATTCTTACCTTCAATCCAGTTACTTCAATTCCTTGCTGGGTTAGTTTTGGTCTTCATTGCACATACACATACACACACAAACAAAAAACAAAAATCAATCAGTCAATCAATCAAACAAACAAACAAAAAAACCCAATGCTATATCAACATTACTATCCAGATCCAATATGCTTTTTTTTTTTTTTTAGCAGTATTGGAGGGAAGCATAGAATCATGATGATCAGTGTCACTATATATTAATTATTACAAACTCTACTGAGTCTTCAATGTTGCCTAAAATCTTTCTGCTTCTAGTAAACAACTTTTCGTATTCCTTTCAGCTCTATTTCAAGTCTTCACTTTTTCCACACAAAACCTCTATGTCATCATCTAACACTAATCTTAACTTGTTATTTACTAAATATACATTGAGAAGTTGCTATATAACAGGCTATGTGAATATTAGAGTCACACTGATGAATAAAGTATAACTGTACACAAACTTCCTTTCTTTAACATAATTTTTTTCCTCTGATTCAAACTGGCTTTGTCCAGATAATAGCAATGGACTCACTTGCTTCTTTTCCCTACCATTATTCTCTGTACGCCTGCTCCTTTAATCATTAAGACTTAGGACATACAATTAGCTGAGCCTCAGGTCTATACTCATGAAGACAAGATGTTTTAGTTGGACTTTAAACTAAGGATAACATCTTCACTTTAGATGTTTCATTCTCAGCCCCAGCAAGGCAGAACAACTCCTCCAGCAGCCACAGGACCAGATGGACGGTTCCATGGCTGATTCCAGAACTGGACACAATAATCAATTACCTTACCCTCTTCCAATTATTCAAACAGGAGCACCCATAACCCCAACTCCTTAGTTTCCATGACTACTGATTTTTCCTTATATAATCTGTACCCCCGGGATACCCAGGGAGCCAGGCCTTTGAGTGATAGCTTGCCTGTGTCTCCAGGACTTGCAACTCTCTAATAAACCTTAATTTCCTTGCTGCAAAACCTATACATATATCTTCTTTGGCTTAGATATGCACAGGCATGTTATTTTCCCCCAATAACAAAGATATACAGTGCTTTTAAATATGGTAAATGTCATAAAGAATAAAGAGGTGACAGGTGTTCTAATGGTACATAACCTGGGGACAAACTATTGGGAGAGAAATTAGAGAGGACTTCCTGGGGAAGTGACCCTTAATAGCTAACAAAACATTTAGTTAATGGGAAGAGCACATGAGAAATCCCTGAGGCTAGGAATTAGTAAAAAATCAAGTACCACTGAAACATAGAGCTCAAGGGGAATGTGGCATGAGGTAAAGCTGGAAAAGACCATAATTCCTTCATTCAATGATTACAATATTCGTTAAAACATCTGTTGAGACTCACGATGTGCCTGGCACTATTTTCTGTGTCAGGGACTTAAGAGTTATAGTGAATGCTATCAAGGGTCTGCTTTTATTCTCTTGAACCTACTATTTCCGTACTGTGCTTTGTCCCAACTTCTGCTTCCACTTACCTGTACTTGGTTTTCTTGTCTGAGGGCTTCCTCTGGCTGCTAGATGTTCTGCTTTCATCTAAAGTAGCCCAGAAGTTCCGGTAAATTAAAGCTCTCCTTCTCCATCCTCCAACTTTCCTCAAGTAGTGACCTATAGGAATAGGTGGATAGCAACCCCAGTCCTCTTGTCCCCTCGGTGGGAAATCTCTGATTTGATGTGTTCCACACTGACTGACAAAGGTACCTGTAAGATTACACACTCATTGCCCACCGTGGTAACTGGTTCAAACACTCATTCTTCATTGCCTTCCTTCCCTACTCCTTTACCCACATTCTCTTTCATCAACTTCCAAATAAACTCTCTGTGCTCAAATCCTAGTTTCAGAGTCTGGTTTTGTGAAATCCAAAAGAAGGCAGTGGTGAACAAGATGTATGAAATTCCTGCCTCCATATCTTTTATATATTATATATTATGGTGACAAAACTAATAAAATATTTTCAGCTAAAATTTATGTGGTAGATAAAGTAAAACAGGTTAACAGAAAGTGGTTAGCATGGCAGGGAGGCAGGGGTGAAGAGGGTGGGCTTACATATATTGGGTGTTCAGAACAGGCAGGGTGGCAGAGTCTCTGCATGATTTTTCACCTGTTGCCTCTTCTTGCCTGCATAATGGTTTTGTGCCAGTTCCTTCTTGAAGCTGCTGTCTTCCCTTGGCGCTAATGATATTCATCTCCCATGATTTTTCTTTCAACCTTTCTGGTGATTATACACCAAGCCTGTCCATGAAGTTTTCTTCATTTGTCTAAAATCCTAAATGTCAAATTTCCCCAGAGCCTTTTCTATTCCTCTTTCATTCTCCCTCTGATGGCTTCAACCAACACCTCATGGTGATGATTTCCAAATTTATATCTATTGTGGGCCTCTTTCCTTAATTCCAAATTCAGATGTCTAATTTATATTGCATATATCTTCCTATCTGTTTCACAGATACTTGAAAGTAAAAAATATTAAAACCCAATTTAATCTCCATTCCCCCAATTTTGTCTTTATTTAATTTCCTTATATCAGGAAATGACAGCATGCACATCCAATTAGTGAGCAGGCTTCTTTATTCCTTTTTGACTTCTGTCCCTTCATCTCCAGTTTCATCGCAGATTGATGTTTAGGAATTCATTAAAAGTCTTTTTCTGGATTACGGCAATAGACTCTAAACAAACCTCTCCCCACTTCTCCAATCAGTCTTCTATGTGGCAGCCCAAATAATTGTTCTAAAATTCAAATATTCTATGTCACTGCTATGTTTTCAAGTATGCACAGGCTATCATTAACTTCAGATAAAGTTCAAACTCCTTAACATTGCAATCAGGATGCTGCAAGAGCTTGAATTTCAGTTTCATCTTCAGCTGCATTTCCCTGATGCTGTTTGTTTGTTTGTTTGTTTCTGTGTCATTTCTTAGGCTGCTCCCTTTCACAGTTCGATGTTTGGTTTCTTCTTCAGCATCCTGCAGGATTCAGCTAAAGCATCATCACTTTTGGTAAGGATATTTTGACTATCCCAAATGGGAGGAAAGTTCTTCCTCAGCTCCCTCTACATGAGATTATTTCTATATCTATAGTGCATTGTTATGGTTTGCTCTTTGCCTATTTTTGATATACTTCTTTTCTTCCTATGTCTACTCAAACCAATCTTCAAGGTGACCCATGAAAAATAAATTGGAAGAAAAAAAGCAGATTTGAAAATTTTTCATTAAACTTTCTATTTAATTTATTTTGCATCTGTGTTGGCAAGGTTTCTTCACTATCCTACAAAAACTTGCCTTTCTCTGCAGTCAGTCCTTTGTTTAAGCGCTGACTATGTTCTAAGTAAAATAATAAGCACTTTTGTACCTATTATCTTATTTAATCTGTCCAACAGTCCTATAAAAGATTAGCATGTAGAAACATCTAGAGCAAAGAGAAAGCATGATAAATTTGGGAAACTGATAGTAGCTCTGTGTTGCTTTCAGCATTGAGATTGTGGGGGTTGGGGAGGGGAAACAGGAGAAACGGATGGAGCTGTAGTTAAGTAGAGGCTACATTTTATCATTCTTGTATACCATGTCCAGGAGTCTGGGCTTTATTTCAAGAGTAATGGAGTATCATTGGTGGTAATCTTATTAGATGTGTACTTTACAGAGATAGCTCTAGCTGAACAGTGAAGAATGGATTGAAGGACCATAAAATTGGAGAAAGAGATCAGTGAGGCTAATTTATAATCTAAGTAAATCATAAGAGTGCCTGAACAAGTGTGGTTGGACCATAGAGTCAAGATATATTTAACAAGTAGAAATTTAGTATAGTACAGTAAGCCAAACAAAGCTCAGTACAAATTTCTCTGCCATATATTACAGTGACTTTAGATAATCAGGAAATTTTCCTAAATCTGTTTTCTCATCCATAAAATGGAGATAACAGTAGTAGCCATCTCATAGAATTCTTGGAAAGATTATCAGGTAATACAATATGTTCATGTCATAATCCTCAGAACCTGTAAATATGTTACCTTCTACAGTAAAAGAGACTTTGCAGATGTGTTGAAAGTTAAGGACCCTGAGATGGAGGGATTATCCTTGATTATTCAAGTGACCTCAACCTAATCAACTAAGTTCATAAAAGTGGAGAACCTTTCTTGGCCATGGTCAATAAGAGGTGTGACAATAGAGATGGGTCAGAAAGATGTTATGTTGGTAGCTTTGAAGATGGAGGAAGGGGTCATGAGCCAAGGAATGTGAGTAGATTTTAGAATCTGGAAAAGGTAAGGAAATTTATTCTCCCCTAGAACTTCCAGAAAGGAATGCAACTCTGTCAACACTTTGATTTTACTCTCGTGAGACTCGTCATGGATTTCTATCCTATAGAACTGTAAGACAATAAATTTTTGTTTTATGAAAACTTCAATCTTATAGTAATTTTTTATAGCAGCAATAGGATACTAATTCACATGCAGAGGGCTCAGACTAGTGCTGCATATAGCAGGCATCAGTCAGATGTGGTGCCTGATTGGTTGTGGGGAAAGAAGGAATGAAGAATCAACAAGAGTGCTGTAAAATCCATGCTTTTTCCATGGTTTAATTCAGAGAAAGTAGAGTTTTAGAAATTTGAGAGAGATTCAAGTGGACATGTTCACTGGGTGGTTGGATATAGGGTTGGACCTTAGAAGAGAGGCCTGGGCTATAGATTTACGTTTTACAGTTATCATCACAAAGTGAGAGTGCTTTACTTTATCACTCCAATAGACAGCTGGGGGAAAATGATCCTTTTTATGGCCTCTGGTTCCTCAAACTGACTTCCAGGACCTTAGACTCTGGATTATTGAAATCCACAGGGGGCATATCTGTATCTCAGTCAGTCATTTTTGGTTGAAATCAGTGTCTTAAATGTGGCCATTTGACCCATGGGGATTCTGAAATTGGATGTTACTCCCCTTTCTTGAAGCAACAAAATTGAACTGAATGGTGTTATTTCATATATGAGAAGCAGTGCTGAGCCATGGATTTGGTGCCACTATCTGAAGGGGGCTGATTGTAAGTGGTGGCTCTGACTGATTATTAAGATATTGAACATCTCTTTCAACTACCAACAACCTCAGCTACAAGGTGATGTCATTTCTTTTCCCTACTTCTTTCTGTTCTCATCTATAATCCTTCGAGCCAGATTGTAGTACTGTTGCTTTGTCTTGGATGTCAAAATACTGTGTAACCCCCACAAGCGATCCTCCATCATGAGAATTTTATAGCTTACCATCTCCAACTCCAGCAACAAGAGACTGACAGATATGAACACAGTCGTATTTCTGTACTGATATATTTCATACTCAAAAAAGCTTCTATTACTGTCAGGCTAGTATACAAGCACAAATCTGTATGTTCCAACCACAAAATCATGGACACAAGCATTCAGATGTGTCAAGGCCTTCTTCAATTTCTGAGTCCTGTGACAGAACTACTTCTTGTATAAGACTGTCTGTCCACTAAGGCTTCTGGGGCTTTTGTCGGTTCAAAGTCTCTCATGAGAAGGTATACCATGTTATAATCACAACAGCTATCATTTACTGGAGGTCTCTATTTGCTTCACTGTATACCTATGATTATTACTCTCATCACAGCTTAATGAGAAGGATGTTATTATTATTATCTTTGTGTTTTAGGCAAAAAAAAATTGAGTCTTAAACGATTTGAATAAATTGCCCGTGCAAATGAAATGGTACATACTAAATTTAAAATCATTTTCATCTGTTTCCAAAGTAAACATCTTTTTAATGTATATGTTAGCAACATTTGTAGAAGAATGAAGGACAAACTTGAGAAGATATAGTATCTACTTGCACTCCAGCCCAATCGATGGGTGTCTGTAAGAACTTCATAATCAATTTCCTCCATCTCAGAATTGCTTATTTATTATTTAATTAGAGCCAGTATATATTAAGCGCCAACTGTGCCAGGCACTGTGCTAGTTGAGGAAAATACACATGTGTAGAGTTTATTTTCTAATGAGACAAAAATATAAATAGACAGGTACTCTATGCTCTGAAGAGTGTCTGGATGCAAGAAAGTAGCTTGCTGTAGTAACCTGGATGGAGAACTATAACATTCTCTTCATCTTTGTCATGTTGTCTGTCTTTCCCTGGAAAGTCTCTGTTCCAGATTGATTATCGTCTTTCATCTATGTGTAAGAGGTTTCTGGGATACACAAATACAAAAATGCATAGATACACAGTCACCTGGTTTTCACTATTCCTGTTTCTTCCACTTAATTGATTCCTGCCCTGTATGTCAGGGGATAGCTATCCTCCCCCATTCATGATATAATGATCAAAAGGGACACCTGTCCTAACAGTCAATATTACCTGGAGGCTGAGGAAGAGGTTCACAACTCTCTTGTCTTCCAGATGTTCAGTACACATATTTGAACCAGGAGTAGGACCTCATTGGCCCCTGGAGGCATGTCCTTTAGAGTCTTAGAACTGGACCTGTTAGGGAAGCTTTCTCAGACCTAAATTGCCATTCAAAGCTTCAGCCCTTTAAAAACTACCAGACTCCAGTAAGATGCTGTTCGACAGAACAAATTTGGACTTCTCTGTGTTTCTACCTGGACTTCCCATTCTCTGAAATTTTAACATTTGTTTCTATTGTCAACTACACTACAACTGATTGCTTTGTGTTTTAAAGTATTCTTTGTTGTCCTGTGCCCCATCTGCCTGTTTACCTATTCGTTGCATTGCCTTGGCTTTTCAGATTGGATATAACTGACACCCACAGTGGCGATGAATATCAATAACAGGCAAAAACCTGATTTTGATCTCTTTTTGTTTTTCTTATATGCTATGCCTAGATTTGTGTCAGTTTACTTTTTCTAAATATTGCTTTCATTCAAGAACTTTCAATGACTCCTCATTGCCATAGCAAATATTTTAAACCCTTGATCCTACCTGCATTTTAGCCCAAATCTCTCTACTGCGCACCACAGAACTTACGGTTCTCTGCTCTCAATGAATTTCTGCTTACTTCATGCACCAAATAAACTTCATTTATTTTTTTCCTTTTTAAAATTCTATCACCTGCCCGGCTAACTCTTACTTGTGCTTCAAGACAGTCAAAGTCTTTCACTATTGGCATGAGGGTCTTCAATTCCTTTTAACAAGCTGAAGTAATAACTCTGTTCTTAAGCCAAGTGTGTAACTTGTATGTAGTATCTTACTCCACTCTATGGCAAGTATTTCTCGACATGTTTCCCATGAGTCTATAAGTGTTCTGAGGTCAGAAATCTGGTTATCCCAAACACCCAAGCACTGTGACTGGCATTATAATAGATATATTATTATTGTTTCTTGTATAGACAAACAGATCGATATTAGCTCCACTGTATGTTTTGAAAATATAATTTGACAATGGCTGGGAGATAATACTGAAGATGTTACCAGGATGGCAATTTTTGATATGAAATCCTCAAAAAGGAAAAGGATTTTTACCAGGCAGATAATTAAGAAGGTCATTTAAAGTAGAGGAAATAGCATAGGCCATTCAGGGCCTAGAGAGAAGTCTAGTGTGTATTAATGGACGAGGAAGTTGTTGGAAATTACAAGTAGTCATGTTCAGATCCTAAAGAGTCCTGTTTGCTGTATTAAGTTCAGACCTTATCCTGTAGTCAATGAAAGTTTGTCCACTTAAGGTTTGTAAGTGGAAGAGTAACATGCGACATGTTTAGATACAATTGGTGCATAACTCTGGGGTTGTTTATTTTCTTTTTTAAAAAGATGCTGTGCAGCTTGCTGTGTATAGCTTTTCTGGAAAGTGGTTCCAAGAAGTTGTCATCCTGCATACTAGACTGGAAGGAGCCCAGTGCAAGGTATTTTGTCCTCCTGGCTCAGCTAGAGGCATACCGGCCACTGGAGGTCACTGTTGCACCAGAGATGTGTGTACAAAGCATTGTGCTGCCCTTCCTAAATTGGCTTATGCAAAGAGTATATCCAACTTCCCTGGGCTGGTTGAAAATTCCCTAATGCAGACATCTTTCTGTCTCCACTGATGAATGGCCTGGTGACCTGAAAAATGTGGCTGAGAAATAGCTGTGTTTGAGGCAAGGGGAAGAGAAGCTGGAAGACCTAGTGCTGGGAGGGTATATGCAGTAATCAAATACAAGGAATTTCATGCTGTCTGGATTTTATTATCCTGCATCTGACGTGGAAGAGGTTGGATGCCCCTTTGAGTCAAGGCGACTTTTCTCTTGCTGCTTTCTGGCTGGAATCTGGTTGTGGTTAGGGGAGCTTAATGTTGTCCTATGGGTCTGTAGAGGTCAAACATAAAATGAATTGAGCATCTCAGACTCAGTTCTGGGGGAGGTCTGGAGATTAAAGGATACCCTTCTCCTTCCTTCTGCTGGGCTGCAACAACAGAGATGCCAGGTAAGAGACAAATGGAAAATGAGGCTTGCTCCTTAAACATATCCACCCACCAATGAACTGTGTCCAAGGCCAGGCTTCAATTGAGGCAATCAAAAGAACCACAGAGAAGGGAAGGAACTGATATTTCTAGGGAGAAAGTCTCTGTGTCAGGCTTTTGTATATGTTTTTCCCACTCAGTTCTCATAATAAATGTGTACAGTGGGTATTATTTTGACCATTTATTATTTGAAGAGATTTAGGTTTAAAGCCAACATTTGTCTGTTGAAATACAAAGAGCAAAAATGGTAAAACAACTACCTATGGAAACCTTCTGAGAATTTACCCAAGCTTGAAAACTTAGTTTGAGTAATATAAGGGAGCAGAGTCTGGGGTTACATAGTTTCTTTATTGTTGCTTCTATTGCTTTTATTTCCTTTTTTAATTTTTTATTTTTAATTCTTTAATGTCACCACATATTTGAACCCTTTCACCCCATCTACCTTTCCCTTACCCCATCCCTCCTAACTTCTGGTAACCACTAGTCTATTGTCCATATCCATAAGCCTCTGTTTGTCTTGTTCGCTTGTTGCTTTTAGGTTTATATCCCACATATAAGTGATATCAGGTGGTTTTTAAATTTTTCTGTCTGGCTTATTTCACTTAGCATGATTATCTCGAGGTCCATCCATGTCGTTGTAAGTGGCAGTATTTTATCTCTTCTTACGGCTGTGTAATATTCCATTGTATATATGTACCACCGCTTCGTTATCCAATCCTCTATCATAGGAAACTTCAGTTGCTTCCATGTTCTGGCCACCATGAACAATGCTGCTATGAACACTGGTGTACAAATATCTTTTCGGATATAAGTTTCAAGACTTTGGGGTAAATAACCCCAAAGTTGCTGGATCATATAGTAGATCAATTCTTAGCTTTTTGAGGAAACTCCATACTGTTTTCCATAGTGGCTATATCAATTTGCAGTCCCACCAGCAGTGTATGAAAGTTCCTTTTTCTCCTCATCCTCTCCAACACTTATTATTACTTGTCCTGTTGATTGTTGCTATTCTAGCAGGTGTGAGATGGTATCTCATTGTGGTTTTGTTTTGCATTTCCCTAAGAGCTAGCGATGTTGAACACCTTTTTATATGTTTGGTAGCTGTTTGCATTTATTTTTTTCTATTGTTTGTTGTTGTTGTTGTATTCAATTTCATTTATTTCTGCTCTTATTTTGATGATTTCTTTTCTTCTGCTGACTTTAGGCTTCATTTGTTGTTTCTTTTCTAGTTTTCTAAGGTGAAGCATTAGGTTGTTTATTTGGGCTCGTTCTTTTTTTTTTTTTTTTTTTTTTGAGATAGGCCTGTAATGATATGAACTTTCCTTTTGTGACCACTTTTGCCATTCCCAAAAGTTTTGATATGTTTACTATCATTATCATTCATTTCTATGTATTTCTTGATTTCTCTTTTTATTACTTCTCTGACCCTGTTCTTCATCAGTAGCATATTGTTTAATATCCATGTATTTGTTCTTCTGCTTTCTTTTTACGGTTGATCTCCAGTATCAAAGCATTATGATCAGAGAATATGATTAGTATGATTTTCACCCTCTTATATTTGTTGAGGCTATTTCTGTGTTCCAGTATGTGGTCGATTCTTGAGAATGTTTCATGTGCACTAGAGAAGAATGTATAAATAGCTGTTTTGGGATGAAGGGCTCTGTAAATGTCAGTTATGCCTAGTTGGTCTAATGTGTCATTTAAAGAAGTTATTTTCTTGTTGATTTTCTGTTTGGGTAATCCGTTCATATCTGACAGTGGGGTGTTTAGGCCCCTTACTATGATGGTGTTTTGGTCTGTTTCTCCCTTTAGTTCTATTTATATTTGCTTTACATATTTCTGGGTTCCCTGATTGGGAGCATAGATATTAATGTGTTATTTCTCCTTGGTGCATGATTCCCTTTATCATTATGAAGTGTCCCTCAATATCTTTCTTTACCTTTTAAATTTTAAAGTCTGTTTCATCTGATAATTGTACCGCTACTCTCACTTTTCCCTGAATGCCATTTGCTTGAAATATCATTTTCTATCCTTTCACTTTGAGTCTATATTTGACTTTGGAGCTGAGATATGTCTCCTTGAGGCAGCATATGTTTGGGTTTTGTTTGTTGATCTATTCTGCAACTCTGTGCCTTTTTATTGGTAAGTTCAGTTCATTTACATTTAGGGTAATTATTGAAATATGAGGTCTTCTTATAGCCATTTTATCTTTTGCTTTCTGGTAGCTCAGTGTTTTCATTGGTTCCTTGTCCATGTGTTTCTGTTTTCTTTATTTTGGTTGGGTTTTGTGGGTTTTCCTATAGTTTTTATAATAATTTACTTCAACATTGGTTGAGAGTAACTTCTGGTATGAATTGAGTAACTTTCCAATAAGTCTTCATTTGTTCATAACTTTACATAGACCCAAGCACTTCTGGACTCATTAACTACTTTGATCTTTATAATAAATATCTTATCTCATTTTTGTAGATAAAGAATCTGAGACTCTAAGGATTTAATTGCCTAAGAAGACATAGTTAGTAATACATGTGGGATTCAAACTTAGGTCTTTTGATTACAAATAGAACACTCTTTCTATGACACTGTAATTGTAATCCTAGGTCATTCTTAGATGTTAGAAAGATGTTGTATCATAGCCTAGTTAGTAGTAGAATTCACTTACAGGCATCATGTAATACAACATTTTATTTTTAGAGGTGAGGGAATTTCAATCCAGAAAAAAATAAGATTTTTTTTTGCCCGAGTTCACACTGTTCTAGGCGAAAAATGTCTTCTTAAGTTAGAATTCCCATATTTAGCAAATAAAAATACAGGACTCCTGGTATTAATAGGATATACTTATACTAAAAAAAAAATACCATTTATCTGAAATTTAAATTTAATTAGACATCCTACATTTTATCTGGCAGCCCTCTCCTAAGTCCAAAAAGAGAAAACTAATCTTACTCATCTTTTGGA
This sequence comes from Rousettus aegyptiacus, assembly GCF_014176215.1. Lineage (NCBI taxonomy): Eukaryota > Metazoa > Chordata > Mammalia > Chiroptera > Pteropodidae > Rousettus > Rousettus aegyptiacus. Next base: position 38,755,302 of record NW_023416308.1, on the reverse strand, counting down.
CATTTTTGAATTTTGTAATGAAAATATTTTAAATAGAGAACTCCAAGTACCTTAAAAAATTAGAAACATTTTCTATGATTTTATTCTAGGTCTGTTAGCCACAACCTCCCTGAGCTGAGTTTGCTCCACCACACCACCCAATGGGTTCATTTTTATGAACATTCTAAGAAAAAAACAATTGCAAAGCAGTTAGAAAACACAAAGGGCTTCAGGACAATTATGAATGAAACTAGCCCAGTTAATCACACCAACTACTCAAGGGAAGTCAAATCATGGGAAGAAATCCACAAGGAGTGTTGAGTAGGATACCATTCCTACGTACACCTTTAATCGAGATTTAAAAGGAAGACAGCTTGTTCCCTTTTGAAACTATTATGTAATGAAATTAACCCTGCTTTGTACTCCCAGACTAATTATGGAATTTATTCTTTTTAGTCAATTTGTGTCCAGGTATTTGGACATATTTTATTGATATTCTTTATTATGTTATCAAAACAACAATAAATAGTTAACAAAAATCTGACCTGACCAGGTATAAGAAGAATCCTGATTTTAGAACTAATTTTAAGGATTTAAATATTAAAGACTTTTCATGCTTCCTAAATATATTTATATTTAATTGTAGAGTGAATTTCTGGATCTATTGCATGTATCAATGTATGTCTAGGACCTGTAATGATAAAGCTCCATGTCTATATGTGACCTTCAGTCATTCTGGAAAAAAAAATTGCTATTTCTTAAAGTCACATAGTGATCAGTGGACAATAACACATGCATGTTTCTCCTTCTACTGCATAAACATTGGCAATTTGAATTTTTTGTTTCTATGTCAGAGCAGTGTCTTCCACTTTTTACCATCTTTTCCATTCACTCACCATTTGTGTTTCACTTTCATCACTCATTATTTCAGCAAATATTTATTGAGCACCAACTGTGAAGCACATACTGGGCTAAGAGCTAAAACCCCAGTATGCTCACAGGCTAGTGAAGGACCTGTAAATAATGAAGTTGAGCAGGGTAACTGAAAGCATAGAGAAGGCAATTAATTCTGTCTGAGGGGAGGTAGGAAAGGAGTGGAAATGTCAGTTAAAGCCAGATAATATTTACAAGGAAGAGGCTTGTTGAAATACCTAAGATATTTAGTGAATGACAAGAAGTTTATGATGGATTGGAGGAAAATGAGTCTGGGTAGATCGTTGAGGTCTAAGTCAAAAAGGCCTTTGGATGAAAATTTAAAAAAAAATGGATTTAATGGGGATTCATTGGATATCTTTAGCAAGAGAGTGACACCAGCAGATTGGTTTTAGAGAAAGAAATGTGAAAGAGACGTCTAGGATAAATGGGAGAGGAAAAAGATCAGCAGAGAGGCTGATGCCATTGCATCCAAAGGGATGATTTGGAACTGGTGAAAAACCTGGGTTAAGGAGTTGAAAAGAGGAGAATAGACTCCCTTTGATAGTATTCCAATTTTATTCTTTTGATCTTTCTCATCTTCAAGTCCTGCAAAACTCAAAGCAGTAGTTGAATAGAATGATGTAAGTATGCTCCAATTAGAGGAGGTATTGCCAGAGTTGGGAAAGATCCATAGAGAGCTCACAAGGAAAGCAATTATGAGAACATTTCTGGAAATGTTAGTCCAAGCTTAACTTTTCAATTATTTTTGTTAATGTTTCAAAGATAGAAACCTTGATCAAATTTGTAGATGCCAGAGAGTTGAATAGAAAACTTAATATACTGGATTAAAAAAAATCAAATTCCAAACAGATACCTGAAATATTCAGAGATCAGCTAAATCTAATAAAATAAAATAAAATCTAATAGGGTTAAATGTAAAGTACCACAACTGGATCCAAAAGCTAATGCATAATTACAAATGGGAGAAATCTTAGCTTGTAAATGTGATGAGTTTCAGGTGATACAGTATTGGTATGATATTCCTCCTTTCAAAATTAATTTTTTTAATGCTGTTTCAATAAATGTATGGTATTAGGGTAATAGCTGCTATAAAAAATAGACTCTTAAATGTCCGTGGTTTAATGTAATTTAAATTAAATTCTTGCTCACTTAACTGTCCTTTCTTATGTGTTGTTTTCCTCCACATGAAAAACCATGTCCTAGATTTCCTCAGTGATTCTCTAAGCTTTGGCCTCACTATCATTTGCATCTAGCTTAAAGGTGAGGAAATAAAGCGTGGAGAGGGAATGGACCTCTGCTTCATAAAAAATATTTGGGCCAAAGGTATCAGACATCATTTTCTCTCATGTTTAGCAAGAAAGAGTATGAAATGTAGTTCTTGGATGGGCAACTGCTTTCTAGTGACATTGTGGAAGTAGACACATGCTGAATTGTTAACCATCTACGCTACTTATGCCACCTAGAATGGAGATGATATTTTCATCTTTGGCCAGTCCCCAGTTCACAGATGAGTATCAATTGAGAGCATTCCATTTTATGAGGGAAATTGGCAAAGTGAAACATACTCAGAAGCAATTGAAAGAAGATACAATGAAAAGATCTGTGAATGTTTATTCTAGAAAAAAAAAAAGACCCAGGAGGAATTCAATGACTATCTCCAGCTATTAGAAATCATATTAAATGTTATTGTCCCTCAGGGTTTTATTTTTATGCTTCTCCTTTCTCAGGTTGTGTTCTGTAACTGGATGATCTTACATACCCTTAAGCTCATATTATTCACTTAGATATTGAATTTGCTTCTCTAAATTCAATACTTCCTCTGAGTTGCTGCCTTGTATCTAGTTACTAACTATTTATCTTAACTGGTATTTTAAAGTTACATCAAACAAATCTAGCTTCAACTCATTCTAATACCTCCAGCTTGGTATATCAATAATTGGCAGTATCAACAGCCGTCCAGCTGATCAAGTTAGAAGCCAGAGTCATCTTGAAATTGCCACCTCTCCTTTACCATCTACATCAAATTAGTTATCCAGGCCTGACAATTATACTTCTTGAATATTTCTTAAATGTATATACATTAATATGAATTAACTCAGATTTTCATCATTTTTCACCTGGATAAAGGAAATAAATTTTTAAATGGTATTGCCTCTTCTACCTTTGTTTGTTTACTCTGCCACAAGAGTGATTTCTGTATATTTTCTTAATTTTTTTCTTTTAAGGAATTTATTCTTTGGCTAACTCCTATTTGTCCTTAAAAATCCATTTAAGACTTTGTCTAACTCCCCAAATTCGGTTTAAATACCTCTTTCTGTATATCTGAACACTCTAAATGTACTAGTGCACATCTGTCTCCTCATTATAATGTAAATATCTCTAAAACAAGGACCACGCCTCATTCATCCATTCATTCATTCATTATCTGGCCTGACAATGAATGCCTGACAAACATTCAAGAAATGTCTGTTGACTTGAACTGTCATGTGGAGGAAGGAACCGATATGGTTTTTGTTATCTCAAAAAGCGAAACCACACACAATCTATAGGATAGTAGTAATGCACAAATTGGTTAGGTGACTTTGGAAAGCAGTAGGTTTTCTTTGATGGTACTCTAGTAGAGACTAGAAGAGCCACTTTATAAGGTACCACAGTAGGGATTTAAGCAGCCAATAGAAAGTTGGACTTGACATCTTGTAACATCATAATAAACCATAACATTTCATAATTGTTTGAAGTGTGTTATAGGGCATAATCGATGGTCTTGGAAGTTGTTTTAACAAGTAAATATACATCAAGAACTCTAGGTAGAAAACTTAGTCTAAATAATATATAGTCCAATGAGCTTTGGAGAAATATAAGATTTTTTTTAATAAAACTCTTTAACCTCTCTTTTCTGATGTCTATGTATATTATGATAGCTGGCCCAAAGAGATGGTTAAGACCCATGGTTGAGGTGCTATAATGAGAAATTATCATTCTATTATGTTACCTCTGCACCTCAAATATCTGTGCATTTAGTTTCTCATAAAGGATTTCACAGGAAAAAAAAACTAATTGTTTGAGAATTCATGAATATGTTTCTTTAAGGATTCTAAACAATTGTGTTGATTCTTGCACTTATTTAAAGCAATTGGACCCTCAATATTATGGCCCCAGATAGCTTTTCTGGGGTAATGTTTAGAAAGTAAACTGCAATAGGCAAATAAAATGAAAATTTCTTTTCAACAGAAGTGAGAGCTCTTCTTTTTTATTTCCTGAGTCAACCTTTGCCTTCAGAAGCTGAAAGTCAGCTTTTTGTTATCTGGCCTTTAAGTCTGCAGGAAATTGCATTCTCATAATGCATACAGGGCTTTTTCTATCAGTCTTTAAGAAAGATTATCCCATTTTTCTAATAGTAGGATGAATATGTACTTTTATATCTTTCGTGGATGAAAAACAATGTTTAGGTCCTTCCTTCCTTCCTTCCTTCCTTCCTTCCTTCCTTCCTTCCTTCCTTCCTTCCTGCCTTCCTTCCTTCCTTCCTTCCCTCCTCCCTCCCTCCCTCCCTCCCTCCCTCCCTCCCTCCCTCCCTCCCTCCCTCCTTTCTTTCTTTCTTTCTTTCTTTCTTTCTTTCTTTCTTTCTTTCCAATTAGCAATAATCATGCCTCAGATAAACTTTATTGGCTATGATACTGCCACTGCACAAAGCTGGGTTCTTTTTGTTTTAAATACACGTAAGGTCTTTGAGGGGAGGCATGTTGCCTATTATTTCAGAGAGTTGAGTATAGTGAAAAGAGCATTGGATTTGAAATTAAGTACCTGCATTTTAACTCCAGGCCTTCATTTTGTGAGGGAGCTCTGCTCACATCCATAAAATAAGGTCATTAGAAAAAGTAGCCTCTAAGTTCTCTGTTCCTCTCATATCCTCTGTGTTCTGAGATACCAGGTGGTATCTTGCTAGTGCCCATTACAGTGCTTGCTCATTGGGTTTGACCAAGTTAAGTAAAAAAAAGTTGGCCTAGAGCTGATGTTTTAAGTTCTAATGTAGGATCCTCAACTACATTTTGCACAAAGGACACTCCTCAGAAAACAATAATGCTATTTACTCTGGATTCTCTTTCATGAATACCCTCTGTCCCCATGTAAGCATGGGATTCTATTTATCTCACTTCCTTCCAAATTTTCCCCTCTTTCACCAGTACCTCCCTAATCCAATTTATCCTACAAGCTACGTTAAATTTAATTTTACTACAGATTTTCTTTCATTCACCTGCTCAAAAATGCATGTGAATTCTTCATTGGTTGTGGAATAAAATTCACATTTCTATATATACAATTCAAGGCTCCACTCTATGGCCCCAATCTGACTTTCCACATTTATCACTGAACATAGTATATGTATAAAACCTCTGTTCCAAGCAAACTGAAATGATCATTGTTTGCTCCAGTGCGGGGAGAAGATGTATTTTCTTACCTGCATGTTTTTGTACATACCTGTTTCCCCGCTCAAACATCCCCCTTATTTTTCTCTGCAGTAAAAACTCTTGCAATTTTTTTACAATCAGCTCAATTTCATTTCTTTATTCAACCCCTATCCCCACAGCCCACCATGACAGCTCTCAATTACTATGTAGATACTATAATTTATTCACTATCAACATTTACCCCTAGATGTGTTTTGGATAACTATACATTTGGCACTTAGCAGGAACTGCCTACCAACACTAGGGTGTATTTCTCTCTCTCTCTCTCTCTCTCTCTCTCTCTCTCTCTCTCTCTCTCTCTCTGTGTGTGTGTGTGTGTGTGTGTGTGTGTGTGTGTGTGTGTGTGTCTTTCTCACCTAGAATAAAATCTCCTTGAATGTGAGGATAGTTTTATCCATCTTTGGATCTTGATTTCTTACTAGTTTGTATTCCCACATTATCTTGTTCAAACTATCAGTAAGTTATTGATTATACAACTTAATATCTATTTATATTTCTGTCTTCATAGGTAAGCTATGAGTTTTTTTATTTAAAAAAATAATTTCCCCTTTTGCTCAGCCCAGGTGCCTAGCATAACATAGATACTCAATAAATGTTTGTTTAAAGAATGAATACAGTCAGGTTTAACTTTGTCAGAAGAAGCTGTAAGAAGTTGATACATTGAACTGCTTTATGAACAGTCTAAAACAAATAAGGTGATTACCTTTGAAAATGGGATGCCTCTTTTCTTTGTTTCTTGGCTTTTTTTCTATTAGGAATGGAACTTGAGCAGATTAAATAGGACTCAATCTTGAATCCACAAATGACACCAAACCTGAAATGACTAAAGTTGCAAGTGATTTAGTTCACTTGAATTTTATTTGGGGGTAATATTTTCCTTCTAGGAAGAGAAATGCTAATGAAAAAATTGCCATCTGACTATAACTTAGAAGTAATAAAAATTTGGCCAGAAATATGATCTTATAAAAGTTCTCAAAGCAAAGCATCTAATACTCATGTTTATGCCTTTGGCTTGACATGTTGTTGTTTGATTTTCTCTGGACTCCAGAGATCAAGGTGGAGAGAGGTACCATGGTAACAGGCCAAATAGGTCTGTTATGGGATGTTGTGCTCACTGTGCACAAATGCTGTCTCCTAGGACATTTATATCATGTATTACTTAGCCCAATTTTAATAACACATGGACAAGCCTAGGGAAATTTTAAAGGATCTGATTTTTTTGTGTTATGAATGTCTGTATTATAGAATTTGTGACTCTTAAGATTGGACTGGATTGGAAAGACTATCTCATCAAAGGGGCCGCAGCTTTCTGCTGGAGAAGACCTGCTTTCAATATCCTTGACATTCTAAATGATTATAGGTATTGGTGTGGGGGGGGGGCCATTTATAAGAATAAATTGGTAGATGGTGACTGTTAAGTTGTAAGTTAATATATGAGAAAACATGGCAAATGCTGAGCCTGCCTTTTCTCTTGGAGTAATGGAGAAGTAAGACAGGGCAAGAGTGACCATCCATCCTAACCTTTCTGCTATAAACCAAAGAAAAGAGAATGTGATCAGGATTAATGATATAAGTCAATCAAGAAAGATTCCAATATCTTCTAGATCAGTTCTCATATTTAATGTTCATTGAGTAGCCTAGAGATCTTGGTAAAATTCAAATTCTGATTCAGGAATTCTGAGGTAGGGTCTGAGTTTCCGTATTTCTAACAAGCTTCCAAGTAATACAGATGATGCTGGTATATGAATCACATTTTGAGCAGCAAGACTCTAGAATCTACCATACTGATGAATCTGTTGGGAATTGAATCCCATGTTAGCCACCTCAAATAGAAAAGGAACAGACTCTTAACACATAATGATGAAAAATTACTGAGTTATAGATGATCAGAACGGAACATATCTTAAAAATAATTCAGAGGAACCTGGTCAAGATGGCAGGGCAGGTAAATGCTGTATTTGTCTCCCTCCATGACCACATTAAATTATTGAACAATTGACCTGGAAAAACATCAGAAAACTAGCTAAACAGAAGTCCTATAACTAAGAATCTAAAGAAGAAACCATGTTGAGACAGATAGGAGGGGTAGAGAAGTGAAATGGGCTGGCCACCAAGCAATATGTGACAATTGAGACTCTGGAGGGATATCTTGGCTACAAAGTTCCCCCCAGAGGAGCAAAGCATCCTAGCTCACACCGGGCTCCATGCCCTGAGCACCAGTTCTGGAAGAAGACCTCCCACAACATTTGTCTGTGAAAAATAGTGGAGATTCTGTCTATTTGGGTGAGAAGGAAGGATGCTGGAAACCCAGGTGTTCTCTTAAAGGACCTGCTCACAGACTTTCCCAATCCCAAGTGCTCACTCTGGGCAACAGCAGAACGATGGTGGCTCAGAAGGTACCAGAAACATACAGGGAGAGACCAAGTTGTGTGGCTTCTTCAGAATGAGGGCTGGAGGAACAGCTGCCATTGTTCCTGTGTTGAGCCTTCCTCCCCTGCAGCCTACAGAGAGATGCCATCTTTTCTTGGTTGAGTCCTCCTCCCACAAGGCCAAATATGAAACTGCATTGGCCTGGTGAAATCTCGCTCCACCCTGGTGACTCCTTGGGACCCTGACCCATTAAATTCATGCACTGCAGGAGGCATTTTTGGTGGTAGGCAGCCAGTACCACCCCAAGCTACAGTCTTTCTCAGACAACTCTTGGGGCAAACCTAGGCAAATGGCAGCTGGCCTCGGTGTACTCTGAATCTTTTGGTGAGTGTCACCAAATTTGAATTTGCACTAACCTGAACACAACTCTCTTCAACTTAGTGACTCCCTGAGATCCTGCCTCACCTAATTTGAGTACGACCAAGGCTTTTTCAGTGGCTCTGCCTTACTGGCAACCAGCAGGCAGCAATAGGCCTTAGGCATGGTGCCCAGGGACTTTGCTGAGCTGTCCCAGGCCCATATTGGTGGCAGTTGACCTTGATTTGCAACATGGCTTCTCACACACCTCCAGGTCCAGCACAGGTAATGACCACCCACAGACTGCTGTGTAGCTCCTACCAGGTAGCCTCAGGACAACCACAGCAGTGCTGAGCTTGGCAAGCACGGAGTCCCTCCTAAGAGGCCCCAGAACCAACACACCCAGAGGCCAGCTTCAGACCACAACAGAGAACAACTCAATTAGACCCACAAGTGGCACAAAGAAAAGGTGGTAGCAGCAGGCACTAGAGTTTGTTGAAGTAAATCTCACTTCTTGGGATTAGCCCCCATAGTAGCTCATATGCTGTGGGCATGGATAATGTTCACAGGCAGTCAACTCGAGGGTTAACCCCATCCACTGCCATGCCAACAGCTATAAAATCTCAACTACAACAGGAGGGTGCACATAACTCACATGAGGGACACTTCTGAAGCACCTGGTGCAGGTGATCAAGGATAAAGTGTCACTGGGCCCTACAGGATACCTACAACATAAGGCTACCTAACCAAGAATAAGAGATGTAGCAGATTTACTTAACATATAAAAACAGACAAAAAAACTTGTCTCAAATGAAACTTCAGGAAATACTCCAGAAAAAGAACTAAAAGCAGCAAGAGAAAGGCAACTAGTTATTTACAAGGGAGCTCCCATAAGATTAACAGCTGATTTCTGAACAGAAACTTTGTAGGCCAGAAGAAGTTGGCATGAAATATTCAAAGTAGTGAAATGGAATAACTTAAAATTGAGACAATTGGACAATCTGGAAGAAATGGATACATTTCCAGGAACATACAGTGTTCTAAGACTAAATCAAGAAGAAACAGAAAGTCTGAAGAGACCAATTACTACAAACAATTGAACGGTAATCAACAAATCCTAACAAATGAAAGCCTTAGACTAGATGGCTTCAGGGGTGAATTTTATCAGACATTCAGAGAATTAACACATATCCTTCTCAAACGATTTAAAAAAATTCAAGAGAAGTGAAAGCTCTCAATCTCATTTAACAAGACCACTATTACCCTGATTCCAAAACCAGATAAAGACATCACAACGAAAAAAGTATAGACCAATATCCCTGATGAACATAGATGCAAAAATTTTCAACTCAATTCAGCAACACATTAAAAAGGTTATAGACCACGGTCAAGTAGGATTTATTCCTGGGATGAACTTTTGTTTAATATCTAAAAATCAACCAATGTGGATCACCACATAAATAAAATGAAAGATAAATATTATAATCAAATCATTAGTTGCAGAAAAAGCATTTGACAAAATTCAGCATTCGTTTATCATAAAAATCTTAACAAAGTGGGAAGAGTGAGAACATGCCTCTACATCATAAAAGTCATATATGACAAATGCACAGCTAACAGCATACTCAGTATAGAAAAGTTAAAAGTACTTTTCTTAAGACCAGGAATAAGACAAGGATGTCCACTTTCACCACTTTTATTTAACATAATATTAGAAGCCCAACTGCAGCAATCAGACAAGAAAAAGAAATGAAAATCATCTACATTAAAAAGGAAGAAGTAAAACTGTCATTATTTGAAGATGAATTGATATTATATATATAGAACCCCAGAGATTTTACAAAAAAAAACTATTAGAATTGGTACATTCAGTAAAGTAGCAGAATACAACATTAATATTCAGAAATCAGATGCATTTTATACACCAATAATGAACTATGAGAAACCAAAAGTAAGAAAACAATTTTATAATCGCATCAAAAAATAAAATACTTAGAAATAAATTTAAACAAAGAGATAAAAGACCTGTGCTCAGAAAATTATAAGACATTGAAGAAAGAAAAATTGTAAAATATACAAATAAATGAAAGCCTATACTGTGCTCATGGATAGAAAGAATTGACATTGCTAGAATGTCCATGCTACCTAAAGTAATTTACAGATTCAATGCAATCCTTATCAAAAAATCAATGGCATTTTTCACAGAACTAGAGCAAGTAATCCACAAAAAAACTACAAATAGCCACAGTAATCTTGAGAAAGAAGAGCAAAGTTGGAGACATCATGCTATCTGATCTCAAACTATATTGCAAGCCTATAGTAATCAAACAGCATGGTACTAGCATAAAAATCAACACAGTTCAATGGAACATAATATAGAGCCCAGAAAAAAACCTACAACTATATGGTTATTTAATCTATAACAAAGAAGGCAAGAATAAACAATTGGGTAAAGGGAGCCTCTTTAATAAATGTCACTGAAAAATCTGAACAGATACATGCAAAAAAAATGAAACTAGACCACTTTCTTATACCATATACAAGAATAAACTCAAAATGTATTAAACACTTAAATGTTATACCTGAAACCATAAAACTTCCAGAAGAAAACGTAGGTAATAAACTCTCTGATATTGCTCTTAGTAATATTTCTTTCTGATAGTTCTCCTTGGGTAAGGGAAATACAAGAGAAAATAAACAAATGGGACTATATTAAACTAAAATGTTTTTGTGCAGCAAAGGAAACCATCAGCAAAACAAAAAGACATCTAACTAAATAGGATAAGATATTTGCTAATGATACATACAAGAAGAGATTAATATCAAAAATATTTTTAAAAACTTGGAATTTGGGAAACATGGTGGAGTGAGAGACATCCTCAAATCTCTCCCCTTGAAACAGCAATAAGCTGAATATCTAAAACTGAACAAAAAACACTCAAACTGCACACCAGCGTGTCTGAGTGTGGGATCTACGCATAAGAACTACCACAGGTCGGAACCCAGGGTGTTGGGCGGGGAACTGGGAGAAACAAAGAAGCTGCCTCTCTCAGCCAGAGCTTCCTGTAGGAGGAGGGGGAGAGGAGAAGGAGCGGTGACTAATCTGATCAGCCATTCTTGGAAGTGCTGGGACTTCTATGCAGCTGGCAGCAGGGTCCAGTCATCAGGGCAGGGAGCAGAGAAGCCAGGCGGGACCTCAGAGAAACGACAGTTGATTTTGACCAGCCCCATTTGCAAAACCGAGGCTGAGCTACAGTGCCCGACTCCCAACCTAGAGGCCCCCCCCCCCACCCTCTGAGAGCAATCACTGATCACCATGGAGCCCCAGGGGAATCTGAGTAAATGCTACCCAAACTGCTAGGGATCCAAGAGGCTTAGATGCCACCTACTGAAAACCAAAAGAAGAGTGCCTTCTTTGCAGCAGACTAAAGAGAGACTTTTATTTAATAATTCTTTCTGGAAAAACAACAGAATACACTTCCATTAATGCCCCAGAGAAGAAGTAGTTCATTAAACACCACGAAAACCAAAGTGACAAAGCATCTCAGAAAGAGAGAAAAATCTCCAGAAAATAAGCTTGCAGACAGAAAAATATGCGACTTAAATGACAGAGACTTCAGGATGGTACTTCTGAAACAAACTCAAAGAGATCGAAAACAAATCAACAATTTCAGGAATTGAAAAAAACAACTAGATAAGTGAACAAGGAAATTGAAACCCGCAGGAAGAACAGAATAGATCTTCTGTAGATAAAAAGAAACATATTGTAAGAGGTGAAAAATGAAACAGCAAGCTTGGGAAATAGAGTCAACCAAATGGAGGAAAGGATCAGTGATATCGAGGACAGAAATCTAGAAATAAATCAGAAGGAAAAAGAGAGAAACTGAAGAATGAAAAACAACGAAAGCGAAATACAAGAACTAGCTGATACCATCAGAAGAGGAAACATAAGAATAATGGGCATTACCAAAGGTGAGGAAAAGGAACAGGGAGTAGAAAGCATTTTCAGATAAATAGTAGATGAGAATTTCCCAAATCTAAGGAATGAGCTGGAGCTGGGAATTCAAGAAGTCAACAGAACACTCAATTATCTCAACCTAAAAAGGCCTTCATCAAGACAACTTATATTAAAGTTATCAGAAATTAACGATGAAGATAGAATTCTCAGGGCAGACATGGAGAAGAAAATGGTAACTTATAAAGAAAAACCTATTAGATTATTGTCAGACTTCACAGTGCAGATTGTACAAGCCAGAAAAAAAACGGAGTCAAATATTTAAACTATTAAGTGAAAGGAACTACAAGCCTATAATGTATCCAACTAAGCTCTCCTTTATATATGTAGGAGAAATCAAGACCTTTCCAGACATAAAAAAAAATTGAGGGAATTCTTGACTACAAGGCTTGCACTATAGGAAATACTAAAAGGGTCGGCTCACCTAAAACAAAATAACAACAATAAAAATACATAATTAAAAGTAAAGTGACTATAGGCAAATAGAAGCAGTGGAGTAAGCAACTCTTACTAAGAACAGGGCATTGTAAACTTAAATAATAAGAAGAGAATTGCTATAGCAAAATAGTTATGAATACTCAGCATACATAGGGACAAACTGAGATAACAATGACTGAAAAGGAGAGGATTAAAAGATCCAAATTAGCAAAGAGAAATGGAGATAAGGCCCACGCAGAAGAAAATGGACAACTATATATAAGTATCCTTTTCATATTCATAATGGTAACCACACACCAAAGATTAAGAACTGAAATATATAACATGAAACAAGAAGAACCAGAGGCAAAACCCACAAAAGCCAACCAAAATAAAGAAAACAGAAACACAAGGAAAAAGAAGCAATAGAAACGCCAAGCTACCAGAAAGCAAAAGAGAAAATGGCTATAAGAAGACCTCCTTTTTCAATAATCACCCTAAATGTAAATGGACTGAACTCACCAATAAAAAGGCACAGAGTTGTAGAATGGATCAACAAACAAACCCCAAACATATACTGTCCCCAGGAGACACATCTCGGCTCCAAAGTCAAATATAGACTCAAAGTGAAAGGGCAGAAAATGATATTTCAAGAAAATGAAATTCAGCAAAAAGCAAGAGTAGCGGTACTAATATCAGATGAAACAGACTTCAAAATAAAAAAGGTAAAGAAAGATATTGAGGAACACTTCATAATGATAAAGGGAATCATGCACCAAGGAGAAATAACACATTATTATCTATGCTCCTAGTCAGGGAGCCAAGAAATATGTAAAGCAAGTACTAACAGAACAGAAAGAGATGAAAACACTATCATAGTAGGGAACTTAAATACCCTACTGTCAGATATGGACAGATTATCCAACAGAAAATCAATAAGGAAATAACTTCCTTAAATGACACATTAGACCAACTGGGCATAACTGACATTTACAGAGCCCTTCATCCCAAAACAGCTACTTATACATTCTTCTCTAGTGCACATGGAACATTCTCAAGAAACAACCACACACTAGGACACAGAAATAGCCTCAACAAATATAAGAGGGTGGAAATCATACCAACCATATTCTCTGATCATAATGCTTTGAAACTGGAGATCAACTGCAGAAAGAAAGCAGGAAGAACCACAAATACATGGAGATTAAACAACATGCTGCTGAAAAAGAACGGGGTCAGACAAGTAATAAAAAGAGAGATCAAGAGATACATAGAGACGAATGATAATGATAGTACAACATATCAAAACTTTTGGAACACGGCAAAAGCAGTCAGAAGAAGAAAGTTCATATCATTTCAGATTTATTTTCAAAAATGAGAATGAGCCCAAATAAATAACCTAACATTTCATCTTAAAAAACTAGAAAAGGAAGAAAAAATGAGGCCTAAAATTAGCTGAAGAAAAGAAATAATCAAAATCAGAGAAGAAATGAATAAAAATTGAAAACAAAACAAAACAGCAGAAAAAATAAATGCAATGAAGAGCTGGTGCTTTGCGAAGGTTAATAAAATTGTCAAAACCTTGGCTAGACTCACTAAAAAAAAGGAGAAAGGACACAAATGAACAAAAGCAGGGATGAAAGAGGGGGAAATTATAATTGGTATCACAGAAATACAAAGGATTATATAAGAATACTATAAAAAAGTATATAATAACAAATTTAATAACTTAGAAAAAATGGACCAGTACTTAGAAAAATATGATCTTCCTAGACTGAATCAAGAAGAACTGGAAAATCTAAATAGACAGATCAGCAGTATGGAAATTGAAACAATCATCAAAAAACCACAAAAAGTAAAAGTCCAAGACCAGATGGCTTCACCAGTGAATTCTACCAAACATTCAAAGATTTAATACCTATTCTCCTCAAACACTTCCAAAAAATCAAAGAGGAGACAATCCTTACCAACTTATTTTATGAGGCCAATATTACTCTGATACCAACACCTGGTAAAGATAACACTAAAAAAGAAAACTACAGACCAATACCTCTCATGAACACAAATGCAAAAATAAGATACTAGTGAACCGAATACAGCAACATATTAAAAAGATTACACAGCACAATCAAGTGAGCTCCATTCCAGGGGTGCAAGAATGGTTCAACATACGTAAATCGATTATTGTGATACACCACATAAACAAATTAAAAAATAAGAATCATATGATTATATCAATAGACGCAGAAAAAGCCTTTGACGAGATGCAGCATCCATTTATGACAAAAACACTTCACAAAATTGGTACAGAAAGAAAAGTACCTTAACATAATAAAGGCCACGTATGACAAACCCTCAGGCAACATTATACTTAATGGTGAAAAAACTAAAAACCTTTCCTTTAAGATCAGGAACAAGGAAAGGCTGTCCACTTTTGCCACTCTTATTCAATATAACATTGGAGGTCCTAGCAAGTGCAATCAGGGAAGAGAAAGATATAAAAGGCATCCAAATAAGAAATGAAGAAGTCAAACTGTCACTATTTGCAGATGACATGAGTCTCTATATAGAAAATCCTAAATACTACTAGAAACAATAAACAAATACAGTAAAGTCTCTAGATACAAAATCAACATTCAAAAATCCATAGCGTCCCTATACTCTAATAATAAAGTGTCAGAAAAAAAAAGTGGAAAAAATAATTCCTTTTACAATTGCAACAACAACAAAATACCTAGGAATAAATTTAACAAAACATGTGAAGGACCTAAAAAATGAAAACTATAAGACTCTATTAAAAGGAATCAAATAAGATGCACTGAAATGGGGAGCTATTCCGTGTTCTTGAAATGGAAGAATCAACTTAGTTAAAATGACCTTATTACCAAAACATAATACAGATTTAATGCAATCCCCATCAAAATCCCATTGGCATTTTTTAAAGAAATAGAACAAAAAAGCATCATATTTTTGGTAGCTACAAAATAGTCACAGAAATGTAAAGTACAACATAAGGAATATAGTCAATAATATTTTAATAACTATATATAATGCGAGGTGGGTACTAGACTAACTGGGGGGATTACTTTGTAAATTATATAAATATCTAACCACTAACTATGCCATTTACCTGGAATTAATATAAAATAATATTGAATGTTAACTGTGATCAGAAAATAAAAATAAAAAATATACTGAACCATTTAATAAAGATAATTCAGTTAATTGTTTAATTGTTTGTTTTTATTGTTTTTTAAATTTCTTTTTTTAAAGCAAAATTATATGCAGAATTTCAATGTATAAAAGAGTTAAAAATGTTGATCCTTTGATTAAATCTAGACAGAGAACTTGTAGTCAACTCTTCTTTTCATTACTCCCCTAAAATCTCCTAGGTCATTTCTTTAGAAATTTAGGACTTTGAGTTACACTTTGAAAACTACTATACTTATTCGCTGCATTAGAAAATAATAGAATGGAACTAAAATCCAAATCTCGATTGCTAGTCTGATGATTTTTTTTTCTAGTATGCTGGGCATCATAACTTATTTATTACCTCGATCTGGAAGCTATCTCTGTCTAGTTGGGCTCTGGTCAATTTCTGATACAATATATCCCTTGTATCCATAGCTAACTACGTGGACTAGGGATAGTCACTTAATCTTTTTGGGTCCCAGGTTTCTGATCTATAAAATGAAAAAAATTATCACCTTCTTTAAACATATCACCAGCATAGAGTTTCTAGAAACTTATGGAAACAAAATAAATATTCAGTGAATGTAAAGTAAATGAGGCCAGAGACTCTTATCTACCATTGTAGCCTCTATGAATGCCTTGTATGGCATCTGTCATGAACAGATATTCAATATATATTTGTTAAATAAGTGACGAATGGCGATATCATAGGCATGAAACTTTTTAAAACTTGTGTTATAAAAATTTAAGAGATCATTAGGATTATCATCAAAATCAAATAATATCTAAATTATCTGTGGTGGCCCACTGTCTATTCACAAAAGGGAGCCATGTTATCTCTGTCTCTGACATCTGGTTGTTCACGACCTTTGCCAAACAATGATTAGAATATATAGGGCTAAGTAGAATTGGACATAATCCTTTAAAAAAAGATTAGAAAAGATTTTTTTACATTATGGATAGAAATGAGAAATTCATTCTATTTATTTATTTACTTACTTACTTACTTACTATTTTTGTGCCGTAGGGAAATGCATTTTAGATAGAGGAATGAGGGCAAATATATTTTGGGTTAAAAGTAAAGAAAGTAGCTACAGTTAATTTTATTGTCAAATTAGGCAGCATAAAGGATTTTGTTATTCTTCTGAGAAACTGAAGAAGGCATCATAAAAGAAATGGAATTCTCAGAATATTATATTTCCTCACTCTTTTGTCAATAGGTTAAAGCATTTGTTAGAGTGGAAGTCAAATTATCTTTTGGCTTGCTTTGGGCAAAGGCTAGTATGAAAACTATTGTACTTTTGTAAAGAAATACACAGCAGACAACTACAAACTCTATTCTTCATCCTCATCTTGTTTGTTTTACTGAGGAGAAAGACATTTGTGATATACTGCATAGATGAGTTGGAGGGGTCTGAACTATGAAATAAAGATTCTGCGGCAAGCACGTGCACTTTAAACAACTGCACCAGGGTTTGCAGTTGTTTAATCTTTCTTTTCTTATTTGCAAAGCCTTGACAGAGCATATCCGTTGGTTCTGTTGGAGAAAAAAGACTTCCTGAGACATGATGTAATTTTTCCAAAGGGGAAACATATGTTGAATCCTGAACTACAAAACAATACTGAGGTGCTAATAGCTGTGCTGTCAGTCACATGACCGGATATAGTGTGGGCTAGGCAGTGCTACTCACGGGCCTTTGGAGAATGGGGTGTGTGGGAGAGGAAGGGATGAAAAAGTGTCTGAAGCTTTTAAAATATAGACTCCATTTAGTTTATGGGAGTATGGAAGGAATGCTTTTCTGTTTTTAGTTAGAATGATCTTCCTCTTCAGAACATGACATACCACACATGCACTTCTTTTTTTATCCCAGAGACACTAGGTACTTATAGTGTTTGTAGAAAGTAAAAGTTTCAAAAACAAGTTAAGTAAAATAAATGAAGATTTTATTGTCAGCATGATTCATAATGAATATCTCATAAAATTATGTAGCAAATGTAGCTATCAGAGTAGTGAGCTGGTACACAGTCCAGGGGTTTGAAATACTTTTAAGTTTTACTTTATCTAAACAATTAGATACATATCCATAATTGTCAGGGAGTAAGAAATCAGGGTTTGACTAAGAACCAGATTGACTAGAATGATATCTATTTATTTATCTCTTTTAATCTGTCTCGTCTATCTGTCTAGCTAAGATCAACTAGCTGCATAGTACTGTATTAGGTGCGATAGTAATTACATAGGTAAAAGTAACTAGCTTTCTTTGTTAAATAGTTACTTTTCTAGTTGATGAAATTACACACACACACACACACACACACACACACACACACACACACACACGATCTTGCTACTAAAAAGTGGAGTCCTCTTAGACCAGCAGCAACATAAACACTTGAGAACTTGTAAAACCACAGATCTCAGATTCCACTCTGGTGATTCATTTGCACATTAAAGTTTGAGAAATACCTGTATAAGTAATCTATTATGGGAACATAAAAGACGAAGACGTTACTTCTGGAAGGATGATAACAGAAGACTTTAAGATAAGTTGGCATGAAATAGGCCTAGAAAAATTGATAGCTAGAAGTATGCTCAAAGACTTGGAAGTGAGAAGCCGAAGATTAGAGAACAAAGAACAATCCAATAAGCAAATGTATTATGGGGAAAGTGGGAGATGAAATTGAAAGATCCTTTAGGGCAGATTACCATGCTAAAAGTTTGGGCTTTTGTACTATAGATATAAAAATGCGATTGTTTCATGTTTAAATAATAATAATAACAACAAGAGTAGTAATATATTATTAAAATTAAAGTTATAGTATATAACTTTATTTTGAGGGTTTTTAAAATAAGATATAGTATTTTATTAAGTCTTTATAGAAACTGTGTGTGATAGGGGCTATTACTATACTCATTGAGAGGTAGATTAGTGGAAAGATATAGAAAGCCTTTTTTCAGCGCTTTGAAGGTGTAGTTCCATTGTCTCCTGACTTGTATTATTTCTGATATGAAGTCTACAAAATTATGTTTTTTCCCCCTTTAAGTAACATCGTGTGCATTTATTTCGTCTGTATACTTCTAAACTTTTCTCTTTATCATGAGTTTTTGATAATTTGATTATGCTGTGAATTGGTATTTCTAAAAAATCAAATTTAGAAAAATTTCAGCCACTACTTTTTCTGTCCACCTTCTCTCCATTTGAAACTCTAACTATGCATGTAATAGATTGCCAAACTTTATTTAATTTCCACTGTTTTTCCATTATACTTTAGTTTGGATACATTTTATTGTTGTTTTTAAATTTACTGATATTTCTTCTAACATGCATTTTTTAAATTTTAATATTGTAGTTTCCATTTCTAAAAGAACAATCTGTGGTTTTATCTATCTATCTATCTATCTATCTATCTATCTATCTATCTATCTATTTATTTATTTTACAGCTTTCATTTTCCCCACATTTTATTTGTTTTCTTTTAAATCAAGGGTTAGTATACAAAGGCTCATGGATCTAATAGAACTGATGACCTGTTTTTGTATAGCCTGTGATCTGAGAATGGGTTTTACATTAGAAAGGATTATTTAAGAAATAAAGAAAAACATGCAATAAAGACCATATGTGATCCACCAAGCCTAAAATATTTGCTATCTGGCTCTCTATGGAAAAAGGTTTTCTAATTTCCACTTTAAATCTCTGATTGAAATAATATAATAGCTGTTTTAGACTCCTTGTTAGCTAATCTGTTATCTCTGTCATTTCTAGGTCTCTTTCTATTTACTCATATTTTCCTCAATCTTTTCTGCCTCTTCACAAGTCTAGTAATATTTTATTGGATGCTGAATATTAGAGATGGTACATTGTTAAATATTTGCATTTTGTTGTCTTTCATTAATAATGTTGAGGTTTGTTTTGGCAGGCTGCTAAATTACTTATAGATCAGCTTGATACTATAGAGCTTTATTCTAGTTTAGCCATACTACTAATGTGTGACTTTCCTGGTGCTTTTCTTCAATGTCCTACATTTTCAACAAGGTCTCTTCATGCTGATTGATAGTAGAATATTTTCTAAGCATGTGTGAGTCAGGGAATTGCTTAGCTTATAGCTTCCTGAATGAGTCAGTTTGTGTCCTGCCTTGAAGAGATTAATATTTACTCAAAGACTTGAAGGGACTGTTATATAGATTTCTAGATCTCTTTCTTTGCATAGTTTATTTCTTTCCTACACTCTTCCCACAAGTCCAATTTTTCTTATTGTACCTGAACTCTTATTTCTGACTCTTCAGCTCAGGAAAACTCTGGGCTCCTACCCCTGTGCAGCAGCCTGAACATTGCTTCCAGAGAGGAAGCATCATAAGGCTCACTTTTCTTTTTTCCTTCTCTCATGGATTGTGCTGCCTATAATTCAATCTCTGAAAATGGTTGTTTCATGTATTTTAATTAGTTTTTAGTTTTTTTTTTTTACAGTGAGAGAACAAGTCTTATGCTAGTTACTCTATCATAGGTGGAAGCCAAGCATGTGTATTTGAGTCAGACAAACTTTTTATCTAGTTCTGACTCTGCACTTACTAGCTGGGGATCTTAGACTAGTCATTTGCTTCTATAAGCATCAGTTTCTTTATCTGTAAAAGAGGGATAATCTTTTTGTGAAGATTAGTTGAAGCACTGCATGACAAATACTAGCCAAATGCCTAGATAATAGTAATAGAAAATAATAGAAAATAAACACATGATAGTTATTAAAATCTCATTTTAGGGACGAGCAGAGAGATGATTATACAACAAGCAGTAGAGTTGGTTCAATATCACACAGTAAGCAGTAGAGTTGTTCTCCCTTCCAGGACCTCCAAGTCCAAAGCTCCTCTGTTTTATGTCAGCCCTCACCATGGCCAGCTCACATAGAAATAGTTGAGCCACAGAAACAAGACAGTCAAAGGGTCCAAGAAAGGGCCACATTTGTGTAGAATGTGTTATACAAAATGAAAGAATCTGAATTATGATCAGATCTGAATGGAAGTTCAGACTGGGACGGAAATTTATTGCTTGTTGGGGGCAAACACTGAGTAATGGTGGGGCATATGCTAATATTTAAAACAACTGAATTTTTTCATTACTGAGCATCAAGTTGCACTATAGCCATCTACCAATTTGTTCAACCAATATAGTTCTAATTGCTCCTACTTTCCACTTGCTCTCCTCATCCACACTACTGGGGTGCTTCAATAAGACCAACTTTATCCCTTATAGCTGCCTAACATTTCCAGCTTCCTGTGTGAAATATCTCTTTAGTTCAGGGGACTCCTGCATTCCCTAAATGGATAGTCAGGACTTGAAAGGGTATCTGAGTAAACATACAGTAAGCATGTTGAGGGGTTGACAGTCTAAGACACATGTGCCAAAGAGGGCATCAAGGTGGAGTTTAGTTGTCCTGTGGCTGAAGTCATGGAGATGAGTCTGACAGGTTCCAGACACAGAGCGCATGAGCTTTGGTATATGATTGATTTGAGCTAGGAACACTGAGCAAATTATCTAACCTCTTTTAGCCTCCATCTCCTAATCTGCGAAATGGTGAAAGTGGGCACTAAGAATAAATAAGATAGTGTATGTAATGTTCTTCAAACATAGTAAGATCTGAGAAAAATAATAACTCCCCAAATAATAACAAGAGAGTCTACCTACAAAATCTACTTTCCCCCTCCCCTCAAATATTTATTCCACTCTATTTTCTCCCAGACTCCTGGACAGCTAGGTACCTGAAGCCTATCTTAATGTTACTCTGATAATCACTTTCATTCACAGACACAATCCTAGCCAGGGTTCAATGTGGGAAACAGAAACCACACACATTTTTAAACACACATTGTTAAACAGGTGTTGGAAGACTGAAAAGACAAAACAGAAAAACCAAGTTAACATGGAAACAATAACTACAGGAAGCAGTCATCATTCCTTGACCTGTTCTCCTGGGAGTATAAAGAGACAAGTTTGCAGTGTTAGAGCCCAAAGCTTAGAGGAATGACTCCACAAAGTTGGACTGAAAAGAGGGAGTTCTGACCTTGCTGGTGCCTCAGGTGCCTGGGTTGGGAACCCTGCAGAGCTGAGACTCAGTCATCTGAAGAAGGGGTAATGTTCAGCTAGTATTGGTGTCTCTGAGGTGGCCCCATGAAAAAGGAGGGTGAAAAACTTGGATACTATACCAATTGTTACTTAAACTAACTGCCACTGCTGAGGAGAAAACCTTGCTGGGCAACATACACAGAAACAACAACAGAAAAAAAAGGCTTATTCTCCCTTCTCTGGTCATATAGTGTACTGACAGATCTGGCTGGCAAAGGAGAAGTGAGGTTTTCCAAGTCCCTGCCTCGGTGGCAAGAAGTAGAGTCCAGAAGTGTAGGTTTGGAGCTAAGAAACTGTTTAAAAAACAGCACAATGTGCTTTGTACACTGACCCCCAACTTTCCCTTGATCTCCTTGGCTCCTGGCTCACAGATTCATTTCCTGTTTTCAAGCTTGCCTCCATGCTAGAACTCAATGTTTAGTTCCATTTATGCAGATCTAATCTTTGAAATTCTCTCCTTGATTATAATTTTCATTAGTTAAAACTCTTTTGGGTGCAAGTCATAGAAGGTCAGCTTGACCTAAATAAAACACTTTTGTTAAAGGCCTATACTGGATGACACATAACCAGGAAAGACAAAGTCCAGTTGAGGACAATTAAAATAAGGATGCAGCACTGCTAGCATTCCTTCTCCATCCCTGGTCATATTATCTTGACAAGTTGGCTAATTCTCTCCTCTTTTATGCAGACTTCCTCACAAAATGGTGCATGGAAGTCTGTAGCTCTGGGTTGCAGAAAGAAAATAAAGAGTTTCTATCTCATAGTTCCAGAGTGAACAATTTCAGGGAATTATGATTGGCTGGCTTTGGTCCTGAGCCCTCTTTTTGGATCAGAGAAGGTATTATGTTTATGGCTTAGCTGAGGTCTTAAGTTCACCCCTGTGAACTGGTGTGACTAGAAGAAATGAGCCAATAGTTGTCCACTATAATTTTTGTTTATTTAATTATAGACAAGAATATTCTCATTATCCATGTAAAACTGTGATGGAGATTGTGCACTGATATGTTTCTTCTGGGTAGTACTTTGATTGTACTGTCATATCTGCTGACACCAGGTAGTCAAGAGTTTAGATAACATTTTTTACAGGGTTCCTATGAATCTTATTGTTGGGTAATTGGGGCACTCAATAGAAAATAAATCTACTCATTTTTTTTTTTAGCCAGAGTTCTGAAACAATTGGAGAAAAAAATCATAAGAACTCACTGATTTGTGGCAATAAAGACATGTAACTGGTCTCATTAAATCTATCATCTATTACCTTACTTCAAAGATGGGTCAGGAGAGAAGAAGTAAGGAAATATATTTATAGGTTTACAATGAAAGAATCAGTAAAGTAACAAATATATACCAATCTAGAGACAATGTGCTAGGTATAATGGAAGATTTCAAAATAAATACGAAACACTCAGGCTTAACGCATAATAACATAATCATATATGGCTGTTCCAAATTATCCCATTTCTCTTAGGTCCTTAGTTCCTCCTTCTCTTCCTTTCTCTTTAAATCTCTCCTTATCACTTTCATTTCTTGCCTCCTATTTTACTGTATAAAGGGAGGCCACCATATCAGTCAGGGTTCAACCAGAAAAACAAAACTAGTAGAAGGTATACACTAAAAAATTTATTGCAAGGAAAGGCTTATGTGATTGTGGGGACTAGGTAGGCATGTCTGAAACTCATAGGGCAGGCTGTGAGGATTATATAAAATTTAACTATTCTTTCTTCATTTAATTTATCCTCAGAATTATTTTTCTTCTGAACTATTATTTTGGCTTCCAAGCATAGACCGTGGAACTGCGCTTGATTTTTCCTACTCCCCTATCTCCTATGCCAGTTAGTTATTAAGGCCAATAATTCTTTCTTGTTGATATATTTTTTTTTACACTGCTCCACCCCTTTCCACTTCAACTGCTACCTCTCTAGTTGGAAGTGTTGGTTCTCATTCCTAGAGCATATTGTTAGACTTCTATTAAGAGATCTGTGACTGTTTTGCTCTCCAAATTCTCCTATATAACAGCACCAAGATTAGTCTCAAACTAGTACTTATACTATGTCACCTCTCTGACACAATTATTCTATGGATTAGAATAATATGTATTAACTAGAGGAATGGCCATAGGAAATTATTAGAGTAAAACAGGAAGTTGTGCAGTATTATGCATAGTAATATACTATTTTTAATTGACAAAACTCTATATATTGGAATGTATTTGTTTGTGTATGATTATGTGAGCATAGAAAGAAAGGGTAGAAGAAGACATACATTGAACCATTAACACTAATTCATTGATTATGTAGAGCAATCAGGTTCTCTGTGATTTCCTTTTCCTAAAGCCAAATAACCCATAAAAGATGTGGGACTCTAAAAGACAAACTTGAATCATATTTCACAAGGGGTAAGTCCACTGATGAATTGAGGTAAGTGAGCCAAAAAGTCATTGATCTTGTCCTAGAAACCCTAGAAATCATGGGTTAAGACCGAAGTTTGCTCAAACCTGGAGAACAGTTTAGACTGAGAAAGCAATGGCATATTCTTTACCTTATTCTAAGTTTGAAAATTTGCCTATATTTTATCTTCTTTGATCTGGACTCTGTTCAGTTTTTGATTTGGTGACCCCTATAATGTATGAAACATTGAGACTGGAAACTCTTATCTATGTAAGTCCATTACACAAAAATGTTAGTGATAGGAGGTATTTGGCAAACAGTCTGTATGAGAAGGGCAAGCTAGCTCCTTTAGTTTCTGGGACATCTCCTTCTATCTCAATATCAGAGCCCTTAAAGATCTGCATTGTTATTAAGGAGTGGGTGAGCACTGTGGCTACCAAGCTGAGATGTATTCATTGATCTGCTGGACTGGCTCATACTGGCTACAAGCGATATCTGTTACATTTTCAGGAATTTTGTCTGTTGGTTGTTAAATGTGGACATTTGTAAAAATTAAATTGTGTAAACATACAATTAACAACTAATTAAATCACATTGATTGTATTAAAAACAAAACTATTAAATACTATCACTCATCATTTCCTAATTATTTTACTACATTTTGCTATTATCTATGCCAATAAGGCTATTTATGCCTATTGTATTTGCATAATGGAAATACTATAATAATAGCATAATTCTCATTTCTTCCCAACTCTGCATTCAATGATGTCATATTAGTAGCTCAAAATTGGCCACTGTGGGCCATAAGGCAACATAACAGGCCTACATGGAAGCTCTACAAGCCAGTCCTCCCATAATCATGCTATAGTCACCTTCATCCACTTAATTGCCTGTGTGACTAGTTACAAAAATGACTTAGTGTCAGAGGATAGTGAGCTTGTGCAGTTTGGTATACTCAGAAAGGATATGCAGGAACGTTTGGAGCTCAGAATGCATTGCCTTTCCTTATAGCTATGGATACAAAAGTTCAACAAAAGTCTCTAAATGAAAGTATATTGAGAATTAATTGGTTGCATGAGATTTATGAAAAAAGTATTAAACATTACTTATAAATTATATACTATACATCCTTTGTATCATTAAAATTTTAATAAACACACTCATGTACTTTTTTAAAGAGAGCTGTTTAAACAGTTACCATTACATCACTAGATGTCTTTCATTATAGAGTTTGTTAACAAGATAACCTGAGCTTAGAGGTAAGGATATAGGTAAAGAAGGGGAAGGATTTCTCAGTGGCTTCTGGATTACAAACCCTGAAGAACTCAGAGGAAAAGATCTTCATATGTGAGGCAGGGACCCAATACTAGAAAATATAAGACCCTATTAGTATGTAGGCAGGCAATGTGAGATATGTAAATTTCCTCTCTTTGATATCCTTAAACAGATAGAGGGTGTCCCTAAGACATTAACATAGATATATCACTCTGAAAATGTGAGTTGCCTCCTGCAGCAGCCACAGCGGAGAAACAGGGGGCTAGAAGAAAGAAAGTGGAGTCTCCCTTAAAATTTCTCCCCTTCCTTCCCTGCAAAATACCTAACTTACCTGTTAAACTCAACCTCCCATTATTTATCCAGATTATCTATGTGCTCATTAATACTAATTAAAATTAAAATAAAGTTACTGCGAAATTTCACTGGGTCTTAATCCACTACCAACATACCACAACCAAGAAAGTAACTATATAAACACTCTTATTTTGAAACTCCAGGTATTTTTTAAATAAATGGATATAAAAAAATGGTACCCTCATTGGAAAATTTCTTTCCAGTTTCTAATACGGAACACAACAAATATAGAGCCAAACTAATTCTTTATTGAGAGTCTAAGGATCTTTCTTTCTTTAATAGTAAAAAAGTAAACTTGTTATATGTGCATAAATATTAATAAAAACCCAGAATGGTTAAATCAATTGTTTAGCATTTAGTGTAAATGAGACCAGACTCCTAGATTCCGTTCCCCTATAGGATACTTATCTTTACTTGGAGAAAAACTCTGATTTATAATTAGGAAGGCATTCCAATTTGCAGACTCATTTTGCAGGTGCAATAATTGGTCATTTGGGGACTGGGAAAGAGTTTACAAATGGTTCAAGGTAAATCAACCACCACCACTCCTGGAAAATAACTCAAAAGTGTACTTTTTATTGATACCCTCTTTGGTTAGCTAGAACACACCCTCCTATATCACTGAATTGAGTATAAAGCTATGTCTTAAATTTTATCCAAAGGAAATTGTTGGAAGTATCAAAAATCCATGAGGTATAGTAGAAAGAATATACAACTTTGATTTAGATGTGAAAGTTCTGCCATTGATGAGTTAATATTTGTTACTGTAGGCTAGATATAATAGATATAAATATAATTATCTTACATTTTCTCATTTAATTTTTTTGAAAATCTTATGAGGTAGGTACTTCTGCAACTTCATTTCCTAGAAAAGAGGAAATTAAGTAACTCACCTGACATTATATAGATAAGAAAATGAGCCAGCATTTTATAGAGCTTCAAAGGCCAAAGCCTTAACCACTCTTCTGTGCTACCTCTATACTGTGTTTATGAGAGAGTTGCTTAAACCTCTCCAGGCCTTGGTTTATTCTCTTATATAATAGTGATAATTATGCCTGGTGTTCTCACTTGAAGGTTGTGAGAGTCATGAGATAATGTAGGTAGATCATAAAAAATTGTCCAAATGTAAAGTATTACAATTCTAATATTGGCATGAATCTCAAAGAAACATTATATAGCAAGACTATTATTTAAATACAATGTAAATATGTCAACATTTATCCTTGGTCAATGTTTCTGATTTATTCATTATTTATTAATTATTATTTTTTAATGCCTATAACACCTGGTGGTCTCCCATTCAAGTACTAACCAGACCCAATCCTGCTTAGCTTCTGAAATCAGATGAGATTGGGCACATTTAGGGTGGCATGGCCATAAACTATTAATTAATTTTTTAAACAGATTTTAATTGAGCCACTTGAGTAGTCAAAAAAGACTTGACTTTGGAGTTAATCAATTTGGAAAGTCTGAGGATCAACTCTTAACTGTCTCTGATAGCTGTGGGAGCTTGGACAAATTACTCAAACCCTCAGACCCTGTATAACAAAAGATTTTGGCAAGAATTAGTCAAAATGATAAAAGAGCTCAATAAATATAAACTTCTTTGCCTAACCATAACTCTTGATGAAGTGAAGGCAATATAAAGTTTACAAGATAAATAAAGGACAAATGCCATCATAAGTTTAGAATTAGAAGAAAATTAGAACTCATCTAATCCAAATTTCTCTCTTTTTATTTTTTTATTTTTTTTTGCTGATGTAGAAGATGAGCTTAAGGACTGATCCAAGATTTTCACAACCAGTTAGTGAAAACCAGGTTTTCTAACTCCGAATTTTTAATTGAGTTATACCCTGACTCCTGAGTGCCTCTGAATAATGACAGCATGCAGTCTTCATGTCTTAGCATTAAAGGAACAGACACAATCATTTTAGAAATACAGTTTGGAAATGCAATATGTGAATCAAGCTTTTCTGAGTCTGAACAGATGATTTCACAACCATGCTTCCATTTCACAGTTGAAGTGCCATGTATAAACCATTTTCTTTACAAAATATCCTCATATTTATATCATAAACACTTGAATCTCAAC
Organism: Rousettus aegyptiacus; assembly: GCF_014176215.1. Classification (NCBI taxonomy): domain Eukaryota; kingdom Metazoa; phylum Chordata; class Mammalia; order Chiroptera; family Pteropodidae; genus Rousettus; species Rousettus aegyptiacus. The sequence goes on along the minus strand of NW_023416308.1, from coordinate 38,727,343 downwards.
GTGGTTCTTCTCCTCAAAGAGCTTCCTCAATATTTGTGGACACAAACTGTGAACACATGAAAAAGAAGAACATAGGAATGTAGTCTAGAATTACTGACAGGTGAATGATACATAGAACTACAAAAGCATTCCGAAGAGAAAGTTTTTTTGTTTTTCTTCCCAGAAATATTTCAGGGAGATAGAGAATGTCCATCTTTGCCTTTGAGGATGTGTGATATTTGGTTGGGTGTAATAAGAAGGAGGGACATTCTAGGAGGGGTCAAAATGTGAGCAAAGGTCTACTAAGAGGTATATAAAGAGTACATTTGATTAGTAATTAGGACTAGCAGAGTACTGGAGACATATGGAGAACTACTGAGAGATTAAGTTGAAAAAGTAGTTTGTGATACCACAGAAGACGTTGAGTGTTATATTAAGAAGTTTGAATTTTATCTAACAGAGGATGGTGATCAACTGAAGCATTGGCAATCGGGGAAAGCCATGAACACAGAGGGAAGATTTATCTTGTGGTGCTACGATAGCAAAAAGAAAGACTGGAGCCAGAACACTAGTAGAAGTTTATTCCAATAAGCTGATAGGATGATGGCCAAAATAACACATATCAGAGACAACAAAAAGGATTAAAAAAAAAAAAAACCTTTGTGAGTGAGAGACAGGGAAAACTCAAAGATGATTTTTCAGGTGGTTAACAATAAGACTAACACTAACATAAAAAAAAGAACAATAGGGAAACAGAGTTTGGGGAAGGAAGTAGGAAGGTATTTTAAAATAATGGACTTGCTTCTAGACTTAAGAGTCTTGATGTAATAGTGAAGTATACAAGTAGAGATGTCCAGGAATAAAATAATTATAGAGGAGGCAAGTGCAGAATCTGAATTCTGATGGCGCTAAAACCTTATGTTCCAGCTTGATGCTGAAACGAAGAGGTTCTGAATAATGGTTCCCTATTCTGAATGACAGGAATGACTGCTGAGAGAAATGCCCAAGTTTTGTAGAGAGTGTTGAGAAAGTGCATCAATAATGGTCATATCGGCAACTCTCCAGAAGAAATTAGTGTATCTAATGGAAATCAAAATCAGTCCCTCTTCATTACTTCTTTCTCTTTGTATATTTTTCCTAGGATGATGCTTATTCCTGGGAAGAGGAGAATAAATACAACTCTGAATAGGTTAGCTGTGAGCAAACATCTGTGTCCTTGAATCCATAGACAGGAGATCAGAGCACTTATAAGAGAGACTAAAAGTATTTTAATTAATTCACAGATATGCCCCATATGCAAGTTGATATAAAATGAGAATTTGCAACAAATTAATTTATGAAAAATGTGGGAGGCTGCCTTTATACTTGTCATTTTGTTACTAAAGAGTAAAATAAATAGATCTTTAATAGTATTTAAGCTTTATTTGGCTTAAATATATATAGTTCATTGCTTTGTCATTTCAGTTGATTTTCTTTATTTTCAGTAAGTTTCATTAAAGAATAATTTACATAAAATAAAATTTATTCTTTTTAAGTATACTGTTCAGTAAGTTTTAACAAATATTTACAGTCATGTAACTATTGTCATAGTCAAGATATAGAACATTCTATGACCCATAAAAGCTCCCTAGTTTGCCTTTGCAGTAAATTTCCTGTTTCCATTTCTATCCCAGTCAATGATCTGATTTCTACAACTTGAGTTTTGTCTTTTCCAGATTGTTATGTAAGTCAAAACTGGCACCTTTCATTTAACCTAATTCTTTTGAGATTTATCCATGTTGTTTCATGTATCAGTAATTTTTTTGAATGTCATTTCATTGCATGGAAGTAAAATAATTTATCATTTTACTAGTGATGGACATGTGGGTTATTTCCATATTTTGCTTATTAAAAATACAGTTGCTGTAAACATTTGTGTGCAGGTTTTTACATGGATATATATTTTCATTCTCAGGAGTAGGATTGCTGGATCATATAAGGTGAATGTTTAATTTTGTAAGAAACTGCTACACTGTATTCCAAAGTGGTTGTACTATTTTGTATCCCCATCAGATAAATATAAGGATTCCTATTGCTCTGCATCCTTGCCACTATTGGATACTGTCAGTCTTTTAAATTTTAGCAATTTTGTGGGTGTACAGTGATACCTCATTATGACTTTAATTTGTATTTCCCTAGTGGCTCAAAATACTATTGAGCCTCCTTTCATGTATTTGAAATAAACGTTTGAATATATATATATATATATATATATTCGTTGGTGAAATATGCAAATATGCATTCAAATATTTTTCCTTTTTTATTAATGGATTTTTTGTATAAATATTAAATTTTAAAACTTCTTTATATATTCTAAATATAAGTTCTTTAACTGTTCATTTTCTTAGCATATTATAAAAAGTGGAAGTTTTAAGTTTTTATAAACTCTAGTTACTGATTTTTCTTTTTTTATGGTTCATACTTTCTTTTTTTATGGTTCATACTTTTTTGTCCTATATACAAAATCTTTGGCTAACTCAAGTTCAAAAAACTTTTGTTCTATGTTTTATTTCAGACATTTTATATAGTTTGAGTTCTTAGATTTATGTTTTTAATGCATTTCAAGTTAATTTTTGTGTATAGTGCAAGTAATTGTTATTTATTTATTTGTTTATTTATTTAGCACATAGATTTTCAATTGTTCTAGCACTCTTCGACTTTAAAAGTCTGCCCCTATTTCCATTTCTATCCCCAGTCAATGATCTGATTTTTAAAAGGCTACCCCTTTTAAAGTTTTATCCCCATTGAAGTATCTTGGTCCCTTCAATGAAAGTTAACTGATAATGTATGTATGTCTAATTTTGTTCTATTGATCTATCTGTCTATCCTATGTCAACACCATTCTGACTGATATCTGTAACTTTTTGTAGTACATTTTAAAATCAGGTGTAACTTCTCCAAATTATTTTTATTTTTATTTTTCAAAATTGTTTAGTCTTCTTAGGTCCTTTGCATTTCCACATAAATTATAGAGTCAGCTTGTAAAGTTCTAAATGCTTTTGTGATTTTGCATGGGATCAATTTAGAGAGAATCTTAACAGTATTGAACCTTCTGTTCATATTCACAGTGTCTCTTCATTGACTTCAATCCTCTTTAACCCATTTGCCCCTAGAATAATCACTTGCAGAGCTTGTGGCTGCAGCCAGATAACTCATGGATTACAGTCCTAAACTTACCCCAAAGTTTACCACAAAATATTTTGCTTTTATTATTTTCACATTGCTCTAGTATAGCGAGAGTTTTTGGAAACAAATGACATCATTCTGTTTATAGCATTTTGTTTTTATAAAATATAGTAATTCTCGATTGCTGAAAAGGTCAAATCCTAGAAAACATCATTCCTAAATGTGATGTTAAATTAATGCTGGCAGTGAGCCGCACTTATTTTTCTAAATGAGAAAAGGGTTAAGACCTCTAAGCAATGTTTTGTAGTTTTCAGTGTAGAAATTTTATACATACTTTGATAGGTTTATACCTATTTATACCTATTTATTTATACCTATTTATTTCATATTTTGAAGCTATTTTAAACAATATTTAAAAGATTTAAATTTCCAGTTGATCATTGCTACTATTTAGAAACACAAATAATTTTTGTATATTGACCCTTGTATATTAGTTTTCTAGGGCTGTAGTAACAAACTACTACAATTGGGTTACTTAAAACAACAGAAATTTATTCTCTCACGTTTCTGAAGACTAAAAGTTCTAAATAAAAGTGCTTGCAAAATTGAATCCTTTTAGAGGCTCTGAAGGAGAATGTGTTCCATACCTCTCTCCTAACTTCTGGTGGCTGCCTGCAATCCTTGGCATTGCTTGAATTTTAGCTGCATTATTCCGATTTCTGCCTATATTGGTATGTTGATTTCTTCCTCTCTGTAAGTCTCTGTATCCAACTCATAACACTTTGTCCTGCAAGCTTACTAAATTTACTTACTAGTCTACTATCTTTTTTTTTTTTTGTAGATTTTTGAGGTTTTCTATATAGATGCTGAATCAGTTTACTTTGACAGAACACCAGAGCCACATCCAAAGAAAAGTCCTTTATGTTAGTCACTCCTCTGGTGCAACCACTCTGGAATTAAAGATTTTATTTCCTTTAAATTGTTTCTATTAATCACAATTTTGATCAAAAAACCTTAACTAGAATTTCCCAAAATTTTTCAAGATTCTCTTCATAGAAGATGTTATTCAAATCATCACAGGCTTCCTCAACTGTTTAGCAGAATAGGGAACTAGGGTGAAGTGAATTTGGCACTTGCCTCAGGTACAAAATTTAAAAAGGCACCAAAAACTTCAATAATCAAGATAAATAATATTTCGATGTAATATTTTTAAAATAAAAATTAGCTCAAACATCGATAATGAACAAAATATCAAAATTTTAAATAAAGATAGGATACTATCCTGCACTTGCATGATTCTACCTCTCTCAGCTCACCCTAATCCTGGCCCTGCTATTTAGATCACAATAAGCTAGTCTTCCCCAATGTGAACTATTATGGGCAGACCAGTTATAGGTACCTGCTATGGCTTCAGGGGTTGACTTTGCTGACCTTATTTATATCTGTTTTTATTTTCTACTTTCACCTGATTGTTTAATTGTTTTTTAGTCTTCTATTCTTGAAGGAAATGATGTCTGTTGTGGTAGGTTCCATACACAAACCTGGTTTCACGTTAAAACAATTGCAGAGAGTCTACTGAACACATTGAGGTTATTGGTCTAAATAACAAGGCACTCCCTTGTTCCATTTCTATCTTCCATGTGCCCTGTCTCCCAGCCATGTGATTGTGCCCCAGGTGGACAGCTGGTTCAAAGTGAGCTTGCTGCATTTTCTTGCCTTCTAATACGGAATCTGGTTTCAAAAACAATGTACTAAATACTGTATTGGGTAGGAACTGTAGCACGTAAACTGTTATACACCCACATTCTAGCATGTGGCCTCAGGTGCAGAAAAAGTTGGTTAGCAAGGTAAGAAGTTTGAAGCAGACAGGCATAAAAAAGAGAGATAAAGAGGTAGAGTCCAGTCCTAATAACTTTCCAGTTCATGCTTCCAATTCCTTTCTTAAACCCAACTCTATTCTTCTTCTGCTTCTTCTGCTTCTGCTTCTTCTTCTGCTTCTTCTTCTTCTGCTGCTGCTCCTTCTCCTTCTCCTTCTCCTTCTCCTTCTCCTTCTCCTTCTCCTTCTGCTTCTGCTTCTGCTTCTTCTCCTTCTTCTCTTTAATTCTATTACTACCACATCATTCATTTAACAAATATTACTTTTTCTTAAGGAACCTCCAATTAGTTTCTATTAGTTGCAATTAGGGAACATTGGCTAACATGCTTTCTTTAATTTCCCAAATTAAATGCTTTATCTCCTTCAGCACACTAAAAAAACTTCCCCAAGCCACTCTTCTTAGTTCTATCACTGGTTAATGAAATCTTTTCCTCTAATAATACAGACTCCCCTCTCCTTTTTATCTTTCTTCCCGTTCTTCTTTCTTTTACACATTAACTTGATGTTCCTCACACCCACTGTATTCACATTGTTCTCAAGTTTATTCTTCTATTATGTTGTTTCTTCTCTGCACACTTTTTAAAAATTAAGTATCCATATCGCATAAAAGGTACAGAAGTCAGATTTGTTCTGATATTTTCCACTCTATTCATTATGCAAGGTCCAGTTTAAACTTCAGTTCCACTATGAACTTCTGTCTTACCAATTTCTTTCCTTCTCCTCTAGAAAGAATGTATATAAATCTATTAGAATATTTCTCTATTATATTTCTTTAGGGCAAGGGATATTACCTTATTCATTTGTACTTTATATTATTAGCACATAACCCATAGTAGGTAATTAGTAAGTGCTTGTTGAATGAATCAGTGAATGAATGAACCAGTGCCAATTTTGCTACATATGAAATTGGGGAAAGTACCTAATGATCACAAACATCCCTTAAACACTGTGTTCTTCAGGGCTCTGTTTATCTAAGCCCCTTTTTGTTCCTACTTTACCATTTTTTGGATGATCTCAGTTACCACCAGGTCTTCAGTCACCATCTGCCATATGTCAGTCCCTTCCAAGTCTATATTTTTAGTCTAGCTCTATCTCCTGAGAACCAAACCCGTAATTCCAACTCCTAACTAGGTTTCTCTAGTGAGTGTTTCTGCAGACACTTCAGACTCAATTTAGTCTATCAAATCTTTATTCATTAACTCCTCCACCCACTCCATCTAAATCTCCTTCTTTTCTTTTTTTTCTTTCTCCTCTGATGTTCCCTAAACAGTGAATGGTAGTACTATCCAGTCAATTGAACAGATCCGATGTTTCCCTAATACACAGCATATTGCCTGACACCTAGTAGGCACTCAATCAATAATTGTTGAATAAACAAATGCTCTTTACCAAATCAACTGAAAAAGATAAATTTGATAGTTTCATTTAGAAAGGGTCTTAGACTCAATAGTAAGAAGCTATTTCTCATCTTTCACTTTTGGTGTCTTTGGAATATCCAGCAAACCAATGTCACTCATGAAGTCTTAGTTTGTAATCAGATCTAGAGGTAATTATTTGTCATCTTCCTTGAAACTGAAACATTTTCCTCTAGATCTGTGGGACTTTGTACTGATGCTCTCTCTTGGACAGTCTATATACAAGTGCTAACCTAAGTTTTTCCACCTTCTAGAGATTCAGGATATTTTTTGTAATATGTTGAGAACAAGGCTCAGAACGAATTTTAAACTCTTCTTTCTTAGGCTAATATTAGAGGCATCAACTCAAATGAAAGAGCAGAGGCTTTGGGAGTTAGATCGATGTGTTTGAATTCTGACTCCTTAATTTACTAGCTTTATGACTTTGGACAAGCTACTTAAGTTCCTCGAATCTTTTTCATTTATAAAATGGAGACAATATTAGGCATAGAATAGGGTTATCTGAAAGTCGTGTATAATGAGCTGAGTGTGGTTTCTGAAATGGGAGTCTCAGTAAATGTGAGCTTCCTTCCCCTTTTTTTGTTAGATGAGTGGTGTTAAGTTACTTACCTTGACGGAGTATTAGTTTCCTCATCTGTAAAAGAAATAATACTCATTCATAGGGTTGCTATGAGGACTAAATTAGTTATATTCACATGAAGTACACGATTGTTTAAGAAATATTAGATTCCTTCCTTTTTTCCTTCCTGGTAAGGCACTGGGAAATGCCTGACTGTATTTTGAGTCTGTTAAAATTTCCAGTCAACATTAAGGCTCTATTAGACTATAAGAGACCCAGGAAGATATGAACATGGAGGAGTATTATTGCCTTGCTCACCTGCATAATTCAGTGCTACTCAACAACAATAATTATAAGAGGAAACATACCATCTTCTTTATGCGACATATGCGTGCCCCAGTCTCTGTTATCAGATTTGCCTTGGGGGTTTTCCTTCATTGTATATTTAACTAAGGGGAAATTACTAATGCCCTGAAAGCTCTCATTGGTTACTTGTGGGTGTCCACATTTTCTGATTGGTGTAAGCATCGGTCATCCTCTTATTAGCAGCAGTTTAGTTACATATCAATTAGGCATCAACTAATATTGGCTAAATCAAGATATGGAGGACTCTATTCCTTCCTCTTTCCATTCTTCACAATGCCCACTTACTTGTTCACTCTGCACCCCAAACAGACCAATTGTAGCCCATTCTCTTTAAATGACCAGAAAATTGAGCTTTCTGTAACTAACATCTACATCAAAAGTAACTAGGTAGTAAAAATGACTTGTATTTCTTTAGGAACATATAACTCTAGTAATGAGGGAATTGATAAAACTTCAGTATGTTTGTATAATGATGTGAGTTGGGGAATGGACATTTAGAGGCAGGTTTTTCTAGCAGGTGCCACACACTGAGATGATAACCATTACAAAGAACTCTGCCAGGATGAGTTGATAAATGGATGACTCTCACCAAATCTCTGACTTTATTATTACATACTTTGTTCCTCATCAGTTTACTTTACCTGGTTGCCTTAAAAGCTTCACCACTCGAATTTCTATGGGTGCATCAGCAAAGCAGAATGGTAGAGGGAGCTTGACTAGTAAAAGACGGAGCAGAGCAGAGGCCACGGGGGATGGGAATTTCCTAGTAAGAGATTTTCAGAATTTGGAAGCAAACAATTTATTGGCCACCTCCTATTCCCTTGATAGATTGCTGTTGGCATCAACATTATTGCAATAAACAGACAAACAAACAAACAAACAAAATAAAAATGAATTCTCGATTCTTAGAAAAAAATTAGTGAGGCAAATACAGGGCATTCAAATGCAGCAGAGAGAAGGAAAAGAAGAGAAAACATCCACTTGGCAAGAATTCAGAGATAGTCAATTGTCTTTATGGAAATGGCATTGAATTAAAAACTCAAAGGAGGTAGTGGTATCTTTTTTAATAGAGACATAAAAACAAAACAAAACAACAACAACGACAAAATTCCAGGCCATTAAAAAATTTTTAAAAATGTATTCAAGGTTTCTTGTTATTTATTTCATCTTATCTTTAAACAAAGAGATCTATGCTGGATAGTGAAACAAAGCAAATTTGCGGGCCACAAACCCTGACCATTTGGAACCTCTTTCAGAAAGGCAAGGCCGCCATCACCACAACCCCTCCCTCTCCAGCCTCCACCCCCATTTCCATCTCTTCCTGGTTCAAAGCCTGACACTTTGTGTGGCTTGAACAGGTCCCCCAAGCTCTTGTTTACTCAGAGCTTGGACTTTCGTAATGAACAGCATTTCTCTCTATGATAAAAGTCAAAAATTGGGTTCAGGGTAAGAACAATTAGAAACTTTAATTATTCTTCAGACAGCTCACACTAGAAGCTACATTCTTATTTTTATAAGGAATTAGCTACAGACTGGGTAGCACTTGTCATACTTTGAAACATTTCCTGTGTCTTTCTGGCATAACTATGCTCTACTTAGAATGCGGGAGCTTCTGATACTCCTGTTCCCTTTCCCCATTTCTCTCTTCATTCTTTTTCTTTTCCTTTTTCTTTTTTTTTTTTTTTTTTTTTGGCTAGCACCTTCATATACATTGCCCTATCTTTTCATCTCCAGGATGACCTGAAATGACCTTTCGCTTGGCACGAGACGTGATTCAACTGATAATAAAAGAGTTAGGGGGTGGGGACAGCGGTGGCTGGCTGCGCTGGGCTGACGAGGGCGGGAGTAGAAGCGGGGCATATCAATTATTTAAAGGCAAATGCTGATGTTCCCCCCCCCCCTCCTTTTTTTGCTGTGCCATTTCCTGCAATTACTTTTCCACATATCACCTATGAGACGAAGGGGGAAAATATTTTTAAAGCATACCACCCTCTTTGTTTAATCGGAGATCCTCCATTCCGAGAAGTCTGGGGAGGAAGGACAAGGGGGAGAGGGAGGGAGGCGGGGAGAGGGAGGGAGGCAGTGAGAGGCTGGCACCCAGCAGCGAGCCCGACTCTACGCTGGAATGTGGAGTCGGCTGCCCGGCAGCTTTCTTTCTGCCTAGGTGTTTACAGCTGGGAGCTTTTTTCCAAAGCCGTGGCTCCTGGCTCCTGCTAAGGTTCTTGCACACAGTCCTCTTCCATTTTACATCCGCTGCCTTTGAGGAGCTGGGCCTTTTCCCAGAGGCTTTATTTCTTTGTTGTTTTAGGAAACTAATTTTTCATTAACTCTAGAACTTCAAATAGAAGACCATGGTAAATCTCATTGATATTTATTCTTATTCTCTCTCTCTCTCTCTCTCTCTCTCTCTCTCTCTCTCTCAAAAAGAACAAACTATTTGGATACTCAGCTGAGGTTGCAGGAGTTGCCACAGCAACAGCTCTGAACCTTGCACACACACACAAAAGCCTCTTATTGTAGAGTGGCCTGCCTTCTAAAAGCCCTCCTCTTTAAAGAGGCACTGCTGGTGATACTCTTATCAGTTTGGGGTGTGTGTGCATTGACATATCATGACCACCATTTGAAGAGACAAATGCAGGGGTTTGCTGGGGTGGTTCTTAGAATATTTTTAGCCAAACTTGATTAGATGAGATGTGAAAAGAGAAAAAATGGAATTATGAAGTCACTGGGGACCTGAGATTAGAGAACTTTTTATCCAAAGGTTTGTGAAATGCTAGAACATATAAGGGTGTCCTGTCCCTTCTGGGGGTTGTGACAGCTTGCATGTATGCTGACTGGATTGATTATGCAGCTATCCTGTCGCCCTTTTCTCTCTTGCCACAGGAGACTTAGACGTGAGGTGCTGTCAGCTCAGAGAGGTGAGGAACTCATCCTCTTGGATCTGGGAAGAATTTCTCCTTTTAAAGTGCCTCAGGGTTGAAAGTTCCATGAAAGGCAAGAGGTTTGCTCCACAGTCCTCTTCTAGTTTCATACCTTCTGGCTTTCCTCGGAGGACATTAACTCATTAATTCATCACAGACATCTTGAATATTGGCTCTGTGCTAAGCTCTATAGTTATAAGGTTGCAGGAGAAAAAAAAAAAAGATTAGTCTACACCCTCCAGAAGCTTATAGACAAGAAGTGGAAAGAAACAAACAAATCTAGGTGAGAAGTAACTATACAGTCCTGAAAGTTCCATTACAGTCACCAGCGTGACCCCCATTAATTCTTTAATTAAAGGTGGTAACTCCTGTAAAATGCCTGATGAAATGCTTTCCTTTTCTTTGCCAGTCAGTATTCCTCTTATCCTTCTTCAAAAATGCCTTCTTATAGGAAAAGAATCGCCATTCTGGAACAGATGAGTGCCAGGAAACTGGCCTTAAGAACCGCTTAAGGGCACTGCTGCCGTCTTTGATGAGATTTTCGGCCCAGTTTCTTTCTAACCTACTGTAGAGAGGGAAAGGAACTAATTTACTGAGTACCTTCCATATGTCATACATTATTCTGATGTATCACAACTATATTCTATTGAGTCCTCATGCAGTCTTTCTCACCTGGTACCTGGTTTTATCTGAACCACAGAATAGAGAAAATGATTTGAGTTGACTATTTTTTCAATTATCCCAAGGGTGGTAAATAATTAGTACCATTCTAAATGCATGGAGAGAAACTGATTCATTATATACAACGGATACTTTCAGATAGGCTTAATTCTTTCCCAGAGTCTCTCTTGAGAAAGTTATCCTAATTTAACAGATGAGGAAACTGAGGCTCAAGGAAGTTGTTCAAGATCACACAGCCAACAGTAATGATACTAAGGATGAGAAACTTTCCTTTCAGACAAAATTTACAATCTTTCAAGATTGCTTGGATAGCTTGCACTATTAAAAACAATAGCCCAAAATTCTAGATTTGGCTATTAAAAGAAAAAAAATGGAATGTTGGGGTTAAAATTTGAGTGATTTATTTAAAGTCATAACTGACTTAAAGTTAGTTTGGAAGCTGTACAAAGACAAAAATTAAGTCTTTTTTTCTCTAATACTATCTCTCTTGGAATTATCTTTTGCAGTTAGGCAAAGAATTTCATCAAGGAAGACACTATTCAAAGTGATAGGAATACCTTGTTTTTAACTCAAGACATTACCATGCACTCTAATCATTCACCAGACTTAACCTCACACAACTTGTAAAATCAAATTTCTCCTTAAAGGCTCGAGGCCTTGTAATTGAAATAAAAAACTGAGCCTCTAGCTTTACGACCATTCCAAAAGAAGGACTGGTTAACCCCTATGATCAACACTGGCATGTTTGGCAAAAGCGAGTGCTTTTCAAGAGATAATAGTAATTTCTAAGAGTTTTTCTATGAACTTCTCCATACAGTAGGCTCGCAGTTCAGGCTCTGTAACCTTGGGCAAATTATTCAATTTGTCTATTCTTTATTTTCATCTGAAAAGTGGAGTAATAGTATTTATCACATGAGATCATGGTAAGGGTTCCCCTGAAATTAAGCATGCACATTGCTTAGCACAGTGCCAAGCCCATATGCAGTGCTATTTATTATGCTAGCTATTATGTTAATGATTACCATCACTTTTATTTGTATTGTGATTGATTGATTAAAGTAGATGAAGTGTAACTGTTTGATTAAAGTGGATAGTTGGCATAGCTGCAGGAAGACTGCAGAGGGGAAATGGCAGACAGGAAAGTGGGAGAAGACAAGCCTGAGAAGCCACAGAGAGCTGGAGCTACAGAGGACCAGAAGAGGAAGCAGGAAAATCTGAGAACACTGCCTGTTTCTTCCAGTAATAGAGGGAAAATTCCAGTTACAGCATGCGATGGGCTGAAGAAGAAGCTGCAGACCTCCCAGCGAAGCCTACAAAGATCTCCACATCTGGATTTGCCATCGGCAATTAGATGACAGAGAAAGCCTCAGCCATATGCATCAAACTTAGATCAAACAAGTCTAAAAAAACTGTTACAACTCTTGCTCCAAAAACCTTTCAGTTGCAGTTGCTTTTAATGAAGGTGAAAATAGTGAACCAGACGAAATGGCTCTAGAAGCTAAGATGAGGATGAAGAATATTGAAAGGGATACACCATCAGTAGGACCAAACTCCTCCAATAAAGGAAAGCATGGGTTTTCTAATAACTAGAAGCTATGGGCATGAAATACAAAATCTCATCTTGGAAACAGCCATAACCAAGACAATTAAATGATTAAATGATGTATTTTGAACCTGGGGTGTAGGGTAGGTATAAGGTTAAAAGGAACAGTTTCCGTTTTGAAGAATGTAATAAGACTATCTTTGAAACGGACTTTTTTTTAAGAATTGAGTGGTACACTAATAAATGAGAGTTTGATATTAGAGGTAATTTATATTTTATATATAGATTTCAAGACATTTGCTAATTTTGTAGTTTCATGTGATTTGTTTCCAAAGGTTAGAGATAATTTTAAAAAATCAGAAATAGCACTGTTTTAAGAATTGCATTTTTAAAAATACAACTATTAGTACATTAAGAGTGAAGGAAAAGTTATTGTTTGTTTAAACTGCAAGTACTCTCTAACTTAACTCCCTTATTAACCTAACCTGGCTTCCAGAAATAGTCTTATTAGAGAAGGGAGTATTTTATTGCAAGAAAAATGTTGCTGGACTATTGACTGAATATAAATTAGATAAAATTAAAACATAGCTTTTTTTCTGAGTGGACATTTGTTTTGTTTCAAGTGTTAAGCTAGATACAGATGCTTAGCTCTTTCAAAAAAAATTAAAAATTTTCTGTAAACTGTTAAGTATTTGAAATAGCCCACTTCACCTCAACGAGTCTTATCTACCTTCACTAGTCTTCAAGAACAATTATTTGCTACCAAAGTAAATCAGCATTTTGAATGTGCTTCTTGGTTTTTAGTATTAGCTAGTTCCTGTAAGCAGTTCCACCAGACCTTGAGGCAAGTCATAAGAAAGTTGTTTCTTTTAAAATACAAACCACAACCAAAAATTTTAAATATACATAATAATTATTTGATTATTTTTATTTTTTAAAAGGTAACAAAATAAAAAAAAGGCAACATTGTGTGAAGATGGAAAATGAGAACAGTGAATTTTTCTGTAATTTTTGTCATAACATTTAAGATACTAACTTGTGAAATCCAATTTGAATGTATTACAGAAATAGTTATTTAGTTCAACAGTATGGTTTAAGTGCATACATATTAACCAACGGCCTCTCTAAAGCACATTTTAGGTACCGAAATGAGCAGGAAAAGGGACGGGGCTGGCCACCACCTAGTTCAGATGCTTTAGGAGGCGGAAATGAGAAGCTCTGCAACCGCAAAACTTCCCTACAGCCGCATGCGCATACAACTGAATTGACCGCTGTACGACCTCCCTGTGAGGAGGTAATGAGCAGCACTGTCATCTTGGGCCTGCCCAGCGTGCACCAGAACCTGGGCGTGGACTTCATTTGCACAAGTACCATAATCAGGAAGAAAGGAGAGGATCGCCCCAGCTGACTTCAAGCCCTACCTCACTCTGACCTATGTAATGTCTCTAGCGGCTCCTCCCCACCCCCATCTCGCCCCCGCGGAGCCCTTTGGAGAACTCCTCTCACCATGCTCTCTCCCTGTGCTCCGGCATAAGCTCCAATAAACTTTATCTGAGCTTCTGGTTTGGCCTCTTGTCTCTTGTGGGCTTCTAGTATATAAACCATCTAAGAGCCCAAGGTCAATAACAAGAATAGAAGAAAAAAAATGCATCTTTAAACATTTAATGGAATCTTTGACCACATATATTTTGTTAGAACTGTGTCATGTATGTTTTTTTCCTTGTATTTTTGTATTGTACATGAATTCTATTTTTTCTTTTTCTTAAAAAAATTTTTAAAAAATCAGTTAATTTTTTATGGTGACGTTGATTAATGAAATACGTTTCAGCTGTACATTTTAATGATAGGCATATGCATATTTACATTGTACATTCATCTCCCATAGTTAGATTTCTTTCTGTCAGCACATATTTGACCTCTTTTACCCCATCTACCTCCCACCTCTTACCTCTCCCTTACCCTCTGGTAACTACTAGTCTATTGTCTATGTTCATGAGTCTTGTTTGTTTGTCCTGTTCATTTGTTGCTTTTAGGTTTATAGCCCACATATAAGTGATATCATGTGATTTTCAACTTTTTCTGTCTGCTTATTTCGCTTAGCATGATTATCTTGAGGTCCATCCATGTTGTTGTAAATGACAGTATTTCATCTCTTTTTATGGCTGAATAAATTCTATTTTAATATGGCAATTAAACACATCTTTAAAGGCACAGTCATTGATAAAAAATGTAGTACGATTTCTTTGAAAACTCACAATGTTATATTTGCAGACAGCTTCAGACTGTCTTAATGGTGATAACTTCTTGCTCAGCTCTTTTAATAGGTAATAACTCCAGAGAAGCAGCTGGCATATATTCCTAACACTTTGTTCACTTGAATTTAAGTTCAGAGTAAGCCCCAAGTAAAACAATGGAAATGTATATAGAACTATTTGTTCTTACATGATTTAATTATATCGAGATACATGAATTTAATTTGCTTTAATGTAGGCAAACTATTCATGTTTGTCCATTTTATTGTTTACGTTAAAATAACATCCCTTACCTACAAATTATTTTCTTATCTCAAATGAAATATTAACCTAAGGTCAAAATGGGAGAGACAAATGACTGAGATGTCCTTACTAAAATACTAATAAATTTGTCAAACTCAATAGTGTTTTTATTTTCTATTCTGAAAGAAAGAAAGAAAAAGAAAGGAAGGAAGGAAGGAAGGAAGGAAGGAAGGAAGGAAGGAAGGAAGGAAGAAAGAAAGAAAGAAAGAAAGAAAGAAAGAAAGAAAGAAAGAAAGAAAGAAAGAAAGAAAGAAAATGAAATGGAAAGTTGGTACTTTATTTCTCATACCTACTCTGGTGGTAGGTTTAAACCACATCATGAGGCAGATACATTTTTTTTTCTGAAATCTGTTTTCCTCTCATCATCACACAACTTCTCTTGATTTTAGACATCCAATCATTCTTGCATTTCTCCCTTCTTCCTTACTTAGCTTTCTCAAACAAAGCAAAACTTCTTTCTCTAAAATGACTCTGTTACAAATAATTTATACAAGGGATCAGCAACATTTTTTTTCTTCGGTAAAGAACCAGAGAGTAATTATTTTAAACTTTGCAGCCTACAGGATTTCTATTGCAATTGCTCAAGCTGGCTGTGGTTGTGCAAAAGAAGCCACTGACAATTCCTAAATAAATGAGTGTGGGTGTTCCTATAAAATTTTATCAACATTTAAATTTGGATTTCACATATTGTTCATATGTCACAAAATTTTTTTTCAAACTTTTTTCTATGGTTCGGAAATGTAAAAACCACAATTAGTTCCTGGGCTCTATGAAAATAGGCAGTAGGTCCAAGTTTGCTGAACCCCAATTTATACTTACCATTACTTTCATTCACTGTGACACTCTCAGGAATATTTGCATCTTAGTTTCTTCAAGTTCTAGAAGAATATACAGAAAACACATCTTTGAGGGACCATTGCTTTCATGGGTATACACACAATGGCAGCTTGCCCTCTAGGTTCTCTGTGGGAAGGCTGGCTGACACAATAAGACCCAGGTTGGCCAACTCAGGGTATTCATTTGTGGAAAAGTGTCAAAAAACCTGGGAAGAGGCAGTAAAAAGAGCATCTGCCATCATGTTAGTCTTGGCTTCAACTAAATTTGGACTCTTAACCCCTTAGTCGTGTTCTTTGAGTATCAATTTTCCTAACCATAAAAGTAGAAATAATAATGCCTACTCTGAAGAGTTATTGTGAGAGTAAGTTATATAGATGTTCTATGTGACAATATATATTAAGAGGATGGTGACTAGAACATAGTATACATTATGTAAATGTTTGAAGAATATTAGTAGGCACTCAGCTCATGTTTCTTTCAGTTATTTATCAGCAGGGGCAGTAGGGGTCAAATCTTGGCTGTTGTGAAATATAAAAGTAGGAAGGTTGAATATGGTGGTACTTTTGGTATTTAAAAAGAGGTCTTCTGATCTTTTCCAGGGTATAGGTGGGGGCTGATGAGAAGACAGACCTAGGACATTTTTGGTAAAGAAAAAAAAATAGATTATTTGATGTAAGTGAAACTCAAGCTTGTAGAAGCAATGACTCTGTCATGAGGTTTGAACTTAGCTCAAGATGACATTGTTATCTGATAGAACAAATAAGGTGTCAGAGCCATTTCTGAAATGCTATCTTCAGACAGAATGAGACATCAGTGCTTGGTTTCCACATCAACCAAGGCTCTTTGAAAGGAGAATCAGGGCTGTTTGAGAGAGTCTGCTTGCTCAGAATACAAATCACTTATTAGGGATATAGGTAAGATTTTCTACATTTTTAAAAAATCCTATGTAAGTTCTATAAACACAGTACATTATCATTGTTTGTACAAATTATTTAAAATTACAAGTATGTAGAATCATTTATGTGAACTTGTCATAATATATTTTTTGAAAAGGGTGGATCTTACTTCATAAGGTACATAAATGTTTAATCACTATGTTCTATACCTGAAACTAATATAATATTGTACATCAACTGTAATTTAAAAAAATACTTTAAAAATGTTTAAGAAATAAAAAATAAAAGTTCCTCCCAAAATACATAAATAAAAATGATCGATCATGGGAAATCTTGCGATGCCACAAATCATACGGACATCATATGTTAGTTTGAACTGTAAGGCAACCTTAGACTAGTACTAAATTAATTATTACAGAAACTCTGGACATAGGGGCAATTTTTAAATAAGAAAAATGAAAATGTTAGTTACTAATTTTTATAATGCTAACTATATTAAACTATAGTTTTAATTGTCCTTTCTCCTACTTCCACATATAAATGATATAGCATAACAGGATATACAAATGTCTTTAAGTGAGGTAATGTTTATGCTTATTTTACCTTAAAATTTGTCAAAATGAGATAAAATGTGTGTGGAAAATTAGCTAGACTGTTTTTGGTTGCTGTCTTCCAGTTTTCTCTTACTTTAGCAAATTGTTGAGATAATACTAGGTACAATTGTTTTGGATAAATATAAATATGTATACAAAATTATAACTGATTTGTTTGCTTTTTAAGCAAATCATTACAATTAGGATGGTAAATTCAGTTATATACACACATACATATATGTGTACATATATATTGTTTTATATGCTGATAAAGTTAAAAGATACATTAAAATAATCTACTTTCATAGTTCTATATTCGTTATATATAAATACATGCATATAAAGGCATATTAAGATTAATTTTAAAAGTTTAAAGATAAAAAATATAATATAAGATAAATGTTAAGGCAAACTCTAAATGTTAAAGGTTCAAGGCAAACCTTCTCTGCCTAGGTTTGTAATGTAGACATGTATTTGAAGGAAACGTTGAATTATTTTTTAAAAAATATTATCTGCAAAGTTGGCTCAATGTTAATGGATTTATTCACAAAAAGGAAGAGGCTTGTGAATCTTTTACTATAAATGGATGCATATGGATGATATATGCATATGTAAATATATCAAATTATTCTGTGTTCAGATAACAGAGGTTCCTTTTAATTGCTAAAATATTCTATTAAATCTCAAAATTTTTGGCTTATTTTGGATTATTTTGACAAAAATTTCCCCTTTCGTTGACAAAAGTTAAATTTCTAATAGTCGTTGTTAGTTTTTCTTGTTAGTGTAAAAATATTGCTTATAATTGATTTTTACCTTTGGATATGATGATTTATCTTTCTAATTTGTTTATTTTGACATTTCTTCTTGATTTTAGCTTTCCAAGGTAAAAATCTCCAAATCAGAAGAATCAAACTAAGATACCTTTTAAACAAAATTTATCATCGGTTTTCCTGTTGTGATCTCTGAGTACCACAAAGTTTGCCTTCTTCACCTTGTAAATGGAAGAGTAGTATTAAAAATTAGGACCTTTTGTATGAGCTTGTTTTAGTTATCAAAATTTTTAAGAAATAGAGTTTGGGAACAATGGTGTATTTTTGGAGATTTCCATTTTTTAAGACCTCACAAGAAAAGCTTATTACTTAAGCTTGACTTCCAAGTTCTTTTGATACCTGATGATTTCTGAATTGCAAACTTCATCTCCTCATGTTGTATCACCCTGGATAAGTGGTCCAACACTTTCTTGTACTCTTTGATAACCCCAATGCAGTACTTTTTTTTTAAAACAGATCGTTAGATGGCCCCTAATATATACTGTTGAATTTATAGCATAAAACCCCATTGGCAACTATCCACAAATTGGTCATAGATCTGTTATCTTACTAAATTGAGGCTTGCATTTTGTATAGTCTCTAATATCATCCACGATTTATTTTGGGTGGTGAATTTTTTTCTCAGGAAAATACATCTTTAGATCATTTAGTTCAGGGAGGAGAAAACTTGGTATCATTTAGAATTCAATCTTTTATTAACTCCAGGAGGACTCTGGACTGCCTTCTGTTTTAAGACCCTTCATTTTATGTTTTACAAGGATCTCCCAAAGTGGTAGAATCTTACATGCTGTGGTTGGAGAAGAACAGGAGAGTGAACGATATCATAGTGACTGGATATTCTTGCCTAAGAGGCTTATGAAATTTGACAGATGGGTGGTTTAAGATAAATATATAATAATGGCCTTCTCGAGGTAAAATATGCCTTATGAGAATATTATTTTACTTATCTCTCCATAGACCTCTCTAGTATCTTTAATATTACTAAAAAGATCTAGGGATCAAAGAAATTATAAAGTTAATTGGTTAACATCTTCATATCCAATTCTCTTTAGACTAGTGATGGAAACTCTTAATTTAATTTGAGTACTTGTGGATTCTAGCTTGAAAGTGGATTATACGCTCCAATTATATTCTTTTTCTTAGTATTTGTCCTAGTTACAGTGCTCAAATTTATGGTTTTCAGAATCTCGAATGCTATAGTGCTCCAGTCAAATGGAGTTTCCAGGGGTAGTTATTCCAACTTGTCAGGTTTTCTTTTAGAACAAAAAGAAAAAGAAAACCTGACAGGTTGGAATAACTACCCCTGGAAACTCCATAAAACACCTAAGCAGACCTGGATTGACAATATCCACAAACATGAGCAATGACCAACACTGGAGACTTAGAAATAAAACCAAAATACTTTCTTGTTCCTTTGTTAAGCAGTTCTGTGATCAAACATATTTTCACATTTCTGTGCTAAACAATAATGGAACCAGAAAAAAATAACTTAATTCAAGTAATACTTGCCTCTAGAAGATAAGGTTTTTGACCAACTAAAATAGTTTATCAAAATGAATAGATTGTACAAGGCACAAATGTCACATATTGTATTATTTCATTTAGAGGAAATATACAGAATAGGTAAAACCATAGAGTCAGAAATCCTTTGGGGTATGGGAATGGGAGGCAAGTGCTCTGAGTATGGGTTTTTTCTTTCTGTTTTGGAATTAGATGAAGGTGGTGATCTCACAACATTATGACTGTACCCATTTAATTGTTTGTTTTAAAATAGTCAATTTTATGTTATGGAAATTTCACTTAAAAAGAAGCCAAAACACAAAACTAAAAGGTTATTCATTAAGGCTAATTTTAAGACCCTTGACTTGCTGTGTCTACCACTGCAAAGCTATTGTCCTAAACTTTGCCCATTCTCAGCTAGTTTCATGCCTTTTAAAACCTACCTTAAAATCATGCAACCCAGGCTCTTAATCTTTACAAATATTACTCCTAATAGCACCATTCGAGACACTCTTTGTTTTGTTTACCATAGTCATTCTAATAAACTTAACTTTACTTCATCCACAGATTTTTCTGGTGGCCTTTTGGAAGGTCAACATGATCAGCAAAATCTCTTCCAGGGATTAAAAATCAAATCACATTTTTTTTTTTATCTTCAGCACTAGCTAGGTAGCAGCTTTTTTATTACAAGTAGACATATGGTTGGAGCTGGTCTTTACATAGTGGCCAGAGGTAAAAAGGTCAGTTCCAGCTCCTCAAGACAAAAGACAGGCAAAGATTAGGCGTAGCCATGTGCCTATATTTAATATAAGTTTACAGCTATTTTGGTGGCCAAATAAGGAGTCAAGAATTCTTGTCTCAGGAGTTACATGAACATGTCAATGGCTAGAGGAAAAGCCCAGAAAAGCTAATGTCTAAGGCTCACTTTGGGTATTAAAAGCCAAACTTATAGAGAAATCAATTTTAGACCAACTCTATTGGGAAAGAACTACATTAATGTACTTATTACCTCGATCTAATTTGGCTCAAGAAAAAGACAGCACTAAGCCTATATATGAAGAGTCTCAGTAGCTGTTGATGACTAAAATTGATTTTTAAAAAGATTGCATGCCATGTGTGTATGTATTGTTCGGAATGACTTCTTAGGTATCTATGGCCATACAAAAAATTACTTAAAAACCTAGTGGCTTAAAATAACACATATTCCTTATCTTATTGTTTTTGTGGGTTAAGAATTCAGGTATGCCATATCTGGTCCTCTGCTTCAGGATCTCTCAGAGGCTGCAGTTAAGGTTGCAGCAGTTATCCCAAGTCTCAACTTGGGAAGTACTGCTTTCAAGCTTATGTAACTCTCGATAGGAATAAGTTCCTCAGGGGCCATTATACAGAAGCTAAATATTTAATACCTACATTGGTTTTTAAGATTCAAGACCTGTTTGAAAGTATTATTGCCTTTTTCTCAGATAGAGTGCCAGATAGTTTTGAAACAGAAGTATCTGAAAAGTTATGGTGCTCTGTAAGTATTTACTGTTTCCCTTGAAAACGACAAAGCTTGTGTTGTCATCAGCCTTGTTCCAATTAATTAACCAGGCTTTCAGACCTTTCCTTGGAGCAGCTTACTGAATGAGTCAAGTGTTTTTACAATTAGCAAAAGCATCTCAGAATGAGAAATCATGGTGTTTGCTTCAGAAACAGGAGGAATTATATTTTCCTTCCATCTGAAATTGTCTAACATTAAAAACAGAAATTTGGTTTGACCCTACTTGGTAGATTATCAACAGATATTAATTCATTCTCTTTTGGAGATGGAAATCTTTGGTGAATACAATGTGTGTTCTAATAGATCAAGAATTAGAAAAACAATTACAAGACCAAGGCATAGAAAACAATTATGTAACGTATCTAGGATGGCCATTAAGACAACTTTTCAATATTATATTTGCAAAAATTGAGGCACAGAGAGCAGAGGTTATTTTTTTTTAGTTAAAAGAATATAAAGCTAGTTAATTCTACACTACAAGTATTATTAATAGAAAGTGCACTGAATTAAGAACAAAATTTAAATCCCACAAACTTTGTCTATTTTGTTCCCTATAGTATCCTATATCTGAAACTGGAAACATATACCTGAAACTATACTTGGAATTATATATCTTTGATACTTGTTTAATGTATAAACAAATGACTGAAATCCTTGTTCTGTGGTATAATGGTTGAGTGACTACGGACAATTTATTTTCCTTCTCTAAACTTTAGTTTCTTCATATTTAAAATGAGAGTTTTGGTCTGGTTAATCTTTAAAATTCCTTTCAGCTCTAAATTTCTATGATATAATAATAATAATAATATAATAATGATAATGTTAGTTGAGTACTCTTTGTGCTTTGTACTTCGATTTACACAATAATGCCACTTAACTCTTAAAACCACTCCATGACAAAAAACTTATGTGGAAAGCAGCTAATAGCTAATAATTATTTTGATCTTTTTCAGCACCAGATGCTATTTTTAGCTCATTTTAATACTCATCTCTATCCAGTGAGGTACAAAGAGGTTTAATTCATTCAAGGTCACATAGATAGTAAAGGGTGGAGCCAGAACTTGAACCCAAGTGGTCCAATTTCAGAGCCCAAATACTTAATCATATTGTTTTAAGGTCAAGTATAACATGTTATACTGATGTTTTATGCCTATTCTGTTCAGTTAAACCAGAGTTCAGGCTTCTTTATGGCTACCACCATCTTTTTTATTTCCAATTCATAAAAAGTATTTGTACCCCAATACCATAGCCTTTAAATTTCTTTCCACTGTAGTCCCAAGCATATCTTAAACTGCTAAAAGTTGTTGATTCAATAAATCTTCTATGATACCTACCACTCAGTCATTTAAAAACTGGAAGTTATACCGGCATTAGTGGTGTTTCAAAGATTGGGAATGGAGAAATGTTTTTTAAAGTCATGTCTGATATATGGTGGGTGGATGTTGGCTTGCTCTGAGAAATTTAGCTGAAAACTCAAGAATTACTCAAATATTTGAACTGGTTAGGTTTTAATGTTCTGGAAAACTGACCTCAGAAAGACATTAATCAAACCCATGGAGAATGAGGAAGACAAGTTTCAGATGGTATGGACTCATGTCTTTTATTTTTGTTTTAATCTTTTTAGTCTCAAGCTCAAGAACTCTGAGACTTCATTTCTGAATATCTATTATGACTAAGAGTATATTAGTTGTATATCTGTATGGGAAACTTGAGTGAAATTAAAGGTAATTTTCTAAATTAACATTTTTATTTAATAAAATTGAGGTGTTGTGAGGATATAACATGGTATGAGTTTTGAGCATAGTCATCTATTCTAATGGAATCTACTGAGTATCTTACCAGTACTTCAGTTCAGTCAGCCTATAGGTTCATATTATATGAATGTTGGTGATACTGTATAGGGCAGTGTTAAAGAGAAATAAAATACTAAAAGGCGAAATATTGAGCACTTAGTAGGAAAAGTGTTATTATCAAGCAGGGGACCCGATAAAATACAGAGTCTAGACTCTGGGAGATGAGATTTTAGAAAGAAGAATGAAGTGAGTCTTTTAAAGCTAAAAAGTGTCCATTATCTCAGTCTCATATTAGAAGATCAATGTCTTTGAGTGATGCTAATTGGTTGGTGGTGCCTGGACTTATCCCTTAGGTAAGTATAGGTTCGTGGAAGGTGTCCTGCTGCATGTATGGATTACTAGCCTCAGGGGCATGGCGGCCAGCTGCCTCTGCTATGTATGTGATATACTGCTGTAACATTAGTCCACCTGCCCAGTGTAGGTAGGTTAAGCGACCAGTTCAAAACTTACCAGGAGTGAGCCTACAGAGTCTAACCTGGGAGTAAGAAGTCCTGGATTCTAGTCTTTTTTTAAAAAAAATTACAGTTGAAAATATTATTTTATTTTAGTTTCAGGTGTACAACATAGTGGTTAGACATTTATAAAATTTATGAAGTGATTCTCCTGGTAAGTCTAGTACTCACCTGGCACCATACACAGTTATTACAATATTATTGACTACATTCTTTATGCTATACTTTACATCCCCATGATTATTTTTTAACTACCAATTTGTACTTATTAATAACTTCAACGTTTTAACCCAGCTCCCCACCCCCACTGCCATCTGGCAATTATCAGTTTACTTTCTGTATCTATCTGTTTCTGTTTTGTTTGTCTGTTTATATTGTTCTTTAGGAGACAAATATGAATGAGATCATATGGTATTTGTCTTGGTCTGATTTATTTTACTTAGCATTATACCCTCAAGGTCCATCAATATTGCTGTAAAAGGTAAGATTTCATTCTTTTTATGGCCGAGTAATATTCCATTGTATATAAGTACCACTTCTTCTAATCTTCTATTGATGGACACAGGTTGCTTTCATATCTCAGCTATTGTAAATAACACTGCAATAAATACAGGGGTGCATATATATTTTGTAATTAGTGTTTTGGAATTTTTCAGATAAATACACAGAAGTAGAATTGATAGGTCATAAGACAGTTCTATTTTCAATTTTTGAGAAACCTCCTTACTGTTTTCCATAATGGCTTTACCAATTTGAAATTCCATTAACAGTAAATGAGGGTTCTCTTTTCTCCACATTTTTGCCAACACTTTTTTGCTGATTTATTGATGATTGCCATTTTGACAGTTATGAGGTGATATCTTATTGTGGTTTTAATTTGCTTTCTCTGATGATTAGTGATTCTGATCATCTTTTCATATGTCTATTGGCCATCTATATGTGTTCTTTGGAGAAATGACTATTCGGGTCCTCTGCCCATTTTTAAATTGAATTATTTGAGGGTTTTTTTTTTTTGGTGTTGAGTTGTATGAATTCTTTATAATTTTTGGATATTAACCCCTTATCAGATGTATCATTGGTGAATATCTTCTACTATTCAGTGAGTTGTATTTTTGTTTTGTTGATGGTTTCCTTTTCTGTGCAAAAACTTTTAGTTTGGTGTAGTCCCATTTCTTTATTTTTTCTTTTGTTTCCCTTGGCCAAGGAGACATATCAGAAAAAACAATACTAAAAGCAATGTCAGAGTTTGCTGCCCATGTTTTGTTTTAATAGTTTTATGGTTTCAGGACTCACGTTTAAGTGTTTAATCCATTTTGAGTTTATTCTTCTATATAGAGTAAGAAGGTGGTCCAGTTTTTTTTCATGTATTTGTCCAGTTTTCCCTATACCATTTATTGAATAAATTGTTTAACCTCATTATGTGCTCTTGGTTCCTTTGTCATAGATTAATTTATCCCATAGGTGTGGGTTTATTTCTGGACTCTCCATTATGTTCCATTGATCTATGCCAGTATCATGCTGTTTTGATTACTATAGTTACGTTGTATAGTTTGATATCAGGTATTGTGATACCTCCAACTTTGTTCTTTCTTCACAAGATTGTCATGACTATTTGGGGTCTTTTATGGTTTTATATCAATTTTTTGGATTATTTTTTCTAGTTTTGTAAAAAATGTCATTGGTATTTCAATAGGGATTGCATTGAATCTATAGATTACTTTGGGTAGTGTGGACATTTAATGGTCAGTTCTTCCTGTCCTAGAACACAATATATGGTTCCATTTATTTGTATCTTCTTCAATTTTTTTTTTCAGTGTCTTATAATTTTCTGAGTACAGGTCTTTTATCTCCTTGGTTAAATTTATTCCTAGGTATTTTATTTCATTTTTTTATGCAATTATAAATGGGATTGTTTTCTTAATTTCTGTTTCTGAAAGTTTGTTATTGGTGTATAAAAATACAACCAATTTCTGAATATTAATTTTGTATCCTGCTACTTTGCTGTATTGGTTTTAATAGATTCTTGGTGGAATCTTTAGAGTTCTCTCTATGTGGTATTATGTCACCTGCAAATAATGATAGTTTTGCTTCTTCCCTTTTAATTTGGATGTCTTTTGTTTCTTTTTCTCGTCTGATTACTGTGTCTGGGACTTCCAATTCTATGTCGAATAAAAGTACTGATAGTGGAAATCCTTGTCTTGTTCCTGATCCTAAGGAAAACACTTTTAATTTTCCGCAGTGAGTATGATATTAACTATGAGTTTGTTATGTATAGCATTTATTATATTGAGGTATGTTTCCACTATTTTCACTCTGTTGAGAATTTTTATTATAAATGAATGCTGGATTACCTCAAACCCTTTTCTGCATCTATTGATATCATTATGATATTTATTTTTCATTTTGTTTATGTGGTGATCCATGTTAACTGATTCCTACCTTGAATCCCAGGAATAAATCCCACTTGATTGTGGTGTGTCATCTATTTAATATATTGCTGAATTTAGTTTGCAGATAACTTGTTGAGAATTCTTGCATCTATCTTCATCAAGGATACAAGCCTATAGTTTTTATTTTTATTTTTATTTTTGTAATGTCTGTTCACACTTTTGGAATCAAGTAATGCTGACCTCAGTGAATGAGCTTGGGAACCTTCTCTCCTCATGAATTGTTTGGAATGTTTTGAAAAAATAAGCATTAGTTTTTCTTTGAATGTTTTGTAAAATTTACCTGTGAAGCCATTTGGTCTAGGACTTTTGTTTGTTGGGAGTTTTTTTGATTACTGATTCAATTTCATTAATAGTTTTCTGTCTCCAGATTTTCTGGTTCTTCTTGATGAATTTTGGAGGATTGCATACTTCTAGAAGTATGTCTATTTCTTTCAGATTGTCTAATGTGTTGGCATAATTCTTTATAGTATTTTCTTATAATTTTTTGTATTTCCGAGGTGTCGGTTGTCCCTTTCTTCTTTCATTTCTAATTTTATTTATTCTAGTCCTCTCTCTTTTTTTTTAGGTGAGTCTGGCTAACGATTTATCTATTTTGTTAATGTTTTCAAAGAACCAGCTCTTGGTTTCATTGATCTTTTGTATTTTTTTCCACTCTATTTTATTTATTTATCCTTTCTCACCTTTATTTTTTTTCTTATTCACTTTAGGCTTTATTTGTTCTTCTAATTCCTTTGGTTGTAAGGTTAGATTGTTTATTTGAGATTTTTCTTGTTTCATGAGGTAGGCCTGCATTGCTACGAACATACCTCTTAGGGGTGCTTTCGCTATGTTCCATAGACTTGAGATTATGTTTTTATTTTCATTTGTCTCGAGATACCTTTTGGTTTCTTTCTTGACGTCATTGTTAACCCATTCATTGTTTAGTAGCATGTTATTTAGCCTCCATGTGTTTGTGTTTTTCAGCCATCTTTTTTTGTAATTGATTTCTAGCTTTATATCATTGTGATTGAGGAAGATGCTTGACATGATTTTGATGTTCTTAAATTTATTTAGACTTGTTTTGTGTCCTAACATGTGGCCTATATTGGAAAAAAATTCCATGTAGACCCGAAAAAAATGTATATTCTGCTACTGGGGATGAAATGTTAAAAAAATATCAATTAAATCCATCTGATCTAATATGTCATTTATAGCTGCTGTTTCTTTGTTGATTTTCTTTTGGGAAGATCTGTCCATTGGTGTCAATGGGATATTAAAGTTTACTAATATGACTGTATTACTGTAAATCTCTCCTTTTATGTCTATCAATATTTGTTATATATATTTCGGTTCCTCTTTTAGGTGCATTAATGTTTACAAGAGTTATTTTCTCTTGTTTAATTGATCTCATTACCATTATAAAATGTCTTTTTAAAATTTTATATTGTAGCCTTTGCTTTACAATTTATTTTGTCTGGTATAAATATTGCTATCCTAGCTTTTTTCCCCCCATATCCATTATTATAAAATATCTTTATCCATTTCTTTATATTCAATTTGTTTGTGTCTTTCAATATTTTGGTTGGGACATTTAATCATTTACATTTAAAAGAATTGCTGATAAGTATGTAATTATTGTCATTTTATATTCATATTTTTTATTTTTTCTTCTTTTTCTTAAAGAAGGCCCTCTAACATTTCTTATAATACTGGTTTGGTGGTTATAAACTCCTTTAGATTTTTTGTTTGTTTGTTTGGGAAGCTCCTTATCTGTCCTTCTATTCTAAATGATAGCTTTTCTGGGAACAGCATTCTTGGTTATAAGTCCTTGCTTTTCATGACTTTGAATATTTCATGCTAATCCCTCTGGCCTGCGAAGTTGAGAAATCACTTAAGAAATAACATCTTATGGGAGCTCCTTTGTAGGTAACTAACTGCTTTTATCTTGTTGCTTTAAAAATTCTCTGTCTTTAACCTTTGGCATTTTAACTATGATGTGTCTTGGTGTGGGTCTCTTTGTGTTCTTTTTGTTTGGGACTCTCTGTATTTCCTGAGTTTGTATGTCTATTTCCTCTGTCAAGTTAGGGAAGTCTTCCAACATTATTTCTTCAAATAGATTTTCAACCCTTGCTCTCTCTCGTCCCCTCTGGTAACCCTATAATGTTATAATGTGAATGATGGTATGCTCGATATTGTCCCAGAGGCCCTTTAAACTATCCATATTTTTTTTTAATTCATTTTTCTTGTTGCTGTTCTGATTGGGTGTTTTCTGCTATCTTATCTTCTAAATCATTGATTCGGTCCTCTGCTTTTTCTAATCTACATTTGATTTCTTCTAATGTATTCTTCATTTCAGTTATTATAGTCTTTTATTCTGGCTGGTTTTTTTAATGTTTTCTATCTTTATGTTTATGTTTTTAAATTTTTTTTAAGGTTTTCACTGAGTTCATCTACTTTTCTTCTAAGTTCATTGAATATTCTTATAACCAATGTTTTGAACTCATGCATCTGATAGATTGCTTGTCTCCATTTTGTTTAGTTCTTTTTTTGCAGCTTTGTTCTGTGCTTTCATTTAGGACATGATTTTTGTTATCCAATTTTGACTGCCTCCCTGAGTTTGTTTCTATGTATTATGTAAGGCTGTTATATTTTTCAGTCTTAGTAAAGTGGCCTTATGTAGTAAGTGTCCGGAGGGGCCCAGTGGCACAGTCTTTCCTGGTCACTTGAGCCAAGTGCTCCAGGTGTGCCTTTTGTATGGGTTGTGCATGCCCTCCTATTATAGTTGAGCCTTGGTTACTGTTTGCTCATCAGTGAAAGGGATGGACCCTTGGGCTGATTGGTTGTGAAGACTGGCTGGTGAGAGGCTGACTCTACTGAGTAGGATTTTCTTTAGCAGAGCCATGGTGCCTGCCCAGTCTGCCCTTTGGGTGGTGTCTTCAGATGCATTCCTGGGTGGCACTCAGGCTCAGTCTGAAGCTGATCTCCAGGGTGTTGGCCCTGGAGCTTCCTGAAAGGGGCCTCACCACAGGCCAAGTCTAGCCACCACCTGTGCTCTGCCTCAGGTCACTTGGCAAGAGTTACCAAGCAATCTGAAGATGACTACCATCTGTGCTGGGTTCGAAGTACCTCAAGAGGCCAAGTTGTGAAGTGAGGTTGGCTGCCACTAGTGTTGGGCTCAGGGCTTGTTAGAAAGAGGTTTAGTGCATGTCAAGGTCAGGTGTTACTTGTCTGGGTTTTGCAAACCTCTGAGATATTTTAGGGAAGTCCACAGCATGAGCCAAGATAGGCCATTTTTATGGAAAATTCACTCTAAATGTCTTGGGTTGGCCTGCAAGTTGGGTGAGGCAGGGTCTCAGGGATTGACCAGAGCAGGTCTTCTAGTGTTAGCCAGGTTGATGGAGACTCAGACATAACAGCTCCCTGTGTGTACGCACTGGGATGGGGGAAGACCCATTAAAATAACAATGGATTCTACTAGCACTTCTATCTGGGAGAAAGCTGCCTCTTCAGCCTTCAACCTGAAGCCAGACTATTCAGTTCCTGCCATATATCCCTGGTACCTCGTAAGTTGTTGCTCTAGCATTGGAGATCAGAGGAAGTCCGTTAGCAAGTAGGTTTGCATGTGGACTTTTTAAGAGGAATGTCTGCAACTCCAGCAGACCTTCATCTCACTCAGACACAATCTCCACTGGTTTTCACAGCTAGGAGTTATGGGAACTTCTTTTCTGGTCCTGATGCTAGAATGCCTGGTATGGGGCTGGGAACCCTTGCTCGTCAGAGGAACCTCTGCTGCTGACATATCCTTTTCAATTCTCAACTGCCACATGTGAGTGTAAGACCTGCCCATTTTACATCTTTGTCTTTTCTACTAGTCTCAACATGGCTTCTTCTTTATATTCTTAGTTATAGGACATCTGTTTAGCTACTTTTCAGATGGTTTTCCAGGTTGATTGTTCTGTAGTTTAGTTGTCGTTTTGATGTAATGTTAATGAGGCAAGCTCAGTGTTCATCTACTTCACCAACTTGATTGGAACTTTGGGTTCTAGTCTTGGTAATGTCATTGACTTAGGTGTGTGAATTTGGGCTCACATAAAACTTCCCTATGCTTTTAATTTGTAAAAAGACACAATGGACACAGATCTACAGGAAACCACTTTATATTCTGCTATAGGTTCTGTCGAGGTATTTCAAGAGTGACCACAATGCCCTCCTCCACCCTGCACATCTCCTATCCAACAAAAGTATTTCTGCATATCACTTATTTTACCTAGGCTTCTTTTTATTTAGAGTTTTTTTTTAAAGTTTTCAGTTCTTAAATCATTTAATAAAATTTAGTTAGAAACTATTTAGTTTAACTATTTAAAAAATTAATCGTAGTGAGTTAAAACATCATTTAAGAGGGTTCTGAATGGAAGGAGATAAGAGTTTATATTTAATTCTTTTCCTTCTAGCTTTTTAGGACTGGTTTGTTGACATGCCAATGTGCATATTTCAGAGCCTGGGACTGCATGTGAATTAACTTTTGTGAATTTCAGGCTTATCCTGAGAAATGTATGAAAGACATCCTGTTTACATAAAGAAAATACTTTGCACTTTGCTTTTCTTTAGTAAATATCATTTAAAAGAAAGACAACATCATTTCCTCTGAAAGTTATCCTTTCTTCATTGCTCAAAATAAATTTCTATTGAGCTCCTTGTGAAAAGAATGAAAGAAAGTGAAAGAAAATCACAAAGATTATATCTATTCAAAGCACTCAGTGTCCCATCTGAGCTTTTGGGGAGTTGTAAACATTTCTAGCCAGCCCAAGTGAAGCAGAGCCTCAAGAGAAATGGTACTATTAGCACACCTATGTTTTATTAAGGCAACTAAATGGAATTTGTGTGTGTCAGGCTACTAGTGATTTAGCAAGAAATATGTATATCACAAAAATCATTGATTGTATTTCATGGAAATTAAAGTAGAGGTCCACATTTCTGCTCAAATGCTTCTTACTAAAGTAGGCAAATCCCATTAAGGTGAGTATTCTCTTTATGCATTTTCCTATTATCTTAATCTAACCATCTTCTCCTTGAGATTTTCTTAGTGAGTTTGTTTATATCTCCATAGGCGTCTTTCACAATTCTAGATAAGAGCCATAAGGATACTGTTCTAAATGGGATGCAAATAAACAGAGCATTAGGAAGGCTTAATCTGGCTTAGTGCCATCTTGGGTAAGTGCTAGCTTTAGTTTTAAGCAACTATCTTCTGACAGACACAATATTTGGCAATGAAGAGTAAATATAAAACTATGAAATACTGTAGTATTCTATAATCATGGGGGAAAAGATGAGTTAGGTACTCTCTCTCCTTCAGGGATTTTATGTGGGTGCCCCTGTTATCTCTTGCTGAATAATAAACCACCCCAAAGCTTGGTGACTTAAAACAATGATCATCATTTATTTGCTTATGACTCTGCAATTTTGGCAGTTTAGTGGGATCATCTAGGTCTCTTCTCTGCTCCAGATAATGTTTAGGGGCTTTCACAGGGATGACATGAATTGTTGAGGCTAAAACAGCTCTAGCTAAATAGGAATAACTTTCTTTGTATATCATCTCAGGGTCTTTCTACATAGCTTCTCCAGGATGGTGATCTCAAGGTAGTTATACTTCTTATATGGTATATTCAGGGATCCAAGAGCTACTGCTTCATGAAGCTTGGGTTGAAGCTAAAAATCTTTTTCTAACCTGTTCTCAGAAGTCTATTGTTCAAGCAAGTCACTAAGGCCAGACCATATTCAAGGGGAGGGAAATTGGTTTCTAGCTCTCACTGGCAATAACAAAGAATCAGCAAAGCACCCAGCATATTATTTATATTTCCCTCAATGTTCACAACCACTCTTGGATGAGAATGTTACATATGAGAAAACTGAGCTGTGATGGCTCAAGTAACTTTCTGGAGCAACTCAGAGGGTAAATAGTAGAGTAAGGATTCAAACTTTGAATTCTGATCTTGCGAGAAGAGACCTTCTGGATCTTTTGTTCAATTTATTTAATGTACAGATTGGAAACACAAACAAAAAACAACTTAGTTCCAAAGAAAGGGAAAGAAAGCCTGTTTGGTATCATATACTTTGTCAACAGAATTAAATGCCCAGAAAGTTAAGCAAACACCATGATTCTAGGCTTCTTAGACAGTTCCGAGAAAGGGGCTTTGAAAGAGTTAATGGAAGCAAAACTTTCCAGGCTGGGCAACATTAGGTTGGATGATTTCAGATGATGTAATAAGTAGATCAGGGAGTCCTCAGCCCCTGGGCCCTCAGACCAGTACTAGGCCACACAGGAGAAAGTGAGTGGCTTGGGGAGTTAGCAAAGCTTCTTCTGTATTTGCAGTCACTCCCTAATGCTATCATCACTACCTCAGCTCCACCTCAGATCATCAGCCATTAGATTTTTATAGGAGCACCAGTCCCTGGTGCCCAAAAGGTTGGGGACTGCTGCTGTATATGTTCAAAAGACCCTAGTGGTATTTTACTCTCCAACACTGTCAGTTCTAGAAAACTTATAGAAACACTGGGAATAGATACTCAAATGATTTTGACCTCAAGTCGAAGTACTTGAAATAAAATTATTTCGCACTGCAATCTAAAATGTTATATTCTGTCTAAATGTATTTTAAATGATCACACTAACAAATTTGAAACTCAAAATAGATACTATATCTTTTTTTTAAAAAAAGTTTTATTCTGTTTTGTGCTAGAGAGAGTTACTAAGGATGCCATTGTGTTTAGATTTATCAGTATTTAACCATTGGATGGGAGAAAAAGTCTCTTTATAAAAAGGAATTACACTTTTTTATTTCAAGAGGTGGACTTGTGTCATACTATTGATATGGATACACACTATGGGTTTATGGCAAAGAAAATCAAGTTTTTTCTTTCAATGAAAGAAGGTAGAAGCCTACGCAATACTATGTATATTTCAGGAAGAGAGATAAAAGAGAAAAGAGAGCAAGTGAAAGAGTCAGCCTCTGGCTATCAAATGACTTCTTTTTAAGAAAAAAAAAATCTATGACATAAGAGATATTGCCAGGGCTTTTATACCTCCTGAAGTTGTTGAAAACTCCAGAAACATAGATGATTGAGGAAGTACAATCTCAAACAAAGAAGTCCATTTGTAATTACTATGTAAACTTGGGAAAAATTTAGAATAGATTAATAATTGCCTGCAGTTGTTAAAAATTTGTGAACCAGATGCCTAAATGTATGAAGGGGTTTTGTAGTGAGTAGGGGTGTGTGTGTGTGTGTGTGTGTGCGCGTGCGTGTATTCAGTATGTATATTTCTTCCTATCTACTTAAAAGCGTGGTTAATTTCTTTTGTAATAATTAATCATACTAGTTACTTTTTGCTCCACTTTTCCAAAAAAATACTCATTTTTTTAAAAGGTAAATGAGGAACAAAATAACCAGCTTGCCTTTAATCACAATGTGAATCCACGAAATTGGAACAATAAAACCAAAGCTAACATATTACTGGAGACTTATAGTTGGCTTACTTTAATTGCAGACCAAATACATAAGAAACAATAGGCAACCTCACAGTGCAAACCCATAAAGAAATAAATGCCATCTTGCTTTTTTATAGGTCAGTCCCCATATTTATGTAATCTTTAGAGTATGGTCTAAGGAGATCAGTTACCTGCTTTATGTGGAACCTATGTGGAAGGTAGGGGTGAAAAGGAGACAGGAAGAAAAAGGTAAGAGAATAAGGAGTAAAATTACTGTACAGAGCAAATTTACCTTGGTTCATAAGACTTGGAAGCCAAAATGCATTTCTTCATCCTTTAGGAAAATTCATAAAACCATTAGAATCTACAGATTTCAAACTATATAAAATTAGTTTTTGGAAGTTTTTCCTTTTGAAAACTGAGTTAATGCTTTCCTTTAGCTCCAATCTAATGCACTCTCTAGCTACAAAATTAAGACACACTAAAATTTCTGGGACATTGCAGACTTCGTGGGAGTCTGCGTTTCAAGCTATGGGCTATCTCAGGAGGGAAATGCAAGGCTCAAGGCAAGTTAATGGTCTCAGCTAAAACTGACCCCACAAGTTGGATGTCAGAGGTTCTTCAACTCTTTTTCTAAGGGTGAGGTGACTTCTGTTTTCCCCTACAGCTACCTTGCCCCTCCATACACAGACGTATACACTCTGCCAACACTTCCAATTGGAAAACTATCAAACAAGCATGCTGCACAATCAGATGACTGTTCCCAATGAAAATTAGAAGAATTATATAAGACCTTTTTTATGTTTACTCTTACGTTTCTAAAAAAGGATGTATTCTAATGAGCCTGGAGGAGAGGAAGTAAGCATGATTTGGGTTATACAGTGTCATTCACAACTTCCACACACATTCTTTTCAAGCACATTAGAGTTTGGTGGGCGTTTCTTTATGTAAATTATTGCCTATTCTTCCTGCTCCTCCTTTAACCTTCAAATCCCCCTGACAAGGCTGACACTTTAATTCTCAATCCCTTGGTGAGAATAAATTATGGAGGAAGGGTCAGAGCAGGAATTGGCCTTTAAACTGTTGAATTTTGCTGAAAATTTCACCTGCGTTTATGCATGGAAGCTGTTTTATTTTTCATCTACCTTTGAAAAGGCTGGAGTGCTTTTACTCTGCAATTTGAGAGCTATTATCTCTGCTCTTCAAAAAACCAGATTATCCAATAGGAAGCTCTGATTCAGATTATCATAGGTATATTTGTTTTGGCTCTGAAGGCAGCACATCTTTTCCCTATGTCATATTCAGAGGGTTATTTAGAGGGTTCTAAAATTTTGTTCTTTCCTCCTCTGAGACCCAGAGCAGTACCTTGAACATAAGTATTGTTCCCGGAGGAAAGAGATAATAGGATTATTGTACATTTTAAAATAGTTGTTAAGCAGTTGACTCTAATTGCCTCCAGAAGGCTGTTTGAGGCAGTGCTTGTGCTTTGGGAGTTGGAAGGAGGCCTTATAATGCCCTTCCATTAGTATACCTGCCACACAGATTTTTGTTAGCATATTGTGTTCTAAGAAGCCACATTCTCTAGCAAAGTGTCCCCTGGGGACGGGGGTACAAGGAAATGTGAACTGGTTGGAATTTTGTGCCTTTCTCCTGCTTCAACCAGAGAAGACCCCTTTATATTTTTATATACATATTTGGAAAAAAAGAGTTTAGCTGTTTTTTTTTTTGAAGTTAAAAAATTATTAGAATATAAAATAAGATTGGAACTCATAACCTCTAGCCCCAAGGCCATTAGCCCCAAGGGCATTTGACACAGAATAAGAATGTTCTGTGAGTCAAGCTGAAGGACAATGATGAACATTTACCAAAGGAGAGTTCTCAGTAGATAGAGCGGGTCCTAGGGCAGCTGAGCTAATGCTCACCTGGGTTTTGTGTGCTAAGGGTTAGGGGTAGGGGTGGTAGACTTTTGTGGATTCGAATAGAAACAGGTTATGAGGAAAGGGACCTGCTACCTATCACATTAGTTGTGCCTTTTCAATTCTTTTCTGACCACACGTATGCCTTTCTTATTTCCACATTCCCTTCATTCATGATGGACAAGTAGGTTGATTAGGTTCTGAGACTTTCTGGAATAGCTATAAAGTGATTATGAAGGATTTTACCAGAGTAAAATAATTATTAAAAAAGAATTCTGATTCTTACCAGGATTAAGTGATGTGTTTCTGTACTAGGGTTTATGGACCCATTCAGTCAGTGTTGCTTTAGAAAAATAGTAAAAGAAATAAGTTAATCAAATTCTACTTTTTTTAAAAAAAAAACTTTTAATCTCATAACATTATTTAAAGACATCCAGGATATAAGAGCACTTTGATCTAATTTCCTTCCTTCAGACATTTGGTTCAGGTTGCTCCTGATGGGCTTGACTAGGGCACAATGGATATTGCCAGATTCAAAAAAAAACAGGACAACTCTGTATCTTCTGCTGAATAGTTGGACATTTAGATGATAAAAAATTTATATCTGGGATTTCCTTTTTTATTTAAATGCACTATGCGAAGAGACAATTTAATGGGAAGGGATTCTCTAAATTTCACATGTAACCCTTGTCAAGGAATATAACATCAAGCTGGATAGGCCTTCTTAAGGTGATCTGGATTAAGAATATCCTTTCTTGCAACACGTTTCCTTTGCTTCTTAGTATCTCCAGAAGTCTGGTGTCATTTAAATAGTTTTAAAAAATTTACTCTAGGGCAAAAACTTTAAACTGAGACTGACCTGTATAAATTAGGGCATATCATCACCCCATGTAAAGGAGTTATGGTTTACCAGACCAGGCATATAGAGAATGAAAGATATTTCGTTTAGGGGAAACTGCATGAGTAAATATACAGAAGGGGATATGTGCTGTGCTCTGTGTGTGTGTGTGTGTGTGTGTGTGTGTGTGTGTGTGTGTCTGTGCATGCATGTGAAAATGAGTCTTGGTTTGGTAGGCCACCAACTGTCAATTATTCAATTATTGAATAGTAGGAGAAAAACATGTACTTTGTTTTGTTTAAACTTTCTACTAAATTATAATTTAGATATGAAAAGACACAAATCATAAGTGTAGAGCCTACACTTATTTTCACCAGTGATATAACAATTGAATCAGCACCCAGAACAAGAAACAAAACATTCCCAGGATATTAGATGTCCCTCTCCTGATTCTGACCAGCCAATATTTCCTGTGAGAAAAACCACTGCACTGAATCCAAGCATTAGCAATTAATTCTGCCTCCTTTTTGTACTTTATGTACATTAAATTTTGCAGAATGCAGTTTTATGTGGCCTGACTACTTTCATCCAACATCATTTTCCTGAGATTCATCCATGTCATTGAATGCAGTTGTATTCATAGCATGATTACACAAAAATGTATTTATCCATTATATTCTTGGTGGATGTTTGATGCCAAATGAATGAACATTTTAAAATATGTCTTTGATTTAATATAGACACATTTCTGTTAGTTATATACTTAAGGGTAGTTATATGTGTTTGTAACTTCAGCTGAAATGGCAAACAGTTCTCCCCAAATGGTTCCACTAATTATCATCCCCATAAGTAGGTTTAAATGTTCCAGTTTAAATGCTCCACTTTTGCACCATTACTTGATATTTTCTGTCTTTTTTATTGAGCCTTTCTGGTGGGATATCCAATGGCATTATAGTGATTTTCATGTCCATTTTCCTGATGATGAATGAAGTTTAGTATATTTTCATAGATTTACTAGACATTTAGATATTCAAGAAATGCCTATTTAATTTTTTTTTATTTTCCAATGAACATCTAAATTATTTTTTTATTGATTTGAGAAACTTTTAAGCATTTTATTTTGAAATAATTTTGGATTTATAGAGTTTCCAAAAATAGTAGAGTTATCATATAATCTTCATCTAGCTTCCTCTAATATTAATATCACACGACTATAACATAATAACTAACACCAAAAAATTAACATCGACACTACATCATTAATTAACCTAAAAATTCTATTAGAATTTCAGCATTTAGAGTGATGTTTTTCAAACATCACATAATGGCCCATTAATGGAATGATTCTTAACTTTAACTACACATTATTATCACCTGGGAATATATATACGCGAGCGCGCGCACACACACATACACACACATATACAATATTACATATATAGTAAATATTTAATGTGTCCAGCATGATTTGATATACCTAGACATGGTGAAATGATTACTATAGTCAATCTAATTAACATATCTCCTTACACAGTTACCATTGTGTGTGTGTGTATTGAAGACACCTGAACTGTTCTCTCTTAGCAAATTGTCAGCACTCAACATGGTATTACTAACTACAGCCATCATGTAGTACATTAGCCTTTTAGATTTATTCATTTTACATATCTGCAACTTTGTACACTTTGACCAACATTCCCCATTTTTCCCACTGCCTTGTCCCTGGTAACCACTATTCTACTCTCTGATTCTACATATCAGATTTTTTAGGTTCCACATATAAGTGAGATCATGCAGTTTTTTCTTCCTGTGTCTGTCTTATTTCATTTAGCATAATGTTGAAGATCTCTTTACATATTCTGATTATTATTCCTCTATCAACATGTATGTTTTGTATATAAGCCACTCTGTGGTTTGCTGTTTTACTTTCTTAATGGTTCTTTTGATGAATATAAGTTCTCAGTCTTAAGGTAGTTTAATTTCTTTCTGGTTCTTGTTTTTAAAATCTTTGTCTATCCTAAGGTCATGAAGTTATTCTCATATTTTCTTATGTTTCTTATCTTCACCTTTAAAAGCATACTGAGGGACAAACAGGATTTTGAGATCAGAGGCACATCCATGCAGGATGACTTGTAAAAAGAGGTTAGAGACAGGAATACTAGCTAGGAGGCTATAATATTCACCTGGATATCAGGTATAAAATAAGCTTAGCCTAGGAGAATAAGGGTGGGAAGAGAAGGAGAAATAGAAACAAGAGCTGTGTTAAGGATGTGGCAGAACCTCTTGCCTGATTGAATGAGAGAGGAATGGATACGAGAAGTTACTATAACTTTGAGACTGGCTTGAATCTTGAGAGAATATGAATATGTTTATATTGCAGGATTCACCCTTTTTAGAAATATATTTTGTGAAATACTGCGGCCTCTATTTTCATAAAGATGTTGAGTAAATATTTGTCACGTGCAGAGAACATAACTAGTAAGAGTATCATCCTATTTTAGAAAGTATGATCTTGGAGCAAGAAAGAACTGAAGAAAGTCTACTGGGGGAAACTGTAGATCCTAATCTGAAAGACATGTGAAGAGGAACCATCCAGCCATCTATTGTGATGAGTAGATATATTGCTGACTGGAACAGGGAACTGACACAAATGACCTTGTGAGCTCTCTAACAACAGCTTTAGTGAGTTCTCATCTGCCTTGCAACTTGTGGCTGAGTCACGTAGGCTATTTAACATTGTTAAGTCAACATCTGTTTAATGACAAGAATGGCTAGATTTGCCAAGTTTACTTTTCCAAAGCAGTTTTTGTAAATTTTGCTGAAAGTTCTGCTCACTCCCCTGAAATACAGTCATCATATTTGAATGGCTATGTTTTGGGATTTTCAATTGTGCAGACTGCAACATAGTAATGTCATTAGGGAACTATTTGTATAAAGTTTTCAGAGAATAAAGCTTGGAGTTTAGTTTTTTTTTTTGTTACTTTTTACTGTGTCCCAGCAGAAGATGTGTTTCCCTGATTTTAGTAAACAATTTTCACCATCAGATTGAGATAGAGGTAAAAGCACCCCTGCCCTTAGCTAGGTCAGGATGTTACAGCCAAAGAAAAAATTCACTAATTTCTACTAGTAGCTGTGTTTTATTCAGAGAAAGCAAAGAGGTGAGTACAGAATAAGAGATGCAGAAACTCTGATTTTTTAAAAAAAATCCTAATGTCTCTTCTGATTCTCTTATTCTTGGATGTGTTTACCTGCCTTTATTCCTGATTTGGTTTCTTTTGCAGAAGACTCTAGTTCCACAGTAGAGCTTTGTCTACAGGTTTATTTATTTTCTCTATGTCGTATTCTAAACCATGCCATCTGGGTTATAACCTTTTGGACAGCCTTGCCTTATTCTCTGCATTCCCTAACTATCCTAGAATATTGGCTTACATTTAGAAAATACTAAATAAACAGTATTTTAGAAATGGGTTGAATGGAACAAGGAAATGTGAGATCTAGGCACTGAGTCTTTTGTGATATGGCCCAAACTTACATAATTACCCTTAACTCTGACCATAGACTAAGCTTATCCCTTAATCACAATGGCCAAATTGCCATTCCTGGAAATTTCCTCATATATATCTTATAATGTGCACCTGTAATTGTATCTGAAAGTAGACAGAGATTGGCATAGAAAAAATATTTTTGGTAATAATAGCTAAAAATGTCCACATTTGATTAAAAATATAAACTAAAGTACCAAGAAAGCCAATGAACCACAAATAAAATAAGCATAGGGAAAATCACGTTTCTCACCTCAGTGATTTGACACATTTCTGTTCCTTCAGCTAGGGTGAACTTTTCTTTTCAAGGCAAAAGCCTCCAGTAAACACTTCACCAAAAAGAATATCCAAGTGCCTGATAATTATAATTAAAGTATTCTGCATTATTATTTACCAAGACATGTAAATTAAAATACTACATCTCTATATAATGGCTAACATTAACAAAACTAACAATATTAAGTATTAGTGAGAATGTGAAGTAAATTCTATTACATTGTTGGTGAGTAAATTGATATAACTGCTTTGAGAAAGCTGATTGGTACTATCTAAACAAAGCTAAACACACATATTCTATAATTCAGTAGTGAATATCTACCAAAAAGAAATGAATACCTATGTCTATCAATAGACATTTACAAGAATGTTCACAAAAACTGGAAACAACTCAAATATCTGTCAATAGTTGAATGGATAAACAAATTATAGGATATTCATACAATAGAATATTGCATGGCAATGAAAATAGCAAGCTAAAACTGCACACAACATGAAACTTTTAGACATAACATTAAATGAAAGGATACAGAGAAAAGAGTATGTATTGTATGATTACATTTATGTGAATGCCAAAAATAGATAAACTCATTTCTCATGATAAAGTTCAGAATAATAGTTGTCATGAAGAGGGTAGAGTGTTTGACTGGGCATAGGGCATGAGGGAGTCCACTGTCTTGCTGAAAATATTCTGACTCTTGACATAGGTGATGGTACCACAGATGTTTACATAGGTACAATTTTTTTTGAAGCTGAACACCATATTTGTATACTTATATAAGTTACATATCAATAAAAAAGAATCAAAGAATTAAAAGTAAAATTATGTAGTAGGCACGAAATCAAGTAAATACAGATTTACTAAGTAATTGTTATAAATGCCATTATAAAACAAAATCAAACAAAAAATTAGAAATAAAATATATTGGAAGA
Source organism: Rousettus aegyptiacus (assembly GCF_014176215.1). Classification (NCBI taxonomy): domain Eukaryota; kingdom Metazoa; phylum Chordata; class Mammalia; order Chiroptera; family Pteropodidae; genus Rousettus; species Rousettus aegyptiacus. Next base: position 38,686,364 of record NW_023416308.1, on the reverse strand, counting down.
ATAATTTTATTGCAAGAATATGGCTTTTTTAAACTCAGATTATATTGATATTATTTCGAAGTAGGGGTGAAAGCAAATAGCTGAAAGCGAATAAATCAGTAATTTTTTATAAAAAATGTAAAAAATATTATTTTTTAAAACTGATTTTAAGTATAGGAAATATGAGACATAGAAAATTAAAAAAATATATGTTAAGAAACCTCTAGTTGCCGGACTTGGGTTTTCTGTTAAGACACATAAAACTTTAAAAACAGCTTCTTTATTCTTAATTTCTACTAAGAAACACTAATTTTTTTTTCAAATGTTATCTTTGAGTTTGAACCCCTCCTCTGTGGTTTCTCTTCCTGAGCAGTAGACCTAAGGGTTGTGCCCATTGTCCTAGGTCCTGTCCCCGGTCTCTGTGCCTTATTGCAAATGAAATAATAAACTGGCCTGGCGGACTAAGAGAATCTGACTCTTGCTCTCCTACTGCACCCTAATTGGCTGCATTTTACTAAAAGGGTAGAGTGGGGATTATTATCTTATTTGCTGAACCTAGAGCAGGAAGGTTTTGAAAGATGTCAACAAATCAAGTTTCTCTGGCTCAAGATTACTTCTCAGGCCTACATATATTGCTCTCTTTCGTGCACAACTTAGTGTGGAGCAGGCAGCTTTTGCAGTTCTTCAGGGCACACTATGCTCTCGCCTGCTGTAATCTTGGCAGCCACAGGCAGATGAAGATACTCTTAATAAAGCTCTATCTCTTTCTTGCTGTTCTTTCCTGATTTCAAATTCAGATAGATTGAACTAATGCTCGTCTCTCTAATCTACCTCCTTAGTGAACAGTGTCAAGCCTCCAAAAATATCAGCTTTGAAGAGAACATTGTTTAATCCCAAAGACATCAAAAGGACACATGAAATCTGCAACTTTGCTGCATAACGAGGATTGTTATTATAAAAGTAAATGTAAATATTTTAAAAAATTAGAAATGAAGCATATAAGAATCATTTTATAGCAAGATATGGCTTTTCAACCTAGATTATCTTGATATTATTTGAAAGTAGTGTAGAAGAGTGAGAAAATAGGATAGAGTGAATCAGTAATCTTATATAAAAAGATGTCTACCACCTGATTTTGACTTAGGTAATTCCATATTTTAAAGTCTGTCACTTGTAATACCCTATTCCTGGTAGCAGTTCTAGAGGAGGAGTCTTACCTTTGAAATAACTCAAATCAACTTAGGAAAAAACAAACAGAAGGAAAAAATAAAAATAAGAGGGTTGTTGAAAAAATATTGTCAAACTCTAAAATAAAACAAAAAGATTTCAGGCCAGGTAGCTCCTAGTAAAACATGATTAGATCCAGAGATCCAGAAATTATCACGATGCTGTCTTTTTTTTCCTTTTTTCCCTCATCATTGTTTCTCTCTACTTGGTTTTATTGTCTGCCTCTGTGTATGTGTCTTCCTCCTTCCCTCTACCTCTCTCCCTTTCTCCCTCTCCCTCTCCCTGCCCCCTCTTCCTTCCTCTCTACCCTGATTTCTCTCATCTCCCTCTCTCTTCCCCTCCCTCTCTCTCCCTCTCCCCGTCTCTGTCCCTCACATGCCTTCCTCCCTCTCTCTCTCCTTTCCTCTCTCACTGCCTCTCTTCTGCGCTCTCTCCCCCTCCTTTTCCTCTTCTCTCTCCCTCTTTTTCCCCTTCTCTCTCTCCTTCTATCTCTCTCTCTTCTCTCTCTCTTTCTCTCCCCCCTCCTCTTTCTCTCCATTTCCCCTCCTCTCTATTCTCCCCACCCCTCTCTCAACATGCCATGATTTTTCCATTTGGTGGGAACATTGAAATTGGAACAGCAACTCCACTTTGCATCATTCTAATTCTATGAAAAGAGAAAATAATTTTATTTTTCTTTCTTCCAATGTTGATGAATACAGTTCCAGGGGAGGATTCTGACTGACAGTTTTTAGATCACATGTCCAGTCATGATAGTCAGAGGGATGAGGTACTATGGTTTACTTAGTCTGGGTTAGGGACTTGGCCTTTAGAGTGGAAAGACATGAGTTAAATTCAGATCTTAGCTGCTGCCTTCCATGCTGCCTTCCATGAAAGATATTTTGGATGGAAAAACATTTTTATGTCAAATTATTTTTCTCTCCGATACTTATATATATTGTATTGGTGTTAAGACTTGCTGAGACAGCAGACTTCACTGACTTTTTAAGCCTTTTTATTTTATTTAATTTCTACATGGGAACTATAAAAATATGTTATTTCTTATTTATTATAATTTAAAGAATTGTTAGAAAATGATTGCATAAGTTAAAAAATTTTAAACTAACTCATCTGGCATGCAGTCAGTTCTTTCAATTAATAACAATGCATTTTTTCAAATTCCTCAAGGTTTTTTTTTTACATTATTTCTTTGATATTTATTTATTTCAATTTTTCTTGTTTTTCTATTAAAAATACTGAAAATGTACTTTCACAATCTAATAAAAACACTTATTCTAAATTTGCTAATGATTTTGTACTTCTAAGTTACACACCAGCAACATTCTCATTAAAGTCAAGAATAAAACAAAGATGCCTGCTAACACTATTGAAAATTCCCATTTTCCCCACAAAGTTCTAGCCAATAAAACAACAGAAATAAGTAATAAAACTATGAGAAAAGAGGTTAGTATTCCTAATTATACCTCCAAATGGTTTTCTCTATTTTAAAAGTTTTCTAAATCTTCCTAAAACTGTCCTCTGATCACACATCACTTTCTCACTCAAAAAAATCTGCAGTTATTTCCTATTGTCTAGAGCATCTGTTTCCAAATACACACACACACACACACACACACACACGCATACACACACACACATACACACAAACACTTTAGAGATATACTATGTTTAATGATTACCACAAAAGATTTACATGAGATTTTAAAAAATATATTTTGAGAAGAGTTTTTTCCAACATATCTATTCTAGCTAAAGATGGTGACAAACATCCTCAGCATTGCTAATGCTCCTAAGTTGTCTTTATTTTTCTGTGGAAGATGGAATTTTGCATTTTAATGCAATGTTTTTCTTCAGATCTTACTTCAGTGTCTATGAGAAGACCTTTGTATTCTTTGCATTCTTCTGATGATAGAGCTTTTTCATTTTACTTTCTCTTATGTCAATCTCTTGACCTTTGTGACTGCTCTCTGCCTTCTTAAACTACTTTTACCAGACTTTTATATTTCAACCTGTCTAGAAAGTATAGAAAGATGTTCACTTTTAGCAGAAAGAATATGCACTATTTATAGTATTAATAATTAGTGACTCACCATAGGTAGAAAGGCAGTGATAGTAACTAGCATATTACCTTTGACTAATATCTTAGCCCGGGTCTTTGCAGAAAATAGAGGCTGAGCTAAAACTCACAAGTTATCATTTTATTAAGGAATATAAACTAAAATTAGGGAAGTAGGAGTGAGAGAAAAGAGGAGTAAGGCAGAGAAAGAGGATTTGACAATGAGGGTATGTTATCAAGGAGTCCCACTGCTTAGAATTAAGCAAACTGGTATCTACAGAGAGCAACCGTGGAGGAACAAGTGGTCAAGGGTCTCCAAAACTGAAGTTGATAAGATCTAAGATACCATAAAATAAACATCTAACAGAGAACACTTGTACCATTAAAGTCCAGCTGGGTCTTTCTATTATATCTGGCTCACTATAACAACATGATGCCTCCATTTTAGTGAGAACGAAATGCCCTCATTTTCTGATGGGGATGTCCAAGTACAACTAATCACAGAGACTCCTTCAAGATAGTGGTCAGCAGCAATCTGAAATAAGACTTAAAGCAAGAAGATTATGGACGCAAGCAGAGCATCATCACTCCTCTCCTTCCACTCATTCTAGATTTTCCTTTCTATATCGGCCAGTACTTTAGATGATCTGAGTTCCTCATCCGTGGGGTAATCTAGATTCTACCTGAGGTGTTACTTTGAGCTTTTAAGTTATAGTTGCTGAAATTGCTCATTTGCTCTTATTATTGGGAACTCAAGCACAGAGAGAAGCCTCAGTGAATTCCTGGCTTCCAGGGAATCTCTTGGGCTCCCTGATCTCACTGTAGAACACCAATCCTAACTTTTCATAGTAATTAAATTCAATTACCATCAGTATAGCAATTCCTTTCTTTGACTAGTCCATGGTGGTGAGAAGTGAAGAATGGCTAGCTAGCTGTCCCTTCTTCAGTAAAACTCCTTATGGAAGCATTCTCTATGAAGAGCCAGAACCTTTAACTTGGTAAAGTTTAGTATTAGGGAAGGGCAAACAACTTCTGCAGGTAGGTCACTGGGAGTGATTCTGAGAAGGTTCAATCTTACTACTGTCCTTTAGTTTTCAGATTCATATATCCCAGCTTTTGGAGTCATGGCCATTCCATGGTGCTGTTTGGCTGATTTTCTATGTATGACAAGAGTACATGGTGACAGAGTGAGTCTCATGGTAATGTGGCCAATATTGCACTTCCATGGCTGTAAAATATTTCCCTTGGTCTGAGGCAATGTTGTGTGTCATACTATGTCAGTAGATTAGGCATTTGAATGGTAGTGCTGGTGAAAGCAATATGGGCAGGAGCAGGGAAAGAAAACTCATTTTCTGAATAGTTATAACACTGGATAGATGGAAAAGATCTGATGCAATTGATCTGAAAACAAATGCTGGATAATTTTATAGGGCAATAGCACTCAAAACATGGTACTTGGACCTGTATTGATCTGTTACCAATTTGTGTTAAGTACAGAAATTGAGAATAGGGATCTAAAAACTTTTTCTTTTCAGCAATTTAACATATTGTAGCATCCAAGCATTTGATAATTTTTCTAGTAATTTATTTTATTGTATTATGTAAAAAATGTTTTCCATAGTATTTAGAAATTAAAAAAACAAACAAATCTGGTTACTCGCCACAGATGGATTGGAATAACACTGCCCTAAAGAAATGGTACAATATCAAGTGATTAGAGTTAGTCTCTGCTGCTGGCAGACTGAACAGCATCAAAAGCCTTGGTGAAAGAGAGCCCATTCTGATGTGACCATGCAGTACTCCGTCTTTGCCACCATAGCCACTCAACGCAGGGGCTCTAAGCCAGTACTGAGCCAAATGAGAAGTTCACTGAAAACCACAAGAGGCCTTGTTGACTCTCAGGGGATCGAGAACTTTTTCTGACGGGAATACACTTTATTGGATAGTAACGAAAGACACAAAAAGCCTAACACATTTTGTGCCTATTTCCATAAGTCCACCCAAAAATCTTTCCAAGCCCCAACTTGTGGTAGACTGATAATGGCCTCTAAAGTATCTTGTCTTAATTTCTGAAATATTTAAATATTATTTGGAAATGTGGCTTTGGAGGTATGATTAATTTAGGGATCTTGAGATTAGAAGAGTATTAAGGATTATTGGGGTAGGCCCTAAATAACAACACAAGTGTCTTCATAAGAGAGAGGCAGTGGGTGATTTGACGAAAACTAAGGAGAAGACAATGTGAAGATGGAGACAGAGATCGGAGCGATATGGTCACAAACCAAGTAACACCAGCAGCCATCAGAAGCTGGAAGAGACAAGGAATGAATTGTCTTTTCAAGCCTCCAAAACCTAGCTTTCAACCTGGTGATACTGATTTTAGACTTCTGGCCTCCAAACTGTGAGAGAATAAGTGTTTGTTGTTTTCAGCCTCCCAGCTTGAGGTAATTTGTTACAGCAGTCACAAGAAACTAACATACAAATATTCCAGTCTTGCTTTTTTCAGCCAAGTAATTGTCTACTTCTCAGGAGTTAAGTATATGTCTAGAACTCAGACTTTCCTTAAATAAAGTAAATGGCCCAGTGTACTGCTTAGTGTTCTAAATTCTGGTAGAACTTTCCTTCACCAACGTCCTTAGTGTCACTCCCAAGTGAGGCTATAATGTGTTAGTAGTCCATTTTCACTAGCATCAAGTATGTTGTAGGCCCATTTTAAAACTAGGTTTTAGGTATTTTTCCTTCTTCATAGGTGCGAGTTAAGGGAGCAACAGGAGAAGGGACATGAAAGTCTGACCATGCTCATGTCATTTACTGGTGCCTTTTGGATTTCTGCAGGCCTGATACACACTTTCTTTTGCATGTAAATTGTTCCTTACCTACCTTATCTTATGAATCAGATGATCAGATGATACCCAGCTTCTGACGGGCAGCCCTAACCACATAGTCATTTGGTATTTCATTTTAATTTATTTACCCATGAGCTTTTCAAATGGCAGTAATTTTCTACTGCAAAAGACATGGTTTTCCTCCACATTCATAGGTTTGTGCTCTAGCTGTCCTAGTGAGGAAATTCTATACAACATCTTTATTTATCTCAATGCTTCTAGTACCATTGGACCTAGGCTGGAGTAACAAGATAGTTTGGACAAGAAGCTTGGTCTGTAGCAGAGTCTTGTCTTACTCTAAACCCCATTTAAAACTCCACTTAGTATCAAGAAGTTCAATTTTATGACAGTATTTTTTCATTAATCCTGTTCTACAGAGGCTAGTCATCACTGGACTTCTCAAAGATGCCAGTGTTCTCTTCACCAGGACATTTCTCCTTACTTTAATGAGGAGACTATGCTCTGGGTCCTTCCAGAATGATGGGTTCCAAAATCTTATATTGTAGTATATTCGGTACTAAGGTAGAAATATGGAGAGTATAGTTGGGTCTCCTGGGTTTTGCTGAGCCAGAAAGGATAGTTGGAAAACCTTTGACCCTCTGTGATTATTTGAATCAGATAATGAATACCCAATCATATTAGAAGAAAAGTGATAAGTGTCAGAGCTGGAATGGGGACCAAACAGATGGTTAAAACAATGTTATCTGGGTTGACTTGGATACAGTCTTGGTAATCAATTACCCCATGTATTTGGCTGTTGTAGCAGAAAATATAGCAGAGAACTAAAAAACATCCATTATTCTAATTCCTATAATGCAATAGCCTCATTTGCTCTCCAACCACCTTTGATGGCTAAGAAGCTCTTTTTGGTAAGTTATGAGCTCACCATGTGGAGGAAGAGGCAAGCCTGAGCCTGATAGCTGCACAGAGTGGAAAATCTCCTTTGCCTCAACCTCCTTTCCGTCTCTTCTGACTAGGATTACCTTACATCCTGGTCTTGGCAAGACTGCTTCTCCACAGTAGGCAAAATTCACTGGGGCAAGCCTTAATTTTATTCTAAGGTTCCTGGAACTGTGAGAAAGAAACTAAGAGGGTTACCTCATACATCCTGAGGATTTAATAAGTCATCCACCCTTTGACTGGCTGGATCAGTTCTGAGAAAGATGATATTCTACTGCCTAGATAGGAATGGGAAACAGTTGCTCCAAACGCTAGTTGTCAGCATTTAGCTTGCAACTAAATCTTTGGTGAAACAATTTTCCTGACTTGGAATAATTAGCTTCTTGGGCAAGGAAAGATAGCCTAATACAAAATAATTAAGAAGACGGGTTTATGCATTTCAATAACTCACTTTTCTTCTTCCCTGCCCACCCTGCCCCTGAAATGAAGGCAAGGGCCAAAGCTAGAGTCCTTTCCAACTGGAATGAGAACCTGTCTCCATTTCGAGCCAAGGCAGAGTTAAATATGCCATTGTGCCATGTGCTCGGGGGTAATTAAGCATGAAAAGAATCTGCAGTCGGCTCCCTCCATTATTTCTTACAAGCTGTCCTTTTGCCATGTGCCTGAGCCCCTGGGTCTCAGTGCTGGCACTTCTACAGAGATATAGATGTCGTTGTCATGGAAACTACTCTGTGCTAAGCAACTTTATGGTCTAATATTATTAAGGGGGCTGGGATCAAAAGCCAGTGAGGGACTTTGTCTCTGAAGCCCAGGATAAATGTGTCAGGGATGGGGCAGGATGGCAAACTCATGGGAGAAATGGGGATTTCAGTAAGCACCAGGTTGTTGCCCAAAGAATCTTTTTAGACAGAGAGAAGGCCAAACAATGAAGTCAATAAAATGTGCCCCCGGGCTCTCAGTTTGTCATCTCCCATATACCTTTCTTCATGGTTCACTTTCCCTTAGGTGCCCAGTACCTTGCTGTTCCCTTTTGGGGAAAAGATGTGCTTTCTTTCAGTAGTTTCCATATGAAAGTGAATTATAGTCACTGTTCACTTCTATTTTAACTCATATTTCCAGTCTTATTTAAAACTGAAACTAAAAGCACTGGCTAGGTTGTGGTGGAAAATATTTAGGGGGTAAAGACCCCTTTACCCCAAACCCAAAAGTTACATAGTGAAGAAGTTGCCTTTTCTTTCTAGTTTAACATCTTACTATAGACTATATTAAACATTCACAAAAGTAGGAGGAATGATATAATGAGTCTCCATGTACCCATCATCCCAGTTGCCTTCTTTACAGATATTTACCATGCTTAACAGATAAATACAGAAAGGAGCCCTTTGACCCCTCTCTCTTCCACTTTAGACCCAGTCAGGGAGGGCTGCTCAACAAGCCAGGGTAAAAAATTTCTTTTAGAATGACACTGAAGAGAAAGTGTTGGGCATTGCTCAGGCACCTTTAGAGCTTTGGAGTAAGTGCTGAATGTTAGTGCTTTCCTCTCCCCACTGTCAACCAGTCAGAAGAACTGGGAATACAGAGAGTGCCTGCCTATCCAGCCAGTCAGAGACCAAAAATGGCTAGCCTCTTAGTCATTTTGTTATTACCTGTGTGACAAGTTCCCTGGTTTGCATGAGATCAGCTTCACATACAACCTGAAGCAGCAGATGGACTCTCAGAGTTCCCCAAAAGGTAAGTTCCAAAAAATGCTCCCAATCTTTGAATAATGCAGTGAGTTTCTTATTAAGTGGCAAAATGTATCCACCATTCTACAGCATCCTAAAATGCTACTACTGCTACAGTTTTCACAGTACCCTTAGCCTCCTTCTGAATTATCTCTTGGCCTCCATGGGCAGAGACTAGTGGTTGTGCAGCACATGAGACAGTGTTATATAAAGGTTATTGTCATCTGTAGTCTAATAAAGTACATTTATAATACTCTCAGGTGATATTAAAAATTGGTGCTATGGCATCAAAAAACTTTGGTTAAAAAATAAGGTAAGGGTCAACATAGGGTTTTATTTGTAATGTGTAAAGACGTAAGAGCTAAGCTCAATTTCAGATCATCAAATATAATTCTCTATAGTGCAGACACAGCAATAACAACTACTGCTACTATCTCCAGCACTTACTGCTATCACTACTATAACTATACTTACCTAACAATTACTATTTCTAAAGTGCCTTTTGCCCATCTTAGCTGGAATAACTTTTTGCAGATGATCAAACATGTTAACACTTCTCTAGGTAAGATTTGTTAATAGTTTAGTTATTGGAAATTAGTAAAATTCAGCCAGAAGTAAAAGATGGTAATGGAAGAGCAAACAAAGAGATTCAAGCATTATATGAGAAATACAAACAAATGGCAGATAGGTAGGATGGGGTGGATGTAGCACAGTTCAGTAAATCTTAGGCTGATCTCACTGAAGAGAAAATGTGAACAGTTGCTAACAAATGTAAACAAATAATTGATATTACATATAATTATTAACTTCTCACATTTTCACATTTCAGTATGATACCTAACCTTTCAATATAATTATCTATCCTATGACATAAGTAGATGTTTAAAATCCTACTTTATATATAAGGAAACTAAGACCCAAATAAAATTACTTATTGATTGAATAATTAAATGAATTAGGCAAGCATTAGACTCTCTTGTGTCCCAATCCAGAGCGCTTTAAGCACAAACCAATAAGAAAACAAGCTGGTCAAGTTAATCAAAATAGCTTATTAATATATTTTCCGTCTATCCCATTACATATAGCTCAAATGTCTCTTGCTTTAAATAATTCTGGTTCTGATATTGCCTTAATTCTTCCTTTTGTTTCACAGACAAGTCTTATTTAAAAATAACTTCAGGTAGCCTCTACAGGTCACAAGGAAGAGAAATTCTGAATTCAAAAAGGAGCTTAATCCAAATGTACAGGAAACAAATAGCTCTCTGGAGCTGAGGTGGTCGTAGACACTGTAATTGCTTTTGCCTCTTGCTGTGGCCCTACTTCTCTCTAATACTAGATTTCATTATTCTCTCTATCACTGGATTACTTATTTTATTTAGAACTCAGACTTCCTATAAATTTGTAATACATGTGACCCATTATGGCTATTTGGGCTTCTAAGAGATTAGCTTTCTTCAGCTTCTTTTCTAATATCAACTAATAAATTCTCATGGTATTTCCTTGCTCGAAATCTTAAGAGAGAAAATATAATCAGCCCAGTATGCTGAGAGTTTAGGATTGTTGCCCTAGGATTAGATGTCCATACATGGGTCAGTCAAATGTGGTCTAGGTTGGAGATTTATGTAATACAAAACATGGTAGCTTAAGCTTACCTTTTCATGATTATTTCTAGGAAAAAGAGGCAGAGAGTCTGATACACTGCAGTAAAATTACATTAATGAATCTGCTTCCTTCCCTCTCATTTACTGATCAGCATGGACAGGACTAGGATGAGGTAAATGAGACACCTGGGGTGTAAAATTAAGGTAGCACTGACTCTCAGGAGCCAATCCTGTTCTTGAACAACTTTAAGAGTGAGTGCCATCTTATATATTGTTTCTTGGGTACCTCACTTGTCTCACCTTGTCCCTATCCCTTCACCAAACCTGTTTCCACCAATGAAAATAATGATCTCTATATGTTAAATTCAATGAACATTTTCAGTTTTTTAAAATCTCTTTCTTGGCCTATGTGTTTGACATTCATTTATTAAAACACTCTTCCTTTTTCTTTGTGGACATTCTATATTTTCCTCTTCTGTCTCAAGATGATCTTAGTCTCTTACATGGTTCTCTCCTCCCTTTTGTTTTCAACCAGGCTTCACATTTGGGGATACTATATTTGGTGTCTCTTAAGATACTTCTTTAAGACAATTTATCTCTACTCGGTTTCTAACACCATATGTTGATGTGATTCTGAAGTATATTTCTTCAAATTAGATCTATTTTCTGACTTATTATTCCCATTCTTTTTGCTTTCCAAACCTCCACCTTTATGTCTCACAGGAACATCAAACTCAATATGCCTCAGCACAAATATATAATTGCACCATGAAAAACTTTCTCTGCATTCTGTATTACCCATATCAGCAAATTTGAAGATCGTTCAAAACAACTGATTATGTTATTCATGACTCCTTTCCATTATAGCCAATTGGTCATGAAGTTTTTGATGGTCTCCTACATATATCTTGTATTTGCCCATCCATCTCTTCTACAATCACCTAACTCAGACTCTCATCCATCTCCATTGAGTAATGCAGTTGCCAACAAATTGGTCTTTCTGTGTCCATTTTTCCTTACCTTCCAATCCATTCTCTATACTACAGCAAGAATTAGCTTCCAAAAATGAAACTCTGAACATGTGAGGCCCTTATTTAAGAATCTTAAATGGAATATTATTATCTAAAAAGATAAAACCCCAAACATTTTTATTATGGCATTCAAGATCCTTCATAATCTGATCCCTTACTATCTTTGAATCTCATCTATCACATTTTCTCAAAGTCCATAATTCAGTCATATCATCTTACTAATATTTTCCTGCACCCCACAAACAAGGCTGTTTCATGACTCTATGCCTTTTATATGCTCTTCCATCTACCACTTTCCCTGTTTGCCCAGAAAACTTCTACTCATCTTTAAAGATTTACCTCAATTATTACTTACTATGTGATAGTACCTCATCTAACCAGAGCTACATAACCAAAGCAGAATGCTGCCTTTATTTATATTGTGTTTACACACTTATTAACCAATACTTATCCTACTAGTCTGCAATATTATTTTCTTTGTTAGACTTTAAGTTACTTTCAGACCAGGAATTTGTTTTATTTATTTTATATCCCTGGTACCTAATTCTTTCTCAGAGTTAGCACTCAATACTTTGTATATATTTGGATATGCTTTTACTTTTCTGGATCAGTGAATATGTGTTGATAAATTAATATGACATCTGGTTTCTAAAGCATTTTCACATGATTCATACTGCATGGCTTTTTATTTTTTTTTCTACTGAGCCATTTCTGCATTGGAATTTTTGTACCATGGTCTCCTCCTGGGATTGATCCTACCGTAGGGCAAAGTGGAGGCACTGGAGGAAAACCAAAGATGTCTCCAGGTCTATCTTTGGTAATAGTATTACCCACCTCTCCATTTCATCCCATTGGTGGAACTACTCTCTCTTGTCCTCAAATGTCCAGTATGTCCCTGCTCTCCTTTTTATCTTCTCAAAAAGTTACCCTTTCTGTTTTCAGGAAATAATCTGATAAATTAATTCATTAAGAGATGTTCAAAGCACATCTTCCCTCAAAAACCTCCAAAGCATAACAGTCAGGCAGCCAGCAAACATCAGTTTCAAAAGTCCTGCTTAAATCTCTTTCTCCATATTTTCTTCCTACAGTACCATGTTACTTAGTTGCTTAGATTAAAAATATGTAGTAACCTTAAAATATAACATTCAATAGCCAATCCATTAAGTCTTACTAGAATCTTGGCACCTATTATCTTGTATTATTTTACTTAGCAAAACCTTTAAGAAATAACCGTCTGACAAGGGGTAGAAGGGTATAGGGGGAGAGTCTGGGAATAGGGAACAAGAACTGTTCTGGTCAGAGTTGGGGTGATAGGTAATTTGGGAACAGAGAAGTTAGCTGAGATTTTGGACAGTGTTCAGAAGTGGTAAAAAGGGGAGGAGGGAAGGAAAGAAGAGAGAGTATGTTTGATGATTCATTCAACATTTTATTGAATTTTACTATGGTCTAGGCACCAAAGTTGATAAAAAAAAAAAAAAGTGATGATTCCGTATTGCTGAAACTCATTTTCTCAAAGAAAAATTAGGTCTTAAAAAATCACAAAGCAATATTTTAAGTGCAATGGCAGAGGTTAAATACAATATACTCTTAGATCACAGAGGAGGGAGCAATCAACTTTGACAGGGAATAGAGATCGGTAAAGTTGGGGAAGCTGCAGAGAGCAGGTAATATTTGATTTCTGTCTGTGAATGGGTAAATATGTTTTCCAGGTGGAGAAGAGGAAGATGAACATTCTTTAGGGAGGGAAGATGTGGCAAAACGATTAATTTAACAAATATTTTTTGGTTATGTATTATGGGCCAAGTGCTTTTATAGTTGCTTGGGATATATCAATGAATGAAAGGACAAGATTCTGTGCTCATGCAGTTCACATTCTAGTTAGGGAGACAGAAAATAAGTTAAATAAATAATTGAAATATAGAGTAAGTTACATATGATCAATGGTAAAGAGAAAGATATAAAATATTGGGAGGGGGATTGATATTTTAGATGACATGATGAAGAAAGCCTCCTTGAGAAGGTAACTTCTGAGTAAAGGTCTGAAGGAAGTAAGAAAAGTAATCATATGGATGTTGAGGGTAAGAATGCTTTGAGTAGACTAAACGACAAGAGCAAAGGCCTGAGATAGGGGCAGGCATAGAGTCTTTGAGGAACAGAAATGAGGTCAGAATGACGAGGATGGAGAGATCAAGTGGGGACTAGACAGGAATGAAATCAGAAAGGCAAGAAGAAGGCAGATAATTTGGTCACAGTAAGGACTTTGGCTTTTCCTCTGAGCAGGATGAAGGAAGAGCCATTAAAGGAGCGTAAGAAGAGGAGAAATACTTTCTGACTTCAGTTTTAATAGAACTATCCCCACTGTTACGTTGAGAAATGAATGCAGGGGTCAAGGGCAGGCATAGAAACACTATTTAAAAGGTTATTTTGACAATCCTGGTGAGAGATAATATTGACTTGGACCAGATTAGGGAATGGTGAAAAGGATCAAATTCTAGATTTATTATGAAGATGAGCCACAGAAATTCATGATATTTTAGACAAAAAGTTTGAGAGAAGGAAGAATCAAGAATAGCTCCAAGTTTTTAAGCCTGAGTAAGTTGCCATAAATTGAGAATGGAAAGGAACTAGTTTTGGATAAAACAACAGGAACTCAGTTTTGGGCATGTTAAGTTGTGACGCCTCTTAGACATCCAAGTAGTAATGATAAATAGGCACTTTTGGATATATGGTGAGAGAGTCAAGTTAAAGACATAATATTGAGAGTCTACTGCATAGAGTCATCATTAGCATATAGATGGCATTTGAAGTCATAAATCTAGAAGAGGTTATATAGGTCACAGATGAGATTATGTAGGAAATAAATGTAGAGCAGGGTCCCCAACCCCCGGGTTACGGACCAGTATAAATCCATGGTCTGTTAGGAACCAGGCTGCACAGCAGGAGGTGAGCAGTGGACAAGCAAGCGAAGCTTCATCTGTATTTGCAGCTTCTCCCCAGCACTAGCATCACTACCTCAGCTCCACCTCAGATCATCAGGCATTAGATTCTCATAAGAGCACCAGTCCCTGGTGCCAAAAAGGTTGGGAACTGCTGGAGAGTTCTAGACATTCTAGAACTAAGCCTGGTGGGCAACTAACATTTAGAAGTCAGAGAGATGAGGACGAACCAAGAAAAGGAAATAAATAGATGCAGCCATAAATGGAGGACGAAAACAAAAATCATGAGGTGTACTGATGACAAAAATATGAATTGTTTCAAGTTTTCACTTACAACAAAAGCTATTGATAAGTAAACAAAGATAAGGACTGAGAAATGATCTTTGGATTTGGCAATGTGGAAGTCATTGGTAGCCTTGTGAAGAACCATTCAGTGGAGTGATAGGGACAAAAACTTGATTGAAGTGTGTTTAACAAAGAATGAAAGCATATAAACTTATACATAAATGTTTATAACAGCATTATTCATAAGAGCCAAAAAGTGGAAACAACTTAAATGTACATCAACCGATGAATGGATAAATAAAATGTGATATATTCTTACAGTGGGACATTATTTGGCAATTAAAGGAATGAATCATTGATACATGGCAACATGGATGAACCTTAAAAGCGTGCTAAGTGAAAGAATCTAATCATGAAAACTTATATATTGACTTTCATTTATATGATAAGTTCAGAATAGTTAAATCTGTAGGAGCAAAAAGTAGATTAGTGGTTGCCCTGGGTCTAGGGAATACAAGATAAGGATGAATAGGGAATGACTGCTAGTTGCTAAAAGGTTTCTTCTGGGGGTGAATAAAAGTATTCTAAAATTAGATTGTGCTAACCATTGCACAACTCTGTGAATTCTGAAATCGTTGAATTGCATACTTTAAATGGGTGAATTTTATGATATGTTAATTACATTTCAATAAATATTTTTAAAAAGAAGAAAGTGGGAAGATGTATCAGGAAGAGCTAGTAGAGAATTCTTTCAAAATTATATTTTGAAGGAAAGAGAAAAATAGGCAGCATATGGAGGGAGATACAAGATTAAGGAATTGTTTTTTAAGATCTAGGAAATAGCATATTTTAGGATATTGAAATTAATCTGATGGAAAGAGAAAGTTTGATAACACAGGAGAGAAAATGAGAGGGAGAAAACTGGTGGAGTAGTGTTTTTGAGCAGGCAATAAGAAATGGATATTTAGTAGGTAAGTGGAAGAATTTGCCTTGTGATAATATGGAAAGTTTATCCACAAGAATAACAGAGAAAGTAGATGATATTAACTCTGATTCCTGGTAGATAAGTAGATTTGGGATAGAGGCTTTTGAAAATTTTATTTTAATTACTTCATTTTTTATGTTACAGTGGAAACCAAAATTGACTAGCAGAGAGTAAGGGTGGGAAAGGAGGTGTTGAAAATTAGAAGAGAAAATATAAAATATTTGTCCTTGAGAGTTAAAAAACAATGGATTAGGTAAGAAAATAATGACTCCTTGGGAGTGTTAGGGACTCACATGAAGTTTAGTGAGCATGAATGTAATGTGACACCACTTGGCCTCCTTGTGTATTTTTTTCCGGCTATCTTCCGTTGCATGGATTCAGGCATGGAGTAAATAAAGAGTTAGATTTAGCCAGAGTTTTGATTATGCGAGATTAGACTGAGTTTTTAGAAAACAGACTGTGAGATAGAAATTTGCATGCAGGAAGTTTATTGGAGAGTGTTCTCAATAGCAACATCTGTAAAGAATGAGGAGAAGGAGACCTGGGCATAGGAGAGGTCGAACAGCAATGTAGTTATACCATAGATCTCAGACAATCATACAGGGAGCTGTGGAGCTGGGATGACCTTCAGAGTTGTTCCAACTTGGGAAAAGGGTATGAGGCATTCATGCACCTTTGTAGATATTTATATGGAATTTCTTTGGGGAAAAGGCACAGCCTTGGGCAAAGAAGCTTCTTTTAAGTGAGTGAAATTTTTCAAGAGGGATTTAGCTGTGAGATTATAGCAATCAATACTTCTTGTAGCTGAGGTAATGAGTGCCTCAATCCTAAAGGGAGGTAAGAGTGTGCACACCATAGAATCCACAGCAGTTCAGCCTTTGGACTGCTTGCTTATATATTGTTTACTCCTTCTAGAAAGAGCTTCTCCAGGATGATGATTGGTCTTTTCTAGACAAATTTACAAGAATGAAGTGGAACAAATCCCCCATCTGTAACTGGTCTAGAGGCTGCCACTGATATTCATCGTCTTCCTTATTTATAGTCATTCTAGGCTCTGTTTTCTCTTGGCTAGCATCTAGATGGCTTACCCAGTAGTATGACTGAAATTTTCATATATGAGGTGCCTAAGCCATTCTCAGGATTTGGCTGCTGTTGCATTTCTCCATTTACCATCAAAATTGGACAGGAAAGTACTAAGAAATATGGCATCACCTAGTTACTAAACATAGTTTTCACTTTTCCCTTATGGAATAGGCATAATGATGATCAGGGTCAGTTTTTTTCTACCAGCATGGTGATACCTTTTCTCTATTATGGTTTTTAGTACAAAAAGGTCAAAGTAACCAAGTGACAGCCATAGCTTAAAGTTTAATGGGACCATAATATGTCTCCTGGTTGATTTCCATTCTGGAAATGAGGACCTCTAAATCTGTGAGGCAGAGCTATGGGAGTAGGAAGCATATACTTCAGTGACCCATTTGGTGTGCTAGTAAGCAGGCTCACTTGGTTTCCAGACCCATGCATTCCACATACAAGGAGATAACTTAAAATAGTCATTGAATTAAGGTATATACCATGTTCTGGAGAATAATACCCTGGCCTTTCAGGGTATCATCTCCAGGATGGTGCCTTAGCTGCACTTTCAGAAGGTCATTCTACTGCTCTATCACGTTAATAATTGGGGGTGGTGTAGTATATGGTAAGACTAGTGTATCTTATAGTCATGTATCCTCTGCCGTATCTTCTTTTACGTGAAATTTCTTGGTATAAGTTAATCGTATGTGGCATTTCATGCTCGTAGATTAAATATTATATATGCTCTGGGATAGTGGAGTTAACCAAGGCCTTTTGGGTAGAAAAAGCATGTTCATATTGGATTTGGGTTTCCTATGAGGATGAATAGCTCCTCCTTTCAACATGAAAAGGGTTCAATGTAGTAAGTTTGTCACTTGTGTCTTTTTGGCCTTATCTAGTGATGGGGACACATCAGGGGCTGGCTATTTATCTCTGTTCCTGGTAGGTTGAGCATTTGGCTCTATCAGTAACAAGATCAGCACTGTTTAGTGGTATTCCATGCTCTTGTGCCCATGAATAACTTCCATCCATGTTACCATGACTCCTCTCTTAATAAGCCTATTATTTTGGCCTTACGGTGGGTGGATAAATTATCCTGTCCACTTTGTTATTTAGTGCTTATTTCATAGTGGATGCTCTCTTATGGACATAGCCAGCCATTAATATTTTATACTTCATGATTACTTCCATACTTCCATTCACATTCCACTTCCCCTGACCTCCTGTCCACCATCGTCCAAAGTATGTAAATTCTGACCAACAAGCTGAGCCAGTCATCATTGCCCATGAGTACATGTGTATTCTCACCTCGAGCTACTTCTTTTTTCACACAAAGTAGATGAACAGGTTGTTCACTTGAAGTCTGAATATTGGGAGAATTTCTGTTCACCACTCTTTTGGTGCCAATTTTGAGTGGTACTGTAACACAGCATCAGCCCATGTTTGTCTTGCAACCACATAGTGAACCAGCGCTTTCATGATAGGGTGCATCCTGTATCTCATGCAGTCATAGGTGTGAGCATACAGACAGGCATTGGTGTAATAGTAGTTGAGGACACAGGAGTCTGGGCAATCTACTTGTACAGATTGGTACTGCTTATGCCTGATCCTGGAAACAGATTCCTTCATTCTTTATAGTTGGTTGATAAAATCCAAATCATAATGGGTAGGTTTGGCCACATGGTCACTTAACATCCAATGGTCAAATTCTTTATCTCTGCTAAGGTCCAGAAACAGTGAAAGGAGCATTGTGTCAGATAAATTATAGTTATCTGTTGTGCTAAGTATAGTTTTGCTCCAGGTCCCTAAAAGTTTGTGTTGTGATTCTTCCATCAAAGCTTGCTATGAAGTCAATCTAATGTCTTTTCTTTTAACAGATAAAACATCCAATATTATAGGCTCCAGTGGGTCACATAACTAAATGCTCAGGTTTTCCTCCAGTGTGATCTTGATTCATGTTCTAGGCCTCACTTGAAACTAGAAGACTTTTATGTTACCTGATGAATGGATCAGAACAACTTCCTAAGAGTGGAATATGCTGCCTCTAGAAGTGGGTAGGTTTACCAGGCATTGATCCTTCTTACTGCTGTAAGATACATGATGAAATAATGTGTGCTTTGATTTAGAAGGGGTGTCTCAGCATGATTCTAAACAATGAACCCCCTAAAACTTCACAGATATGGTGGTCTCCTGATTCTTGGATAGATTTATTTCCAACTGTCAGAAGCACATGTGTCTTATGAAGACTTCCAATGTACTTGCCACTTTTTGTTCATCCAGTCAAACTAATAAGATGTCATCAATATAGTGGAATAATGTAATATTTTGTGAAATGTCCAAACTGTTAAAGTTCTTTGAGATAATATTATTAAAGAGGAAAGTAACCTTGGCAAAAATCAGTATAAGTATATTTTTGTCAATTGCATGTGGATGCAAATTGCCTCTGATCTTATTTCATGATAGGGAATGAAAAGATCACATTTGATAGCTCAACAAATTTAAGTAGATTAAAATAATACCAACCATATTTTTCCATGTACAACAGCACGGAACTGAAAATTAACTACAAGAAGAAGTCCAGAAAAAGCATATAAATGTGGAGTTTAAATAACATGATACTGAACAATTATTAGATAAAAGAAGAAATAAAAGAAGAGATCAAAAGATACATAGAGACATGTGAAAATAAAAAAAAAACAACATATCAAAATTTTGGAGATGCATCAAAAGCAGTAGTACTGTGAGTGAATTTTATAGCATTATAGCCCTACCTCAGAAAACAAGAAAATTTTCAAATAAACAATCCAATGTTTCACCTTAAATAACTAAAAAAAGATGAACAAATGAAGTCCAAAGTCGGTAGAAGAAAAAAAATAACTAAAATTAGAGCAGAATTAAATAAAATAGAGAACAAAAAGACAATAGAAAAAATTTATAAAACAAAAAGCTGGTTCTTTGAAAAGATATGTAAATTGACAAACTTTTGGCAAGACTCACTAATGAAAAGAGAGAGAAGACTCAAACAAATAAGATCATAAATGAAAGAGGATAATTTACAGTGGGCACTGCAGAAATACAAAGGATTATAGAAGAATACTATGAAAGGCTATTCACCACCAAATTTGAAAACCTAGAAAACATAAAAACACTCCTAGAAATATACAAGCTTCCTGGACTAAATCGTGAAGGACTGAAAAACCTAAGCACACCAATCACTTATAAGGAAATTGAAACGGTAATCAGAAATTTTCCCCCTCATAAAAGTCTAAGATCAGATGGCTTCACTGGTGAAATCTACCAAATATTCAAAGAAGATTTAATGCCTTTTCTTCTCAAACGCTTCTAAAAAGGTTGAAGGGGGGAAATATTTTCTAACTCATTATATGAGACCAACATTACCCTGACACCACAACCACACAAGAACAACATACACACATACACAAAGAAAATTACAGGCTAATATCTCTGATGAACATAGATGCAAAAATCCTAAACAAAATACTAGCTAATTAAGGACAAAAATACATTAAAAAGATAACATCATGATCAAGTAGAGTTCATTTCAAGGATGCAAAGATGGTTCAACATATGTAAATCAATGTGATACAACACATCAACAACATAAATAATAAAAAAATCATATTATCATATTAATAGATGCCAAAAAAAAAACATTTGACAAGGTCCAACACCCATTTATGATTAAGACGTTCAATAGCATGGGTATGGAAGGAAAGTACCTCAAAATAATAGTGGTTAAATACAACAAACTCTTAGATATTATTATACTAACTGGTGGAAAACTAAAAGCTTTTCCTTTAAGATCAGGAACAAGACAAGGATGCCTATACTCACCAGTGTTATCCAACTTAGTACTGAAGTCCTAGCAAGAGCAATAAGTAAGGAGAAATAAATAAACAGAATTTTAATTGGGAATAAAAATAGTAAACTGTCACTATTTGCAGATAACATGATTCTCTCTATATAGAAAACCCTAAAGACTTCTCCAAAAGATTATTAGAAACAATAAACAAATACAGGAAAGCTGCAGGATAATAAACCAATGTACAAAAATCTATTGCATTCCTATATACTAATTCTGAAAATGAATTAGTATATAGGAAGAAAATGAAGGACCTATACACTGAAAACTACGACATTGTTATTTTTTTCTTTTATTTTTCAACATTTAATATTATTTTATATTAGTTTCAGGTATACAGCATAGTGGTTAGACATTTATATAATTTACAAAGTAATCCCCTGATAAATCTAATACGCACCTGGCACCATACATAATTATTACAATATTATTGGCTATATTTCCTGTGCTGTACTTTACAACCCATGACTATTTTGTCACTTCTAATTTAAATTTCTTAATACCTTCGCTTTTTCACCCAGCCCTCTAACCCCCCTCTTACCTAGCAATCATCGGTTTGTTCTCTGTATATATGGGTCTGTTTTTGTCTTATTTGTTATTTTGTTCTTTGGATTCCACATATAAGTGAAATTATATGGTATTTGTCTTTCTCTGACTTATTTTACTTAGCACACATACTTTCTAGTTCTAGCCATAGTCACAAATGGTAAGATTTTCTTTTTTGTGGCAGAGTAATATTCCAGTGCATATATGTGCCACCTCTTTTTTATTCAATCTTCTACTGATGGGTGCTTATTTTTCTTCCATATATTTGTTGTAAATAACACTTCAATATAACACTGGTGACTATCTTCTTCCATTCAGAAGGTTGTCTTCAGGTTTTGCTGATGGTTTCCTCTGCTGTGCAAACATTTTTAGGTTTGACGCTGTCCCATTTATTTTTTATTTTGTTTCCCTTGCTGAGGGGATAGATCTGAAAAGGAATTACTATTAACAATATCAGAGAGTTTACAGCCTATGATTTTTTAATGAGAGTTTTATGGTTTTGGGTCTTACATTTAAGTCTTTAATGAATTTTGAGTTTATTTTTGTACATAGTGGTATAGTATCAATTTTTTTTGCATGTATCAAGTTTGCCCAACAACATTTATTGAATAGACTGTCTTTACCTCATTACGTATTCTTGTCTCCTTTGTCATAGACTAATTGAATTTACAGGCATGGGTTTATTTCTGGGCTCTTTCTTCTGTTCCATTGATCTATGTGTCTGTTTTTATGCCTTTACCATGCTGTTTTGATTATTATAGCCTTGTAGTACAGTTTGATATCAGATAGTGTGTAACCTCCAACTTGCTCTTTTTTCTCAAGATTGCTATGGCTAAATATTAAGGTCTTTTTGTTTCATATCAATTTTAGGATTATTTGTTTTAGTTCTGTGAAAAATGTCATTGGTATTTTGATAGGAATTGCATTGAATCTATAGATTGCTTTGGGTAATATAGTCATTTAAAAAATGCTAATTTTTTCTATCCATGATCATGACATATAATTCCACTTGTATGTTTTTCAAATTCTTTCTTCAATGTCTTATCATTTTCTGAGTACAGGTCTTTACGTCCTTGGTTAAATTTATTTCTAGATTTCTTTAAATGTAATTATAAATGAAATTATTTTCTTGATTTCTGTTTCTGATAGTTTGTTAATAGTGTATAAAACTGCATCAATTTCTGAATATTAATTTTGTATCCTGTTACATTTCTGAATTCACTTATAAGCTCTAATAGTTTTTGGTGGAATCTTTAGGATTCTCTCTCTAGATAGTATCATGTCATTTGCAAATAATGATAGTTTTACTTCTTTTTTATTTGGATGCCTTGGTTTTTGTTTGTTTGTTTGTTTGTTTTGTTTTTTGTTTTGTTTTGTTTCTGATCTGACTGCTGTGGCTAGAACTTCTAAAATTCTGTTAAATAAAAGTGGTAAAAGTGGACATCCTTGTCTTGTTCTTAATCTTAAGGAAAACGCTATAGGTTTCACATATGTGGCCCTTATTCTGTTAAGTTCTGTTCATCTATTTCCACTTTGTTGAGAATTTTTATCATAATTTAGTGCTGGATGTTTTTCTACATTAATTGATATAATTGTATGATCTTTATTCTTCATTTTGTTTATGTGGTTTATCACATGAATTGATTTGTGGGTATTGAACCAACTTTGCATCCCAGGAATAAATCACACTTAACTGATTTCCTATTTATTAAAAAAAGTGCAACTTGCTGCCAGTGTTAATTTAATTTTACATAAACACACTCTTTGAGGCTGAAGCAAATCTGATTGGTTTTCAATGTGAAAATAAAATAAAAAAACCTGTTGTTGGAGTTATTTCTAAACAGAACTATCTCTAATTCTAATGTAACACAAGTGCATGTGATAATCAATATTTAATAACTTTTTTTCACATTTAAATTTCAAAGCATGGAACAGCACAGAGGGGAACATCATGTTCCACACAAAAATATTGCATTTCTCTCTAGATCTTCTTGCCATCCTTGTCATTGTGTGAGCAGCAAATTTTGCAGCAACCAGTTGGATTCTGTTTCTCTTGGGGGAAATGTCTCCCAGACAGGTTAAATGCTCCTGGTGAAACATCCTCCAGACAGGTAAAAAAGATGGACAACCTTGAAGACATTGCTGCCTTGGCTTGTGATGTTTTTCCAGCATTCTTTCAACCAATGTCAGTTTGAACGTTACATGGCTGATTGTGTGCTCAGGATTGTCCTTCGCGAACAGGATTTAGGAGTTCAGCACTGTAATGTTTAGATGTTAAAAGAATTTCTTTTGACATCTTGCTTTTTGTGTGTTCAGTTGGGTAAAAAGTGAGCATCTAATAACTTGAGCCCACTGCTCCCATATTCTCGTTATAATCCACAATGACACATGGCTTCTTAGTTTTCTTTCCATTTCTGTTGTCTACTTCAATCAGTATCATTGTGAAATTTCAACAACATTGTCATCTCTTTCTTGTCAGTGCCATAAGTTCACCACAGAATTTGGCTACAGTAGTTCCCTTTGCAATTTTTTTTCAGATGATTTGGCATCTGTTTTCTGTTTAAGTGAGCTGTCCTAATTACCTCAGCTTTGTATCGATGTAATTCTCCAAAAAACATTGGATGTATGTGGCATACTTTGGGGGTAAGTTTAGGACTGTAATTTGTAAGTTATCTTGGGGTAAATGCTATAGCCGCAAGTGCTTCCCTGTGGGTATTCTAAGGGCAAATGGGAAATGAGTTAAATATGATGTATGATCTTTTTAATGTATTGCTGAATTCGGTTTGCTAATATTTTGTTAAGGATTTTTGCATGTATGTTCTCAGAGATATTGGTCTATAATATCTTTATTTATAACGTCTTTGTCTGGTTTTGGAATCAGGATAATGGTGGCCTCATAAAAATAGCATGGGATACTTTCCTCCACTTGAATTTTTTGAAATAGTTTAAGAAGGACAGGTGTTAATTCTTTGATGTTTAGTAAAAAGTCACCAATGAAGTCATCTGGTGTAGGACTTTTGTTTTTTGGGAATTTTTTGATCAGTGATTCAATATTGTTAATAGTAATTAATATGTTCAATTTTTCTCTTTCTTTTTGATTCAGTCTTCGGTATGTTTCTAGGAATTTATTATTTTTTATAATCGATTGTAGTTTCTGCTATGAATTCTCCCCTAAGGATTGCTTTCCCTCTGTCCTATAGATTTTTTTATTGTTTCATTTCAAGTGTCTTTTGACTTCTACCTTAATCTTGTTAACCTGTTCATTGTTCAGTAGCATGTTATTTAGCTTCCATGTGTTTGTGTGTATGTGTGTTTCTTATAATTGATTGTAGTTTCATGTACCATTATGGTCAGAGAAGATACTTTACATAATGTTATAGTTCTTAAATTTATTGACTCTTGTTTTGTGGCTTAACATGTGGCCTATATTGAAAACTATTCCATGTGGAGTTGAAAAGAATATATGTTCTGCTGCTTTGGTGTGACATGCTCTAAAAGTATTGATAAATCCTCCGGTCTAATGCATCATTTACGGCTACTGTTTCCTTGTTGATTTTCTGTCTGGAAGATCTGTCCATTGGTGTCAATGGTATCTTAAAGTCCCCTAATATGACTGTATTACTGTTGATCTCTCCATTTATGTCTGTTAATATTTGTTGTATATATTTAGGTGCTCCTATGGTGGGTGCATAAATGTTTACAAGGGTCGTATACCTTTGTTGGGTTGATCTCTTTAGCATTATGTATTTTGTCAGACATAAATATTGCTATTCAAGCTTTTTGTTTGTTTCCCTTTTCATGAAATATCTTTTTTCATCTCTTTAATTTCAGTCTGTGTGTGTCTTTGGATCTGAAGTGGATCTCTTATAGACAGCATATGTATGGGTTTTATTTTCTTATCCATTCAATTATACTATGTCTTTTGAATGGAGTATTTAATTGATTTAAATTTAAAATGATTATTGATAGGTACATAATTATTGCTATTTGTTGTTCATGTTTAGTTTTTTTCTTTCTCTTTTTTTTAAAAGGAAGTCTCTTTAATATTTCTCGTAATACTAGTTTGGTGGTAATGAACTTCTTTAGGTTTTTTTTTTAAATTTTGTCTAGGAAGTTCTTTATCTCTCCTTTAATTTTAAGTGATAGCCCTGCTGGGGTGAGTAGTCTTGGTTGTAGGTCCTTGCTTTTTATCACTTTGAATTCTTTGTGCCAATCCCTTGTGGCCTGTAAAGTTTCTGTTGAGAAATCAGCTGGAAGTTTTATGGGAATGCCTTTGTATGTAACTAATTGCCTTTCCCTTGCTGCTTTTAAGATTCCCTGTCTGTCTTTAACTTTGGCACTTTAATTATGTGTCTTGGTGTGGGCCTTTTTGGGTTCATCTTGTCTGGGACTCTCTCTGCTTCCCGGGCTTGTATCTCTACTTCTTTTGCCATATTAAAGACATTTTCTTCAATTCTTAAAATAGATTCTTAAAACCCTGCTCTCTTTCTTTCATTTCTGTTACCCCTATGATGTGAATGTTGATATGCCTGATGTTGTCCTACAGGTTTTAAATTATCCTCATTTCTTAAATAAATTCTTTTGGTTTCACTCTTCTTATTGTGTGTTTTCTGCTACTTTGTCTTCCAAATTGCTGATTTGATCTTCTGTTTCATCTGATCTGCTATTGATTTCTTCTAGTGTATTCTTCATTTCAGTTATCGTATTCTTTATTTCTGACAGTTTCTTTTTTTACGGTTTCTATGTTCTTTTTTTTATGCTTACTATCTCTTTGTTAAAGTTTTTACTAAGTTCCTTGAGCATCTTTATAACCACTCTTTTGAGCTCTGCATATTATGGATAGCTTGCCTCTATTTTGTTTAGTTCTTTTTATCCATTTTTTTTTCCATTTGGGACATGTTCCTTTGTCTCTTTATTTTAGCTACTTCCTTGTCTTTGTTTCTATGTATTAGGTAGCTCTGCTACTTTTTCCAATCTTGGCAGAGTGGCATTATGTAGTAGGTATCCTGTGGCCCAGAGGCACAGTCTCCCTGTTCACTGGAGCCAGGCATTTCTGGTGTGTTCCTTGTGTACTTTATATGTGCTCACTTGTAGTTGAAACTGTTTGCATGTTATTTATTTGGATTGACCCTCAGGCCAATTGCATGTGAGGAGTGGCCATGCCTACAGTAGACAGGCGGTTGTTTTGGTGCTAACACCATGGAGCAGGATTCACTTTAGCAAGTCTCTATTGTCTGCCGAGTCCACTTTTTGGGTGTGCCATTTGTGGCACCGATTGAGTGGTTTCTGGTGTGTACTTCAGCCGGCCACTGGGTTTGTTAGTTCTAGGGCCTCTTGGGAGAGAATCTGGTGCAGGCCAAAGTCTGTTATTGCCTGTGTCTGTCCCAGGACAACCTGGTAGGAGCTGCAAAGTAATCTGCAGTTGGTAGCTGCCTATGCTATGCTTGGACATGTCCAGTAGTAGTTATACTGTAAACTGAGGCCCCATGCCACTATGCTGGGCTTCGGATCACTTAGCAAGAGTTACAAGGTCGAGGCTAGCTGCTACATATTTGGACCTTGTGAACTTCACAGTATGGACCAGGCTACCACTTGTGGATTAGCCTCTAGAAGAAGTACAGTCCAGGCACATGAATTGGGTGAGGTGCGGTCTCAGAGAATCACTCTGGTGGGGCAAAAGTGATGTTAACCAAGCTAATGAAGACTGAGATTTGGTGCCTGCTTGTGCTTTAATCTCAGAGAAAGTTGCCCCTCCAGCCCTCATCCTGAAGCCTGACATTTCAGTACTTCCCAATATGTTATTGGTGCTTTTGAGCTGCTGTTCCTTCTCTGAGCTTGGGACAAGTGTTTTTGAGCAAGTGAATCTTCTCTTAGGTTCTTTAAGAGGATGCCTATCAACAGTAGCTCTATATCTTACCCAGACTGAGCCCCTGCTGATTTTCACAGCCAGTCGTTATGGGGCTCCCTCTTCCTAACACTGATGCTCTGTGTTAGAGAGTTTGGTGACAGGCTGGGACCTCTTGCTCCTCAAGGGGGACTTCTGCAGGCAGTATATCCTTCCCTATTCTCGACAACCACAGGTGGTGTGGGACCAGCCTGTTTTGTGTCTCCTCTCCTCCTAGCAGTCTCAAGGTGGCTTCTTCTTTATATCCTTAGTATTAGGAGTTCTGTTCAGCTACTTTTAGGGTGGTTCTTAAGAGTAGTTATTCTGTAATTTAGTTGTAATTTTGATGTGGTCATGGGAAAACTTGAGCATAACATCTACCTACTCCACCATCTTGACAGAAAAATCTCAGAATTTTGACTTTTTTGAATATCCACTCTTGATTTCTTTTGGTTCTGTGAATTCAGCAACTTCTTTGTCAGCTGCCCATCATTATTCCCTTAGGATTAATAAAAGCTATCTTCTTTTAAAAATTTTATTTATTTCAGTAGTTTCAAGTATATAGCACATTGGATAGACATCTATATAGTTCATAAAACTATCCCCCCAATTGCTCCCTTCCTCCCTTGACCCTCCACCTACGTATTAATAACTGCATTCCCTATGCCGTGATCCCCATCCCTGTGACCATCCATCAGCTACAAATTTGTATTTCCTTAACCATTCACCCCCTTCTCCCAGACCCCCAACCCCTCCTCCCCTCTGTCTGTCACCGAATTGTCCACTACATTTGTGAGCCTGTTTTTGATTAACTTGTTCTTTTTATTCCTTAGGTTCCACATATAAATGAAATCATATAGTGTTTATTTTACTCTGTTTGACTTAAATGCCTTCTAACTTTATTAAAGCAATATCTTTTTCCATCTCCTTCCTTTTAGTCTGTGTGTGTCTTTTAATCTGAAGTGAGTCTCTTGTAGGCACTATATGTAAGGGTCTTGTTTGCTTATCCATTCAGCCTCTCTATCTTTTGGTTGGAGCACTTAATTCTTTTCCATTTGAGGTACTTATTGATAGGAATGTAGTTGTTACCATTCTTTACTACTGTTTTTGATAGATGTTTTTTCTTCTTAAAGAAGTCCCTCCAACATTTCCTATAATACTGGCTTGGTGGTGATAAATTCCTTTAGCTTATTTTTGACTGGGATGCTCTTTATCTGTCCTTTGACTCTAAATAATAGTGTTGCTGAATAAAGTATTCTTGGTTGTAGATCCTGGGTCTTTATCATGTCGAATGTTTTGTGGCAAGCCCTTCTGTCCTGCATAGTTTCTTTTGAGAAATCAGCTGCCAGCCTTATAGGTGTTCCTTTGTAGGTAACTGCATGTTTCTTTCTTGCTTATTTTAATATTCTTTCTTTGTATTTAACCTTTGGCACTTAAATTATGATGTGTCTTGGAGTGAGCCTTTTTGGATCCCTGGTTTTGGGATCCTCTGAGGTTCTCGGAGTTTTATGTCCAGGTTGGGGAAGATTTCCATCATTATTTTTTCAAATGTACATTCAACTTCTTATTCTCCATCTTCAGGTACCCCTATGACATGGATATTTTTACCTTTAATAGTGTCCCATATGCTCCTTAAATTATTTTTATAGTCTTGGCATCTTTTTTCTTGCCATTCCGATTGAGTGTCCTTGACTTTCCCATCTTCTATATAGGTCATTTGATCCTCTTCTTTATTCACTTTGTTTACTCCTTTGTTTATTCCATTTGACATACTTCTCATCTCAGATAATGTGTTCTTCATTTCAGACTGCTTCTTTTTCACAATTTCCATTTCTATTTTTTTTAAATCTCTTTGTTGAAATTCTTGCTAAATTTATCTATACTTTCCAAAAGTTCATTGAGTTTCTTTATAATCAGTGCTTTGAACTCTGCATCTGTTAAAGTGCTTGACTCAATTATTTCTGAATCTCTGTTCTGTTCTCTTATATGGTTTCTGCTTTTTTGTCTTCCTATTTTGGCTGCCTCTCCTTGTCTGTTTCTATGTACTAAGCAAAGTTCCTAAGTGTCCTGGTCTTATTAGTGTGGATTTGTGAAGTAGGTGTTCAGTGGCACAGTCCTGAGAAGGTTCAACTGCAGGCCAAATTTAGCCCAAGCCTGTGTCCCTCCGGAGCCACTTGTTAAGATTCTGCCAACAATCCACAGATGCTGTGCTTAGACCACACCAGAAATCAAGGCCCACTGCCTCCAGTGTGAGTCTAGGCACTGCTCATCAAGGAGCACCTGATTCGCTGAAGATACACCTGGATGTGGCTTGGGTGGGGCTGCGAGTTCGGGGAGGCAGAGTTTCAGGGATTCCTCTTGGCAAAGTGACCTCCGTTATCCAGTTTGATGATGTCTCAGCTATGGCGGCGATGTGTCCGGGTACTGGGAGGTGGAAGGACTCAACAGGGGACAATGGATATCTCCAACACTTCTGTACAGAGCATGTCTTGCCTCGTCTCTCACTCCATCAATGTCTCCCTGTAAGTCCCTGGTGCTTCTTGTGTGCACCCTAATTGGCACTGGTGCTCAGAGCAAGCAAGTCCTTCACCACTAAAATCTGCTTGCAGATACAGCCCCTTTAAGAGCAGTCTGCTGCTGCTGCCACCACAGCCTCCATCTTACTCAGCTGCTGGAGATCCAACAGCGCTATGTCCTTGCCTTTGCAGGGTGATTTCTTGGATTTCCCCCTAGTTGTATGGCTTGTTCATCTAGATCCCAGGTGATTTTTCTTTGCTGCTTGCTTCTTGTTTTCATCACAACTTTGATTTGATTGCCAGAGGGATGAATGGAGCCTCTATCATCTATGTCATTTTTTTCCTCCCCCAAAAAACCATCTTTTGTTAGTTATTTCCATAGTTGTCTATAGGTCCCATGGAAGGCATATAATCTTTTGCAAAATCAAGGCCTCTGAATTGTCCTCAAAAAAAAAAAAGGCATAAATGATAGCTTTTAGCAGGGATAAATGGAATACTGCTGCAAGTCAGAGGTTCAGGGTAATCTGGGGATTCTAGATCTTCAACTCCATCAATATAGATGTCCTCAGCTGAGGTTTCAGGGTCTCATTTTTTTCTAATTAGAATCCTAACCTTTGACAGCAGCCTCCTGGGAACTGAGAATTCAATCTCCACTGAAATTCTGCTATACCTATAATTAAGTCGTGGCCCTGGTCCTCAGCTTTCTCATTCTCCAGTTTCAGAAGAGAAAGTCTCTTAAAATGCTCCTAAGGAGGCCTACTGGCTTTTACACTTAATCTTTAATTGTTGATGAATTACCCACAGCTTTTCATTGTCATTCCTCAAAGCTTTGGAAGGCCCCCCAAACAGTTATTCAACTTTGTAGTCTGCATATTTCAAGTTCCTGAGGTATTATCTTTGCAAGTGCATTTTGTTATATCTGCATCCTATTCAATTCACCACTAGTGTTAAGTTATAACAATTGCAGCATGACAGCATGCCAGGAACTACCCATTCACCACCAATCACAGGGTTCTCATTGTCAGCTGGCTGGTGGATGATCTGGTTCCACAATTTATTTTAGCGTCCCTTTCCAAGAATGCATAGTAGTGCCTTGGGTCAAATTTCCTGGAAAGAGACTCCAAAATAAAGATTTGCATGTAGAAAATTTTTAGAAATATTCTTAGGAGAAGTACGTATAAAAGAGTTTGGGTAGCAGAATTTGACAGAGGAGAACTGGAACTGTGATGCAATTGCAATAGAACTGGCAGAGACCTTCAGCACTTTTTTCTAGATTAAGCCATGTGTGTAGTTTTTTTTAACCCCTCATCAACCAATCAGTGGATGTTTCTAGGGGAATAACCTTGGCGAATTGCCTGAAGACAGTTGCCAGAGAGAGATTCAGCTATGAGCTGTCAGCAGGCTATATCCCTGGCTTGGGTATTGTGCTTGGGACCTTCAGTACTGAAGAACTTTTCCCAGTGTGCCACAGCATTCACTCCACTTGAAGATGTACACAAAAGGATAGCTCTGATAGTTGCTCATACCTATTAGTTCAGTAAGGAGAAAAGTTGAGGGATAGTAAAAAGGATGAACAAATTGTAAGTTCCTGGGAGTTGAACAATTGCTGTGGTTGGGGTACTAGAGCAAGTGGGCAGGAAAGATAAGATGCTATGTGGTAAGCTTATGGACAGGATGTTTAACATATGGAGAGATTGCAGTTATTAGTAATGACAAGGTCAGAAACCTGTCTTTGGACCAAGCGGCTGAGGTAGAATAGAAGACAAGGTCATTAAAGGAGAGCAGGTTTAGGAATCGAGAGGTGATGGATGGAGTCATCATAGAATCAACCTGTTTATTATTTAGATGTGAAAGGGCTTAGTATGTTCAGAGAATAGTAAGAAATGGAATTATCAATAGTTCATATATGTGATGGCAAGTGGTGGAAATTAGTCTGAAAAGGTAGTTTAGGGCCAATATGTGAAAGGCCCTACATATCAAGCTAAGAAACTTAGCTTGTGTCCCATAGAAATAGATAGGTAGTGAAGATTTTAAAACACTTATTTTTCTTATATGTGATTTGCAAAGGTCAAACTTGCAGCAGTGTAGACAACACATATACTGTAAATAAGGGCAATCAATTAAGATGCTATTGTAATGGTCCAGAGTTAGTCAAGACTTCACATGCTAGATATTTGTGTCAGATACTACCAACTGCTTATCCAATATCTATTCTTATTCTTTAGGAGAAGGCTTCTATATTGTCAAAGGTAGCATGGAGTGCTGCTTTTTTTACAAACAGGAGGGACCATTAATGCAAAAGAAAGGTACTGGATTAGGTTTTTGAGAAGTATATGTTAAGATGGTTAAATCAGCTGAAGATAAATGTAGAAGGCAGAATAATGTTCCCCAAAGATGTCTGTGAACTAATTCTAGGAGCCTGTGAATCTGTTACTTTACATGGCAAAAGAGATTGAGGTTATTTTCAGCTGGAACCTGAATTATCTGGGTGGGCCCAATGTAATTACAAGTATCTCTAAAAGTGAAAGAGGGAGGAAGGCTTCTGAAAATGGAAGAAGGGGCACAAAATCATGGAATGCAACCGTTTCTAGAAGACTGAAAAGGCAAGGAAATAGTTTTTCCCGTTACCTCCAGAAGGAAATGGAGCCCTGCTGATACCTTGATTACATCCCAATGAGACTTATGCCATGTTTTTGACCTATAAAACTAGAGGGTAACAAATCTGTGTGTGTGTGTGTGTGTGTGTGTGTGTGTGTGTGTGTGTGTTTAATCTCTAAGCTTGAGGTAATTTGTTACAGGAGCAGTAGAAAATTAATAGAGCAATAATTTTTACTTTTTTCCTGCTTTATTTTAAACTGCTAAAATGTAGATATCCATATTAGACTATAAAGCATCCATGCAAAAAGAATTGTAGATCAAAATGATGGAAAGACTTGGGTCCCTGGTGGTCACGTTTTGAACTGTTAACCTGTGAATTTCCTTTAAATGAGAGAAAAATAAGCCTGTGGGTATTTATTTAAAAGACTATAATCAGGTTACTATTAATAGCTAAATATAATCTTTGACTAAAATAATAGTATAGGTTCAGTATCCTTATAATTATTAAACTCAACATACCACAGTCCAATAAATAATTGAATTTACCATATGCCAGGCATGATTTTCTTTCCCAAGATTTCCCGATTTCTCCTCAAGGCACCACCAATTCTCAGAGCTACTGAGGCTAAAAATTTTGGAGTTTCCCTTAAATGCCTTTTTCTCCTCATCTGCATATCCAATTATTTGTCAAAGCCTGTCAATTCTACTTCCAGATTGCCTCACGCACTACCTTTTTTCCACTATGATTGCACTCTCCTAGATAAAGTTCTCTCTCTCTCTCACCTGCTCACTCCCCATACACACATACATCTGAGCTATTACAAAAACTGATCTTTTCATGTTAATCTGCAATATATACCCCAAACTGCTAGATTTTATTTCATTTTTTTTTTAAAAAAAGAATAGGTCTTTTCTTTTCAAAAGCCTTCAGTGGCTTCCCATTATTCACATATTAAATCCAAATGCCTTAATGTTACATTCAAGACCTGAACTCAGGCATGCTTTGTATTTTCTCTTTAACACATGTTGGATTGGCTAATAATTACTTTCTCAAATGTGCTTTTCATTTTCCTTATTCTGTGGCTCCTAGCCTCTGACACACATGCATTGGTTTCCATGACTTACTCTCTCATTGTTTCCCATTTACTTCCTTCTCTTCACTTACTGTAGTTTGTAAATACATTCATTATTTTTTTAAATTAATCAATTAATTATATATGTACCAGAATGTAAGCTCCCCAAGGATAGGAACTAAGTTTCTCTTAGTTACTATCCCATTTCCAGTCCCCGAATGAGTGTCCGAGGAGGGACTCAGTAAAGACCTGTTAATTGCATGGACAAGTGGGATGTCACTGTAAAGACCATCATAACTTCACATAGAATCAATCATCTTAAATTCAAGCTGGAGAAGCATGACTTTTTTCCATCAACAGTACCATTAGATTCAGGGATGAATCCTCATTCTCAAGGATGAGAACAAAAAACAAACAAACAAATGAACAAAAACACCAGTTTATCCTGATGGCCAGGAAGCAAGGCCATCTACAGGTCAGAGCACCAGCCTTGGTGGAGGGTTCCTCCCTTCCATGCTGTGAGGCTCTCTGATCTCTAGGCCATCGCTTCGTGTCAGCTGAATAAATGTCCTTCCTATTTTACACTTACTTTATGCCAAGTCACAAAGATGATTTAGCCTTTCATAACGTGGTTTCTCGATGGCTTCACCTAATTGCTGAAAACTTAGTTTGCTCTGCAACAGCATAAATAAACATACTTGGAACAAGGGGCTAAATTTTATTCTTCCCTTCAGCAAAGCATAAAAACAAACAAAACAAACAACCTTCCTGCCTAAACTCTCCCAAAAGCTCATGATGACAGGAAGAAAAATATATATGAGGAAATTTTATTTATTCAACGGCAGACAAGGAAAAATTTTATGCCACAGGATCTTAGAAAAGGGGAACATGTCATAGTAGCTCAGAAGTGGCTGCTGAAAGTGCTGCAGAAATGAAGAGGCAATAAATACACTCATAAAGTTCATAGAAGTGCCTTTTCTTAACCCAAGGAGTCAATAGTAGGTAAGCAGGCCATGTATTAAAGGGTGGACATACCATATTTCTTTGTACACATAGGGAATTTCTATTGCTTTTGATTCTCTGTGATGTCATTTCTTTTCAAATACAAACTAGTGCATGCATGTGAATGTGTGAGCATCTAAATAAATAAGTTTCTTATTCCAAATGAATAATTATATTTATAATTTGTAATTTGATAGAAAACAGAAATATATAAGTGGCACCCTAAAAATATCAGGACAAGAGAAGATATTTATTATTTTAAATATAAAATGTCCTTCCATTATTATACTGTCTATATTAGGTCCTATCTCTACCTTGCCCTCATCTTCTCTCCCCACCGTTTTCACTTGCAGAGTAAGAATTCTGCTTTCTTAGTTTGTCAGAAAATTAGTCTATTTTTAAATTTTCAGAATTTCAGACCTCTTGTAATTAAACATGATACAACAATTTAGGGAAAGGGAACGCATCATTTGAAAAATAAAACCATTTTTTAGTGTAACTAAGACAGCACAGCAGATTAAATCTGAATTTTGAACATATTTTCAGATTGTGGCATTTTAGAGGGAGATAATGTGCTTTCAGAAATGGTACATTTTTAGTGGAAATTTAAAAAAAAATATCCAGAAGCTAAATATCTTCATGCTGTATTTCAATATGAAGATAACTCTTATTCTAACCTGTGTTTACAAGCTTGATCTGGAAAGACCTTTAAACTACATTTAGGACATAATGTTCTTTAGGGAGAAAGCTGCCTCTTTTTCTTTTCTCCAGGAGACTGCAGTTTAGGACAGGCACAAAGCTGGGAACATAACCAAGGGCAGAAAAAATTTCATGCCCATGTTCCATTTGTTCAATTGACCTGCAGGTCACAACCTGAAAGTTTATGAATCGGTGAGGCCTTGTCTCTCTGTATAAGCATGTTTTCTGGACTTTGGCTGAAGCTAAATTCCTGACTTCTGAAAGAGGAGTGGGTGTGGACTTCCAGCAGGAATAGCCAGTGGGAAGGAAGCAATATTCATTAAGAGTGTCTCATGTAAGCAGCACTGGGCTAAGCATGCTCTGTGTAAATTTTCCTGTAGCCTGTCAAGCTATGTTTGAACTCGTTCCATAATACTGGATTTACTTTTTTTTTCCACCAGGAAGAATGCTCAATTAGACTGCAGTTTGCCCTGCTCTCTCCCCTTTATTCTTTCCTTTTCCTTCCTGCCTTCCTGCCTTCCTGCTTTTCTTTCTTTCTTTTCTTTATTTGATATTATTCTTCTATTTGTTTGCGGTATCTTCGTGTTATTTCGTCATTTCTTCTTCTTCTGTATTCTTTTCTGTTCTTATTCTTCCTCTCTCTCTCTCTCTCTCTCTCTCTCTTCTTCTCTTTCTTTCTGCCAGATTTGAACCAAAATTATTTCTGATCAGTTCAGTTTATACAATGTCCTTCAGTGTCCACATGAGCATTTCACTGGAGAAGAAAAGAAACTTTGCTACCTGAGAACTGAAGACTACTTAGGTCAGCGAATGCTAACAGACTCCTTAAGGACTTATGGAGCCAGGAGTTAACTTTTCTCAACTTTTAAGGTAATCTACAGCAAATTTAATTGTTTTTTAAATAAGTGGGTGTACACCAATTTTCAGTTTTTCACACAAAAGCATGTTTTTCATAGGCTGGAGTGATTTTCCAAACATAGAGAAAATATGTCTTTTGGTTAATTTGCATTTGAAATAATCTTTTTTTGTATTTGAGGTTCTCTATCACAAATTATATATTTTTCAAAATAAATATTGTGGTGAACTGATGTAGCCATAATGATCTGAATGTAGATGCATCCTGTGTTATATTAATTCTTGGTGTGGGTTGGTTTGGCGAAAGTTATTGTTTTGTTGCTGCCAAAGATGAAAGAGAGTTTGTTTTTCTTTGCTATTGTTTTTGGAACTTTTGGTTGGCTTTGAGACTGCATTGTGAGAAACCCTCTTATAGAGAAGAGCCATCTCTTATTGTGTTTAATGTGCATTTTTCACAATGTTCAACTTTAACTCTAAAGGAGGGAGTACAGTTTTCTCAGAATCTGTGTCAAAGTGGAGTTTTTAAAAAATGTAGTTTTGGAGGGAAGCATCATTTAGAAAGGCAGTCTGTAATAAAGAAAGTAAGTCAAAACCTTCTTGGTGAATATAAGCAGTGGATGCAAAAACACTACATGCTGCATACTCACAGATTAAGTTTAGGTTAATAATTTTACTTCTTAATTAAAAACATAGATCAGACTTTAATGTGCTGTCTTACAATATTAGTTTATAACACAAAACATTCAGATTAGAGAGAATTAGGATCTCAGAAAAAACAAGTTAGCAAAGGCGGCCCATTTATAACATCTGAGGACTGAGGTTATGAAACCACATGGCTTCATGTAGGAATAGCGTATCCTGAGCTAAAGCAGTTTAATTTTATTCAAGAATTTTAAGAGTGAAAGAGGATTGATTTCTTTTCAAAAAAAACCAAACAAAACAAAACAAAAAAACAACCAGGCAAGGATTTTCGATCAGTTAGGGATTAAATAAATTTTGGAATACAAAACATCACATATTATCAATATGTAAATCAGACTGGCAAGCTATTCAGGGGGAATAAATAAAAATATCATAGTTTCACATGGAATCAAATGCAGCAGCACTCTTGCCCTTCCTACTACATCTTCCTGTCCCAGAGAGGGATGATAGACATGGGCCATATCAGACTTAGCTGATATGCTGACCTTGTTCTTTAACTTATGTCAATCTGTTTTTACTAGGCAGCTGAAGCAGTGAGCAAAGTAGGAAGGGACCTCAGAGAAGGCAAGAAAAAGAGGCCAGACACTGTCAGGGCTGTGATCTGCACCCTATCCTGTGATTTAGACAGAAGTAGAGGAGCTAAGTGGATGTATCTAAATCCATTTCCTTTTGCTCCCACGGCTTTGATTTAGCATCAATTGCTGCAATTCTGCACCTACCTCTATTTTCCATAAGTAAAAGCTTCTCTGATGCATTGATGTTGTTTATTTGATATCAATTGATCCCTAAGGAGATAGCCAAAGTAATTCAGCCTTGTTTTGGTTTTTCTTTTCTTCCCTAACATGTGGCAGAGTTCTTGATGAGTTTAATTAAAACAACAAATCCTTTCTGGAATGGAAAAACACAGTTCTCCTTGAAATTAGTGTGTGTGTGTGTGTGTGTGTGTGTGTGTGTGTGTGTGTGCCCATACGTGTACCATTTGTAGTCTGGGTTCTGGGACAGTGCCGCTTGGAAGGCTTTGTATGGCTGAGAGCATTTGTCTGGAGTCAGAAACCATTTCACTGCCTTGGTTCTGTCTGTATTAAGAGTGAGGAGGCACCCAATCTGGAGGATTCCATAACTTTCTGGTCTGACTTTGCTTTCCCATCTATCATTGCACCCATTGCCTGCTCTGCTCCCTCTTCATGACCTATGCTTTGACGAATAGCACTGAAACTTTTTGAGGCACAAAGGAAAGCCAAAGGGTATGCAAAGAGGCAGAGAATGAACAAAGACAGGACTCCTTGTGTTCACATCTGGATAAAATTTAGATTGTGAGAAGGGAAAGTGAATGGGAGAAAAAAAATTGACATCACATTAAAAAATGTATATAATCAACTTCTTAGAGGTTTTCTTGTCTCAAGTTTTCTGAATTTTTTGTATCCTGCCCACACTCTACTCATTTGGCTTGGAGAAGGCAAATATTATGTCCTTATTCTGTAGTGAAGTGCAGTGGTTTGTTCAAAGCAGTGACTGAGTTAGAACTAGCACACAGAGCTCTCAAGCTCCAGTTCAAGGCTCTAACTACACAATAATAGGAATAATCTGGTGTTACTTTCTGTATCTTGGACTCAGTTTCTCATTCACCTTGAGGTTTTGGACAAGAGCAATTATTTTGTGAAAAAAAATTCTCAAACCGAATATGCTACTATAATGGATTCTTAACTTTGAGAAGTACTTGAAACCTTTCAGGGAACTTCCACATCTTTCCTTTTTACCTTATCTTTAACACTACCCATTAAAATAGATTGAATCAGTATTAATATTTTTATTTGAACAAATGACAAAACTAAAAGATTAGAATGATTTGCTCTCTAAAATCAGAATGAGGCTGGATGGGAGTTCAAGTTGCCTAACTCAGGATTTGAAATTCTAGGCCATCCTGAACCTATGTGGGGTTGTCAGGTTACTGAGCCAGAGAAGATATGCAAAGAAGAGTTTCATGATTCATGAAGGCAAAAAGTGCAGCAGTAGTGGGGACTTTATATATTGTTAGTCCTATCATGAAAAAGAGAACTGAGACTGGAAAAGTTATGTATTTCACCGACAGTAACCCACAGTGAGTTGGGGATCTGGCTTCAAATTCTGTCTGTGGGACCACAAAATGTATGCCACATGGTGTAGTTACAAAGTACATGGACTTTGCTGGATTTCTCTGCATCTCTTTTTCATTGTGGGGTTGCTGTGAGGATTATTTGAGATGATACACATAAAATACTTAGCAAAATGCTTTGCAGAGTAAACCCCACAGTGTTTTGAATGGTATATATTCCTGCTGTTTGTGTTCTATGTCATCCAAGGTAAGTGCCAGCTATTCTTTCTATGAATCCACGAAACATCTTAGCTCAACTCCCATATCCTCAGTGTGATTGTGCTGGTGAGTTAAAATCATCAGGTGAGTAGTGCTTACAGTATATTTATTGAAAATACAAAAACTGTGCTGGATAGTCCAGTGAGCTAAGGCAAAATCAGTGGTCCCCTTGATATCAGTCCTGGGAGAGGCTGGAGAGTTTATCTAGGTAGATGTGTCTAAGATAAGCAGTACTGTAAAGCCAAATCTAGTTATCTGTGGTGGCTTTCCAATGCTTCTGACTAGGCTTCTTAGATGTGAGATATCTCCATGAAGGAAAGAATGATAGTTATAAGTTATTTCAACCTCATTCATCTGTTAGGTATTGAAAAACAACCAAAGGCACATGTGCAGATGAGCTGCAGAATTATCAAGATTTTATATTTCTTGGCTCTTCTGACCAGCACTGATTGGGCTATTGATGTTGATGGAATATTTGGACTCCAAGCTTCTGGGTTTACACATGGCATTATGTTAGAAGAATCCCCTTAAAGAGAGAGAGAAAGTTCAAGGGCCCACTTCTGACCATATCAGTGGCTTATAATTGAGTATTTTCTCTATAGAAAACTGTGTAAGTACACAGTCACAGGGCTACAAAACCAAATGCAAAGTCAGGCTGCTTTCGTCATTCTAACTGAATAAATGAAACGTATAAAGGCACAGAGCACTTATGTGCAAATGAATAGAACAGATGCAGTGATTCAGAAGTGTAAAGTGGACTTCAGGGGCAGTGGATGATGAGCAAAGATTTTAAATGTCTATTTTGACTTCTTTAGAGTTAAGGATCCTCCTTCAGATGCCTCATCACAACCTTCAGCCACTTGTCTATGCTAAGAAAGGAAGGTCACTATGGGGGTAGGGTGGGATAGTGTAGGTAAATGTTGTTTCATCGAGCATCTATTGTGTACCTAACACTAAATTTTATGCTTTACCAACATTAGCTTATTTACAGTTCATGGTATCCCCAGGAAGTTTAAAGAAGAGGAAATCTGTTCTGAAAGGAGAGTGTATATGGTCACTGTGGCAAAGAAGGCTCAGGTGATTGATCAATAGAACATATGATGCCATATTCAGTGGGAAAAGATGGCTGTGGTCTGATAGACTCTTGGCTTTGAGTAGTATTTCCGCAAGTTCCTTAGATGGGAGATACCTAAGACACCTGTGTTTTGCCTAATTCTGGAGCAACATGCATTGCTCAGAATTAGTAAAGTCTGGCCCCCTGATGAGTTAGTGCCTAATAAGCTTTATGCACATTGCCTGCCTTTGGGGAAGCATTCCACTTGAACAACAAATGCAAATTATCATTTTTTTCCCCTCAAATAGGTCCTTAAATGTTTTTCAGCTTTAGAGTGAAGACCTTAGTAATTGTTAGGTAGTATTGTATAGTTTAAAAATAGAATTTAGACCAAAATGGCTGGTGTTTGGATCTTAACCTTGGGATTTCCTAGCTATATGACTCTGAATAAATTATTTTACTTTACTTTGTCTTAGTTTTCACATCTGAAAATTATGTCACTAGAATTTCCTCAGGTGGGATGATCAAATGTCAAAATGGTTTAAAAATTTTAGTCTGTTAACCAAATGCCTGATGTTACTCTTTTCCCCCTGGCTGTTATCTCTGAGTTCTAGTGCTTTCACCTTTTCTGTTCTGAAAAAGCTTTCCCTTTCATTTGCTTAGATGGAAGGAGGTATGATTAAGTGAGCTGGGCAAAATGCTTTCTACCAGAGTCCTGAAAACTCTTTAATTTCCCAAATTATCTTTATATTTCTTGAATTAGTAAAAGATTAGGAAATATGGGGGAACTAGACAGAAATTATACCAGAGTCAAATTTGGTTAACCATAAGAAGTTTCTGCATGTATGAGAAATGAACAAGTCAAGGTACTCAACAAATTATTGACATATGTATTTCCCCCATACTCCTTGAGAAGTTGGGAGATCAATGAATATATAAAATGTGGTATATACATACAATGAAATATTATTCAGCCTTAAAAAAGAAGAAAATTCTGGCACATGCTAAAACATAGATTAATGTTGAGGACATTACCTAAGTAAAATAGGCCAGTAACAAAAGAATGTGTTATTCCACTTACATGAGGTACCTAGAGTGGTCGAATTCAGAGACAGAGAGTGGTGATTGCCAGGGATTAGCGGAAGGGGAAAATGGGGAATTATTGTTTAATGGATATAGAGTTTCAGTTTGGAAAGATGAAAAAGTCCTGGAGATAAATGGTGGTGATGGTTGCACAATAATGTGAATATATTTAATGCTACTGAACCATCTTTAGACATGATTCAGATGGTAAATTTTATGTTATGTCAATTTTACCACATTTAAAAATGAAAAAAAAATAAGAATATTTAAAAAGTCTATATATTAAATAATTAATAAGGATTTACCCACTATAAGTATTTGGTTCATTACTGAAATTCAGCTGTATATGAGCAAGAAGATTTGACTCAAACTGAGGAAGAAAAGAGAATGAAATAATTAAATAAATGCAGTTTTTGGAAGTGAAAAAAAAGAAAATATGAGAGAAAAGTAGGTTTTGGCATGAAGCAATAGAAATTCCAGAATTACTATATATGAAAAGTTTAGGAATAGGGTTTTGATACTGCGTTCAGAGCAAGCATCCCGCTTTAACTTAGATCGTTTTGGCTTGGCATTTAGTAGCTGATAGAGATTGTGGAAGTACTGGGAGTCCTCCTGAGCTACCTCTTTTGCTAGACCTTGAATTTGCTTTTGGATTAAATTTTTATCAGGGACAACTTTTGTGAAAGATCTATAGTGGGAAAAATGCAGAACTTAAGAGAAATTAAAAGCTTCTCAAAATCAGAGAGGGGGGAGGAGAGCCTATTTTGTACCAGGTGTTTATGTATAGTATTCATTTAATCCTCTCAATTGTCTTTCATGTTGATTTCATATTGCCATTTTGTAAATGGGGTTTTCCCAAGGTACTTTTGCTAACTGAGTGGTAAAGCCAGGACTGGAACCCAGGTCTGTCAAGAGCCTAAGTCATATTGTTTTATAATACTTATGGATTTAGGAAGTATGGATCTAGATGATCCCTCCTTGGCTTTATCTATTAGCAGCCATAGAGGGGAAGTTTTCCTGGAAGAGATATGTTTTACATACTCAGCTTAGGTCTCTGGGTGCTTCCTGGGAACCCCAGGATTAGCATCTACCATCTGAACATAATTTTTAATTTTAATGAGTTCTCGCATAGCAACATTTAGGCTTCCTGAGGAAAAAAGATCCAGAAGCACAGGTATCTGGGGAGCATCTTTTCTGCAGAAGTATCTTGGATTCAGGTGTTGGAATAAGTAAACCTAGAGTGCACCAACCCCTCCCCTGAAGGCTGTTCTCAGGCTCCTTTGTGTGGTTCATGTATAGCCATCAATGCATCATTCCTTCTGCTTCAGCTGTTTGAGAATCTCATTTTCTCTGCTGATTTCTCACAGAACATTTACTGCTATCCAAGGTGTGACCTGTACCTCTGGCTAATTTATTTCTGTCATGGCTGTAGGATTTAGGAAGGAAGAGGAGGGGGGGAGGGAGAATAAGTGGGGACTGGAGGGAGAGAGACAGGGGAGAGAGCAATGTGTCCATATGTGGGAAATAAATCCAGCACTGGAGCCCTTTACAGGCACGCATGCAGCTCTGAAGAGCAGTTCTATGCACACAGCAAGGGGACTTCATTTGAAAATCTCTTCAGTAAGATGGAAGCTGCAGCCACAGGGTTTCAGAAGGCCAGGAATTATATCAGGGCCCCATGGGGATAGAAAAACAAGGAAAAAATGTGTCTGAAAATAATGCCTTGACCATTAAGGAGCAAGTCACCATATTGAGCAGTACGTGGTAGATTTTTTTTTTTAATGAAATGATGGAAAACTCTTTTAGGGGCAGGGAGGTGACTAGTGAAGTCATATTCTCTTCTTTTAATGGTTTTTACAACAACAGAGCATTCATGTGTCAGTTTTTGAAACTGCAGTTATAATTAGTGACATGTGAGATATTAAATCAAAATCACTTTAACATAAACTTTACTTATGCTCTATACATACAACATACCAAGTTACTGTTTTTGTGGTCTTATTTTACTAGATAACTGAATGTTCATTTATTTTTCGTATGAAAAAAGTTGCATTTTAGAAAATGACTATAAACTTACACAAGGAAGGATGTAGATTATTTGTTATTTTCACCCGTAGAGTGAGTCACATTTGTTGTTAGTAGATCAGTTGTATATAAAGAACAATTTTAAAATTTTCAAGTATATGGCCATGTCACCCTGAACAAGCCCAATCCCATCTGATCTCGGAAGCTTAGCACGGTCGGGCCTGGTTAGCACTTGGATGGGAGACCACCTAGGAAGACTAGGTGCTGTAGGTGTAAAAAAATTTAAAAAAATAAGAGATTGTAAGGTGACAAGATCCTTGCAATCCATGAGGTCAACCAAGGGTTACCTCACCTAAAAAAAAGTAAATGTTTTTATATTATAATATTTCATTTATTTAACAGTGCTAAGAAGTAGATGTTATTATTTTCAACACATAGTTGAAGAAATGCTAGCTTTTAGTCAGTTTACTGCCTCATCGAGGTTACATGGTTAATAAATAGCAAATACACAATACCAGTTTAAGGCTTGATTCCAGATTCATGTTGAATTACATGACACTCCAGGAATGCAGAAGACACAATCTTCTTCCAAGATCACCCACTGAATAGCAAAAGTTGGAGAGTAAGAGGCAACAGAGTCAAAAATTTCCCAACCACTTAGAAAGGCAGACACTAATGAAAGAAATCAGAATTGAATCAAACATACAGACTTCTAAGCTTCTACTCATATGGTTTATGCCTAAGGTCATTCCATATGAGTTATAATAAAGTCTTAGGAAGAAGGGTAAAACATTCACTAGGGATCAGTTTTTCCTTTCTTCCCACAGACCAGTCTCCAGCCCCACGCCAAGGTACATATAGACTCTGTCACTCTTTACTGAGAGTAAAGTCAAATAAATCATCACTTCGCAAGCATTACCATCAATTGTAATGTACCCTAGGCCAGGAGTTAGAAATGCAATTAGTTGTGAGGTTGGCTAATGTAGTTCTTGTCTATAAATTCCAGGGACTCTAAAACCTCTGCCTTTTCCAGAGCATG
This sequence comes from Rousettus aegyptiacus, assembly GCF_014176215.1. Classification (NCBI taxonomy): domain Eukaryota; kingdom Metazoa; phylum Chordata; class Mammalia; order Chiroptera; family Pteropodidae; genus Rousettus; species Rousettus aegyptiacus. The sequence goes on along the minus strand of NW_023416308.1, from coordinate 38,642,372 downwards.
ATATGGAAGGGGCTTCTGTGTTGTTAGTGGAATAGGCTGGCAGTGATGGTGGGCTGCTGGGTCTTTCACAATTGGGAACTAGTCTTTCTGTGACCGGCTAACCCTGGGGAAGAACAGCCCACTTCATCTTGTTCAATGGCCAGACAAAGAATCTCATTGCCCACCTCAGAGCCTGAAAGAGCCTCAGAACCTCAATAAAGAGGACCCAGACTTGATTTAGAATCATATAGGATGGCAGTATCATGGAAGGACTTCTATCCTGAGTAACTGCTTATAATTAAAAAAGAAGTAATAGTATTGTAGATAAATTAAAATGTTCAGTGTGTAGGAATAAAATGTAACTGTGAATATCCCTGGAATTACAGAACTTATTTTGGCTAGAAATGATCTAGACTTTAAAAGGAAACTTGAGCTCTTCTTTAACATGTGGCAGACTCCACTTCCATGATCTCTGAGGTAGACTTATGATTTTGAGAAGAGATGAGTAAGCCACAGAATAAGAAATGCTCAATAGAAAGTCATATTTGCTTCCACATAAACATTGTGTGATGCTATATTTTGCTGTTTCTCCTGGCTTTTTATTTCTCCATTTCTTTTCTCTTCGTGAGTTGATTTAGAATACTGTTACCTTCCTTTTTTAGGAACCTTGGCCTGAGATGGAATAATTTTGCAGAGAGAACTCAGAATTTGAAGATTTAAAAAGCTTGAATTTGGTCCTAGTTCCGTAACTTATTAGCTGTGTGACTACAGCATTTAATTACCATGATCATTTTTTTGCATGAGTAAAATGGGTATATCGATATCTATCCAAACTCACAAGGTTGTTGTGAGGACCTCATGAGACAATGAGTGGTAAAGTGTTTTGTAAACTCTAAAGCACTGTAAAATTTATCCTATATTATTTTGAGTTCATGCTTAAAATGTGTGTGAAATTGGTACTATCTCAATGATCTATGCTGTCATTATGGCATAATGTTCCAGAATGTATCTTTTTAACATTAAAACTTATTTGGGGCTATGATTTGCCATTAACCTGTAGCTCACCACTAAATATCAAGTATTGTCTTTGCTCTGTTCTACCTCTCCCCACACTCCCTAAACATCCTGCTGCTTTGCTCTGAGAATTTGTTCAACCCTCATATCTGTTTCTGTTCCTCTTTGGAGGTTCACCTGGGAACTTCTTTAATTTAAGCCTCCTCACCAGTAGGACTCCATCTCACTGCTTTTGGAATTTCCCCAATATTGGCACAAACTGGGATAAGGAGGGGCAGGCAGTATGCAGAGAGCACCACTACTGGGAAGGGGTACTGAGTTTCAGGCATCTCTTTCCTCAATTTGGGACATGTTTTTGTTTTTGTTGTTGTTGTTTGTTTGTTTGTTTCTTGTTTTAAATAATAGAACACATAAAGTTTAAGTCTGATAATGCAATAATAATGTAGTTACGTGATGAATTAGGTTTTCGATGGGCTAATATAAGAATCTACAAACCATTTATACAACTGTTCATTTGGGAAAATGTTTTGTGAATTAGAAGGACTGACAAATACTTAGAGCTAAACCCTTTATTGTCCTAAATGTAAGAACCTGTCTTCAAAACTTAATTTGTAGAAATATAATCGACGTAATAAGTTGTGACTGGGTTAGTGTGAGTAGCTGGATGAATGCTGATGCTGGGGCAGATGGAAAGGGAAAGGATCCAGTTCTCATTCTGCCATTTACCAGCGGGCACACTGAACAGCTACTTCAGCTCTTTACATCTCAGTTTCCTCACCTTCAAAATAAAGATAATGATAATTGTACTCAATTCACAGGGTTGTTGTTATAAATGCTTCATTGGTTTTACAGTCAGTTGTTTTTGCTGACTTAATGCAATATTAAAACAGCTTTTCATTTTGTTGAACGAGTAGTGGCTGGCTTCTGAGTAAGAACTCTTCAGAGTGTGTTCATTGATGGTAGAGAGTTCAATGAATACTGAAGATCGAAAATTATGTATGGTTTAGTAGTTGAGTAAATTGTGGTATATACATACAATGGATCATTATTCAGTCATAAAAATTCTGATTCATGCAATAGTGTGTGTAAACCTTGAAAATATTTTGCTAAGTGAAAGAAGCCAGTCACAAAATGTCACATATTGCAGGATTTTATTTATATGATATATCCAGAATAGGTAAACTTATAGAAACGAAAAGCGGACTGGTGGGTGCCAGGGTATGGGGGAAAGGGGAAAGGAGAAACAGTGTAATGGTTATGGGGTTATCTTTGGGGATGATAAAAATATTTTTGAACTAGATATGGGTGACAGTTGAGCAGCATTGTGAATGCTCTAAATTATAACTGAATTGTTCACTTTAAAATGTTTAATTTTATGTTATGTGCATTTTACTTCAGTTAAAAAATACTATGGGGATGAAAAACACACCTGAATAAATTGACTGTATAAGAAGCTTTTCTGACTCCTTTTATACTCTTGATCATTTGGTGAATTTTATGAAGAAAGGCTCCCCTAATTCCCTACATTTTTTCCCCTACCTTTTGTAGCCTTATCTTAATATCTTGGTTTTCTCTACCTCCAAGAGTACTAAAGTTCTGTTAGAGTCACTTCTTTCATTCATTCAAGGACTTATTCATTCACTTGGTGTCAAAGAGAATAATAATTAATATGTGTTCTTGGAGAGAGAACAGCAAGCTGGCCCTGTTGTGTAACTTTGGCAAGTATCTTAACCTCTCTGGTGTTAGGGAGATATCAACTAGATTATTTCCTGAGACTCTTTCAGTTTTAAAGTTCTAGATTTAAGAAATGAGAAATGCCATTATTAAGTTTCCTTCAAATATCCTGCCAGCTAATTTCTCTCATTCTTTTTCTTTGAATTTATTTATCGAACTTAACTAGACAGACAGAAAAAATAAATTACACTTTAAATTAGCTTTTTTTTTTTTATTAGACCTCAGTAATGAGGAGAAAATTCATCTCCATGTCTGTGGCAAAACTTTTTAACCATGAGAAACCTTTCCTCAGGGTTTTTAGATAAAAATGCTTAAAGCATAAAACTGATATACTTTTAAACTTTAAAAAGCATCAAAAATTATTTTTATCCTTAATTATAATATGTAACATAAAATAGATACTGCCATAACTTAATAGCCTACCAAAACACTATCTTCACGGGTCGTTTAGCATTCATATGATGAATTGCTATTTTTAGAAATTTATGCAACTAAACAAAGAATGTGTTCTTGGCTATAGCCACAAAGACAAGTTATTATTGTGGGAGGGACAAAGGAATCTGAAAGCCTCATCAAAGACGGAGCCAATTGCAGAGGACATTTTAAAGAGTGCCTTTTCTCTTTAGTCTCCATTTTCTGCAATCAGGGTAATGCTGTGAATTTCAGAGCCATTTTCATTTTTGAAGTGCTCTTTCATCATTAGATGATAAATACTCATCAGTTTTCCTCATCTTGGAAGTTAGAGGAAAAAGAAAGATAATCGCTTTTTATTTCATAAGTGTCATTCCCCTTCAGCTTCCTCTTTAAGTGTTTCTAAGGAAAACATAATAAATAAATTATACTTCCTCATTTGAAAAAAGTGAAGACTACTATTTCTTCCATATTGAGCACCTAGAAATTTGCATCAGCTATCCAAGGCCTTTGGTATCTACCCAACTATAGTAGCAGAAGGATTGTCTGTCTTCCATTACCAAGCTCTGTATTGTTTAATGTCTCCTGAGGATGGTTAACTGGAAGGATAACTGGAAGACCACTGGAGGGTTAGTGGTCTTCATCAGGGAGCTGAGTATGGTACAGCTGAACTGGGAAGAGCTGGTGTCTGCCTTGGGTATGGGTTTCCAATGGACTTCATATCTTTAACATCCAGACTCGAAGAGTAATGGTTTTGAATTTTTTTGTTCTTTTATATTATTCATGCTTCTCCTCCCCTATATCAAATTCGTTCCATTTAGACTTGGCTATGAATTTCAGCGATTCTACTGTAGCAAACTGTACTATTTATATTTAAAGACACTCCTAAGCTTTCGCAGCTATACATGAGTTTTGACAAAGACAATTTGATTTAAAGCAAAACTGTGCCTTACTGGGTTTCTGCTGCCTTGTTGTCTATAGTAGTATTATCCAATAGACATGTAATGCAAGGCACAAATGTGAGCTGCATATGTAATATTAAATTTTATGATAACAACATTAAAAAGTAAAAATAAATAAATGAAATCAATTTTAATAATATATTTTATTTAGCCTAATAGATATGAAATATTATCATTTCAATATGTAACCAATATAAAAATGATGAGATATTTTACATTTTTTAACCAAATGAATGAATTTTAATGTGTATTTTATTCATTTTTTTACCAGCTTTATTGTACAATTCAATTAGATTTTTTTCAATTATTGGCATACAATAATATAATAATTTCAGTTGTACAGCATAGTGATTAGAGATCTATATAACTCTCAAAGTGATTGCCCACTAAATCTAGTTTCTCTCTTTCCTCTTGTGTATTTATTACAATAGTAACTATTTTTCTTATGCTACACTTTATATCTCCATGTCTGTTTTGTAACTATCCATTTGTACTTCTTAATTCCTGTGCCCTTTTTTTGCCATCCCTCCGACCCTCTCCCAACTAGTAGCCCTCAAAATATTCTCTATATCTATGAGTTATTTCTGTTTTTGTTGTTGTTGTTTATTTTGTTCTTTAGATTCCACATGTACATGAAATCATGTGATAATTGTCTTTCTTTATCCATTCCATTTCATTCAGCGCAATACCCTATTGGTCCATCAAGGCAATATCTTTTACCAACCCCTTCCTTTTAGTCTGTGTGTGTCTTTTAATCTGAAGTGAGTCTCTTATAGGCAGCATATGTATGAGGTCTTGTTTTCTTATTGATTCAGCTACTCTATCTTTTGTTTGGAGCACTTAATTTTTTTTTCCATTTGAGGTACTTATTGATAGGAATGTAGTTATTATCATTCTTTATTCCTGTTTTTGACATATTTTCTTTCTTTTTAAAGAGTTCCCTTCAATATTTCCTATAATACTGGCTTGGCGGTGATAAATTCCTTTAGCTTATTTTTGTCTGAGAAGCTCTTTATCTGTCTTTAAACTATAAATGATAGTGTTGCTGGATAAAGTGTTCTTGGTTATAGATCCTAGGTCTTCATTACATTGAATATTTTGTGCCAAGCCCTTCTGTCCTGCATAGTTTGTTTTGAGAAATCAGCTGCCAGTCACCTACAAGGGTTCCCCCTTGTAGGTAACTATCTACTTTTCTCTTACTGCTTTTAAGACTCTCTCTTTGTATTTAATATTTGACATTTTAATTACGATATGTCCTGGTGTGGGCCTCTTTGGCTTCACCTTGTTTGGGACTCTGAGCTTCCTGGGGTTGTATGTCTATTTCCTCCACCAGGTTATGGAAGTTTTCCATCATTATTTCTTCAAATATATATTCAACTTCTTGTTCTTCCTCTTTGGGTACCCCTATGACATGGATATTTTTACCTTTAATAGTGTCCCATAGGCTCGTTAAATTGTTATTATCATCTTGGCATCTTTTTTCTTGCCATCCTAATCAAGTGTCCTTGGCTTTCCCATCCTCTATATAGGTCATTTGATCCTCTTTATTCACTTTGTTTATTCCATTTAATATACTTCTCATCTCAGATAATGTGTTCTTTATTTCTGACTGCTTCCCTTTTATAATTTTCATTTCCATTTTTATGTTTTTTTTTACTTTTATTTTATTTAGTTGAAGTTCTCGCTGAATTTATCTACACTTCCTATAAGTTCATTGAGCATCTTTATAACCAGTGTTTTAAACTCTGCAGCTGTTAGATTGCTTGATTCCATTATTTCTGGATCTCTGTTCTGTTCTCTTATATGGTTTCTGCTTTTTTGCCTTCCCATTTTGGCTGCCTTTCTGTGTCCGTTTCTATGTCTCCCAATCTTATTAGGGTGGCTTTTTGTAGTAGGTGTCCAGTGGCACAGTCCTGAGAGGAGTTCATCTGCAGGCCAAGTTTAGCCCCAGCCTGTGCCCCTCCAGGGCCACCTGCAAGATTCAGCAAGAAATCCACAGATGCTGGTTTATATTTGCCTCGCTCTATGCCAGACACTGCAGTCTGCTGCCACAAGTGTGAGTCTTGGTGCTGCTCAGCAAGTAGCACTTGACTTGCTGAGGATACACTTGGATGTGGCTTGGGTGGAACCGATAGTTGGGGGAGGTAGAGTTTTAGGGAATCTTCTAGTGGAGTGACCCCTATTATCCAGTTTGATGATGTCTTGGCAGTTGTGGTGGCACTGCATCCATACACTGGGAGGTGGGAAGGCTCAACAGAGGAACAATGGATACCATGAGTCCCGTCACTCCAGCAACTCAGTGTCTCCCTGTAAGTCCCTGGTGCCCCCTGTGCGCAGCCAAACTGGCAATGGTGCTCAGAGTGAGCAGGTCCATCACTGTGAAAGTTTGCTCCCAGACATAGCCCCTTTAAGAAGAACCTTCAGCTACTAACTGCCACTGCCTCTGCCTCTGCCCCACTCAGCCACTTAGGACAGGGCAGCCATGCATCCTTGCCCCATAATACTTTCTGCCTTTGCAGAGTGATTTCTTAGATTTCTTCTTAGTTGTATAGCTTGTTCATCTAGATCCCAGCTGATTTTTCCTTGCTGTTTTCTCCTTGTTTCTGTCAAAACTTTGATTTTGTTGCCAAAGGGATGAACAGAGCCTCTGTCACCTATGTCATTTTTTTTTCCCCGCTCCCACAGTATACATTCTTGTAGTAGGATTGTACAAGATTTACATTTTATTTTAGTAAATAATTAAAACACTTTTGTTGTAAATATATAAATTTTTCACTTTAAATGACTTGCATGTGAAATATCCAGAAACAAATCTAAGAGAATATGTGAAAATATGTATGGATCAGATATGAAAATAGCACTGTTGTAAATAAAGGCAGAACGTTGTCATATTGCAATGAGTAATTATTTTGCATTTATGCAAAAATCGCTTATTAAGAAAAATTCCAAACAGGCATAAAAGTAAAGAGAATAGTATAATGACCCCTCATATATCCATCAGATTTTGACTATTTTTTGTTTAAAGTTTTTAAAAATGAGTCCCAGGAATCATAGTACTTTAACTCCTAAATATTTGATTGAAAATTTAGAAAGAGTTATTTTTTATATAACTACAATGCTATTCTACCTAAAAAAAATATTTCTTTGCGATATATCCTATTTATATTCAAATTTTCCCATTTGCCTCAAATTTTTTTTTCAATTAGTTTGCTCAAATCAATATAATTACAAGGCCTACACAATACATTTTGTTATCAAGACTTATGTTTTATTTTGTTTAGGATGGTCTATGTCTGTATGTTAGTTCAAGAGGGTTTTATTGTGTGATGGGTTCAAGGTATGAGACTTTGGAAAGTCTTGTATGAGCCAGGTGTTAGGTGGTTGCCCAATTCATCTTGGGTAGAAAAAATTTTATACAAAATTAAATTACAATTATCTTCCAGTAAATTTTAACACCAATTTTATGTGTTCTAGGCACTGAGTGAGGTGCTGAAGTCACAGAAATGAATAAGATATTGTCCCTGGTCCCAGAACTTAGGCAGAAAGTTTTTGCTCTGAGTTACTGCTGTATGGCTCATCAAAGACTGAAATCTCAAGGGAGGTGTATAGCCTCCAGGGAACCAGTCAAAATACAGTGCTTCAGGATCATGTTTATGACTTTTATATACAGTGTCGGAATATATCAGACAATCGAGAATGCTGATAATTTTATAGCCCAATTGAAAAGGTGCCTACATTCTATTTCTATTCTGTTTATATATAGAAAATACAGAAGATTCGGGTGTCTGCCCTCCATCCTAACACACTTTCCCTAAAGGATATACTGTCTGATGCTATGTTCCTCAGTGAGACAAAAGAAGTGATTTTTTTTTTCCCTTAGAAATATATGTGTTAGGGGAAAGTTTGTTCCAAATACTAAAAATGTACCAAGAGAGTGTGGAGATATGACAGTGGGGGAACGAAGGACTCTGGGCTGAGAAGTAGAAAGATCTGGGGTTAAATTCCTTGCTCTTCATTTAATAGGTATTTTAATGTGAGCAAGTCACAGAACTTGTTTGAAATCAGTGTTCTTACCTATAAAATGGGTACGATAATGCCTTATTCATATATTCTGTAATGAAGATAAAATAAAATAATAATTTTGAAACATTCTAGACTTTAGAGCCTCCTTGCATTTAGAAAAGGAGTTTTTATTATTGCTGCCATTAGGAGGAGGAAGCCCATCTGAATTCTGTGGGAGAACAAATAGTTATGATAGTACTGTGTGGATCAGAAGATGGTCAGCCAAGATCTTAGGAACTCAGAATGAAGAATGGTTCAAGACTATTTATTTATTTGTCCATTTTTAGAATAAAGACTGATGAGAATAGGAGATACCATACTTTTAAAAAAATGAAGTAAATTTGTCGCAGTCTATTAATGTAGTAGTAAGGATAATATTAAACTCATAGACATTGAGATGGGTGAAATTTATGTAGTGCCAGTGTTAATGAGAAAAACTCTTTCAGGGTAAAATAGGGTTATAATAATGAAAAGTAGGGTTATTGAATATAGGTATGAATTGGGTAGACCTCTGGATCTTCTACGAAGTCAGGAGGGCAGTGAACTTGTGTTTATACAGTGTGTTGATTATTTGCATGGAAATCAGACATAAATGCTACTGAGACAAAGAAAGAGAAAATTAGGCTATTTGACTCTTACACACATGGAAGCTAGAAAACTTCAGTAAGGTGTTACAGGAAGACAGAACCAGAGGAAAGTTTGAAAAGCATAAGTGTAATAATTAATATCATGTGGTGCCTTAAAATCAAGCTGGGGAACCAATTTTGTTTTTGTTAAGATTTTGAATGTTCAATCTATGGCACATTATAGTACATAACAGTATAAAACTTATATTGATGCCAGCTTCCTTTTATTTTCTAAGTATTCTTGGTTGGTTATTCAATGAACTAAACACACAGTGATATGCTCAATTAAGCACTTTTGGAATCTCCAATACAAAGCCATTGAATTAGATGATGAAAGTGGAAGGTAAAGAAGAATTAAATATGAAGCATTAAATTAGAGTAAAAATGTTGCTTGTATAATATCATGTAACATGCATTTATTTAAAGTGTTAAGTGTACTATCCAAAATACAGGACAATTGAAAAAACTTGAGCGTATTGTTACTATTCATCTTCATCATAAAAATTACCATTTATATATCTTTGGTATCATCTATTTCTGTATTGTATTTTTATATCATATTTATTGAACATCTATTATATAAGAACACAGTGCTGGGTTTAGGTAAAAGAATAGTTGCCATTAGTCAATGACAGTGAGATCAAGCAAGATAAAAACTGCACAGTAACCAGGGGTCTATAATTAGTGGCATTAGTGTCATGACACATTTCAGATGAATGGGAGAAGCAATGACCTAAATAGTTTTTCTTGTGTTTCTTTACTCGCAGTGTAGTTGTCACAGATATACTCTTATGAGGATTCCAAGTTATAAGCATTGAAGTTAACTAGGAAATTAGGGATGTGAACAGGTTAGCCGTTTCATCCTGTGTCTTTAGGACTTTAACACTCTCCTTAGATCTCATTGACAGATATGTAACAAACTGCCCATAAGATATGATCTTAAGACTTTCTTAATAGAATATAATCTCTATGATGGCAGTACTAGGTCTGTCTTTGTCACAACTGTATCTCCAACCCTTCACATCATGTCTGAAACATAGTGAGAATTCAGTAAATAAAAAACTTCATATTTGTTGAGAAACATTTATCCTGAAGCAGAAAATTCCTTTGAAGATTAGATGTATAGCATAAAACGCTGAGGCCATTAGTTTAAGTCTGAAAAAGATGTGCAAATAAGCATTTTTAGAATTATTGCATTTCATCCAACAAATATTATATCCCACCATCACAGGAGCACCTACACATTTGCATACCCATATATACTCACACTTGTCCACTTTTTGGTCCTTTGATCTTCGTTATCTAGTTTAGAAAAAGCAACAGGAGTTGAAAGCTGCACACTGCAGACTTTAGGCCTTAACAAGTGTATCATCAGAGAAATAAGTCCTTTCTTCTGAGACTGCCTGTAATTGTTTTTTTTCTTTTGGCAAGTTCTCCCTCTCCTTTTGCAATTCTCCCTCTTCTTTAGAGAATTCTTTACGTTCTACCCATTATCTCATTTACTGAAATGTACTTCACTTGGGAATGAAAAGGTTTTGGCATAGCTGGGAGCTTTTAATGGAAATAGAAGAGAAAATGTCTCTGACATATGTAATACCTTCAATTTGTTTCCATATATTGCACAACCTCTGATGCATTATCCAGATACATAACGACAGATGGATGAGGAGAAGAAACACTCCCAAAGAGGAGATTTCTTTAAAAACCAGTTGCACATCTTTCAAGGTACTTTCAGCTATTCTTAGCAATTGGGGTTCAATACATTCATCCCCCCAACAGAAGCAGGTTTCTCTCAACAGACTGACTGTGGGAAACTTTGTTGCTTAGAATTTTGCTGCAAACAAGAGTCAAGTCATCAGTGTAGTCTTAGAGAAACCTAGAACCAGAGGACTTGTTTTCAGCTGTATAATCATGGTCAATTTACGTGACTTCTTTGAACCTGTGATTCTTCAGTCATGTAATGGAGGTGAAAATTTGTTTCTGTTCACATACAAACTCTGAAATAAGCTGTGAAATTTTTTTTAGATAATGGTGGAATTTATGGAACTTTCAGTGTTCTTTGCAATTATCTTTTTACCATCTAGGACATAAATGGTTAGAAGAGATGTTTCTTTTCTTGTTTCAACTAGATGTAATCTAAACAGTTGATGATTCAATATTTCCTCAAATGCAAACCACATATTCCAGAATAATGCAAATTTTTATTTTCCGATGAGAAGAGTGCGAAGTAATGTGATTTGACCACCTAAATAAAAATGTGGGTTTGGTATCAATAGTTGTATGGTTATTAACAATGTTTTGTTGTATAGTCACTCTAAAAACATCTTTTCTCTTCTCTTATTTTCTCTTTCTTTTATTTTCTGCCCCATGGTATAACAGACCTGAATTTATAGAATATTTTATATGCTCTCTTTCTTAACCATGTTACATGTACTTGAACTGTTTATCAGACTCTTTTTTTTCTTTCTTTCTTTTTTTTTTTTTTTTGTCTTTTGCCTATTTCCACCATACACATAATTGTGTTGACAGAGCCTTTTATTTTTTTCAGCACAGTTTTTTCCATCTGGGACATGTGCTTGTTATTGGATTAAGATAGATAAACTATCTACTTAAATATGTACTCAGGCTGAACCCAGGTTATACTCCAAGATTTATGGTTTACTAAAGTAGGAGAGAACTGAGAGGTTTTTAGAGCCAATGCCTTATCTTTGCACATGAAGCAAGAGGGACTTACACAAGTAAAGTGCCTGGGCATTATAGAGCTTATAGTTCATCAAGAGAACAAATGCCTTTGGAAGAAATTCTAGAATGTCTTCCTGGGTTAATTTAGAATTCTTTACTGGAAATAACTGGAAATATAGAAAATTAAGTGTATTTGTTTTGTTTCTCTGAAGTAATAAGAATAGTCTTCAAATCGGAAAAACATTATCCTATTGCAAATTGCAAATCAGAAGACATCTATCTGTAACAGGCAACTTTACTGGATATTAAAAATTTTCTTGGAAGTGTACCATGAATGATTATAAAGATTTTTTTGTTTTTGTTTGTTCATTTTTTTTTTTTTGCATTCTTAACAGGCCTGCTATGCTTACCACTCCCTACCCCCAACTTGATACCTTCCCTGCCTCTGCCCCTCGTTCCAGCCTAAATACCCTCTGTAAACATGTCCTCATTCGTTGTTTTCAGCTGGTGTTTTTTTATGGCCTGATCTCAGCTTTTCTCCAAATGCTTGGTTCGGCAGCCTTAAACTCCATTCTGCCTATGGCTTGTAGACTTGGTGTTTGGCCTTGGTCCACATGGAATTTGGATATTTATCTTTTTAGGAGGTGAGGAAACAGTGCTAAATAACAGCAGCAACTTCTTCCAGCAGGACTGGTTGGTGCAGAGACTATGCTATTTATCATGGAATTGCAGTGACAAGGTGTGACCATGAGGGAAGGCTACTTTTTGTCAGGGACCAATGAGTATATTTTGACCAGATTGCCTTCATTAGGAAATACTGTCCTCTACCAAATACCAGTCAGATGCACAGGACTATTCTCAAAGAAGACCCCACCACATGTCCAGAACTTGCCATTTTAGTATCCTTGACCACTTAACATTCTCTGGTCATTGTCTAATCCCATTCTCCACTGACCTTATTTGTCATACATATGGTACACTCAACTTTCTCTTCTGAGCAAGCACACTATTTACCTTCCATGTCCTGGGTTTCACTTCTGGCTTTTCCTTTATTTCTCTTGTTCAGTTTGATCACCAAGTTTTAAGGTAATAATTCCTTCCTTTGTTTCTAGAAATTTCTTCGATAACACCTCCCATTTAGGCAATATTGCACTCTACTTCTTTTGGATAAATTCAGGAAAATGTATAAATTGTTCCTTAATAAAGCAAACTGCAGATAGATTCTTTAGATGTGTGTGTGTGTGTGTGTGTGTGTGTGTGTGTGTGTGTGTGTATACACAGCTTTAGAATAGTAACTTAGCTTCTGATTCATAGGAAGTAGGCATAGAAGACTCAGCATGGGGTAGTAGACAGAGCCCTTGGCAAAAATCAGGAGACCCGAATTTTTACCTAGGTCTGAGAATAACCATTGCTATGTGACAAAGAACAAATTATAGCCTTAATGTAATCTTAGCTGCAAACTGCAGGGTTGAATTATTTGATACTGGAATCTTTTAAAGGTTATGTCTGTATGAGACTGACCAACTTACATGGTCTTGGGGTAACATATCTGTGAGAATTTATTTACATTAAATTGGATCTCTTGCCTATCAACTGCAGTGATTTGGGGATACCTGAAAAATTAATTCGGTTGAAAAAAATTGTACATATTCACAGCTGATAAATAAAGGAAGAGGAGAGAATATACAGAGTATATACACCATTAGCTATTAAAGATACTCTGCTTCCATCTGTCTGATACTGTTAACATGACTTTCTGAGAAAGTACTCTTCCTGTAGCATTTGACTAGCACAGACTATATTTCTTCTTTTTTTTTTAACTTTTTAAAAATTAAGTTTATTGGGGTAACATTGGTTAATACAATTATATAATTTTCAGGTGTACATTATAATTTGACATCTATATATTCTATTGTGTATTTACCACCCAAAGTCCAGTTTCCTTCAGCTGCCATATATTTGATCCCCATTACCCACTTTATTCTCCCATTATCCCCTTATATTTGACCCCCTTTACAGCTTCTACCTCCCTCCTCTTCCCTCACCTCCTAACCTTTAGTAACCACTAGTCTGTAGTCCATGTCCATGAGTTTCTGTTTGTTTGTACTGTTCATTTGTTGCTTTTAGATTTATATCCCACTTATAAGTGATATCATGTGATTTTCAACTTTTTCTGTCTGGCTTATTGCACTTAGCATGATTATCTCGAGGTCCATCCATGTTGTCACAAATGACAGTATTTCATCTCTTCTTATGGCTGAATAATATTTCATTGTATATATGTACCACAGCTTCTTTAGCCAATCATCTATTGTAGGACACTTTGGTTGCTTCCATGTCCTGGCCACTGTGAATAATGCTGCTATGAACATCAGTGTGCACATATCTTTTAGGACATGGATTTTCAAATCTTTGAGGTAAATACCCAGTAGAGGGATTGCTGGATCATATGGTAGATCAATTCTTAGTTTTCTGAGGAATCTCCATACTGTTTTCCATAGTGGCTGTATCGATTTGCAGTCCCACCAGCAGTGTATGAGAGTTCCTTTTTCTCCGCATTGTTTAAGATATTTTACTCTTCTTACATAAGCCAATTAACTGTTGTATTTTGTCCCCCTAGGAGTATCTAAATATGAGGTTGGCAAACAGCCAGTTTGTCAAGTCCTAGAGGATAATAGCTTACTGTCTATAAAAACCTTGTTTTAAAATCTCTATTCAATTCTGGCAGTAATTATAGTGCAGAAGATATTTATAAAGCTGCGAAGAAAGGTCATATGTTGAATGTTACCTGCACTGAATTGCCCAAATGATTTTTTTTTTCTATTCAACAATTCTTTGTTGCTGTAGTTGACAAAAACATTGATTCACTTTTTGCTATTTGCTGAAGAATTCAGTATTGTCTGAAAGCTTTGATATCTGACTTGCTGAGTGGTTTTTGAATGGCTCACTGCAATCTTAAGTATATTCTAAAATATATACATAAATAATAGGAAAGCATATTTCATCAAATTTGGTACTTCAAATTCATAGGCAACAATATCTTTATATATTAAGATTTATCTTCTGTAAATTATAACCTCCATATTTAAGAGGAAAAGCTGCTTTCAAGATCTTCAATCAGATTATTTTTTTCATCTTAAAAAACTCATTCAAACTTGCATATTAATGATTACGAAGAAGTAAAATAAGAATATAAGGGATTACATTTCTTTTGAACTTTTTACAAAATTGTAAAAAGCTTAGAGAAAAAAATACTTGGTTCAAGTTAAATGTTTGTTGAACTGATTTATTTAACACTTCTAAATGCTCTTGGATGAAAAAATAAATAAAATCGAAACTAAGTTTTTAATGTTTCTAGGCTTTCTATACAATGACTTTGAAATTCGAATGAGCATAGGTTTAACCCTAATTTCTAACACTTGATAATTTCAGTTGAGGATATGGATGCTACGAATTTTGTACAAGAAAGAATGGCAATTAGATAAGCATCATAGAACCCCAAGAAAAAAGGAAGAGCCATGTGACAAGTCTTTTTTTTTTTTATCATTGCAGCTGCAACATATAGCCATATGCTGGCACATTATTCCATTTTTATAGATGAAACTCAGAGAGTTGGTCTTTGCCAAGATTACTTAATAAGTAGTTTCTTCTTTTTCCCTTTCCCTCATCATACTCTCTATCTTCATCTTTGTTAATGGCCACCATACGTTGAGCCTCTATCCTGGGTTAAGATACTACCAGGCACTTTATAAACATAGTGTCAATCTTTTTTCTTATAATATTTTTTAATTTTTCAGTACTGTTTACAACAATATTATATTAATTTCAAGTGTACAACATACTGATTAGACATTTATATAATTTACAAAGTTATCAACCCAATGAATCTAGTACCCACATGACACCCTGTATAGTTATTACAATATTATTTACCATATTCCTTATACTATACTTTACACCCTCATGACAATTTTGTAACTATCAATTTGTACCTCTTAAGCTTTTTTCACCCGTCCTCTAATCCCCCCTGATCTGGCAACCATCAAAATGTTCTCTGTATCTATGAGTTTGTTTCTGTTTCATTTGTTTTGTTGTTTAGATTCCACATGTAAATGAAACCATATGGCCTTTGTCTTTCTTTATCTGACTTACTCCACTCAGCATAATACACTCTAGGTCCATCCATGATGTTGCAGATGTCAAGATGCCATTCTTTTTCATGGCTGAGTAATATCATCGTATATATGTACCACCTCTTCTTTATTCATTCACCCATTAATGGACACCAGATTGCCTCCATATCTTGGCTTTTGTAAATAATGCTGCGATAAACATATGGATGCACATGTTTCGTTAAAGTTGTGCTTTACTTTTCTTTGGATAAATATATACATGTGAGATTACTGGATCCTTCTTTGTCTCTTCTAATAGGCTTTGTTTTAAGGTCTATTTCATTTAGTATAAGTGTTGCTACCCCAGCATTTTTTTATTTGTTTGTCTCCATTTTTATGAAATATCTTTTTCCATTCCTTTACTTTCAGTCTCTGAGTGTTTTTTGATCAGAGTGAGTCTCTTCTAGGCAGCATATGTAAGGGTCTTATTTTCTTATCTATTGAGCCACCCCGTATTGATTGGAGCATTTACCTATTTACAATGAAATTGTTGATATATATGTAGATATTGCCATTTTATTATTCATGTTTTTGATCTTTTTTTCTTTTTTATCTTCTTCTGTTTAAAGAAGTCCCTCTAATATTTCTTGTAATACTGGTTTGAGGTTCATGAATTTCTTTACCTTTTTCCTGTCTGGGAAGCTCTTTATTTGTTCTTCAGTTCTAAATGATAGATTTGCTGGGTAGAATAGTCTCAGTTGTAGATCCTTGATTTTCATCATGTTAAATATTTCCTGCCAATCTCTTTTGGCCTGCAAAATTTCTGTTGAGAAATCAGTAGACAGTTTTATGGGAACTCCCTTATAGGTAACTAATTGCTTTTCTCTTGCTGCTTTTAAGATTCTCTCTTTTTCTCTCTCTCTTTCTTTCTAACTTTTAACATTTTAATATAATGTACCTTGGTATAGTCCTCTTTGAGTTCATTTTGTTCAAGATTAATTGTGTTTTCTTGGCTTGTATGTCTATTTTCTTCATTAGGTTAGGAAATTTTTTCATCATTATTTCTTCAAATAGGTTTTTAGTGCCTTACTCTTTTTCTTCTCTTTCTGATAACCTATGATGCGAATGTTGGTAATGTAAGTTTGTCCCAGCATCCCCTTAAACTATTTTCATTTTTTTTCGTAATTTTCTTTCTTGTGCATGTTCTGATTGGATGTTTGCTGCTACCTTATCTTCTAAATCTCTGATTTGATCCTCTGCTTCATTTAATTTACTGTCGATTTCCTCTAATGTATTTTTCATTTTAGTTATCTCATTATTCATTACTGGCTGGTTCTTTTTTATGTTTTCTATCTCCATTTTTATCTCTTTATTAAAGTTCTCATTGAATTTATTTATTCTTCCCCTAAGCCCATTGAGCATTCTTATAATCAGAGTTCTGAACTCTGCATGTAGTAGATTGCTTATCTCCATTTTGTTTAGTTCTTTTTCTGGAGCTGTGTTCTGTTCTTTAATTTGAGACATGTGTCTTTGTCTCTCCATTTTGGCTGCCTCCCTATGTTTGTTTCTATGTATTAGGTAGGGCTGCTATGTCTTCCAGTCTTAGTAGAGTGGGCTTATGTAGCTGCTGTCTTGTTGGGCCCAGTCACACAATTTCTCTGTTCATCTGAGCTAGGTGCTCCAACTATGTTCCTTGTATGGGTTGTGTGTGCCCTCTTGATGTAGTTGAGCTTTGGTTGATGTTTGCATGCCAATGGAAGAAACTGACCCATAAGCTAATTGGTTCTGAGGACTGGCCAGTGACTACAGTGGAGGAGCTGTTGCACAGAAACTCACCCTACAGAGCAAGATTTTCTTTAGCAGGGCTCTGGTGCTTGCTCAGTCTGCTCTCTCAGTATGTTGTCCTAAGATGTGGCCCTAGGGAGTGTTCTGGCTAGGTCTGAGTTTCCCCCTAGAGGGGCCCCACTGTAGGTCAAATCCAGCTGCAGCCTGTTCCCTGCCCGGGGCCATGTGGCATGAGCTACCAAATGGTCTTCAGATGGCCATAACTCATGCTGATCTTGGAGGTACCTCAAGAGGCCAAGCTACACACCAGGGCAGGCTGCCACTAGTGCTAGGCTCAGGGGTGCTCAGCAAGAGGTATGAGGCATGCCAAGGACAGATGCTGCTTGTTTGGGGTTTGTGAACCTTTGAGAAAAGTCCACAGCATGTGCCAGGACTGATTGTATGGAAAACCCACTGGAGGCAGCTTGGGTAGGCCTGAGAGTAGAGTGGTGTGGGGTCTCAGAGTATCACTGGGGTGAGGTAATTGGTGGTAGCCAGGTTCATGGTGACTCAGATATAGCACCTGCATGCATGTGCACACTGGGAGCGGGGAGAGCTCAATAAGGAACAATGGATTCTACCACCACTTCTTTCTGGGAAAAATTTGCCCCTTTAGCCCTTACCCTGAAGCTGAATAGTTCAGTTCCTCCCTATATGTCCTTGGTGCCTTTCAAGCTGCTGAGCCAGAACTAGAGCTTATAGCAAGTGAGTTCGTCAGCGAGTAAGGTCACATGTGGGCTCTTTAAGAGGAGTTCCTGGGACTTCAGCTGCCCTCCATTTTACTTAATATCCACTGTTTTTTACAGCCAGAAATTGTGGACACTTCTCTTCCTGGCACTGGGACCCCTGGGCTGAGGAGTATGGTGTGAGGCTGGGGTCTCTTACTCCTCCAGGGGGACTCTGCAGCTGAGCTATCCCTTCTGATTTTTACCTGCCATGCATGGATGTGGACCAGTCTGTTCCAGGTCTCCATCCCTCCTACTAGTCTTGAGGTTGCCTCTTCTGTATGTCTTTAGTTGTAGGACTTCTGTTCAGCTAAGCATTAGGTGAGTCTCAATGATGGTTTTTGGGTAGTTTAGTCATAATTCTGGTGTGATTGTGTGAGGAAGCAAGCACAGTGTTAACCTACTCCACTATCTTGGATGGATATTTCATTTAATCCTTATAATAATCATGATCATCTGTAGAGGAAGGTACCCATGTTCTTTTCAGTCCATCCTATCTCCTTTTTTTGTGAAGAACAAGGCTTGTCCCTCTTCTGCCTTCTGTCACAGTTGGAAAAGGTTGCTTTGTTGAAAGAAGGGGCATTATTTAATAACAATTCTTTTTATATTAAGACTACTGAGCTATGTTATTTTCTGGATACTGTAAATCGTATAACTGATCAAGTTTCCTCTTTGGTTGCCAGACATTTTAGAGCTAAATTTGTATCACCCCTCTTTGTGTACACTGCAAATGCATAGGTCTTTATGGTATGTACTTTTGTATTAGCTCCATTCCCGTCTCCATTTTATGACTCTATTTTTATTTCTCTCTGCCTTTTTCTATCCTACATTTAGTTTATCTTATTATTTATGGAATAAAGCAGAATCTAAATAATTAAAATGTGATTAAATTACCTGCACATACATTGGAATTTAACAATTTGGTTTGCTGTTCTGTGATGCTGAGGGGAGAATTTGCACCTATCAATCCACATACATTCAGTCACTATTCCCTAGGATCCCAGCTCTTGTTTGTGAGTTGGCAATTCAGGGTTTAGGGTGCTCAGGGAGCAGAAGACCAAGTCTTGGCTTACATTCTTCCCCAAACCTTTGCTGGTAGCCTAGTCTAATCAGCTTTGTGATTCATTCCCCTTGAGATCACTGTTCATTTACTCTTCAGATAAATTATAACAGCTATTTTTTTTAAAACAGATAAACTTAAGAGTTCAAGGCTGTAGCATACTTTGTTTTTTCACCCTAGGGTGATATACATGCAATTTACTGTAACTCATTGATGACATTCAGTTTAGTAAATCTCTCCATGAATGGAACACCAAAAATATACTCTATTGTAGGGGAAATGTGAAAATTTTGAATATATTTTGATGATGTTTATTTAAATCTGTCAAATAACAATATGAAAAAGGGCAGTAGAGTATCAAGAGCCTGGGGTCTGCAGTCACATTCAACTCTGTCACTAATTTTGTGACTTTGGGATGATGACTTCATTTTGCCCTTTTTAAAAATCTTTATTGGTTAAAAGAGAATATGAGTTCCTTTTTAGTCTTATGACGATTAATGTGATCGTATGGAATTGCTTGATAGAATGTCTGATGCTCAATAAGTGTAAGTTATTATTGTTAGCCTAACTTCTGCTTATCCTTTGTATTTATGCTTAGTTATTACATCTTCTGGAAATATTCAATAGAAATCATAGATATTATAATAACCACCATTGGATTATCATATGTATAGAGAGTAGTCTATATGTATTTATGTATATATATAGAGTATGCGTACATATATATGAATATATATAGAATAATTTATACACAAATATGTATATATATGTATATTATATATGTATAGTAGTACAATGTTTTTGTTATTTCTTTCTCTAATTTTGACACCTATAAAAGCTCATTTTACCTCTACTCTCTCGGTCTGGTCCTTTTTTCCTTTATTTTTTTCCTCTAAGTAATTTCACCATCATATTTACTACATATTTAAGTTCTTCATTTACTCTTTGTCTCTGCCCTGCTAGGATATACACTAAAATAGGCACAATGTGTGTGTGTGTGTGTGTGTGTGTGTGTGTATTACAATTATCCCTAGTATCTAATTGACTGGCATGCCATTATCATTCAAATCTATATTGAATCAATGAATAATCTTTAAACATCATCAAACTTCCATTAATATGAGTTTCGATGATACTTGAAAAAGAAAAGTGTTTGGCTGAGGGTTGAAGCTCTTTCCTGTGGAAGTGGGTACTTAAAAAGCCAATAAGATATATGGGTTTTATGACGCTTTACAGTGATTAGTAGCTCAGGATTCTGTAATAAATAAGATCAGTCTTTTTGTCACCAGCAAATGAACTGCCCACTGTGAGCTAGGGAGAAACCAGATAGGAAACCTCCAATACTCCTTCAGAAAACTAGACTTTTTTTCTGGTTATGGACAAGGGTATTTGGACCAGACTAAGAAATATAAACATCTTAGTTGGAATCCACAGATGTCAAGTATTTTTCTTGTGTAGTCTGATCTATGAAACCATCTGAGGTCATGGACATTGACCATTTTTATATCCAAATACCAGAAACAATCTAAGTCTTGATGGACAGAAAAATCCTAAGATAAATCCAGCTCAACAAATATTTACATAGCACACATTATATACAAGGATTCTGTAAGACACAAGAGAAGACACAAAGATAAGACCCTGTACCTGCCCTTCAGGAGCCAATAATCAAATGGAGTGAAATGGGTGCCAGCACCCAGGCCTAAAAACGGTCAGAAAACTTGTTTTCTTGTCTTTATGCTTTGTGGATATTTTTAATTCTCTTGATTATATTAATAAAAAACTTTCTGAAAACGCCTCCCTCTTTATATTAAAAGGCTTAATTTAAGATAATTTCCTACCTATTACAGGGAAAGACGAATATTTTTATATTCTTTGGGATTCTAGGTTTCTGTATTAAAGCGAAGCACTATTTACAAATACTTTTTCTGTGGCAGACAATGTGCTAGGTGCTGTCTTATTGATTCTCATTTAGTCCCTAAATTTCACTGGGAGTCAGACATAA
Source organism: Rousettus aegyptiacus (assembly GCF_014176215.1). Lineage (NCBI taxonomy): Eukaryota > Metazoa > Chordata > Mammalia > Chiroptera > Pteropodidae > Rousettus > Rousettus aegyptiacus. Next base: position 38,621,176 of record NW_023416308.1, on the reverse strand, counting down.
TTATGTCCACCTCATAGATAAAGAAGCTAAATTACAGATAGTTTAAGTAATTATCCCAAAGCTATGATGGTAACAAATTTAGTTAGTAAATGACAACTAAACTAAATGTCCAAAAACATTTTGTGACTCAAATTCTAGGATTTTTTGCCTTTTTTTTTTCATTTTACACTATAATTCATTGGATATAGAGACTTTCCTATCTGAGAAGTAAATAATATTATGGCATTGATTTTTCAGTTCAATGAGAATTTCACCATATACTATTATATACACAGGAAACCTGCTTTAACCTATAGAAAATCACATTCTGGTATATGAGATTTCAGGCATAAAATTTCACTTGAATTATTTATATAAAAGTTGAGTTACTGGAAGTTTTTAAAATGTAAACTACAAATTGGTTATGAAATAGCAAAGAGACTAGTAACCAGAAAACAATAACTGTTAGGACACTCTAGATTCTGAATGACAGAGATTGCCACAGAAATGAACAAGATGAGAAGAAAAAGCACCAGTATCACCAGTATCACCATCCAACAGTGTATGATTTGCTGGTTTGTTTGTGTTCAGAGCAGCACTAATAATAAATGTATTCTTTAGATCAACATATATTTCAAATTGCAGCCTGAAAGATGTGCATGTAGTACAACAATATTGTTTCTGGTCCTTGGGTAACATCAGACCAAAGTGTCCTTTCACAGAGAAATCACAGAGACCCAGGAAGGTCAAATGATTTCCCCCAAGCTTACACAGCTGGCAAATGGCTCAAGACATACTGGAATCTGGTCTTCCCAAAACTAAGGTGTCTACTGCCCTATGTGCTATATTTAGAATTAACGAAGTCTTGTCACTTAGAAATTTCATATAATTTTTGGTGCAAGAGACCAGTGTTCCTATGAGAATTTAATGCTTGATCATCTGAGGTGGAGTTGAAGTGTTGATGCTAGCACTGGGGAGCAGCTACAAATACAGATGAAGCTTTGCTTGCTCACCACTCACCTCCTACTGTGCAGCCCGGTTCTTAACAAGCCACGGACCAGAGGTTGGGGACCCCTGCTCCAAAAACATTTTCTTAGAATTTTCTTATTCAATTGAGGATTCGTTTACAGTAAAAAAAAATTTATTTACTTATTTTTAAAGTTTTTCTGTTGGATCTTATTCTGTTTGCACTGTTTTATATAAAATCAAGAATAAAAAATTAATAGCTATTAATGTTTAACTTTGTTACAAGGCCTGTTTAGTTGGGTTGAATAATCTCAATTGTGTGAACCTTTTGAAGATTTGCTTATTTAAGAAAAGACACATTGAACCTAAGATCGCAGTAAAGTAAGTAACTTCTCTTAACTTTTTTCTGTAAAGGGTCATTAAATTAAACCAATACCTAGCTCTTAGATTTAGCAAACTGCTGTTTGCTGACCTGGATCATTTCTTCTACCCTCTCCCCCTAGTTTTATTGAGAAATAAGTGACATATATCACTGTATAAGTTTAAGGAATACAGCATGGTGGTTTGATTTACATATATAGTGAAATGATTACAATGGGTTCAGCTAATATCTATCTTCTCCTGTGGATACAATAAAAAAAAGAATAAAGGGGAAAAAATCTCCTTTGGATGAGAACTCTTAAGATTTACTCTCCTAACAACTTTCCTCCATATCATGCAGCAGTGTCAGATATAGTCATCATGTTGTACATTACATTTCTAGTATTTATATATATTATAACTGAACATTCATACATTTTACTACCTTTCTCCAATTCCCTGCGTGTTTGCCATGAGTCTAATCTCTTTTCCTGTCAGTTTTTTTTTTTGTTTCTTCATTTTTGTAGATACCACACATGAGATCATACAGTCATTGTCTTTCTCTGTCTGACTTATTTCATTTAGCATAAAGTCCAGCCATATTTTCACCTTGGTAGGATTTTATTATTTTTCATAGCTAAATAATATCCCATTATACCTCTCTCACACAATTTTCTTTATCCACTCATTGATTGATCAACACTTAGGTATTTTCCATGTTTTGGTTACTGTAAATAATGCTGCTATAAATGTAGGGGTACATTTATCTTTTCAAGTTAGTGTTTTCATTTCTTCTGGATATATTCCCAGAAGTAAAATTGCTGGATCATGTAATTATATTTTAAAATTTTTGAAGATTCACAATACTTTTTCCATAGTGGTTGTTTGTACCAGTTGACAATTCCACCAACAGTGCACGAAGGTTCCCTTTTCTTCACGTTCATACTAGCATTTGTTATCTCTTGTCTCTTTGATAATGGCCATTCTAATGACTATGAGGTGATATCTTATTGTGGTTTTAATTTGCATTTCCTTAACATGACTAGTAATGTTGAGCATCTTTTATATACCTATTCATCTTTTATATATCTTCTTTGAAGAAATGTCTATTTATTTTATAATTAGATTATTTGCTATTTTGCTATTGAGTGTATGAGTTCTTTATATGTTTGGGATATTAACCCCTTATGAGATATATGGTTTGCAATTTTTTTTTTTTACCATTTTGTAGGTTGTCTTTTCAATTTGTTGATGGTTTCTTTTTCTGTGCAAAAGGAAGCCTTTTAGATTAATATAGTCCCACTTGTTTATTTTTTATTTTTTATTTTCTTGTGCTTTTGGTACCATTGGATCATTTTCTAAAGCCCTTTGCAGCTCTTGAATTTTGTTTCTATTATCTATTGCTCTTGCATTTCAAGAATTCCATTATTTCAGCTGGTAGAGTTGTTTGTGCTTTGAATAATCTGCTGTAGGGATGTCATCTCAGGGGCTTGGCCAATGGAGACTCTGTGCCAATGAAAGCATACAGGCATACCTTGTTTTATTGTGATTGCTTTATTGTGCTTCACAGATATTGTATTTTTAATAATTGAACGTTTATGGGAAATCCTGTGTCCAGCAAATCTTTTGTTGCCAGTTTTCAACAGCATTTGCTTACTTCCTGTCCCTGTGTCATATTTTCATGAGATTTGAAGAAAGAAGCCATTTCCATAACATATAAGTACAAGGTGAAGTAGCAAGGGCTGTTATAGATGCTGTAGCACGTTATCCAGAAGATCTGGCTAAGGTAATGAATTAAGGTGTCTACACTTAACAACAGATTTTCAATGTACATGAAACAGCCTTATGTTGGAAGAAGATGCTATCTAGGACTTTCATTGCTAGAGATAAGTCAGTGCCTAGCTGCAGAGCTTTAAAGGACAGACTAACACTCTTGTTAAGGACTGATAAATTTAAATCAAAGCCAATGCTCATTTACCATTCTGAAAATCCTAGGGCTCTTAAGAATTATGATAAATCTGTTCTGCCTGTGTCCTATAAATGGAACAAGAAAATTTGGGTGATAGCACATGCCTTTATAACATGATTGACTAAAAATTTTAAGCCAACTTTTGAGACCAATTGCTCAAAAAAAAGTCTTTCAAAATATTACTGCTCATTGGCAATGCATGTGGTCACTCAAGAGATATCATGGAAATGTACAATGAGATTGATGTTGTTTTCATGTCTGCTACCACAACATCCATTCTGCAGTCCATGAACCAAGTGATAATTTTGACTTTTAAGTCTCATTATTTAAGAAATACATTTCATAAGAATACAGCTGCTATAGATAGTGATTCTTCTGATGGATCTGGGCAAGTAAATTGAAAACCATCTAGAAAGGATTCATGATCCAGGATGCCATCAAGAACATGTGTGATTCATGGGAAGAGGTCAAAATTTCAACATTTATAGGAGTTTGAAAGAAATTGATTCTATCCTTCATGGGTGACACTGAAGGGTTAAAGACATCAGTGGAAAAATAACTGCAGATGTGGTAGAAATAGCAAAAGAACTAGAATTAGAAGTGGTTCCTGAAGATGTGACTGAACTGCTGCAATCTCATGATAAAACATTAGTGGATGAGGAGTTGCTTTTTATGCCTAAGCAAAAAAAGTGGTTTCTTGAGATGGAATCTACATCTTGGTGAAGATGCTGTGAAGATTGTTAAAATGACAAAAGATTTAAAATAGTACATAAATTTAGTTAATAAAGCAGTCACAGGGTTTGAGAGAACTGACTCCAATTTTGAAAGTTATACTAAAATGCTAAAAAAAAAAAAAACCCAACATTTACTACTACAGAAAAATCATTCACGAAAGGAAGAGTCAGTGAATGGTACACTTTCCTATTATTTTAAGAAATCGGCACAGCCATCTCAATCTTCAGCAACCACCACTCTGATCAATCAGCAGCCATAAAGATTGAGGCAAGACCCTCTACCTGTAAAAAGATTACAACTTGCTGAAGGCTCAGGTGATGGTTAGCATTTGTTAGTAATAAAATATTTTTTAAATTAAGATATGTACATGTTTTAGACATAATGCTATTGTATACTTAATAGACTATAGGATAAAGTAAACATAATTTGTATATGCACTGGGAAACCAAAAAATTTATGTGACTTGTTTTAGTGCTGTATCACATTATTGTCGTGGTCTGGAACTGAATTCATAATATCTCTGAGTTATGCTTGTACAAAACCTCAATATTCTTGAATGTAGGAAGAGCCTAAAACTTTATGTGTTCATACCTGGGTTTGAAGCATGGCTCAACAAACCCTGATTAACTCTCCCTGAATTCTTCTAGGGAAGATTTCAATATACAGACTGGGGTCCCTGGGATTTTGTGAATGCACGTTTCCACCTGATATGAAGTGCAGATATTGTAAAGTAGCCATTTTGAGGTAATCATTTTCTCATCTGTGTTTTCCTTGGCTTGGATATAGAACATGGATGGCTTTTAGCCCTTGGAAGATGGACCCTGTGTGCATACTCTCAGGCCTGCATTTATAGAAATAAGTCCTAAAGAAACAGATTGAAATTGAGTAAGATCAAGTATTCACTTATGGGTTTCCAGAAAAGTTGCTTTTTATATTTTCCCCTTTTGCAGCTTGTGGAAATGTCTCTAGACTTCCTCACCTGGAAAGATTTGTACATTGAGCCAAAGAATTTATAATTCATATCCCTTCCTGTTCTCCTAGGATTCCACATATGGACAATCTTATTTGCATTTTCTTGCATTCATTTTCCTTCTTCCTGCTAATTTCAGGACTGTTGTAGAAAGTTACAACATTCTTTCTCTCTAAACTTGCAGCCTGTGTCTGTTATAAGTCAGATATTTGATTGTGTTTAGAGTAGAAAAAAATTGTACTGGCTTACATGGAAGGTATCTCTCTGTTTATCTACTAGCCTCTTTTCCCACATTTCAAATTCTTGAATTGAGAGCCAGAATAAAGGGTAGGAGGCTGAATAATTGAATGACAAAGCCTTAGTACTAAGTACCAAGTACAAGCTTCCCTCCTCTCTGCTACAGGAGTTTTTCTTAGCTTGATGATTTATCATGAATATTGATTGGCTTAAGTATGGGGACAGAACTCCTCTCCCACTGAAAAGCTATTTTTCTAGAGAAAGTTAATTTCATTTAGAAGCAATGTTAATTCTTTCAGACCAAGGAAAGTCCTTAAACATTCTCAAACTTCCTAACTTTTAAGTGAAAAGCTGTTACTCTGAACATTTTTAAAGCTTTCAAAGGTATTTGAGGGAATAATTTATGTACTGGAAAAGTGTAAATAATTAAATGCTCCAATAAGAATTACTTCCCGTTTGCCTCTCTGTTTACATATTAGTGAAAAGCCAAACATCAAACCTTCCTTTGGTATTGCTCCAATGAATTCCTTATTAAGTCTGATGGTGAAAATCAGTCCAATGTTATTTAGTCTAGACTTCAAGTCCAGAAGGAAAGATACTGCACGCTAAACTTTATTTTGCTTCCAGGTTCCTGCTATATACTTAAGATAGTATGGTATAGTACACTAGTGCATTAATTAATTAATCTATTCATTCAACACACAATGTCTAGGTGCTCATAATATGTGGGGTGCTTAGCTAAGTCTTAATATTCAAGAGCCAAGAGTATAGCTGTTCAATATAAACATGTACTCAAGAAAATTGAGTGTTATACATCCTGTAATAGAATATATGTGCACCGTGGAGAGGATCTATGGCTTAATGAGGGATGTTGGAGATAAAATGGCACTTAATAATTCCTATGGCTGGTGTCACTAAGGATTATAATAGAAATAAAAAAAAATCTGATGTTTTCTAAGAAGCAATATACGCTTTTTCAGACATTCTCTTAATATTTTTTAGCAATGTCAGGAAAGTCCTATGTCCCACCTAGCTGACTTCCCAGTGCTGATAGAATAGGAGCACCTGCTGCTGGTGAGCACCAGTGGTATAGAAATACGACTTGGACAGAGTTTGGCTCTCTGTAAGGATCCATAATGAATTTTACATAACAGATCTCAATGCAAATAAATTAATGAATAAATAAATGAATCAAGAACATGGGTCTTTTTCCTAGCTTTGTTACTAATTCATTGTGTGAACTCTTTGGGTTTCCTTTTTAATAGTTGTATGAGTAGATACTCTGCTTTATTGTATGGGGCCTGATGTAAAAGATCAAAAGAGAAGAAACTAAGGAAATATTTTGAAACGTGTAAAGTACTTGAAAAAACTATTCACATGTAAGGAAATACTATTAATCATTATATTTTGGGGAAAAATAGAGAATGAAAACAGGCAGGACAGAAAGAGGAAGGAAGTCAGGAAGGCATGGAGGAAGAAAAGAAGGAAAGTATGGAAAAAAGGGAGGGAAAGGAAAGGGAACCGAAAAACTACATGGAGAATACTGGAACACAAATACCAGATACTAGGAGGAAAGCTAAGTCAATTGTTTTCAGCACAGATAAAACAGAAATTTTTGTTGCAAATATCTTGTATAACAAGACTTCAAAGGAAAATTAAAAAGACTGTTAAAGAGGTGATTACATTGCTTAAACACACACAGTACACTGAGAACTGTACTAGGTCTTTAGGGGTGGGGAGGTGATAAGAGGGTTTGGAATACAAACAGGGACATGGGAAAAACTTCAAAGAATGGAGAAATAGTTTTTGCTCTGAGTGCACTGTACTGTTTAAAAGGGATTGCAGAGTAGGCAGAGGAGAAGAAAGAAAACAGTAAATGCTCTGTGATGTAGTGAAAAGAAGCTCTGGGATTTGGCAAGAGTGCATTCTAATTCTGATTCACTATATAGATGTTTAACCATAGCCAGTCATATCAGCTTTCTGTTTGACAGGCCTTCTGCCAAATGAAGAGATTAAAGTAAATAGTCTCTGAGGTCCCTGGTATGCCACATATTTTATAAAATAAGTACAAGTTCATGTAGAACCTAGAGAGTATTGAGTTATAATAATAATTATATTAGCTTACATAATTTTTTATTTTGTGCTAAAATTTTTACATATTATCTCAGCTCATTCTCATGCAATTGTATAAAACTGGTAGTTTTTCATTCGTTTTTTAAAAAATAAACAGACTCAGAAAGATTCAACACTCTGCTCTTAACCACTGTACTATAACAATAATAATAATATTAGCTAACACTTACATACATAATCATATGCCCTAAACTATTTCAAGGATTTTGATTAACTTATTTCACAACAAGCCTATGAGATAGCTACTGTGCTATTGCAATCTCCATCATACAGCTGAGGAAACTGAATCACGGTAATTTTAAGTCACTGGGCAAAAATGGCAGATATGAAATGATCATCCAGGTGATCTGGCTCCAGATGTTAACTCTTAACCAGTAAACTGTCCTGTCTTTTATTTTATAAATAACTGTGGTAGAAGTGTAGCTTTAATATTGTAGTGACATTGCATTCCAACCCAAAAGTGATGTGCATGTGTGCATGGGCATATGTGTATGTTGAACAGGATATAAAAGAAAGTCTTCCCCAGAAAACTAAGTCTTCAATATGACTTAGGAATTGTGAAAGGATATATAATTTTACAGAGAGGTGTAGGAGGAAAAACTCTAGGCAGAGGTTAGCCAGCATCACAGCAGAATACATTAGTGTGATAAGCACAAGGGATCAGAGGTTGCTGGTGATGTGAGGCAGGAATGAGGCGGTAGAAAGACTGCGCTAGTAAGTCTAATTGTCAATAATGAGTAAGACAGACAGTGATAAGCAGAAATATTTTTTATTATTGAGACAAATTGTCATATAACATATTAGTTTAAACATAAATCTTGGTCACAGTAATTCTTATAGATTTAGGTGGAAACAAAAGAATCAGGATGTATCAGTTCAAGGTATCTAATTGGTTAGTAGAAGATGTAATCATCCAGGGCAGATGTGAAAATGAGAAATAAGACTTTCAAGGAAAGACTGAATTGATGAGAATTATTCATCTTGGGAAAGAGGATACAAACTTCCAGTTATAAGATGAATAAGTTCTGGAGATCTGATGTACAGTGTGGTGACTGTGGTTAACAATGCTATATTACATACAATAACTTCTCAATCTGAATAGGTTCTGTTCTGTGATTTTTAAGTGACATGACATATAATGAAACCAATTTTACCACAGGCTAATTGATGTAAATAAGAGTTAAGTTCCTAAGGCATCTATCTTATCAACATTATAACAAAACGATATTGAGTGAAGACTTATTCAAGGACCCACTGTACTTGAAAGTTGAGACTAGAACTTAAATGTTCTCACCATTAAAAAAATGTCACTCTGTTAGGTGATGGCTATGTTAGCTCACCTTATTGTGATAAGCATTTCACAATATATTTTTGTACCAAATGATCACATCAACCACCTTAAATGTACACAATATTATATGTCAATTATACTTACATAAAACTGGGGGAAAGAAACAAATTCACCATTATTCTAGCCCTACCAAATTACTTAGAATTCTTAAAACTCATTATGCTATTTCTGCTTGCTATTTCTGCTTTAATATCTTTCCATATACTCTCTTCTTCCTTTTTTACAAAATATACTCACTCATTTTTTCTGCTTATGCTTCAAGACTCAGCTTAAGGATCAATCCTCCTATAAATCCTTCCCTGAATTTCCCCCTGGGACAGCTGGTTGCTTTTTCTTCAGCATTCTCATGGCCCTTTCAGAGGTAAAGACTTGTCTTTTTACCTCAGTATCTTAATCCTTAATATAGTGTCTAGCATGTGGTAAATTCTAAAATTTGATTAATAAAAATACATCAAATGACATGTCAGCACTAGCTTTCCCCAGTATATTTGGAAAGGAATATGATAAAATAAAGTTAAAACCAGGTTTTCTGACACCAATCCCCCGTGATTTTTCTCTATTTCCATCACTAGGTCAGGATCTTATTATGTAGACCTCTAAAATAGCCTTCTAGCATTTTTTCTTGATCCAGAGTTTCTCTCCTCCAAACCACACTGCATTCAATCCATGAGCAGATTCATTTTCCTAAAGGTAATATTTATGCCACTTTTCTGCGTAAAACTTTAATCTATATTTTGGTTTATGTTAATCTTGTTCCAACAAAATTGAGCAGAAGTACAGAGAGTTCCTTTGAACACCCCTCCCTATGCACAACCTCCTCACTATCAACAACTCCCACCAGAGTGGTACAATTGTCACAATTAGTGAATTTACATTGAAATATTATCACCCAAAAGTCCATAGTTTACATTAAGGTCTATTCTTAATGTTGTATATTCTATGGGTTTGGACAGCTATTTAATGAGATGTGTCCACCACTATGATATTGTACAGAGTAGTTTCACTGCCCTAAAAAACCTCTGCTCTACCTATTCATCTTTTCCCCCTCAACCCTGTAATAACTGACACTTTCATTATCACCATAGTTTTTCCTTTTCCAGAATGTCGTATAGTTGGAATCATACAATATGTAACCTTTTCAAATTGGGTCCTTTGACTTAGTAACATGTAATTACAATTCCCTCCTGTCTTCATGGCTTGATAGTTCATTTTGTTTTAGCTCTGAATAATATTTTATTGTCTGGATGCTATTATGTTTATTTTCGTATGAGGAAAAAAAGACTCAATGAGATAAAGAAACTACAACAAAGTCAAAGGGAGCAGAGAGCTGAATTTTGAGATCCAAATCTTCTGATGGCAATTTGAGTGCTATTTCCAGGAATACAGTTGCTTCAAATAAGAAAGAAGTGAACATTATCCAAATATGCATGGATACCAAAGTAAAGTACATTAATGGGACCTCAAAAGAATGAGCAGTCTTTAGCACTTAATTTTTAGATAAGTCTTTATATAAGGCTTGATTGGGACAAACTGTCATTTATTCTTTGGCGATTCCAGGAAGGTTTCATGGAGTGAGGAATCATTAGGTGGCTTCTTAATGGACAAAAGATAGACTGGAATTTTGGAGTTTTCCAGGCATATGATGTAAATTGAGTAGAAGGATGTGACAAGTTAACTTCTTGAGAAAATTCCCATACAAAGAATACATAGTCTTATATACCAGCTATCAAAACAGCACAATTAAAAGATGGCAAAAATAAACTTTTGATAGAATCAAGTTTATTTTTCTTATTTTGATATTTTCCTTTCCCATTTAATGATGCATCTAGAATAGATATTGACAACAGTTTGCATTTATTAAGCACTTACTTTGTCAAGCCTGGTGTTAACTACTGCATACGCATTGATTTTATTTAATTCTCACCATATGTCTAGAAAACAGGTTCCATTATTCTGCCCATTCTTCAGGTAAGGAAGTTCCAGATTTAAAGAGAAGTTACTTGCTCAATATCAAATAGCTAGTACATGCCGAAGTGAAATTTAAACCCATGTTGATCTGACTTCAGAGCCAAGACAAAGCACTAATTATACTTATTCACTACATTCAGTATTATTGGCATCAAAAGTATATTATACTGATGTTAATTTTTCCTCGCCACATTTGAGCAACCTCTTTAGACTTCTGAAAATAGTAATGTAGGTAAACTTAGCATCACTAGACAAACACTAAATCTATCATTCAATGAGGATGTTCTAAGCACCCTTAAGTTACTTAAGTTTAGATGTGATATTTGTGATTAAAAAACAGGAAGAACATGTTTTAAGTCTTTGATATATCTACATTTATGTATAGTTACTTAAGACAAACATTGTCACTTCTTCAAACTGAAGTAAAGTTATAAATTGGTCAAGTCTCATATGTTACATCAGCACTCATTAATGAATAAAAGAAAGGCCAACATTTATAAACACTATGGCAAAGGTTTTATTCCTTCAATAATGGGCATCATTTTGTTCATTTTAGAGGTGAGAAAACCAAAGTTCAGAAAAGTGGTTGTGTCAATTACCAAATAGCCAGTAAATGGTAGAGTTAGGATTTCCGCTCACATCTGTTTGGTTCAAAAAACTTTATTCTTTCTAGTTTATTACGATGTTTTTCATTAAGCTCAGTTTCCTGGATAAATGTTGTTTCTGCTTTTTACATGTTGATCCTCTCGAATGTGATATTAATTGGAAGCCTTGTAAAGACAGGCATGGTAATTAAAAATAGGTATGAGGAGAGAAGATGTCAGAAGCATGTTGTAAGTTTATCATCAACTCTGAAATACATAGTTGTTCCTATGGGGAACACTCAGATTATTCAACCCCATTATCTAAACTGCATATTCTCTTTCTATAAGGTGGGCCAAAAAGTAATGTAGTATTGACTCAGGAGTCCTGACCTATCTACAAATTAGCTGTGTAGCTTTCTGCAGCTTTGGATATTGATTTTCTTCTTTTGCAAAATGAGAGGAGGCTAGATACATTGTGTTCCTTGGCCCATGATTTTATAATATACCTCTGATTTTTTTTTTTTTTTTGCGGGGGTATGTTTCGGCTAAGTCTTCCTAATTCAGATGCATAAACTGGATCTTCAACTTGCAAAGTCTTTATTTCTTATTTTTACTATAATCACAAAGCACTAATTATACTTAGACAACCTTCATTACTTTACATAATTATGGCAACAAATTTGTAAAGCTCTCAATACTTATAAAGCTCCATTATATACCATGTCTTATTTTGTCTCTAAATAACTTTAAATGAAGGGAAGACACATCATACATGGGCTTGAGTTACTCAAATTCTTCATCTGTAAAATGTGCATAATATTAGTATTTATCTCCTCACTTGGCTATGAGGAAAAAATAAGGTCATGCACGTATAGTGCTTAGCAGGGAGTTTACCACATTATCAGTGTTGAACATGTGTTGGCTGCTTTTTGGAGGCTTGTTACAGATCTCACATATTCCTTATGACAGAGCTGAACTTAAATCTGGGAATTCTAACTCAAGGAGAACTGTAACACACTCTGCTGTTTGTCAAGGACTAAGAAGGAAACAAGAAGAGTTTTTTGTTGTTGTTGTTTGTTTGATTTTATTTATTTATTTATTTATTTATTTTGCAGGAAAAGAATGAACTATTGACATTAATATTGTCCAATATGTTCGCTTAAGTGATCTTAGTCACTTATAGCCAAGGCTAGACACTGTGCTAAATATTTAGCACACTAAAATCTAATTGTTGTACAGTCTTTGTATTCAGAGAGCTCACATTTAGAGAATGAGACAGACATAAAAATTAATGTGCCAGGCATTTAATAATGATTTTTAGGGGTGGATAATGAAAGCAAATACAAGATACTTAGGCATGCATAAGGACAGAAGCACCTAAATACCAGGTGAGTTTGGCAGTGAGTTTGGCAGTGAGTTTGTCTAGGTAACACAAACTTATCAGTCAGGACTTATCAAAAAGGAAGGAGATATATATATATATATATATATATATATATATATATATATATATATATATATATTTTGTCTAGGTAACACAAACTTATCAGTCAGGACTCATCAAAAACGAAGGATATTTCTCTCTCTCTCTCTCTCTCTCTCTCTCTCTCTCTCTCTCTCTCTCTCTATATATATATATATATATATATATATGGAGAAAGGAAGGATATTGCAGATAAAGGGGATAGCGTGTAGAGAGGAAAGAATTGTAAGAAAACATGACACCATCAGGGAATGCAAATACTTCATCATAAGTGTAGCCAAATAAGATTCTTAGGGGTAGACAGAAGTCGTGTCTGAGGAAATAGGTAGAGGTCAGGTTGCGAAGATATTTACGCTATTCTTGGGAAAAGACATTTATATCAAAAGCAACAGAGTAGCAGTGCATAATTTTAAACATCAACGACAAAATAACATGCTCATTTTTTAAAAAAAAAAAGAGAGGAGAAGATTGGAGAATATGGTTACTGAAAAGAGGATGTAGATTCTACTCTTTTCAGCAAGAGAAATCTGAGCATATAAATTAAGACTACAGCAGGGTACTAGAAAAGTAACCTAGAAAGGTGATGCATTTTGGAGATATTTGAGAGGAATGATTATTGAGCAGAGAGTAATTTATAGGGAGGAAGTTGGGGTGACTTCTGGGTTTCTGTTAGGGGAAATGGTTGGCCATTATTAGCACCAGAACTCTAGCAGGACTAAAAAATATGTAAAGTGACAGACAGAGGGGAGGGGAAGTTAAGGGGCTGGGAGAATGGGGTGAAGGGTTAAAGTAGTAAAAATTAGTAGCTGATAGTTGGGCACAGGGATGGGGAGCATGGCAGAGGGAATGAGTTAGTATTAATATGAAAGCCAGGTGGAAGGCCAGGGGAAGGAGGGAGCAATTGAGGGAATCATTTTGTGAACTATATAGGTGTCTACCCAATGTACTATATACTTGAAACTAATTTAAATAAATACATTTAAAAAATGAATATGTAAAGTAGACCGGAACTGAAGACTCAGCTGTGAAATAGATGGTTCCTTTGTTTTGCCTTTGTTTGCAGAGACTAAGGGGTTTCACTACATGGATTGTAATTGCTGGGTAAAGGTCCTTCAAGAACCACAGTTCCAGAAATTTCACTGGGTTGCCACAGTTCTCTGACTAGCAACTCCTGAGTAATTAGGAAATGATTAAGTAGCCAGGCAGTGTTTTAGGCTTTCTCCTCCCTACTTCTCACCTTCATCCATGTCACTGCTCATTTGCAGCTGAATTAAGTAAAGGTGAAGAGAGGGAGAACAAAAATTTCCACTTGGCTACATGTGAAAGACCGCTCGTTTATTAGAATTGGAGATGAACCCATTATACTATTAGCTATTATGACGTAGTATTATTTTTGAATTTATGTTGCCATTCCAAGCTCTTGTCATGGATGGTGGGAAATTAATTGTGGTCAATATTCTCCTTTATGTACGACATGTTTTTTTTTTAATTTAGCATTTTGTTTTTTTGTTGTTGTTTTTGTTTTTAATTTTTAACTACGTCCCTCCATTCCCCAGGTTCTTTCTCCAGAAAGCTGCTCCGGGGTGAATAGCTCTCTGATATTTTTCTCAAAACTTCTCTTCAGAATTTTATCAGCATTTCTTATGCTAAGAGGGGTCAGGAGATGAGGCATTTCTCACATTACCCTTGAAGCTACTCATGAATAATGGCCTATATCACCTCTATTGTCTGGCCAAAAACATAAGCAACCGGACAAAAAGGCAGAGGAGAAAGTAAGGATTGCTGAATGAACCAGAAGAGCTGAGATAGTGTGAAGAGTTTAAAAACACAAGGTAGAACAGTTATGTAGTGGGAAATATTTGAATAGATTAACTACTCAACAGATAGAGAATAAGCCAGGTTCCTCAGTTTAAAGGCAAGAAGAACAATAGCAAAGTATTCTGAAATCTTCAGAGTGAGATTAAGGGCATCCCTACCAAGGAATAATGTAGCTAAAATAAATTAATGGTCATTATTCCAGGCTGATGCATAATGGACTAAAGAGCTCACTGGGCTTTTCACTGCTCCTTCATATAGTTTCCTGTGATTTATGCTGCCAGTTTCTGCTGTGTGAGTGAAATCTGTCTCTTTAAATACTTTCTTCCTTCATCAGTGAATCGATTTCATTGAACTCCAACTGGGATTTTGGGTTTGTGGGGGGTGAGCAGGCAGGAGAAGGTACTAAACAAGATTAGAGAAATGAAATGCAGCAAACTAATTCTAATCTGGCAGGCTAACAGGACATGTCTTGGGACTATACAGTTCCATTTCTTTGTAATAAGGTTGTATATGTTTTTTTCCTGCCTACAGGTAGATAGTATATATGAAAACAGTGACTTCCAATTTGAAAGCATAGCACCTGCCTAATAGAGAACTCATTGAAGACTCTCAAGAGTGGGACAACATTTAAAATGAAAACTTGGCAGTACTTCAGTGCTATGCTGGTTGAGTACTTTGAAGTGAGAGGAGGAAACAAAGAACACACCAATGAAGGAGATCACAGAGTATGACAGAGTCTATAGGAGGGTATACGGTGCTGCCTAAAGAGAGAAAACCAAAACCTTTGTGATGGGGCACAAGTCCAGGAATTGATGGATACTTTACGCACTGAGGCCCAGACCTTTCTTTTTCTAGGCCACGCTGCTCTTGGGCCCTATGAGATGACTGATTTAGGAGTCTGTGCATTTCAGTGTCTTCAGAAGCAGAGACATGAGATTTGATGACCTATTGGAGCCTTCAGAGAAGCAAGTTTTATGTTCTGATGTTTCTTATGGAAGCTTGTTAAAAGTAAGTAAAAAGGAGCACTTTAATCCTAACTGGAAATAAAAGAACTGAGACATTTAAATGAGAATAATAATGCAACTACAATAAACTCACTTTAACCCTCCAAAACTTTCATAGAAGATTATCTTATGTAGTACCTCCATTAAGACAGAAGAGAGTGAAAAAGTGCTCTTTTTTTGTTTGTTTGTTTTGCTTTTTGAAACAAATACTTAAAGGAATCTTCCTTTTTTTAAAAAAATAATTTATTAGTTTCAAGTAAACAGTACATCGGTTAGACATTTATATAGTTTATAAAATGATTCCCCTAATTGCTCTTTCTATCCTCTGGCTCTTCACCTAGGCAATACATTAATGTTAACTGCATTCCCTAAGTCATGCTCCCCATCCCCATGATCATCTATCAACTACTAATCTGTACTCCTTTAACCCTTCACCCCTTTCTCTCAGACCCCCAACCCGCCCTCCCCTCTGGCGGTTACCAGACTGTGCTCTATATTTGTGAGTCTATTTATGATTAGTTTGTTCTTTTTGTTCCTTAGATTCCTCATATAAGTGAAATTGTATGGTATTTATATTTTTCTGTCCGATTTCACTCTGCATAACCTCTAAGTCCATACATGTCTTTGCAAATGACAGGATTTTACATTTCTAATGGATGAGTAATATTCCACTGTATATATAACCATAACTTCTTTATTCAATTGTCTGTTGATGGGCATTTAGGTTGATTCCATATCTTGGTTATTGTAAGTTCTGCTGCCATGAACATAGAGGTACATAGATCTTTGTGAATTATTGTTTTGGTTTTCTTCAGATAAATACCCAGAAGTGCAATTACTGGGTCAAAAGGTATAACCATTTTTAATTTTTTGAGAAACTGCTAGACTATTTTCCATTGTGGTTGTAGCAGTTTTCAATCCTACCAACAGTGTATGAAGGTTCCCTTTTCTCTGCATCCTCGCCAACACTTGTTGTTCTTTGATTTATTGATGATAGCCATTCTAATAGGTGTCAAATAATAGCTCACTGTGGTTTTAATTTGCATTTCTCTGGTGATTAGTGACCTTGAGCATCTTTTCATATGTCTATTGGCTATCCGTATGTCTTCTTTGGAGAAATATCTATTCAGGTCTTCTGCCCATTTTTTAATTGAACATCAGTTTTGTCATTGTTGAGTTGCATGAGTTCTTTATATATTTTGGACATTAACCTCTTGTCAGAAGTATCATAAGTAAATATCTTCTCCCATTCAATCGGTTGTCTTTTCATTTTGTTGATGGTTTTCTTGGCTTGCAAAAACTTTTTAGTTTGATGCAAACACTTTTTAGTTTGATGTAGTCCCATTTGTTTATTTTTTTCTTTTGTTTTTCTTGCTTGAGGAGATATAGTGGAAAAGAAATTATTGTTAGCAATATCAGAGAGTTTACAGCTTATGTTTTCTCCTAGAAACTTTATGGTTTTAGGTCTTACATTTAAGTCTTTAATCCATTTTGAGTCTGTTCTTGTATATGGTGTAAGAAGATGGTCCAGTGTCTTTTCCTTCCTTCCTTCCTTCCTTCCTTCCTTCCTTCCTTCCTTCCTTCCTTCCTTCCTTTTTCTTTTTTGCATTTATTTGTCCAATTTTCTTAGTACCATTTATTGAAGAGACTGTCTTTACCCCATTGTATGTTTTTGCCTCTTTTCTCATATATTAAGTGAGAAAATAGGCAGGGATTAATTTCTTGGCTCTCTATTCTATTCCATTGATCAGTGTATCTATTTTTCTGTTTTTGTGCTAGTACCTTGTTGTTTTGATTACTGTAGTATTGTAGTATAGCTTGATATCAGGTAGTACTATACCTTAAACTTTGTTCTTTCTAAAGATTGCTATGACTATTCAGGGTCTTTTATGGTTCCATAAATATTTTAGAATTATTCATTCAAGCTCTCTGAAAAATGCCATTGGTATTTTGATAGGGATTGTATTGAGTCTATATATTGCCTTGGGTAGTATGGTCATTTTAATGATGTTGAGTCTTCTTACCCATGAGCATAGTATGTGCTTCCATTCATTTGTATTTTCTTCAATTTAGTTTTTCAATGACTTATACTTTTCAGAGAACAGGATTTTATACCTCCTTGGTTAATTTGATTCCCAGGTATTTTATTATTTTCGATACAATTGAAAATGGGATTCTTTTCTTAATTTCTCTTTCTGAAAGTTCATCGTTGGTGTATAAAAATAACACTGAATTCTGAATATTAATTTTGTATCCTACTAATTTAATGAATTCATTGACCAGTTCTGTTTTTTCTTTTTTTTTTTTTTTTTTTGGTGGAATCTTCAGAGTTCTCTCTATATAGTATCATGTCATTGACAAACAAGGAGAGTTTTACATGTTCCCTTCCAATTCAAATACCTTTTATTTCTCTTTCTTGTCTTATTGCTGAGGCTAAAACTTCCAATACAATGTTGAAGAGGAATAGTGAAAGTGGGCATGCTTGTTTTGTTCCTGATCTTAAGAAAAATGCTTTTAGCCTTTCTTTACTGAGTTTGGTATTAGCTGTAAGTTTGTCATATATAGCCTTTATTGTGTTGAGTTATGTTCCTTCTATTCTCATTTTGTTGAGAATTTTTATCAAAAATGGATGCTGGATTTTGTTGAATGCTTTTTCTGCATCTATTGATATGACATATGGTTTTAATCTTTCAATTTGTTAATGTTGTGTATCACATTAATTGATTTGTGGATATTTTATCAACCTTACATTTCAGGAATAAATCCAACTTGATCATGGTGTATGATATTTTTAATATAATGCTGAATTCAGTTTGTTAAAATTTTGTTGAGGATTTTTGCATCAATGTTGATAAGTGATATCAGCCTATATAGTATTCTTTTTTTGCAAAGTCTTTGTCTGGTTTTAGAATCAAGGTTATGGTAGCCTCAAAAAGAGAGTTAGGGAGACGTCTCTCTTGAATTTTTTCTAATAGTTGGAGAATAATAAGTGTTATTTTTTTTTTTTTGAATGTTTGGTAAAATTCACCTGTGAAGCCATTTGGTCTAGGAGTTTTGTTTTTTGGGAGGTTTTTGATTACTAATTCAATTTCATTGGTGGTAATAGATCAGCTCAGATTTTCTGTTTCTTTTTGACTCAGTCTTGGGAAATTGTATGTTTCTAGGAATGTATCCATTTCTTCTAGATTGTCCCATTTGTTGGCATATAATTGCTCATAGTATTTTATTATGACCCATTGTATTTCTGTGGAGTCCGTGGTTATTTCTCCTCTTCCATTTCTGATTTTATTTATTTGAGTCCTCTCTTTTTCCATGATGAGTCTGACTAAGGGTCTGTCAATTTTGTTTATCCTTTCAAAGAACCAGCTCATGGTTTTATTAATCTTTTGTATTGTTTTCCTAAAATCTATTTCCTGTCAGTTTCCCCTAAGTCTCTGGAACTGGAAAAGCCTCTGGGTGACATGCATGTTACATGGTGCAGAGACCCTGGGAGTTTCCTGGATCTACTGAGAAAATTTCCCCCCTTCCATTGCACTGTCATTTATATGACAGCGCTGTCTCTGTGGCTCCCCATACAAGCTTCCAATTGTAGCAAGTCCAGCTGCTGCCCACCTTGGGTCTGCAAACAACTGAGCTCTGTTTAAGAATTACTGAAGTACGTGGATGTGAATTTGTGGCTCGCTGCTATATACCATATGAACTGAGTGCTCTTGTTTGCTGTTGAACTTGTGACCCAAGGAAAGTACAGGATGTAACTGGATTGTCTAGGAGCAGGCTTGCCACAGGTAATTTGTAGGTTAGGTAAGACATTGTCTGTGAGGCACAAGGCTGTCAAGCCTCTTCAGCACTAGATTTGCTGCCAGCTCTGAGACTGAGGGCTTCCACCAAAGTCGGAAATCACTGTGCGACCTAGTGATGTCTCTGATGGGCCCACAAAATCCCTGAGATATGCCCAAATGATATCGTATCTAATGCTGGCAACAGTGATCCTCCCATCACTGTATTCCCTGAACTTTGCTCATTTTGCTGGCTGAGGTCTATTGACTGCACAGAATGTGCCAACCTAGGACAGGGGCAGCTGCCTGTCTGTGTGCTATAGGCACTATGTGGATTAGATGGGAAGGATCTCAGGGAGTCAAAGGCCATCAGGCCAATAGCCTCAGTTTTCTGCAATTTCTGTGTCTGCACATTCCAGCAGTAGTCACAGATCACAGGGAGAAAAGCTGCTGTCTGAGGCGGCCCCACAGACCCCTGAGATTCCCCACATGATATTGCAGCTCTTGCAAGCAGCAGAGGTCTGCCTGCTAACTGATTTCCCCGCAATGTGGTCACTGTGCTAGTCAAAGTTAGTTGCCTGTGCGGATTGTGAGACTGGGGATGGGGAGGAAGGGGGGAACAGGCAGTGGTGGTTGTCTGTCAATGGATGACCTGGGGCAATTCATGGGTAGAGTGGAGTGGGATCTCAGGGAGACAATAGCAGTCAGATCAATACAGCCTCAGTCTTGCTTCAACTTCGGTAACCATTCAGCATTCCCACAAAAGTCATAAATCAATGCAAGACTAGTTGCTGTCTAGGACTGGCCCACAGATTCCCAAGACCCATCCAAGTTTGTATTGTCAGAAGTGGTCTGCCTGAAATGGTCTTCGAAATGTGCCCTCACAGCATGGGCTGCCTGCTGCGAATTTTGGCCCTGAAACAATTCAGGGCTTGGCAGCTGCCCAGCAACAAAAGCCCCTGGCAATCTGCAGATTGGGTAAAGTGGACCAGTCTCAGGCCAGTGAGGGCTTCCAAATGGCCATATGGGAGGGATCTGCACAGGCAAGCTAGCGCCATCTATAGATTGCCACATAGGGGGCCCAACTAAGGCACAGTGGTGGCTGCCTGTTTAGTCCTCATTCTGGAGCCAGGCAGTGCAGTGCCCTGGGAGCATCTGCAGGTGAGAGAGCCTGTGCATGGACTCTTCAAAGGGGTGTCTAGAATTTCAGTCTCCTTCCATCTCACCCAGATGGCTAGAATCTCCTCTGATTTTTACAGTCAGTTTTGGAGAACTCCTCTTCCCAGGGGTGGAGAGCCCCCAAATGAGACTGGAACCTCTCTCTCCTTAAAGGAAGCCTCTGCTACCTTGCTCTTTTTTCTGGGTTTTCTACAACACCCGCAGATGCAGGTCCAGCCTGATTCACAACTTTGCCCCTCCTACCAGCTTCAATGTGGCTCCTTCTTTATATTATCAGACATAAGTGTCTGATAATATATGATCAACTGGACTTCAGGTGATTCTCCACATTGATTACTTTATAATTTGGTTGTAATTTCAATGTGGACCTTAGAGGAGACAAACCTTGCTTTTACTTAGTTCACCATCTTCCTCCAGCTACCCCTATTTTTTTTGTTTTAAACAAAAATTTCAGGCAACAATCTTCTCTTCTCCCAACACCCAAATATAAGCCTAGCACTAGTGAAACTAACCCAATACTTTGCTGGTCTCTGAGAGTATGATTTGATTTGGTGATGGCAGTGGCAGTGGGGTTTTATTCCAAAGCTGAGAGAGATCTGATGTGTTCAAAGTATCTTTTGAGTGAACTAGTTCAGGGACTGTTCTAAGGACCAGCTAATATTCACACTATGGATTTTTTGGATTGAGGTGGGAACAAATCAGAATCTACAGAATCAGAATGAGAAATGGAAAAGGCTTTGCAAGGTGTTTCTTGTTTAACACATTTCACTAGATGGGGGAGCCTTTCAATTACCATAGACAGTTGTACATATAAGAAACCTATGCCCTCTGTTTAAATAAGAACAACACTAAACAGTCTCCTAAAATGACCACCCATCCCTATTGAGGTATGGCCCATTTTTGTTATATTCAGAATATTTAATTTTTTTAATTAAAATCTTTCTGATATATGGATTTATTAAACCAATCATTTATCCAATAGGCATTGATATGTTAAGTCCCTACGGTGGCCACAATACTAAACTGAGCACTGAAGAGAATAAAAAAGCATAAAGGAATAGTCCTAGTCCTTGAACAGCATATCATATTGAGTGAACAAGAAAGTAATTCATTCAGTGACTAGAGAACAATGCAGCACAGTGCAGTGGAAGTATGATACTATTGAGGGAGATAACACATGCTTTGGAAGGAAGAGAAGTTTTATGGAATGCAACCAGTCTTGAATCAACTTTTGAGAGATGTGCTGAAATTAAATTTGTAGAAAAAAATAGGATTTAAGAGGAACATCTTAACTTTTGTGCAGACTATATAGAAATTTAAGATTCCATTTCTTTCTCCCTCAGAGGCTGCTCCTATCCAAGTTGTAAGGACCATCCTATCTGCCTTATAAGCTATATTCTCCATCTTTTCCCAACCACCATGGCTTCTATTATTCATATTGACAGAGCTTTGTTCTGGCTGTTTTCCAGACAGGACTCCATCTATGAGGTGCAGATTAGGTGCAGCAGCAGGAACTGGCTCCATGGCAAAGGCTCTATGACTGCCCACATTGCCTCTCCTTCTTCATGGTGGGCAGTACTTGTGTCACTGCTGGGGTGATAAGAAATCTGGCATTGCCCCAGCAGTGTGGGGGAGGAGGAAGAAGAGGAGGAGATCAGTGGCGTTTTGTGTTTCCCCCCAATTCTTCTCTGCCAACACAGCAAAGAATTATAGGTTGGCAAGATTTAGAAAAAGTAGTATTTATTGATGGTACATTTTAGAGGGAGATGGGCCAAGGAAGGTTTCAGCCCTGTGGAATTTGGGAGGTGAAGAGATAAGACAGTATGCCCCAAAAGGGAGGAGAAGATTTTCAGCAAGGAGCACTGTAACAATGCAGAAACAGGAATGCCCATTTATATTTGAGCCTTGATGGGAAGTCCTAGATGATCCATATGTGAGGTCACCTTCACTGACAATTGGCTGCTATTAATGCTTTGTGTACTGTGCGTGTGCTTACCCAGAATTCAGTCTGTTATAACTGATTCATGAACTTCCAGGCATAGTCATGATATTATAATGATGGTATAATGAAGCTGAAGTTATGGGTGGTGCTTTCTGCATATGCCTTTGTAACTGGTTTAGCCAGCAGCTTTTATATGCTCTAGGATTTGGGATAATTTATAACCCTTAAAGGCAGGTGTTTCTGGGAAGTCCTAAGAAAGATCTTCAAGGGGAGTTTCTATAGTTACAGAGCTGGGCCTTTGCTCTTGTCACTCATACCTGAATAACTACCTAACACTAGACTGGGGTTTAACTTCACCTTTATCTCCTTCAATGAAATGACAGTAAACTTAGGGAGAAGGGTTCTCCCATTATTGATCATGGTGCTCACCAAAAGCTACATAACTTCTGGTGGTCAATATCAGTAATTTCTTCAACCTTGTGGACAGCTTCCTTTAAGCTAATGTTCATAAGAATTTTATAACCCAAACTGGTGTTGCTTCTCATATATCATGCTTCATATCAGCTTAAGTGCTACTTCCTCATGGATATATCTTCCTTTGCAGATCCATGTAATCTTTTTTTCTATTCTTAACTGTGGTTCTTCAATTATGATCTATAACTATGAATTTACCTGTGTGGTCACCAGATTAGTGATTGACTTTCCCACTAGAATGCAAACTCCATGAGTCAGGAACCTAATTTGTTTTGTTCACTACTATATACTGAGACCCTAGCCTATGTACAAAAATAAATGTTTGATGGGTGGATGAATAAATTTAAAAATAAACCATGAATGGGTAGAGATACATGGTTTTAAAAATTAAGACACCTAGGGTCTCCTTGGGATTCTTATTATAGGTAGGGTGGTTTCCTGCCTGCTGGCTCTGAAATCATCCATAGGCTCTCCAAGAAAGCAATTGAGAGAGAATGCCTGCTATCACAGTCTAGAGAAAAGGCATCCCTTGCCCTCTATATGAACTCAGTAGACACTTGGAACTGTCATCCCAGCTGTTTTAGAGGTGCTGGCTTGTCTGTGATTACATGCTATATGCCCCTAGCATTGCCACAGGAATCCATCTTATTGCAATGTGAATTTTCCATTATGAATGGGAAAATGAGCTCAGAAAATCATATTTAGTAATAGTATATTTCCAAAGGAGAATAAATTTCTTCTTCATGTTTTCAGTTTCTTGCTGACGTTTGACATTCTGGATACAAAATGATAACAATAATAGCAACTAAGTTTTATAAAGACAGGCACATATCTGTTCCAAACGACTATGTATATCATTTCATTTAATCTTTGTAACAGCCCTTTGGAATAGATATCACTGTATTTATATGTCCATTTGATAGAGGAGGTATAGAGGGATATATCAGAACAAACAAGTAATAGAGCTGGCATTTGAACTATTGAGATTTGCATTCCCTACACTGCCTCCTGTTATAGGCTAATATTTATTTGAATGCTGCTCCTGTATCTCTCTCTCTCTCTCTCTCTCTCTCTATATATATATATATATATATATATATATATATATATATATATATATATGTATATATATATATTTCATATGTGTTTCCTTATCTAGTGTTACAATTATTAGTGAATACAATCATTATGTCCATGTTACAAGTGATGGCACTGAGGATCAGAGAGGTTAGGGAACTTACTCAAGATCACACAGCTAGTTATTGGCACAGCAAGACTCAAGCTTTGATCAGCTTATTCTAAAGACCATGTTTCCAGCCATTGCATTTTTTTTTTTACACAATCCCAGAAATGCCCTATGTGGATCGTTCAGTGTGATCACATTGTGGCATAGTTAATTGTGTGCCATGCAAAATTCCTATCAAAACTGCAGAAGAAAGCTGACAAGTTTTTCTGTCATTATGCAATAGCTTTTTTCTCCCTATACCTTGGAAAGGAGGAGTGTTCTTTAGTCAACCCTGTACCATCAGACTGACCTGTTTTCCCAACTGGAAATGCTGACATTTCCAATACTAGCCCACTTCTGGTAAATGAGCTGCTTCAGTTTTCGGCCTTTCCACTTGAATTGCTTCTGGTATTGCACAGGGAGAAGAAGAACTGGGGCAGGTATCCCATTCTGTTTATTTCAGTCAAAACTGTATCTTTGTACCAATGAAAAGTAAGGGAATTTAAATGATCCAAGTCAGTTGTTATAGTAAATTCATTACATATTTACTTGGGGAAATATAAAATGTAGTTATGGTTCTGCAAACTAGAATCCTCCCCCTCCCCAATTTGTCCTCATTGACCTTGACCCACTCTATCCATCCATGCATTGTCCATGTGCTAGCCTAGGAGATGAGCCTAAATTCCCCCATCCTTCCACATTTCCCTATTCTATATTCCTCTCTGAGGTGGTTTGGCTTCTGTCTTCATCTGATTCTATATGAGCTCAAGCTTAGTCTGATCTCTTTAAACTTTAATTTGTAAGTGCTCTTGTCAGTATCCGGGCCTTAACTTTCTCCTGCAGCTATTTATTTAATTAACCCTTTTGACTCCTGCCTTCCTCTGTTGCCTATGGTGGAATCTTGTGCCCTAATCTCGACTCCTCCAAGTTCAATTTCTTCCTTTAGCTATCAGGGCCAATCCTGAGATGCAGCTAGTTTTAGAGACTGTTTTATCACACCAAAAATCAGCAATACAACTTGGCTCAATCCTTAATAGCAGGATTTTTTTCTCTCACTCTGATAGCAGAAGTATTTCAGTCTTAAAGATGAGGAAACAAAATAATGCTTTGACACTTTCATTTACTAGAAAGAATTTGAATATAAAGATATGAATGAAATAGGTGGCCCTGAAACAGATTTGAATATATATACTTTATCACAATGACAATATCGATGCATATTAGGAATACTGTTAATTGAAGAGGAAACAAAACCCTCGAGTTATACTATTATCTCACAAAATGCACCAAAACAAATTTCAGGTAGATTACATGCAAAAATTTTTCACATAAAATAACTTGAAGACAATATAGACAAATATTTAATTTTGAATGAAAATAATTTCAAAATATAAAAGCATCTGATGATATCACAAGGGAAAATATCAAGAAATTTATATTTATGAAATGAAAGTTCTATAAACTAAAAAAGTCACCAACAACTTAGTAAAAACATTTCCAGTAGTTGACAGAGGGGATTATACATTTTATATGTATAAGATAGACCTATGTATGTATGCATCTGATAAATCAATAAGAAAAACAACAGCAACACAGTAGATATAATGGAAAATGACACAAACAGGTACTTAATGAAATAAAAATAATAAATTACTAGTGAATTCTTAAAATATCAGTTGAATCTTACTAGAATTCAAAGAGATACAGATTAAACTCAAGACTAGTGAGAATGCAGAGAAATGAGAATTTCCTCCACTAGCTAAGTATATAAATTAGCAAAAACTTTCTAGAAAGCAATTTAGCAAGACATTAAAAGAAATGAAAACACTTCAATCCAATAATTTCACTCCTAATCTGTATTAAGGCAAATGTCAAATAATTATGTAAAAAGATATCTATTACAACTTTATATATATTACAAATCCTAAATGTCTAATACTGAGGAAATAATTAAATAAGATTTTTAAGTAGAATATTATACAATGTTTTAAAACATATTTGAAGGATATTTAAATACCTAAAATGCTTCTGATATGACGTTAAAGTAAGAGGATAGGAAGCAATATTATTTACATTATAATTCAAATTTTATAAAAAATATATAAATGTATTAATATATAAACACCCACATATGTAAAATATTAGAGGGAAATATATCAAACTACCAAAATTAGTTCTACTTAATTATTATTATGAATAACTTTAATTGCCGTCTTTATATTTTTGTTATTTTTCCTAAAATTTTTGAAACAAACATGTGCAACTATTATAATCAGGAAAAGTAATAAACATTATTAAAATATATATGACTGCATTGCTTGAATTTTTTATGAGTGTCTGTTAAGCATGAGAGAACCGAGGTAAAGAGGAAGTTTTCTTCTTTCCTTCACTTGTAATATCAGAGCTAGAGTAACTAGTTTGGGAAGCAAGTGACATGAATCAACAGGGAATCCTAGTGAGTTCACATATCACGCAGGGCCAGAGGAAATAAAGGCAGAAATTAAAAGAGGTGATTGTGGTGAACATTAAACCAGATGAAAATACTACTGAAATCTGTTTCTCTCTGAGAAATTTCTGGATCTAGACATTTTTGATGTCATGAACCAGCTCTCCTGAAAGCTATTCCAGATGGAAAATAAATATTCTAATTTTTAAATTCTAGTTTTTCTAACAAAGCACTTATCTCCTAGTATTGTAATTGCAGTCTCTTACACGCTAGTTTGTAAGCTTTGATGGAGTAGGAACCAGTTATGTCTAGTAGAGTCATGTTCAGTAAAATATTTGCTGAATAAATGCATGAGGGAATGGGCTTGGAAACAACTAGAGAAAGGAAGGTAGCCTTTGTAGCTAGCTGCTTCCCACTATTATGTTTTGTTTCTGGCCATAAATTTTACCTGACCCTGTGGATCATTTCTCTTTTTCTCTCAGAGTCCACCCATAGTAAACTTAGTTTCTTGGCCATTCAATCCAAATTTATACTGAAAATCAGAATTGATGAGGATCTAATGAAAAAAAAAAAAGAAAAAGATGAGAAATAATTTGTGCATTGGTCAAGAGGGTGGGCTCAGGCATTAAATTGCCTGGGTGTGAAATTTGGCTCTGCTATGTGCTAGCTCTGTGATCTTGGGCAGGTAACTTGAACTCTGTTCTTTAGTTTCTTCATCTGTAAAATAGTAGTAATGACAATAATATGTACCTCACAGGGTTGGTGTGAGGATTAGCTGGTTATTAGACATAAAACACTCAGCACATTGCCTGCCACAGTAGAAATACTATATAAGTAGTAGCTATTATTATTTTTCATTCCCTAAAAATCAGCAGACATCCTCTTCAGTTGACCATAGCTATTGACTTAGTTTGTTTCGATAAGCCTCTCAATGATTTTATACAAATCATGCATAGACAATAAATTTGATGTCTTCATAAAGCTTGACGCTTCATCTCAATTATTTTAAGTTCTCTCACCTGTTTCTAATTTCATTAGTTCATAATCTAGTTAATAATCATCATGACAAAGTAATAAAAATGGTCCTTTAAAAATACTTCTGATATTGCAGATGTCAAATACCAATTACTGCAAAACTTTATTATAAAACTTGCAATATTTTTCTCATTTAACACTTTTCAATTATTTTTATTTTATAATTTAATTTTTTGTTTCTAGATTCTAAGCTCTTTGAGGGCAGATTTTCCCCCCTATATCTCTCACCTATTCACACACCTCTTCATAAATATTTTACTGACATATGAATATTTATTTAATGAATAATTAGATCTTTTCTCCTTTTATTCCAAACATTGGGGACAATGAGTAGTGATAGTCATACCTCTTAACAGAGGTGTCTGTGACATACTGCTAGATTTCTTTTTGTAATTTCATCTGGGAACTTTTAATCCTTATTTTCCATCCTTAAACAACGGCATCTGCTACTAAGAGAGGATCCACTGGAGGACTGTCTCGTGGTGACCAATTTACTTGACATTCCCCTTCCAGTAGAAATGACTGCTGATAATCCCCCTATATAATTATACACAAAGTGAGGTGATGGACTATATTAATGCATTATGTTTTACACTCAATAATGTGTTAAAATTTTTTTAAAAGTATTATTGTTATATGATAATAATAATAATAATATCTTTCTGTTATGTAATGCTAGTTTGTAGGGTGCCCTGTCTACATTGTCTCATTTAATCTGTACAATAAGTTTGTATTTTTATGGCTACTTTATACGTAGAAATCTGAGAATTGGAAGGAAAAAGGGTTAACCAGTACATGCCATGTGCTTTGCATACATTGCCTCATTCAACCTTATAGTAGTTCCAAAGTAAGCAATAATACTTCTATTTTACTAACACAAATCTCAAATTCAGAGATGCTAACTTGTATATGATAAAATTGGTTTGTCTGGCAACACAGTAGATATAATGGAAAATGGTTGATTAATTATGTTGTAATGTCATTTAGTAGAGTCTACTCCTTATAACTAAAGTCACTGTTTTTTTTTCTCCCAGCTTTACTGAGGAATAATTAACAAATAAAAATTGTATATATTTAAGGCATACAATGTGATGATTTGATAAATGCATACATTGAGGGTTACCACAATCAAGCTAATTAACATACCCATCACCTCACATAGTTACCATTTGTGTGTGTGTGTCTAGTAAGACTATTTAGATTCACCCTCTTAGTAAATTGAAAATAAACAACATTTGTTAACAATATTGTTAACTATAGTCACCATGCTGTACATTAGACACTCCTAACTTATTCATTTTATACATGGAAGTTTATACCATTTGACTAAACTCTCCCCAATTCCCTCACCCCCCAGACCCTGCAACCATCATTCTCTTAGTTCTGAGTTCATGAAGTCACTGTTTGTTCACCTCCAGTTACATTAATGTCTGGACATATATATGATTCTAGAGAATATCACAGGACAACCTCAAACTTTGTTTTTCTAGTCCTATGTCACTGGTGATAAACATGGAGAATGCAGACACCATGTGGCATTACTATCTCACTGTTTGCATTGTCTCAAATCAAATCAATGATTTGAGATGGGGCTGAATTTATTAGCATTCTTATTATTTCCCTGTCTTATTCTTTTTAAACCTAATTTCTCTATGCAGAATGCCTTAGAAAACTAAGATAACAAATATGGTAGTTTGGCTGGCTTAGGAATTGGAGGGCAAGGTTGTTTTCCCAAATTTTCAAAAAGTGACTAGACCTGTAGAGGTGTGAGTACACTACAGAGAATCTTATGAAAAAAAAATAGTAAGCAAAATAATCCAGTCTTTAAATCTAATTCCCTGCTTGGAAGGTAGAAATGCCAGTGTTCACTTTTGGGTCAGGGAGTCACTGCTCAATATGCTAAGAGAATTCGTTTTCCTTGTACATTTTCCCTTTCAAGTCACGTTTTACTGCTGTAGTTACTCAGCGAATTAATAGGTATAGAAATGCAAAGCTCTTTTCTTATTACATTCTATCGATCTGATTGCACTGTCATTAATTAAAAGACTAGGAAAATGTGATGGATACTTTAACTCAAGATTCTACATTTATTTAGGCCCAAATCTGCTGGAAGAAAGCTGTATGAAATTGACTGAAAGAAGTCTTTTGGTCTGAATGCGAATTATTTTTCTTTTGTCAATTCTTGTGAGAACATTCAGTCCTAGTGAGATTTACAATGTGAAGTTGTTAACTGTTTCTATCCTTAAAGAAAAATCAAAACTTAGAATGCCTTCTTGTAGAGCTAGAAATAATCTGTTTTGTAACTATTTTTTATAGATTACATACATATGACATTTTAAAGAAAATAATTCTGGCAGAAACAAATTCTGATTTAAAAATAGGAATGGAGGTATTTTGCTCTTCATTTTAACTAATTTCATTTGAAATATTGTGGTTGCAAAATATATTCATTCATTACTATTATCTCTATCTCATTTGAGTGGTATGTGAAACTTTAGAGAGATTGGTATGTGGTTAAGGATTATTTACTTTGAAGTTTTTTGGGGGGTGGATTGTTTGACCTACTATCTCTTGAATTTACCCCATATGTTTAAATTAACTTGAGAATTTTGTATATGTAAAGATAAGCCCCCATACATATTTAAAGTATACTCTAATATGAAAATTTTAAAGAATCTTTTAAAATATTTTAATGCTGTATGTGACAGGAAAATTCTAGATTACGTTTGATTTGTTGGTGAAGGCTGAGTTAGTTTTCTTTCTTTCTAGTTATATGTTAGCAAGCTGGCCTATTTTTCTGTTGTATTTATTATTTAAAAAATTTGAAACTTGAAGAGAATGGAAGGAATACTCAAATTTAAAGCATATCTAAATGACATAACACATTATTTATCTCTTGCTTTTAATAAACATTATTGTTTGGAGAAGTTTAGATATTTAGTTTCATGTTACTAACAATACATGTCCTGCCAAATAATTTTTAATCTTAGTCTGTGGTGTTTGAATTGCCCTCCTCAAGGTGTGATTTCTTCTCCTGGCCATGCTTTTAGATAGTAGAATAAGTCATTGTAGAAAGATTGGAAGTGAGCAAATTGACTACAGATGATCTCCTTTTGGAACTCATCTTAAAATATATTTAATGCTTTTGAGTGCAGTGACAATGGATAATGGTTTAGGGTCTGCCTAACCGCCTTTTGGCTTAGTGAGAAATGTGAACCGCTTCCTCTGCTCATCAGCTACTCTCAGAGTGAAAAAGAGGCTGCTCCAACGTTAGGAAATAAATGCTGTTGGTTAAGTGTACAGGCTGCCTTACCCCTGATATTATGTCTAAAAATACATCTGCAGAGAGGCAGGCATATGCTCGCGCCTTGGTGTGAAGGAGTTTTTGCCTGTTTTTTGCTACACACACCTAAATTCTGAAGTGAGGAGTTAAATTATTCCAGAAGCTCTGCCAGTTTTTGATTTGCCATTGTCTCTATTTCTTCGTTGTCTTTGAATGAGACTCCCGGTTCAGAGATTTCACAGGTGCTGGTGAGGTTCGTGACTTGATGATGGCGCCTGCTCGTTTCTGTTGCTTTCTGTCTGAGACATGCATTTTTTTTTTTTTCCTTTTTGGGAGGCAGAGCGCACTGCCCAGAGGTTGCACTTGGTACATTACTACTCCGTTGTCACTGCTGTGGCTGTTATTTCCCTCTTCAAGAGCCAAGGAGCCAACAGGACGGTGGGTTACCTCGATAGCTATTTAGCACCATTTTCTCTCTCCTTTCAACATGGTTAGGATTTCTTTTCTTTCCTTCTTTCCTTCTTTCCTTCTTTCCTTCTTTCCTTCCTTCCTTCCTTCCTTCCTTCCTTCCTTCCTTCCTTCCTTCCTTCCTTCCATCCAGTGATGGGGTTTGATGGGGTGTGTGTGTGTGGGCGGGGGTGAGCTTCCCTCTCTGACTTTTCTTGAGAGGGAATTGCTTTATCCTGATTTATAACACCTCTCTTCATTGTGAAAGATTGCTTACTAGACTCTCACCTGACCAGCTCCCCGCCCCCTCCACCCCCACCCCCCACCCCCCACCCTGCTCCACTCCCACCCCCTGCCCCAGTCCCTGTAACTCAGTTTTCAGGCTTTCTTGTTGGGGTTTTCTCTTTGAATGTCATCTCCATGTTTCTCAGCTGCTATAGTTACCTCACAGGTTAACAGGGGTAAAATTATTGTTTGAATCATTTTGTCTGGGAAGAAAGAAAACAAATTGCTCTTTAGAGAGATAGTCCCAAGAAGAGGAATAAGTAACAGAAAGAAATAAGGTGATACTATTTTGCAGCCCCTGCTACAGTATGGCTGTAAAATACATGTATTCGGGTGAAACTTTGTCTTATTTACAGAGTTAGAGAAAGAGTTAATCTTCAGGATATTAGCCATACCTTCTTTGAAAATAATTTAAATTCTAACAAGAAGTGCTGAGGAAAGAAATGCAACTTTTTATGTACCAGGAAAAAACACACCATTCCCTTTGAAATTATCCATATTTAAAAGTGATTAAAATCAACTGTTACTTATCACTCCCTCTTTCTTATATGATTAAGTTAATAGTATTTTGATGTCCTTGAAAACTAAAAGGCAAAACATTGTTTTTCAAGAGGGTTGATTTTTTGGAAGTTTCTGCAAGATAAATAAAATAATTCTTTGTATTGTTTCAAGTGGTTAGCACAGAATAAATCTAATGCAAGTTACCACAGATATAACTGATGTAAGCTGGTACTCACATGTGCAGTTAAAACACACACACACACACACACACACACACACACACACACACAGACACACTCTCTCTCTCTCTCTCTCTCTCTCTCTCTCCAAAACAAATCTACCCAATGTTACCCCAAATCCGGAGTTGAATTTAAACCAAAATTAATTTATCTATCATAGAGGAGAATTAATCTTCTTGTATGTTTTTCTGTAACTGAATAATTCCCTCTTTTTATCATTATTTTATCAGTTTCTTTCATAAAAGCCACTGAAATTGACAAAGAACTCTACCATATAGTCAATTTAAGTTCTGGTAGCAGTCAATTAAAATGGAACATTGATCAAATATGTCATAATTTCTTATTTGCCACCAGATATTTCTTTTGAGTTCAACTTAATGTATTTTATTTCCAATGACGCCAAAGAAACATGTATGCCTATAGACACTCACTACGTAATTATGCAGCTGGATACATTAATAACCTGTAATATCACATAGATATGAGAGTTAAACAGAAAAACAAAGGAAAAGATGCAGTTATTTGTAGCTGGCAAGTTGGGTGCTGCATTTTTAGGTGCTGGTGGAATATTTCTATGTCTTTCCACCTTTGTTCTTTCAGCGGTGTTAAGGGTCTCGGCTATTGCTGACAAATTGATAGTTGTAGTAACCATTATAGGCTCCTTAGATTAGAAATGCATGCAGATGTAGATCTTGATTCAAACACTAAGGAACACACACTCTCACTTACTTACTCAGGCAGAAAGTCTTCATACTTTAGAGGTGTGATGGAGATAGCAGGACATAAAACAGGAAAGAGAGAGAGATGCGAGATGCAGCAGGAAGAGGGGTGGAGGTGGAGGAAGGGGGGGTGGAGAGAGAGAGAGAGAGAGAGAGAGAGAGAGAGAGAGAGAGATGGCTGGCAGCAAGTATACCACTGCAAATAGTTCTAAAATGCATTTGCAAATGCAGAAGCCTTCGAACCATCAAACAATTCAAATACCCTTTTTATTTCTTCTCTGTGGGATGCCTCCATCCAGACTATTCTCAAAACAAACAAACAAACAAACAAAAAACAAAAAATAAACAGAAAAGGCGAGAGCCCTGCCATCTTAGCTCAGAATTTATCTGATTTCTTTTTTTCCCCCCTGCCTCATATTCCTCAATCTATTGTTCCTGCATCAGATGGCAGTCACCTTTGCTCTTGAATGGAAGTGTTAAAGCAGCAGCAGAAAGAGTGTGTTAAGGGAAGGCATTATCAAAGCCACAGTTGTCTATTTTTTCTTAGCTTTCACTGCTCTGCTTTCTTTTTTTTTTTTTTTTTTTTTTGGCTCCCTTTTATTCGTGGTCTATGTCCAGGAAGAAGGAGAAAATTGCAAGAGTTCATAGAGTGAAGTTTTTTTGTTTTGTTTTGTTTAGTTTTGTTTTATTGGACATTATTTTGATAAACTGCTCAGCAATACAGTCCACTAAATTAGGAAATACCCCAAGAGTGGAGGATCCTGGTGGGAGAATGATGGGAGCAGAGGGAGGCTTTGGCGATTGCTCTAGTTTAGATGCCAAAAGCAGTTTCTTTGTAGGGACTCTTGTGGTTATATTCATTTTCTGCTGCATTTTCAGTTTTAAAACATCATGAGAAAAGTCTTATTAAACTGTTAAGCTTTCCTTTTGTTTATTTATTTTTTTGACTTGACAACTAGATGAAAACTTTAAGCAAGGACAAATCTAATGTTCGCGATTCGCTCAAATGTTGAAATAAGTTTAGCCTGATTCTTGATTATCTTTAAGGCTTTTTTTTTTCCAGATAATCTAAGCTCGCATGTAAATGTGTGTGGTAACTTTCCAATATACATTATAAAAAGTGATCTTTGTAATTGTTTGTATGGCTATAAATCTTGGGATTGTGTTATTTTGCGCCTTCACCTTAGCTATTCTTTCATGTGACATTTATGCACAAGTGATTATGTTCTTTAAACAGGCCAGCTCTGATGACTCCCAAAGTCTTGAAGGTTATAGATCCACACTTTCTAAATAGATTTTTAAGAATTTCAAATGGGCATTTAACATAAGCATCAACATGCTAGAATTTTTTTCCAACAACTTTAACTTTTAAAATCTGTATTTCTTCAAATAAATAAAAGTGATTAAAATTGATTCCACATAGAAAGAATTAGGGGGCAGATTACATTTATACTCCATATTTAAATAATTTTTTGCAAAAAAAACACACACACATACATTTTATGAACTTAGTTTTAACTTAGAAAAATCACATATCTGTAATTGGTTTGCCATAGTTTTCTTTCTTCTAAATATTGTACTGTCTATAATTATCTAGAAAAAAATTATTCCAAATTGATCATTTGTTTTTCTCAAGCCATCTAACTTCTGGCATGAGCCTAGGGCTCTTCAGTATAATCAGAATTTGCTAAATATTCAGTATGTCAATTATAGAATGTATTTTAAGTCAAAGGGGGATATATCTGCATACAGAGGAAGAATTTTTTTTTTCTTTCAAGAAGCTATTCTATTTTATAACACATGGGTTGATATTCAATATGAGCTCATGGTTTCAAAATAATGATTTTAGTCATAGGAAAACACGCTAAATTGAAATTCTTAGATCTCCATGTATATGAACAACTACTTTGACATCCTGCAAATATATTCTCTGCCTTTTCATTCTCATTGTCTTGATTTAAGGGACTTGGGTTCAGTCACCCTGCCTCCTTTTGTGAAAGGACATTTTAAAATGTCTATAGAAAGCAAACTTCTTGAAGAAATGCAGAGAGGGCCATGGTTTGAATGGAAATCTGAATTTAACTGTAGCCCCCATGGAAGTATACCGTTTAATTTCCAGCACACATCTGCATGATCCCTATAGCAACCCTAGGCCAGGAATTGTGAGCAAAGTTAGTTAATCCGTGATAAAGTTATGTATCTTTTGCCAAAGAACAGTCACTTGGGGTTGATTCAAAAGTCAGATTTAAACAGTTTCCAGAGCCTCTGTGTGTAGAAAAGTTAATATTGCGAAGTTCAGAGCATTTTGAGCAGAAAGAAATGGAGAGCCTTATCTTATCACTAACTCGACTTTGGTAAATGGTAAAATGGAGGGGAAATAGCTTAAATATTACAAGCCTGGCTAGTATTTTCACTTTAAAATGGTAACGACAGAGAGATTGATGAAAGGCTTAGGGTCTCTATAATTGCACTTCAGATCAGAGTACTTCTGCAAGGAGATGGAAGAAATGCTCATACCGATGAGAAACTCCATGCCCATGCCCCTGCAGATATTTCATTTCTGCTGGATTTATTTAAAAGGAACAACAGTTCTTGTGGCCAAGGTCAATCATTGGACATTTTAAATATTTTATACAGCTATCTTTAATTGTTCCAGTAGATAATAAAACTTCCAAATCATATATAATACCTTGAGCATTTCTTGAAAATGGACTTACCCCACCTCTAATATTTTACATATTGAACACAATGTGGTCAAAATATTATCTATGGCTTATATTTTCAAGGCCTTAAAAACATAAACATCTTTACAAAAAAAGAAAAATAGCAACATTTGTCAAGGACAACTTATCAAGAATCAAGCAAAAGATCACATGTATGCATATATAGAAGATAAAATAGGATGTAGGTATTCTAGTTCTTTTTACCCAAATGCCCTGAGGCTGATTTTAAACAATCACTAAAATCACAGTGTATGGCCAAAAACACTAACTTCACTTTTAATCCCCTCATTAACTGAAAACATTTTATTTTTTTAAAAGCATATGCTTCATTGAGACTCTACGATTCAGTAGCAGACACATCTTTCAGGGTTATCACTTTATAAACACTTTCTGATTTCTTTTTTCTCCTCCAAATTGAGAGGACAAATTTGAGCTACCCCTTTCTGAATGAATCTAACACTTTCTCTACCTAACTGTTTGAGACCTTCAGAAATAAAATGCTCATTTATTTTCCTTTGTGATTTAGGGATCCTGGTATTCATAAGAAGTGTGAAACATATTAGTAAAATGAAGACTTTGTACAATGCTAATCAACCAGTACAACAAACTATTCTTGTGATATTTTAGAAAGCAAACAGAAAGCTCCTAATGGTTGTTAAATTAGCAAAGATGTGGCTATGATATGATGTTTAAATATGATGTTTCATGTTCAAGCAGCTAGGATTTTAAAATAAGCAAATGTAAAAAATGAGGATACCATCTACAGAGGATGCTTTGATTAAGCTCTATTTTCTCTGCAGATTTATTTTTTTGGGTGAGGTTGGGAGGTAAGAGCTATTCCATCTACATATATTCTTGTTAGGCTAACTGCAGATGTTCAGGATTTTCTTGAAAAATAATTATATTATTTGACAATTGGTGGTTTAAGCACAGCATATGACACCCAAGAATATTCTAAGAGAAGTTATGTGGTAATCCAGGCCTGGATTTTTTTTCATAGTATTCACTATGAAATAGTGATGCTTTGGAGAAAATTCCCCCTCACTTCTCTTCTCTGAGCATCAATCTGGAAGGGTGAGAAGAGAATATGTAAAATGCCTATATCAGAACTTGTAACAAGAAAGTTTATGGAGGGTATTAAAATGAATATCTCGGGTTATCTACTCTTCAAAAAGTTAACAATTTCGTAATGAGTCTCTAATATTCTTCCTTTGACTAATCCCCATCCTTTGTATCCTTTTACTACCAACCTTTGTCCCAAATGTTGTCAAGGTGGGGCTAAAATAAAACCAGCAGGAAACAACAGTGCCATTACCCCCGATAAAACCAGGTTATCCAAGCATAAATCAAGAACTTGTAGAATAAATGTAATTTTTGTTCAACCTCTTGAAGGAAACAGGTTATTATTATTCTTTTTACTGAAAATCTTTTTTTAAAAGCTAAATTAATTTTACTGTTACAATCAAATTTCATTTTATACTCTTGAAAGGGCAATTTTTCTTCCTGATATACATAAGGGAACATTGATAACCAAAGGGAGTTTTGGCTTATCTGAAGTTAAGAAACACATGGTGCTGAATCATATACTGAGATGAAGACTTAAGCTTCCCAGCTCAGCATCTTGTGCCAGCATGCATCACTTTGTGAAATTACACTTGAGATCTCAGAGGAATTCGGTTGTTGCTCTGGGCTGGTTACTGGGACCCGATATCTAGACTGCCCTTAGCAGCTCATAATTGAAAGGGAAAGCTATTTCATAGTGATGCACTTTGCTCGTTTTAGGGACCCATTTTCTGATAGGGAGAATCAACCTTTTTGGCACATTTGAGATATTTTCTAATGATTTTGAACTTCACTTTCTTTTCATGTAAAGTTTTGACGAAGTAGGACATATGAACATTAGGATGGGTAATATTAAAGTGTTGAAACTTCTCAAAATGTTTGGTCTTTTTCACTAATTGCTAATCTGAGAAATGATCTAAAATGAGACCTCAAATTTGCAGAGTGGTGATTTTAAGTGGAACCTGTCCTTTCCTGATCAGGAGTAGTTATTTTGGATATTTCACATCACTTAATTTTATATCAATGAGTTTTTGTTGTGTAGGTAATCAGTTAAAAACATTAAAGCCCAGACCAATCTTTTTTCTAGTATCAGATTTTATAAGACTAATTTGGACTTTTGACTCAATATTTGACTTCATTTTACTCTTCTTGATGAAGCTCTACAATTTTGCTTTTCAGCAGAAAAAAAAATCATGTATTCTAGAATCATAGAATTTTAGAGTAATCATGACTATGGGAACTTTTAAGTAAAATCATAAAATTTGAATTAAAGTTCACCAATATTGCATATCCTTTATCTTAGATAAAAAGTGCTAGATCATTATTTTCTGCCTCCCAGTAATTTTATGCATAGACCTACATGAAAGAAACTCTAAAACTTTTCTATATCTTTGCTATTGTGATATAATATGATAACAACCATGCTTTCTGTCCTTTCTCCCAGTTGATGTACTATGATTGATTTTGAGCTTGTTCTTTTAATTCAACTTGAGTTAGTATGATTTTCCAGCTTCCAAAAAAACTATCCCCTCATTGATTGCTCAGTAGCTAACATAACAATTTAGAGTATGGTGTCAGATAAATTGTGCCCAAGCATTTAAAAATGATTGGGTGACTTATAAACTCATATAAAGATATTTGTGTTATTATATTTAAACTAGAGAAAAAGAGAGCATTCATCATGTTTATACTTTTTAAAAACATGGTAATTATTATTACTGATTAAAATGAGATATAACACACTTTTCTTCATAACTTTTATTTTTTATAATAATGTAAAATTGTGTTTATTTTTCTAAATATCCTGACATTTTAGTTTATTTAAAAAATAAAATCTTTAAACCCTTCGATTATAGAAAAGTAATGTTATTTTAATGATTCAGTAGGCCTATATATTATGAATGCATTGAGTAGTGATCCAACCCTCAGTTTTGTTTGAATAAAACTTGTCACATAAGCAGGCATTATTTTTAAGTTTCCTGAGAATTTGATTTTCAGGTCCCTTCTAATTTTTTTTTTTATTCCTAGAAAAGGTATGACACATATCAATTTGGCGAACACATTGGAACAACCAGAGAGGAGGAAAGTGACTGATATTGAACCAGGTCAATAAGCTGGAAATTGGACCAGTGACAGATCTGACTTTGCTAATGACTTGGCTAATTATGCAGAAATACCAGGATATATACAGGACAACAAATAGAGTTAAAATATAGCAAATGAAAGACTAAGAATATTACTAAGATGGATGCTGCATCTTCTCAAGACAGACCTAAACTTATTTAAGAATATTCAATAAAAATGTGTTGATTGACAAATACTTGTACAATGCTTGAATACTTGCTCTCAGTCCATGGCTGGAGGAGAAGTCATTGAAAATGCGAGAGTGGTAAAAGATGCAATGAGAGTTCTTGAAGAGCTTATCTCCTGGAAAGAAAGGGCAGTAAATCAGTTTAGTCATTCCAGAACATTGGTGAATGGAGCTATTTGTGAAGCATGTGCAATGTACCAAAGGCAAGAAAGACAAAAAAAAAATACTTTTTACCCCTAAGAATCTTACAGTCTATTAAAGGTTATGGATTCATAAGCAGATGATTTTAGTAAAAGGTGGTATATGCAGTGTGCTGTGGTTAACAGAGCAATGCACTGCCACTTAGGGCTGGTAAATGCTTACCGAGGAGATAATGTTTAATATGAATCTTTACTGAAGAATTATTTATTTAGTACTCATTAAAATTCTGGACACTTGCCTGGTACTGAGAATTCAAAGAATACGATGGTATCTGTCTTTGAGCAGATCATGGTCTAACATAGTAGACAAGCAAGTTATGAAACACACACATACAGAATAGAATAGTGTGTAACTATAACAGAGGTACAAAAAATATTTAGGAAACCAAAGAATGGAGAATATATTTTTGGAGAGCATCAACAAAGGTGGTAAGCTGTTGTTTAATAAATTAGCACTGTGAGTAGAATGATATGAATGTGTAGAGGAGTAAACAGCCAATTCTGCCTGGAAGAGGGTAGGAATAGTTGAAGAGTGGAGTATGGAGGCAGTGGCATTGGTCTGTGCATTGATACTTAAGTGGAACTTTCCCAGGTAGGGATTGTAAGATAAGAATGGAAAGGAATTCCAAGAAGATGAGATGGCATGAATCAAGGTATTAGGTTGTGAAATGGTGTGGTGTGTTCAGGGAAGCAAGTTCTAGTTTGATTTGACTGGAATTTATGGAGCATGTAAAGAATTGGGGGAATCCAGGTCAGAAAAGTGACCTGAAGCCAGAATGTAAAAGCCAGGCTAAAGAATCTGTTGTTTGTTTCTGAAAGACAGTGAGGAGCCATTAATATCAGAGGTTTTGAAACTAATTTGGGCAGTAGAAGGAGGAAAGAGTTGGAGAGGAGAAAGTTTTAATCAATGGTCCTCAGCAGTGATGGACAATACACAGAATAGCCTCGGAAGCTTTTATAAAATACACAAGCCTGGTTATTTCCTGTAATTTGCCTTTTCTCTCAATTAAATTTCTGGTGCAATTTTGGGCAATGGGAAGGCAAATAAGAATATTTTGGAAAAGCTTGCTAGGCATTACACATCCTGCTCTCTGCTATTATATTAAGCTAGGCAAGAGATGTTCAAGTGAGGCTGAAGCAATGGAGGTGAGAAAGGATGATTTAAGAGATGCATGTGAGTTGGAATTAACAGGATGAAATGGAGGAGGGTGTGTTAGAGAGGAAACATGATAAATACTCAGGTATCTAGTGTTAACAACTGGGAAACTATTAACTGAAATAAGCCCAAGGAGAGGATCAGGGTCTTTGGACAAGATTATGAATTCTACTTGATACATATAGAATTTAAAGTCCTTTAAGCAGTTGGTAGCATAAGAAGTTGGAGTTCAAGAGACCTTAAAAGTAAAATATGAAGAAGTAGAAAATACCATATATGTGCTTTTCGTTTTTTTTTTTTTTTTTTTTTTTTAAGGCAGCAGAAAAGCAGAGGTAAGGGAGATTTGTGTTAATTGGAGAAGACAGGTAAATCTTTGTAGAGAAGTAGAACTTGAGTTGCATCTCAAAACATTAATAGAAAATTCGATTTTGAGATGAGAAGATTAAAAATGAAATTATCTGCAAGAAAGTATAAGGTGAGAAAGAGAAATGCTATTTCAAGAGGACATGAAAGTAATATAAATGACTTCATAAAAAAAAACCTAATATAGCTTCATTTATTCCTATTCCTAGAAGGGGCTATTATTATTCACAGTTAACAGATAAATAAATACATTCAGAGAGGTTAAAGAAATAACCTACATGGTTCCAACTGGAAGAGTGTATTTTCACTCTAGATCATTTAAATCTAGACTCTCGTTCTGATCCATTAGGCTGTATGTCCTTAAAGGCAGGGTTCATTTCTTACATATTGTTAAATATGTCCTGGCTAGTATATAGCCTGAAAATAGAGTAGAATCTCAATAAATATTTGTTGAATTTAACTGAAACTGGTCAGTTATTTTTTTATCATTTTAATTATTTGCCATCTACACATCAGACTAAACACTGAATGTAATATTTTAAGACTAGAAAGTACTTGAGAGATTTTCTAATTCAGCTACCTCACTTCATAGAGGAGGAAATGAAGCCTCAGAGAAAGTGATTTAAAATTTCACACACAGTTATCAGCAGAGCTGGACCAATAGATCTCAGCTTCTCAACCAGGACTTTCCTCATATACCATTCAATCCAAGAGAGCAAAGTGTGAGATAGTCCTCTCTCTTCCAAGCTCTCCAAATCTAGATGGAAATAAAAAAACATGAGTAGGACAGAAGAGATAATTTGATAGGTAAGAATTCTGACTATTTTTTTTAATCATCCAATCTAATGATTGGATTTAATGACATAATAAAAAAATGCTGATACAGGAATTGAATTCATGAATTAATGAGCAATTCACCTGAAAAAAAAAACAGCAATAACAAATAAAAGGTTAAGGGAAGTAGTTAATTTTTCTACATATTATAATGGGATGCTATGGAGTCACTTTTGTCTTGCTATCTTTTAAATGGAATAAATGTACTCTCACCCTCCCCTGCCCTTCCCCCACCAGTACAGATGAGATGAAATAGCATCCCAGACTAGAGAACTGATGAGAGAGTAGTGCAAGGAATGGTGCAAAGGGTCCAAGCCTAGTGGGATTCGGCACCACCACTGAGAACACTCACAAGCTATATGATTTTAGAGACTCATTACTTTGCTCTCCTAGGTTCTTTATCTGTAAATGAGAAGGTTAGATTAGATTGAGCTAGCTTTTGTTTGTCACTTGCCCTATCAACTGCCCAAAGCTAATGAGCCCCTTCTTACCAGAAGTGAAGAAATAACTTGAGCCTGTTCCACACTACTACGAATGTCCATTCCTAAAGGTGAGCAGAGATTCCAGGGATGCATGAACATTAAGTGACAGCCTCTTTGCTTAGTCAACACTTTGTGGGGCCACTTGGCTCCTTGCTCCCTTCAGCTTGAGCTCCTGGTTTTCAGCAAAACACCACATCAGCCAATTGACTGTGGGGAGCCTGATCTTCTCTCCTGGTTCCTGTCAGTCTATCTTCTTGGCTCAACTATATTTCTGGTATTCTATGCTTTATCCCAACTGTAAATTCCTAATGATGACAATGAATTAATTTCAATCTTTATCTGCTTATCCCATCCTGTCCCTGAGGTTATATCCCTTTGAGTTTTTTATGCATTTTTAAATTTTTATTTTTCTAATTAGCATACAGTGAAACCAATTTGTCTGAATGTGCAGTTTTATGAATTTTAACACATGTATAGATTCATGTAATTATCACCCAAAGCAGAATGCAAAAATTTCATCCACTCTAAAAAATGCTTTCATACTATTCCTTTATTCCTCTCCTTACTCCCAGTCCCAGGCATTGCCAAGATGTTGAAAATGTCATATAGATGGAATCATTCTTTCTTGAGAATGGTTTCTTTCACTCAACATAATGCCTTTGAGGTTTATCCATGTTGTTGCATGAATAAATAATTTGTCCTTTTTTTCTTGCTGAGTGGTTTTCCATTGTATAGATATACTGCATTTGTACTGTTTCCAGTTTTAGGTGATTATGAATAGAGCTGCTATAAATATCCACCTACAGGTGTTTGTGTGAATATGAGTTTTCTCTTCTCTAGGGTAAATAGTGAGGAGTGGGAGTGCTGGGTTGACCTCCTTAATTTTGATAGCTTTCTGCTTTTTAACTAGGTTTACCCTACCCATTGGACTTCTGTACTGGACTCAAACTGCTATCTTACGTCTTCCCCAGAAAAGTAGGCCTGCCTACTGGCACATTTCTTGTTCCATCTTTTTTATCTCATGGACTTCCCCCCCCTTTTTTTTTAGCTGAGAGCTCGGAACGTATAATAAAACTAGTGCCCATTTTGATTTGTTAAAATTTTTTTCAGATCTGAATATGCTGTGATATGGTTTATTGGACCAATATTGTAGTATCCCATGCTGACTGATTCACAAAGCAGACTTCATGCCTGTTCTAGGAGGGAAACTGTAGGTGGAAAGAGAGAGAGAGAGAGAGAGAGAGAGAGAGAGAGAGAGAGAGAGAGAGAGAGAGAGAGAGAG
The DNA here is from genome assembly GCF_014176215.1 of Rousettus aegyptiacus. Lineage (NCBI taxonomy): Eukaryota > Metazoa > Chordata > Mammalia > Chiroptera > Pteropodidae > Rousettus > Rousettus aegyptiacus. Next base: position 38,577,655 of record NW_023416308.1, on the reverse strand, counting down.
AGAAATGGGGAGGAAAGTAGTTGCAGTGAACTATCAATGTAGTGACAGCCTGACAGGGACACTAGGTATCTGATGCTATACATATAAATAAATGCTGTAATATTTTTGTGGAACCCTATGATATTGTGCTTGTCTTCTCAATTGTATGCAAAGATGGACTGTCTTGAAAGCTGGACTCAGCCTGGACCCTGTTATGCAGATTGCTATTTTGTGAAAACTTCTGTATACAAATGACTCAGATCTAGATATTCAAAAATGATTTTGAAAGGCCATCTGCTTCTTGCTGGTTCTAAAACTTCAGTCAGCTCAGTGGATAAATCTAGTATAAAACATAGGAAAGGCTCTTCATTACATTTAAGTATGTTCTATTGACCATGGCAAGAAGCTGACTTTTAAAAACAGCCAAGCTGATGCTCCAAGAACAGACCGATGATCCCTTCTTCTCATAGGTCACTGGTTGATGCTCCATGTAGTTGCATGGAGCCTTTGAAACACACACACACACACACACACACACACACACACACACACACACTTTTGTATCATTAAGGAACATGTTTTAATTTGTTTGGGTATCTGAAACGGGCTGGGATTTGGACAGGTCCAGCATGTAAGGCAATGAGGTTGTCAGAGACATGGAATCATCATGATGTGTCATGTTTAATTTATGAAGACAGTGCTGCTAACCTTGCAGTTTGGATAGTGGTGCTGATGTATGCGCCATTTGTGCTCACTGCCTGCTTTCCTTTTTGATCAAATGTTTGGCTATACATTCTGTGGCCAAAGGACAGGGAGTGTCTCTTCTTTGGGAGGCTAATTCGTTTGAACGAAGATGGGATCTTGTGCTCTCAGCCTCAGATTCAGATTCTGACCAAGTCCAGGCAGAGACTGAGCATCTAGTGAATGAGACACAGAGCACCAGGGAACATAGATTTGAGATAGCGACCTCATCAAGCAAAGTGCATGAAGTGGCACTCTTTAATTAACCTTTTGTTTCTCTGAGCTTTAGCTTTTTCATCTGAAAGTGGCATGAGGGGAGTTATGTATGTGTGCTTCCTTTAGTTTATGCAGACAAAGTCACAATATATCCTATATTATGACAGTGTAATTCATATTTTATTGCTTTCTCACTCTCTAAGATGTAAAGTTATTAAATTCAGGGACTGAATCTTATTTTGACATATCCCTAGCTGAGTACAGCATTTAGTGTAAAGAAGACATAAAAAGGGAGACTGTTAAAGGCTCTAAATAGATGCATGGCTTTTAAGTGCAACCATAGTTGGATAAGGTATATAAATGTTTAGGCCACGGGAAACTATTTTACCTTTACCTCATGTAATTTGTGTTTCTTGTATTCTCTCTCAGTGAAAGTGCTGGTATTCCATTTCCTATTGTTCTCATTTTCCTAAGACTGTAGTACTCCAGGAATTTTTCCCTATTTCAGGGGAACCAAGATTAAGAGTATCTCTTTGATGAAATAAATTAATAAGGCCTTACCAGGAAGTTTAAAATTTTATTTCTAAAATTGTGAGATTATATATATTTATAATCTCACAATTTCTTTATCCAATCGTGTATTGATAGACACTCAGGTTGCTTCCATATCTTGACTATTCTAAATAGCACTGCAGTGAACAAAGGGGTGCATATATCCTTTTGAATTACTGTTCTGATAGTCTTTGGAAAAATACTCAGAAGTGGAATTGCTGAGTCATAAAGTAGTTTTATTTTTAATTGTTTGAGGAGCTTCCAAACTGTTTTTCGATAGTGGCTGTTCCAATTTGCAATCCCACAGACAGTACATGAGAGTTCCCTTTTTTCCACATCCTTGCTAAAACTTATCTGACTTACTGATGAAAGCCATTCTGACAGGCATGAGGAGATATCTCATTGTGGTTTTAATTTGCATTCCTCTGATGACTAGTGATGTCGAGTATATTTTCAAATGTCTATTGGCCATATCTGTATGTCCTCTTTGGAGGAATGTGTATTCAAGTCTTTTACCCATTTTTAATTGGATTGTTTGTTTTATTTGTGTTGAGTTGTATGAGTTCTTTACAAATTGTGTTTATTAACCCCTTATTAGATATATCATTGGCAAATATCTTCCTCATTCAGTAGGTTGTCTTTTCATTTCGTTGGTTTCCTTCATTGTGAAAAAACTTTTTAGTTTGATGTAGTCCCATTTGTTTATTTTTGTTTGTTTCCCTTGCCTGAGTAGATATATCAGAAAAAAATATTACAAAGAACAATGTTAGAGAGTTTGCAGCCTGTGTTTTCTTCTGAAAATTTTACGGTTTGAGGTCTTACAGTTATCTTTAATTCATTTCGAGTTTATACTTGTGTATGGTATAAGCATGTGATCCACTTTCATTTTTTATGCACATCTCTGGCCAGTTTTCCCAATGCTGCTTATTGAAGAGACTGTTTTATCCTATTATATATTCTTACCTTCTTTGTCATATATTAAATGAGTATATAGGTATGGATTTATTTCTGGGCTCTCTATTCTGTTCCATTGATCTACATGTTGTTTTTTATGCCAGTACCATACTGATTTGATTACAATAGGCTTGTTGTATCGTTTGAAATCAGGTAGTATGATATCTCTGACTTTGTTTTTCTTTCTTAATATTGACATAACTATCGAGGATCTTTAATAGGTCCATATAAATTTTAAGATAATTTATTCTAGTTCTGTGAAAACTATCATTGGTGTTTTGATAGGATAGCATTGAATCTATAGATTGCTTTGGGTAGTATGGACGTTTTAACAATGTTAATTATTCCTATCTATGAACACGGTATATGCTTCCGTTTATTTGTATCATCAATTTCTTTTTTTAATGACTTATAATTTTCCAAGTATGGATCTTTTACCTCCTTGGTTAAATTTATTCCTAGATATTTTGTTTCTGATGCAATTGTAAATGGGATTGCGTTTTTCATTTCTCTTTCTGATAGTTAATTATTTGTGTATAGAAATGCAACAGATATTCAAATATTAATTTTGTACCTTGCCATTTTACTGAATTCATTAATTCGTTTGAACAGCTTTTTTGGTAGAATCATTAGGATTCTTTCTATATAGTGTCATGTCATCAGCAAATAATGACAATTTTACTTTTTCCTTTTCAAATTGAATGCCTTTTATTTCTTTTCTTGTCTGATTGCTGTGGCTAATATTTCCAATACTATGTTGAATAAAAGTGGTGAAATTGGACATTCTTGTCTTGTTCCTAATCTTAAGGAAAATGTTTTCCCCCAATGAGCATGATATTAGCTGTGGGTTTGCCATATACGGCATTTATTAGGTTGAGGTATATTCTCTCTAGTTCCATTTTGCAGATAGTTTTTATCATAAATGAAGAATGCTGAATTTCGTCAAATGCTTTTTCTGCATCTATTAATATGATCACATGATTTTTACCTTTCAATTTGTTAATATCGTGTATCACATTAATTAATTAGCAGATGCTGAACTGACCTTGCATTCCTGGAATAAATCTACTTGATCATGGTGTATGATCTTATTAATGTATTGCTGAATTTGGTTTGCTATATTTTGTTTAGGATTTTTGCATCTTTGTTCATTATGGTTATCAGCCTATAATTTTTTTTTGAAATATTTTTGTTTGATTTCTGAATCAGAGTAATGGTGGCCTTGTAAAATGAGCTTGGGAGCCTTCCTTCGTCTTAAAATTTTTGAAATATATTGAGAATAGATATTAATTATTCTTTGAATGTTTCACAAAATTTACCTGTGAAGAGATCCAGTCTAGGACTTTTGTTTATTGAGAGTTTTTTGATTACTGATGCAATTTTGTTAGTAGTAATTGGTCAGTTCATATTTTCTGTTTCTTACTAATTCGATCTGGGAATATTGTATGTTTTTAGGAATTTATTTGTTTCTTTCAGATGGACCAATTTGTTGACATATAATTGATCATAGTATTTTCTTATAATCCTCTGTATTTCTGTTGTCAGTTGTCACTTCTCTTTCAGCTCTGATTTTATTTATTTCTCTCTCTCATGAGTCTGGTTAAAAGTTCATCAATTCTTTTCAAAGAACCAGTTCTTGGTTTCATTAAATGTTTGTAATTTTTTAGACTCTATTTTGTTCATTTCCACTCTGAATTTTATTATTTCCTTCCTTCTACTCACTGTGAGCTTTGTTTGCTGTTTTTTTCCCCCTAGTTTCTTTAGGCATAGTTTTAGATTATTTATTTGAGATTTTTCTTGTTTCTTGAAGATTGTTTATATTGCTATGAATTTCCCTTTAAGGACCACTTTTGCTGCATCACATAGATTTGGGGTCATTGTGTTTTCATTTTTATTTGTCTCAAAGTATCTTTTGATTCTTGATTTCATTGTTGACACATTTATTGTTTAGAAGTATGTTATTTACCCTCTATGTAATTTTGGTAATTTATTTCTAATTTCATACTATCATGGTTGGAGAAGACACTTGATATGATTTAATCTTAAATTCACCAAGAGTCGTTTTGCGGTCTAACATGTAGTCTATCTTGTAAAATGTCCCATGTGCCTCTGAAAAAAATATATATTCTGCTACTTTTTGGTAGAATGCTCTAAAAATCTCTATTGAATGCATCTGGTGTAGTGTATCATTTAAGATCACTGTTTCTTTGTTGATTTTCTTCTGAAAGTTCTGTCTATTAATGTCAATGGGATGTTAAAGTTTACTACTGTGACTGTCAATCTCTCCCTTTATGTCTATCAATTTTTTTAAAAATGTATTAAGTGTTCCTTTATAGGGTAAAAAAATATTTATTAGGGTTATGGCCTCTTGTTGGATTGATTCCTTTATCATTATGTAATTTTCTTCTTTGTCTCTCATCATAGCCTTTGTTTTAAAGTCTATTTTATCTGATATAACTATTGCTATCCCAGATTTTTTTATTTGTTTGTTTGTTTCCATTTGCACAAAATACCTTTTTCCATTTCTTTACTTTAGTCTGTATACTTTTAGATCTGAAGTGGGTCTCTTGTAGTCAGCATATGTATGGGTCTTATTTTCTTATCCATTTGGCTACCCTAAGTTTTTTGATTGGAGCATTCAATCCATTTACATTTAAAGTAATTATTGATAGGTCATAGTTATTACCATTATTGATAAGTCATTATTATTTATATTTATATCCTTTTTCTTTTCCTCCCTTCTTTTTCTTAAAGAAGTTCCTTTAACATTTCTTGTAATACTGGCTTGGTGGTGGTGAATTCTTTTAGCTTTTTTCTGTCTGGAAAGTCCTTTATCTCACTTTCCATTTTAATTGATAGCCTTCCTGGGTAGAAGAGCCATAGTTGTAGGTCCTTGGTTTACATCATTTTGAATATTTTGTTCCAATATCTTCTGGCTCACAAAATTTCTGTTGAGAAATCACCTGACAGTCTTATAAGAACTCCCTAGTAGGAAACTAACTGTTTTTCTCTTGCTACTTTTAAGATTCTTTCTTTGTCTTTAATCTTTTGCATTTTTATTCTGATGAGTCTTGGTGTGAGTCTATTTGGGTTCATTTTGTTTGGGACTCTCTGTGCTTCCTAGACTTGTATGTCTATTTTCTTTACCAGGTTAGGGAAGCTTTCAGTCATTATTTCCTCAAGTAGATTTTCAATCCCTTGTTCTCTCTCTTCTTCTTCTGATACTACTATGATACAATTGTTGTTACTTGATGTTGTCTCAGAAGTCCCTTAAACTAGTCACATTTTTTTTAATTCTTTTTTCTTGTTGCTGTTCCAATTGGATATTTTCTGCTACCTTATCTTTCAAGTTGCTGATTTAATACTCTCCTTCATCTAACTCCTGCTAATTCCTTCTAGTGTAATCTTCTTTTTCAGTTATTGTATTTTTCATTTCTGATTGGTTCTATTTTATGATTTCTGTGTTATTTTTATGCTTACTATCTCTTTGTTGAAGTTCATACTAAGCTTATCTATTCTTCACCTAAATTCATTGATCATTCTTATAACCAGTGTTTTAAACTCTATCTGGTAGGTTATTTTTCTCCACTTTATTAGGTCTTTTTTTAAAAAAAAAATTTCCTGTTCTTTCATTTAGACATGTTTCTTTTCTTTCTCTTTTCTTTATTTTGGCTGCCTCTCTGTTTTCATTTCTACATATTAGGTAGGGCTGTTACATGTCCCAGTATTAGCTAAGCAGCCTTATGTGGTAGGTTTCTTATGTGGCCCATTGGTGCAGTCTCCCTGATCACCAGTGCTGAGTGCTTCAAGAGTAACATTTGTGTGGTTTTGTGTGACCTCATGTTGTAGTTGAGCCTTGATTGTTGTTGGCATGTCATTGAGTAGGATTCACTCTCAGGCTGTCTGGCTGTGAAGATTGACTACTCCACAATGTATGAGTTGCTGTGTTGGGTTTACCCCACAGAGTGAGTTTTGCTTTAGCAGGCTTGTGTAACTCTTGAAATCACTCTTTGGGTATGTCACTTGTGAGGTTAAGCAGGTGGTATTTTGGTAAGGTCTAATGCTAGCCCTCAGGTATATTGGTTTTGGATCCCCTAGGGAGAAACTTCCATGCAGGCTAAGGTCAGCTGCTGCCTGTGACTGGCCTGGGACTACCTGGTAGGAACTACAAAGCTATCTGCATTTAATTGCTACATGAGCTGTACCTGAAGGTACATATGAGCAGCCACATGGAGAACTAAGGGCATCTGCCACCATCACAGGGCCTGGTGCAACTTGGCAAAAATCCTAGGGCACCCCCATATCTGAGGCTGCCTACCAGCTTCTCATAAGACTTAGCAGCTTCATGAACCTCAGGGATACTAGAGTTGGATGAGACATCATTTCAGGGAGTCACCAGGGCAAGGTGAATGATGTTCTTCAGGTTGGTGCAGATTCAGATTTGTTGCCAGTGCTGAGCCTGTGGCCACTTCCAAAAGTCTCAGCTCACATTTTGCTGCCTGCCTCCCTTTCTGCTTGCTCCCCCATCCCTCCACTCCACCGCCCAAGATTTGTTCACAAAATACTGCAGTTAGGGTGGAGGCTGGTTGCCAGTCACCAAAAGTATCCCCTAAGGTACAAGAAAGAGCAAGGCTTTTTGATTGCTGCCGAAAAAACCTCCTGCTGAAAGCACAGAGTGAGTCTGGTTGTCTAGTAATTAAATTGCCACTGGCAATATGCAAGCTGGATGGGGTGGGGTCTCAGGGAGACATCGGGATTGAGTTAGCAGATCTCACCAGGCCAATAAGATTCAGATTTGGTCACACTTGAGGAGACTCAACACAGGTAAGATGGCACTCATGTGCAGGCTGCACAGAAAGAGGTGCTCAACAAAAGAATAATGGCGGCTGTCCCTCCAGCCTTTACCCTGAAGCCACACAACTCAGTATTTTCCTGTATGTCTCTGGCATCTCTTATGCTACTGTCTCTCTGCTGGAGCCCAGTTTTAATGCCTGCAAGTGAGTGAGTCTGTGCACAGACCCTTTAAGGGGACATCTAGGTTTTTAGGTTCCTTCCATCTCACCCAGGTGGCTAGAGTCCCCACTGATTTTTGCAGCCAGATTTTGTGAAGACTCTTCTTGGCACTGGAACCATGGTTTGGGAGCCTTGGTATAGAGCTGAAGCCCTTCATTCCATTGGGGGTGCCTCTACAGCTGAGATATTCCTCCTGATGTTCAAACACCACAGGTGAATGTGAGACCATCCTGTTTTGTGTCTCCCCTGCTCCTACCAGTCTTAATGTGGTCTCCTCTTTACATCCTCAATTATTAGAGTTCTGTTCCACTAGTCCTCAGATCATTTTCCAGGTTAACTACTTCATAATTTAGTTGCAATATTAATGTGGCCACAGGAGGAGGTATATGTAGCATTTACCTACCTCTCCATCTTGACTGGCACTCCATATTAACCATTTTTTAAGTGTCCAGTTCAGTGCCATTAAATGCATAAACATTGTTGCATTTCCATCACTACCATCCGTCCACAGAGCTCTTTTTATCTTGCAAAACTGAAGCTGTGTACCCATTAAACAACTTCTTATTCCTCTCTTTCCCATCCCCTGGCAACCACCATTCTACTTTCTGTCTTTGTGAATTTGACTACTCTTAAGTAGCACATATATGTGGAATCATACAGTATTTGTTGTTTTGTGACTGGCTTCTATCACTTAGCATAATATCCTCAAGGTTCATCCATATTGTATCATGTACCAGAATGTCCATTACATGTATGGACCATGTATTATTTATCCATTCACCTGTTAATAGAGACTTGTGTCCTTTCCATCTTTTGACTATTAATTCTACAATGAATATGGATGTACAAATATCTCCTCAAGACCATGCTTGCAGGTATTTTTTTTTTGATATATACTTGGGAGTGAAATTGTAGATTCTTATGGTAGTTCTATTTTTAAGTGTTTAAGGCATTTTTCACACTGGCTGTACTGTTTTACATTCCATTGATAGTCTTCGAAGGTCCCAATTTCTTCACATTTTCAACATTTATTTTCTGAAATTTTTTATAGTAAAACATCCTAATGGTTGCGAGGTGGTATTTTATTGTAGTTTTGATTTGCATTTTCCTGATGATTAGTGATCCTGAGCATCTTTTCATGTGATGATTAGCCATTTGTATACTTTCTTTGAAGAAATGTTTATTCAAGTTCTTTGCACATTTTTGAATGGAATCGTTTGTTTTGTTGTTGTTGAGTTTAGATGTTCTTTATACATTCTGGATCCCTTATCAGATATATGATTTGCAAATATTATTTTTTCACTCAGTGAGTTGCTTTTTTACACTGTTAATCATGCCCTTTTAATGCAGCAGTCCCCAACCTTTTTGGCACCACAGACCGCGTGCTCCTATGAGTATCCAATTAGCCTGATGATCTGAGGTGGAACTGAGGCAGTGATACTAGTGCTGGGGAGTGGCTGCCAATACAGATGAAGCTTCACTCACTTGCCTGATGCTCATCTCCTCCTGCCTGGTTCCTAACAGATCAGGGATAGGTATCTGTCCATGGTCCAGAGGTTGGGAACACCTGCTTTAATGCAAAGAAGTTTTTAATATTGGTGTAGTCCAATTTACCTATTTTTTCTTCTTCTTTTGTTTGACTTTGAATATCTTATCTAAGAAATCATTGCCAAATGCAATGTCATGAAAAATTTTCTCCTATACTTTCTTCTAAGGGTTTTATAGTTTTAGATTTACATTAGGACTTTGATCTATTTTACATAATACCTATTTCTACCCCTTCCTACACAGTGAACTTTTTGAGCACATAAACTATATTCTTAACACTTAGCATATACCTGGCACATAGTAGATGCTCAGTAAATTATAGTTGAGCAAAAATTATGAGAAATATGAGAATAGACCAAAGAATATATTTACAGTGATCTCCACAGTAATTACAGTGCACCATCTTGGGTATCCATAAAAATTTTTCTGAATTTAAAAAGGGCTTTTGAGCATTTTATTTATTTTCTGAGGATGTTCAATGAAATATAGGAATATTTGTAATGATAATTGTGTTCTTATTATACTTGACCTTGAGAGCCTTTATCATGAGATCTGTGCACAGTTAGCTACATAGTCATAAAAATGTTATGCAAGAAGATCTTTTCCTCATGCACACAGGTTCCCCAAACCCTAGGTCAGCCAGTGGAAAAGTGGGCACTAGATCAAGAGCTTACCAAGTTAGCTTTGTGACCTTAGGAACATTATTCCATAGCTTCAAGCCTCCTTTAAAGTCTTCTTTTATAAAATGAGAACACTAGTTCTACAATTATGAAAATTTAGGTAATGGTGATAAGGCAATTCAAATAGGAGTAGAAATTCAATCACTTCTGGGAAGAAACAAAAGTAAGATTTACTACAATATGGCCTCTCACAGAGAAGCTTCCTACCCCAGAAATGACTGGAGAGCCAAATAGAGAGAAGGCTTTTAAGTTGTGTTCCTGTTTATGCCACATGTTCTGGTGGGGAGAAGATAAATTGAAAACAAAATTCTTAATAATGTTCTTGTTATTATTGAATCAAGGATATCCTCTCCACATTTCAGCCATTCTAATTGTCTTGCATTTGTGTATGTGTTTGGTACTACTAGTTTAAAAGATAAGAGAGCTCTGGGTTACACTATTAGTTAAAATAATGAGTATCACACCATCTCTCAAGTCCCATACATCCCACATGTTTCCTGGGTAAGTTTTAGCCATGTTTGAGAGACAGCTATAGCTACAATCTCCTTGTTGGGCACCTCTGCAAGAGGTGGCCTGTAGTATACTAGCATTGATTCTGAGGTGCCATGGCCATTATTGGAATTTTCTGAGACTTGATATTGGGTCATCTTTAAGGTATCAATCAAACAACGAGGCCTAGCAATGGTATCAGGACTTTCTGGGTCTGACCTCTACCCTTTCTCTCTGTATGAGGTTTGAGAAAGTGACTTACTCTCACTAGGAATGGGTTTCTAAAAGTGTGAAACAGTAAGAATTTCATCTACTATTTTATAGAGAGAATTGGGTTGTCAAAAGAGGGAAAAGTGGAAGGAACTATCTTTTACTGAGCACCTTCTATGTGCTAGGTACTGTGCTAACTGTTTATATAAATTATCTTGTTTAATGCTCAAACAGCTCAATGAAGAAATCATTGTTAGATTCATCTTGGGATGGGAAAATTGGTGCTCAGAGAAGTTAAATGATTTGTTCAGAGGCACATAGCTTGTACATAGTAAAATCAGGATTCCAGTGCATATCTGCTAAATCAAAAACCAGTGTTTTTTTCCTCCATATCATTAAACTTTGACATAGCAAAAAGCAAATGTATTCTGCACTGAATGAGATCCCTTTCCCCTTCCTCTACCACTAAAGTTGCTAATTTATTTCCCTTAGTGCTTCTGAGAAGGGAAGCTCTCAACTTTTAAGTCATCTGCATTTTTCACCTTTGTTGAAAAGTAGATACTGCCTATTTTCCCTAGAATCCATATTTTCTAGAGAAATAAGGTCTTTTTGGTCAAATTTAGAGGACAAGATATTATCCCAAAGACAAAGACCCAAGCATAAGTGAGACTTCATCTATCCGTAATCCTGTCTTGCAGTCATTTGTTTTTCTCTTTTTTCATCTTTCTAAACATATTCTTCAAAAACTTGTTCTCACTGGGGCCCTGGTGAGTGTGATGGTGTCCAGAGTCCCACTCTGGATTCACAAAAGGCCAGGTTGACCTCCATTCTGACTTATTTGATGCCAGAGGAGCATTGACCTCCTGAGAAAGCTAAGAGAGATTTGCCTCCTGCAGAGGTTTGGATAAGCCTCAGCTAATCTTCATGGTTTCTTAAGGGCACATCTGCTTGTGTGCGGTCCAGCAGCCTTCTTGTTCATTTCCAGTGACTGGGGTAAGAGGGCCTCCAGAAAACCTTTTAACTTCCACTGCTCCTCCAGGCCCCCCTCAGCAGCACCTGGGCCCACATATAAGACTTCCCTTGAAAGGAAGTAGAGATATTGTCCCTCCAAGAATGGGGGCCAATGCCTTTTTCTTTCCTTTTGAGGTGGCTTGCTTGTTACTTTTAAATAAGCATTTAATTCACACTTTGTTATGCATGGTTCAAACTTTATCCCACTGGGGCTAAGCTGGTCTGAATAAGTTTCTTGGTTGCTGAGCTACAAAACACATAGTAGGTGCTCGGTTAATAAAAATGATATCTAGTTATGATCTGTTTGGGAATCCAGGAAAGATACACTATCATCTTTCCATTTGTTTCATCATTGGAAGGTAATAATAACACTGATGATATTAAAATGTCAGAGAATTCAAAAGTCATTTCTGTTTAGCTGAGGGAGTTAAAGATTCTCTCTCCTCTCTTCCCAAATCACCTTTTTCTTCTTAATTATCTTGAGGATTAGTTAATAGTGAAATGGATTTTCTTTCTATGAGCATTCTAGTTAAGATGGGTGGTCAGAGCCTGCTGTTTGACTTAGGAAGCTCCAATGGGGTTGTCTTTCTTCCTTTCTCTCTCTCTCTCTCTCTCTCTCTCTCTCTCTCCCCTATCCTTCTTTTTCCTTTCTTCCCTTCCCCACCACCCCACCTCATTTACTGTCTACAACATGAAAACATAGAGAGACATAGATCATTTTCGAAGAGGGTATTATTAATGGTAATCTGTGAAGGTGCGGCTGAAAAAAAATCTAATTTAAAAAACTGATCCTCTCATCCTTTGAACTCACTAATGGTTCTACAGGTTTATAATTCCACTTGATCCTAATTCCACTAATATTTGTAAATCCCTTATCCTAAATCCCTGGATTGAGTATAATGTGAGGAGTCCAGCTCCATGGAAACTTTAGTTTAGCTAGAGAGATAGGTCATTAGAATCATATGATAAAGCTATGTGTGGATTGATGGAATGCTGGCCAATTCGAGTAATGGAGGAGGGAAGGAGATAAACAAATATCAGTTACTCTGATCGTGGACATGATATCACTAGTTTATACATATTTTAGTTATTTTCCCCAAACCATACAAGATATGAAGTATTATTCTCATGTTATAGAGGAAGAAATGGAAGCTCAGAGACATTGACTAATTTAGTAAATTGGTTGCAGAGCTAAGACCTAGGTTACACAGCTAATACTTGGAAATTCAGATGTAATTTGAATCTAGCACTGGATCTGACAACCAGATTTTATCCTATTCTATCTATATCAAAAAGCAGCTATAATAGAGGCAGAGAACTCTATGTAGATAGTCACTTTATATATGTAATTTTCCAAAGTGATTTTTAAGGGGAATACATGTAAAGATAATTTAGCAGCTAATTGCAAATTTTCCCTTTCAGTTTACATTGTATGTATATCAGGGTATGTGGTGACTTTAAACTATGGATTTTAATTATTTTAGCTGGAGTTTTCTACCTTTTTCTCTTCCTGCAGCATTCCCATTAGGATGCTTCCTGCTCACTGAGATGCTTTGACATGGTCTCTCCTTCTGTTAATATCTACACAAATAGATGTTCCACGCCTCCCTTTTCCCCAGTAGAGTATACAAACAGTAAGCAGACAGACACTATCTAAGAGGCTGCAACTCAGAGCCCATAGTATTGTGGCATAAAGTAGAAAATAAAACAGCCAGAGCTAGGTGCAGGATAATAACATAATAAGATAAGTGTTAGAGAGTCAGGAGACAGTAATGGCTCTGGAGATGTAGAAATTCTTGGAAAGTAGGGCAGTATAAAAGTGAAGACACCATCTGTGGAATCTAGGCAGTTATGAGAAACTTTGAATGGCACAATATGGAAATCTATTATACAACACAACAAATAGTAGTAGTCATCTGGCTTTACAATTGTCAGACGTATTTTTATTTGAAACGACACCTTCCTGGCCATGAATACAAGTGTAGCCATGGTTGTAAATGGCATGGTTATAAATTGCCTCTTCCTCCAGCCAATTAATATTGCTGAAAGAGAGAATTAAAAAAAAGATATTGTTTTTCCTTCCTAGATGAACTCATCCCCTTGACCAGTGGTGGGCACTGCACATGCCTTCATGACATTTATAAATCACTATATCAGTGAGCAGCTATATCAAAAGAGATGGAGAAAAACACTGAGCTTTACTGAATGAGCTTATATAAGTGTCAGGCACGATGCTTAGCTTTCTGTGCATATCATCTCATTTGGTCCTCACAATATCACTTTGAGGTTGGTAGCATTGTTCTTATTTTAAAGATGAAAACAGTGAGGCTCAGAGGAGTATGACTTGCTCAACAACACCCATTGGTGGAGTCAGAATTCTCATTTGGATCAGGGTGTCTTCTAGGTCTGTTCTCTTTTTCGGAGGTGGAACAATTTATCCATGCATTACACCTTCTCATCTGAGATCCTTTTCAAATAGCCAATATCCATGAAAATTTATTTTGACGTGTAATGCTTCTCTTTAAGTCTCTGGAAACTTGGTATTAACTAACCCAAATTTTCAAATAATTGATTCTTTTATATTCCAATCATAGATGAAAGGGACACAACCCTTAGTTTAGAAATTTAGACATAGAATTAACTTCTTGAACATATTTTTTAGTGCAATTTTTTTTAGTGCAATATTTTAACTTAACTATCTGTATGTTCTATTTTATTAAACTATGCAGCAATTTAAGATGATGACCCAGAGGAGTGGCAAGGACCTAAATTGTTAAAAACAACCAAAGAAGGTCATAGAAGAAAGAGTACTGATTTTGAAAGTCTCAAGGACATGGGCTTGAATCCCTTTGCAACATAGGTCATGTCTCTAGACAAACTGAGTATTGTATTCAGTTCCATAAGCCGGAAAACAGGTGTATAGTACTTCAAAAAGTGATTGTGAGAAGTCAATAAGATAGCAGGTGTGTAAATCACCTAGTGCAGTAGGTAATGCTTTGCACCTGCTCAGTAAATCTTAGTTTTCTTCATGAGGCAGAAAAGTAATTTTCAACCACAAGTAAAACAAAATGGATATTGATCATTTAAATTTTTTCCACTTTTACCATTAGTGCAATGTCTATGAAATGGAACAGAAGGATTGGGGAGACTCAGACCATTTGACTAGGCAGAAGGGCTCCAAAGATGTGCTCCCAATATGGAATTTATATCCTGACAATTAACTCTGCCTCCTACATTATTCTTGCATCTATAAGTGTAGATTCTCACAATGACATGTCATATATTGAACAACAACAAAAATGTAGAGGTTTGAGCAACCCACAGTAGAATTCACCAATTAATTGCTTGAATTTACCAATTCTGCCTTATTTAAGCAGGTTTAACCAAAGGAAGCAAATGGTGGAGGACTAAGCTTAACTCTCCATGCCTTCTGCATTTTCCTTTAATTCGTCGTTTTATTCCTCTACCCTCTACTCAGATAGCTCAATCACCTTTAGAAATATTTTGGCCATGTTCCTATGAATCTGGGTAGATCAAGTACACACACCAGTTATCCCAATATGATGAAGATCATGAGGAAGATAAAAGCTTTGAGAAACATATTTGATTGTATTTACAAATGATCCTTCTATCAGGCTATGCAACATTGGAGTTAAGACCACTATCTGTTTTATAGTGAGACCAACCTTGATTTGAGTCCTGGATTTAGTGCTTACAAACTTATGACTTTGGGAAAGTGATTTAACACCTCTTAGCCTTAGTTTCCAGTAAATATACCTGGCTGATGTAATAAGTTCACAATAAATTTAAGTTGTTAAGTAAAATTTGATTTCTGTCAATCCCAGTATTAAAAATTTTATTTAGCTACCTCCCAGTCTCTTTGGAGACTAAGGTACAGTTTGTTCCCATCATTTGAAAAGTAGTTCACATCCTCAGTGTTTTCTCCTTGAATTGTAGAGATGGGCACTGAACTATGTTGGGATTCTCAGTTGAAGACAACACGATACTGCAGTACCACTTCTGGTTCCTGCTTTTCCTCTCCCTAACTCTCTTCCTCATTCTTCCTTCCCATGCAGGGAGTGTCACAGTGATAATGTCAATACAGCAGATGTAGGGCTTCCATCAAGAGGCCTGAGCATGGGGACCATTTAATCTAAATTTGCAGTGATTTGTTTCTTACTGCAGACATTACTCTTTAGCATTATTGATCTCCTCTGTCTACTGAGTCCCATCAGACGTCTTTGACCCTGGTTTGCACCAGTCGAGAGGCTGCCTGAGACCGTCTGGCATTGTGATTGAATTCAGTTCTTATTTATGTTTGCATATGTCTTTTTGTTCTGCCTTGAAATAGTCTGTGCCATTGCAGGTGGGGTCCAGAATGTGCATCCTTTGTGTCCTGCTTCTCAATATAACAACTCTCAGGGCCAGAATCCCTTTCCTTCGCAGCTCCTGCTATAACAGGGAGGTAAGGACTCTCAAAGCTTGTGTTTCTTCTCCAGAAAGTTGGGCAGTATAGTTGCTGAATGAAACAAGTGAGTGTGTGTGGGGGGGAGAAATTATTTAATTACTGCATATAAACAGAAATTATAGAATGAGATGAGGAGGAAAAGGGAAATCATAACTAAAAGTAAGGCTGCTATCTTTTTTGTTCTTTATTATTATTATTAAATTTAATATTTTCCTGAATTACCTTCTAGAGCTTCAATGAGAAAAGAAGTAAAGAGTTTTTTTCTTTACCATTTTACTTTACGCAATCAAAGAACAGCTAGACATTAGTCACCTCAGATTGATCTTGCCCATCAAAATGCCCTACTCCACCTTGTCACATCTCATGAATGCAAACCTGCTCCTTTTCTCTTTTACTGTGATGCTGTATGATAATTCAAGTCACCTGCCATTTTTGCTGTCTCATAATTATTGCTTTTGGACACTTTGAAGCCCTAAGGTCACTTGGAGTGATGAGTACCATCCTCGGAGAAGGTAGTGTAGCTTTGCTTGAAACATTTAATTTTTAGAAGAGAATGATGTTAATTTGAATAAGTAGCAAATATATTGCAGAGAATTCATGTCCTAGTCCTCAGAGAAGTGATCAATAAGGACTCTGTTTGTGCAGTAAAGTAAATCAAAGAAGTGGGGGTAATTTTACTTAAGAAATTTACTCAGAAACTTCTGCTTAGGAGGGGCTTGATCTGAGTGCTTACTTTAAATTTATTGTCCCTTCAATTCATCAGCTTTATCAAATTTTACTTGGGTAGGCTCAATATCTATCTATCTATCTATCTATCTATCTATCTATCTATCTACCTACCTATCATCTATCTACCTACCTATCTTTCATCTATCTATCTCTATCTCTCTGTCTTTCTGTCTCTGCTCTGTTTTTGTCTCTGTGTCTGTCTCTTTCTCTTTGTCTTTGTCTCTCTCTCTCATTCTCTCTCTTTCTCTCTCTCTTTCTGTATATTTTTTTCCAGGAAGGTGGAAAGACTGTGATGATCCTCTACCAATAATCTCATCTTTATTCAAAAATCCATTTCAGTCTAGAACTGGCAATATTATCAAAATATTATTGTTTCTAGAAAATGAAAGAAAAATAGTTGATGATTACACCTTAGTATAGTTTTCTCTGTATGATATAATCATTTTACATTTTTGCTGACATGTATTATGGACCACTCCAGGCATTCCAGTACATTACATACACTATGTTGCTTTAATTAGTTCCAATGACAACCTCTATCAATAACAAAATTTAAATATGTATCTATGAATTTGAAGAAATGGCTATAAGATTAAATAAAACCTTACTAGCATCAATCTATTTCATATAGCATTCTGAGGTGATTTTCATAATAGAAATTATTGGCTATAATTTCATGAGATGTAATTCATAGTTAATATTCCTTGGAAATTCAGTCTTTTTCATAGACAAATGGTAAATGCGCTATTTAGTTATTCCGTCATCTTCTTGAATGTCTAAATATGCCACTGTATTGTGCCATGTATTAGTTAGGACATACACACCAGTGTGCTCTAATACATGAAAATATATAAAGAATTTTTTAAATAGAAGTATATTTCTCCCTTTTATAATAGTCCAATCCAATCCTTTGTTTCTAGTCAATAGTAGCTTTTTTTTTTAATACAATGAGTTAGAGAACCAGGTTCTTTCTATTACATAGCTTGGCCAGCTCCTCAGCAACCTCTGCTTCTAGTTGGCAGCAGGCAAAAAGAGAGTATGAAGATGTGGTGTATTATAAAAGACTCAAAGTGAAATATATCACTTCTGCTCATTTATATTGGCTATAACTAATTATATGGCCACATCTAGCTATAAATAGAGCTGAAAAAATGTAGTTCCTGGTTTGGTAGGAGTTCCTTTGCAACGACTATGTGTTAGAGAAGGAGAATCATAGATTTTAGTAGATAGCTTGCTAGCTCTGTCACTGTGTAGGTAGATAGAAAGAAGAAGAGGGCATCATGCCTAAAACACTTGAAAGATTCAGAGTTTGGGGGGATAAAGTCATATAACATGTAAGTGCTTTAATACATGGGTGAGCTGAGTGCCGTGGGAAGTGACTACTTTTGTTTGGCAGGATTGAGACGGTTGGTAGCACTGCCTTTATAGCAACTCTTCCTTTGACTGATAAGGAGAACTATCTTATAGTAATGTTAAAATAATGGTCTTGCTTGCTATAAACCATGTGTGTAGGATTTGGGGGTTAGAGAAAATGGGAATGAAAAGGAGTAATTAGATAATGTAGTAGTCTCTGCTGGTTTCTTAAGCAATAATCCTATATTTCTCCTTCACTCTCTACTTACCTTATCATGAATGGGTAACCTTGAAAAGATATCTTCAACATGGCATCTTAGGTTCCTTTTAATTTCCTGTCACTTTCTATCATGGTCACCATACCTAGTTCCAGTAAAAAAAAAAAAAATCAACTTTCACTTCAGCCTTACCAGGAATGCTCAATTATGAGGAAATGGCAGGATTGGAGGATGCTATAAATGCTGTGGACACATTATTTGAGAGGGTCATTGAAAGACACAGAAAACTGTTCTCCCAACATTAAAGGACTAAGAAGGCCTGTATTTTGACTTTCTGGATCTTTCTACAGTCTGAATTGATATTATTTGTCATTTGATTACAATCTCTCTTCAGCACTGACTAATGTTGTGTTCTAGCCAGATAAACTGTAATGGACGTTTACTTGTCTGAGGTAAGAATCACTAGTTACCAGTTTACCAAAAGGCACCAACACTTCAGACATAACTTTCATTGGTGGATGAGGCAATCTGCAGATTTGTAGTTGTAATGTTCTTTGAGGTCTGTTCAAGAAACGAATACCCAAATGTACTGGTCACCATGAAAATGCTTGAAAAGTTACAATGACTAAATACAAATAAAAGAAAGTACGGAGTAATTATTACAAATATTTCAAATGGAGACTTCCTCTAGCGACATTTATATGAAGCACTTTTATCCCTCTTACCTAAGAAAAAGCAGAAGTTGGGTTTGTGTGAAACATTTGTAGTGATTCTATTGGAATGCTGCCCAATCATAGTAAGCATGGTAAGAGGTTGAGATGGATAAAAGAAAAAGAGATTGCCTTCAAGTATTTGGAGTTTAATTTGAGAGACAGAACTGATAAAAAAAAATGAAATTGACAAATATGAATGCAAATGCATGCATAAACAAGCAATAGAAATTGAGGCAGTTATTCAGATAATTGGATTGAAAATCCTTATCTATGAATTACTGTATATCTTTATACGTTTTACCATAGAACAGAATATTTTTCTCCCTCTGAAAGCTTTTTAATTAAAAAAAGAGAATTTTATAGTTTCGCTTGATTTTCAGATCTTGGTCCTTAGGTTTTGATTGTCGCTTTACTTCTCTTTCACCATAAAATAGTCACTTGACACCCTTGAGCCTTTGTTTCTATAAATCTATCAATGGATAGCTGAAATGATGTTTTAAATCCCATATTTTTCTGTATACATATATATTTATATATAAATATTTTAAAAATATTCACTGAGCATTTGTACTTTTATTATGATTGCTCTTGATATACTGCACATTTGATTAATTGCATGATGGAATCTTTAATTGTGACATAGTCCCTTCTACTCCTCTCCCTTTTACCCTAAGCTCTTGTCTTCCTCTTATCTTATTCTTACTTCTTTAGGCTTTAAATTATTCAAGTTCGGATTAAAAAAACCAAAAAACAAAACAAAATAAAAAACAATGACTGTTGAGACACTAAAGAGACATTTGAAGTTCTAGACCTCAAGATAAACAAATCCCTGCCCCCTAGCTCTTCTAATTTATGTTACATTGATGACATATTTTTTGAACAATTTTTATCTTTTTAATGAGAATTTATTTTCTCTGTTTTGATTTTTGGAATAGGTGACCCAAAATTTCTAAGATATGTTGGGCTCTAAATTAATTAATCTGACTGCCAAAAAAAAAAAGAGACAAGGTAAGTAAGATTCTACTAAAGACATGTATTTCTGAGTGATGAACTGACACAAATAGTTAGGCCCTCTGGGCCCAGGCAGCATAGAGGACCACGGCAAGGCGTTTGGGTCAGTGAAAATAGAATTGATCATTATTTCAGCAATTTCTCCTATATAATGAACAAGAAGCCTTTCCAGCAGGAATGGAATGTTCCAGTAATGTCCACATCATAGAATAATCTTGTGATTTTTCCTGTGAAATCAGTAAATTATACAACTTTATAGTGATATTAGAAGTTATTTAGTCTAACTTTCCAACAATTGAAAGACTTTCACATATGATATCTTTAATGAAAGGCCCATTAAGGTTCTGTGTGGACCCTGAATTTATATCAATAATAAAACAATGCTTTTAGATGTCAGCACCATGGCAGAGAGAAGATCCCTTTGTTTCTCTCTTAAAAGTTCCACAGATTGGGCAACTTTAATTCAACAAAGGATTCCCTGCTCAACACATAAACATGCAAGGGAGATTTACGCATTGAGACATTTGAAGGTGGGTATATCAGAGCAAGCAGGGGAGGCAGGACGGAGAAGACAAAGATAGGGACCACAGTCCCAGCTGATACAGTAGCAGTGCAGGTGTCTGGCTGCAGACCTCACACAGCAGGCAGGAAGGTAGGAGGGGAATAAGCAATATTCTGGCCTGAGTAGCTGGCTGCCATCATAGCTAACCTTTTGACAAGAGAACATATGGCACACTGTTATAGAAGCTGTGGATTAATGACCACCATTACTAGCAAGCAAGGAAAACCTCAGACTTGCAAATCCACCTTCGCTTATCCCTCTTTACCCTCACCTTGCCCCAACCCATTGCTCATGCCCTCTGGCACAACCTGATAGAGGCAGAACCTGGTAGGAGTAGCAGAGATGCCTGAGATAACACAGTGAAGCTGGCAGCCTCTGGTTACAAGGAAGTAGTGGCAGAAATTCACAGGCTCAGAGTCCTATCACCTGACACATCCCACCACTGAGATCTAGGTGACTCAGACACAGAGGGGACATCTACCACCTCAGGGAATGAGACATTTTCCACAACTGAGGTGACAACAGCCCCCAAATTCCTAGAGGTGCCAGTAGTGCAGGTAAAAGAAAACTTACATGATACGACCATCTACTGGAAAACATAAGAAATACCTGTATTTATCAACCTACTGAATTATTAAGAGTAAAACAGGACTTAAAAAATAAAAGAGTTTGCTACCTCAAATGAGGAACAATCCATCCACTACCATGAGTAACCAAGATAACATGGTGGCTCAAAAAGAAAATGAAAACTTTTCAGAAATCAAACTTAAAGACATGGAAGACTGTGATTTAAACAACAGAAAATTCAAGATTGCACTTATAAAAAGACTCAAAGAGATACAAAAAAGACAGCTCAATGACCTCAAGAATAAAATTGATGAACAAAAATAGTACTTTATCGAAAAGATCAAAACTATGAAAGAGAACCAAACAGAAATTCTAGAGCTAAAAAACTTAAGAAATGAAATAAGAAATGCATTAGAAAATGCTGGAAACACAGCAGAACAGATGGAAGAGTGATTTAGTAGTCTCGAAAATAGAAATCCAGAAATGACTCAGGGGGAAGAACAGAGTGAATTGGAGTAAAAAATAAATAAAATAAAAATAAAAATAAACCATTATGAGAAATATCCGACTCCATTAGAAACAGCAACATAAGAATAATGGGTGTACCAGAAGAAGAGAGGGAGAAGGGAACAGAGAATCTATTTAAAGAGTAAACAACAAGAACTTCCCAAACCTATGAAAAAACCTTGATGCTTATATTCCAGAAACTAAACAAGCATCTAATTATCTCAATGCAAAAGACCTTCTTTAAAATTATATTAAAACTGTCAAAGTCAATGATAAAGAAAGAATTCTCAAAGCAGCCAAGGGAAAAAAGACTTTAACTTAGAAGGAAATCCCATCAGATCATCATTACGTTTTTTCAGCAAAAACCTTATAAGCCAGGAGAGAGTAGAATCAAATATTCAAAATATTGAAAGAAAAAATCACCAGCCAAAAATAATATATTGAGCAAAGTTATATTTTAGACATTAAGGGAAATAAAAGCTTTCCTAGGAAAATAAAAGCTGAGAGAATTTACCGCTATGAGAAGAACTGCATTACAAGAAATGTTGAAAGGAGCACTTCTACCTGAAACAAAAAGACAAAAGAATACAAAATTTTGAGTAAAATAACAGACAGATGGAAGCAAGAAATTGTACCTCTGATTTAGAATAGGGTGCTAAACCCTTAAATATAACAAAAGTTGGAGGAGGGAAGAATGTAAAAAAAGACTATAACTTCTCCAATTTTGAAAGAACACATGGCATAAAAAACAAATAATTTGTGACAGAAAAATAAAAGGGGAGGAGAAAAAGGATTAAACGTATACTGTGAATGAAGATAAGATGCAGTTAGAAGAAAAATAACTGTCATATAGATGAAACATTACATAAATCTGTTGGTACCCATGGAACAAAAATCTAGAGCTGAGACATTAGGCATAATAAAAAGAGGAAACAAAAAAAGTCATAGAAAATCACCAAACTAAAATAGCAGACAGAACCACAAGGGAATAAAAACAATAGAGATACAGAGCAACCAGAAAACTATATTCACCCTAAATGTAAATGGAGTGAATTCGTCAATAAAAAGGCACATGGTAGCAGAACGGTTTAAAAACAAGAGTTAACTATATGTTGCCTTCAGGAGCCCCATCTCAACTACAAAGATAAACATAGATTCCAAGTGAGGAGGTGGAAGATGATACTCCAACTATATGATATCCAGAAAAAAAGTGGATTTAACCATATTAATATCAAACAAAATAGATTTCAAGATAAAAAGATGATGAGACAAAGATGGACATTTTAAAATGATAAAGGGAATAATTCATCATGAAGTATAACACATAAATATATATGTACCCAACTCGGGAGCACCAAAATATATAAAGCAATTACTCTCAGACCTTAAGGAGAAACTGACAAAAATACAATTATAGTAGGAGACATGACTATCCCATTGATAACAATAGATAGATTATCCAAACAGAAAGTCAATAAGAAAATATTAGCCTTAAATGACACATTAGACAAATGAACATAATTGACATTTATAGATCTTTCCATCCCCAAAATGACAAAATATATATTCTTCTCAAGTGCACATGGAACATTCTTAAAGATTGACCATATGTTGGGGGCACAAAGCTATTTTAATGAATTCAAAAAAATTGAAAACATACCAAGCATAATTTCCAACCACAACAGTATAAAACTGGAAATTAACTATATGAAGAAAGTTGGAAAATCCACAAATCTGTGGACATTAAAAACATGTTACTCAACTACTTTTGGGTCAAAGAAGAAATAAAAGAAGATATCAAAGGATACACAGAGACAAATAAAAAAATGGCAATACAACATAACAAAATTCTGATTGTATATCTTTTTTGGCTTCACATTCGTTCCTTCCTTTCTAATCTCAAATGCTAAATTAAAAAAATATATTTCAGGTACAGTGACATAAATATTATATTAATTTCATATGTACAGCACAGTGATTTGAAATTTATATAACTTCAAAAGTAATCACCCAGGTGGTCTTGTAAACATTTGACACTACAAAGTTGTTACAATATTATTGGCTATATGCCCTAAGTTGTACTTTACATCCTCATGACTATTTTTGTAACTACCAATTTTTACTTCTTAATCCCTCCATCTTTTTCACCCATCCTCTCACTGGGTGACCATCAATTTTCCTCTGTGAGCATTTTGCTGTTTTGCTTGTTTATTTTATATTTTATATTCCACATATAAGTGAAATCATATGGTATTTGTCTTTCTCTGTCTGACTTGTTTCACTTAGCATAATGCCTTCTAGATCCATTCATGTTCTTGCAAATGTCAAGACTTCATTCTTTTTTATGGCTGAGTAATATTCCATTGTATATATTTACTATTTACTCTATCCATTTGTCTATACAGGATAATTAAATTACTTCCACATCTTGGCTATTGTCAATAATGCTGCAATGAATAAAGGAATGCATATATCTCTTTTAATTAGTTTATTGGACCTTAAGGCAAATATTCATAAGTGGAATTGCTGGGTCTTATGGTAGTTCTGTTTTTAATTTTTTGAGGATGCTCCATACTGTTTTCTATAGCTGCTGCACTAATTTGCAATTCCACCAACATTGCGGAAGGGTTCCCTTTTCTCTACATCCTTGCCAACACTTGTTTGTTGATTTATTAATGGTAGCTATTCTGACAGATGTGAGGTGACATCTCATTGTGATTTTAATTTGAAATTCCCAGGTGCTTAATGATATTGAATATTGTTTCATATGTCTGTTGGCCATTTGTATATCCTCTTTTAAGAAATGTCTATTCAGGTCTTCTATCAATTTTTAAATCAGATTTTGTTGTTGAGATGTATGAATTCTTCAATATTTTGGATATTAACCTCTCATTAGAGGTATCATTGGTGAATATCTTCTCCCATTGGGTACGTTTTCTTTTCATTTCATGAAAAGAAAATGATGAATTCCTTCATTATACAATAAGTTTTTTCATTTTATGGAGTCCGATTTCTTAAATTTTCTTTTGTTTCCCTTGTCTAAGGAGTCATATCCAAGAAAATATTGCTAAGAATGATGTCAAAAAGTTTACCGACTAGGATGTCTTCAATGAATTTTGTGGTTTCAGATCTTAGAGTTAAGAGTTAATCTATATTGGATTTATTCTTATATATGACATAAGAAAGTTTTTTAGTTTCATTTTTTTTGCATGTATCTGTCCAGTTTTACTAATGCCATTTATTGAAGAGACTGTCTTTCTCCACATTGTATATTTTGCCTCTTTTTTCAAAGATTAATTGACCATATAAGCATGGATTTATTTCTGGATTCTCTATTTTGTTTCATTGATCTATGTTTCTTTTTTATGCTGTGTTCCATGCTGTTTTGATTACTACAGTCTTGTAGCATAGTTTAAAATCAGGTAGCATGATACATCTAACTTTATTTTTTACCTCAATATTGCCTTGGCTCTTGGGTTTTCATATAAATTTTAGGATTATTCATTCTACTTCTAGGAAAATCTTATTTGTATTTTGACAAGGATTGCATTAAGTCTGCAGATTGCTTTGGTAGTATTGACATTTTAAGATATTAATGCTTCCTATCCATGAGCATGGTATTACCTTCCATTTATTTATATCTTCTTCAGTTTCTTTCTTCAATATCTTAGAGATTTCCAAGTACAGGTCTTTTACCTGCTTGGTTAAATGTATCCTAAGTATTTTATTATTTTTGTTTATGCAATTGTAAATGGCATTCTTATCTCAATTTCTCTTTCTGGCAGTTTGTTATTATCTTTAGTATTTCTTTACTTCTACTCACTTTGTGTTTTGTTCTTATTTTTCTAGTTCCTCTACCTATAAGATTAAAACATTCATTTGAGATATGTCTTGTTTCTTGAGATAGGCCTATATTGCTATAAATTGTTCTCGTAGAACTGCTTTGGTTGAGTATAACGGATTTTGGATCATTGTGTTTTTATTTTTATTTTTTTTAAGGTATCTCTTGATTTCATTCTTGATCTCATTGTTAACTCATACTTAGAAGCATGTTATTTAGCCTTGATGTGTTTCTATGTCTTTTAGTTTTCTTCTTGTAAGTGATTTCTACTTTCATGCCATTGTGATCAGAGAAGATATTTGATATGGTTTCAATCTTTTTAAACTTATTGAAACTTTTTTGTGGCCTAATATGTGGTCTATTCTGAAAAATATTCCATGTGCACATGAAAAATGTATATTCTGCTGAATTTGGGTGAAATGCTCTAATTATATTAAGTCCATGTGTTCCAATGTGTCATTTAGGACCACTGTTTCCTTGTTGATTTTCTGCCTGTATGATCCGTTCATGGATATCAATAAGGTGTTGAAGTGTCCTATTATTATTATTCTACTATCAATCTCTCCCTTTATGTCTGTCAACATTTGCATATATATTTAGCTGGTCCTATATGGGGTGTGTAAATGTTTACAAGAGTTGTAGCCTTTGTTGGATTGATCCCTTTATAATTATGAAATGTCCTTCTTTGTCTCTTGTTATTGCCTTTGTTTTAAAATCTATTTTGTCTTATATAAGTATCACTACCCCAGCTTTATTTTTTTAAATTTCAGTTTGCATAAAATATCTTTTCCCAGTCCCTTCACTTTCAGTTTGTGTGTCTTTTGATCTAAAGTGGGTCTTTTGTAGACAGCATACGTATGGGTCTTGCTTTTTTATTTTTATCCATTTTGCCATCCTATGTCTTTTGATTGGAACATTTAATCAACTTGCATTTAAGTAAATCATTAATTATTGATTTATATGTAATTATTGTCATTTTAATATTGTTTTCTGATTGTTTTCGTAGTTCTCAGTTCCTTTCTAAATCTTTTGCTCTCTTCTGTTGTATGTTGATGACTTTCTTTAGAGTTATATTTGGATTTTTTTCTCTTTATTTTTTACATATATTTTTAGATTTTTGTTTCTGGTCAACATGTCCTTCATATATACTAAGCTTTCTTTATAGCACTTTTTTTTTTACTTGTAATTATTTTATTGATTGGGAGCTTAAAGTTAACTTTTTTCTAAATTTTCTTCCAAAACTAAGATGACTTAAATTTCTTTTTATTTATTAATTTTAAGTATACAGTATTAGTTAGACATTTATATAGCTTATAAAATGATTCTTATAACTGCTCTTTCTGGCTTTCCATCTAGCCATTATATTAATGCTAACTATAGCAGTTTTTTTTTAAAAGTTGGTGGCTATTTAAGTTTTAACTCATTCTAAAACCACTAAAATTTTTACTTACTTTCACATTTTTATGTTTTTGTCATTATTTTGTATCTATTTATTTGTTTGTGTTTGTGTGTATTTTTAAATTTATTATATTAATTACACATGATCTTCTTATTTTTGTCTTTTAACTTTTGTCCTAGTTCTGTAGTTAGTACAAAGCTGCTTTTACTGTTTGCCTTTGTCAGTGAGAATCTTTTTCTTTTCTATATTTTTAAATTAATATTTGATCTTTTCTTTTTACAGAAGCTCCTTTAACAATTTTTTGTAATACTGGTTCGATGGTGATGAACTCCTTTAGCTTATTTTTGTCTGGGATGCTCTTTATATATCTTTTAATTCCAAATGATAGCATTATTGGGTAGAGTAATCTTGGTTTTAGGTCTTTGTTTTTCATCAATTTGTTATGGCAACTTCTCTTCCCAGTACTAGTGCCTCAGGCTGACAATCCTGTGTGGGGCTGGGACTACTCATTTATCATGGAGATCCTCTGGAGCTAAGATATCCCTCCTGTTTCTTAATGACCACACCATGGATGTGGGGCCTGTTCATTCTGTGTCTCCACACCTCCTATTATTCTCAGTGTTTCTGGGCTTCTTTATTCCTCAGTTATCGCACTTCTGTTAGGATATTTTACAGGTGGTTCTTAATGATGGTTGTTCTATAATTTAGTTGTAATTTTGATGTGATCGTGGGAGAAGGTGAGCACAGCATTTATCTACTATGCCATTGTTACCAGAAGTCCATCAGATCCAATTCTTTTTTTTCCCCTCTTTTTAACTCTGATCTATTCTTCTGATTGACTATGACAAAAAAAATTCTAGACTATATATATTATTATCACACATATTTCTAACCTGAAGTGTGTGATCTGAGGGACAAACTAATAATAAATTTATCTTCAGCAAAATCATGTTTAGAGGTAGGCATGTTTGTGTGTATGTTTGCATTTGTGTGTTTAGAGAATTCTAATACTAATTAAAACATGTTTTAACATTATCATCTCTTATAACTTTTCTATAGCAATGCTTCTCTCTATTATAACCAGCAATTTAGAATGCTTTATCTCTTATATTTCTGTGGCCTAGAAATAAGTATAAAATATGTCAATCATAAATTTGTTGTTTTTTAATTAAAAATTTTTTATTGCAATATAATTGATATATAATATTGTATTAGTTTCAGATGAACAACATAATGATTTGATATTTTGTACCTATTGCAAAATGATCATTACAGTAAGTCTAACATCTACCGTCATACGTAGTTACAAATTTTTTTTCTTGTGACGAGAATTTTAAAGATCTACTCTTAGTAACTTTGAAATATACAATATAGTATTATTAACTATAGTCGCCACGCTGTATATTATATCCCTATACATTTGTTATTTTTTAAAGCCTCCAGGCATACCCATATAATAACACACCTTATTAAAAGGGCTAGTAGCTGCTTTCAGGGCTTATCCAGGTACTTGTTTACCTAGCTAACACTTGGTAAATGGCAGTGATAAATAATCATGTACTTTCTGGGAGTACAAGTGTTTTCCAAAGGTCAAACACATTTGAGTGGTCTGTTGATGTTCTGTAAAGGTGGAACCAGAATTCAGAACAATAGAAAAAAAACTGAAAGTTAAGCAGGACATACAGTGGCCCTGAGCTGGGAGGTACTGAATAACACTCTTGGGCTTTCTAACGAATAGTCTTTCACAACTGTTCATGAACTTGGTGAATATATAACCTTAAAACCTAGTATCAGGGACTTTTAGAGGGTCTTGGATCCTCTGTAGCTGCTTGTGTCAGAGTTAAATGTGATGGAAATCCTGTAAAGAAGCTCCTTCATTGTCTCTCAGATATACTTTTGCTATTCTTCTCCCTCGGAGGCATTTTCTATAATTATGTGCTTTGAAACTTCAACAGCTCTTTACTGCATTCACTAACAAAACTCCCATCTCTGTGGATGGTGGTTCCCATTTTTTCAGAGCCTGGATTATTAGCTGAAGAGAGAAAGGTTAGGGTAATTTCCCAAGAACAGATTGTTTCAATATGAAATGAAGCTAGACATTTAGGATGCTAGTTCTAAAATGTTATTCCCTTTCTGGGTCTGAATTACAATTCTTTTATATAGAACACATTTACTGAATATGAATTTATACTAGGTTAAATGTTAGAGAAATTGACATAAGTACAATGTGGTTTCCACTATTAAGAACTTCAGTCTGCAAGGAAAGAGGAAAATAAATGAAGATAAGTACAATGTAATGCAGTAAGAGAAGAATAAGTGGGCAAATACAGGTAACAGAGCCCCCAAGAATGCTTGGGAACTTAGGAGGCTAGAGTAGGTGATCTGGGTCCCAAGGATTAGTAGGAGTTTGCAAGACAGCCAAAAAAGGGAAAAGATATTTTCTAGACAGCATTTAGCAAAATCCTCACTTCTTTTACTAGAACTCTCCTTGCTGAGAAGGGTGAAACCATCTGATGTGAGTTGCCTCAACTTCCCTCCATATCAAAATTTCTCTATATCTTCATCTGCTTTCCTTTCTATCTTGAATCAGAGGAGGGCGTATCTTACTCTTTGCCAAAGTTAGAGCTCCCAAATGGAGCAACTGACTCCATATGAACTTCCCATATTTTCTCCTCATTCATAAATTGTCCGCAACTCTTTCGCATCTTTGCTCTTTCTTACTTAAATGTCCCATTCTTCTAGCAAACAGAAGCTCTTTGTATTGAAGGGAAAAAATTCTTTTAGTTCAAAACTAAAATCTATCTATTGCCTCCTTTTTGTTACTAAGCTTTTCAAAAGGTAAGTCTATACTCCCTAGCATCACTTTCCGCCCCCCCATCCCTTGTAATTTGGCTATACCCTCCACCCTTTGCACAATCTTTGTTCTCACTCTATTGTATTCATAACTGTGCCACATCTTAGTTGTTATCAAGGCTTAACTTACTTTACATTGTTGTAATATTTGACACTGCTAGGAATTACCCACCCACTTTCTTTAAAACTATTTTCTCTCTTGCTTTCATGACATACTATTCAGCTGTTTCTCTCCTATAACTATACTTTCTTTTTCTCAACCTTGCTCGTTCTTCCTTGATTTTCCCATTTGGATTTGACAATTCTCGTTAGCTCTTTCTTTAATATGTTTATGATTTTTGTTTCTCCTGGGTCATCATATGCCAGCTTGCCTTATAATATTCCTTGTGAAGACTATGTTTTATTTATTATGACAAAAAATAACATTGTAGAGTGGATGGGAGTGCAATCTAAGCCAAACTTCCTGGGTTTGAATCCTTGGCTCTGCTGTGTGACCCTGGGTAAATTACTTAACCTATCTGTGCTTAAGTTTTCTTACCTGTAAATAAAGGGTAACAATACCTTTCTTACAGCATTGGTCTGAAGATCAAATGAGTTAAAATATATGAAATACCTAGAACAGTGATTGGCAGGTGGTAAGGGTCTAAAAGTGATAATTAATTGTTTTCGTACCTATCATGGCACCTAGCTCATAAATAATATTAATTACTTATGCACAGTTATTTAAAAGGTAAACAATTATAGATAATGAACATTAAATAAGTTCATTATTATTATTGAGAGCTTACTGTTGGCAGATTATAGCCTAAGCAGTTTTCTTTCTTTACCTCATTTAATCCTCACAACCCTATAAATTAGTGTCATTATTGTCTCCATTTTGCAGATGAGACAACATCATCTCTGAGAGATTAGGTGGCTTACCCAAGTTCAAACAGCTTGTGGTAGAGCTGGTCTGACTCCAGAGTGATGGTTCTCAACTACTGTGCTCTTTGAGATGTTCCATTAGTGCCAGCTGATGAATACATTCAGGAATGTTCCCCAGCTTCCTTCTAACAGTCCATAGCCAGGAAGAACTTAGCTCCATGGTGAATATCCACTCTCTTACTATATGGAGTTTGAAAAGTTATAAAATTTAATAGGTTTGTATAGCCAAAGTTGGAATTATATTGTCAACATTCACCTAGTTATGCAATTATTTTTCTAATGCTTCGATTCACTGTTATAATTTAAGTGTCTGAAGAGTGGACAATCTTATCTTTTACTTATTTTATGTGTCTTCCCCAGTGTCTGAGACAGTACTGTGTTCAAACAATTCTTACTGATACAATAGGAAAGAAGTTTTGACAGGATTAAATTCAGTTAAAAGATCCTTAGTGATCTCTCAAACTCATCCTTGACTGGCCACTTCTCTGAAAATACTTGCAGGATTTCACCCCCTTCCACCATCTCACTTCCTTCGACATTCAAGTCAGAATGAGTTACCCCTGGCCTCTGTATACCTCTTCCTCAAATGATGTAGAACATTGGTGTTCAGTTTAGACTACTTATTCCTACTATAGGTCAGGGACCTGGTCAGCCCTTTTTATATACTTTATGCTTAGTAGTGCTTGACATATAGAGGTGCTTAATAAATATTAATCCAATATATAAATAAAGAAGGTTTTAAAAATAAGCTTTCTGAATCTCCCTGAGAATTTTCAAATGAACTTGATTCCCAAGGGTCTTCAGATAGGAGTGTGAAAAGATTTAGTCCCTCTGTGTCTGTATTTTCTGAGTATGAATGGTGGTGAGTGTGTAGTCAGGTTTTCTTTACTTGGCTAACTGGATTGTATCTGTGAGCTCTACTTTCTCACTCTATCTGGTGAACCCTGAAACATCAATCTACATCTCTACCTCTACCCAGCCAAGGCAGAGATGATACCAATTCCTCCAGACCTTTAGGCCATACGCCTTGGCTGAGCTACCTCTAGAAATGAGCTCCTGTTCCCATATCCCCTGTTTCCTCCATTGAGTCTTGTGAGTGGTCTTTAAAAAGGGCTTAAAAAGTGAATCCTTTTGGAATAAGATATATTGTTAATTTTTCTGTGTGTCAGTCCAGTTATAATAATAATTTTTTATATGTTTGCTTTCAGAAAGCCCTTCACTAACTGAAGCACTGTCACATGTTTTTCTTTGTTTGGACAAAGCGACAGAAGGAATTTAATAATAATGTTGGCAATGTAAAATGAATGGTGGGTAATATTTCTTTGTTTTTGGTACCAGAATTAATACTTTATATATTATTTTATTTAATTCCAAAATGGTGGCTAATAGTACTCTAGAGTTTGGGCTGATTAGATTTGAATCCTGGCTGCACTTACCAGTTGAATGACTCTGGATAACTTACTTCAACTTTCTATTCCTGTTTCCTTTTAAGAAAGAGGATTTCATAGTAAATATTTCATAGCATTGTTGTGAGTAAGAAGTAAGATAATCTACAACAAACGTTAAGCACAGTGTTTGACATATTGTGAGTATGCACTAAACATCATTGTTATTAATCCTCACAGTGAATCTATTAAAAATCATATTTTAATAGATGAATAAAGAGAGGCTTGAAGTCTATATTCAGGGTCCATGTGGCTAACTACCACATATCTTACCTCTTGTCTTACCTCTTGGGTATTGGCAGTCATACATTCTTTTTAGATTGGGCTTGAAGACTTGGGTCAATTGATCTTAAAAATAATGAAAGCTTCTAGCATATTGTTTAATAATTCTGAATCCTCTTTTTCTCAGGTGGTATATGCCAAGTCCTCTGATCTTTCTTCCTCATCCTTGCCTCTACACCAGACTGTAAAAATAAAGCTCTGTTTGCAAGGGCATTGCAATTTCTTGCTATGGTTGAGCAGTCACATTCTAGCCGCTGGCCTTCTCACCAGCTGTCACACCCTCTACCTTCTACCAAGCAGCCCTGGAAGAATTGTCTAAAAAATTTCCTGTCCATGGAGACATCAAAGGCATCTCTCTCCCTCTCCTCATTCTTCCTACTGAATATGCCACTGGTTGGTATAATGGAGGCAAGTGCTCAGTTAATTCAACAATTTGGGAGCAATTCAGGTCAATGGGAGGGTGCTCAATGGCTAGGGCAGGAAGGTGAATTCTCATGCAATGTCCAGGATGTAGCCAGATACTCAGTCCCTGAAAGCACTGATGAAAAGACAAGTAGTTTATGTGTGTAATTACACACCCAACACTCTGCGTGGGTTTCAAAAAGAAAACTCACTATCTCAAGTTATTATTTCTTTAAAGTATAATAAGTAGGCTACTATTTTGAGATCATATCAGAGATAACAAAGTATCAGAAGCCTCTTCTACTGCTGAAGAACCAATCAACCTAAACTAATACTTTAACGACCACTTTTCCAATGAGAAAACAAATTCAGGCCAAAAAAATAAAAGAAAAAGAAAGGAAGGAAGGGAGGGAGAGAGGAAGGAAGGAAGGAAGGAAGGAAGGAAGGAAGGAAGGAAGGAAGGAAGGAAGGAACGGCCTTCCGGTCCTTCTTTGTCTCTCGATCTCTCTCTCCTTCCTTTCTTTCCTTTCTTTCTTCTGTTCTCCGTCATTCCGTCCTTCCTGCCTTCCGTCTTCCTTCCTTCTTCCTCACTTCCCTTCCACTCCCTCCCCCCTCCCTCCCTCCCTCCCTCCCTCCCTCCCTCCCTCCCTCCCTCCCTCTCCATCTCCCGGAGAAGAGAGAAGAAGAGTGAAGCAGGGTGCCAAGAAAGTCTGAGTAATTTGCTTAATGGCACAGCTCACAAGTGGTAGAGCCAGGAGGCAAATCCTGACTTGAGGGTCTGAGTGTGGCTAAGTGACAGGCATTTGAGGTAGTCTTCTTAAAGGAGATGACCTATAGTTTACGAAGCATGAAACAGAGCTGAGATTCCAGACCTTTTTAGCATGAAGGTTTTACATTAGACCTAAATAAGCATGTTTTCATGGAATGAATGATTTGATATTTAAATGGGAGGCTTAAAGAGTTGTAAAATTTTCTTCAGAGTTGTAAGTATTTTTAGGAAAAATACTTTCTGGAACTGAGGAATGAACTAGAATAGCTCTTGGGATCTTTTAGGATCCTCTGATTCCATAGGTTTGAGGCAGGCTGTTGTTAAAGGGAGAGTCAGAGATCTTG
This sequence comes from Rousettus aegyptiacus, assembly GCF_014176215.1. Taxonomy (NCBI): domain Eukaryota; kingdom Metazoa; phylum Chordata; class Mammalia; order Chiroptera; family Pteropodidae; genus Rousettus; species Rousettus aegyptiacus. Next base: position 38,543,875 of record NW_023416308.1, on the reverse strand, counting down.
CCAACACGGAGCAGGAAGAACTCCCTGGCCTACTGGGGCCAGTGGGAAGTGGGGACACAATAAAGCAATGAGGACCACAGCACACCAAAGTCTTCTGTGCAATGGAACTGCAAACCTCCCTCCAGGAATAAGTTGGGTGTACCAGAGCTGAGTTGCTATTCTACATCTAATTGGGAAAAAGGCTAAATCTCCATCTCAGAGTAACCAGAGACTCACCTGGAACTATTAGAGCCTGTTAGTCTTGAAAATAAAAATTATTTCACTAGTAAAAAAATACATTTATTTAGAAATAGCATAGAATTGCAATTCAGGACATACAAGCTATGGCAAAACCATAGGCAAGTCCAGAGAATAAAGGAGAGGAATGTTCTTTACAGAGGAAAGAAGTTAGGGGTGGTGTTCTAAAGAAAGAGCCCATTGAAGGAAACTGGGAGTTCTAGGTGTGGTGGCTTCTCATTGGCTGGGTTGTGACAGTCTCTCATTGGCTGGGCCATTGCCAGGGGAGGAGAAAATTTTCCTTCATCCTGTTTGGTAGTAAAGTAGAAAACATATTCCTATTGGAAATACAAGGCACATATCTTTCTGTTTGGGGGGTAACCAACAATGACTGGTAGGACATGACAGCTCCCATCATAGACCTTCTCCACTCAGATCATGACTGAGCTCTCTTTTATTGATTTTCACAAGTTCTATATTAATCTCCTTCAGTTTCTCCACATATCTTGACTTCCTCACATGTCCTTTCTGTATGCAAGGTGTTATACATGGATCATTCTTTCTTTCTTTTCAGTGCTTAGTCTACTTGAGAGAAAGGACGGAATACTGGTTAAAGGTATGGTCTCTGGGAGACAGCCTGCTTGGATTTGAATCTTCCTTCTACCATTTACCAATAACTGTAGGCATATTTTTCTATTTCAACCACAGTTTTCCTATCAGTAAAATGGAATGATGACATCTGCTTCAAAGCGTTATTGAGAGGATTAAGGTGATACACTCGAAGTGCTGAGTTCAACAAGTATTTATTGTTATTATTATGCAGTCCTTAGAATTTAAGCATAAATACCAAACTCACCAAATAACCTTCTGGTAGCCCTATGCATCAGGTTAATTACTGCTACTTTGTGCTTCTGTAGTATTTGTATTTCTCAACCTAACACACATGTTTGTCTGTCTGTCTTTCTTGATAATCTGAACAGGTTAGTGAAGGAAAGGATCCTCTCTTGCTCACTAGTGAACAGCATGCTGTTTGTGCATGATATTTGCCATGAAACAGTATCAGGAATGGGAAAACCAGCCTACACTTGAGTAGGACAAATGAAAGTCTTATTTCTGTCTGCAAGTAATTAAGAATTTTCCTGTTTATCTAGTACAGTCTTGAGCACTAATAGAGATAAGACACATAGTATGTAATCTGTACTTTCACAAAAGAGCCAAGCTGGAGGACAAATATAAAACTTGATTCATCAATTAATGAAACAGTAGTGATCAATATGAAACAGAGTTTTGTTAGAGAGAAAGATACCAAAGGCAAAGCTTTTGGTAAGCCTTACAGCAGCAGTCCCCAACTTTTTTGGCCCAGAGACCAGTGCTCCTATGGGAATATAATGCCTGATGATCTGAGGTGGAGCTGAGGCAGTGATACTGATACTGGGGAGCAGCTGCAAATACACATGAAGCTTTGCTCACTCACCCATCGCTCACCTCCTGCTTTGCAGCCCAGTTCCTAATAGGCCATGGACCTGTACTTGTCCATGGCCTGGGGTTTGAGGACCCCTGCCTTATAGGATGCAAAAATTGAGTCCAGCAGGGGAGACTAATTCAGGAGGAGAGAAAAATAAGAGCAAAAGTCAGAGCTAGGACAACCATTGAGCAGATGTGAAATGTAAAGAGAATGTAAGGGCTAGACTGGAATATGCTAGGTTTATGAATTCATGGTTCTATAGGAGATAATCTACACACAGGTTATGAACATATATTTTTCCCCAGTTTTATTGAAAAATGATTGTTTGATTTACATATATTGTTAAATGATTACTAAAACACATTCAGTTAAACATCTATCTTCTCATATAGAGAAAATAAAAAGAAAAGAAAAAAAATCTCCCTCTGATGAAAACTCTTAGTATTTACTTTTTTAAAAACTGTCCTATATATTGTACAAGTGTTAGCTTTATTCATCGCACATTGCATTCTTAGTACTTATTTATCTTATAACTAGAAATTTGTATCTTTTGATCATCTCCCTCTATTTCTTCCTCCCCTCACCATTGATCTCTGACAACCACAACTCTGAAGTCTAATCTCTTTTACTATGAGATATTGTTTTGTTCTGTTTTGTTTTTTTAAGATTCCATATATGAGATTATACAGTATGTGCCTTTCTCTGTCTGACTTATTTCACTTAGCATAATGGCTTCAAGATCTGTCCATATTTTTATAAATGATAGGATTTCCTAATATTTTATGGTTAAATAATATTCTATTATAGATAGATAATAGATAGATAGATAGATAGATAGATGATAGATAGATGATAGATAGATAGATAGATAGATAGATAGATAGATAGATAGATAGATAGATGATGGATGGTGGATGGATAGATGGCAATTTCTTCACCTATTCATTCATTAATGAACCTTAAGTATTTCTGTTTTGGCTATTGTAAATAATACTTCTATGAACATAAATTTATAGATTTCAAGTTAGTGTTTTTATTTCCTTTGGTATATTTCCAGAAGTGGAATTGCCGGATCATAATGTAGTTCTATTTAAAAATTTTTGAGGATCTTCAATACTGTTTTTTTCATAGTGGCTATACAAATTTATAGTCCCATCAACTCTGCAGAAGGATTCTCTTTTCTCCACATCCATGCCAATATTTGTTTTGTCTTTTTGATGATGATAGCAATTTTAACAAGTGTGAAGTGATATCTCACTGTGGTTTTTAATTTGAATTTCCTTAATGACTAGTGATGTTGATTTCATGTACTTACTGGCCATTTGTATGTCTTTTTGGGAGAAATGTCCAATCTGGGCATTTGCTCCTTTTTTATTTAGGTTATTCATTTGCTCGTTTGCTGTTGAGTCATATGAGTTCTTTATATATTTTGCATGTTAACTTCTTATTAGATATGTGGTTTGCCATTTTTTTTTACTATTTTGTAGATTCTTTTTCTCTTTGTTGACTTTTTCCTATGCAAAAGCTTTTTACTTTGTTTATATTTTTATTTTGTTGCTTGTACTTTGAGTGTCACATCCAAAAAATTGTTAACAAGGCCCACATCAAGGAGTTCTATTTCTATGCTTTCTTCTAGGAATTTCATGGTTTCAGATCTTATATTTAAGTCTTCAACCCATTCTGAGTGAATTTTTGTCAGCAGTATAAGATATGGATGGTTTTATTCTTTTATATGTGAAATGATTTCTGCACCATTTATTGAAGAGACTGCCTTTTCTTTATTGAATGTTCTTGACTCCCTTGTCAAATATTAGTTGACTATATATGTTTGGGTTTATTTCTGGGCTCTTGAGTTTCTTCCATTGGTCTATTTGTATGTTTTTATGCCTGTACCATACTGTTTCTATTACTGTAGCTTTAGAGTATAGCTTAAAATCAGATATTATAATGACTCCTGCTTTGTTATTTTGTCTTGGTATTTCTTAGACTATTTGGATTTTTTTGTGTTTCTACATAACTCTTAGAAATTTTTTTTCTACTTCTGTAAAAACTTTTAGAATCTTGATAGGTATTGCATTGAATCTATAGATGGCCTTTGGTAGTACTGACATTTTAACATTAATTCTTCTAATACACAAACATGGACTATCTTTCCATTTATATATGTCTTCTTCAATTTTTTTAGATCAATGTCTCATAGTTTTCAGTGTAGAGATCTTTCACCTCCTCAGTGAAAAGCATTTCTAAAAGCATTTGTTTTTGATGCTATTGGAAATGGATCAGTTCTTTAACTTCTTTTTCAGAAATTTTGTTGTTATTGTGTAGAAATACTACTGACTTATGTATACTAATTTTCACCCTGCAACTTTACTGAATTCATTGATTACATCTAGTATTTTTTTGGTTTTGGAAATCTTTAAGATTTTCTACATGTAAACCATGTCATCTGCAAATAGAGACAATTTTACTTCTTCCTTTCCAAATCTGATACCTTTTATTTCTTTTTCTTGCCTGATTGTTCTAGCTAGGACTTCCAGTACTCTTTTATAGGCATGGTGAGAGTGGGTACCCTTCTCTTGATCCCGATCTTAGAAAAAGAACTTTCAACTTTTCACCATTAAATATGATGTTAGCTGTGGGCTTGTTGTATCTGGCCTCTACTATGTTGAGATATATTCCTTTTATGCCTAATTTGTTAAGATTTTTTTTTTATCATGAATGGATGTTGAATTTTGCCAAACGCTTTTTCTGCATCTTTTCTTTTATTCTATTAATCTGATGTATCACATTGATTGATTTGCTTATGTCAATCCCTCCTGCATTCCAGAGGTAAATCCCATCATATCATGGTGAACAATCCTTTTAAGGTGCTGCTAAATTTTGTTTGCCAGTATTTTGCTGAGAATTTTTGCATCTATATTTATCAGAGATATTGACCTGTAGTTTTCTTTTCCGGTAGTATTTTTTTTTTCTTCTGATTTTGGTATCAGGATAATGCTGGTCTTATAAAATGAGCTTGGGAGTGTTCCTTACTCTTTGGTTTTCTAGAAGTTTGAGAAGATTGGCATCACTTCCTCCTTAAATGTTTGGTAACATTTACTAATGATTTAACCTGGTCCTATGCTTTTCTTTGGTAGGAGATTTTTGATTATTGATTTAATCTCCTTACTAGTAATTGGCCTACACAGATTTTCTATTTTTCTCTTGATTCAGTATTATTAAGTTGTATGTTTCTAAGAATTTTTCCATTTCTTCTAAGTTGTCCAGTTTGTTGGGGTATAGTTTTTCATAGAAGCCTCTTGCAATCCTTTGATTTTGTGTGTTATTGATTATAATGTCTCCTTTTTCATTTCTAATTTTGTTTATTTGGGTTCTTTTTCCTTTCTCCTTGGATAGTCTGGCTAAGGTTTTGTTAATTTTTTTTTATTTGAGAACAAACTTTCAGTTTGGTTACTCTTTTCTATTGTTTTTCTGTTCTCTATTTCATTTATTTTGAGCATCGGTTTTATTGTCAAAATAGCCAGGTTTGAATGCCGACTCAGCTGTCTACTGGGGAAATGGCCATGGGCAAAAATACTTAACTTGCTAAACTTCTATCATCTTTCCTGTAAAAGAAGAATAAGAGTATCTCCCTTGTGATGTTTCTGCGAGAATTAAATGAATCAAAACCTGGCATATAGTGAGTGCTCAGCTGTTATTGGCTTTGTTACCAAACATACCTCTCAGATTTTTTTTTTTGTTTATTGTTTTGACTCTGAAGGTTGAGGTCCACTAAGGAGACTTTTACTTATCCCCCTTGTTTAACTTATCTCAACTGGATAATCAGGTGGTCTGTAATGCATTCAACTACATGAATTGCAGTTAAAATTTGCAAAAGGATTATCATTTTTCAATAATTGGACAATCTTGTAAGGTAAGCAGGGGAAGGATGGCTGTCCTTATTTTCTAGCTGACGCAACTGAGACATGAGAAAGTTGGAGGATTTTTCCAGAGTTATAAAGTTAGTTAGTGGGGGCAACATTAATACACCAAGGACTTTTGATACCAGTATAATCTCCTTCTCTTCCCCTATACAAAATGAGTATGTATCTCTGGTGACTGGCTTCAATGAAACTAAAGTCAAGGTCCTCTTCCCTGATGTCTGCTAAATATTTATAGATTTGTATCACATTGTAACTTTAAAATTTGCTAAAATAAAAGTGTATAAAGGCATTTTAAAGACAGTAATTTTTCATTCTTTATTTCTGAAGAACTACTGAAATAAGAATACGAAGAACAAGATCAATTTACTAGATATTATCCTCAAAAATACAAAAATCTATTGCACCGGGTAAATGGAGCCATAAGAGACCTTGTACTTATTGCCTGTAGGCAGAAGGTAGGTGTTATATATACCAGATATATTATAATTCATTGTAGAGATTTTTGTTTATTTTAAGCTCATGAAGTTAATGTTCTTATAAATTGAACTTTTATTTTGGAATATTTAGTTGCATTAAATAATGCTGGCAGAAGTCCTCATCATCCTTGCCTACTTGTTAGACATCATCCAGCAACCAGAAGGGAACTTTTTAAGGAGAGAGTTATGCAGTTGCTAGTAGTGTAAATCCCTTCTCAGGTACTATAAGGGCAATTAAATGCTATTTTCCAGTCTGGAAATTAAGTAGATACTGTGTTTGAAATCTTTCTTTGGGGCCAGATGTAAATTTTTTACCCTCATTTCTGGAATTCATGTGCTGATAGACTACTTTCACTTTGTATTGAAACAAATACAAATAAAAGATCTGAAGCACAAGTGTGATTAAGTATCTGAGATACAACACATGTAATAATTGTACCTACCATTGTTCTTGCTCATCTAGGACCAAGACATTTAATAATTTGATATATTAGTGGGATTAAAAATTTTTTTTAATCCAAGAAACATCAGTCATTGTTCAGAAATAAATGAAATCAACAATCTATTTAGGATATTTATGCTTATTCCGCATAAGTGAACCATCTGTCTCAAATCACAAATTTGAGGATTTCTTATCCTTTTTGTTGTGGGGAAAAGAGTGGTATTTCTTGGAGATACCTTCAAAATACATGGTATAAGGTAATAGAATGATAGAATGTGTGTGTGTGTGTGTGTATATGTATGTATGTATATATACACACACATACATACATACATGCATACATACATATACATATATATGTATATGTATGTGTATGTATGTGTGTGTGTATAAAATCAATCCAAATTGAGAAAGAACCCTTGCTGTTATTACAGGATTTAAGAAATTCCACATATACTGGGGCTGCAATGGCTATGCAATTTGTACTAATTTATAAGCTTCTTTGGAGATTTCATTCTATGATAAATTTTTATTTTATGTCTATAATCAATTTCAGATTGGAAGACTTTGATTAGTACATATATCTACACACTTGGCTACATGTCTAGGAGAATTTTATCTGATATTGCTGCCCTGAGTTATTAGAGCTACTCCCAGGTATTGTGATGTTATGATATCTAATATACATACTACATACTTTAGGCATGTTGCAGTTTGCTACCATTTGACTTTCTTGATTCACCTCTTTAAGTTGATGAACTCATATATTATACTTTAAAAGATTTGAGATTGATTCAAATTTAGATCAAAAAAGAGAGGTAGGCACATGAACAATTCTGTGAAGAACTGAAATTACTTAACAAGCAGTACCAATGCCTTTTCTACACATAATGGTGTTAGAGAAGCTGCATTTTTATATCAGAAGGCAATCCACCCCTACGTTGGCTGAGCCATATACAAGCAGTTGAATTAATTCAAATGAGAGCATTAAATAGGTGCCATATATGCTGATGTGTAATTGATTATGACATTGAAAACATTGTCAATGAAGGTAACATATTCTAGGCTATTGAGTTTTTTTTTTTTAAATCAAAGGTTGTTTTTCCTTGGAAATGAATGGAGAAACCTTGTCAATAACCCATATTATTTTGTAGAACTTTTTAAATATGCTCATAGTAGGCATTCAAGATATATTTTTGGAACAAACTGTAGTAAATTCTCTCAAAGTGATTTAAGGTGCTTTTAATTCCATTGCAAAATACTGCTGAAAAGTCATAGTTTTGAGTTATGTATTGGTTTTCCATTTTACTGTTATTCAAACTGGGAGACTTTTATTTAGGGAGGGAGTACATTTTAGAGCAAAAGATCATAATGTCCCAGAAAGAAATTGTTAAAATTAACTTTTTTTAAAGTTTACTTTAGGCACTTAGAATCTTGTTTTATTCTGAAGGAGTCCCCTTGAAAAATTATAACATCTACATATGGATAAATGTATCCGTGCTAATTAGTCCTAAATTAACATGAAATTCTTACTTATATCTTATTGAAATCCTCTTTGTGTGTTATAGTTTAAATTCATGTGCCCCTGATATGGACAAAGGTGATAGTCATCAATTTTTTTCTGTATAAGAATGTTACTCTACCTTCAGAGCATATTTCGAATCCTTTTATTTCTATCTTCACTGCTATAGCCTTAATTCAAGTCATCACTATTTCTCACTGGGCTACCACATGAGTACTACGTGAGTACTGGACTACTAGGTGGCCTCTTAATTTGTTACCTTGCATCTTCTCTTACTCTTCGAGATTTATTCTTCGCAATGTTGCCAGAGTTATGTTTTTAAAAACATGGCAAATTATGTCACTTTACCACTTAAAACTCTCCAATAACACTTAGAATAAAATCTAAAATCCTTTCTTTGGCCTACAAGGCTCCACAGTATTCATGCATTTGATTATGTCCTAGCATGTCAAATCTGCACTGACCTGCATAAGATTTGGTACATCAAGGCTATGAGAATAAACACAATTGTAGGAATGTATCAAATCACAATATCAAGGGGGCATGCAGATTTGGGGCCAAAACAGACTGGTATGAATATTCTTAGGGTGTCGGTCTTGTAGGAGGGCATTATGATAGAGCTGTTGAAAACATGGAAATACTCCCCAAGCTTGTGGTTCCAGGCATATTAAGGTCAGATCATGGGCCTGACAGAATCTGGAGTCCTTGTGACAGCTAGCAGATTACCTGGTTTCAAGGGGGAACTGGCTTAAATTCTGGAATGATTGTGGAGCAAGAAAGAAGAAATAAAGCTTCATCTTGATGGACTGAAGTATATCCAGGTCAAAATAACCTCTGTGGATCCCATCTGCTATAGGATTCCACACAGCTTACATTAATTCAAAGCCAGGCAGGGAAAAGCCTTGCACTTGATGGTTTTTAACACCCATAGCATGGTTGGTGGGGGCCTTTGAGTTCCAGGTCCTGTTTTGAGCCTTGAGTCATCCTCATTCTTTCTGAGTGGGGACCAACTTGTCTCTTAGGTGTCTTTCACTGCATACCGAGCTGCCTTAGTGTCTAATCAGTAATTAATTTTGAGAAATAAAGGTCCTTGCCTGAAAATATTTTTCTAAATTAAATAGTGTGCTAAACTACAATTGTTCTTCATCTATTCATTGTGCTGGTCTTCACAAAGAAACCTTGATTTTATTTTTTGTATATTGTTTTGTTTAATTATTTAATTTTATTTATTTTGTTTTTAAATTTTATTATTTTATTTTATTTTATTTTACTTTACTTTTTAGCTAAGGCTGCAGTGCTTCTCCAAATATTCAGTATCTGGTAAAAGTGTTCAATAAGACTTTGATGATGACAACAGAGTCTATATATTTTTTTGAAATTAATGTTATCTTTCCCATAGCTTCTATTCCTTTTAATTTTTAAAATATTTAATTTTTTTTCAGTTAGTTGACATACAATATTATATTAGTTTAAGATATACAACATAGTGATTAGACATCCATATAACTTCTGAATTGATCACCTTGATAAATCCAGTACCCATCTGACACCATACATAGTTATTATAATATTATTGACTATATTCCTAATACTATATTTTATAGTCCTATGACTATTTTGTAATTAGAAATTTGTATTTTTGATCCCTTCCCCTTCTTTATCCCTCCAATCCCCCTTCCACTGAAAACCATCAAAATACTCTCTATATCTATGCATTTGTTTCTGTATTGTTTGTTTGTTTTGTCCTTTAGAGTCAACATGTAAGTAAAATTATATATCATTTGTCTTTCTGTATCTGACTTACTACCCTCAACACAATACCCTCTAGGTCAGGGGTCCCCAGTCCCCAGGCCATGGACCAGTATACTGGTCCATGGCCTGTTAGGAACCAGGTTGCACGGCAGGCAGTGAGTGGTGAGTGGGCAAAAATCTTCATCTGTATTTGCAGCTGCTCTCCAGTGCTAGGATCTCCTCCTTAGCTCCACCTCAAATCATCAAGCATTAGATTTTCATAGGCTCATGTGTCCCTGGTGCCAAAAAAATTGGGGGGACTGCTGCTCTAGGTCCATCCACGTTGTTGCAGATGGTAAGATTTCATTCCTTTTTTTATGGCTGAGCAATATTCCATTGTATATATGTACCACCTATTTTTTATCCATTCATCCATTGATGGACACCCAGGTTGCCTTCATATCTTGGCTATCATAAATCATGCTATAATGAACATATGGATTCACATGGCTCTTCAAAGTAGTGTTTCACATTTGTGCAAATAAATACCCAGAAGTGGGATTACTGGGTTCTTTGTCTCTTGTTTTAAAGTCTATTTTATCTGGTATAAATATTGCTAAGCTAGCTTTTTTGTTTGTTTGTTTGCTTGTTTGTTTGTTTCCATTTTTGTAAAATACCTTTTGAACCAAAGTGAATCTTTTGAACCAAAGTGAATCTTTTGAACCAAAGTGAATCTTTTATAGGCAGCATATGTAAGGGTCTTGTTTTCTTATTTTTTTATTGATTTTTTATTCATTGGCACATTTAATCCATTTATTGATTGGAGCATTTAATCCATTTCCATTGAAAGTAATTGTTGATAGATATGTAGTTATTGCTACTTATTATTCATGTTTTTATCTTTTTTTCTTCTCCTTAAAGAAATCTTTCTACTATTTTTAATATTTCTTGTAATATTGGTTTAGTGTTGTACAACTCCTTCAGGTTTTGTTTTTGTTTTTGTTTATTATCTCAGAAGCTCTTTATCTCCTTTGATTCTAAATAATAGATTTGCTGGCCATAGTAATCTTGGTTGTAGGACCTTGCTTTTTATCATTTTGAATATTTCCGGCCAAATTCTTCTGGCCTGAAGAGTTTCTGTTGACAAATCAGCTGACAGTCTTATGAGAGTACCTTTATAGGTAACTAATTGCTTTTCTTTTGTTGCATTTATGATCCTTTCTTTGTCTTTAACCTTTGGTATTTTAATTATGATTGTTGTGGGCCTCATCAGGTTCAAGGTTTTTGGGACTCTGAGCTTTCCGAGCTTGAATATCTGTTTCCTTTACCATATTAAATAAATTTTTATAATTATTTCTTCAAATAGTTTTTCAATTTCTTGCTGTCTCTCTTCTCCTTCTGGTAGCCCTATGATGCAAATGTTGATACACTTGATGTTGTCCCAGAGATCCCTGAAACTATTCTCAGTTTTTTAAATTATGTTTTTTTGTGGCCATTCTTATTGAGTGTTTTCTGCTACTTTGTCTTCCAAATCACTGGTTTCATCCTCTGTTTTATCTGATCTGCTGTTGGCTCCCTCTAATGTAGTCTTCATTTCAGTCATTGTATTCTTTATTTCTGACTTTTTTAACGGTTTTTATCTCCACTTTTATGTTTTCTGTCTCCTTGTTAAAGTTCATCTACTTTTTCGCTAACTTCATTGAGCATCTTTATAACCAGTGTTTTGAACTCCATGTGTGGTAGATTGCTTACCTCTATTTTATTGAGTTCTTTTTCTAGAACTTTGTCTGTTCTTTCATTTGGGACTTGTTTTTTTTACCTCCCCACATTGGCCTTCTCCCTGTGTTTATTTCTATGTATTAGGTAGGTCTGCCATGTCTCCTGGTGTTAATAGAGTGGCCTTATGTACTGGGTGTGCAGTGGGTCCCAGGTCTTCCTGGCAATCTCTGGCGAGTGAATGTCCCTTGTGTGAGTCATGTGTGCCCTCCTGTTGTAGTTGAGCCTTGCTTGCTATTTGCACATCAATAGGAGGTATTGACCCCCAGGTTGATTGTGAGGACTGGTCAGAGACTACAGTGGAATAGCTCTTGTTTGGAGGTTGACCTTAAGAAACAGAATTTGCTATAGCTGGGCTCTGGTGACTGCCCAGTCTGCCTTTGGTTATGTCATCTTCAGATGCAGCCCTGGTTTGTGCTTTGGCTCAGTATGAAGCCAGTCACTGGGCATTCCAGCCCAGGGGCCTCCTGGGAGGGGCCTCACCATAGGCCAAGTTCAGATACAGCCTTTGCTATGCCCTGGGCCACTTGACCTGTGCCACCAAGAAATATGCAGATGGCTGTTACCTGTGCTAAGCTTGGAGGTGCCTCAGAGACACCAAGCCAGAAATCGAGGCCTGCTGCCACTAGTGCCAGGGTTGAGACTGCTAAGCAAGACGTATGGGGCGCACCAAGGCTAGATACTTCTTGTTTGGGATTTTCAAACCTTTGAGAGATTTTAGGAAAGTCTACAGCATGAACAAAGACAGGCCATTTCTATGGAAAAAACATCGGAAGCTAATTAGGTAGGCCCACATGTTGGGAGGGGCAGATTCTTAGGGAACCACCAGGATGGGGCAAACAATATTAGCCCGGTTGATGGAGACTCAGATATAGCTCCCACTTGCCTGAGTCTGCATACTGGTAGAGGAAAGGGCTCAGCAAAGGAATAATGGATTCTGCCATCACTTGGGTTTGAGAGAAAGCCGTTCCTCCGGCCCTCACCCTGAAGCCAGACAATTCGTTTTCTCTCTGTATGTCCTAGCACCTTTTATGCTGCTTCCCCAGCAATGGAGCTCAGAAGTAGTCTATCAATCTGCCCTTTAAGAGGAACTTGGGACTTCAACTGCCCTTCATCTCACTCAGCCACAATCTTTGCTGGTTTTCACAGACAGAATTTGTGAGGACTTCTCTTTCCTGGTCTGGAACCCTGAGCTGGGGAGCCTGCTATGGCACTGTGACCCCTTGTTCCTCCTAGGGATTGTCCACAGTTGAGATATGCCTCCCTATTTTTAACTGCTATGTGACAAGTGTGGGACCAGCCTGTCCTATGTCTTCATCCCTCCTGCTACTCTTGAGGTAGCTTCTGTATGTTCTTAGTTGTAGGATTTCTACTCAGCTAGACTTCAGGCGATTATCACTGATGTTTGTTCTGTAGGTTAGTTGTAATTTTGATGTAGCCATGAGAGGAGGTAAATACAGTGTTTTTCTTGACTGGAAGTATTTTCATAGTTTCTTTAAGCATCTTCTGGTTGGCCTACAGAATCACCTCTTCACATTTCTGTTATTTCTTTTTAATTTATTTTATAAGCAACATTAATCCTTTTTCAGTCCTCCTGCTGTCCTTGGGGTTAGCCTTCAACACTCTTATTAGATCTTACCCACCCTTATTTATCTATTTATTTATCTATCTACTATTATAATTAATTAATATTATTTGTTTTTTTCTGGGTAAACCTTCCTCTGCATTTTGATTCTGTTTTCTGCTTTAAAGAACTTAAATTTTCACAAAATTCTGAAACAACAAAGACTATTTTTTTCAACATTTAATTTCCTGATAGAGAGGAAGACATGAGTATTTTATAGGATGGTGTATTAGATATCCTTCAAGAGGCAGATCTTGTTGTTATGGAAGCAGCATCAGCAATGAACATAGTAGGCAGCTCATCTTTGAGAATTGAGAGTTTTATTGTCTTGAGGCTTCCTCATGTGAAAAATGGAGGTAAAGGTGAAGAATGAAAGGAAATTAGATTATTTTAATAGGAACATTTTTAGTTGTCAACAATAAAGACAAATTTTAAGTCATTAGAGTAGATTTTCAATTGTGAGTGTAGGCTTCTCGGAAATCGTTCAGAGAACGGAGAGAGAGTTACGTGCCTAACTGATTTTGGCAGTAGGTGAATGGGATGCCCTAAAGCTGTAGAACAAAAAAATGATTAATGGGAGAAGAGAAGATGTGGAGTATCTTTCCACAGTGTGAATCAATGGCTATGCTGAGCATCTTCTGGACTAGGACAAATATATACTTATCCTTCTCATCTTCCTTGCCCCAATATTTAGAGTATAAAGACTTGAAAGTGTAGTTTTATTTAGTTTTAATTAACTTCCATGGTTCCATGTGGCTAAGGGCTACCATTTTGGAGAGTACAGGATAATAGGGTAGCACAGGGCCCAGAATAAGAAGGTAATCAACAAATGTTCATTGACTGACAAAATGAATGAAAGGACAAATTTAAATAGTAATAAAAATAATGGATGAACAATGAAAAAAAGAATAACCTATCAACTTGCCTCACAGGGTTGCTATGAGGATCAAGGGGATTTATAGACCTATAAGAACTTTAACAGACTTTACAAGTTGTCATTCTAGAGTAAGGTACTATTTAGGAATGAGGCATTACTTAAAAATTTGCATGTAGTAAATTTTACTTACATCATTTGTGGATGAATATCTATAAAATTTAACTTCCCTTGATTTAAGTTATTTTATTAGTCAGGCAAATAGATATAAGCATATAAATTTCAAGTATTAAATCATGAACTACTGAGAACAGCTGTGTGCCTAATGTCCGTTCTTGCTGTATTATTGACTTGAACTTCTCTTGTCACTATGCTTAACTTAGAAGCCTCTCACCCTCCCTTCTAACTTGTTTAAAATACCAGGTACTCTAAACAAGCAAGTAAATAAGCTGTTAAAAATTATATGCCAGTTAGTGTTAGGAAGGCTCTGATTGACTGACTATATGTTACCGATACATGCAGTGAGACATATATCTTTGTATCCAGTGGAGACAGAAGTCAGGGATGTATTTTAATGACAGTTAATTCAGAATTCAGACATTGTTTACCTTTACTTATTGTTGGGCTAAGCTTTATCCAGATGGCAAAATATTGCCTTTTGTAATTTTTATTGTTTCTTTATTTATTTGCTTTATTTTTAGAGACAACCTAAGTTAATTTCTTTCTAGCTATATGAACCTTATGTTTGATACAGGCTCCCTCTTGTAAAAGGCAGAGCTAAAGACTAGATTAGATATTAGGCAACTTTAGCTTCATTCCCGCTTAGACAGAAATTTCTACTGGACTTCGAATGCAGAATACATATGCTTCATTCATTCTGCCACTTCATTCTACATTTAGAAATTAAATAGTTTGACAATATTGTTATATTAACAAGAATCTTATCCTGTAGGTTTTTCAGGAAGGTTCTGACTATTGCATGAAAAAGTACAGGCATAGTCATAATTGGCCACTGGCCCTCCAGTTTTGTGATAAGCAAAACAGTATACACCCAGTACATAAGACAAAGATGGGCACAGACTAGAAGTATTCACTAAGTGACTAGCAAATGAAAGGTGGGTGACTGAACCAGTGTGTGTATGAAAGAATTAACAGGGTACATAACTTGCCACTAGGTTTTCATGGAATTGGCTACATACCAGTTCTTAGCTAGTTGGGGGAATTTGTGCTAACTATATTTGATTGCCTGGGCAGGCTTTCCTTGGCACACTCAGACACAGCTGTCTGTTCAGATATTGACCAACAGCAGTCTGGTTTGTTAAACACCAGAAGCTGGTAGAGTTGGTCTTTTTCACATCTGCAAGCAACATGAAATGAATATTACAAAGAGTTGCTCTGAACTACCTGCTGGCAGTCACTATTTCCCTAGGGCCAGCTGGGTCAGATATCTACTCAATTCAATTTGATTTCTCCTATTTAATTGGAAATTTTACTGAGTAGCTAGAGGGAGGTTACCTTCATCTCTGGAAGATCTGGCTAAGTTGTATATAGCAAAATGTCTGGAAGGGGGCTGCTCTAGGGTGCTTGGGCCTCTCTGGGCAGGCTTCTGGAGTCTCACTTCCTCAAGGTCTCATAGAGGAGGAACCATTAAAGGAAAGATTGGAGCTGTAATGCCCATGGCTGGATCTGTGACTAGGACACCTAGGAGGGAGCAGTCACTGCATTTTACTTGCCCAAGGCCTTCCAGTTGAAGGGGAACAGAGAACCCTGGTCTTGGGAGTGAACACATTCATATTTATGTCTGACCCCAAGTCAGAGAAAACCAGTGGCGAGTGTTTAAATTTTTGTTCTTTGAAGGATGTGATTTCATAAAAATAACTGAAATAAAATGAAATAAAATGAAATAATTTTCACATTAGGGCACAATAAGAGACCTAGAAAGAATGATGTTTTGTTTGGGCTTAATGAATCTAGTCTAATGCTAAGGAGAGCCCTCTTCTACCTTTTTTCTGCCATTTCCATCCCAATTTGTATTGTGCAAATTTTGAAGTCGTCCCTACCATATAAGAACCAAAGTAATGCAGAAAGGAGGTGACTTATAGAGGAGATTATATCAATAACAGTGGTGATCAATAAGTGAAATTAACAGATCCCAGGGCAGCCAGAATTAAGGCCATAAAGCAGAGGAGAGACTGATCAACATCATCAGAGTAGACCCTTGGCCTTTCAGGGAGAACGTGTGAGCTCTCCAGAGGCTCAAAAGTAGTCCTCAAGGAGCCGATGTTCCAGCGAATTTGCCAAAGGGACCCAGGACCACTCTCCCCATCTTAAATTTTAATTCTCTGGACTTTTATGGTCTGAGAAACTAAGTTATACTGAATTACTAATTCACATGACTGCATTGTCACCTGCACAGGATTAAGCATCTTATCTTGGATTTTTTTCTGATAATTTTGAAAGAGCCAGAGAGTAAGATGAAAGAAAAAGAAAAAAAAAAAAGGCATATGATCACTCACTACCTCTGAGTGAGGAATTTCAGTCATGTCACAGAAGCTGTAAATACGATGTTGACAAAAATGCCAGACATGACAAATCCAAGAAAGAAGATTGGTTGCAAAACTTCACTGGAGGCTGGGATAAGACCTCAATTCATATTAACCGTTATAGGAGGGCTTCTTCATAAAGCTCTACCATGTTACCGCTTTACTCAAAGCTAAATATAAAGATCCACAAATGCCCCCAAAGAACTTTTTCATACGATTTAAACAAAGGAGGTAGAGAGATAACATACAAATGTTCTAAAGGGAGATAGGAGCATTAGATTTCAAGTATTTATTGAATGAGTAAGCATAGGGTACACTCTTAAGAAGTCACTCTTGAACAGTTGCAAGCTGATGAATTAATTGAATTAATTAAAAAGTAAAACCAAATCAAACATTTAAATCCACACACATGACAACACATGTATACACACATACATACACACTTGACTCAAAGTTCTATTAGGTTGTTTTAAATTAGAAAACCTTAACTAATCAATCTATGTCAATCAGATAACAAAAGAGATATAAAAGAAACTGATTTTATGCATCTGATATCAGAGATAGATTGAGCAGCAAATAATCACCTAGGCATTGGCATTACTGACAGGTTTCGGAATATCAAAAACATGAGGCCTCAAACCAAGTACAAATATGAAAACTTTGGAATACAAGTTTCTCACATATTAGAATCATTTGTTTCATGTTGAATAGAGAGTTTCAACACAGCCTGACATGATTCTTTTTTAAGATAAGAGAAGCAAAGCAGAGTTTCTCTAACTGAAATGTGCCAGAGAACCACCTGGGAGTTTTTTAAAATTGCAGATTCCTGGGTCACACCAAGAGAGACTGGGATTCAGTGAACCTCAAGTATGGCTTGGGACTTTCATCTTTCACCAGGTCCTCAGATGGTTCAGGACCATATTCTGAGAAATACTGACCAGTGGCCACCATAAAACCAATGGGAAATATTACATTAGCCATTTTCTTGTTTACTTGTTTCTTGTTTAATCAAAACTGATTAATCAGAACTTCACATGTGCCAAATACTGTACCAGGGATATAGAAAAAAATATACATAGTTCCTGCCCTCAAGAGATTCAGAGTTGAGTGGAGATTAAGTCTCAGAGGGAAGTTGTTATCTCTTATCCTATATTAATATCAAAACAAATTAGTTTAAGGACAGACACATCATTCTATAATCAAATTTATTATATAAAAAAGCCTAGGGAAGGGTAAAAGTAATGTTATTTGGAATAAAGCAATTAAATATGAACATTAGATGATATAACCTATAATCTACACCCATCATCTAGTATAGTAATTTTTCCAAAATAAACTTAATAGCTCAGAGTTTAATTTATATGGTTATTTAGACAAGAACCTGATTTCAAAATGCTTGAGATGTATCACATATCTTTGAATCCTTTTTTAAGTGTGAAACTGAATGTGTTGCCTGAAATGGGAAATGAGACCACTAGATCTACCACCAACTATAGGAAATTAGTGCCTATATCCTATACAGTAGAGGTTTGGACTAACCTAGATAGAGTCTGATCATCCAGTTAGTTTTGAAAGATACTAAGTTATTGTGCAGGTAGGCTTTAAGCCTCTTCATAGTTTCATAATAGAAGTATTATTATCTTTTGGGACTATGGAACCCATGGCACAGATGGTTTTAAATAATCTTAAGGATGCACTGAAAATTTGTTGCAAAAGTAGGTAGGAAGTGAATTTCTACTCCTGTGTATTCTTCATTAAGAGTTTGTGATATAGTGTCCTTTCTGTTTTCTCTTGATCATGTTTCCTGGGGGAGGTGGGAATGACTATGATAGATGTCTGTGAAAAAATGAATATTGATATATATTATGTAAGATTCAATGAAAGTTGTGAATTCACCAGATGCTTGGAAAGTCAGATTCTCTGTTATTCATTTCCTTGGCCACTTGTATGTTTTCCAAGAAGCAGTTACAGAAGCAAGTGAAAGGACCTAGTATGAGTGTGTGTGCATGTGTATTTGTGTGTGTGTGTGTGTGTGTGTGTGTGAACTCTAACTTGTTAAATAAGAAATGTGTGAGCAACTTTCAAATCTTCCTTTAACTGAATGATGAGCTTAGATTTTATAGGAAATCAAATTGGAAGCTGGAAAAAAACCTGGATCTTTACTTCTAAGCAAGCTGGTCTCTAGGCAATCATTTTTACCAGAACTAGGTCCTAACTATTTAAGTTTGCTTAGCAACACATTTTCTTGGTTCTCAAAGCAGAGGGAAGTGAATGGAGGTTTAATTAACCACAGGCCTAATGGCTATATCAGTTTCTTTTGTAAGTTAAAGATTGTCTTTGCATATTCATAAGGGGGTGTCTAAGCATCTCTGCTGGAGCTGTCAAGTCCTCTAAACTATGTTGGATTAGTAAGTGTGTGGGAGGCCTCCTAATGGGTGGCCCTGGGGACATTTTTTACAATCAAAGAATTCAGATTGTACAGAATTTACTCACTGTAAAAGTTATTAGGCATAAAAGAAGGTTATATAATTTATTTTTCCTATAGATCTTTAAGGGCAGGACAGAAACTCACTGAATAGGTTGGAATTAATATAATCCTAAAGCTTTTGAAATTTATTACTAGAATGGGGGAGCCAAAGGAAAAGTAGAAAACGAGAAGAATGAAAGTCAATTCAATTATCTCAGTGGCTATGGGTGGGGGATAATATATAAATTGGATATTGTATGGAATGAAGGATAAATTTTGTATTTCAGTATAATTTATATTTTCCTAATAACATACCTGTTAAAATATATGTATATACTAGAGTCATCTGATTTAGAAAAATATAAGGCTTATATTATTTATACCAGAGCCAACCAATTGCTAAAGATAGTTTTATTTTATTTATATACAATTTTCTTTTAAAGTTATTTTGAAATGTTATATATTATTTTATTCTCCAAACAGGCTTAACTTAATGATCATCCTGCCTTAGAATTGTTGGTAACATTAAGATTAGAATTCAACATTTTCTCCACTAAACCACATTGCTTCCTTCTGAATGCTTCTAATCTTGGCATTGTCTAATTCTACAGTTTTATAAAAGCATTAATATGTCACAGAGTATTTCATCCTAGAGACTTGAATCTAGACGGGTGATCACGGCTACCTGTCTGAGAAAATCAGAAATAGACTTCCAACCTACTTGTTCTACTCCGGCCTACATTTCACAAAACCTAAAGTGAAGGGGACATGTTCACAAATATTTTGCAAGAGACAAATATGAATGTAAGATTTAGATTCTTGCAGTAACTTAAAAGAGTTTCTACTCAAGATGCAGATTTAGCTTAATGCGTACACACAATGAGTAGTAAAGTCTTTTCAGAGTTGACTTTTCCTGTGAGCTCCTAGAGATCATTTTTCGATCCCTAAAATCAGCTTACAAGAACCTTCAAACAAATATATGCTGCATTATTCTCATTATTCAATTATGACAATCTTTCCTCCAGCATTTTAATTAACACTCATTTACTGAGATTTAAACTGCCATTTTAGTTGAACTCAAAGGAGTGCCCCAGGGACATGCATTCCACAAGATAATAAAAGCACCATATAATTCTGATGCTTCAACAATTTAGACTGGAGCCAAGATGAGGCTTCTGTCAGCCATTTCTGATGGGACTTAATTATTACAGTTTAAGAGGGGGAGTATTATCATTCTACCTGAAAATTTGAAGCCAATTCATGTTGGATCAAGGAAATCTGATCATTGAGTCCTGCTAGATGTTATTAAACAGAAAAGTTAAAAGAAAGGATCAACATGTTAGTGTTAGACAATTGACTTCCAACTCTATTTTTTCCCTATGACTGCTGTGCTTTCTAGATAAGGATCAGCTTTGTTTTCCTAGAGGTGCAATGGGTATGCAATGACTGGTCATCACAGTGGGATGTGATTGTGGCCTCAGTTGCTTTCTGTTTCTTCTCTCATCTCTTCGGATACATCTCTTTATCTTGGCATCTAGACTATAAATATTTCAAGTCTGAATGTGGCTGGAAACTCTGTCTATAGGACAGAGAAGCACTGTAGAAATTCTCATTGTTTTGACTAAAAAATGTCACTTCATTCATTTTTGGAAGTTCAAGGTAGACTCAGTGGAGTTTTTAAAAATCTACTTGAGATGTAGTTTGCCTTACAGATGTTCATGGTTTCTGTTCTATCAGCCAAACACTTCATTAGTTTTGAAAAGCCGAATGATCTTAATCGATTAAAATGAATGTAACCCACAGGACCACAATCAAAAGATATAAATTGCAAGTTACAAGATAAACAAATTTTGTGGATGTACGGCATAAAGACTAACATTAACACTACTGTATTTTATATTTGAAAATTGATAAGAGGGTAGATCTTAAAAATTCTCATACACATAACAATTTATAACCATATGAGAAGATTAATGAAACTGAAAAATAAAAAACACAGGCCCACAGGACTGCAGAAGAGACATGACCTTAACTATTCAATAGTGTCCGGTGTCCCCAATTTACAACTGGGAAGACTAAGGGTCAGATAAACAAGTTGACTTTCCCAGGACAAAAAAAACTTAATTTGTGGGTAATGAAAACTAGTACTCAAGGATCCTGGTTTTTACATTTTTTTTTTTCTCTGTATCTATGAGATACTATACTGTAGCGGGAAGACTGGGAACTCAGGAGTCCAAATGTCTGGGTATGAATTCCAGCTCTATAATTTTCTACTGAATGACTTTAGGAAATTGTCTTAAGTTTTATGATAGTACTTATCTCAGTGTCCAACATATATTAAGAGCTCAAAAATATTATCTGCTGTCATTACCATATGTCCCTGTTTTCCATGAATCCTTATAGCTACAACAGAGTCAGAAGCAGACACTTATGTTTTGTTTGCTTGTACCCTATTCCTTATCCTCCACCATGCTTTGTACCAGCACTTTGTGGTTTGTATCAAAACCCACAAAAACCAGGCAAGGAAAGTAATATAAATCCATCTTTAAGGTGAAAAAGATAAGCACAGAGAAATAATTTGTTTAAGGTCCTATAGCCAACAAATCAGGATTCTCTTTGATTAGAAAGTCTAGACAACTTCTTGTGTATTGATTATCACTTACAGTTCTAAGTCCAGACCTTTCAGATGTTGGCTACTGTCTCGGAGTTTTGTTTTTCTTGTGAGGTGCGGGCAGAGGGTGGTTGCCAAAAAGGTAGTGTGCATCTTTCCAAAACATGTTTCAGAAGTACACTCAACTGTTTTCTCATAAGATAGCTCTTCCCCTTTAAGCACTAAAGATTAATCTTTTCTAATCTCAGCTTTGCAAAAAATCAGAGAGGTGGAGAAGGAAGTTTAGAAGTACTATAAGAAGGTGAATTTCTAATGTAAGTTAGAGTATTCTTTACTTTTTGTTTTTGTTTTTCAAAATTGCATCTGGCTTAAACAAGACGGAACAAATAAAAAATCTTCATTGAAAAATAGGCAATAACAATTTGATAGAGAAAAAAGTAAGAAAATTTATATTTTCCTCTCACAAAATTCTTTAGCAATGTTTGCTCTGCTTTCATTAATAGTCTGCCATATTAATCTTCCCCACAAAGACATAAGCTGGAGTCCAGAGGTCTTACAAGAGTTTTGTTAAATTCTTGTTTCCATTTAGTTCAAGTGATTTCTCTTACTCTTTTTTTAAATTAAATTTATTGGGGTAACATATAATTTTCAGATGTACATTATCATTTGACATCTGTATATTCTATTGTGTGTTCACCACCCAAAGTCCAGTTTCCTTCAGCTACTGTATATTTTGATCACCTTTACTCACTTCACTCTCCCCCTTCCCCACCTGTATTTACCCCCTTTACCTTGTTTACCTTTCCCCTCCTTCTCCACCCCACTAGTAACCACTACTCTATAGTCCTCTAGTAACAACTAGTCTATAGTCCATGTCCATGAGTCTCTGTTTGTTTGTCCTGCTCATTTGTTGCTTTTAGGTTTATATCCCACATATAAGTGATATCATGTGATTTCCAACTTTTTCTTTCTGCCTTATTGCGCTTAGCATGCTTATCTCAAATTCCATCCATGTTGTTGCAAATGGCAGTATTTCATCTCTTCTTATGGCTGAGTAATATTTCACTGTATATATGTACCACAGCTTCTTTAGCCAATCATCTATAGTAGAATACTTTGGTTGCTTCCATGTTCTGGTACTGTGATTAATGCTGCTATGAACATCGGTGTGCAAATATCTTTTTGGTTATGGGTTTTCAAGTCTTGGAGTAGATACCCAGTAGAGGGATTGCTGGATCATATGGTAGATCAATCCTTAATTTTTGAGGAACCTCCATACTGTTTTCCATAGTAGTTGTACCAATTTACAGTTCCACCAGCAATGTATGAGGGTTCCTATTTCTCCACATCATCTCCAATGTTTGTTATTGCTTGCCCTGTTGATTATAGCCATTCTAACAGGTGTGAGATCTCATTGTGGTTTTGATTTGCATTTCCCTAATAGTTAGCAATGTTGAGCATCTTTTCATATGTTTGTTGGCCTTTTGTATGTCCTCTGGGGAGAAGTGTCTGTTCAGGTCCTCTGCCCAGTTTTTAATTGGATCATTTGTTTTTGTTGTTGTTGTTGTCATTAGTAACATATATGTTCTCTGAATATTTTGGATATTAGGCCCTAATTGAAGGTGTTGCTTGCAAATATATTTTCCCATTTAGATGGTTATCTCTTTACCTTGTTGATGGTGTCTTTTGCTGAGCAGAAGCTTTTTAGCTTGATGTAGTCCCATTCATTTATTTTTGCTTTTACTTCCCTTGCCTTTGAGGTCAAATTCATAAAATCCTCTTTAAGTCCAAGGTCCTTGAGTTTCATTCCTATGTTTTCTTCTATGCATTTTATTGTTTCAGGACTAATATTCAAGTCCTTAATCTATTTTGAATTAATTTTGGTGGATGGTGATACACAACAGTCTAATTTCATTCTTTTGCAGGTGGCTTTCCAGTTTTCCAAACATCATTTATAAAAGAGTCTTTTCTTTCTCCACTGTATGTTTTTGGCTTTTTTGTCAAAAATTATTTGCCCATATAAATATGGGTTTACTTCCGGATTCTCAATCTGTGTGTCTGTTTTCCTGCCAATACCAGGCTGTTTTGATTATTGCCGCTTTGTAGTATAATTTGAAGGCTGGCAGAGTGATACCTCCAGCCTTGTTCTTTTTTCGCAGGATGGCCTTGGCAATTTGGGGTCTTTTGTGCTTCCATACAGATCTGATGATTTTTCGTTTTATTTTTTTAAAAAAATGTTAATGGTATTTTAATGGACATTGCATAAAATCTGTATAATGCTTTAGGTAATGTGGTCATTTTAAATATGTTGATTCTTCCAATCCAAGAAGATGGAATATCTTTCCATTTCTTTGTATCTTCTTCAATTTCTCATAATAGGGTCTTACATTTTTCATCGTATAGGTCCTTCACATGTTTTGTTAGATTTATTCCTAGGTATTTTATTCTTTTTGTTGCAACTGCAAAAGGAATTATTTTTTCAACTTTATTTTTCTGACACTTTGTTGTTAGAGTGTAGGAATGCTATGGATTTTTTAACATTAATTTTGTATCCAGAGCCTTTACTGTATTTGCTTATTGTTTCTAGTAGTGTTCTTGCGGAGTCTTTAGGGTTTTTTTTTTTATATATATAGGGAATCATGTTACCAGCAAATAGTGACAGTTTGACTTTTTTGTTTCTTATTTGGATGCCTTTTATATCTTTTTCTTGTCTGATTGAACTCGCTAGGACCTCCAATGTTATATTGAATAAGCGTGGCGATAGTGGACAGCCTTGCCTTGTTCCTGATCTTAGAGGGAAGGTTTTTGGTTTTTAACCATTAAGTATAATGTTGGCTGAGGGTTTGTCATAGATAGCCTTTATTATATTAAGGTATTTTCTTTCTATACTGATTTTGTGAAGTGTTTTGATCATAAATGGGCACTGTATCTTGTTGAAGACTTTTTCTGCATCTATTGATATGATCATATGATTCTTATTTTTTAATTTGTTTATGTGATGTATCACATTAATCAATTTGTGTACGTTGGACCATCCTTGTGCCCCTGGGATGAAGCCCACTTAATTGTGCTGTATAGTCTTTCTAATATGTTAACGTATTTGGTTTGCTAGTATCTTATTTCTGTTTTTTTGGGTGTGTGTTCATGAGAGATATTGGTCTATAGTTTTCTTTTTGTGTGTGTTATCCTTACTAGGCTTTGGTATCAAAGTAATATTGGTCTCATAAAATGAGTTGGGAAGTATTGCCTCCTCCTCGATTTTTTTAGAAGAATTTGAGGAGAATAGGTATTAAATTTTCTTTGGATGTTACGTAGAATTCCCTGGTGAAGCCATCTGGTCTTGGACTTTTAATTTTGGTAGATTTTTGATGATTGTTTCAATTTCCATACTGCTGATCAGTCTATTTAGATTTTCCAGTTCTTCTTGATTCAGTCTAGAAAAGTTGTATTTTTCTAAGTACTGGTCCATTTCTTCTAGGTTATTAAATTTAGTGTTATATACTTTTTCATAGTATTCTTGTACAATCCTTTGTATTTCTGCAATATCAGTTGTAATTTCCCCTCTTTCATCCCTGATTTTGTTTATTTGTGTTCGTTCTCTTTTTTCTTTAGTGAGTCTAGCCGGAGGTTTGACAATTTTATTAACTTTCTCAAAGAACCAGCTCTTTGTTGCATTTATTTTTTCTTTTGTTCTTTTGTTTTCAATTTCATTTATTTCTGCTCTAATTTTGATGATTTCTTTACTTCTGATGACTTTAGGCTTCATTTGTTCTTCCTTTTCTAGTTTTTTTTTTTAAGACGGAGTGTTAGGTTATTTATTTGGGCTTGTTCTTGTTTTTGGAGGTAGGCTTATAACAATATGAACTTTCCTCTTATGACCGTGTTTGCCGTGTCCCAAAAGTTTTGATATGTTGTACTCTCATTATCATTTGTTTCTAGGTATCTCTTGCTCTCTGTTTTTATTTCTTCTCTGATCCAGTTATTTTTCAGTAGCATGTTGTTTAATCTCCATGTATTTGTGGTTCTTCCTGCTTTTTTTTTGTAGTTGATCTCTAGTTTCAAAGCATTATGATTAGAAAGTATAGTTGGTATGATTTCCACCCTCTTATATTTATTGAGGCTATCTCTGTGTCCCAGTATGTGGTTGATTCTTGAGAATGTTTCATATGCACTAGAGAAGAATATATAAGCAGCTCTTTTGGGATAGAAGGCTCTGTAAATGTCAATTATGTCCAGTTGGACTAAAGTGTCATTTAAGGATGTTATTTCCTTATTGATTTTCTGTTCAGATGATCTGTCCATATCTGACAGTGGGGTATTTAGGTCCCCTACTATGATGGTGTTTTGGTCTGTTTCTCCCATTAGTTCTGTTAGTAATTACTTTACATATTTCGAGGCTCCCTGACTGGGAGCATAGATATTAATAAGTGTTATTTTTTCTTGGTGCATGATTTCCTTTATCATTATGATGTTTCCCTCAGTATCTTTCTTT
The DNA here is from genome assembly GCF_014176215.1 of Rousettus aegyptiacus. Classification (NCBI taxonomy): domain Eukaryota; kingdom Metazoa; phylum Chordata; class Mammalia; order Chiroptera; family Pteropodidae; genus Rousettus; species Rousettus aegyptiacus. The sequence goes on along the minus strand of NW_023416308.1, from coordinate 38,517,713 downwards.
ATCTTTTTTATTTTGAAATCTGTTTCATCTGATATTAGTACTGCTACTTCCGCTTTTCTCTGAATGCCATTTGCTTGAAATATCGTTTTCCATCCTTTCACTTTGAGTTTACATTTCTCTTTGGAGCTGAGATGTGTCTCCTGGAAGCAGCATATGGTTGGGTTTTGTTTTTTGATCCATTCTTCAACGCTGTGCCTTTTTTATTGGTGAGTTAAGTCCATTTACACTTAGGGTGATTATTGAAATATGAGGTCTTTTTGTAGTCATTTTATCTTTTGCTTTCTGGTAGCTCGCTGTTTCCATTGCTTCCTTGTCCTTGTGTTTCTGTTCTCTTTATTTTGGTTGGCTTTTGTGGGTTTTGCCTCTGGTTCTTCTTGTTTCATGTTATATATTTCAGTTCTGAATCTTTGGTGTGTGGTTACCATTATGAATAAGTAAAGGATAATTATATATATACATATATATATGTATATATATATATATATATATATATATAGTAATTTATTTTCTTCTGTGCATGACTTATTTCCATTCCCCTTTGCGAATCTGGATCTTTGAATCCTCCCCTTCAGTCATTGTTCTCTCAATTTGTCCTTATGTATGCGGAACATTCATTACAATCTTATTGTAATAATTCACTTATTATTTGAGCTATAATTCCCTGCTCTTAATAAAGGTTGCACTCCTCTGCTTCTATTTGCCTCATTATGTATTTTTTTTGTTGTTGTTATTTCGTTTTAGGTGAGCTGACCCCTTTCAGTATTTCCTGTAGTGCAGGCCTTGTAGTGGAGGATTCCTTCAATTTTTGTATGTCTGAAAAGGTCTTAATTTCTCTTTCATATCTAAAAGAGGGCTTAGCTGAATACATTATTCTAGGCTAGTAGTTCCTTTCACTTAATAGTTTAAATATTTGATTCCATTCCTTTCTGGTTTGTAAAGTCTATGCTGAGAAGTCTGATGATAATCTAATGGGTTTTCCTTCATACGTTACCATTTTCCTCTCCCTGGCTACCTTGAGAATTCTATTTTTGTTGTTGTTTTTTGATAACTTTAATATAATGTGTCTTGGTGAAGGCCTTTTTAGGGTATTCTGTTGACTTCTTGAATTCCAAGCTCCATCTTATTCCTGAGATTTGGGAAATTCTCATCCACTATTTATCTGAAAATGCTTTCTAGGCCCTGCTCCTTTTCCTTGACTTCGATAATGCCCATTATTCTTATGTTTCCTCTCTTGATGGTATCAGCTAGTTCTTGTATTTCTCTTTCATTATTTTTCATTCTTCGGTTTCTCTCTTCTTTTTTCTGATTTATTTCTAGATTTCTGTCCTTGATATCACTGATCCCTTCCTCCGTCTGGTCGCCTCTATTTCCCAAGCTTGCTATCTCATTTTTCAACTCTTGCAGTGTGTTCTTCATCTCTAGAATATCTATTCTGTTCTTCTTGAGGGTTTCGATCTCCTTTCTCTGCTTATCTAGTTGTTATTTCAACTCCTGAAACTATTGATATGATTTGTTTTGGATCTCACCGAGTTTTTTCAGAAGTACCATCCTTAAGTCTCTGTCATTTAGGTTGCATATTTCTCTGTCTGTAAGCTTATTTTCTGGAGATTTTTCTCTTTCTTTCTGTAATGCCTTGTCACTTTGGTTTTTCATGGTGTTTAATGGACTATTTTCCCATCTGGGTATTAATGGAAGTGTACTCTGTTGTTTTTTCCCAGAAAGACGATTTATTAAATAAAGGTGTCTCTTTGCTGCTGCAAAGAAGGCATTTTTCTTTTTGCTTTAAGTAGGTGAAGCCTAAGCCTCTTAGATCCCTAGCAGGTTTGGTAGCTTTTGCTCAGATTCCCCTGGGCTCCACAGTAATTGCTCGGGAGAGTATGGGGGGAGGGGCCCTCTGTGTCAGGGATTGGGGGCTGCAGCTCAGCCTTGGTTTTGCTACCTCTGCCAGCAAAAGTCAACTGTTGTTCCTCTGCACTCCTGCCCTGCTTCTCTGCTTTCTGCCCTGATGACTATTCCCTGCAGCCTGCAGGCCACAGCTTACAGCTTTCCAAGGTAGAGCTGTTCAGGGAACTTGCTGCAGGAACTTGCGCCCCTTCTCCCCTCCTCCTCCTACAGAGAGCTCCAAAGGCTTCCAGAGTTAGCTTCAGTCTCAGCAGTGTTTGCGCAGATTTCCTGGGGCTCTGTGGTGATCTGTCTCAGAAGGTATAAGGGGAGGGGTCCTCTGGGTTGGGGGTTGAGGGATGTGGTGCAGCCATGGTTTTATAACCGGGTCAGTAAAAATCAGCTATTTTTTCTCCGTGGTCTTGCTTCTCCACTTTCTGCCCTGATGGCTGGGCCCTCCTGTTGGCTGGACTGCGTACAAGCCCCTGCAACTTCCAGAAAGTGTTGTTTAGGAAAGTTCCCGTGCCTTCACCCCTCCCCCTCCTCCTACAGGGAGCTCCTACAGCTGAGAGAAGCAGCTTTTCACTAGAAGTCCAGTCCACCGCCCGTCACCTGGGGTTCTGACCTGTGGTAGCTCTTATGTGCAGATCTCACACTGCTGGTGCACAGGTTTGGTGTTTTGTTGTTGTTGTTGTTGCTGCTGAGTTTTAGATGTTCAGCTTATTGTTTCAAGAGGAGAGATCTAGGGACGTCTCACTCAGCCATGTTTCCACCAAATCTCCAGATCAGTGGCCTGAGTGGTGGGGACTGCAGACCAGTCCTAAGTAGCAGCTAAGTGCTCTAGGTTTCAGCAGGGTATCACTACATAGGCACAAAGGGCACAACTAGGACTTCAGACCCATCAGTGACCTCTGGTTGAGTAGCAGTCAGTTCTGGAGCCAGAGCAGTTCAGTCACCCTAAAAATCTTCGTTGGGCACAGCGGCCTACTCTTCCTTTTCAATCACTTCAGGGTCTCTGTGGAAGTGGAGATCAGGTGGGAAGTTCTCTTACTCTTGTATGTGATTTTAAATTTTCTTGGCAAAACAAAAGGGGAAAAAAACATTCTGAACACACACATGAGCATCTCTCCCACTTATATTGATTTGAAAAAAAGGAACTTTTGCTATATGTTTTCTTCAGATTTATAGATTTCTGATGTCTTCCCTGCAAATATTAAATTGCAGGAAGTAGCAAACCTGAAGCCAACTTCGAAGCAGGCATTGACTAGTTATACTGTTGAATATAGTAAAAATAACAGTCAATTTGTTAGTCAGCACTTACTTGTTCTAGGTGCTATAGAGGCATCAATGGATGACATAATGACACATTTTTACCTAGGAGTTACCTCTTAGTGAGAAGAAAAGCAGTTAACACAAAAATACTTCAAAGATTGGACAATAAGGTATAATTATACTGCATATTATATAGTAAGTTGTAGTTCACTAAATGCTTTTCTATGCATTATTTCACTTAATTCTCCCAAGGATTTTTACGGTGTTTGGTGAGTAGTAGGCACTGGGGTAGGAGACATTCTCTCTAGCTATTTCTCTCTTTTCAGTTCCATTCACTCTTGGTGGTGTATTGCCTTGAATCACCCTATTCCTATCATGAAGGTAAGAGTCCCCTCCTCTGTCCATGCTCTAGATTATCCTCTTGCCTCACTATTCTCTGTCTAGGTTAGCTCATTACTCCAATGGCTTTATATGCCATTGCTACAATAAAGCTCCCAGCATATATTCATCCCTAACCTCTTGTCGAGCTATATATTTATATATTTAACTATATAACTAACAATAGATGATGCCTTTAGTTAGATGCATCAAAGAAATATAAGTATTAAGATATTCGAAATGGAACTCTTGATTTTATCTTACTCCAAAATTTTTTCTCATTGCATCTGACCTTCATTCCCCCCAGTCTTACTTCCAATGAAAAAGAGTATCACCAGCAATTTACGAACTCAAACCAGAAACTTAGGAGTTAGCCTTAATTTTTGTCCTTCTATTATTCCCAGGATCCAGTCTATGCGCAAGTTCTGTTGAATTTACAACTACAAGGTTCCTCAAATTGTTTTCTTTTAAACTCCTTTTGCCACCATGCTAACCTACTTCTCTGGTGCCACTCTGCCCTTCCACAGGTAGTATCCGGATAAGCCATTCTACAGATAATATCTTGAAAGATCTTTTAAATACAAAAGAAAACAAACTTATGTTTTTCCCTTGCTTTAATGACTTCCATGTCTACTTAGAAAACACTTAAACTTCTTACCCTGCCTCAAACATCATATGAGATCTGGCTCCTGCCCATGTGCTTAACTTCCCAACCTCTTTCCAGGCTTCTATCTCCCTGGTCACAATTCCTCAGCCCTCCCTGGTCTTCTAATACTTTTTAGAACACTGTAAGCTCTTCTTCACCTAAGGAGTTTTTTGGTCGTTATTTTTTTTTCTCTTTCTGTCTCTTAGCCTTGTTGCTTCTTATTCTCTGTGCTTCGTTTTAAATTTAATCTTTACTGACCACTCCCTCTCCTTACTTTTTTCTTCAACACCACACATGATTTATTTTCTTCTTAAAACTTACTTGTGTCTAAAATTGTTTAAATCTGGAAATGGGATAGTCCATGTGTTTCACGCTAGTTTTCCAAATTTCTTTGCTTTGTGATTAGATAGTAAGCCATCTACAAGCCTTTTTATATCAATAGCTCCCATAATAACATCTTCTAGAATCCAGACTTACCCTGATTTCTAGCAAGGCTAACTGTTCTATTCAAGCCACACAGGACAAAATTTCTGCTTGCCAATCAAAACTTTTTATACTTTACTTAAGCTTCAGTCCCAGTGGTGGTTAATGGGTGGGTGGGTTTCAGAATAAGTGACAAAGAATATGGCTGGTGACTATCTATGATAAATGCGTTTTTTTCTAGTGATTTTAAATTAGCTGTTATTCATATCTCTTTTCTCTCTTTTTAATATAATGGAAAGACAACTCAGCTAGTTAAGTATTTGAGATAAAAAAGCACATTTGCTACCTCTCCGAGCATTTCATTCTGGTTTTGTTCTATAATAATTTTAAACCCACCAGAGGCAGCTTCTCAGAAAAAAAAATCATTTTGTATTTCTACTTGCTTTCTTTCCTTGCTTATAACATTATCATCCTTGTTAGGTGCCCACTTCCTACTAACCTTTGCTGGAAAGAAAATGAATAAGATAAGGATAAATAAGATAAAGGAGAAAGACATGAAAACAAGAGGGTGTTTGGATTGGAGTGCAGGACAGGCCATTATGAACAATCTTCCTTCCTGACTGTTTTAATCACCCCCAGTTTAGTTCAAGTGTAGCTTCCCTGTGTCTGTCATGAGCTGTGACTTTAGCTCATGGTATATAAATACATTAAAATTTAATACCACCGACATTATAATTGTGATTGGTACCACACACTAATTAAAGCCAGCCAATGTTAACTATATGAACACTACATGAAGGAGATTATACAGTGAATCTGATATGTGAGAGAGAAAGGTTAAGTAACTAGTAGAGAATTAGGGAGAACAAGAAATCTAAACTCTGCATAAGAAGCTCAATGTCTAAATATTAGCCATTGTCTGTTCTCTCATCCTTGTACTCTTAGGAGATGCTTCTGCTATGGTTTTGCTTCTGTAAAATAAGTCTAGATGCTGTGATTCAGCTGGGAGATGACATAAAAATAAATATTGAAAAGCTTCATTCCATAGGGAAGAAAACCAAGCCTAGAATAGGAGTCCAGTGAAAAACCCAAGTTTCACTCATATAATTTTTTCATACAATTAATTAAAGTGTGAAGCTTAGCAATGATCAATGAATTGATAATTAATATTAATTATTGACAACCAAGCAACTGTGGCTATGCCATGAAGTTTGTATCAACTCTACCAATAAATAGAAGCGGGGTTCATGTCATCTTTGTTGATTTCCCCCACCTCTCCTTAACCCCAACTGATCAAAATAAATGGCATCATCTCACTTGGTTTCTTAATTTGAAACCCTAAGGGTCATCCTTGATAATCTTTTCCCTCCCCCTACTTTCCCTTCCCCTTTTCCCTCCTCCTCCCACTCCCCCTCCCTGCCCTCCCCTCTCTTTCCTCACATTAAATGCATTTGAGGTTCTGTCTACCAACCTTCACTATAATCCTCATTTATCCTTTATCTGTCTCTACCATCACCTTAGTCCAAGATGGCATTCTCTCTCCTGGGCTACTGTGCAGGTCTCTTCACCAGCCTCATGCTCCCACTCATGACTTTTTAATGTAAATCAAGCATGCCTTTGCGCAAAGCCCTATAATGGTTTCTCATTTCATTTAGAGAAATTCTGGTCTCATTGTGTACCTCTTTCTACTTTGCCAAGTACACTACAACAACCCAAACTGTATTCTGTTCTTTGAATATCCTGTTTATTCCCTCCTTAAGCTTTTTATGCCAGTTGTTCTCTCTTGGATACTCTTCCATCAGATATTCTCCAGTCTGACTTCTCCTCATTATTCAGGGCTCACCCTTTCCTTTCCAACTACCCTCTTACACATTCCCTGTCATACACAGTCATTATCATATTATTCTGTTTTATTTTCTTTATGGCACTTACCACTCTCTGAAATTATTTTATTGGTTCTTGTTATTTTTGATACACTCTCTAGAATATAAGATACACATAAGCTATGACAATGTCTTATTACCCCTTTATTTTTCATGCATGGAAAAATTCTGTGTACGTGGAATAGCCTTGCTCAATAAATAGTCATTAAATAAATAAATGAATGAAGAGATGAAAATCATTATTACCATAGTAACTATAACATTTATGTGCTTACTGTGTGCCAGGCATATTATCTCAATTAATCTTCACAACAACTAAATGATAAACACATTACTATTGCCAATTTATAGATAAGAAACTAAAGCCCAGAAAGATTAGGATATTGTCTCCAAGGTCACAGGTAATGAAACCAGTCTGTTTGGCTTCTAAGTCTCTGCTTTTCCAATGTCACATTGTGGTTACATTAGATATTATGGCTTTGTGGGGCACAGGGAAGAGCTATTTCTTTGTTCTTTTATTTCGTCAGCTATTTATTAAGTACCAGTTATGTGCTAGGCACTATATGAGATGTTGGGATTATCATAATGAACAAAATAGAATCCTTGCTTTCGTTTAGCTTGTACTCCAATAGTTAGTTAATATTTGTAAGAGTTATTTGGATTGTATTAGTCTGTTAGAGCTGCCATAACAAAATACCACAACTGGGTTGCTTAAACAACAGAAATTTATTTTTTCACAATTCTAGAGGGTAGAAGTCAAAGATCAAGGTGCGGTAAGGTTGGATTCCTCTGAGGCCTCTTTCGCGGCTTGCAAATGGCTGACTGACTTTTTGCTATGTCCTCACATGACTTTTTCTCCGTGCACGCATATCTCTGGTATCTCTTCCTCTTCTTTTTTTTTTTCTTTTAAAGATTTTTATTAAAATATAGCCAACATACAATATTATACTAGTTTTAGGTGTATGACATTGTCTTTTAACATTTACATACCTAAAGAAGTGATAAGTACAGCAACCATAGTACCATACGCTATCACAATATTGATTATATTCCCTAAGCTGTAAATTACATCCACATGATTTATTTGTTTTATACTTGGAAATTTGAACCTCTTAACTCCCTTCACCTTCCTCTGTTTTAAATTTAAATTACAATTACCATTCAATATTATTTCATATTAGTTTCAGGTATGCAGCATAGTAGTTAGATATTTATATAATGTACAAAGTGACCCCCTCATTAGTTTAGTATCCACATGGCACTATACATAATTATTACAATATTATTGACTATACTCCCTATGCTATACTTTATATCCATGTGACTATTTTGTAACTACCAATGTTTACTTTTTCAATCTCTTCATCTTTTTCTCCCACCCTAAATTCCCCTCCCATCTGGCAACCATCAGCTTGTTCTCTGCACCTATGAGTCTGTTTCAGTTTTATTTGTTTATTTTGTTCTTTAAATTTCACACATGAGTGAGATTATATGGTATTTGTCCTTCTCTGTCGAACTTATTTCACTTAGCATAATACCCTCCACCTTCATCCATGTTGTTGCAAATGGTGAGATTTCACTCTTTTTTTTTTTATGGCCTAGTGATATTCCTTTGTATATATGTACAACATCTTCCTTATCTACTTATTTACTTATTACCTTAGGTTGCTTCTATATCTTGGCTATTGTGAATAATGCTGCAATGAACATAAAAGTGCATATATCTTTTTGAATCAGTTTTGAATCTCTTCAGATAAATACCCAGAAGTGGAATTGCTGGGTCATAAGGTAGTTTAATTTAAAAAATTTTGGGAACCTCCATATAATTTTCCATAGTGGCTGCACTAATTTGCAAACCCGCCAACACTATATAAGGGTTCCCTTTTTTCTACATCCTTGGCAATATTTGTTTGTTGATTTATTAATGATGGTAATTCTGACAGATGTGAGGTGATATCTCATTGTGGTTTTAATTTTAATTTTTCTGATGATTAGTGATGTTGAACATCTTTTTATTTGTCTATTGGCTATCCTTATATCCTCTTTGGAGAAACATCTATTTAGGTCCTCTGGTAATTTTTTAATTGGATTGTTAGATTTTTGGTGCTAAGTTGCATTGAGTCCTTTATAAATTTTGGACATTAACTCCTTATTAAATATATCACTGGTGAATATTTTCTCCCATTCAGTAAGTTATTATTCCATTTTGTTAATAGTTTCCTTTGATATGCAAAAATTTTTAGTTTGATTTAGTCCCATTTGTTTGTTTTTTCTTTTGATATATCAGAAAAATATATTACTAAGAGCAATGTCAGAAAGTTTACTGCCTATGTTTTTTTTCTAAGAGTTATGGTTTGGGGTCGGTCTTACATTGGTCTTAAGTCCATTTTGAGTTTATTCTTGTACAGTGCAAGAAGGTGGTCTAGCTTCATTTTTTTTTGCATGTATCTGCCCAATTTTCCTAACATCATTTATTAAAGTGACTGTCTTTACTCCATTGTATATTATTGCTTTCTTTGTCATAGATTAATTGACCATGTAGGTGTCAGTTTAATTCTGAGCTCTTTATTTTGTTCCATTGATCTATGTGTCTCTTTTGATGCCCATACCATGCTATTTAATCTCTATAGCCTTGCAGTAGTCTCTTCCTCTTCTTATAAGAACACCAGTCATAGTGGATTTGGGCTATTATGACTTTATCTAACCTTAATTACCTTTTTAAAGGCCCTGTCTTCAAATACAGTTACATTGAGGATTAGGGCTTCAATGTATGAATTTTAGGAGAACACAATTAAGTCCATGAAACTGATCATTTGACAATAAAAATTCCTTATTTGAAGACATGAATAAAATATAAATTTTCAACTGGATTAATATAACTATAATAGTATATATAATATATAAGTATTTATAGTATTATATAAATCCTAGATTAAACTCATTTCTGTAAATATAATGCCTATGTTATTTCAAAGTCCAAAACTATATTGTATTAAGAGGTGCGAAATTAGTTATTTATAAGAGAAAAAGACCTAATGAAATCTTATAAATAAGAAGGGCACTAGCACAGAAATGTTCACAACAACATAGGATAGCCAGAGAGAAATGAGTTTATCTTGAATATAGTCAAGGTTTTTTCTGTCTCCATTTCTTCATATGTGAGTGAGAGACTTATGTACATATTACATTTTCATATGCTATTTTCTCCTGGAAAAAAATGTATAAAGAAAGTTCTGAAATGATAGTGACTAAAGGCATGAGGCATGTTCAAACTGGATTTGAATAATCTCTCCCAAATGATTTTGAAGAATAGAGTTATCTAAGACTCGACCGTATTTCTGACCCTTTGCCTGAAATACCAGTATGGGTTACAAACATTGATGGAGGAGTACAATGGCCCAAATAATTTAAAAAACACACAAACAAGGATATCTTTATGTTTGGGTTTGAAAATTTTTTTTAATCCTTTCCCTATATTCAAAAAATTATTATTATTATTATTATTATTATTATTATTATTATCATTATATCAATTAAAGCCATAAAAACTGTAAAGTTCAGGACAGAGCATATTATTATTATTTTTTGTCTATCCACAGAATTTAGCATGAAGGCCCAAACAGGATAATGTTCAAGAAATATAAATTTTTTAAAGGCTAAACAACATAACAACTGCAAAAAATATTCCATGGTTATTAGAGAAACAACATGGGTAGTGGAGAGAATAGGTATAAATCTGACTGGATTCTTGTCCACACACTGCCTCTAAGTAGCTGTCAGAATTAAGAAATAGTCCTCCTACCCTCTGCCTAAAAGCTCTGAGTCTCAGTTTTCTCCTATGTAAAAATCAAACAGTAGGGCTGGTTCCAAGTTCTCTCTAAAATATCCTATTTTATGGTGATGGATGCTAATTACCAGCTGAATATTAGGTAGAGTTGCCAGATTTAGCAAATAAAAATACAGGTGTCTTATATTTTATATTGACCTTAATATTAGAAGGTACACTGAGAGAACCCTAAAGAATACAGAATCATCATGAATAATTTGTAGTGCATAATCTGCTGGTAGTTAATAGAGACCTGTGTGCTTATGTTAATTTTTGGACTTTGTAGTATTTCAAATTGATTTTTGAATTGGTGTAAACTGTTCTCTCACTGATGCAGCCCAGTATGTAGAACTTAGAAGAAGCCTGGTGGCTAAGCAGAACAAAAACAACCATAATTATCTTTCTCCTGTCCTGTAATTGTTCCCTAATGGGGCAAAAACCTGCTAGTAATGTTTCCTTGGCAAGGTTCTGCTGGACTTGAGAAGACAACAATATTCTTATTATACCTCCGCCCTTTCATACTAAGCCCTACACTGACATTCTGAAAGAATTTTCATTGATTATTATGTACTTTCATGGAAGAAAATACATATGCCAGATTCTCTTGGATGTTGAACCAAATTCAACTTCAGCCTGGTCACATTCTCACAGGATGAGGAAGAAAGGAGCTCCTGGGTCAGTGAAAATCATCTTCTTGAAGACCTTTAGAAATTTTCTGTGTGGCAAGAAATCTTTATAAAAATCAGAAATTTGTTTGTTTCCTATACCAGAATAGTGCTGTCCTTCTAGCATTTTTAGAACTGACTTCTCATGGTTCAGGTCAGACACAGTAAATAAATTAGGTAGCCAAGTTATCCAACACCATAGCCAGGAAAATGTGAATAAAGTATAATGAAATGAAGAATGTAGGTTATAGGTTTTGGGGTCATAAATACAGGTTAGAAGCTTCATACCAATTGCTTCTATCCTTTGACACGTTTCCATTTTGAAGTTACGTAGATTTAATTACACAGCTCTTTTTTCCATCTTTGCTTCTTTGCGACATTACATAAGATATTTTAGGAACAGGGAAAGGTTAATGGGCCTATGATGGGGCCTAGAATTAACTTACTTAATTAAGCCTCCAGAAGACATCTTTTCAATTATTTTAATGAACTGTCTTGGTTAAAAAACAAAACAAAACAAAACAAAAAACCCAAACTTCTGCAGTTTTGTGCATATCTTGCTTGTGTAAGACCTGCACAATCTGTCATGTGATTAAAACTTTGTCCTAGATGATGTCCCTAATCTATGTAACTGCTGTCATCTATAGGAGGGCCAAAGTTGATCAGCAATAAGAAGAAAAATATGATCAATGTTGTGACTTTGGATAATTCATCTTTGTGGATTTGAGCACTTATCCTCCAGGCATCAATTTATTTTATAAAGTAGATAAATATGTCCCTCTTCTATTTATGCTCATCATATGTTTGTAAATTAAATTTAAATTTAAATGTAACAGTGGACTACAATAAAAAAAACCCTGTGGTGAATTTACTCTAAAACTCATATTTATACATTTAACGTATCTCTTGTTATTTAAAAATTTTAATTTGTGTTTCTTTTAGGTGAGGTATAGCTATACTATACATTAATTTCTCCCCTGTTTCTTCAAATTTGATCTCTTCGAAGATCAATCATTATTAATGAGATTTTGTAGAGACAATTTCAGTATGATCAGAATTCTCCTATACTTAAGAACACTCCTGTATTCCTAATTTTTTTTGGTTGAGTTTATTAGTATCTCATTTCATTTCCTGATATTATTGAAGCAGAATATATATGCTATTAGTGTGTTTTTGCTCTTTCAAGATAATAATTCTAGTGATATTTCCTAATCAATAATATTTATCAGAATCTCTTTTTTAAATTTTATACACATACACACACATACACACACACACACACACACACACACACACACACACATACACACACACTGGCAGATTCTGATTTAAAGATATGGAGTAGCACAGTGAAATCTAATCTGTGTTTCTCAAAGTTCCAAAGAGAATATTGTTATGCACCCCTATGCATGTGTGTCCAGAAATGCAGTCTGCTTTAGAAATCAAAGTCCAGGGCGGTGGAAGCCTTCCATTCTCTCTTCTCCAAGTCTTGTCTCCTATTTGATCACAAAACTGTCTGGAAAAGGGAATTGTTGCTAAACAGCTTCTTGTGACATTGACCTCAGCACTGAGCATGAAATAGAGAGCTGCTTTTATCTTAATTATGCAAATATGAGAGTAAATGGATGTGCAGTCCATTGAAAAGTCTTGCTAGGGACAAAGTCCAGAATCTGTTCAGGTGTTTTTACAGGTTTTCTCTCTCAGGTAATAGAGCAGTCATGGTTTATTTCTTACTTTAGTTTGTTAATGGACGTTCTGTATTTTGTTACAAAGAGAGTGTTGGAGCCTAGATAGATGTCTTGGAGAATGCCTGCAAAATTATGCATTCTTAAAAAAATACCTTGCCTTTTCTCTTTCTCTAATTCAGATATTATATAATGTGAATGTCTATCACAATTGGCATTTTATTCATGTTATATACTCTGAGTTTAGTTCTTTCTATCAGAATTAAATATCTATATTAATAAATAGAGTAGAAAATAAATGACCCGTGGCTGTTCTTTTGCTCTCTTGTTCAGAATAGTGATGAAATGAGCAGATTAATCTGTAATAGAATGGGTCAGTCTTTCTATAAAGACTGCTCCAAGAGTCCCTACGGAAAAAAAATGGAGGTGATAAAATTGCTTTCTTAACTTTCTTAGACTGAAAGCCCCTGGAAGCCAGGGTTTGATTGTGCCTTAGGCTATAATTTTGTTGCTCATTAGATGTCGCAGGTGGTTACGTGTTTAATAAATGATTTGAGATAGATCATTTCCTTGAGTTAACCTGAGTAATATTCACTATTAACATCAATTCGAGTCCTTAGTATCTATTATTGAAGAATCTCAAAGATTAGTCCACTGAAAATATTTCCAATAGATCTGTGGTTGCTGTGTATTTTTCAAAATTCTCAGGTATAACATGATAGCTATTTTATACAGTGACTATACTCATTTAATTATTTAACTCTTCAAAAATTCATTGAGTGACTATTATATGTTGACAGTAGTACTTGTTACTCAAGGTACAAAAGAAGAATGTGACATGGTCCCTGGCTTAATGGCCTCATAGACTAACGCAAGAACAAAGAAAAGTGGACAAACACTACAGTTCAGTGAAAATACTGTCATTAGAGCAAATATGTAGTGCCACCATGCTCTAAGGATGATCAGCTCTATCTTGATGACAGAGCTATGATCAAGAAGAGCTCCACTGAGGTGATAAATAAAGTACATGATCTTAAAAGATAAGAAGAGGTCGATCTGACAGAGAAAAAAAAAGAGTATTCCAAGGAAGAAGGCAGGTTGGCAAAAGGGAGAGGCTTGGAACCTATGCATTAAAAGGATGGTGTGAAAGGAAGAAAGTGGGAAAAATAGTATTGGACAGGTAGAAAAGGGACTATCACTAATAACCTTGCATGAAAAATTTGAAAGTATTGCCTTTATTAGAAATCATTAGAGGAATTTTCACAAAAAATAATATGATCAGATTTGTGTTTGAGAATATTCTTTCTGATGACAATTTGAAGAATGCAATGGAAAAAAGCAAAATACTACACAGGGAGACCAGATATACAGTTGAGATACTAGTTAAATTTTCATTTTATAGACGATAAGGACCTGAGCTGAAAAAAAAGACAGTAGGAATAGAAGGAAGAACTTGAATTAAGAAATCATTTAGGAGGTAAAATCAAAAGGACTTGGTGGCCATTGGCATGTCTAGCAATGAAAGAGAGGTAGTAAATATAATGCCAAATATATTTACTATTGATTATCACAGTCCACAATGCATATTCTTCCTTCAAATCCCTACTGGTGATCTAAAACAAATTCTGCTCCAGCGGTCCTTACAGAAAAAAAAATGGAGGTGAGAAAACTGCTGGAGGAAAACACATACACACACAAGCCAAATAACCAACCAAACAAACAAAAAAACCCCACATATTTAGGTAAGTTTTGGATTTTATTTGGATCCTTTCTTTCTCTATTTAAATGACCAGAAAATCCAAGGCAAGATGTTAACTGAAATTTTATAGATGGAGCTAACGTTAGAGAGTCATAGTCTTAATGTCTAGATCAGTGTTTCTCACATTTCATATACATGCAAATCACCTGGAGGTGTTGCTAACATGCAGATTCTGTGGCAGTAGGTCTGATGTGGGGTTTAGGATTCCTCTTATTGAACAAAGCTCCCCAGCGATGCCTATGCGCTTGACCACAATTTGAGTACGAGTCTCTAGATTGTTTCACAAAAAGGGAAATACAACTTGTTTGTACAACAAAATGACCACAACCAGATTGCAGCAATAAGGGGAAACAACACAAATCTGCTGTTGCTATTCTAGATCTTTCAAATCTTGTCTGGGAGGGGCCTCTTTGGAATGGTGACTGTCCCAAGAAGAGAGCTGGTAAAGTCATATACAGTCAGATATAGTCTGAACCAATATGTCATCATGGTATTCCACAAAGAATTTTCCCATAATGTTGTTTCTGGCATGTCTCAGGGAGTAATCAAGTCTTGACTCAAACCTCAAAGTGCCTCCAAATTATGGATTCCATAATAGTCCCACCTAACCAAAATGGGATAGAGTAAGTTTTGTTAACCCTGCAATGAAATTGAAGAATATTTTGAGTTAAGAGCTATAAAAAGTTCTTTGTAGCAATTGCAATATTTGTGTATACTATTATTTCTCTAACCCTGATTTTCCCAAGATTGATTTCCTTCAGCAGGATGTACAGATATTCAAGTGCTGAAGTGCCTAGGTGCAATGTTTGATCAAAGTGGCTATTTATAGACAACAGAGCATTTTCCTTTGTGGGTTTTCCTTTGTGACATTGATAATAGTTCCTTGAAAACAGCAGACATACTTGTTGAATGACAGAATGACCGACCATTCAGTCATTTTTTCATTCCATGGAGTTGACCACATTACAAAGCTTTAGAGAACTGAAATAAAAATATGCTTCTCCTAATAACTATACTTTCATCTTGATTCATTCAGCCAGCTGGGGCTTCATATTTACCTTGCTTTGAAGACTAGTCTTCTTTTGTAAGAGGCTACAAACTGTCATTCTACTATTTTATTTCCTCAGTAGGATTCTCCTCTTTGGCTCTTTCCCCTGACTATAGGAAAATCATTCAGCACAGAGGCTACTGACAAAAAGGGACAATTTTGGTATAAATAGGAGTAAGTCATGATTAATTAATAGAAATTTGATTCTCAAAAACAGTGAAATCTAGGAAATTTTCATCCTGCTGAATATGATTCTTTATTAGATTGTGCCACAATATACAAGTGCACCAATTTTAGGTTGTTTTGATTTCTTTTCACATTATAAGCAAATACTTGATTGAAATTTGACATTGGAAGTTTGATAGATTTAACTCAGCTTCCCATGGGCTTGATAGCATCTCCAGAAAAATAGCATTATGTTCCTACCTTCCAGGAGATAGAGAATTGGCATTTTAAAGAATAGTGTATGAGAAAGATGATCAATAAAGTACAAAAATTATGGAATTATACATTCTAGAAAACCTGTTCAAGAACTCAAAGAATAAATGGGTCTAATTCATTTAGCTAAGAAAAATATAAGTAAGATAGCATAAGACAGAAGATATACTGGGAGAACACTGGGCTTTGCATTTTCTTGCCTGACCTTGAACTTCTTTGGAGCTTAGGATGCCGACCTATAGACTAAGGACAGGAGTATCTGCCTTTCATTTTCCAATTATTTTTAGATGTTTGTTAAGATAATAATGATGAGAGCATTATAATGTTAAAGGTCTTACAGATATACTATGACTTATTATGATTTGACGATGGCAGAAGCACAGACATTGAGACCACACATACCACATTGTTTGAATCTCAAACTCTGCCACTCATTAGAATACCTTAAAAAAGGCAGCTAACTTTTCTGAGTCAAAAAATTATGGCTTCACCTTTAAAATGGAGATAAGTTGTTGAGGTAAAAACAATTAAATATATAAAATATCATATTTTACACAGTAGATAGTTAATTCATAGTTCTCATTATCATCATAGGTAAGAAATAAAATAAAAAACCTTTTTCTAAGCATTCATTTATTCAACAGGTATTTGAGTGTTACTTGTACATTGGAAATTATATTTACTTTCTAATTATGATTTAGTGTCAGCTTATGATGTCAGTGGAGACAAAATGAAATTATTTTAAGTTCATAACCAACCAATAAGATTTAAGTTGTGCACAAGTTGGTTTTGTTTGTGTAATTTTGTTTTTTTTTTAGATTTATATAATAAATTATTCATATCCTTACCTATTCTTCCTTGTAATTAGCAACATATTTACAAGATGGTCACCAAGCTTAAAAACTCTGAACTCTGTAAGGGCAAACCTTTGTCATAGTTAACTCTGCCTTTCAGTGTCTAAGAATAGCATATAGAATTTACATTTTATTCTGGAGGAGATAGAAACCATTTAAAAATATTGAGCACAGGAGTTTCACGAACTGCCTATGTTTAAAGAGACTTATTTTGCCTATATGTGAGAATAGAGGGTTAAGAGGGGAGAGGTGAAGGCAGGGAGACCTTAAATGGTCATTGCAAAAATAAAGGGAAAACATTATAGTAATTTGGTCTTGACTGGCTTTTGTGGGAGTTTGTGATAAATGATTAGATTCCAGATCTGATTTGAAATTAGAACTACAGAATTTGCTGGTGGACTGTAGTGTGGTATGAGAAAAAGAGAAGAGTCAAGCCTGAATCCAAGAATTTTGAATTTAGATTTAGGAAAAACGTTGAAGCAGGAGACAAGTTTGACAATTAATGCAGTAGAGGTGGTATTTAATGTCAAGGGACTGGAAGAAAGATCACCAGAGAATGAATGCAGAGAGGAAAAAAGATGAGATCCCTAGGCTGGGCACTAGGGCACTTCTAAGTTTAGAAGTCAAGGAAATGAGAAGGAATCAGAAAGGATAACTGGTATGAAAAGCGGACTAATATGAAAAAGGAGAACTCAAAAAGAGATTGGTATCTCAGAGATGAGAAAGAAAGTAAAAACATAAAGATGTTTTAAAGAAGAGGAAAAGGAAGTGGTCAACTGTGTCAAACATTGCAAATAAGCCAAATAAAATGAGAACTAAGAATATATTTTTAGATTTGGCAAAGTAAAGGTTTATTAATAACCCTGACAAAAGCTTTAATATTGGAAAGATAACTTGATTGTAATGCATTTATAAGAAAAGAGGAAGAGAAATAGAAACAGTGAGAATAGACAACTCTTACAAGGGTTTTGTTATAAAAGGGAGGAAAGTAATTGGGGGGGGGGATGACTCAAAGAAAATATAGGGATGATATTAATAAATGTGGCCCAGGCACTGACAAATCATATTGGATGTAGGATATAAGTTTGGAGTAGTCTTGGAGGGCCCTGCTGATCCAGACTTGAGTTGGTGAGTGGGAGTGGGGCTAATGTATAAATGAAAGTGTTGATTCTACTAGAAACACAATCCCTTATTTCCTTATAAGAGGAAGGAGCACAGAGAACAGACATAGGTGAGCTGCTAAGTGGTGATAGAGGGAATATGGAAGTTCTTTCCTGGTCGCTTCTATTTTCTCTGTGAAAGAGAGGAAATTTACGACCACCTCAAATTTTCTCTTCCTCAGGATCATTATGCAACCACATTTTTCTGAAATTAGTGGAGAATTCTTGGAAATCCTACTCACTAGACCAACTTTTGATTCATTATCTCTGTCTCTCTCCAGGATACATCCAATTGTGGAACTTTGATCCCATCTCAGAGTCCAATTTCCTTTAGAACCAGTTTTAGAATGTGATGAACCCTGGCCCTCTAGTACCTTGCTTTGCTGTGGAGTGGCCAAAAAGGAAACATGTCTTGCCTGGCACAGATGTATCCAGCACCATCATATAACCTGACTCAGAATAGGTGTTCAACAAATATTTGTTGAATGACTACAGGAAGGAAGGAAGGAAGGAAGGAAGGAAGGAAGGAAGGAAGGAAGGAAGGAAGGAAGGAAGGAAGGAAGGCTCAATTTGCATCTAGAAGAGACCCCATTAACCTAGCCTAATTACATATGTTTTGCTCAGTAGATTTACATTCCGTTTATAATTAATTCTTCTGTTTCACATTTGACATTCCAAGATTTTTGCCTAGACTCACAAATAAATCCAACGTGGCCAAAGGTGGCAGTGTTTGATTGCTTGCCTCTCTCTACCTCTGAAGTTAATATGATGCTATCTGAGAGCAAAGGCACAGACAGGGAGGAATTTAATGCAAATTTAGCCAGGAGTCTAGTGCCACTTCACAAAATATTGATTAGGTGTCTGATTTGCTTTCCCCTGACAATGGGCCATAGGCATAAACCAATGAGGTGGGCTTAATTCCAGCTCGTCATGGTCATTCGATAAAGCCAGGCAACAAATGAGGAACAGCTACCTTTTGATTGGGCAAGAGGCCAGTGAGGGAGAAAACCATCTTAGCAACAGCAGCAGAAAATATTGCACATGCCCTTGTACACACACACAAACACAGACATTATGCTTTACCACCATGCTGCAGTGAACAGTTGCTGATTATACCTCTTTAAGGCTTTTGTTTATCCACAGTCCCACTTCCAAAGGACTAATTTCTGTTCACAGTTCACACTGCTTACCTGGTCAGTCAGCCTGTAATTCCTTTTTAATGGAATAAAGGAGCAATATTCCTCTCTCTGCCCCTTTCCAACACATATATTAAGAGCAAACTTTGATCTGCGTGTAAATGGCAGACGTTTTCCTTGAAATGATTCCTTTTGGAAGCTGGTCCCACCACTGCCCTGCTCAATCCAACATGCAGAGAGGGAAGGAGGTGTGGCATGAAGGACAGGCCCATTGCTGGACTGTTGTTCTTTGTGCTTCCCGTAAGAACTACAAAGGGATTTCACCAGGCTAGCGCAGGCTTTGTGTCATTATTTTTCTCACAATCTCACCCTTTCATTGCTCCATGGCCTTCATATCCAGGGCCCAGAAAAACTCCTGTTTTTAGCATGACATTTTACAATGCCTTTCATAGCCAGGGTTCCAAACATTTAACATTCTTATTTGAAACACTCACCTCTGCTGCTCTCCACTCTGTTTTTCTGTTTCTTGAGCAGCTGCCCTTACTCCCCAGGTGCCAGGTCATGGGGGCTGCCTGCCAACTCATGGTCTCCCAAAATTAATAGCTGCCATGGCTTACTTCTCTCCTTTCTATGCTCCCGCATCCCATATTCCGACTCTGATTCTATTTAGACGCAAGTGGTGATGGTGGGTAAGTAGAGCAGGGAGCTTATTGGTTCCCAATATTCTTTTCTTCATGAACTTTACTTCTATGCTCTGACTGCTGATGTCACCATGAATCTTTGATCCAAGAGCATCTGTCCATAGATTATCCAGTCCTGATGGCTCTCACTCATGTTCTCTGCTGACAGTCATATTCTGTCTGGGCAGGAAAGCCTATCAGTTAGGACAACATTTACTCCAAGAAGCATGAGGCTACATTTTATACTAGAGTAAAGGAAATTGAGATGATGTCATAGTAGTTTTCTAGTCCAAGCAGGAATATTGTTTAGGAAATGGTAGCCAGTTGTTTTCTCTTGCTCACAAAAGGAAGGAAAACGACATAAAAGGGAAACAGGAGAGAATTAAAATAAATAAGGAGAATAAATTTCTGAATATTAGGGTTAACAGAAACTGGAATATATTACCAAATTAGCATTTGGTATTACTTTTTGAGTTACATACAATACCCATCCCCTGGGTATTGGACATGATGACCTACAGGAAAGCATGGTATGAACTTTGGAGTCAGATTGGTTCAAATTTAAGTTGTAGCTTTGTTGTAATCTAATAGTGTGGTGTTAGTAAATTTCTTAGCATTTTTAAAATATGTAAAATGAAAGTCACAATATCAAACATAGAGGTTTAAATACTTATATGTGCAAAATGCCTAGGTTAAAGTTTACCATACGATAAACATTCAAAAATGTTAACTCTTATCCTCAATTCTAGAATTCTCAGAGCTTTATTCCACCAATAGACCTATGGACACAGGATCGTTAATCATTTAAAAAACAAATGAACATCTGCCCATGAAAATTTACATTTTTGGAAAGAAAAGACAAACAAGTTATATAACAGGGAGCAGTTGAAGTAAGGCCCATTTTGTAGAGCCAGTATATATATATGGTGGGTTATCTACCTGGGTCAGAGCCATCCAAGAAAACATTATTGGAAAATTAGGACTTGATTCAAGCTTTAAAAAATGGCTAGAATTTGGAAAAGCTTAGGAGATGGCAGTAGAGAGAGGGAATACCCTTCCTGAATGAGGTAGAAGCATTGGCAAACTCTTCAAAGAAGAAATGAGTGTGATTTTTGAAGTCTGAAATGAGAGTGGTTTGCAGGGAAGAGAAACTCTTAAAGTACATTGATAAAGAGTTCAAGCCCTAGAATTAGGCCTATCTTGGTTTCAGTTCAGCAACTATTATTTAAGTCTTTGTAACCTGTTTCCTTATCTGTAAAATGGGCATAATATTAGTGAGGCTTGCATGGTATTGGAATCCAATAAAATACTTCAGGTTGGTCTGACTACAAGAAAACATCCTTTAACCAACACACACACTGCCCTCATAACAGGACAGCTAATCAAATATTTTTAATGTGAGAACTGAAAAGATAACAGATACAGCTGTGGATGATGGCTGGCAGAATTAATCCTATACAGCTTAGAAACTCCATGACAGTGACCTTTGGTGTCCTCCATTTCAGACAGCTGCTTATACCCACCTCTTCCTCTGTGGACTGTGATTCAGCACAGAAGCATTTTTACTTCTATCTCCCCATTTGCATGCTTGTATTAGACATGATTTAGTTAGACCTGCATCTGTTGAGACGGCTAGCCAATAATAGAAGCCCCACAGGGACTAACTCGGTCTGGTTTCAGGACAGGCCTAGCAAGTGAGGTCTAGGTCAGGAAACTATTAGCTGCAGAATCAGAGAATATATTCAGCTGTCATCACTTTTTAATTAAAAATAGGCTGGTGGCACTTGCATTCTACCACTCTATTGTAGAAAGTTGAGCACCATTCTTTTCCCTGCCCTGGGTGTTCCCACAAAACAGCACTCAAGGTTTGTCATGAAAGTAGAAGTTTAATAAGGATATCATTTGACCCTGTTATCTGAACCATATAACAGTGTGTATTACTCTGGTGTTTTTTCACTTAAAGATGTGTAATACAAAATGCAGCACAGTCTTCACTCTTTAAGTCGACATAATGCACAAATTATATATTCAGCATTTTATAGTAATATGCAAATAAAGCATCAATATATTTGCAGCTTCCTCAACACGAAGCACTTATTTTGTGCTCGTTTTCCATAGTCACACCAAAACAAAATGATTTTTGACAAATACAGTTTCTATTCTTTTGGAGTTCATGGTATAAAAAAAGACACTACTGAGATCTGTTTCATAGGTAGACAGACAGGTGAGACACACCAACACACAGAGGTATTCTGAAGGTAGAATAAAAATGTTTGTATCAAGAGCTAATTTGTGAAAATATGAAGCAATTTATGAGCATGATGAGATATAAATTCATTTTAGGTAAGTGCGAGTTAGTCATTTTGGACTTTTGCACATGGGCCAATAGATTTCGATTAAATTTAGTTACTTGTGTTGACTAATTTTGTTTTATCTTTGAAGTATAATTTTATTTTTCAAAGTTACTCAGGCCAGAGTGAGGGGCCAATTTATCAGAGACCAGTGACACAGTTCACCCAGCATTTTCAAGTCTATTTATTCAGAGAACTCCCCCTGGTTTTAATGGTTTCAGCGGTAGCTCTAGAATCAGTGATTTTCTGTGAGGCTTCTCTGTATTTTGAGTCTTTACTCTCTCCAGATCAGCATCCTAGGTCAACCTGCACTAAAACCACTTGGAGTGCTTATAAATAAAGATTCCTAGGCCCAAATTCAGTCCTGTAAATCATACAGATGGGACCTCAAATGATTTCTATCCACACCAAACTACTGCTTTAGATCCTACACTCTTATTCCTCAAATTCTATGCCTCCTTATTACTTCTACTGCCTTAGTTCATATATCTAGTTTGGTTTCCACAATAGTTTTAATTGGTCTTCTAATTATCTTCTTTATTATAGTAAAAATAAACTAAATAAAATTCAAATCTTACAGTGTCAGATCCTACATAAAATCCTACAAGAGGTCCCTATTTTCTATGGAATAACTTAGTCTCTTCAGTAAGACATATAAACTCTTGTCAGCATCCTCTCCTGCCCCATGCATTCAGTTACCTGCTGCATGCCCCAGCCACACAAAAGACTTGCAGATCTCTGAAAACATGGGCTGTGGCACTGCTCCAGGATTTCATTTCTGCTCTAGCATTTATCTAGAATGATCTTCTCTTAACCTTCTCCTAGATCTCCAAATACCTACTTATCTTTGATATAACAGCTCGAGAATTAGCTCTTCTGTGATGATTCCTAATCTACTCCATTTTTTTTTTGTGACTGCACCTCCCTCCAATCTGTATTTACTTTGATGATGGCACTTATAACAGTGCATACAGTATTCATTGATATGTCTGTCATTCCTTTGAAGGTACAGAAACTCCATGACAGTGACCTTTCAGAATAAATGAATGAACTTATGAACTGCACAACAAGGAGCCTAAATTTGTTTCCAAACTAAATGTACAGCTCAAGAATTGGCTGTGTCATCTTTCTTTTGATGATGTACATCTTATCAAGAGTTTCAAAGATCACAAGCAAAGTGAAACAACTTGAAGTTTCCCATGTGAATGGGCTCAATCCAGTTTGACTAATAAATACTAAAACTGGAAGAAGCTCACCAAATGTTCCTTCCCTCCAATATATAGAGATTTTTAAAAAGGGAGAAAGATATAAATTGGGGTAAATGAACAATCTATCACAAATGTAACTGTTCTTTCTGAAAGCTATTTTATTTAATTGGTTGATTTAATTTTCCAGCAATGAAATCTGAAGATACTATCCCTGAGAACACACACTTGCTACAAATCCCTTCTCTTATCTAAACCTCATTTATTTCAATTAATTTCCAATCATTTCTTCTCTCATTCTACAATGTGATTTTAGTATTTCACAGATTTCTTTCCAGGTTGCAGTTCAGAGATCAAACAAAAATTTGAAGACTTTCAATTCTACCATCTAAGGCAATGTAAGAATCAATGGTCGCCTTCATGTGTTGCTGGTGAGAATGTAACTGGAACAGCCACTTTGAAAAACAATTTAGTAGATTCTTAAAGTATTAAGTGGAAACTAAGTATAAGAGTTATCAATATTACTCTTAGGAACTTACCCAACAGAAATGAAAATGCACATCCACATGAAGACTTATACATAAATGTTCGCAGCAACATTATTCAGAGTAGTCAAAAAGTGGAAACAATTCAGATGTCCATGAATTAGTGAATGAATTTAAAAAATGAGAGTATATCCATACAATGAAATACTATTCAACAACAATACAAAGTGGAATACTGAAACATGCTACAATCTAATGAACCTCAAAAAACATGCTAAGGGAAAGAAGATAGACATGAAAGTACTCATATCATGTGACTTCATTTATATAAAGTGCTTACAAATGGCAAATTTATAGATACAGAAAGCAGAGCAATGGTTACCTGAGACTGGGGGATAGGAGCAGAAACTGACTACAAATAGTCTTGAGGAAATTTTTGGGAGTAATTTGAATGATTTAAAACTGGATTGTTGTGATAGCTGCACAACTACAGATTTACAAGTAATTATTAAAGTGTACAGTTACAATGGGTGAATGCAATAGTGTGTAAATTATACCTCAATAGACCTGTAAAATGGTTGAAATTGGTAGTTTGTTACTTTCATATTTTTATTTTAGTGATATTACAGTTTCAAAAACCTTTCCCAGATGATGTTAAACAATGTCTTTAATCTCAGAATCTAGATTTCAAGTCATTTTTTTTTCCTCTTTCATGAACCCTTGAGACCCTTCACCTTTATACCAGTGAAGACATATTTAGGCTGTAAAAAATTTTTTCTCCTTAAAACTAATTTAGCTCCAATGACAGCTGTATTTGCAGTGCACCTGATTAATGCCATGATACTAATTAAATTCTTGAATTACCAGACCTGGTTTAGTAATAGGCATTGCTGCCTGGCTCCAGAACAGTAGAGGAAATAGCCAGACTCCTCTTAAGTAACAAAATGCTCTTGAGTCTAACCTGAATCTAATGGGAAAATAATATTAACTGTGAATGACAAAGACTTACATATTTCATATTAATATTTCATTAATAGAAGCAGCCTTTTTATAGGTGGCTCGTATCCATGTGAATACATTGAGAGTGTTCTGGTAGAATGGAAAAACCCCAAGCTTTGGAGCTAGACTGATTTCAAATTCTGCCTTGTCTGTTACCAGTGGTGTGATCTTTGGCTAATTATTTAGTTTCTCTGAGCCTATATCTTCATCTATAATAGGGGATTTGTTTATCTATCTCAAAGGATTTGGGGCTAATTAAATGAGACCACTTATATCACTGGGCCTAGCATACAGAAGGCACTTAAGAAATGGAATCTAGGATAGCTTATATAAGGTGAAGAGTCTTGACTCTCCATTCATTCAACAAATATTTACTGAGTGCCTACAATTCATTTATCCCTTCAATTCAACCAATGTTTATTGAATACCTACTATATTCTTGGTAGCATACTTAGTGTTCAGGATACATTATGAGCTAAAAAAAAAGACAAAAATGCATATCATAGCAAAGCTTACTTAGACAAGAAGAAGAAGAAGAAGAAGAAGAAGAAGAAGAAGAAGAAGAAGAAGAAGAAGAAGAAGAAGAAGAAGAATTTTATGATGTGTTACATAAGGTATGTCTTATGGAAAGAAAGAACAAAGTAGGGAAAGGGGGAATCTAAAATGATGTAGATGGGGAAAGGATGAATTTTAATTTAGGGTGGTGATGGAATGGCTTGTTGTGTAAGTAAAAAATGACCTAAGCCTTAGAAGAAATGTGGAGCGAGCTGTCGTCCTGCAGATTTCTGGAGAAGAAATATAGGCCAAGCAAACCACCAGTATAAAGGTTCCCAAGTAGAATGTACCAGACAACTTCAAGAAGTATCAGGAAGGCCAGTTACTGTGCCAGTCACCAGATATAGAATGGTAAACAGAATAATCAGAACTACGTTCAAATTCTGCCTGTCACTTGCTAGTTCTATGATCTTAGCTAATGATTTAATTTCTCTGAGCTTATATCCCCTTCATTTATAAAATGAGATTTGAACATCTGTTTTAAAGGATTATCTGTTCCAAAGAATTAAAATTCATTTTCCTCAGTCATCTATGAAGCTAGAATTTGTAGATTGTACTTCAGCAGAATAGGAACTATTGTTTTATTTTTGTCTGGGTCTGATCCATTTGGTTGCTGTTGCATCCTCTTAACTGAACTTATTCTAATACTCCAGCACCACTTGTGGGGTAGCAAGGAGATTAAATTGACTGAACTAGAAGGATGAGAGAGATAAGCATTAATTTATTCATTTAACCAATAGATATTGAACTCCTACTATGTTCCAGGCACTTTTTGTATGGAGAACAATGCAGAATATGGCAATGAGTTTTAAATACTGGCATAGTACTAAATTTTATATACATATATATATACACACACATACATATGTATATGTGTGTGTGTGTGTGTATAAAATCTGTGTGTGCATGTAAGCTTATAGTTTCTTCTTAGAATCTGTGCACCAAAGTTGATTCAGATATTTATGGGATTTTTATCAGCAACTTCTGGTGAATTATGGGTTGGAGGTGGAGAGAACAAGAAAGGGACATGGTGACTCCTTCAACATTAGTCTTCTCAAATTTTTCTCTTATTGTCTCTGGCTGCCTATGATATTATGGAAAGAATACTGGATTCAGATTTAGAAGACCTTAGTTTGACAACTGCCCCTTCAGGTTTTAGCTGTGTGATTTGAGTTTGACCTTTAACTCTATTAGCTTCATTTTTCTCATTTATATGAGGAAAATAAAATCTCTATTTCATCTTCTGCTCAAATATCAAAGATCAAATGAGGAAATGCATTTAAAATCATCTGATAAACTATAAAACTAAACAAGATGAGGTGTGGTGCTGGTCATTGCTGAAAAAAAAAAAGCTAATGGAACTGGGGAATGGTCAGGTGTCTATTGTGAAAAAGAACAATTTGGGTATTATTCCACAGAGCAGACATGTAAAATAACTAATTTTTTTGTGTGCACATTAGTTAATTTTATTTTGCTAGGGGCTCAGATGGGACTCTCTGATGGATGTGCTATCCATGACAGAGTCAAGAAAACAATGTGATTCCATATTGTGACCCTTCCAGGACTGAACTAAAGGAGATAGGCTAGTAAGAAGCACAGGCTTGGCAGATGATTTCCAAGTTGTCTACTCAAGGAAACCCTTTTGAGGCATAGGAAGTGGGATGAATAGAGAAATACCCTCTTTTTTTCTAAAAAAAAAAAAACGGTCAGGTTTACTTTCAACCCAGCTTTCTGGTTCTCTGTGTTCTACATTTTAGGCATGAAGGGAAATAGTCACCCAGTGGGAAATGGTGGTGCTGTACCCTCTTTCCAAGCTCAGCAAGCCCATCTGGGCTAGCTGGGGGTGAGAAGGAAAAAAGTGGCATACGTTTCAGTAGGAGTAAAACACTTTTAAGAGTCAAACTTAAGGCTAGTTTTTGGAGAAAAGAGAATTATTCAGGAGAAAGGCAGCCAGATGCTCTGTAAAATCATGTGTCTCATTGTAGCATAAATTGAGCATGGGCAGGAAAGAGTCACTCACTGAATCTTAAGAATTATTGAGCCTCATAACTCAGGCAAAACATAGATTCCCTTGTATCTCTGATTATATATTGGTCTTACTGTAAGCTGCTCCTAAATAAGAACAAGGTTTTGCATTGTTTTTGTTTGTTTGTTTGTTTGTTTGTTTGTTTGTTTGCTTGTTTTAATCTCTGGCTCACTCCAGCACTTGGCATTCCACAGTCGCTCCTTATATGTAATTAAATAGAATGGTTGCCCTGGCCCTTTCTACACACCAAGACTTGCTAGGAGAGAAAGACAATCCTTGAGTCTTTCACAAGTAACTTACCTCAGTGTTCCATAATCTTTAATATTTGAGGAAGATTTTCATGTGGTTAAAAAATTTTTTAAATTCTCCCCTTCGGTAACTGTTCATTTTGATTGTGCTTATAACACTAGCAATGGGTTAAAAGTAGATCAGCAGGCAAATAAATTATGGACTCTTTCTACAGGCAGCGCTTCCTAGGGGCACTGTGGCAGGCTCAGTTTTGCTATAATGGTTTGCAGGCAATTTCTAAGATATGAATGGTTCTAAGTTTCTTATAGTGGTAAAATGTGTAAAATCAGATTGGTAATTATTTAGACAGCTTCACTTCTATTTGAACATAATTGTATGGCTTTGTTTCTAAACTACATGAATTCTGTAATGACTATTTGGGTATCTGAAACTTTTTGAAGAGCTCCCACTACCAGAGTGTCCTGAGACAGCTACATATAACTCGCTTCCTCCTGACCTTCCAATTAAAATGTCCCGGTATTGGTTTTATTATTATTATTATTATTATTTAAATAATACTTTCATTTTTCAATTATAATTGGCATATAATGCTATATTAGTTTCAGGTGTACAACATAATGATTAGACATCTATAGAACTCACAAAATGATCACACCAGTAAATCATATATCCATCTGACTACATAGTTATTACAATATTATTGACTATATTCCTTATGCTGTACTTTATATCTCTATGACTATTTTTTAACTACTATTTTGAACTTCTTAATTCCTTCTTCCTTTTTTACCTACTCCCACAATCCCCCTCTCATCTGGCAATCCTCAAAATGTTCTCTGTGTCTATGAGTTGGTTTCTGTTTCTTTTTTTTAAATTTATTTTGTTTTTGTTTTTTGTTTTTTGTTTTTTTGGATTCCACATGTACATGAAATCATATGGCATTTGTCTTTTTCTATCTAACTTACTCCGCTCAGCACAATACCCTCGACATCCATCAAGACAGTATCTTTTTCTATCCTCTTCCTTTTAGTTTGCGTGTGTCTTTTAATATGATATGAGTCTCCTGTAGGCAGCATATGCAGAGGTCTTGTTTCCTTATCCATTCAGCCACTCTTTCTTTTGATTGGAACATTTAATTCTTTTTCATTTGAAGTACTTGTTGATAGATATGCAGTTATTGTCATTCTTTATTCACATGTTTGATACATATATTTTTCTTTTTCTTAAAAACATCCCTCTAATGTTTCCTGTACTACTAACTTAGCACTGATGAACTCTTATAGTGTTTTTCTTATCTGGGAAGTTCTTTATCTGTCCTTCAATTCTAAATGATAGCTTTGCTAGGTAGAGAAATCTTGGTTGTAGGTTCATCACTTTGAATATTTTGTGCCAAGCCCTTTTGGACTGAAAAGTTTCTATTGAGAAATCAGCTGGCGGTCTTAGGGGAGCTCCCTTGTAAGTAGCTAACTGCTTTTCTCTCACTGTTCTTAAGATTCTCTCTTTGTCTTTAACCTTTGTCTTGATGTGGCATTTTGGTTTCATATTGTATGCGACTCTCTGAGCTTCCTGGGGTTGTATGTCTATTTCCTTTACGAGGTTAGAGGCATTTGCTATCATTATTTTGTAAAATAGGTTTTTAATTCCTTGCTCTCTCTCTTCTCCTTTTGATATCCCTATGATGTGAATGTTGGCATGCTTGTTGTTGTCCCAGAGGCCCCCTAAACTATTCTCATTTTTTTTGGATTCTTTTTTTGCTATTGCTATTTCAATTGGGTGTTTCCTGCTACTATGTTTTCTAAATTGCCGATTCGATCCTTCGCTTCATCCACTCTGTTGATTCCCTCTAATGTACTCTTCATCTTGGATATTGTATTTTTCATTTCTGACTGGTTCCCTTTGATGTTTTCCATCTCTGTTTTTATGGGTTTTTTTTTTATCTCTTTGTTAAAGTTCTCATTGAGTTCATCTACTCTTCCCCTAAGTTCATTGAGTGTCCTTATAACCAGTGTTTTGAACTCTGCTTGTCTTCATTTTGTTGAGTTCCTTTTCTGAAGCTTTGTTCTGTGTTTTTTTTTTTTTTTTTTTTTTTTTTTTATGTGAGACATGTTTCTTTGTCTCCCCATTTTGGCTTCCCCCTGTGTATGCTCGTAAGTCTCCTGGTCTTAGTAGAGTGGCCTTATAAAGTAGATTTGCAGTGGGTCCCAGTGGCACAGTCTTCCCTGAGCCAGATATCACTTTTATGGGTTGTGTGTGGCCTCCTATTGCAGTTGAGCCTTGGTTACTATTTGCACATCAGGATCGGCCCTAGGGCTGATTTGTTGTTATGACTGGCCATGGCCAGTGGAGGAGCTGTTGTGCAGGGGCTAATCCTACAAACCAGGATCCACTTTAGCAGGGCTCTGGTGCCTGCCTTGTTTACCTTTTGGGTATGTTGTCTTCAGATGTGACCCCAGATATTGCTCAGTCTCAGACCAAGGCCAACCAGTGGGCATGTAGGCCATGGCCTCCTGTGAGGGGCCCTGCCACAGGCCAAGTTCAGCTACAGGCTGTGTCCTGCCCGGGGCTATCTGGCATGAGCCACCAAACAATCTGTAGATGGGCACCGCCCATGTTGGGCTTCAAAGGGCCTCAAGAGGCCAAGCCACAAACAGAATCACTGCAGCTAGTGCTGGGCTTGGGGCTATTCAGCAATAAGTAGAGGGCACGCCAAGGCCAGATGCTGCTTGTTTAGGTTTTGTGAACCTTTGAGAGATTTGGGGAAAGTCCACAGCATCAGCCAAGACTGGCCATTTATATGGAAAATCCACTGGAAGTGGCTTGTGTGGGCCCACACATTGGGAGGCGCAGGGTCTCAGGGAATTATCTGGGCAAGGGGACCAGTGTTAATACATTGATGGAGGCTAAGATATGGTGCCCAACTGGGTCTCTAAGCCATTTCAGGGGAGGGATCAACGAAGTAACAATGGATTCTGCCAGCACATTTGTCTGGGAGAAGGCTGTCCCTCCAGCCCTCACCCTGAAGCCAAACAGGTCAGTTCCTCCCATATGTCCCTGATACCTCTTGAGCTGTTACCTCAGAGCTGGAGCTCAGAGGTGGAGTCACTGAGGAAGTCCACACGTGGGCCCTTTAAGAAGAAAGTCTGTGACTCCCTCAGCCCCTTGTCTCATGCAGCCACAATTTCCGCTAGTTTTCACAATCAGAAGTTGTGGAGACTTCTCTTCATGGCACTGGAACCCTGGGATAGGGAATTCAGTGTGGAGCTGTGTGTGGAGAAAGAAGGATACCTGTCATCAGGCTCCCTCCCCTCACCCATAGTTAACTTCTGAACAGAAGAAAGTCCGTACTTCTCCCCTTGTGTAACCATGTGCCTGGTACACAGGCGTGGGCTCCCATCATCTAGCAGTGTGCCACTATTGTTTAACCTGTGTATAAAAGACACCATACCCTTGTTTGATAATACTGCCACCCTGTGAGTCGGGCATTGCCCTTTCTGAAATAAAGAGTTACTGTGCAGTTGTCTACAGCTCCCTGCATTTTCTTCCAAGTGCCTGAGTCTCACGTCTCTCACCTCAGAACTACAAATCTGCAGCAACACATTCAGTATAGTCAGGAGCAGGATTCCCAGGTAAGGGAGCTATCTGCCCTACCAGAGGACGGGAGGGACATATGGTCTCCACAACGTATGTGGTATCCCATGGCAGCGCTATTAATGACTTGGACCTCACCTAAGCCTTAAGAGGC
Organism: Rousettus aegyptiacus; assembly: GCF_014176215.1. Classification (NCBI taxonomy): domain Eukaryota; kingdom Metazoa; phylum Chordata; class Mammalia; order Chiroptera; family Pteropodidae; genus Rousettus; species Rousettus aegyptiacus. The sequence goes on along the minus strand of NW_023416308.1, from coordinate 38,486,367 downwards.
AGTTAATGGGTCCCCAATAAGAACTGAGAGGGCACTCTCCTCCCTGGAGGAGCAGCTGCCAGAAAAAGCATGGGCTGGGTGCTTTTAACAGCTTCGAAGGAGAACATGGATGAAGCTCTAGCGGAAGCTGCGCAGGTAGAGCAGCTTTGGCAGAAGTCAGATGCCTTGGATGTAAGGGTGCAACAATTGGAAGCTGAGCTCCAAAGAAGTTTACCCTCAGAGCTGCCCTCATAGGTGGGGAAGGCATCCTGGAAGAAGTTCACCTACAAGTACACCCCATAATACATCAAAAAATAAAGCATGAACAACCCCTGGGTCTTGGAGGGGTGCAAGATGGCGGCCCCACTGTGACTGAGTTCACTATGTATATCCCATATACACCCGCGGAATTGCGGGATTTGGGAAGCAATGTCAGCAGTGCCCTGGCAAACTACTGCTGCCCTGGATACTGCGCCTTAAGGAAGAAGGGCCAATGGTATTTCCTGCCCTCCTGATGATATGGAGAAATTGGCATCCATAACCATATAGCCCTCATTACGGCAGCATCTGCAGAACAGTTGCCACTTGTCTCAAGGTCAGGGGTACCACACCCTGATGGAATAGCTTACTGCCACTGTGTGGACAGTTTGGAATAAAGCTGGAGAACTCCCAGAGCATGTGAGTAAACGGCAAGCCTATAATGAATTAATGCAGATTATTTGTGAACTGGGCATGTGCCAAGCTATGTTTAATTCGAATACGTGGGGACCGGATGATGAATGGTTTATGACTGGCAGGCAGGATCTAATGTTAGGGATTGCCCCCTCTACTGCTTTTGGCTCATTGGTTGCCATCTTGGCCCCTAATGTGGGGAAACGTATACATGAAGCGTATAGAGGGGAAAAGCCATGAGGAGGGGAACAAAAGTGTCTGTGTGATAATGCCCAGACCCTTGAGGGTTGAGAAGAAAAAGAAAGGCCCTGGGCAGGGTCCTGTTCAGGTGACTATAACACAAATGTATACTGATTTGCTAGCTGCAGGAGGTGATCAAGACAAGATAGACTGCCAGCCTAATGCAGTGTTGCTAGAATTGTGGTGGCAACAATTCAGGTGTGGGCAGAAGCCCTGTAGCCCTGAAGGACTTTTTGAAACCCCAGGATGCTCTGTTGACCCTATATGATTAGGGAGAAGGCTGAGATACCTGTTTGGAGGAGATAAGTGGGGACTAGAGGCCATATGTGAACTTGGCAATCCACTGGTCCCCAAACAACATGCAAAAAGTCCTAGGTGGAGATTGAGGCTGATTGCAATCTTATCTATGGAATCCAGACAGGTTCCCAGGACCAAAGCCATCTATGTAGACAGCTATGGGGGAAAGACTGTTAAAACCAAAGCTCTGATTTTGCCTTTTGGAATAGGAAGTTTGCCTCACATCCGTATAAAATGCATGTTTCTCCAGAGCCAGACTATATCCTAGGGATTGATATGTTGCAAGGGCTCAATCTGCAGACCTCTGCTGGTGAATTTCATCTGTGTATCCAGGTGGTGAAGACTATAGTGAGGGGACATACTTATCACTTGCCATAGAAGGTCCCAGCACCAAAGTGCATTGTCAATGTTTAGCAATATCACTTGCCTGGTGGACATGATGAAATCAGGGATATGATTCAGGAATTGGAGAAAGCTCAGATTGTGCACCCCACCCGTAGTTCTTATAATGCACCTGTGTGGCCAGTAAAGAAGCCTTATGGCTCATAGAGAATGACTGTGGACTATCGGGAATTGAATAAAGTGACTCCCCCACTGTATGCAGCAGTACCATCCATCAATGATCCAATGGATCAACTAACTACAAGACTGGGAATGTATCACTATGTCTTGGATTTGGCTAATGCTTCTTTCTTCTAAGATTTAGCTCTCAAAAGTGAAGACCAATTCGCCTTCAAGTGGGAAGGAAAGACAATGGACTTTTGTGGTATCACCCCAAGGCTACTTACATAGCTCAACAATTTGCCATGGGTTGGTAGCCCAGAATTTGGCATCCTCAACCCAACCAGCAACGGTGGAATTGTTTCATTATATTGATGATATCATGTTAACCTCTGCTTCCCATACATATATAGAGCAAGCAGCACAAGCGCTGCTGAAGTATCCAAAAACATGTGGCTGGGTAGTAAATGCAACCAAGGTTCAGGAACCTGGTTTATCTGTCAAATTTTTGTGTGTTGTCTGGTTGGATAAAACGAAAGTTATCCTTGTTCTACAAGCATATCCATGACCCACTACAGTTAAAGAATTGCAGAGTTATATGGGCTTTTTGGGGAACTGGAGAGTGTTTGTGCTCCACCTAGCACAGCTAGCAGGGCCATTGTATGGCCTGATCAAGAAGGGAGCTACTTGGAAGTGAGAGCTACTTGGGACTGGAATGAAACATCAAAGAAGGCATTTACCGCCACCAAGCAGGTGGTGCAGCAAGCCCAAGCCCTATAAGTAACAGATCCAGGTAAACCCTTTGAACTGGAAGTGCATGTAACAGCAGAAGGATATGGCTGGGACCTATGGCAATGTTCAGAACAAACTAGGACTCCAGAGGGCTTTTGGTCCCAATTATGTAAAGGTGCAGAGAGCCAGTACTCACTAACAGAGAAGCAATTAGCAACTGTATATGTGGCCTTACAATCTACTGAGGCAGTGAGTGACTGGCATGGCCAAAGTGTAGGTGCACACCACTTACCCTATATGAGGTTTGTTACACACATGGATACAGGCCCCCAAAACAGGGGTGGCCCAAATCCTTATCCTGTATAAACTGGGGTGCCTATCTGGAACAGTGGAGTACCGTAGCTGCTAGCCCTCTGGCTATGGAATTACAGATGGTTTTAGGCCCAGTTGAGTTTACCACTGACAATACTGGATGCTGAAGTTCCAACAGATTTAGAAATGTCCCCCTACAGAGAAGGGAAGCCACCCATACCCACTGATGCATGGTACACAGATGGATCCAGTAGGGGGCAGGGAGCCAAGTGGGTAGCTATAGGATGTGAAGCCAGTTACTAACCACATTGGGTATGATACAGGTATGGGCCAAAGCAGCCAATGGGCTGAACTGCAGGCCATATGGATGGTTCTAGCCCATGAATACATGGCCCCTTGACTATTTGTACTGACAGTTGAGCAGTGTTTAAAGGCCTAATATGGTGGTTGCCTATATAGAAATGGCAGAACTGGCTAGTGGACCATAGACTCTTATGGAGACAAGCCATGTGGCAAGACCTATGGGAGAAAGGACAAGACAAGGACATAACTGTTTATCATGTTATGGGTTGTGTCCCCTTGGTGACTACAGGAAATGATGAGGCAGCTGTGCTCTCATGTGTGCAACGGCTGGAAAAACCTCTTGTCACTGATGTGGCACACTGGCTCCACAAACGATTACAGCATGTGGGTGCCAAAACTATGTGGACAGTGAAGCAACAATGAAACTTTCCCCTGAAGTGAGAAGATGTCACAGATGCCTAGTGTCTAGTGTGCTGACAGGATAAGCTGCATCCTTGCTGCATAAAGTGGGAGCATGCCCAAGTAACAAAAGGAAAGGTCCCATTAATCATATAGCAGATAGATTATATAGGACCTCTTCCAAAGGCTCAAGGGACATCATATGTCCTTAATGGCATGGACATGGCTACCAGGTTGTTGTTTGCATGGCACCGTGTGGCTGCATAAGCAGGCCTAACATCTATTGGGCACTAGGTCTTAGCCCTCCTAGGAGGTGGAGCCTGCCTTCTAGTGGCATGTTGTTGTTACCTGTATTGTTGTGGCCTCTGGGTACAGAGCTCTGCCCTCCTGTTGTGATCATGTACCAAACCTCCATAGGTGTAGGGAAGGAACCCTGAAGGGGTGGAGTGTGTAGAGAAAGGAAGATAACCACAGTCAGGCTCCCTCCCACACCTGTAACTAACTTCCAAGAAGAAGAAACTCAGGATGTCTCTCTCCCCTTATGAAACCATCTGGCTAGTACACATGCGTGTGCTCCCATCATCTGGCAGTATGCCACTGTCGTTTAACCTATGTATAAAAGGTGCTGCCGCCATGCGAGGGGGTGCCATATCCTCATTGGATAACACTGCCTCCCTGTGAGGTGGGCTGTGCCCTTGCCAGAATAAAGAGCTCCGTTGCAGTTGCCTACAGCTCCCCACATTTTCTTCCAACTGCCCGAGTCTCATACCCTTTACTCTGGAACCATGAATCTGCAACAACACAGTCTGGGACCCCTTGCTCTTCTGAGGGACTGCTGCAGCTGGGATGTTTCTCCTGATTTTCAATCACCACATGAACGTGGGACTATCCCATTTTGTGTCTCCGCCCCTCCTACCAGTATCACAGAGGTAGCCTCTTCTGTGTGTCCCCAGTTGTAGGACTTCTGTTCAGCTAGACCTCAGGTGACCCCTAATGATAACTATTCTGTAGTTTAGTTATAATTTTGATGTGCTTGTGAGAGGAGGAAAGCATCGCATTTACTGACTCTGCCATCTTGACTGGAAGCCCTTATCTTTACATTTTAAAGTCAGATATTATGTGTTCCTAAATAGAAAATGATTAATTTTATTGGGAGATTTTCATTTTAAAAAAAGTTAATTTTATTATTAAGTCTCAAATAGAATCTCTCAAATTCTTTCTAACATATCCCAGTTATGCTGTTGTTATAATTTCCTGTGTGAATGGCATGAAAAAGGTAAATCAACACTGCTATAAATTATGCTTGTTGCAATGATTCACCCTGGAAGATTGATTTTAAGTGAAAAGAAAGTTAATATTGGTGGAAGGGATATGTTAGAGGAATCCAAAATGTTACGTTTTTTTATTTTTAAGTTCTATTTACTAAGATAATGAAATAAAGATGGCAAGTTGAACTTAAAGATATTACATAATTGTGGCCAGTGTCTAATGGGATTTGATTTATTTCTACAGATTCACACCTTGCCAACTTAATCTCCCTTGCTTCTTTCAGGAGAGACTGGGTTGAAAGAGTCAGCAGGAACTGAAAAGGTAAATATTATTACATCTAGTTTGCTATACTATGAAATTGAACAAGGATTGACAAATTTCATTGTCATAGTCATACATTCATACAATTCATTAAATAACATTTAAATGAAAAGTAAATGATAACCCTCCTATTTAAAAATAATTGAGTGTTTTTATATTGTATGGAAACATTTAAACTTCATTTCTATTTAATAAAAACACCCAACACAGGAGGAAAAAACACAAATGGATCTGAAACTGACCTTAAATTACTCTTCCAACATTCTAGAAGTGTGTACTGGGGTGCCACCCTTTCATCTGGGTGGCCATGGAGAATGGTCTATGATGAGAAAGTGCACTTGCAACTTTGAATGACCCTCTCTATCCCCCACATTCAGGGAGGGAGTAGGGAACATGATGGCATGAAGTCAGTGATCTCAGGAGTAAGGTTGCCATATTTAGCAAATAAAAATACAACACATGCAATATTTGGAATGTATTTATACTAAAAATGACTTATGCTTTATCTGAAATTCAGATTTAATTGGGCATTCTGTTTTTATCTGGCAATCTTACTTAGGAGGGAGTTGTGGGGTTAGAGATCTGGGAAAACATTAAGAAGCAAGTAAAAAAGTAGTGAGTGAATATTATAGTAGGAGAATGAGGATACCAATATCATTTCTGTACCATGTACTTGGAATGAGACTTGCACAGGACTGCTAAGGACACACCGAGGCAAGGTGCTGGTCAGAGAAGGCTTCAGATGACAGCAGCATTGATTCTTAAAGACCAGAAATAACCTACAAAAAGAAGATGGTGGGGGCTGAGGAAGGGCATTGCAGGCAGCACAAAGCACGTCCAAAGGAGGCACAGAAAGGGTGAAACTGTTAGATTGCACAAAGGTCTCAAGATCTAGGCAGTTCTTACTAAGTGCTATTGCTAAATGTTAAGATGTAGCACAGTATTTTGTGGACATAGATGTAAATAGAATGAGCTTGACTGGGAACCCAACAAGATAAGTGTAGCCAACTGCAAAGAAATCAAAATGTAATTAACCAAAGAGTGTACTACTCAATGACTAAGTCCCCCTTCAGGAAGACAGAGCTTTGGTTGTGAATTCCCCCACCCCAATTCCTTTACTTGCTACAAGTAATAAAGCTACCAACAAACACCTCTCATTCTTGAATGGAACACCTTAAGTTCAGTTACAAAACAACTCCAACATCTGTCTCCAGGAAGCCCTTCCGCTCCCACCTGGAGAGAATTTATCCTTCCCCTCTCTGTGCTCTTAAGGTCCTTTGTTGGAGCCGGAATCACCTAGCTCTTACGCTTTCTGTATTGAGGCATCTTTGATGTGGGCCCCCTATCAGTTGCAGGTAGTAGGTTAAGGGACAGATTCTAGATTCATCTACTGTTCTAGCTGAGCAGATAACCCAGCAGTGAACCTAGGTGAGCAGACCTCACTTTTTGCAGATTGAAAACAAACACATCAAATGTTTCAACAATTTTTTGAGCAATGTAAAATTTTGCATATTTGTATATGCACTTAAGTAAGCACTGATAATTGATATCTATAACATCAGACTTAACTATCTGGGATTGTTTCCCTGAGAGAAATAAAAACATGAAAGTAAACAAAATACAAAAATATGTCCAACTCCTTGCATTCCCTAAGATTTATCCTCAAGCCAACTCAGACTCCTTAAGTGTATTAGGTAAATTCTTTCTCACACAACCCAGTGTCTACTGCTTTTGAAAGTGAGATTTTAGAGGAAAGTGGTCGTGCTATATTTTGTGTGATACTTTTATCCCCATGTTTAGGGTCCTCATCTGCTTAAGTTTTTCAACTATGATGCTCTTTAAATAGGTACTTTTTGCTTTAGGGGATAAAGAAACTGAGGAGCCATGGGTATATAGGGGAGAACTTTCGTGTTCTCTTTTTCCCATAATGATATGTTCTGGAGACAAGCTTTCCCAGAGATAAGAACATAGAGAAGGTGGCTTGTCTAGTAGCTTTAGGGTGTAGATACTTTTATTTAATGCTTCTTTCAAGAACTTTACCAATCAGCATTAGTTTTTTTTGTTTGTTTGTTTTCTATTATCATTGTTCTTGTTTTTTTGGTAGTGAGGGCAGGGACAGGCTATTTGGGAAATTATACTTTGTCCATCACATGTCTAAGTGTCAGAGTGGTTTGAGCTTTTCAACTCTAGAAGTGTTTATCTCGTGCCAGAAGTTAATGTTGTATGTTGATTTTCTCTTTCGTTTTCTTTACGCTTTTATTAAAAGTGCTCTGTACAAGGATTTTATTCAGACCTATGCTCCCTCCAGGCAATTTGCCTTTTTTGGCACCATGCTATCCTTTTCGTTTCTTGACCCCAGTGCCTCTTTTGGGGGTGGAATGAACCCCAGGTTTTCTTTCTGGCTCCACTGAGGGTTGATTTCTGCTCTCCTGCGCCACCTGCTGTAACTAGCTCCAAACACAGATTTCTCAGTCTCCAGCTCTAGGTTCTGAGAAAGGAGCCAGAGCCAAAACCTTAGACTAAGCAGGTGTTATTTAGGCTGCCAGATTTCTGTACTGTTCTTATCTGTGCTGCCTCCACTGGCTCAATGGATCAGAACCCCAAATGTCCCCAGATGATTTGCCTTAAGTCATGCAGTCCTTGAGCTCCTTGGCAAGAAAGAGGAAACTTGCCAGCTTGGAGTGTGGTGAATAGCAACTCCTACCAGCTTCCTGAATGTGTGGTTAGTGGAGGCCAACTCTGCTCAGCAGTGAAAATAAAAATAGTTTTTTTTTCACAATGCCAACATACATATGGCACTTATTCTTTAATGGACTCTTACAAAGTGTCCCCAACATGTTTCCTCATTGGGCCACTCGGTTTTCTCCCAAGTTGTTCAGGAATTAGAACCTATGTTTGTTCATTTGTTTGTTTTGATTTTAGCACTCTGGTCTTTGCTACATTCTCACCAAATTTGGTGATTCTAATGGAGAGACTACAAAAAAAAGAAAAAGAAAGTGGAGTGCTGCTTTTTATTAAGTGTCCTCATTCTGTCCTATTTTGGGTGAAAGATCTCTTGATGACAGGGATGTATAGTTTACTTATTCTCCATCACACACAGTTTGGCACATAGGCACTTCATAAGTTTGTCAAAATTCGCAGATTCTCCTGGTCAGAATCCTTTTTGAAAGTTATTTTCTATTTATGAGTTCGAAGAAAAAACTGTCAGGTCTGAGATTCTGATTGTACATTCCTGATTTAAGCCTCCCAAATAAAGCTGACTTGGTAGAAAGAAATGTTGAGTTATAGTAGCAATTTCTACTGTTAAGAAGTAACCAGCTCTTATCTCCTAAGGTTAGAAGAAGTAGCAATGTATGTATGTTAGGAGAAAGTTGGGTTAGAAATGAGATAGAACTTCCTGAGAGCAAAGGTTATAGGCTACTCTTATAAAATACAAATGGGGGTTTATGCCACCAATAGTTCAATAAACAAGTATTAAGATCCCACATTGTACAAACACTGTGCTAGAAGCTAAAGTTAAAAAGATTAATAAAATACAGTGCTTGACCACAGAGAAGCCTGAAACAAATAAACAATTTCAATATCATTTCCTAAACGTTAACATAAAGATGTGCCTATGGTGTGGGAGCATGATAGAGGGACACTAATTTGAGCTATGCAGTCAAGGAAGGCTTTCTGGAGGAGCTGATGCTTGTACTGAGTTTTACCATTGTGTGAGAGATACCTAGATAAATAAATGCAGTCAGTACATTCCAGTGCTAGGTTAATTGATATAAAAGTGTCTTTAGATCATAGAAAATCATTTTAGTCCTTCTGAGTTTAATTATCTAGGAAATGCTATTGTTCTATGGGAAATGTCTTACAATCCTAGTGGCAAAAGCAGGCTCAATTTTCTGTTCCATGTTTTACTTGTCACCTTTTTGGGATAGCCGTTCACAGATTTAGGGGTGGAAAGGTAAAACAGTGACTTTATTTTCTTCTATATCCAAGAGTCATGTTTCTTTAAGCAACCTTTCTTCTCCAACTGCAGAGCAGGCACGTCCTAGATGCATCATATCTGAGATATTAGGGGGCTGCCCACAGAGCTATGCTGACTGGACCCCTAGGCAGGGCGTTCTCTATGAGATCCAGGAGGCCACACAAAAGAAGGCTAGATCTGGGACCTGCGCGCTGGCTCAGAGAAAACGGAAAGATTTATACCTAGGAACTCTCGCAGCAGCTCCATTTTGAATTCCAACAGATTATTTTACCAGGCCCCATTGTACAGATAAGAAACCAAGGCTGAAGAACACATAGCTGTTTCCTAGGTTCTAGGGAATAATGGGTGGCTACTATGTACTCATTTAGCTTATTTCTTACTTCAGAGCTGCAGCTAGTACTCCCCCACCTCCCAAGAATGGGAACCTCTGAAAGGCATTCTTCACAGAAAAAAGTGCTTTGAAATGGCGAGCAAGTTAGTAATGGCCTGTTTCTACTAAATATCTTGCTCATTGGGCTGGTATCACAGAGTAGAAGTTCTCAGCCTCATCTAGGGAGGTCATTTAATCCCAGCCATGGCAGCTGGTGTCCTCCTTGCCCTGGACCACCATCAGAGAAAGGAATCCAAACAGAAACAAAGAGTGCTTGCATGGTTGCAGACCTGAGCCCTCTACGCCCACTCGCCTGAGGCAAGCCACAACAGGGCTGGTACCAGGTGCTGTACTGCTTCTTCACCCTCTTCCTGGGCCCCTCAGCTTATCTGCTCACTTTCAGAACATCACCCATCCTGAATAGGTCTTCGTGTGCATCCAGGAGCTAGACTGGAAGAGACCTGATCAAAATGCTGGGCAGAGATGTCTCCTCTGGGGGCATGGCTCTAGGTACTGCTCATGCTGTGGGAGGCAGGCCTTTACTGTGTCATGCATTGCTCCAGTTTGGGGAGCTAGCTGGGACCTGGATAAATGGGAGAAATATTCTACACTATGCACAGTGGGGTCATTGGCAGGGCCATGGAGCTAGCAGTGCCTCAGTCCCTTCCCTCTAGCTCGCTTTTCCTCTCTCTTTGCTACTTTGCCTTAGAGGTGCCTGTGCTAATATTACTACCAAGAGGTATAATTAAATGGTCACTCTTTATGTGCCAGGAATTTGTTAAAGGTTTTATCCTATTTAATTAAACTTTCTCCCCAGATTTGTGAGATACATCTTTTTATCCCCATTTTGCAGGTGAGGAAACTAAGGTAGGAGATGTTAAACAGCCTGCTTTAGAAATTTTGAACACAGATTGGATGGGCTTCTGCCCTTTCCCCCTCCCGGCCTCCAAGGTGTTTCCTACTAGACATGGAAGTCCCAAGGCTACTTTATGCTTAGCCACCTAAGAAATCACTATGCTCCACAGTGCTTGCAGACTTGGGGGATCCAAAGGGAGGCAAAGCCTGGTTCTAGCAAAATGCAGCAAGCCTCCTGGCTTTCTGAAGTCCCATCTTGTTTACACTGTTACCCTTTGTGCTTTTTTTTTTTTAAATCAAGAGTAACATTTAATTTCATAAGATAGAAGAAATTAGGGCTGTATAAGGAAAAAATTGGGGTACGACTACATCCTGACAATTTTACTAAAGAGCCCTACTCTCACCTCCGGGAAATAAAATGACTTTATGAGGTAATCACCAAATGAAGATTAGACAGAGGGTTTACTTCCAGTGTCAGTGGTGCCAGCAATTATTGACTGCACTGCTCTGGCCTAGCGTCACTCTGTAAATAAGGGAATAGAGTTAATTCCAGGTATCTGACTCTGCAGCTCTCTCTGGTCAGATTGAAGTGTAAGCATAAATGTTGCTTTTTATTTTTTTCTTTGTAAATAGAAGCTGGTAACAATAGCATCTACATTCAGGCATGTATGGCAGGGCTGTCTAGTTTGAGAGGTGTGATCCATAGCTCTCCTATGGGTCAAAGCTCATTGGCTTTTTGGGAGACAGAAATTTTAACCATGGCTTTTAAAACAGCTCTGTTAGCTAAGCCAAATAGCTAACTTGGACTGTAAGTATTTCTCTGTTTGTAAAGAGGCCATGAGCAATTTGTGATCAAACGAACAAACAAATAAAAACTGTAGGAGAAATGTAGGTTATTCTTAAGAAGACCTTTCTAACTGTGCAGTGTGGTGAGATAATCAGGCAAAATTATAAGTTGTCCTCCAGAGCTTATATTTTTTCTTTATTTTCTCTTTTTTCTTTTTTAAATAAAGTTAGCTCCTCAACTCTCTAGGCTATTATCATTATAATCCATACTACTTCTGGGGATAGGGGAATGACTATCCTAGGCCTATGTAGAGGAAAATTCCTTTATGTCTAGGTTTCACACGTGACAATAAGCCCTAGAATTGGAATCCTCAGAATTGTGCATGATGTGGTGTGCTCCGCCCCTCACCAGAAGGAGTTAATGACCACTTCTAGCCACTGTTGCATTCAGCCCTAGAAATAGCAAGGTTGTAATGATGGGTAAAGTGACTGAGTAATTTTTCTCTGCATTGTTCTCCAACTTACTTTCTATAATCTTTATGTATTGCTCTGGTATCCAAGGATCTTTACTTGAGTATGTTTCTCCATTAAACCATTGCTATCATCATGGATTATTACAGTCTAATTGTAGTGATATACAATAAATACTTATGCTTTTAGTAACTGGAGTATAAATGCAGCAGAGCAATACCTATCACAATCAAGATAATAGTTTGTACATGATGAAGGTCCTGAGATGTAGGGTATTATACCAACAAGAGTCATTAACACTCATCACCTTACCTTTCAGTTCCAGCCCTTCTCCATTCAATATGCTGTTATTCTTTGGTATTTTTCTTGGGAGTCACTTTTTTTTTTTTTTTTTTACTGTATTAGTCTCATTCCTGAGAGTGGAACTCACTCTTTAAACAAATAATAGTTAAAGATAGCAGAATTCAAGAGCATGAGGGATAATTCAGGGTAGACAAAGTAAATAACTTTTTGATTGTGACAGGGAGGATGTATTGGAGATTAAATCATTTGAATCAGTCAAGTGAAATTTGTCTCTGGTGTGTGGGCTATTGAAGTCTGAGTAACTTTCTCAGTTTCAGTCTTTTATTCAAAGGGTAACATGTGAGTCAGTGGATAACTTAATCTTTGTAAATAAAGCTGTCCATTTATTCATTAAAATTTGGTTGATATGTAACGTAGAATCATTGTTTGGACTGTGAACAATAGACAGTAGAGTATCACCAAGAATTTTTTAACAGAAGCGTGACATGGTAGGTTGCATGCATCATGAAGACTAAACTGAAAGTCATATGTAAAATGAATTATGGTAGATATATATTAGTATAGGGAAACCAAATGGAAAGGTATATCAAAGTCTAGCAGAGAGAAAGGCCAAGATGGCATAGAAGGTAGAAGCTGTGCACTTCTCATCTCATGACTGCACCAAAATTTTAATGAAACCACAAAGCAACCAGCACGTGGAATCACCTGCGATATGGCTGAATAGCAGCCCTACAACTAGGGACAAAAATAAGAGGTCACCTCAGACCAGTAGGATGGGTGAAGACACAAAACAACCTGGTCCCACAACTCTGTGTGGTGATCGAGAATTGGCAGGGCTATCTTGGCTGCAGATACTCCTCCCCCATGTGAGGAGCAAAGGCTCCTAGCCCCACCCTGGACTCCCCAGCCCAGGGTTCCAGTGCTGGGAAGAGAAGTCCTCACAATATCTGGCTGTGAAAACCAGAAGAGATTGCAGCTGAGTGAGACAGAGAGCTGCAGGAATTGCAGGCATTCCTCTTAAAGGGCCCACATCTAGACTTACTCGCAGACAGACTAACTCACTCTGAGCTCAAGCACTGAGTCAGCTGCTCAAGGAGTGCCAGGGACATACAGGGAGACAGTGAGTTATCAGGCTTCAGAGCAAGGGCTAGAGGGGTTTTCTACCAGACAGAAGTGCTGGCAGTATCCAGTGTTCCTTTGTTGAGCCCTCCTCCATCCCAGGTACAGACACAGGTGGCCGCCATATCTGAGTTGCCATCAACCTAGATAATTTAGGTTGTTCTGCTAGGTGGTTCTCTGAGACTCCACCTCTCCAAATGTGTAGGCCTATCCAAGCTGCTTCCAATGATTTATTCTATACAAATAGCCTATCTTGGTTCTTGCTGCAGACTTTCCTAAAATCTCTCGAAGGCTCACAAAATCCAAAGTAGTAGCATCTGGCCTTGGCATTCGCTATACATCTTGTTGAGCAGCCCCAAGCCCTGCACTAGCAGCTTCTGGCCTCAGTTCCGGGCTTGACCTCTTGGGGTACCTATAAGCCTAGCACGGGTGGAAGCACAGGATTGTTTGATGACTCTTACCAGGTCACTCTTACATGGCCCTGGAGATCATAGGCTGTGCCTCAATTTGGCCTGAAGCTGGAACCCTCCCAGGACTATGCCACGGGGCTCCACAGCACACCTAATACATAAAGCCATCATGTAGGAGCCCTATCAAATACATAGAAACAGACAACGGGAGGCAGCAAAAATGAGAGAACAATGAAGCATGTCCCACATGAAAGAACAGAAGAAAGCTTCAGAGAAGGAACTCAACAAAATGAAGACAAGCAATCTACCACATGCAGAATTCAAAACACTGGTTATAAGGATGCTCAATGAACTCAATGAGAATTTTAATAAAGAGATAAAAAACATAAAAGCAGAGATGAAAAACTTAAAAGGGAACCAGTCATAAATGAAGAATACAATATCCAAGATGACGAGTACATTAGAGGGAATCAACAAAGCAGATGAAAAGAAGGATCGAATTGGCAATTTAGAAAATATAGTAGCAGAAAACACTCAATTGGAACAGCAACAACATAAAAGAATTAAAGAAAAATGAGAATAGTTTAAGGAGCCTCTGGGACAACAACATTCACATCATAGGGATACCAGAAGGAGAAGAGGGAAAGGAATTAAAAACTCATTTCAAGAAATAATGACAGAAAACGTCCCTAATCTGGTTAAGGAAATAGACATACAACCCCAGGAAGCTCAGAGAGTCCCAAACAAAATGCAACCAAAGCCCACACCACTACACGTCATAATTAAAATGCCAAAGGTTAAAGACAAAGAGAGAATCCTAAAAGCAGCAAGAGAAAAGCATTTAGCTGCCTACAAGGGAGTTCCCCTAAGACCGTCAGCTGATTTCTCAACAGAAACTTTTCAGGCCAGAAGGGCTTGGCACAAAATATTCAAAGTGATGAAAAACAAGGACCTATAACCAAGATTTTCTACCTAGCAAAGCTATCATTTAGAATCAGAAGACAAATAAGATAAAGAACTTCCCAGACAGGGAAAAAACTAAGAGTTCGTCAGTGCCAAGCCAGTAGTACAGGAAACGTTAGAGGGACGTTTTTAAGAAAAAGAAAAATATACATATCGAACATGTGAAAAAAGAATTACAATAACTGCATATCCATCAACATGTACTTCAAATGAAAAAGAATTAAATGTTCCAATCAAAAGAAAGGGTGTTTGAATGGATAAGGAAACAAGACCCCTATATATGCTGCCTACAGGAGACTCACTTCATATTGAAAGACACACACAGAGGCAGAAAAACAATTATGTAGAGGATAGAGGCTCTGTTCATCCCTCTGGCAACCAAATCAAAGCTATGACAGAAACAAGGAGCAAACAGTAAGGAAAATCACCTGGAATCTAGACGAATAAGCTATACAACTATAGAAAAATCTATAAAATCACCCTGCAACAGCAGAAGGTAGGACAAGGTGAGGACATGAAGCTGCCCAGTCCTGAGTGGCTGAGTAGGATAGAGGCTGTGGCAGTGGCATCAGTATCTGCAGACATCTCTTAAAGGAGCTGTGTCCGCCAGCAGACTTTCACGGTGACAGACCTGCTCACTCTGAGCATCAGTGCTGGTTCAGCTGCACGGGGTGCACCAGAGACTTACAGGGGAACACTGAGTCATCAGAATAAGGGCTGAGGCAAGACTCACTCTGTACAGAAGTGCCAGTGGTATTCATTGTTGAGCCCTCCCACTCCCAGTGTGGGGACTCAGCACTGCATTGTGGAGATGTCATCAAACTGGATAACAGAGGTCACTCTGCCCAGGGGATTCCCTGAAAGTCTGCTGCCTCTCCCAGCTTGCAGCCACATCCAAGCCACATCCAGGTGTATACTCAGCGAGTCAGGTGCTCCTTGCTGAGCAGAGCCAAGACCCACACTAATTGCAGCTGGCCTCAGTTTTTAGTAGGCCTTTTGAGGCAACTATAAGCACAGATTCTTTGCATTGCTTGCTGGATTTTAACAAGTGGCCCCTTAGGGACACAAGCTTGGCCTAAACTTGACCTGCAGTTGAACCCCTCTCAGGTCTGTGCCACTGGACACCTACTACACAAAGCCACAGTAGTAAGACCAGGAGACTTAGGAGCTTTGTTTACTACATAAAAACACACAGAAAGGCAGCCAAAATGAGAAGACAAAGAAGGAGAAACCACATGAGAGAATAGAACAGAGATCAAGAAATAATGGAGTCAAGCAATCTGACAGATGCAGAGTTCAAAACACTGGTTATAAAGATGCTTAATAAACTTATGAGAAGTGTAGATAAATTCAGTGAGAACTTCAACAAAGATAAAAAAACATAAAAATGGAAATGGAAATTATAAAAGAGAACCAGTTATAAATGAAGAACACATTATCTGAGATGAGAAGTATATTAAATGGAATAAACAAAGTGAATAAAGAAGAAGATCAAATGACCTATATAGAGGTTGAGAAAGCCAAGGACACTCAATCAAGAAAAAAGAAGCCAAGCCTATAATAATAATTTCAGGAGCCTATGGGACACTATTTAAGGTAAAAATATCCATTTCATAGTGGTACATGAAGGAAGACAAGATGTTGAACAGCTATTTGAGGAAATAATGAAGGAGAACTTCCCTAACCTGGTGAAGGAAATAGACATATAACCCCAGGAAGCTCAGAGATTCCCCAAAACCAGGAACCCAAAGAGGCCTACACCAAGGCACATTATAATTCAAATACCAAAGTTTAAATATAAAGAGATAATCTTTAAAGCAGCAAGAGAAAAGCATTTAGTTACCTACAAGGGAGCACCCATAAAACTGGCAGCTGATTTCTCAAAAGAAACTATATAGGCCAGAAGGTCTTGGCACAAAATATTCGATGTGATGAAGACCCAGGATCTATGACCAAGAATACCTTATCCAACAAAGCTATCATTTAGAGTTTAAGGACAGATAAAGAGCTTCCCAGACAAAAATAAGCAAAGGAATTCATCATCAATAAGGCAGTAGTATAGGAAATGTTGGAGGGACTTCTTTAAGAAAAAAAAAAAGTATAAAAAACAGAAACAAAAAATGGTAATAACTACTTCCCTGCCAATAAGTACCTCAAATGGAAAAAGATTAAGTGCTCCACCCAAAAGATAGAGTAGCTGAATGGATAAGAAAACAAGATCCTACACATGCTGCCTACAAAAGACTCGCTTCAGATTAAGAGACACGCAGACTAAAAGGAAGGGGATGACAAAAGATATTGCCTTGATAGACTGAGAGAGTATTGCGCTGAATAAAATGGGTTGGGTAGAGAAAGACAAACATCACATGATTTCACGTATATGTGCAATCTAAAGAACAAAATCAACAACAACAAAAGTGGAAATAAACTCATAGATACAGATAATATTTTGAGTGATACTAGATGGGAGGAAGTTGGGGGGACAAAAAAAGGCAAAGGGATTAAGAGATACAAAAGGATATTTGCAGAATAGACATGGAGATATATAGTACAGCATGGGGAAGATGGTTAATGTTGTAACGAATATGTAAGGAGGAAGAGGGGTACTAGATTTAGTGGGGTGTTCACTTTACGAATTATGTTGATCTCTAATCACTATGCTATACAGCTGAAACTGGTATATTATTGTATGCCAATTATAATTGAAAAAAACTGATTGAATTGTACAATGTAAATACAAGCCACTAATTATCTATTATATTTAAATAAAGATAAAAAATAAAAGACATACACAAACTGAAGGCAAAGTGATAGAAAAAGATATTTCATGATGGACCTAGAGGGTATTGTGCTGAGTGGAATAAGTAAGACACGAAAAGAGAAATGCCAAATGATTTCACATACATGTGGAATTTAAAGAACAAAATAAACAAATAAAACAGAAACAAACTTTTAGACACAGAGAACATTTTGAGGGTTACCAGATAGGAGGGGATTTGTGGGGGTAGGTGAAAAAGGAGGAAGGGATTAAAAAGTTCAAAACGATAGTTACAAAATAGCCATGGAGATATAAAGTGCAGCATAAGAAATATAGTCAATAATATTATAATAACTATGTATGGTGTCAGATGGGTACAAGATTTATTGGGGTGATCACTTTGTGAGTTACATAGATGTGAATGTTGTACACTTGAAACTAATATAGTATTATATGCTAGCTATAATTGAAACATTAAAAGAATATTTAAAAATGTCTAGCAGAGAAAAAATGAGAACTTCAGCAGGGACAACTGAAGCAAGAATGAAAGAAAAGGAGTAATTCAAGGTACACAATAAAGAAAGAATGGATGGACCGTGGCAATTAAGCAGCTTTAAAGGAAGGTTATGGGTAAGGAAAGCATTAATTGTGGCATAGTTGCTATTAGATTCCCCCAGGGAGTAATTGGGCATTTGTCTAGTGGCCAGTGGGAGTAACTGAACTTTCTGCATTTTTCTTGCTGAGAAACAAGGAAGGCACAATAGCAGTCTATTAGCTGTGTAAACTTACTCCTATAACCTATCATTATAGCTAGAATATGGCCTTGACACAGAGTCAAATCAGAAAAAGGGCGGTGGACACAGGTTTGTACTTCCACAAGGGGTGATGCCATTGTATGGATTCCTTTGCCACTACTCAACCTCCACTCTTAATGGTAGTGAGATCTAATAATCAGGTTGCTTTTAGTTAGTAGGGGCCTCTGCTTGCTCACAAATAATTGAGAGTGAAAAATTTGACAGAAAGTGTCATGACAATATCCTGCATGACCAACAGTTCTAGATGACTTTTAGTGGTTTTAATTACTTCCTACTTCACTCTTCTTGTCACCATTTCCCTACTCTGAAACCAAAGGCTCTGATACTGATTTCCTTGCCTTTAATGATAAAATGGGAAATGACTTGCAATTAAGTTTTCTGTTTGTTGCTGCCATGCCACCTGAAGACAGTAGGTACTGGGAAGTATAGTGAAGATGGCATCTTATTGGCTTTCAAGATTAAAGATTACAGTATGGGACCATACTTATCTCCTTGGTGTCTCCCTGTGGGCCTCTCGGTTAACCTGGCAGCAAATATTTTCATGCTGACTCTGGGATAGGAAAGAATATTCCTTCAATAAACAAAGCCCAGATGACTACAACTCTTTCTTTAAAAGAAAGGCCCAGAGGTTTCCTTTTTTTATAATCCTCGTTGATCTCTGGCAGGGACCTATGAAATCCCCCGAAAATAAGTGGCTCCTAAGGATCCAGCTGTATTCTTAATTAAAGACAAGAAATTTGACTCTTCTTACAATCCCATTTGATTTCTCACATTGAAAGCTGCTTTTAACCTAAGATGTTTTTTCTCTTCTTGGTTGGAAATGCTAATATCTATTATTATTAGTTGGTACAGAAAAACTAAACATCTGTGTAGTTTTCAGGCAAACTTTGATTTGTAAATTTTTCTCCTAAGCATGTGGTTACTTCTGATTTGCTAGGTCCCCATGGGGGCCGCAAATTGATGGAAGGTTTCTGGATAAGTTGGTGCTTGGGCTCTTGAATGAACCCAGTTCTAGGAGGGTTATTAGTATCTACCAAACCTCTTGCTCATAACACCAGGCTTTCTGACAACCAGCCTAGGTTCTTAGTATTTGTTTACCACTTGCAAATGAGAACTGCCCTGAATCTTTTTTTTTTTTAAGTTAAAAAGAAAAGGTAGTTTTAACATAAGAACCCTTTTAGTTTCTGTTTGAGTAAGAAAGTCCCATACCAAATGATTGCTTTTGGTATCTCTGGACACACGTGGGTCATCATGACCTGTGAGAATGAGTTCAATTTCTTTTTCAAAAGACCCTGTTTCTACAGTCTAAAGAATACCCCCAGACTCTGAACATGGACCTGCAATGCTGTTGCCTTAGTTAAGTATGAACCAATGCCAAAAATTGAGGATGCATTTCTATGATCTTTTATTTATTTATTTATTTATTTATTTATTTATTTGTAATCAGAAGGCTATTTGGCTGGTCTTGCAGGCACCTCTCAGAAGCAGTCAGTTCTCAGTGATCTGCATATGGATTATATGGTTTGTGAATTATTTATGGATAATTTTTAATTCCAAACTGGCTGTGCCACTGCTTGACATACTCTCATTAAGATATTCTTCATTCTTTTTTCCCTCAGCTAGGGATACCAAGGGGGTTGTTACACATTCTAATATTAGCATAATAGAAAATAAGCGGGGAGGTAAACTTACTGAAAACTCATCATGTACTAATTTTCAAATCAGGAAAAAACTTTGGAGTAATTTCTTTGGAATTGGATTATTTCTGTCCTAACATCCTTCCATGATTATTTAAAAAGTCAACTAATCTACATACTGACCCCATCTTCCTCCCAAAGCCAGAACTTACAGGAATGTAATTGCAATATTGAACCTTGAACCTAGTGAAAGTTCAAGAATGAGAAAGGGTATCGGCACATATAAATTCTGCCTACTTGAGATCCCATGGGGCGAGCTCTTTCTCAAGACAGTCATCAAGGTAGCCGACTCTGAGCCATATTGTCCATCCTCTTAAACAAGATGAAACCCAATCAAACAAAGTAAAACCAAAATAAAAATTGTTACACTTCGTCCTCTCTTTGGTAAAAACATTCCATGCCTCCTCCACCTTAAACATAAAACATGCACTTTTTGTGTGCAGGGACTACACAAAGCAAACCCTCTGCTCCTTTCAGGAGGGAAAGCAAGCAGACCCTTGATGAAACCACTTGGCTCAGAAATTTTAGGGCTTGTTGTAATTGGCCTGGCCTAAAAGAATTCTGCAAGTTGTACCTGTGCCAGGAAAATGCAAATGCTTCCCTGAAGCAGGTGTTTAGGGTAGATGAGAGAAGCTGGGATCATCTGAGAACCAAAGGAGAAAAGCAAGGCAGACAAAAAATTTGGGAAATAACAGAGTCTCCTTAAGGACTATTTTCTTACTTAGCCGTGGGCAGAGGCCATATCAACTTAATTAGTCACTCAAGACAGGATGAGTAGGGTGCAGAGGGAAGGAGTTTGGGTAGGCTTCCTCCTTCCATTATGAGCATCATTATTTCTCCCTGAGCAGTAAGCCAGTCTGGCTCCCTACCAGTTGCCTTAGTGATCCTCTTCTGGGCTCAGCATCTACTTTTCTCTGGACACTGGAAACCTGACTGGGGATACTATCTGACATTCTCAGGCCAGGAAGAAACTCCCTATGGACCGATTACTCTTGATTTTCTATGGTACCTCACATCTCTTTTTTCTTATAATGGTAAAACATTGGAGCACTATTTTCTATGTCAGTCATTCTTCCTTGCAGCATCCTATAATTCTTTGCAGTCGTTTTTACATTGGGCTGCCCTGTCCCCACTTTCTCATCATCTGTGACCTCTATGGGAGAAGGCTTGGTGTTCACAACTATATACCTACTGCTTGCCATGGTCCTCAGCCCATAGTAGTTACTAAACAAATGATTGTTAATTGACTGATAGTAATTCAGATTCATGATTTTTTACTAACATTTTGAGATATATTTCTATAAAATATCTGAGAGTTAGGAGGTGTTCAGTCAACTCTTGTTGGATTCAATTTTTTTTCTGATGAATTCACTATCTTTTGCAGCTCGGAAGGTACTCTTGACGACCTTCCCCTAAGACACAAGCTAGTCAGAGAAATGAAGAAACGAAGTCTTATGATGAGTTGTTCTCTTCTTTCCATTAGATTTTTCAGTGCCTTGCCTCTCCCTTCCCCCTCAACATTTACTCTTATCCCTATTGCTCACCACCTCTTGAGACCCGGAGATGGTCTTGAGAACATCCCAGGTAAATTGGCCACTCTATAGGCTCTCTCTTCACTTGACCCTACCTTGAAATTTCCTTTACTAATTTCATGTTTCTCCATTTTCCTCAATCCCTAACCTCTGCATCTTTTTCCTCCTTCACATAAGCCCTTTATCCCCTCTACTCAAAGGTAAATTCTTTAATGCTCCATTTCTCTTGTCTGCCACCCTTGCCAGCTTTTCACTCATTTTTACATCTCTACCCTAGTTCACATCATGTAAGCAATTCCAAACACATACCACATACCAGCATCCCTCAAAGTTCTACAATATTTCTTTCTTATTAGCAGTCTTCGACTTTTTAAAAATTGTATCCTTCTTCTACCTTTTCGGCTGGCATTGAAATGTTTCCACATATAGGCAAAAGATAGCATAACAGGAAACAATTTCACCTATGCTTTTAACCAATCCTATGTGTCATAAGTAATGTTTACTCAAATTGAAATTGGTATTTTTTAAAATTTACTGTAATTCCAACTTTTAAAAATTCTGACTAATTTTATTTTCTGTCCTTTTATTCTGACATAGTGCATATGAAAAGTATCATTTTTTCTTTCTCTTTGTTTCCATGTCTTGCTGATGCATTTTCTATATGTATATTTTGCTTCTTTCTCCATTCTAGTGAAACTATCCTGCAACAAAATAAGCTTTGGGGAAAACATTCCAACAGAGATCAATATTCAATCAGGGGAGATATGGCAAGATTTCAGACATGGGTGATAAGGGTATTCAACAAAATAACTTCTAAATATCTCTTTTAAAATCTGAGAGTCTCTTGAAACTGATCAGGATATAAGAGTTTTACCTTTTTCTTTGTATTTTCTATGTTAAAGTGCTTAAATATTGGAACTACCTGAGACAGCAAAATAAATGATTTTGTTTGTGGGAAATAGAGGAAGAGGCAGCAAGCATACTTTGTATTTATGTAATCATTGAACATATTAGACCATAATAAATATCAATAGGAGTTAAATGCTCTGTGTGAGGATTTCATGTGTTTCTCTTGTCTAGTTTCTCCTTTGGATTGTATGTTATTTATAGATCCAAACGCTCTCAAAGCTGGAAGCATCTTCAAGGGTTACTTCAGTCCAGTAGATCTTCATGCTTGGATGCTCTTCTTAACCAAAGAACTTCCGATGGCAGAGCCCTTTTAATCATCTCCAGACAGGAAGTGATCTTCCCAATTTTGGATTGAATTAGCGGAATGTTTTTCTTCTAGTGAGTCAAAAAGTATTCTCTTTGAACTTTCTCCTCATTGATTCCATTCTATTCCCTGAAGCTCCACAGAACAAATTCCATTCCTTTTCTACCTGAGAGCCTTTGGTATTTGAAGACAGCAATTATTTCCTATTCAAAGTTGTATCTTCATGTGCCTAAACATTTAAAAATTTCTCATGACAAGATTTGCAGTCTCCTCTATACTTTGATTGCTCTATTTTCAGTGTACTCCATTTCGTTTGGTGTGGGGTCCAGAGCAGAAAGGGATGTTCTGACCAACCCCAAAGGAACAAGACTCTCCTTCCCACCCCATTTGTTTTTCTTTTCTTCAACCCCTGGCCCAGTGTTCTTCCTATGCTCCAGACTCCCTGATACTTTCTCCTTGAGAATATTTCTGGACGCTTATTTCATCCTTCATATATGTCTTATCACTGAAGGTCTTCATTTTTAGATCTATCTACAAGGAAGGGGTTTTTGTTTCATTTTATTTTGTTTTTGCAGCTTTACTTGAATTCTTCAAATCCTTAAGGTTTTTTACTTGATATGAGTTTGTAACAAAATTTAAATGTTTTTCAGGGTAGGTTTTTTCTTTCCTTTTTTTCTTTTTTTTCATATTCAGTCCAGAGCCTAATATAGGTCAGAGAAATATTTATTGAGTTTATGATCAGTATCTGGACTTGTGTTTATTTCATCATCGTCATCATTACCATCATCATTTGTTTGTTTCCTTATACCAGTAATATATTAATCCAGCTCAGTCTTCTCATATGGTTCAGTACAGAGCTGCCGCCAACATCAGGAAGGTAGTGGAATTTAATAGAGATCAGTAGGAATTGGCTTGAGATGTCATTCGCTAAAATTAATATGAGGTGTTTTATGTTGACCCCCTGGCCAAAGATTCTTTGGCAGGATGACTAAAAGAGTTATTGAGGCAATGTGATGTGGTGAAAAGTCCTAGGCATAAATAGATCTAATTTTTATTCCTATCTCTGCCACTTATTTTATAGTAATCACCTGGACCTCAGTTTCCTCATCTATAAAATTGGAGTTAACCTAACTTAACAACCAAGGTCTCAGAACTAGTATGATGGTGAAATGAGATAATGTATCACAACACATGTGGTAAACTCTGACCAGAACACTGTTGCCATTCTGCAAATTTCCTTATTCAGGGCCTGCTTCTGGTTCTGGTAAATAAAGAACATTCCAAGGGGATCATTGGTTGTTTCCCTGACATTTGACATAACAGCAAATTCTCTTCTGTAGGCTCAGTCTGGGTCTCTATATCTGTGTCACACCCAGCATGCTGTCCTCATGACTAGGGAGTCAATCAATACTCCTTAACAGTGCAGCTCCTTGCCCTGCACTAAGGAAAATCAGCAAGCATCATTTCCCTTTCTCTCCAGAGACAGAGCATAGTCTAAACACACAGGGCAGGGGGAAATCAGGAATCCTGGGCCCTTAGTTCCACTGATGCTTTTTTTCCTAGTGTATTGGACATCTTACTTGGTTACAATAAGCCTCTGATTCTGTTTGTAGAAAGAGTAATTGATTTCCTACCTTGTCTATTAGGGTATGTGAGAATGAATGAGATTATATCTCTCTAGAGAAAGATCCTATTTGGAGATACTGTCTATTTTCATCAAAGTGGGGAGCAGTAAGATGCCAAGACTCTAAAAGTCCATGTGCTCACCCTGGAGAGAGCTCAGGAGACTGGACCATCACCCTTTCCCCAGACGGCAGAGACCACACCTGTCTCCCTAACACAGCCCTGTGTGAATGTTCAACTTTATGATACATTTGTGCCAACGAGGGAATTGGACATGAAGCAGAGGCAAATGATTACCAATCACCACTTCCCATACAGAGCATGAGCTGTGCAAGCTCATGACTCATGCCATATTCGCCTGGACTTAGAGACCTCCGGGCACCGAGAACTCTGTCTTCCCAAAGCATTTCTCTGATTAATTACGAAGGGCCTCAACACTGCAGCTCACTCAGCGGGCATTATTCATAGCTGCAGTTGGCCTCCACACCCTCTGGGTCACACCCCTGAGTGTGTGCCCTCTTTTTTCACTCACCCTCTTCACATGGAAGCACTGGCTCAGCTGGGTACTGCCTTGCCATGCCCCAAATCTCCCACAAGGGGGAGCCTCCGGAAGGCAACGGAATTTTGGAAGCTTTCAAGTTTTCTCCTTGTCTTCTGATTTTCAGGCTATGCACCCAAATGTGAGATTTCTTTGTTGCAATATTAGGGTCCAAGATAACACTTCTGGAGGCTGCGGGTGACAACCACAACTGATGCCATCTTTTATTGTTTGTTGTTATTATCTAGTGTTATAAACTAAGGAGAAAAAGTAACAAAAAGCTTGAGGACTTTCATGGCTCACAGGCCCTGGATGGAGGCAAGAGATATAAGACAGAATCAAGTAATCTTAGGGGCAGCCAGGAGGTGCCTGTGTTGCAGAGCTCAGATAGTTTCCTGGGAGAAGTCTATGGGAGAGACTCTAGGCTAAAGAGACACAGAGCCCCTGATGGTGGGAGAAGTGAAGGAAGCAGACACAGTAGGTCAGGAGAGAAGGCTCTGCAGAGAGGAGCTGGGAGATTGAGTGAGAGTGGAGGGAAGAGCCCCGAAGTAGTTTAAAAGAAAGAAAAAAATGTTTGTAGGCTGTGATACAAAGGACTGGCCCAGGAGCTGGAGAGCGAAGTTTAGTGAACTGAATTTGAGACTTAAACTAGTTTGAAGTTGATTCCAACTTGACCACCCTAGAAATTCACAGAACCTCACAAGGCAGAGTTTGAGAGCAAATGCTTAGTAGAACAAGAAAATTCAAAATGAGTACCTGAAAGTCTATCTAATTGCTTCGATTGTGTGTCATGTAGCCACAGCTACCATGTACTTTTTACCTGAACTAGGAGGAATTTTGGTCTGATGGTGTTTTCAGATTCTCTTCCCTCAGAACTAATGTGTTTCAGACTTTCCCCTTTTCCTCCCAGTCTCTACAGTTGCACCCATTAGTGAACTAGGAGTCAGAAGTTCTTTTTCTGCCATTTCCTGCGATTAGTTTAAGCAAGGAAACATTGGAGTATACTTTTTCTTTGTCTATAAAAGGGAAAGAGTAATATATTACTGATGAGCCTTTTAGGGTTTTTCTGAGGATTAAATAAGTGTGATAATGTGAATAAATGCTCTTAATAGATTATAATTGCTAGCTAAATAAAAGATGACATTAATAATAATTATTCGGTTAACATGTAGGGTAGTGTTTTCCTACTAAGCTTTGGAGGGGGAAGGATTTAAATATACTGCTGTGGATTGCTGCTGCACTTTCTAGAGGAAACTCCTTGGCAGATAAGTGAGAAACTTGGTGTTCTTTCCCTTTTAGCCACCTTCAAATGTTTGTTTTCCTGGCCTTGGCTAAATTTTTCTATTTCTCAAACATGTAGATAGTGATTGATGGCATCTGCTTGGGTCCCTGATAGAGTTATCTGTCTATGTTCTAGACACTGTGCTGCCCTATTGAATGTCACATTGTATCTCAGGCACATGGTCAGACTGAATTTTCTTGAAAGAAACAAACAATAGTCTGTGTTTATAATCCCATCACCATAGTCTTTGCATGAGATGTCCCTTTCACACTACTATTCACTGAAATGTCTCAGATGGGAAATCAGGTTCTGCACTCTCTGAATAAGTCTAAGTCAGTCGACCTATGAAGGCTTTGATACCTGTGAACACATTTACCTATTCCTTAGTTCCAGAAACGTTGTAGTGTATGGAGAAGGCAGTGAAGATGGGGGCAGATCCCTCGACTTCACTGAGCCTTCTCTTCCTCATTTGTCTAATGAAGTTGTTATTGCCCATCCAAATATTTCTGCATCCAAATGTAGGTATGAGGTGCACATGAGATTATACCTGAACACACCAAGTGTTTGTAATTCTATAGTGTTATATAATTATAAGACGTCATCATTATTATTCTTACTAGTGATTTACCTGTATTTCAGAACCTTAATAATTTTAAAAGCTGACTTTTCCAGATGTTGACATGTCCTCCTACTTCTTTATTTCACCAATCAACAGATAAATTGAATACTTAGAGATGCTAAGTTTAAGATCTACACCTACTAATCTTCAAAAAGTTGATATCTTATCTAAATCACATGATTAGATGCACAATATGTACATCAACTTTATTATTCTAAAACCACTGAACACACAGCTGTGCATCTCTTCTTTCAAGCATATATTTACTCCCCTTTTAATACAAAATATATACAAATATATATTTGAGCAAAAAACATACACTGACATCCATGTGGTATACTCAAAGAGTATATTTGATGGGGAAGAAGAAAGAACACAGCATTCTAACAGCATCTCAGCTATTTTAGAATCCAGAAGTGACTACAATATGTAATTCACATGGTTAAAAAAATCATGAATCAATTTCTTCCTGTTCCTAGCAGTGAATATCAATATCTTGCCTCTTCCAGACTGATTCTTAACAACTTCAGATATTTTTAAATGAGTTTTAAAAAATATATTTGCAAAGTTAATTATTTTGAATCTCATCTGAAGCAATTAAAAAAACATCCTGACATTTAAGGTGATATTTTTCCCAAGTAAAATAGTTATAAATAATACTAATTATGAACAAGTCATTCAGTTACTCTCAGTCTAGCTCAACCTTTAGGTTAATAAACCAATGCATTAAAATTCATGTTGCTCAAAGGACCAATTTGTTAAAAAATGTAGCGACATTTTACCACAAGTATGATTGATATTTTCTGTAACAACAATCAGAGCTGTCTTTCCCAGAAGACAGTGTGGTCAAATAGTTGATATAGAAAATGAGGGGTTTTTTATGCCTCTCTTGGTAACATTTCTCAGTTAGGTATGAAGTGATGATGATGAAGAAAATGGTGAGATAATGTACAAAACTAAAACTGATTTTGAAAAGTATCTTAAAGAGATGTGTGAGTCTCAGGACAATTGCACACAAAAACTGACGATATCAGTCTTCATACTGGAAAAAATTATAGCTATGTCCTTCTGTCTACCTCTGGTGTTTTATTCTCTCCAAAGGTTTACAGTAGGGATTTGCAAATATGGCCCATGGACCAAATCCAGTGTGCCACCTGTTTCTGTAAATAAATAAAGTTTTATTGGAACAAAGCACATCTCTTCATTCACATGTTGTCAAGGGCTGCTTTCCTACTTCAAAGGCAGAACCGAGTAGTAATGACAGAGACCATATTGCCTATAAAGCTTAAAATATCTGTCATTCGGCCCTTTACAGAAAAAGTTTGTCAGCCTCAGATATAGAATAATGGAAACAAAAACAAAACCAGTTATCTTTGAATTTATAACATCAACTAATATTTGAACATAATTTTACAGTTTATATCATCTGACCACATTATTTTATAACAGGTATTATCATCCTCACTTAACTTCATCAGTTAAGTGAGGCTGAAAAAAGTTTGCAGGGTCATTCAACCCTTAAGTGGTGGAGGTAGGACTTGGCCTCTGAAGAGGGAACAGTGCTGTCCTCATAGCAGTCTTTAGAGAAGCAGTAAAGGAAATGGCTTTCAAGCTGCAATAATGGTTGCCTATCTCATTTACCTACTCAGATGTGGTCACAGCCAAAAGACAGTAGAGTAAGCAAAAACTCTTCACATTCTGTTTCCTTTTTATCTGACTTTGGCCTGGGTGATTTTAACCTAGTCTGCTTCTACATCTTATTTTCATAACCAGAGTAACATTAATAAACAGAAGGGAAAGCAAAGTACTTTGCAATCAAAGCTAAACTTTATTACATCAACTCTCGCTTTCCATACTGAAGGAAAATATATGTATCTGCCCTAAAATTGGCACTGTGGCATGGATGTTCTGAAATAATTAGTAACGCAAAAGTCTTTCTTTTGGAATACACTATCTTTTTTAAAGTTTTATTTTTGAAACAGCAAATCTCTTTTTACTTATGTTTTTTTCTCACTTTATTATTAAAATTAGATTTTTTTTTCCCCAAGCTTGTTCAATCTACTAGCAAGGAGGGCCACAAAAGTATTGAATAGCAGGAGGAAGGAAGTTTGGGATTAAGGCTTTGCCTTTGAGATCCATAGCTATAAAATAAGTTGTTTGCAAAGACAAAGAAACTTTTTTCTTTTTTTCTTAAAATTTATTTTTTAATTACAGTCAACATCAATATTATATTTGTTTCAGGTATACAAAATTGTGATTAGACATTTATGTACCATAAAAAATAATTCCACTTCCCCCATCAGTAAGTCTAGTACCCACTTGACACCATACATAGTTATATTACAATGCACTGATTGTATTCCCTATGTTGTATTTTACATCCCTGAGACTATTGTTATAATTGTACTTTTTAATCCCTTTACATTTTTCATCTGTTCTCTCCAACCTCTTTTTCATGCAGCAACCATCAATTTTTAATCTGTATCTATGAGTTTGTTTCTGTGTGTGTGTGTTTTTAATTTCCACATATAAGTGAAATCATGTGGTATTTGTCTTTTTCTGTCTGACTTATTTCACTTAGCGTGATACCTTCTAGGTTCATCCATGTTTTCTGAAATGGTAACATTTCATTCTTTTTTAAGGATGAGTAATATTCCTTTGTATATATGTACCATATCTTTATCCAATCATCTGTCAGTGGACTCTTAGGTTGCTTTTATATCTTGACTGTTGTCAATAATGCTGCAGTGACCATAAGGGTGCATATGTTTTTTTCAATTAGTGTATTGGATATCTTTGGCTAAATACCCACAACTAGAATTGATGGGTCATATGGTAATTCTGTTTTTTAATTTTTTAACGAATCTCCATACCGTTTTCCATAATGGCTGCACCAATTTACAATCTCACCAACAATATACAAGATTTCTCTTTTCTTCACATTCTTGCCAACACTTGCCATTTGTCGATGTATTGATGATAACCATTATGACAGATATGAGGTGATACCTCGTTGTGATTTTAATTTGAATGTCCTTTATGTTTAGTGATGCTGAGTATCTTTTCATATGTCTATTGGCCATTCGTATGTCCTCTTTGGAGAAATGTCTGTTCAGGTCCTCTGCCCATTTTTTAATCAGATTGTTTGTTTGTTTTGGTGTTAAGATGTATGAGTTTCTTATATATTTTGGATATTAATTCCTTGACAGCTGTATCAGTCAGTACATTCTCTTTTTTTTAATCGATAGTTTCTTTCTCTGTTCAAATGTTTAGTTTGATGTAGTCCCATTTGTTTATTTTGTTTGTTTGTTTTTCCCTTGCCCAGGGAGCCATATCCCATGTGTACACACACACACACACACACACACACACACACACACACACACACACTTTCTTCTAGGAGTTTTATGGTTTGGAGTCTTACATTTATGTCTTTAATCCATTTAGAGTTTGTTTTTATATACAGTATTAGTGGCCTAGTTTCATCTATTTCACATGTGTCTGTCTGCTTTTCCCAGCATGATTTATTAAAGAGATTGTGTTTACCCCATTGCATATTCTTGCTTCTTTCATCATAGCATAATGACCACATAGGCATGGGTGTATTTATGGACTTTATCTTGTTCTATTAATCTATGTGTCTGTTTTTATGCTACTACCATTCTGTTTTGATTACTATAGCCTTGTAGTATGGTTTGATACTAGGTAACATGATATCTCCAACTTTGTTCTTCTTTTCAAATATTGTATGGCTATTCAGGGTATTTTGTGTTTCCATATAAACCTTAGGATCATTTGTTCTAGTTCCGAAAAATGCCATTAGTATTTTAATAGGAACTGTATTGAATCTGTAGATCGCTTTGAGTAGTATAGACGTTTTAATGATATTAATTCTTTCTATCCGCGAACATGATATACCCTTCCATTTATTTATCTTCTTCAATTTTTTTCTTCGATGTGTTATACTTTTCCAAGTACAGGTATATTCCTTTCTTGGTTAAATTTATTCCTAGGTAGTTTATTTTTGATGCAATTGCTTCCTTAATTTCTCTTTCTGATAGTTCATTATTGTATAAAAATGCAACCAATTTTTGAATATTATATTTGTACTGAATTCATTTATAGGTTCTAATAGTTTTTTGATGGATTATTTAGGATTCCCTCTATATAGTTTAATGTCATCTGCAAATAATAACAATTTTATTACTTCCTTTAAAATTGAGATGCCTTTTATTTCTTTTTCTTATCTCATCGCTGTGGCTAGGACTTCCCATACCATGTTTAATGAAAGTGGTGACAGTAGACATCTATGTCTTGTTCCTGATGTTGAAGAAAAAGCTTTCAGCTTTTTACCACTGAGTATAATGTTAACTGTGAATTTGTCATACATGACCCCTATTATTTTGAGATTTGTTCCCTCTATTCCCACTTTGGTGAGAGTTTATTCTTATTTTTTAAAATCATATATGGATGTTAGATTTTGTTTTTTTCTGCATCTATTGATATGATCATATGATTTTTATCTTTCATTATGTTTCTCTGGAGTATCACATGAATTGATTTGTGGATATGGAACCAAATTTACATCTCAGGAATAAATCCTACTTTACCATGGTGTGTGATCTTTTAAATGTATTTCTGAATTCGGTTTGCTAATATTTTGTTGACTATTTTTGCATCTATGTCCATCAAGGATGTGAGACTATAATTTTATTTTTTGGTAGTATCTTGTCTGGTTTTGGTATCAGCATAATCCTGGCCTTATAAATGAGTTTGAGAAACTTTTCTCCTTTTTAATTTTTTTAAATAGTTTGAGAAGGATAGGTTTTATTTATTTTTTTTTAATGTATGATAACGTTCACCTGCAAAGCCATCTAGTCTAAGACTTTTGTTTGTTGGCAATCTTTTTATTACTAATTTAATTCTGTTAGTAGTTATCACTTCATTCAGATTTTCTGTTTTTCCTGATCTAGTCTTGGCAGATTGTGTATTTTCAAGAATTTATCCATTTCTTCTGTGTTACCCAGGTTGTTGGCATATAACTTTTTGTAGTATTTTCATATAATCCTTTGTATTTCTGTGTTGCCAATTGTCACTTCTCCTTTTCATTTCTGTTTTTATTTATTTGGGATGTCTCTATTTTTTCTTATGAGTCTTGCTAAAGTCTTATCAATTTTATTTATCTTTTCAAGAAAACAGCTCTTCGTTTCATTGATCTTTTTTTTCTTCTTTTTTTTTTAGACTCTATTTTATTTATTTCCATGATTATCTTTATTATTTCCTCCCTTCTACTCATTTTGGACTCTGTTTTTCATTTTTTTGTTTTTGTTTTTGTTTTTTTTTTTCTAATTTCTTTAGGTGTAAGGTTAGGTTGTTCATTGGGATTTTCCCTGTGTTTTTGAGGTAGGCTCATATTGCTAAATTTTCCTCTTAGAACTGATTTGGCTGCTTCGCATAAATTTTGGATTGGTGTGTTTTCATTTACATTTGTTTCAAGGTTTTTAAAAATTTCTTTCTCGATATTGTTAACCCATTATTTATTTAGTAGCATGTCATTAACTTCTACATATCTGTGTTTTTCAGTTTCCTTATGACTGATTCCTAGTTTCAAATTATTGTGATTAGAGAAGTTGCTTGATATTATTTCAGTCTTCTTAAATTTATTAGGACTTGTTTTGTGGCCTAACATGTGGACAATCCTGGAAAATGTCTTGTGTGCATTTGAAAAGAATATATATATTCTGCTACTTTTGGGTGAAATGCTCTAATAATATCACTTTAGTCCATGTAGTATAATATGTCATTTAAGGCTACTATTTTTTTCCTGATAGTCTGTCTCTACAATCTATCCATTGATGTCAATGGGTTGTTAAAGTTTCCTACTATTATTGTCTTACTGTCAGTCTCATCCTCTATGTCCATCAATATTTGCATTATATATTTAGGTCCTCTTATGTTGGATGTATAAATACTTACAAGGGTTATATCCTCTTTGTTGAATTGATTCCTTTATCTTTATGAAATGCTCTTCTTCATCTCTTGTTACAGTCTTTGTTTTATAGTCTACTTTGTCTCATATAAGTATTGCTACCTCACCTTTTATTTTTCATTTCCATTTGCATTAGATATCTTTATCCATGCTTTTACTTTTAGTCTGTGTGTATCTCAGTCTGAAGGCCGTATATATATGGATCTCATTATTTTTAATCCATTCAGCTACTCTATATCTTTCGATTGGAGCATTTAAAGAAATCGTTGATAAATATATAATGATTGCCATTTTTAATGGTTTTCTGGTTGTTTTTGTAGTTCTCTGTTCCATTCATATTTTCTTGTTCCTTTTTTTATGTTGATGATTTCTGTAGAATTATGTTTGGATTGTTTCTTTTTATTACTTGTATATCTTTTATAGATTTTTAGTTTGTGGTTACCATGTACTTCATAAATACCAAGTTGTATTAATACCAGTCTATTTTAAGTTGATGGTAGCTAAGTTTGAACACTTTCTAAAATAACTACAATTTTTACTCACCCCTCAATGTTTATGTTTTTGTCATTATTTTTTTTGCCTCTTTTGTGTGTTTGTGTGTATATCTTAATTTATTGTTGCAATTACATAGATATTTCTAATTTGTCTTTTATCCTTTGTACTAGCTTTATAGTTGGTTGAACCATAATTTTTGTACCGTTTGCTTTTGTCTTTGAGAGTTTTTTCATTTATTTTCTTATTCCTAATTTTAATCTTTTCTTTTCTTCTTAAAGAAGAACCTTTAACATTTCTTGTAATACTGATTTAGTGGTGATGAACACTTTTAGGTCTTTATTCTCTAGGAAACTATCTCTCATTCAATTATAAATGATAGTCTTGCTATGTATAGTAATCTTGATTATAGGTCTTTACTTTTCATTACATCAAATATTTCATGTGAATCACTTCTAGCTTGCAAAGTTTTGTTAAGAAATCAGTTGACAGTCTTATGGGAGCACCTTTGTATGTAACTAACTGCTTTTATCTTGCTGCTTTTAAGATTCTCTCTTTGCCTTTAACCTTTGGCATTTTAATTATGATGTGCCTTGATGTAGGCCTCTTTAGATTCATTTTGTTTGGGACTCTTTGCACTTCCTCGGGTTGTAAGTCTATTTCCTTCACCAGGTTAAGGAAGTCTTTAGTCATTATTTCCTCAAACAGGTTCTCAGTCCCTTGCTCCTTCTTTTCTCTCTCTGGTACCCTTATGATGCAAATATTGTTGTGTTTGATGTTTCCCCATAGACCCCTTAAATTATTCTCATTTATAAATTTTTTCCTTTTTGCTGTTCAAGTTTTCTCTTACCTTGTTTTCCAAATCACTGATTTGATCCTCTGCTTCATCTAATCTCCTATTGATCCTTCTAATGTATCCTTTATTTCAAGTACTGTATTCTTCATTTCTGACCAGTCTTTTTTTATGTTTTCTATGTCTCCGTTGACTTTTTCACTGAATTCATCAATTCTTCCCTAAGTTCATTGAGCATTCTTATACCATTGTTTTGAATTCTATATCTTATAGATTGCTTAGGTCCATTTTGTTTAGCTCTTTTTTTCTGGAGTTCTGTCTTCTACTTCATCTGGGATATGTTTCTTTTTTTCCTTATTTGACTGACTCGCTATGTTTGTTTTTACATATTAGGTAGATCTTCTATGTCTCCCAGTCTTAACAGAGTGGCACAGTATCCCTGGTCACCTGATCTGGGTGTCCCTTGGGTAAGTAGTGTGCCCTCCAGTTGTAGTTGAGCCTAAACTGCTATTGGCACAGCAGTTGGTGGGTTTTATCCTCAGGCTGACTTGCTGTGAGGTCTATTCATGACTTCAGCAGAGGAGCTATTTTGCAGTGGTCTACCATACAGTGTGGCAATCACTTTAACAGGTCTCTGACGTCAGCTGTGTCTGACCTTCAGGTGTGTCATTTATGCAGTTGCCTAGATGGTACTCTGGTGTATTGTAAAACCAGCCATTGGGTGTGCTGTTTCTAGAGACTCTTGGGAGGGTGTCTAGTGTACACCAAATGAGTTGTCACTGTGCCTTGCTTGGGGCCTCCTGGTAAATGCTACAAAGTGATCTGTGGTTGATTGATGCTTGTGGTAGATTTAGAGGAACTTGGGAGAGGCTGTGCTGCTAACTGAGGTTAGCTGCCACCCGTCCTGGGCTTAGGACCCTTTGTTTCACACCATAATGTGAATTGCACCTGCCTACTACTTTTGCCAGAATTCTAGTCACATAGTTGAAGATACATTCCAGACCAAGACTGGTTGCTACTTATGCCAACCTTGTGGTTACCTGTTGGGAACTACTATGCAAGTTTAGACCAGTCGCCATTTGTGCTGGGTTTGGGGCCACTTAGCAAGAACTCGAAGTCACACTAAGACTGGCCAATGATTTTTGGGGGTTTGTGAAACTTTTAAAGATTGTGGTAAAGTCCACATTATAAGTGAAGGAATGCTGCTTGTGTGAAGGAGTTAGTGGAAGAGGCTCGGGACAGGTGAGTGAGTTGAGTGGGATGGGGTCTCAGTGAATCACCAAAGTGAGGTGAATGTTGTTAGCCAGGGTAATGGAGAGCTCAGATTTTGTGCCTGTCTAATTTGGGCTTGCTGGGTTGGAGGAGTTCCACAAAGGAACAATGGAGCCTTCTAGCACTTCTGTCCCTGTAGAGAGTTACCCCAATCCATGCCTTTCCAGTTCTCACCCTAAAGTTAGTCAATTTAGTCAGTCTCTTCCCATATGTCCTGGCACTTTTTGAGCTATTGCCCTTGTGCTGAAGCCTACAGAAAGTGGGTTTGTAAGCAAATGAGTTGTGCACTGGCCCAATGAGAGAAGTGTCTTGGTCTCTAGCAGCACTTTGTCTTTCTCAGATGCAATCTTTGCTGTTTTTCAAAGCCAAATGTTTTGGGGGTTCTCTTTCAGGCACTGAGGCACTAGGTCAGGAGCCTAATGTGAAGCTGAATTCCTCACTCCTTGAGGAAACCTCCAAAGCTGAAATATTCTTCCTGTTTCTTAACTACCTACCCTGCCTGTTTCGTGTCTCTGTTCCTCCTACTAGTCTCAATGTGGCTTTTCTTTAAATCCTTAGTTATAAGAATTTTGTTCGACTAGTCTTCATGTGGTTCTCAATGAGGATTTTTCTATAATTCAGTTGTAATTTTGATGTCTCAGATTTTCTTAACATTATGTTTCATTGGAAAGGAGGTAAGGAATAAAACACAAGAAACTCCTATGTCAAACTTTTCCTGAAGATTCCAAGCCAAAGATAAGGATTTAAGTATTTGAACTTTTTCAATTTTTTCTACTTGACGAACTTTTATGTTGGGAGTCCACTATGGCTAGCATTGCCAGGAGTTGAAGGACTATCACACTGACTATGATTCAGACATTCTCCAGGAAGTGATTTATTAGAGATATGAGCATGTTCATGTGAATTTATAATACACATTAGAAATAAGCAATAGAATGGGAGTGAAGATAAAATCTGAGCATGCTCAAAGGAGAAGTATTTTTCGTTAATGGAAAGTCACTGAAGATATTATGGGAAAAGTGGCACTTTGTGAATCTGGAAGAATATGTAGGTTTATACATACAGAAATGGAAGAGAGTGTGCATTATAGGAGGAAAGAGAGGGAACAAAGCCATGGAGCAAAGTATAAAATTTGTATGTGATCAGAAAGTTGTTCATTCCATTTGTAGCATATATTTATGTGGGAATGGAGGAAGATAAGTTTGGTGAAGTAGGTCAGAGACCGATATGAGAAGGCCTAGAATTGTAGGTTAAGAAGTATGGTTTTCATTCTGCAGATGATGAGAACCATCACATTTTTTTTTCTTCAGAAGAATTACATGACCATACTGTGATTTGGAAAAGAGTGTAACAAATGTTTGAAAAGAACTTGGATGCAGTGTCACTGCTTAGCAGTTAGAGCAACAGTCCAGGCAACATGAATGAAGTAACACCTTCATCCTGTACTCTAACTGCAAGAATGCTCCTCTGTAACCTGACTATCGGAGGTTATAGCACTGGCTGAGGGCTTTCTGAGGGCATTTATTTAATGACATGCCAGTGGCATTTACTCATAAAACCAAAAAGCCATTGGGACCAGAAATAGGGGTTTGGTTACTTCCCTGGACAGGATGCAGTTGGGGTGATTATACATGTGATTCATTGAGGTCAGGAAACAAGTCCTCCACAAACAAATACCCCTCCCCTCCAAGTCTGGTGACTCACAGCTTCTTCAGTTTGGAAACCTCTGGTGTCTAGGCAGAATTTGAGATACAATGGTAAATCATAAATTGTCAGTGTTCATTTTACAAGAGAAACACTTTTAATCATTCTTTTAACTATTCAAGCAGAAAGCATTTATTGTGCTCCTACTGTTTTAGGCTCAGAGAACATGGAATTATAAAACATAGTTCCTTCCATAAAATATTCCCCAATTTATCTGGGAAAACATACATAACAAACACAATACGTAGATTATCTCATGAATGTTATAATAGAGAAATGCAAGCAGTACTAATGGGTCAGAGGAAAGACCCATAACTGCTTTGGGAGAGGAGGAGTGGCATTGGAGTTGGCTTCTAAAGAATGGTTGTTCGTCATGTATTCATTCATTAATTCAACAAATAATTATCAAGCACTTACTACATGACAAGCTGTGTTCTAGATATGAGATTCCATGCTTTATGGAACTTATATTCTAGCATGAGCACTCAGATTGTAAATACATCTGGGAGTCAAACAAACAAATCTCTACCTTTAGGGAATTTACATTCTTGCAGAAGAACATTATCAAGAGCAGCAACTAGCACTTCATTCCAAGAAGGAACAACATATGCAAAAATAAGTATAAATTCAGCCCTACTTAGAATGAGTAAAGAAAGAAAGCTTGGATTTGGGGGTACCCAATATGATAAGAAAGCTTACAAATAAAACTGAATTAGGATGGGCAAGTGGCCTTGACACTCTTTGGCTGGAGCTGACAGACTGAAAATACACATTATTTTTATATGGATATAGATAGCACTGAGTCTCCAGACACTCTGGTTTTGCATTGTATATCAGGCAAATGAAGTTACTGATTCAGGAATGTGAGAACTGTGGTTTTGACCCTTTAATAATTTTTCTGTACCTTCAGTCTGACTGTTCTGCAATGGTTCGGTGTGCTGAAAATAAAAACTTAAGACCCTGACTATCTCTGCTTAAATAATATTCATATTCTGTAACAGCCAACTCTGACTTGGAGGTCATGCTTGATTCTCATTTTATCAGGCTGTCTAAAATAACCAGGGCATGAGGTGGTTATTGTTATGGTACTCACTGGAATGGGATTTAACCTATATAAAGAAAAGAACTAGGACAGAAATAGCTCTTCAGCCCATCACAAGCTTGGAGAAATCCAGTATAAGCAATTGCAGAATTACAGAGCTGAAAGGAACTTAAGGTGATCCTAGCATCTGCCTCTAGGAAAATATGCCTATCGGGAAATTTAATATAAATTTTAGAACTCATGATTTTAATAGTACATAAAATTTACCCATTCTAAATAATATAGTTCCCTTCAGGGCAAAACATCTTTGAACTTATATTTTACAGTTGATCTCAGAACCTATAGCATATTTTTTTTAATATACTTCATAGGAGAAAATCACTGTCTTTGGAGGGTGTTTTGACTTTTCAGAAAACAAAATACCTATCTAATTGGTCCATCTGGATGATACCATTTTTGATCAAAATGGAATTTAAATGCAGCTATGAAATTATGAGGTGACATTTTGTTTAGCTCATAGCTGGTTCAAAAGGGACTTACCAACAATTTCAAAAGTAATTAGTAAAATATTCTCCCAGATAACTAATTTGGAGGTATATGAGCTCTGGTAAGCCATACTATTTCTCACTCTAAGAACTACTTGAGATCAAGGAACATGCCTTGTTTGTCTCAAAATACCCACCTATCACAGAGAAAGATGCATGTCAGGAGCTATATTTTGAGGAGCTATATTTAAAAAACAATAATGTATCACTTTATAGTCATTATTTTGAATTATGTGTCTTTTTTTTTCCACCAAATTTGAATCCCACAATCACCTCTTACTTTGAGGTTGATTAGCAATAAATGACAAAGAAGTAGTGTGTGGTAGATGAAACCGTTTTGTGAAAAGTCCACATTCTAGTGTAAATTCTGTTCTGAGTAGGATTGGGTGGCTTTGGAAAAGGTACTTAAGCCTGTGTCTCCACTTAAAGGAATGGGGGAAGGTCTGTTTGAGGAATAAAATATTAAGTAGCTACTTTGTGCCTATCTCTGTGCATATTGTGGGAGATTTCCTCAAGGTCTTAGTGAAGATCCAGATTTTTATGTTTGTAGGTGATGGAAATCCAGCTTGATTAGTTGAGGTAAAAGAACAAACTCTAGGAAAGGTAAGGTACCCCAGACTCCAGAATTACCAGAATCAAGGACTCAAGTGCTTCCATGACACATTTCCTTCAACTTTGTCCTTGGTTTCTCTTTCTAGATCAGCTTATTCTCTCAGATCTGCATTCTCTGTGAGCCTAGAGAAACTTGTAAAACCTGTGGGAAGTTCTCTGGACCAGAGAAATAGCATACCATAACCGAGAGGTGCTATTAGAACCATGAGGTTGGCTGGAGAGGGGGAACCTGACCCAGAGAAGGGGTTACTGTACATTGAAAAAACAAACAAACAAAAAACCCCCAGAACTCCACTAAGCCTGCTGTCCCCATTTACTGCCTCTTCCCACTCTACTCCTATCACTCCACACACATTGGCTGATAACCTACTCTCTTTGAAGACCCTGACCAATTTCACCATCTCTGAGGGCTGACTGCCTGGACAACACAATCTCTTCTACCTATGCTCTCAGAGTACCATGAACTCACCTTCACTACAGAAATCCAACTCTTCATATTGCTTGTCCTGGTCTATTAACAGGTTTTTCTTCACCTTGAGACTGGGAACCCTTCAAAGGCACTACTCCCTTAATTGGTTTAGATTATTTATTAGATTATTTATTTCTCAATTATTGATAGTCTACTGTGTGGTGGGTTCTGAGAATTCACAGAGAAGTAATTCAAGATCCCTGTTCTCAAGATGATCAAGGCCAAGTGGGAAACATATGATAAAGAGACACTTGCAGTACAATGAAATGGGATGAGTTTACCATAGTCATCAGCACTAATGCTATAGGAGTACATGGGTGAGTCTCCTCCCTGAACCAAGAACAGAGGTGAGAAGGCCAGAGAGAGTTTCCAAGAAATAGAAAGGTGGCCACTGCTGGCCTATGCTGCCTTCTTTTGACTAGAATCAGGCCTGGGTGTGTTAGGTCTGGAGGCAGGAAACATTCTTTGCAGTAAGAATAGCCTATGAGAGCTCAGGGAATACCTGAAATTACAGCATAATCAAAGGCTTATGTTAAAATGAAATCAATAAGACAATAAGACAGATGAAGTTATTAGAAAACAAGATAATTTCCAGTAAAGTACTAATTTTATAGTATAATACATTAGGAGTTTAGAAAAGCTTGAGATCACCATGATCTTAACAAGGGAATTCTTCAAAAAATGTAGGTGTCGCCTCACTACATGGGGAGCTGACAATGGTAAATCTGAAATCAAAGAGTCTGGATTTCAATTTTACTCTGCCAGGTATTAACTTAGTGATAATTTCCCAATCTCTAATTTCTACATCATAAAACGAAGACACTAAAATTCATCTCTTGAGTTTTATTAAGGATAAAATAAGACATGTAAATGAAAGTACTTAGTAAATTGTAAAGTACTATACAAACTTATTCTTTAAACATGCTTATCTGTAAAACAGAATTTTTAACTGACAAGAATATTTGGAAGACATAAAAAGGCATATAAGTATAGTTACATGACAAGATACATTATTTACATTAAGAGGCATGTTAATTTTACTTATTGGCTAAACATTTGGTTAATGCTATTATAAATTTATAACATCTTAATAAGTTGACTATGGCTTTTTATACATTTCTAACTCTGAGAATAGGGAAGAGAAACACCACTTTAGGGGAGGCAGTCTGACTCAACTAGACATGTGATATGCTAGTAATTAAGTCATTTGAATGTTGTGATTATAAGGCATTCTCTCTACCAAGTGAACTATATATATATCCTTG
This sequence comes from Rousettus aegyptiacus, assembly GCF_014176215.1. Classification (NCBI taxonomy): domain Eukaryota; kingdom Metazoa; phylum Chordata; class Mammalia; order Chiroptera; family Pteropodidae; genus Rousettus; species Rousettus aegyptiacus. Next base: position 38,445,826 of record NW_023416308.1, on the reverse strand, counting down.
TAGATGAGTTAGCCTAAGAATTTCCTTCTAGTTCTAGAAGTCTAAGAGGTGAAACTTTCACTTCAGTGCTTCCATTTTCTACTATGCAAATGGTTGTAAACAATGACAGCATTTTCAAAAGTCACATGGCATACAAAAGATCTGAACAAGTATAATTCCACTATATTCTGTGAGTCTGTCTTATGCTCTGGTCAAGTATGGAAGAAGGCAGGGAAATACATCTGACAGATAGAGAATGATCCACTGAAGAAATCTGAACTCTTTGAATATATCCTAAAGACTGTGGGCAAATGCTAAGTTGTAATTGATGCAGTGTGTTTAGGCACACAATGTAAATAATTTTACTCCATGTGATCCTTCAATTTTCCAGAGTTCTAGGCCCTCCCATGAGAAAAAACCCCTGCCTCATCTCCCATATTCCACACTAAGACCAACTCTAAGCTGATTATTACAGGGTAGATTGACTCCAATACTTTTCTATGATGCTATGAGGGTGACCCTGAAAAGTATGGGATGAAATGATAGAGATTTGTTACCCACTCTTGTTCAAAGATAAACCCAGAAAATCTAGAAGTAGAGGTCCATCAACTCCCAAGTATGGGATCAAAGATACGGCCAGTTGGTAGTTCTCTCTCTTCCATGCATTATTTAATCTCCTTGGACATAACTCTTCTGATAGCTGCCTTTCTAAAATTTATGTAAGGAAGAACATGGCTCCTTTTTTAGAATATTAGGCCTATGAGGTATTAATACAAGTTCCACAAAATAAGAAGATATTCTAAGGTCAAGCAAGTTCTGGATATGTCCCCATTGAAGATACAAAATATACACACACATATCTGAGGCTGCAAAAAATAAATGGAACTCGGCTTTTCCAAAATTATTTGACTATAGAACTGTTTTATTTAGCAGTACTCATTAGCATACTGAGTACCTCTTGTTCCTCCATAGTTTGGAAAATGATGTTCTTAGATAAATTTTAGTAAATAGTCTTATTAAAGGCTGAAATCTATATCTTCGAATAAAGAAAAGTTGAATATAGTTTAGATATATCCTTGAAATTAGGGAATACATGTTTACTATCCCAAAGGTTCTTTTAAACAGCCCATTCCTCATTAAATCAAAGGTTAGTAGGAAGGAAGGCTGAAATAAACAGTCAGTGTTCTAGTACATACATCTAATAAAGCTTTATTTCTAATATTAATTCAGAAAAAAAAGGTTTTCCTTTTCTATTAGACTGGATAAATTTCAAATTCCTTGAAAATGGTGAAATCAACTCTTCCTCTCATTCCCCTTTGCCTTTTTTCCTTTCTTTATAAACATTATGTCCAGGTTTGATTTATAACTATTATAGTTTGTATTTGATGGGACCTTCTGGAAAACCGCTGGCCAAGAGAAAGAGCAATAGTTTTAGTTGTCACCACAGAAAAATCCTTTCTTTTCCTTCGATTTTTCTATCGGTCTGTGATCATATAGGCAATAGAATCAACTTTACTCATTATATACTTTATTTTTTTAATTTATTTTAATTATTTTTTTGGTGACATTGTTTAATGAAATCCAGTAAGTTTCAGGTGTACAGTTGAACATTAAGGCATATGTATGTGTGTGTGTGTGTGTGTGTGTGTACATATATATAAAATACATATATATTGCATTGTGTGTCCCCCGCCCATAGTTAGATTTCTTTCTATCACCACATATCTGACCCCTATTACCCCATCTACTTCCCTCCTCCCCTCTCCCCCATCCTCTGGTAACCACTAATTTATTGTCCATGAGTCTCTGTTCATTTGTTGCTTTTAGGTTTATATCTCACATATAAGTGATATCACGTGGTTTTTAACTTTTTATATCTGGCTTATTTTGCTTAGCATGATTGTTTTAAGGTCCATCTATGTTGTCTTAATGACAATATTTCATCTCTTCTTATGGCTGAGTAATAGTCCATTGTATATATGTACCACAATTTCTTTATCCAATCCTCTATCGTAGGATACTTCAGTTACTTCCATGTCCTAGCCACTGTGAATAATGCTGCTATGAACATTGGTGCATAAATATCTCTTCAGATATGAGTTTTCAAGTCTTTGGGGTAAATCCCCAGTAGAGGGATTGCTTGATCATACGGAAGATCAATTCTTAGTTTTTTGAGGAACTTCCATATTGTTTTCCATAGTGGCTGTATCAATTTGTATATACTTTATTTTATTCATCCTCTCAAAATCTTTCTTTGGTCAACTTTCTTCTCCTTTTAACATTGATTTTCCAGTACTTTTTCAGAAATTATTCAATTCAGAGGATTTTATTTTATCTATGGTGACACAACTATGCTTTGCAACTGACCTCTGTCTATTCATCTGTGTATTTTCGTTGCCGACTAGAATTTAAAGTTCATTGGAGGTAAGTAGACTGTATTTTAATATTTCATATTATCTTCAAAGTCTCATATGCAGCTCTGTACAAAGTAAACATTTGTTTATTTGAATCGATTTAAGAATAATTTACATGGATATTAACCTCTCATCAAATGTATCATTAGTGAATATCTTCTCCCAATCAGTTGGTTGTCTTTTTGTTCTGTTGATGGTTTCCTTTGCTGTGCAATTTTTTTTTAGTTTGATGTAGTCCCATTTGTTAATTTTTTTTCTTCTGTTTCCCTTGCCCAAGGAGATATATCTGAAAAGAAATTATTGTTAGCAATATCAGAGAGTTTACTGCTTATGTTTTCTTCTAGAGATTTTATGGTTTGGGGTCTTACATTTAAATCTTTAATACATTTGAGTCTATTCTTGTATGCGGTATAAGAAAGTGGTCCAGTTTCTTTCTTATTTCCTTTCTTTCTTTCTTTCTTTCTTTCTTTCTTTCTTTCTTTCTTTCTTTCTTTCTTTCTTTCTTTCTTTCTTTCTTTCTCTTTCTTGCTTTCTTGCTTTCTGCTTTCTTGCTTTCTTGCTTTCTTGCTTTCTTGCTTTCTTGCTTTCTTGCTTTCTTGCTTTCTTGCTTTCTTGCTTTCTTGCTTTCTTGCTTTCTTGCTTTCTTGCTTGCTTGCTTGCTTGCTTGCTTTCTTGCTTTCTTTCTTGCTTTCTTGCTTTCTTTCTTGCTTTCTTGCTTTCTTGCTTTTTTGCTTTCTTGCTTGCTTGCTTGCTTGCTTGCTTGCTTTCTTGCTTTCTTGCATGTATCTGTCCAATTTTCCCAACACCATTTATTAAAGAGACTATCTTTACCCCATGGTATATTCTTGTCTCCTTTGTCATATATTAAGTGAGCATACAGGCATGGATTTGTTTCTGGTGCCCAACAACAGATGATTGGATAAAGAAGTTATGGTTCATATACACAATGGAAGGTTACTCAGCCATTAAAAAATGAAATTCTACCATTTGAAATGACATAGATAGACCTAGAGGTTATTATGCTGAGTTGAAATAAGTCAGACAGAGAAAGATAAATACAATATAATTTCACTTATATGCAGAATCTAAGGAACAAAAAAAAAAAACCAAGTTAATCAAAAACTGACTCAGAAATATTGAGGAAAATTTGGTGACAGACAGAAAGGATGGGGGTTAAGGGACTAGGAGAATAGGGTGAAGGGTTAAAGAAGTATAAATTAGTAATTGGCAGATGGTCACAGGGATGAGAAGCATGGCATAGGGAATGCAGTTATATTGGCTAGGTGGAGAGCCAGAGGAAAGAAGGAGCAATGAGGGGGATTGTTTTATAAACTATAAAAATGTCTGACCAATGAACTGTATACTGGAAACTAATAAAATAAATAAATAAAATTCAAAAAGTTGAAAAAAAGAATAATTTACGTGGATTGAATTTAAGTGAGGATATTTGCTCATCTTTTGAATTTAATCTCTACATGATGAGAACATGGATGTTGTAATCCATCTGACCTGAGTTTAAATCCCAGTCTAAAAACTTTTAATAATCTTTGGGTTCTTAATCAAGCTATTTATCTTCTTTGAACTTTTATTTTATAGCTTTCTTTCTTTCTCTCTCTTTTTTTAAGAACTATATGAGGATAGTAGTTTAAGCTCAGGTATCAGACACTCTGGGTTTGACTCTCATCTTTCCTTCTTACTTGGCGTATCATCTTGAACAAGTTAGTTAACCTTTGTGATCCTCATTTTTTTCATCTGTGATTTGGAATCCATAATAGTATTTATCTTATGGAGCAGTTTGGATTAAATGATATAATGCATGTAAAACTTAAAATGACACTTCAAACCTAGTAAGAATTCTATTAATGTTAATTATTACTGTAGAAGATCCCCTACTATAGCCGACACTAGTGGGCTCAAATAAACTTTAGCTCTTTCTCCTGCTAATTCTCATCTTTAAAATGGTTGCCATTGACAGACATGTTGGCTAAAGGAACTTAATTCATAACTTTTGTGTATAAATGGAATTCTGACTCTTTTAACTATCTTAAATGGCACCAAGTTTTTTCTTAAGGAAAAGCTTTCTTGGGAAAATAATGAATATATAGATTTAAAAAGACCATGCATTCTTAAAATGTGGTGGGATAAAGATATTTTTAATTGAACACAGCCATTTTGTGATTTGATTTCCTCAGGATATGAATCAGAGAAAAAAAAAAAAAACTGAAGTTTTATCCCAGAAAAAAAAGGCAGAAGAGGCAGAGCATTTTTCACTGGTAAGGCAATTTACACACTTATCCTTTATCCTTTTCATAGTGAGTCATGGTCTATGATACATTTCATGGTAATGTCTATGAGTTTCCAAAACTGGAATTAGATATATCAGCCAAATAAGGCAGAGAAAAGAAAATGGACTTTTAATCCACCTAGTTACCATTCACAGAGTTCTAGAAGTGGAACTTAAAAAAAAATTATTCTAGCACTCCACTTTTAGTCATATCTTTAAATCCATTGAGAGAGAGAATTAGCTAATCACGTTTAGAATATCTTCAGCCAAGCAGCAGAGGAATGCAATCACCAGCCCTAGTGTCCTTTTAGAAGGAGTTTATTCTTTCTTTCTTATATCTTCCCCAAACTTTTACTTTGCTCTTATATTGACTGACCTAAGTTTATCTTAAAATGACATTTTAAGCTTTAAAAAAAATATTAATGCGTACCCCTTAGTCTTTTATTTTTTAATCAAGCAATTTTAACTTGTTTAAAAATTCTTTTAAGTAAGTCTAGTTTTCCTATACTTCAGGCCATTTTGGATTACTATTCTGAGGTGTTTGTCAGCTATTCTAATAATAGAATAAAAAACACCAACGCTTTTTAATAGTCACTTGAGTATCCATGGGACCTAGTGCTACTCAGAGCGCATTATATGTACCTAAATAAAATGTTTATCGATGATAAATATGGTCTCATATTTGTATAGACTTTACACTTTATGGAAAGCTTTAACTTTATCATAAAACACTGTCTGAGCTACTCTTATTTTAACCTCTAATTGCTTCCCCTGCCCCCCACAAAATAATAATTTGCCTTTAATTATAAAGCCAGCATGTGGCAAAATGGAGACCTGAACTTAGGTCTCCAATTCTTAGTTACATAAATTTATTGACTTAACTTGAACATTTAGTAAAGCTGAGCTGGTAGCATTTGTAAAAATGTAGACCTCCCCCAACTCAACCTCATACTCAGATAATGAAGAGAATAATGGAAGGAACATATACCAGTTCTAATGTGTCTTTGTTTGGAAATATATCTGAACATCATTATTTTTTATTTGTAAAATAAATTATTTTTCATAGATAGCTTTTAGTCTTTTCTGACTGTGAACTTCAATTTCCATTGCCTTTGTGCAAACATTTTTTTTCACATGGTGTCTCGACATTTTGTCCTCGGTATTAAATATTAATAGGATACAAAAGGGGACTTTTAAACTCTTTATTACCAATGTGTCTTTGTGATATCTTGGTGCCTTGATTGAATGTTGTTTGGTCAGTGTGAGGACTTTAGGATTCCTCGTGATAAAATCTTTACTGCTCCAAGATTTATTTAGAATGGAAATCAACCATCTTTACTATTCCTTTTATTCACTTTGCTAAAACTTCAAAGTCAGCCAAAAGTTGGTATTAAATGATCTGGGACACAGGGTCTCTAGCATTAAGCTCCTCAAAGGCAGGGCCAGTGTCAGAAATTTTTATATAGCTATCCCTTAATTCAGAGTCAAGAAAAGAGCAGGCACTTAATACATATTGATTATATTGAATTAACATTTATAAGAAAATCCAAGAAATCTGAGATTGGTCTTGATTTTACTAATAACAATGTATCTTTAGATAAATCACTGAGCTTTTATTACATCAGCTGTGAATTAGGATATCTCTACTTTTAAAGGAAAATTGAGCTTTACAGAATATTTGTTTTAGACTTCACAGACCATGTGGAGTTTTATTCTTTAAATAAATATTTTATACACTGTTGGTTTTCATGTGAATAATCAAAGCAAAGGTACTCTTGGTGACCTACTTGTAAATTAATATTTTTAATTAGTAAGTCATTTTGTGACAAATTCCTATAACCTTAAATATCTGTTTTTTTCCCTTTAATTCACATTCTATTATAACCATCTTTATACTGTTAAAATGAAATCGTCAACTTGATACGTCGAAAAATTGTTTGCTACAATTTAGGTTCACAAATCTTAAGAAGAAAATCCAGGTAATGAGTGGCTCAGAGCATTGTGAAATCAGTTAAATTATGCTTCTAGTATATGACCAATCTACCATTTTCTTGTTAATCTGACACATAGTGCCCAAAAAGAGTATTTCATAAGTGTTAATGCAAGAGAGAAGTCCATTGAGCATTGTTGGGTGCTAGATGACCTAGGAACTTATTGCATTTATTAGTGAAGGAAAACTGTATTCTAATGTTGCCTTCCTAAGGAAGTCAGTGTAAACTTATGAACAATTCTGACGATTTCTCTCATTTTGCTTCCTCAATGGTTCTCAAACCTAAGGAGGCATTAAAATCACCTGGAGGACTTCTTAAATCACAAATAGATACTGCCCTCAAGATTCTGATTAAGTAGATCTTGGGAGGGGTGGGTCCCAAGAATTTACAGTTCTAATGACTTCTCAGGTGGTGCTAATGCTATAGATACAGGGACCACACACTGAGAATACTGTGCTACCTGATCGCCCTTAATATTGCCAAAGCTGGTAAAAAGAATATTCCATGGGCTGTTGCTCTTTTCTGAGACTGCTTTAATGGAACAAAACTCAACTAAGCGATCAAACCATAGACAGACATCTGCAGTCAGGGTGTCTATATAGAGCCATGATGAACACTAGAAAAAAAACAACAGAATTGTTTTTTAAAATAGAAATTTTCAGCTCCTTTCTGACTTTATAGAACATATTATTATGGTATTTTCAAAACTCCTTTTTGAGTCATCTGAAAATATATTGCTTGAATCTTTAAAAGCAAAGAAGGAAGCTATACCTTCATTTTCTTCCATGATTTTTTTTATTCCATATTCTCTTTCCCAACAAACTGACCCTGTATTTAGATGTTCTGTCCTCTTGCTTTATGATCTAATTAGGTAATAGATAATAATCATCTATCGAGCTATTTTAAATTGAGTCTTTATTTAGTATAAGCACAATGTTATCAATTCATGTTATTTTCCTGAAAGCCTATTTAATTTACTTTAATGCAACTCAATTTAATACCCATTGAGTGACTTTGCATGCCAAGCACAATTCTAGATGCTTAGGAAAAGGTATGACTCCAACCTACACAAATCCCTGCCCTTGCAGAGGCTACATTTTAGCAGAGATGGACAGTAAGCATAATACATAAATCGATATATTATATTCCTGGTAATAGATCCTATGAAAAGGAGGAGGAATAATAGAAGAATACTGAAATTTAGGACTTTAGGGGCTAGCAAGGGAGAGTTGTGTGTATTCTTGCAATTTTAAATAGGAGTGTAATTTGAGCAAAGACCTGAGTCAGGTAAGACTATAAACATGTACATATCTGTGTAAGAGTGCCAAGGGAGAGAGAGCCTTTTTAAAGACCAAAAGGTGGAGCATATGTAGCATATTTAAAGAACAGCAAAGTGGACAGCGGGGCTAAAGCAAAATGTGTGAAGGGACTTTCATGGTGATGGACCTGTTCACTCTGAGCACCAGCACTGGGTAGGCTGCATGGGGAGCATGGGGGACTTACAGGGGACACTGAGTTGTTGAAGTGAGGGCCAAGGGTCAGAGGTGAGGCTCTCTCCCAGGCAGAAGTGCTGGTAGTATCCATTGTTCCTATGTTGAACTCCGCTCTCTCCACCCCCAGTGAGTGGACACAGTGCTGCCATAGCTGAGACATCATCAAACAGGATAACAGGTTTTTCCACTCAGAGGATTCCGTGCAACTCCACCTCCCCCAGCTCACGGCTACACCTAAGCCACATCCAGGTGTATCCTCAGCAAGACAGGTGATCCTTATTGAGTAGAACCAAGACTCACGCTAGTGGCAGTTGGCCTCAGTTTCTTGAGGCAAATTTTAGCACAGTATCTTGGATTGCTTGCTGAATCTTAACGGGTGGCTCCTGAGGGGCTGGGGCTAAACTTGGCCTGCAGCTGAACCCCTCTCAAGACTGTGCCACTGGACACCTACTACATAAAGCTGCACTAATAAGACTGGGAGACTTAGGAGCTTTGCTTAGTACACAGAAACAGACACAGAAAGACAGCCAAAATGAGAAGTCAAAGAAGGAGAAACCATATCAGAGAGCAGAACATAGATCCAGGAAGAGTGGAGTCAAACAATTTAACAGATGCAGAGTTCAAAACACTCAATGAACTTACGGGAGATGTAGATGAATTCAATGAGAACTTTAACAAAAAGATAGAAGAACAAATAGAAAAGGAAATTATAAAAGAGAACCAGTTAGAAATGAAGAACACATTATATGAGATGAAGAGTACATTAGATGGAAAAACAGAGTGGATAAAGAAGAGAATCAAGCCACCAATATAGAGGATGGGGAAGCCGAGGACACTCAATCAGAATGGCAAGGAAAAGAAGCCAAGGTTATAATAATAATTTAAGGAGCCTATGGAACACTATTAAAGGTAAAAATATCCATTTCATAGGGGTACCTGAAGGAAGACAAGATGTTGAACAGCTATTTGAAAAAATAATGAAGGAGAACTTCCCTAACCTGGTGAAGGAAATAGACATACAACCCCAGGAAGCTCAGAGAGTCCCCAAAACCAGGAACTCAAAGAGGCCCACACCAAGACACATCATAAGTCAAATGCCAAAGGTTAAATATAAAGAGATAATCTTAAAAGCAGCAAGAGAAAAGCATTTAGTTACCTTCAAGGGAGCACCCATAAAACTGGCAGCTGATTTCTCAGAAGAAACCATACAAGCCAGAAGTTCTTGGCACAAAATATTCAAAGTGATGAAAACCCAGGATCTATGACCAAGAATATTTTATCCAGCAAAGCTATCATTTAGAGTTTAAGGACAGATAAAGAGCTTCCCAGACAAAAATAAGCTAAAGGAATTTATCATCAATAAGGAAGTAGTACAGGAAATGTTGGAGGGACTTCTTTAAGAAAAAAAAATGTATAAAAAAAAGAAATAAAAAATGGTAATAACTATATTCCTATCAATAAGTACTTCAATGGAAAAGAATTAAGTGTTCCAATCAAAAGATAGAGTGGCTGATTGGATAAGAAAACAAGATCCCTACACATGCTGCCTACAAGAGACTCACTTCAGATTAAAAGATACACACAAATTAAAAGGAAGGAAATGGAAAAGGATATTGCCTAGATGGACCTAGAGAGTATTGCACTGAATGAAATGAGAAAGATAAAGACAAATATCTCATGATTTCACATACATGTGGAACCTATTTATTATTATTATTATTATTATTTATGCCCAATGCACCTGGTTTTCCTATGTAGTCTCCCATCCAAGTACTAACCATGCCCAACCCTGCTTAGCTTCTGAGATTAGACATTGAACTTATTCTGGGTGGCATGGCCATAGTCCATGGACTGTGGCTCCACTGGGGCATGAACCCAGGACCTTCTGTGTGTAAAGCAGCCGTGCTAACTGCTACACTGTGGAACCATGTCTCATGTGGAATCCAAAAAACAAAATCAACAACTACAACAACAGAAGAGGAAATAAACTCATAGATACAGAGAATATTTTGAGGGCTACTAGATGGGAGGGGTGTTGTAGAGGACAGCAAATAAAGGCAAAGGGATAAAGAGGTACAAATGGATAGTTGCAGAATAGACATGGAGATATAGATGATGTAGAGTATAACATGGGGAAGATGATTAATAATGTAATAATGTAAGGGATAAGACGGGTGTTAGATTCAGTGGGGTGATCACTTTGAGAATTATGTAGACCTCTGATTACTAGGTCATACAACAGAAACTTGTTAATAACACTTGTTATTTATTGTCTTGGTATATTATCATATGCCAACTCTAACTGAAAAAGAAAACTTCATTGAATTGTACAATGTAAATATGAGCAACTAAGTGTTTATTATATTTCAATAAAGCTGGGGATGAAAGAAAGAAAGAAAGAAAGAAAGAAAGAAAGAAAGAAAGAAAGAGCCAAACACAATATAAAAAATATGCCATAAATGTTTCATTTTAGAAGTTTTTCTAAATTATACAAATTGACTGAAGTTTTTAAATAGAGATGTGATATATTCCCATTAAGGAATTTTTTCCTGGTTAATGTCTCTGTATCAAACATAGGCATCTTTCATTGCTGCACTAAAGACCAGTGCTGTTTGTATAGAAGTTTTCTATTTGCCAATTCAGTATGCATGAATTTCTATAACGTTTTTAAAATGGTAAATGTGGGTGGAGTAATTTTCAAGAGAATTCTTCAGTGACCTTTTTCCTTTTATTTCAACAGATGACTAACCTTGACTGTTTTTTTAGTGTTGTCAATTGTATTTTGTATATATTGTCTGTATTTCTTAAACAGATATTAATGAGAGTGTTAAAAAAAAGAGATAGTAGACACTTTAACCTAAATTCTATTTCTCATTTTTTTTTTCTTTTTGAGAATAACCGTAGTATCGAACTCATAGAAATAAAGTGAGAATACCCAAGCAAAGTGCTTATTACAGAGCATGGCTCATGGTAAATTTCCAATAAGTTATTATAGTAGGTGTAAGGTGACCGGGTTCCTTGGGAGAGATACAATAAAATTGTGATAATTAGGGATTTTCTTAGTTAATTGTGTTCCGGGAATTGAGAGGGTGGCAGAATATTACTATAGTCTGCTACCTTATTAAAAAACAATATTTAGTAGAACCATCATGAACAAAAAACAATCATTCAGCTTTTATATACCAGGCACTATAGTAAGCATAATATTTAAATTTTATTAAATCCTCATGATAGAACTGCACAGTAAGTAGTATTAACCCAATCGTAAGAATGAAGAAATCAAGTTGGGGAGAAATGATTACGTGCTACAGTGTGAAAACTCTCTGTAAAATTATAAGTAAATTAAAAGACTGACCTTAACTACTAAACTGTTCATAAAAGCAAAATTTTCACCAAGATCATGATGTGATTTGATTCCTATGCCCGTAGTCATCTTTCTGCTATACAACTTATTGAATTGCTCATCTAAATACAACTCAAATTCAAATGCATATTGCTGATTTGGTCAGTATCAAGGAGTCAGCTACTTTGCTACCTATCATGGGATTTGGTTCATGCTTCCAAACATGTGTGTGGAAATGTTTCACATTTTGGTATTAACAAATGTTAAAAGCAAAAGGAATATCTCACCTGTCTCATTGAGACAAAAGTTTCTTCTCATTTCTGGAAGCTATAATATAGTTTTTCTGGAACTGGTTGTGTTCCAATGTCAAACTAGTGTTGTTCTGGTTGATGAAATAGAAAATATTCCCTCTTTTTCCTATAAGAATGCCAAAATAAAATAAAAAAACACCTTGGTTGTTTCTATGTCTTGGGCACCATGAATAATGCTGCTATGAACATCTGGGTGCACATATCTTTACAGGTAAATGTTTTTAAATTATTTAGGTAAATCCCAGACGAGAGATTGCTGGATTTTATGGTAAGTTTATTCTTAGTTTTCTGAGGAAATTCCATACTTTTTTCCATAGTGACCGTGTCAATTTACATTCACAGCAGCAGTGTATAAGGGTTCCTTTTCCCTCACAACCTCTCCAACACTTGTTATTAGTTGTCCTGTTGATGATAGCCATTCTAACAGATGTGAGGTGGTATCTAATTGTGGTTTTGATTTGTATTTCCCTAATAGTTAATGAAGTTGAACATCTTTTAATATGTTTGTTGGCCGTTTGTATGTCTTATTGGGAGAAGTGGCCGTTCAGGTATACTGCTTATTTTTTTTTTAATTGGATTGTTTTGTTTTTATATATTTTGGATATTAGCCCCTTTTCAGAGGTGTTGTTTGTAAATATATTTTCCCGTTCAATTGGTTGCCTCTGTTTGTTGATGGTTATTTTTCAACAAATGATTGGATAAAGAAGATACAGTACATATATACAAAGGAATATTACTCAGCCATAAGAAAAGGTAAGATATGGCCATTTGTGACAACATGGATGGATCTTGTGATTATCATGCTGAACAAAATAAGTCAGATAGAAAAAGTTGAGGACCATGTGATTTTATATGTGGGATATAAATCTGAAAGCAACAAATGAACAAGACAAACAGAGATCCATCGACACAGGCAACAGTTCAGTGGTTACTAGGGAGAAAGCAGAGAGTTAGGGAGGGAGATAATGATAAAGGGGATCAAATATATGGTGATAGAAGGAAATTTAACTTTGGGTGGTGAACACACAATGCAATATACAGAGGATTTATTATAGAATTGTACACTCGAACCCTATATAATTTTATTAACCAAAGTCACTCCAATAAATTTAATAAAAAGGTTTTTGAAAAAAAAAAGAATACATCCTAATTTTTAAATTTTTCTATTCAAAACAAAATAAATCAAATAGAATAATAACTTTTTTAAGGGGAAAATAAATGGTAGTAGGTTGACTTTAATAGCTTTTTAAAGAATTTAAAAGAGGTCAACTCCCTTCATTCTTGGTAATCAGTTATTTAACAGGGAACAGCTCCTTTTATGAATGAAGGAGAACAATTTGGCTGGCAGAACAACTGACAAATATTCAGTTCATGAATATTATATAAAATCAATAAGTTCATTTGATAATGAATATGTAAATTATAATAGTTTATACCTGAGTTTATTCCAGAACAAAAAAGAAATCAATACAGGCATTTTGGAAAAAAATGTTAATACAGAAATGTCAGATTTCAAGTTCTTAACACTTGAAAATTTTTTATCTTAAGATGTGAAAAAATAAGCTCTTCAGTTTGTAGTTGGCCACTGAAATAGGAAAAACGATACAAGAAGATCAATATATACATATTTTCTTTCTATGACCTGAAGTGGTAGGTGGGAAGTTCTCATTTGTAAAGGGGTAGGAGAATTGCCTGGGTTTCCAATATGAGTTTAGTATGAGAATAACTATGTGCAGATTTACACTTTTCAATGGGGAAAAAATATCCATCTATATTCAGAAATACCAGTTTAGAACAAGAGAAACTGATGTTTGTTTTAGAACAGAACTTAATGGCTAAAGGATAAAGATAAAAATTACTTAAATTAGTTACTAAGAGGAATTTTGACATTCTTCTTCTCCAAAGAATTTTAATAATCTGCATAGCCTCCATCTCGATAACTTAGGTGTTCTCCTGCCTGGATACAGACATTTACACTAACCATTCTCATGGATGAAGAAAACCCCACAAAAGTCTTCCTTCCTCCCGTCTCAGGATGTGTTTATACAGTTTAAACATTTTATACTTTGTGCTACAGGTGAAATTGATTTCACTTATTTGACCAATTCTTACTGCCCAATGGCCAGCTGACTTGCTACTTTTGTCTGATTGCAGAAGGGCAGAAATCCCCTAGGAGAGGGGGAGACAGAGGAAAGAGAACAGAGACCCAGAGACCCAACCCTGCTTCCTCTAGTTTTAGTCCACTTCATCTGAGGAGTCTGTGACTCATGGCTGAGTTCACTCACCCCCAACAAGCTTCCATCAAACCACAGCCCCCAAAATGCATTGTTGATAAAGTTCTTTCATGGTGAATCTTGGTCAGAGATTACAGGGAATGCTGATTTTATTAGAGTTCTTTCAAAAAAAATCATTTAATTGTTGCCGCCCCTTGGCAAGTGCTGAGTCACTCTGAATGCTTCATAGCATTCCAGAACACCTCATCCTTTCTTAATATTTTCCTTTTCTTCTTTTTAAGTCCTCCTTATGTTTAGTTTAGAACAAGTCCTTTCCCCCCACCCCAACAGACTTGTCTCTGGAAAAGATTGAGAAGAGCCAGTAAACTTGACTTCTTTTTTCTTGCTTCTCATGTGAGTATAATTTATATTTCTAACTATTATGCAAGTGTCATTAAAGCAGTGGATTTCCCCAGGTTTCTATGGAAGAATGGCCTTGTTTGATCTTTACAATGTTCTTACTCTTAAAATTAACCACAAAAAAACTTGAAGACACTCCTGTGCTTCTTGTAAAATTCATCGTTGGGGTAATTTTATGGTATGTGTTTTCCCTCTTGAATATTTTAAAGAGCTGGATTTCTGTCTCTTTGCAGAGCATTCTAGCAGCTGTGTCTCATTTGCTTTGCATGAGTATTGAAAGAAATTGCTAGTTTGGAAGCTCCTTAACACATGGGATAATTGTACAAAGCACTTTACAGTTTGCATTGTGCTTTCCCATTATTTTACCCAGTCATTTGTTAGAGAAGCCCGGGACATATTATTTACATATTTCAGAAAGAGAAATAGAGGCATTGAAGAAATAAGAGAATCGTGACAGGGCAATTTATCTCACTCTGGAATGAATCAACAGATTAAAATGTCTTCCTTCAGATCCTTTACTACCTATGACTAAAAAACTTCATGCCTTTTTACCTGACCAGGTAAGACTAACACATCTGCTGTGCATCTCAGGAATGTGTAGTCTAGGTAGTCTTAGGTGTACCCTAATTAATAGCTGTCTGAGTGACTGGATGTTGGGAACTGCAAGGTTCAGCTGCTTTTATTAAAAGTGACATAGTGGGTGGCTAAAAGCACTGGGTCTAGGTTCAGACTGTCTGGTTATAAATTCAGACTCTAACCTTTATTAGCTGTGTTATGTTAGATGAGTCACTTAACCATTTTAAACCTCATTTTTCTTATCTGTAAATTGGGAACGTTAGTTGTTACTTCATGGAAACGTTGTGGGCTGAATTAATCAAATACACATAAAGCTCTAAGCCTAGTGCCTGGCACAGAGCAAGCCCTTAGTAAACTTTAGCTGTTGCCATGTTGTTGTTCAAAAGATGGCCACCTGGTCATTTTCCTGAGATTTTTTTAAGTTGATTTGTTTCATGAAATTATATATATGGCCCAGTTAAGAATGGAGACAGATGATGGTCTTAATAGGTACTTAGTGAAGTTGGAACTTATATTAGTATTTCTTCTGCTCTTAGGAACTGTGATAATTATAAGTTCCCAGTCCTTCTGATCTTTTACTCTAAAATACAAAGTGGCAATGCCGTTCCTCTTGAATAACGTGAAGTATCAACAAAGGGCCCCATTCCCTAGTATCCATAGTATTTCAACCTAGCACTTTTGAGATATTGCATACAAGAAAGGCAAAGATAACATTAATTTCCTTACAGTTCCAGGTGAAAGTAAGGGAGAGGACACAGCAGGGATCTGTTTAGTTGCAAATATGCTCTTGTTGGAATGTAAAAGACTAAGTGTAATATCTTCTTCTAGTTTGCTGGATGAACCAGGTAAAGCACTTTGCTTCTCTCTATTTCAGTTTTCCCTACTATCAGCAGGAATTATAACATCCATAAGATGAACAATTTGTCCTTTATTTGCTGGGACTTTTTCATGGCAAGTGCTATGTACTGGGAACCTACTCAGTCCCAGGAAAACCAGGGGTGATTGGTCACTCTAAATTTTTGCCTCTCATATTACTGTGTTTACCATAGAAACAACGCATATAAAGATGCTTTCACATTTCATGATCTAAAGAGTATAATTAACTCAATTTTGAATACCTAAGGAACAAAATAGTGCTTCGAATTATTGGAAGAAAAACATAGTAATACAGTATATTATTTATTAAGTAAGAATAACACACTTAAATTCTTGGTGCATCATTTAATAAACTGCTTAGAAATATGGAATATGACTGTAAATTCCATTAATGGATATACCATGTCTTACATTATTTTTATATGTTTAAATATACTTAATTGAAAATACGCAAAAGCATATACATACAGAACAGTTGGAACAAGTACTTTCAGGTCATAACGAAGATAATTTTTATTGCAAAGACCTCATTTGAAACATATTTATTTCCTGAAAAGTTGTTTTAATCCAGTCTATTTTGGAAAGGCTTATCATTTGTAATAAATTGATTAGTGATTTGTCTTAGAAAACTTCAAAGGAAAAAAAATAGTCTGGGATAGATGACATCACCAAAAGATACTAGTCCATTGCTGGGAATTAACTTGAGGCAACATCAGTGTTCAATAGATATGTAAAAATATTAACCAATGTGCATACCCAAGAATTGAGCAGTTTCAAAAAATTGATTCATTTAGTTTTCTTTCATATCCTATACAGATTTCACTTGAGTGGAACTTCAAAATGTACAAATTTGCATTTGCTTGAAAATTCAAAAAGTCATTTTATTTGACGTTTGTTTCTGTTTTACCTAGAGACATCCCACCAAAATTCAAGCTAATGTGAGATTTACAAATGCCAAGGTGAGTTTCCTTGAAGAAATGCATACTGAGATAAATAATACATATATAGTATTAGTAAAAATATAAAAACAAGTGAGTTTAGTGAAACTCAGTTGCTTACATTAAGAGCAAGAAGTAATATTGATTTAAAAAGTTAAACCTTTAAATATAATGGATTATTTTCAGCTTGGCTTTCAAAATGGAACAAGTAAACTTCTGAGATGTTAAGGTTCTTGAGACTAAAACTTATCACACACTTTTTCTTTGTCTACTGCAGAGCTTCTGCAGCCTTGGATACATGGCTGATACTCAGTAAAATGTTAACTTATATTGAATGTTCTATATATTAATAATAATTCAAAATAACATCATGAAACCGAGTGAAAAGGATGTTGTCTACCATTCCACGTTCAATTTCCCCCCTAGGAATGAACTACTTTATAGCTCAGACAAAAGTAAAGAACTCATTCAAAGCAAAGCTGAAAGCTGTTGGAGTTATTCTTGTTTATATTTCCCTGGACAGAGGAGTCATTATGTTGGCTTCAAAGGCTTTTCTTCTATCTTCTATCATGGCATGCAGGAAGGAGTCTTCATTCTATTTCTACTTTACAAATGGA
Organism: Rousettus aegyptiacus; assembly: GCF_014176215.1. NCBI lineage: Eukaryota > Metazoa > Chordata > Mammalia > Chiroptera > Pteropodidae > Rousettus > Rousettus aegyptiacus. The sequence continues at coordinate 38,428,371 of NW_023416308.1, read as the reverse complement.
AACCCAGAAGATGGAACAATTTACCCAAGGTCACAGATGCAAACCTTCCTAGATATTTGTTAACCCTAATTTAATTTTCCCAAATTTTATCAACAAAGCTTTAGGTAATTTTCTTACCCCTTTTTTTAGTTTAGGAGACACCCTCCTTTCTATATTCTGCCCTCTCATCCATTGTTATCCCAATCTCACTATTTCTTAAACAACTCTACTTCTTTTTATTACTATCAAATGACATTTTCTTTGCTCTCAGACAACACATTTGAACTTCCACTCCAAGATCTTAAGCTAAAGGAATCTTCTCGATTACCTAAAGTGCTATGCAAATATTAGGGCTGTTTCTGCATTTCTTCCTTGGCCTGCAGCTTTTGATGTAGTGATGCATAGCTCCGGGTTTGTACTGATCTCTCTCAGGCTTTTGTAATGTGAGTCAAGGCTTTATGTTATGGTTAATTTAGCTGAAGATGAGAGCAAGCTGAAACTTGTGAGGATAGACATAAGCTGGAACAAACCAAAGTCATAGCTTGAACAGAACCTCCAAGAAAATAGATTTTCTATGGCTTTTACAGCATCTTTTCCCTGACAGCAGTGATGCAAACTGAAAGTAGAAAAATCACAGTCTCCTTTGAGGGGCATATGAGGGCACAAAGATTTTTCAAATTAACCCTCACAGAAAGGAAATCTTGAGAAATCTCAGCTCAGTTGCTGCCGATAGCAATGTCATAATGGCAGAGTTGGAGCATGGTGTCCTTCTGGGCTGTGGACTGTGTGAAATGGCTGCTCAGTTTGGAATTGGCTTAGATAATTCTTTGACCCTCAAGGTCATGACCAAGAGATGCAGCCCAACTACAGAGTTAGCATTCATTCTAGCAATATTCTTTCCTAATCCCTTAGACACTGCTGGCTGATTCATTCCCATTCAAAGATCCAGCAAGAATCAGGATGTAACCTGTGTTCTTTGTGAATATCTTTATAATTTGAGGTCTCTGTCTATTATGACTCACCCTATTTAAAGGTGAATTCTATGGTTGCCAAGAATTGCTTATATTATAGGATTTGTATGAACTGGATTTGTTGGGCCAAGGAGATATTTCTACCCACTTTGTCCCTGCCAGGTCCTGCAGCTTTCAGGGCACATGTTCTAAGCCTTAGTTATGAGGAGTCTGGAAATCCCTTAAAAGTGCACACACAAAAAAAATTGTTAACATTCATGTTTCTTTCTAGGAAGAGTGATTATGGCTTTCATAAAATTGTTATAGAAGTCTAAGAACCAACAAGTAGTAAGAGTCATAATGGAAGGAAATATTCTGAAATGTTCATTGTTATCTTCCAATTAGATATTCCACCTTGAATTTTAGATTGAACCTAATCAGAGATGAGCAACATAGGACAAGCTTTGGAGTCAGATAGACCCTTGATCCTGGATTAGACCCTGGCTCTACTTTCCCTGACTATGTGAGCTTAGATGTATCACTTTTCTGTGTCTCACATTCTTATTTAGACAATGAAGAAAATAGGAAAAATATCACCAACCTTCTGATATTTTTTTCGCAAAACAAATTCTATTGTGAGAAGTAATAAGGAAATACATAAATAAAACTTGTGAGGTACCTGACATTGGTTTACTGTTCAATAAACAGTAGCTCGTAGTGGTAGAAGTCACATGGAACTCATGTCTCTGGAACAGGTGGGATGATGACCAATGCCACGTGTCTTCTATCTTTCTGCATTTTAAAATTTCCTCCTGCCTTTGTCTACTCACTGAGTCATTAACTGCCATTTCCTATCATAAGTATCAACATGTTTTACCCACCACTCTTAAGAAATGCCACTTTTATTTTCCTTTAACCCACTTCTTATGGACAAACGAGTAATACTATCATACTCTTGGAATACCATTTTACAAATGTTACTTTATTTAAAATAAAATATATATGTGTTTTAGTAATTTTTAAAATTCTTCAAAAGGTATTATATATATAAATGCTAGGAATGTTTATTATCTTATCTTACTTTATTTTCAATAATCTGCTTTATTTCCTAGCACATATTAGTAGACATTTGCTGAATGATTAAAAAAGAAAACCCTAATAAAGTTTAAATACATGCATGAGAATATTACTTATTTTACTAGACATTCTCTTTTCCATTCTATTCCCCATTCTTTTTTTTTAAAGACTACCACAAACATGACTAACTTTGGAAATTATGAAAAAGGATGGCTTTATTTGAGAATATTTATCATCCTGGTTTATGTACTTATTTTTTATTTGGGATTTGAGGCCAACAGTATCCAACCTCAATCTCTCTTTATAGAATCAATATTTCCATAGCACATGTAAATTCATCCTAAATGAGGGATCCCATATATTTTATATATATATATATATACATACATATATATGTATATATATATGTATACTAGAGATGACAATACTTTTGAGATTGGATTTAAAAAAATTAAAGAGAGAACATACTAAGAGTAAAAAAAAAGCTATCACAAAAATATCATGAAAGCTGTGTGAGGCAATGAAAAAATATGACAGCAGATTTCACTGTATACCCATGAGATCTGTCTATCAACTATATTAATAAATACAATTCAAGAAAATGTAAAAATTCCTTCTATACATGCATTTCTATTGGTCTAGTTCATTGCTTAATCCACAGGAAGCACTTCATAAATAATAGCTGGCTAGATTAATTTATATTAATTATATTTTTATTATAATATAAACACTTAATTATATTATATTTCTATTATGTTGCTAAGGAAAGATGCAATAGTCCTTCATGTAATATCTTTATGAACATAATATTTCTGAAGCTCAGCTGATAAATAAACCATTAAAAGAAAGTGCCATTTACATTTGTTTTCTATGGGAAATAGAAATTTAAATGTGAGTGTAAGCCTTTCTTCTCAGTTTTATTGAGAAATAATTGATATATATCACTGTATAAATTTAAGGCACATAGAATGCTGGTTTGATTTCCATATATTGTGAAACGATTACCAGAATATATTCAGTTAACATGGATCTTCTCATATAGACCCAATAAAAAGAAAGAAGAAAAAAGAAAAAAATTTGTCTCCTTGTGATAAGAACTCTTAAAGTTTACTCTCTTAACAATTTTTTTGTGTCATACAGCAGTGTTAGCTGCAGTTGTCATGTTATACATTATATTCCTAGTCCTCATTTATCTTTTAACTGAAAGTTTGTACCCTTAACCACCTTTCTCTAATTTTTCCTGCCCCCACTCTCTACCTCTGGTTACTGTGGTAACCACAAGTAGTTTAATCTCTTTTACTGAGATTTTTTTTAAAAAAATTTTGTATATAAATGAGATCACACAGTATTTATCTTTGTCTGATTTATTTTACTTAGCATAATTCCTTCAAGGTCCATGCATGTTATCACAAATGCTAAAATTTTCTTGTTTTTTTATGGCTTAATATTACATTTATATATATATACATATGTATATATATGTGTGTACACACACACACACATACACACACACACACACACACACACACACCACAGTTTATTTATCCATTTATTCATCACGGGATATTTAGGTTGTTTTCATGTCTTGGCTATTTTTAGACTTCTGAGTTATCATTTATGAGTGTGTGTAAATTATCATTTAGTGTGTTAGAGTTTTGCAATTACACCCATTTAAACAGAACAATATTCAGGATCCCCAAAAAGTTTGGTGGATATGCATCCTTCTCTCTTTCTCTCAATATTACCTTTTATAAAAGAAATCACACATAAAAAATCAAAATGGCATTGGCCTGCCTGACTTAGAGTTAAGACCAAGTACAGTCGGCATCATATCCTATGAGAAGTCTCTAGAAGCTCTTATCCAGTGGAAATACTCACCTGAGAAGTTTGGGGAAAGATGGCTATGTGATTAGGATAGCAGCCTGCAGAAGTCAGCTTCTCGTAGACATAACTGGATGTGGGGCATTGTCATCCAGAAGCAAGTGGTCATGTGGGAGAAGTAAGAAATTATCCGCAAAGGAACAATGTCTTTATTTTTTTCCTTTATTGCTACTCAAAGCCCTTTGATTGCTATTCACCTTTGATTACTCAGTTTTGTATCTCAGATGTGTTATCTTAGGTGGGACTGTATTTGAAATCTTTGGCTGTCAGCCTCTGCATTTCTATATTGAACTCCTTAGGACAGATAAATAATCCTAGAAAACTGAATAAAAAGACATTCTAGGTGATAAGGAGTACTCCATTTGAAGATTTATTTTCCTTACTTCCTTTTTTAAAATTTTCAATTACAGTTAACATTCAATATTATATTAATTTTAGTACATCATAGTGGTCAAACATTTATATAACTATTGAAGTGATCCCCTTGATAAGTCTATTACCCCCCTGACACCATGCATAATTATTACAATAATAGTGACTATATTCCCTATGTTATACTTTACATTCCCGTGACTATTCTGTAATTGCCAATTTGTACTTCTTAATTCCTTCACCTTTTCCACTGAGCCCCCCAATCCTGCCACTTGGCCAGCATCAGTTTGTTCTTGGGATCTATGAGTCTGCTTCTATTTTGTTTGTTCATTCATTTTGTTTTTTAGATTTCACAAATAAGCGAAATCATATGGTATTTTTCTTTCTCTGTCTGACATATTTCACTTAGCATAATACCCTATAGTCCGTCCATGTTGTCACAGATGATAAAATTTTATATTTTTATGAACAAGTAGTAATCTATTGTATATATGTACCATATTCATAAAAAAAATATTTATTTTAGTCTTATGGGAGCTCCCTTGTATGAACTAACTGCTTTTCTCTTGCTGCTTCTAAGAGTCTCACTTTGTCTTTAACCTTTGGTATTTTAATTCTGATGTGTCTTGGTTTAGGCCTCTTTGGATTCATCTTGTTTGGGACTGTCTGTGCTTCCTGGACTTGAATCTCTATTTCCTTTGCCAGGTTAAGCAGGTTTTCAGTCATTATTTCTTCAAATAGGTTTTCGATTCCTTGCTCTCTCTCTTTTCCTTCTGGGACTCCTGATATGTGAATGTTGTTATGTTTGAGGTTGTCCCAGAGACCATGTAAACTATCCTCTAATGTATTTATTGCAGTTATTGTATTCTTCATTTCTGAATGGTTCTTTTTTTGTGTTTTCTATCTCCATTTTTATGTTTTCTATCTCTTTGTTGAAGTTCTCCCTGAGATCACTGAGCATCCTTATAACCAGTGTTTTGAACCTTGTATCTGGTAGATTGCTCGTCTCCATTTTGTTTAGTACTTTTTCTGGAGTTTTGTCCTATTTTTTCATTTGAAACACATTTCTTTGTCTCTTTGTTTTAGTTACCTCCTTGTGTTTGTTTTTATGTATTAGGTAGATCTGCTACAACTCCCAGTCTTGCCAGGGAGGTCTTATGTAGTTGTCCTATGGGGCCCAGTGGTGCAGTCACCATGATCACCTGATCTGGGTCCTTTATGTGAGTAGTGTGTGCTTTCCTGTTGTAGTTGAGTCTTAATTGCTGTTGACATGTGGGTGCAATTGACTCTCAGGATGACTGGCTATAATGACTCACTCTGACTACAGCGGACAAGCTATTGTGTGGGAGCTAACCCTATGGAGAAGGATTCACTATAGGAGGACTCTACTGCTTGCTCAGCTAATCTTTTGGGTATACTGTTTGTGGAGCTAATTGGGTCTGAAACTGGTCACTAGCTGTGTTGTTCTGGGGCCTCTTGGGAGGGGCTTTGGCGCAGGCCAAGGTCAGCTGCTGCTTGAGCCTAGCCCAGGGCCACCTAGTAAGGGCTATAAAGTGACCTGTGGTTGCTAGCTGCCTATGCTGGGCCTGGAGGCACCTAGGAGAGGCTATGCTGTGAACCAAGGTAAACTGTCACTAACACTGGGCTTAGGGTCACTTAGCAAGAGGTACAGGACATCACAAAGCTAGCCACTGATTGTCCAGGGTTTGTGTACTTTCAGAAATTTTAGGAAAGTCCACAGTGTAGGTGTAAGCCAGCTGCTTCTGAGTATCAGTCGCTGAAATAGGTTTAGGTCTATGCTCTAGCCGGGTGGGGCAGGTTCTCAGGGAATCATCAGGTTAGAGCCAGTTTGATGGAGACTCAGATTTGGCACCTGTGAGCACTTGTAGGCTGGATGAGGAGGGCTCAGCAAAGAAACAAAACGAAAGAGAAAGCTGCCCGTTCAACTCTCGATCTGAAGCCAGACAGTTCAGTTCCTCCCTGTATGTCCCTGGTACTTTTCAAGCTGTTGCTGTGCTGGAGCTCAAAGCAAGTACATCTATCATCAAGTGGGCCCTCACATGGGTTCTTTAAGAGGACCACCACACATGGATGTGGGAATAGCCCATTCTATATCTTGCCCTACCTACCAGTCTTGTTTTGGCTTCTTCCCTGTATCTTTAGTTATAAGAGTTCTCTTCAGCTAATCGTTGTATGATACTCAAGGGTGGTTGTTCTATAATTTAATTGTAATTTTGTTGTGGTCATGGGAAGAGGCAAGCACCATATTTACTTACTTTGCCATCTTGACCAGAAGTCCTTAAATTCCTTTTCTATTCAGACAAACACAAAGAGACACTCACTTGCATATCCACATGTGTGATCTTAAGGGCCCTCCAATATTCATACAACAGTGAAGGTTCCATTTTACAGATGTGGAGATCAGGACCTAAGACTGCACTTATAGTATTTGGCAGGCCAAGATGGTCACAAGAGGTGAAAAAGGTAGAATAGGAATGGACTTATAAGTGCCAGATCAAAGATTTGTATGTGGTCAAATTCTAGAGTACCTTGGTTTCCTCTTACCCATCTTGATCTTCAAAGTATTGGACTTGACTTTGAATTGATACTTTTTTTTTTCTTTTCTATTTTTTAAATTTATTTTTATTATGGTGACATCGAAAGAAATACAGCAAGTTTCAGGTGTACAATTCAACAGTAAGGCATATGTGTATTGCATTATGTGTTCACTGCCCATAGTTAGATTTCTTTCTGTCACTACATATTTGACCCATTTTATCCCATTTGTATCCCCTCTCCCACTTCCTCCTTCCCTCTGGTAACCACTAGTTTATTGTCCATATCTATGAGTCTTTGTTTGTCCTGTTCATTTTTTTGCTTTTACGTCTATATACCATATATAAGTGATATGATGTGGTTTTCAACTTTTTCTGCCTGCCTTATTTCGCTTAGCATGATTATCTCTCAGTCCATCCATGTTGTCACAAATGGCAGTATTTCATGTCTTCTTTTGGCTGAGTAATATTCCATCGTATATCTATATACCACAGCTTCTTTATCCAATCATCTATTGTAAGATACTTTGGTTGCTTCTGTGTCCTGGCCACTGTGAATAATGCAAATATCTTTTCAGATATGGGTTTCAAGTCCTTGGGGGTAAATACCCAGTAGAAGGAATCCTGGATCATATGGCAGAACAACTCTTAGTTTTTTGAGGAAACTCCATACTGTTTTCCAGAATGGCTGTACCAATTTGCAGTCCTACCAGCAGTGTATGAGGGTTCTTTTTTCTCTGCATTCTCTCCAACACTTATTACTTGTCCTATTGATAACAGCTATTTAACAGGTGTGAGATGGTATCTCATTATGGTTTTCATTTGCATTTCACTAATAGCTAGTGATATTGAGCATCTTTCATATCTTTGTTGGCCATTTGTGTGTCTTTTTGGAAGAAGAGTCTATTCAGTTCCTCCACCCATTTTTTGATTGGATCATTTGTTTCTTTGTTGTTATTGAGTTATATGAGTTCTTTGTATATTATGGAAATTAGGCCCTTATCGGAGGTGTTGCTACCAAACATATTTTCCCATTCAGATGGTTGTCTCTTTACCTCGTTGATGATTTCTTTTGTTGACAGAAGTTTTTTTTTTTAGCTTGATGTAGTCCCATTGATTTATTTTTGCTTTTACTTCTTCTGCCTTTACGGTCAAATTCATAAAATCCTCTTTAAGTCCAAGGTCCATAAATTCATTTTCTATGCTTTCTTCTATGCAATTTATTGTTTCAGATCTTATATTCAGGTCCTTAATCCATTTTTAGTTAATTTCGATATGTGATGATAGACAACAGTCTAGTTTCATTCTTTTGAAAGTGGCTTTCCAGTTCTCCCAGCACCATTTATTGAAGAGGCTTTCCTTTCTCCACTGTTTGTTTTTGGCTCTTTTGTCCAAAATTATTTGCCTATATAAACATGGGTTTACTTCTGGACTCTCGATTCTGTTCCACCGGTCTGTGTGTCTGTTTTTCTGCCAATACCATGACATTTCGAATTAATTCTAAGTAAATATTATAACTCATTTCTGGGTCCTTTTGTCAAATAGCTTTATGTAGTGTTTAACTGCCTATGCTTCTGTTTTGATAATTTCTCAAATGCCTTTCTTCGTCATCCTTTATTCTCACCACTCTTTCCTACTGAGCTTGACTCCCAGGTACAAAATGGTATTTTGAATGACAGGTGCAAGTCAACAGGCAACTCTCTGAAAATCAAGAGAAACAGCAGCTTACTACTTCCCAATACTTGTTAAAACAACTGAAACAGCTCCTGTGTAAGTGCCAAGGTCAAGGAGCTCAGCCCACCCTTGATCTTAGGCATTTGAGTTTGTCAGATGAGTCAGTCAAATGAGAATGTTGGAGTTTCTTGGCTGAATGCATGCCAATATCACTGTGCATAAAAGATGTCTGCTATACAGAGTTTGTCATCACATTAAACCAGTAGTTTAAAGAGTGACTAATGTCCTGAATACATTTGTCCTTACAAGAAGTTTCTTGCTGCAGGGGTAGATGAATTTTGTTGAATATTCTTTAATCTTCTCTTTCCTTTCCTTATTTCTCCCTGGTTATTCCCTGTCTCTTTGTTGCCTCCTCTGCACCTGTACAAGAAGTACTGTACTTTATCTTCACCCACTGGCAACACCAGCACACATGCAGTCACTTGTGTATCGTCTCCTTCCCCACTAGAGTGGACATTCCATGCATTCTCACTCATATATAATTTATCTGTAAGTCACTGGTGCCACGTTCAATTGCTGGCACAAAGTAGGCATTCAATAACTATTTGTTGAATGAATGCAGGATAGAATGAATTTGTTTTGCTGCATGTTTGGCTTTATATAATATTTGGATTTTTTCTTTTAAGTTTAATTCATTTATATTGCCTCTCTGCCTTCTTATTTAGGGAGAATCTTGGATAGGTCAAATATTAGACTACATGCCAGCATGAGGGAGGCATGGTCACTACTTCCTTGGGAGGTCTAGAGTGGGTTGTACCAATCATGTTGGTTCTGAGTCAAGCAGCCATTCTTAGTGAATCATCAACCACTGTGGTGTAGCTTTAAAGTGGTTGTTTGTGGGAGGATACAGAGGAGGAAGATGTTAACCTGATCTGGGGACTTTCACAGCTCATGGAGTAGTGAACAAATAAATACATGAACTATTTAGAATAATATATGCCTAGCAATAGGAAATAGTGGGGTACTGTAGAGATGACTGGGATGGCTGGTAAAAGTCAAACAATGAATAAGTTTTTCCCCGTGATATAGACTCTCCCTGATACTCTGAGCTGATATATAATTTATATAACATTTTTTCCATACTACTTACTATGTGCTCAACACAATGCCAAGACTGGGCATATGCCAGCAAGAAAGAAAAGTATGAAACTTGTTTCTAAGAAGGTGCAGAGTCTGGCTCATACCTGAAAATGAAGTGAATATTCATAAACAGGAGTAAGAGTGAGAAAGGAAAGGGATGAGGACAGTAGAAAGAGATCAAATCTAAGGGCTCCAAGTCAGTCCCTGTTTTTAGGGCCAAAGAATTCCAAAGATGGTGTTTAAATTCTGGAATTTTAACTCTCTCTCTCTCTCTCAAACTTTTTTGAAGAACTTGATATTGTAGAGGTGACAGAGTGTGAGTTTAATATAAATGTGAAAATGTCTAAAGAACTCCAATAATCTAGGTTTTTGGAGGCTAACTTATTACCAGGTGACTTGTTTCACTCTCAGCTAAGATTACCAATGACTTTTCAGATTTAGCCTTCCATCTCTACTATCTATACACTGTCAACCTTTAAAAAATTTAACTTTCTTTCCTGTTTTAAAATGACTAAAAGCATTAGATCTTGTGTTCATTTTTTCATATATTTGTTTGGTACTTACTATGTGCCATGCAGTATCCCAGGCCATGGGATTTCATCAGCCTCAAATCATTGACTGTGTTGACACCAACAAACTTGGCTTTCCTTTTATAAGATTTATTTCAAGGTGCCTCTAAAAAGGTCTTTAGAGTTTATTTTTTGAGAAAAAAACTCAACATGCATGTGTATGAATTGGTTTTAATCATTAAAGAGAATAAGAAACAGAGCTGAATAAAATAGAAACTCTAAAATTAAAACAATTTGAGAATTTCAAAAAAGCATGACCCTCTTGAAGTCCTAAATCACCACTCTATCAGACTTCTGTGAAGAAGGACAGATATCTGCTATATCATTGTAGAAAGAGGGGTGTTGTTTTTTAAATATTGGCCTAAGGCTTAATATGCCCTGGGTACAAGGTGAGGTACTTTCACGTGCATTTTTTCATTTAACTATTGAAATTCTTTCAATAATCTTGTGAAATAGATTTCGTTATTATTTTTTATAGAGATAAGGAAATTGAGGCTTCAAGCGACTAAGGAAGTCACCCAAGAACACATCTAATAAATAGGGTGGAGGACACATAACTACAGATTCATTAACTTCAAAGTCCTTGGCTTAGGTAAAATCTCTTTCAAAGTATTTTTATTAAAATTTAGGGCCACTTCTTGGTGACTCTAAGAAATTCTTCTGAAGACTAAAAGAGGGGTTAATTTGGTTTTGGATCTTGTCTTCTGAAAACCTTTGGAATTTATTAGAGGATGCTATCACTTGCCATTTCTCGGCCTGCTGCACATAGGACATGCTAGAGAGTCCCTCTTCAACTTAGCCATCTGTATTCTTGGCTTTTAATTTCCGCGAAAATTACTGAACATATTCTTCTATTTCCATCCATACTCAAGGCCAAAGAGAGACATTCTACTGACCTTCTTCAGTAATCTTTCTTAACATTGTTTTCCATATCCATTTCAAAGTCTTCATACCACCTTCCCTTAACTGTGTGTGTATTTTTATATTATTTTTATAGTAATTATGTTAATATATCATAATGAAACATAAATGTATAAAAAATAAAAAAATTATATATTTTAACCATTAAGAACAAATGCTCAGAGAATGTCCTTACTAGTTGGATTTACTAATTAAAGAGTATGAGGAGCAAGAGGAAATAATAAGCACTTCTGAATTTGAAAAGTATCTAAATGACAGATCAGAGACACAAAGGCAACTCAAACCAGGTTTAACCAGTCCATCTTATATGGCTATGTACAGGCCTACCTAAAGGCAGGGAATTGTATTGGTCATAGGCATATAATTTTACAACTTAAAATGGCGTTTAAGATCCAACTCCTACAATATAGAAAAGAAACTGAGGTCTGGAAAGGTTAGTGATTTGCCCAAAGTCAAACAGGAAGGCAGAATAGGATCTAAAGTAATGATTCTCAAACTTTGATCTACAGATAAAAAGGAAATTGTTATAAAACAGATTCCTGTATCACAATTCCAGAGATTCTGATTCAGATCAGGGATGTGTCCAGGAATCTATATGATTAATAAGCCTCCTGGGTAATGTGGCAGCTGGAGGGGCCTGAGCGCACACTTTAAGAAACACTAATCTGGAATCTAGGCCTCAATGACTCTCAGACTAATTTCTTCCCAAAGGACTATGCTGCTTTCCTACATTAAAAAAAAAAAAAACATTCAAAACAAAACATGACTCTGTGATTCACATTAGTGCTTTTATTTCTTGACTCAACAATTAATTTCTGATTGCATCATTCATTGAAAGTTATTTTTTCACTCAATAAATCAGCCCATATGATGTGCCAAGTACTGTACCAGGAGCTAGATATGATACTAAGATTAAAATACAGCTCCACCTCCAAGGAACCTATACATAGCAAAAGTTGTAGCTCCCATTTTGGAACACTTTATTTATACATGCTTCATACATTTTATCTCACTCACTTTTCTCATTCCTTAGCTTTAGGTAAGTCTGTATATAATAATAACATAATTTGGGAGTTTTTCATATATAGAGAATTATATATATTCTCTGCAACTTGTTCTTCACACTTAATATGTCTTAGAAGTATTTCTTTGTCTGTTCTTTCTTTATATATGTCTAGTCTTTACAACAGCTACAGAGTATTTCCCAATATTGATGTACCATCACGTATTTGACCATTTACATACTGACAAATGTTAAATTGTTTATATTTTCTCCTATTACAATTAGTCCCATGATGGATTCCAAAGTAATATTATCCCTGTTTTACAGATGAGAAGATAGAGGAAAGTTAATTACCTGTCCATGGTCTTATAATGGCAGAATTAGAATTCAAATGGAGGCATATCTGTCTCAAAGACTACAGAGTTACTTTTTTTCCCACTATTATACTTTCTAATAATTGTAATAGACTGGGATAAGTGCTTAGACGGTTACCATAGGATCACTCAAAAATCTAGCTGCTGATAGAACAGAACCTTGGCAACATCTGGGAAGTGACATTTAAACAGAAGCTAGGAGTCTTCTGGGCAGAGAGAGAGAAAGCCACTCTAGAAAGAGGTACAGGTTTTTTACAAATCAATCAATCTCATGTATTGAACACCCACTAGAGGAAACTTGTGATATACACTTGGGGGGAGATTTATAGAAAGAAGAGCTTATAGCATTATGTGTGTGTGTTTGTGTTTGTGAAAAATATTAGTGTAATAAGCTAGTGAGTACAGTATAAGTAAATACCACTTCATTAGGCAGGTTCATCAGAGCCCTGGAAATGAGTGAGCCATGGGTCCTGTCTACAGGGCAGAGCAAAGAAATTTTCTTTCTTAATAGCTCAATTTCTTCTTCTGAAATGAAATACTAATATCTAGTTTCTGGCTACTTGACGGGGATGTTGCAAGTCTTGGTTAATTTTTTGTAAATGTTTTGAGCTCTTCCAAGATGAGGTGTATGTTCTCTAAATAGGAGGTACTAATAGCAGCCATCAGAATTTAAACAAAATTGAATTGAGCTGCAGTCATTTTCTGAGAAAGAAACACAAATGACCATAAAGCTTGAAGCCCACACTGGGTCCATCACATTGACCCTTCTTTAAAAGGCACCCTGGGTCTCACATAGGACATTGTGACAGCTCAGGCCCTGATCTCAAATAGGACAATTCAGGAAACTAGCTGTATTTTACAACATTTAATTTCTCAGCTGATTGCTATGATTAAGAGCCCATCTGGCACCACCCATTTGTTAGTTATATGTATGCAGGGAAGTAGGACTCTAATAAAAGCAGAAATCTAAGAGAAAACAAAAACAAAAAAGAAAATGCACATTGGGGCCAATACCATTTTAGAACCCTCTGATAAGATATTTAAATAGGAATTTCATCATATTAACATTAGTGAGGACAAGAGGTCATATGTTGTAACAAAAGTAGTTAGGAAGCAAGTGTTTCTCTTTCTCAGGGCCATGGGTCTAGAGGGGTTGTGAACATGCTAAGAAGAAAATCCAGCTCTGGGTTTCAGCAGTAATATATCAACATCTTTATCTGCAAAGTCATGGAAACTAAGCAGTAGCTGGGGAGACATATGATTATAGTCCTGCACAAGGATGGTGGTAATAATTTAGGATAAAGGGTACCGTTGAGATTGTGCTCCCTTTGCTCTTATACCCTCAAAGAAAGCTCTTAACAAGGGGCGGAGGAAGTGATAGGTTATCTCTCATATCTCCAAGGCCCCTTTAGTGTAACTGCAGTTCCAAATCAGTCCACTAATAGGTCTTACAGATGTGCAAAAACCAAGGTTATGATGTTCACCTGGCTCCCAGATGGAATTTTTCTTAATTTTCTCATACCCAGGAGATCCTATATAAACCTGATTCAGAGTTTGTATTGTATTTTATTTCTGAGCTCAAACCAGGCTTCTTCCTTAGAAGGCAAGCCTTTAGGTCTTCTTGAAAATCCCTAACTCAAAGGTTGAGATTTCCCTCTCCTGTGGTCACTACTTCTTCTGGGAGCTCCAGATCCATGAGGAAAACTCATCAGTGATTTGATCTTAATCCCTCACTGTATGTACACAGGTTCACTGAAAACATCTGGCAGCCCTGACCCTTCCTGTCCATTTGCCAAGTGTATTGAAGTGAGAAGGAATTGTAGAACCCATTTGTAGTCCTCTGTGGTGACTAGGTAATGGTCTAACTTCTGGAGAACTAGGTAATGGTCTGTCTGTTTGACTCAGTCAAGAAAGGATTGATAACCTCCCTTCAATGGTTGGAAGATCCCTACCTTTTACACTCTTATGCCAAGTTTCTTAAGGCTGAAGCTGGGAAAGTATCCTCTATCTCATATCAGAAATCTGAAAATAAAGCTGGCTTCTCCACAAATTAGAATTGGTATCCACTTGCCCTTTGAAAGAATCCCACTCTGTTTCTCAGAAGGTGAATTTCACAGCTCGAAACATAGAATTCTATAGAGAAAGCTACATCAACAAGAATGAGAAAGTCTCTGATGCAGTCCCCTTCGACCCCTGTTTCTGAAAAGGAATTTTTACTTTAATTACTTGGGCCATAGACTAAAGCTTTACCTTTTTGGGTGGCAGGAGTTTATTAGTGAATCTACGAATTTATAGTGACCTCAATTACAATGATGAAGCTTCCTCAGAGACTAAAGTTTTCTGGTGAAGTCTGTCTGTGGATGATTGTCCTGAATAAAGGTCAAGTCTACTGATTTTAGGTCCTGTTCAGTCATAGTTGTCTAGCCTCATAAAAGGAGGGAGCTTGGCAAATTCTATGTTGTAGGATGGGATGCATCCAGATTTCATCACAGTGCCTTTCCTTGCTCCTGTTTGCCCTCAGCCAGCACCAGAGACCTTCCAAGCTTCCATGGAGAAATGATAATGCTCATCTAGTCCAGCTGTATTGCTTGGGGAGAGATCTTTATTCTAAAGATTGTATGAATAAAAATTTTAAGACTTATTTCATGCAAAGGAAAAATCAACCAGAACTTCTTTAGTAGTCAGAATGTCCAGAGATATAATAACAACAATATACTTTCTAATAATTCAAAAATTTACCACAGAGTGGCTGCTGAACAGTTCTTCCCCCTTGTCATGAGGAAGACAAATAAATGCTGATATAAGAGGAGTTTGGGGTCACTCAGGAATGACAAATACTTGATACATCTATCTTTCATCCCTAATCTCCTTCCTCCATGGCAGTGATAGCTTTCTGAGTGCTCATAAAACTCTTTCCTGCTGAAATAAGACAGGATTTCATAATACTTCTCAGTTTGTACTCCAGGCAGCCCCAACCAGCCAATCAGAGTTGGCATAAAGGAATAAATAAAATAAAATAAAATAAAATAAAATAAAATAAAATAAAATAAAATAAAATAAAATAAAATAAAATAAAATAAAATAAAATAAAATAAAATAAAATTGTAAAAGGTGGCATCTTGAATTCTACAAGGCATAATTTAAGTATCTCAAGAAGGAGTTTTGGACTGTGTGGCTTTTGCCAGACTTTCTGTTTACAAATTATTTAGTTGGGATTCAAGACTCAAGACATACCCTACCCATTCTTGTCTACTACCCAGAATTAAATGGGAAATATGATCCTGCTTTTATGAGCCATCTATAAGGTATTGTCTGGTCTATATTAAATGTCAAAAACAAATTATTTATGTGAGATGAAAATATCGATATGTGATTGATTATATTATGAATATTAACCCTATCCAAGAGAATGAGCTTAACTACCTTGAATGCCCCCCTGAGCAACACTAGTACTTTTAAAATTGTACTTTGATACATAGAAAATATATAAAAATTTTACAGAGGATATCTTGAACTTGATGTCCTCTCTTCAAATCTTGCATTTATCCTCTCCCATCCCATAAGTGAAAACAAATAGAATTTCAGAGAGCAATAGCATTTACCTCAGGTAACAGGTAGATGGACTTTAGTCTAGGTGTAGATAGACTAAAATCATTTTGTAGAATCAAGTTGTGACTTATATGGCACTCATGATCAGATTTATAGTTGGATTGGCTTGACTAAAACACACCGCTGGAGACCTTTCTCAACCTTAATTAACCTCTGATGTCAAGCTCAGATATGAGCATTTAGTTGCCTATTCTTTGGGGTTCCCCAAGATGGCAGCTGCTATGTGGCCAGTATTTTCTATATCTTGGGATTATAGGTGATTCAAAATGGCTGACTGACAAATAGGGCAAAATGAGAGAAGGGGCAGCACCAAATTACTCCAGCCTGACCTAAGCTCTCTATCCAATTCAGTGCTGCCATATATTACTTCATATATTACTTTAGTGTAAGTAATATATGAGCTTTGGAAAGCCACTTAACTTTTCTCTTTGTTAGCTCTCTACCGCAATATAGAGTAACAGTACCAACTGGACTTAGGAGACAATAACTAACTGACATGTAAAACATTTTGCTATCTGAAGCATGAGCTCATAAAAGATAAAGAAAGAAAACATTCTTCTCTGTGTGGGGCATAAGACTGAATTTCAGGATGGATTAAGGGAAGGTCATTTTACAAAATGTGAAAAAGATGTGCTCTTCGACCTCAAAGCTAAAGGTGAGAGATTTATAATGCAAATACTTTAAAAATCCATGTTAAAAATAGAAATTATATTACTTTATGCTTCGAAGTGTGTCTGGGCAACATTTTAGTTTACCAACCACTATTTATATGGCCATTTTTCTTTCTTCATCTCAAAGAAAAGACTCCTTAAAGATTTTTCAATATGATGTGGACAGCTGTACTTTTTACTAAAAGTCATCTGAGTTGACTCTTTATGCCTCCGATGCAGTCTTTCATCTAGACTAACATGCCATGGTTAATGATTTATTTACTGGTATCTTTCCTTTTTCTACAAAGGACTGGCAGGTTTAGAGAGAAGACACGGGGTGATATAATAAAAGCCATCTAATATGTTTTCTGTTCTTTGGGAATTTGAGAAAGCAGTAAGCCAACTTATAAAGGGTAGAATTTTTTTTGTTGTTGTTGTTGACTATCTAGATGAAAAGAATCCTTTATTATAGGACTAGTTGTTGCACTGATCATGTAATTTTGTTCTTCTCTTAGATGATATAGGATCCTACAGTGTGCTAGCATATATATCTTTACTTTAGGGTGAAACAGCCTTCTATTGCCAGCAAGAAGGACAAATAGGCCAACAGGTGACTAGGCAGGATTTCCTGGGGTTCAGGCTAAGGAAGCTTCCTGCCCCTAGGCCAATTTGGTCACAGGGAAATTTTTCAGTTACCTGCTGGGATAGGCCCATCCTGCTTTCTTCATCAGGGTTCATTTTTCATTTTGATTGAGTCATGATGGCTTAGTGCTACAAAACATCCGAGAAGATGCTTTGTAGGGAAAAAAGATCATAAAGAACTCCAGTGATGTCCCTTTCCCTAAAATCTAGAGCTCGGTCTCATGGAATCATATAAAGGGTAGGCAAGAAGGGTTAGTTGCAGGATAGTGTCTTTCTTTGTGAATGGCAGGAGCAAAATCTTCATCTTGCTAGCATGAATTGCCTGACTGCCTTTCTTTAACTGAGGCAGCACAGCTTGCTTTAGCTTTGAAGTGTGAAAACCAAATAACATTTGGCAAAGGGAAGAAATGGAAGCTGGAATAGCCTTCTTGGAGCATGAAGAGATAATCCCAGCCCTATGCACTGAATGCAGAAACTTTTCCCATCCCCTTACCAAATTCCTTGACCCATGGCCACCCCTGGGACTGTGACTAAAACAGCAGCAGGCTTGGTAGGTTACTCCTTACTGAAACTATTCTGTTGTGGCTGGTGGCCAGACATTCTGAACTTTTTGAATTTGGGAAGAGAACATGCAGATGCCAACATCCAGCTACATTGGTGTGTGTCTTACTATTCTGTTCATGATTGCAAAACAGGGAAATACACACACACACACACACACACACACACACACACGCACACACACATACCTGATTTTGGTTTGCCCTAGCACTCTGAGCAATAATTAAGGCTATTTATTGTCTAACCCTCTATGTCCTGGGGAAGATTTTCGAAATTTTAATACAGGAGGCTGAAAAAGAAAAATATGGCTTTTACACTACAAACATCTCTGTCCTGAAATAAAATGTTAAAATTTCCCCTAAATCAAATGATACATATCAGCTGCTGCCAAAGATGTGTCATTATGGGGTGAATTTTCTACTCCTGAGCACGGATATTGGTTTGGAGTTTCTTCTCTGAAATTCTGGCTGTTGTAGAATCTAAACACATTTGGTTTAAAGGTTTATGAATTGTCCTAGATTGTTTTCAAAAAGCTGATCTCTCTGGGACACCCTCCTGAGCAGGGGAATAGGCTTCTACTTTGTACAATACACTGCCTTCTGCAGAGGTCTGGGCACCTACATGGGTATCTGCAATGATTCAGGCACTATTTACCTCTGCCAGAGAAAAATAATTTTAATTGGAGATTTGGGAAAGGGAAAAGGCAGGGGCATAGAGAAAAGACAAAATCCACAGGCAAAGGGAAATTTCCAAAGGTAGATATTTTACCTACCCCTGCCCCCCAAACACAAAGCCTCTCAAACATGAAGTCTAAGTATTCTTCTTTGTTCAACACCTATGTTTTCAAAATTCAAATTAAATTACTCTACTCTCTCCCTCCAACTAGTTATACACACACACATACACAGACACTTTTTAACTTGTTAGGTTTGAAAGATGATGATATATACAACCAGTGTGCTTTGCCAGTCTGCACGGTGAAGGCCAAGATTAGTGCAGAAGGTTGGTGCAACGTTGTCGCAGAGCAGTGTGATCAGAATACAAGATGGAGCATAGGGGGAAAGGCCAAAAAATGTGTCTGTGCTTGGAGTTTACACAAGTCTCCTTAGCAACTTGTCTGAATTTATTTTTCCCTTGATGTGTGTGAGTTTCTTCCAAACTCTCAGTGAAATAGGAGTTGAGTATCTAACAGTCCCCCTATTTCTCTTCTATGAGGATGAAACTATTTCACGTGGTTAATGAGCCCTTCTTTCCCTTACCAACTCTTCTCCTACCCTAACCCCACCCCTGTTTAGTAGATCTTTTGTATTGTGACTTTATGCACTTTTGGTAACTTTTCAGAAATTCAAGTTTCCATCGGAGAGTGATAGAGTCTGTTTCATGTGGCAACAGCTGTGCAGATTTCTGCCACAGCCTCTCCTAGTACATGTTCTTGTGTGTGGCATGTGTTTGTGTAAATGTTCCTGTTTTTATGTTTGTATGTATGTGTGATGTAAAAGGGGAGAAACAGCAGAGTTCTCTTCCTCTCTATTATTTCTTTTATTTTTCTGTCATGCTCTTCTCCCTTTCTATCTTTCATGCCCACCCCAACACACACAAGCACAAAAGATCCGTAATTCTAATCATAAGATACATATAAAGCTACTAGAAAAAAACCTGACTCTTAAGAATCTGTATGTAGGATTTTATGTGACTCGACTCATTTCAGGGGAGACAATCATAAATACTGCAGTGGTTTTACCTTGAAATTGCTTTACCTTAAAATGGCTCTGGGGGAAGTATAGTTGCTGCCTCATTGGAGCTGATGTTGAATATCAACCTTACTATTTCTCCTTTCTGCCTCCTCCCCTTTTAGAGTTGGGGGAGAAAAAGAAAAAAGAAACCTAACCAAAAATGTTAAGATTTGATTTTGGCTCTTTTACAAACAGATGTTGCTTGTCATTCTGTTGTTGTTAAGCAGGCACCAGATTGGACCAAGCAGCAGTATGTGTTAGGTGTGCATGCATGCGTTTGTATATGCATGAGTGCACGTGTGCATGCATACATGTGTACTTTGGAGGGAGAGAAAGAGAGAAGGAAGAAGACAGGCAAGGGGGAGAGAAAAAGGCTTGAAGTGGGGGCTTTTCAGGGGGTAGATCAATTTGGGGAAAAATTTAGAGCTAGAAGTAGGTAATATAGATTAATATCTTTTTCTTTCCAAGCTTTAATGTAGTGGAGTTATATAAAATCGTATTTCATTTGTTTACTTGTTGTTTCAAATGAAGAAGAAAATGTGAAAATCAGTAGACAAGGACAGCCTTAGAGGAGAAAAGCTGATCTCTCATAGGGTGAAATGCAGAGAGAGTTAGTAAGGTATTCAGATGCTCCTTCCTCTAAGTGAATCTATACTTGGGAGTAAGGCAAACGTCTTCTGTTTCAGTTGAACTTTGTTCCCTGTGTTTGATGGTTGCCTCTTTTTATAAATATCATTATGGAAGTTCCAGACTTTTTTGTACTTTTTCTAGAACAAGAATCCCATTGTTATACAATCAAGGTTGTAAAGAAACACCGATGCTTTGGATATTGCATACCTCTATTTTTGCAGAACACAAATGATTGAATCTGCAATTTTTTTCCAAGCCACCCTTTACCCTCATTTAATTCATAGCTTTCTAATCTAATAGTGGTATGCCTTCTCAGGAACAAAATATAACTTTGAATATAAAAGTGTTATGGTTGACTGGCATATAGGAAGACTTGTATGGCATATAATTTATTTATATTAAAGAAATGACAGACATCTATCTGATTTTTAAAAATACGTACCTTGTTCTTATGTCAGAATCAACATCTATAATTTTTAAAATTTTAATTTTTAAAATATATTCCTGGCTTTCTTAACAATATAGCTAGAAAGAAAGTTGTAGGCTGGCATCATTGTTTGCATTTTAAAAAGGAGGAAAAATATCCTGAGCAAATGTATTTCATTCAAAAGTGAAAGTAGTCTTTTTTAGCCAGCTGCACATGAAACTACTTGTAACTTGCAGCCTCTTTCTCTTTTGTTTCATTGAGTGTATCAAAAGCAAATTTGCCTCCAGTTTCTCCCTCTTAAATAGTTGATCTTCATTATACATCTGTTGTAAATGAACATTTAGTGGATTTAAGATTGTTTTTAAATTACAAAAAAAGTTGACTACTCAATTAATCTAAGGGCATCATTTTTTTTTTTTTTTAGTTTAATCTATCTTATCCTATCATGGTATTTTCATGTCTTCATTCTTTAGCTAACCTAGCCACATTTTTTAGTTTTTATTTTACATAAAATATATTTTTCATGTGAGGAGTGAGTGGTAGGGATATTATAACTATCAATTTCTAATTTTCCCTTTGCCTGAAAGGAATGTGAAAAACTTGGTGTTGCTCTGGCAGTTTCCTCCCTCCTCTATTCCTTCCTCGCCAGTTTTTCCTGGGTAGATAGGAATTAATTCACTTAAGCTAGCTGGCTTTGGTGCCAGAAGCCTCTGCATTGCATGTTTGAGAGGCATTCCCGCATTGGTGTCTGGTGTCCTGGTGGCAATATTATAGATGGACAAAGCATTGTGTGTCACATGGCACCAATAAATTACACTTGGAGCAGCAATTGCTGGATGTGCCTCTTTTGTTAAGGCTATTGGATCTTTCTACAAAAAAACAAGGGCTGCAGAGGATAAGAGAAAAGATATCAAGAAAACTGAAAAGCCATAGGAAGACCGAAGACTAGCTGTCTCCCCAGCTTCATGAAATCAGAGTGAACGCCAAAGGGTAGATTTGAATTTTTTTTTCTTTTTCTTTTTCTTTTCTTTTCTTTTTTCTTTTCTTTCCTTTTTTCTTCCTCTCTCTCTCTCTCTCTCTCTCTCTCTCTCTCTCTCTCTCTCTCTCCTCTCTCTGTCTCTGTCTCTTTTCCTCCTTCCTTCCTTTACAAAAAATTATTCAATCGAATTGATTTATCCCCTTGAGAAAAAGAAGGTTGGCTGATATTCTGTACAAGAGATACATCTTTTAAAAAGAAAGAGGGTGGAGGACAGAAAACCTTTCTGTTAGTATCATTCTCCTGACATCACCATGAATTTGGTGTTCAAGTCCATAGCTAGACAAAACTCAAATAAATTATCCCTTTTGCAAGCAACTGTGCAGTGAGTTTCCTTCCATTGGTAAAGGAACAATGAAGGAGAAATAAACCTTGTGTCTAAAACATGGGCAATGAAAGCACGTTGAAAAGGAAGCCAAGAATCCTGCTGTGGTGGAAGGAGGATAAATTCACGAATCCACCACAATCAGATATTCCACTTCTTTCCAACAACCCCATTAGCAGAGAGAAATAATGATTCTCAAATCATTTCAGAATCAAAAAGCTAAACAATATCTCAGTGATGCTACATCATGCCAGGTAATGATTGACCAACCTGATTATAACTTAACCATTCTTAATTATTGATAGCCTACTCTTAATTATATTTAGTGAATGAGTGGTTTGGTATAAAGCACTGGAATTTGGGAGTATTTCAAGACTTCACATTCCTATTTGATCATTTTTCTAGTAAAGTCGTTCTCAAGTTTCGTTGGTAGCCAGGGAAATTCCAGGAAGAATGTAAAAGTTACTTATTTTCAGAAACTTTATATCATATGTTGTTTGGAAAATGAAGTAAACATAATGCTGCCCAGTTTTTTTGAGAATTACTTTTATTTCAGTTTCAGATATTTTTTTTTACTCTCTTTCTGGCATTAATTCTAATTTAGCATTAGAAAAGAATTGGATGACAAAAAACAACCAAAAAAGCAAAAATATTGTGATCCATTTAAAATAATTTTATTTTCCAGACACAGGTGGATGGTTTGAAGATATTGGCCTAACAAGATGGCAACAGGTTCAAAAAGTAAGATTCATAAGAAGTAACTTTTTCAGGTATTAGTATTTTCCTATAATTTCCCCCAAATTTTCCATCCTCAAGTATTGCAATTTTTAGAGCATACATGATTTAATTATGAAGAATAACTGCATTGTAAACTTGATTTTTAAAAGTAGTAAGCAGTTTTATAATATTCATAGCCAGTAAGTAGAATGGTCATGACATTCAATTCTAGGGAGTTCAGAAAGTTTTCTTGAAACTTATTGCTTAACACTGCATTTGGACTCTCATGTTTTTCTTCCTGCCCCATCCTCTTCCCTACAATTTAAAGAATTTCCTTTATTTTAAAAATTTGCTATACTTTACCCAGATTGTGTGTTAAGGACTGAACGAAAGAGTCTTTCATAATGTTAAACAGTAAAATGATGACGTTTGCCTAAAGTTTACCAATCTGTAGAATATGTGAAAACAAAGGGAAGTATGTGGGGAAAAATATAAAAGATGCCATTTAACTTTTACTCTAAGAATAGGATGAAGCCTTCCAATTTCTGGCATAAATTAACAGAATAGCATCATCTTTGGTTGGACTAAGGTTTTAACCCCCAAATGAAAGAAGATACTGAGGCCTGTTGCCACAAACCCGTAGATCCGAACTTGTGGTGTTAGTCCACACAAGCTTGTGTCTATAGGTATGTGTCTGTTAGGCAATCTCACAGACTACAGGCTTTGCCTGTATGCCACTTAATATCCCTTCAAATTCCTTTATTCTTCTCTTCCCCTTTGGTTCCTTTAAGACTGGTGGAAATGGAAAGATGAGCTGATATAAAGGAAGGAGACCATTTGTTCTGGAATGGATGAGGTTCTTCAATTTATAAGCTTGCCCTCAAGTCCCTTATCTCTTATAACTACTCTCAGCTATCAAATTAAAATATTGGGTGAGGCAGCAAGAATTCAGGTGACTCAGACAATTTATTGTGAGTGATGAAGAAATAGATATGTAAACAAGGGTTTGTTTTATTTTCTGTAAGCCTGACCAATTGTTTTCAGAGTGATGATCTTTTTTTTTTTTTTTTTGGAAAATTACAAGGACTTATTTATAAGATCCATTTCACCTTGCTTTAGGCTGTATCTTGTAGCAATTATTCCTCACCCATTGTTCTCCAAGTACAGTCAAATCAGTCCTATCTTTAAAAATAAAATTAGTGCAAAGAATGGATATGCTTAACCATTAATACTTCTGTAAATATTCAGTACTGTAAGACAAAAGAACTTTTTAAAATAAGAAATAGCCTGTTTAAGTCCAACTTCATACTTGACCAGAGTTGTTTTCTGTCTTCACGATGTTTAAAAGGCTGGAATGAAAGTAATTTTATCCCTTGCCTCTTAAATGTTACTATTGTGCCAAGATTGGAAAGCCAAACTGACTACAGATCAAAGCAAAACTGGCTATATTTGTTTCATTCCAACAATGTAAGCTGAAGAGTCTGTCTGTAAACAGAACCCAAGGTGAAAAATTGATCCGATTTGGATAACTCTTAAACTTTTGCATTTCCTTTGGTACCAGGAATTCCCTTAATTTTTTTTTTGCAACCTCTTATAACAAAAAGAGTGAATATGAAGTAGTTATTGAGTTAACATCAGCAAAAAGTTTGAAATACAAATAGATACATTTTATCTTATCAAATTATGTCTCTTCTTAAGAGCCAGACTGTTTAGGGATAGTTAGAATTCTTCTATTAAGAAAACAAACTGATGATTACTAGATGGGAAGGGGGTTGAGGGGCTGGATGAAAAAGACGAAGAAGGGATTAAGAAATACAAATTACTAGCTGCAAAATAGTCATGGGGATGTGAGGTACAGCATAAGGAATATAGCCAATAATATTGTAATAACTATGTATAGTGCCAGGTGGATACTTGAGTAATAGGGAGGGGAAGGAAACGACTTGTAAATTATATGAATGTCTAACCACTATGCTGTACATCTGAAACTAATATAAAATAATACTAAATGTCAACTTTAATTGAAAAAGTATATAAAAATTAAATTTTGTATGTCAGAATTAGGAAGGCTCTGATATAGATCACATATGTTTGAAGAGTAGAATATCAATCTCTGCAAATGCTAAACCCAGAGGATACTGTGTATATGCATTTCCTTTATTTGTTCTGCATAGCACTGAGGAGGGTTGTCTGTAGATCTCAACTTCCAGTTTGCTAAGAAATCATTGCTTTATTATTGAATGATGGAGCAGTACATCCAGAAGTGAAAGACTGTCCTCATTGGTGTGTATGTATTATGTATAATTGTTTGCCCAAGACCTTTATTGACCCACTAAGCAAACAATCTACTTGGTGGGCTTTACATGCCTCTTTGAAGTGGCTGATGGAGAATGGATAAATTGTTAGCAAATTAAACTTGTACCTTCTCTGGATAAACACTTATGTTTGATAAAGACAAAATCACATCTACTCATAATCCTTTTAACCTCTTGTTAAGTGTGCTACAAGAGAGACCATCGAATTCATGAATCCAAAGGGACACCAAGCTGCCTATATTCCCTGTACAAACACGAAGTGAAGATAGCAGGATGGCCAGTAGGTGACTACCAGGTTGTTTCTTTTAAGAAGAGATTTTTAACCACCACTCACCCCACCCAAAGAAAAATTAAGATTAGGCAGAGCAGTCAATCTTTTCAAAGTTTCTGAAAGACCTAAGACATCATTGTTATTTGATTCACCTGGCTAGAAAATATTCCAATAGAAAGCCCAAAGCCCCTGGACACTGGCCACCAAAAAAAGAAACACAGGATATTAAATATTTTACATGATAAAATTCAGTATTTTTTCTTTCTTCATTATTCATGAATAAATGATGCTGTAGATACTAATTATTCTTTTGCAGATTCCTCTGAATGGACCAAATGTTCTACAGTGAGCTATAGAATTTCAGATTTTTCCCCAAAAATATTTGAAAAAGATATTTCAGTAGTCATTACTGCATGGAGGAATAGACACAATGGGAATAAAATAAACTAGTTTTATTAAAATTCTCAAATTGTTACTATAAAAATACATTTATTAAGCTGTAACATAGGAAAATAGTTTAGATTTTTTAAATAGAAAAAATAATTTCTATTTTAAGAATTGCATTTGATTAAGCAATTCACTCCTCAAAATCAGAGTTTGGGGAAGACAGGGAAGCTGATATTCAGTTTTGGAAATATCTGCTATTTGTATTCCAAAATTAGTAAATTGATTTTCTACATGAGAAGAAAATAGTGTGTGTAGGATAGGATTAACTTTGAATTTTAAGTTAATATGATCTCTTATTTTTTAATGTGCTTACTAATCATCCCCCAATATTTGTTAGATCTTATGGATCCTCGTCTGCTGACTATGGTGCTTAACCTCATCAGATGTCATGTAGCCTCACTAATTAAGATTTTGAAAGCTTCTTATGCCTATAATAGTGCTGAAATTTTACAGAGACATCAATATGAATGACTCCTCAAAAATTCCAAAAATTTATTAACAGCTAACATGGTCATAAATTATGAGTTGGAATAGAGCCATTTTTTTTCTGGCGTAACCATATAGCTCTATTCATTCAGCAAAACTTGTAAATGTTTACTATGTGTTTAGCACTTTGCTAAAGATTGAAATTATGACTCTTATTTCAAAACACTGCGCTGATGATCTGGTCAGGAGCCCCTCTGCAGAATTCCATGTCCGCCATACTGACACGTTTTAATAAATCACATATTATAATCATAACATTTGTCCCACTTCCAAATACCTAATCAAATACAGAATATGTTTACTAATGGGGAGTCCATGCTCTTCCATAATTCCAGACACTTAAAATATTGTTTGAGGTTCATTCTTACTTCATTTGGGGATGGGGGATTTGCTGCTGGTAGCATTCAAAACCTCAATGATCAATAGACTGAGAGTCTGTTTACATGTATTCAGAATACTTTTAGAATATACTTTTTTAAAGTTAAAAAGTATAATAGATATTCTGTGCTTAAAATATATAACTACTATTCTTCTATAAAAGATAGTTATATGAATTTTTACTTCTTTTCAATGAGACTATGACATCATTCCATATCTTAATTGCATGTTGTTATCACATGCCTACAAATATTTACACTAATTATGTAATGAGCCATAATTGCACTAATACATGATAATGGGCTAAAATCAGGGTAAATAAACAAGGAAATTCACACAACCAAAAGAGTGGGATATTGAAAACCATTAGTATTCTAAAGCAACATCCTTTTATCTTTGACCAATAGAAGAAAAATGTACATGGGGAAACATGAATATTTCCACTTTCAGATATTTAAAAGCTCTATAAGCTATATGTTTAGGCTAATATACTACCATTTTAGCACATAGAAATTTATCCTCTCTTTATTGTATCTTCTTTTTCTAACTCTTACCTGCCCCTCACTGCCTTGTTTCCCATTCATAAGGGTCTTTACAGAATCAGGCAAATGGTCAATGCAAGGAAAATATAAGAAATTCAAATGCAAAGGAAAGAAAATATATTTTCTTTTAAAGTCTCAGTGAATATTAAATCTTTTACATAAGTGAGTATCTAGAAGCAGAGGACTCACAGTTTCTCCTTGAATTTCCACATGATATCCAAGACTTGAGGAAAACTTGCCAGGCTGAATTCAGCCATTCTGCATTTTCCCCCTGGGGAATCTTGGTAGCAAATCCACTTTACTATAATTGAAGTTATAATAAAAGGGAAAGAACAAGAGACCTGACATTAAAATAAGAATCACTTGGTCCTTGACTTTAGGTTCATACTCCCACTTTATCCATATAGTCATACATTTTTGCTTTCAGTCAAGAAACATATTTTTAAATTTCTACTATGTGCTAAGTAGTCGGTATGCAAGAGATACTAAATTTGTCAAGGTTAGTGGCACAGCCCCATTTTCAAATAGCTTAGATTCTAGTAGAGGAGGGAGACATATAAATGATAATGCAATGGCGTTAGGGTTAAATCAGAAATTTCTAAATTAAATTATAAATATGTGAAATTATAAGATAATCAGAGGAAGAACTCTTTAAATTGAGACTTGAGAGATTAATGAGAGTTTGCTTGATAAAAATAACTTCCCAGTGTTTCCCCAGAACCAAGCAGCATTGATTCAACGGAGGCAGCCTCCTCAAAAATGCTACCCCACCCTATAGTAGCTGCGTATGGGAATAGGATTAGAAAAATAATCCTTCTACAAGTTAGTGGAAAAGCATGAAGAGATATCACCTCTACAGCATTTGTATCTAACTTTTGAACACAATCGGCATGATAGAATCATCCTCTTCTTCATGTACTCAGACACTCTTCCATCTGTAAATACCTAGGCTTAGCTCCTTTGTGGAACAGCCTTTACCAGGCAAAACCAGGGTCCATCTAAACAATGAAGAGAGGAGACCATCATAGACCACAGAGTAGTCCTCATGGGAAAAAACAAACCTGACCAAACATAAGTTCACATGGAGATGGGAAGTCACCAAACTTGTGAGTCTGTCTTCTGCCCCAGCATCTAACTAGAGACAAAGGTAAAGGAAAGACTCAAATTAAAAATTAAAAGAAGAAATAGAGAAACTTACCAAATCTCCTTATAAAGAAAAAAATACAGTCACATTTTTATATGTTGCTAAATAAACTGTTGGGGACAGGCTTTCTGGAAAGTGCTGAAACATTCAACTCTGGAAGGAGGGACATTTTATAAATATGTGAATTGTATAACATATATGATCAATACTGTCGAGTGAATGTTCAACATAACTTCTATATTATTCATTTACCTCTGTTTTGCTCAGAATCTTGTGTATATCTTTTCACTGTGTTTTGGCTTACGCTATTGCCCTTTGTTTATTGATCCTTTAGATTTTCAAGTTTTCAGTTCCACAATGAAAGCATCTGTCTTCCTAATTCTTTTTTCAATTGACCATGTTTAAATATTGTTCTACTTCTGTATTCTGTCAACAGACACCAGAGGACATTAGATTGATCAGAACAACTGCCATTATATGACATTACCATAATTTTCATGCACAATAATTTTGAGACCAATCCCAAATATTTTCCCCCTTTTTGTCTGCACAATAATTGCAAGCCAAGATTCTTGTGGTATTATCTCTACTGTCAGACTTTTTAATGTGTTGTCTCTTTTGAATGGCCCAAATAGGAGACAGCACAAAGAATAATTATAAGACCGACTTGCAATTTTATTGCTTAAGAAATAGTCGCTTTCCAGCCATGTGACTGCATGTTCCCAGGTTGAGGTAGTAGGTTGTATAGTTTAGAATTGCATCAAGGGAGATAACTGTACAGCCTCCTAGCTTTCCTTGGGTCCTGCACAAAGCAACATGCCAAGAACAATCATGATTCCTCCAGGCCTTTTTTTCTTAGGAAAGCCTATGAAAGGTAAGATTTGGTACAGTTATTTTACTGGCATTTTAGAATTCAGGTTTTGCTTAATTCTCGTACCCATGTTGTATTTTCATGTTCTGTTTCTTCTGGTCTAATTTCGTTTAACAGTACATAAGACTTTGAGAGATTCAGTGTACCAGTTATTCACTATCACAATAATGCTGTGTAATAATAAACAAAACCTCAGTGGCATACAACAATAAATATATATTTAGCTCATGAATCTGTGGATTAGTGACATACTGGGCAGTTTGTCTGGCCATGACTGGTCTCATTCATTCTGGCTGTCATATGTAGGATGGGGTCACTAGGATGACTGGACAACTCAGTTCTATTTCATGTATCATATCTTCCAACAACCTCTTCCTAGAACATTCTCATGGTTAAAGCAGAAGAGCAAGGACAAGAACGTGCCAAATGGCTTAAATATTTTGTAACTTTTCACTGGCTTTCTGTTTGTTCCTCATTAGCCAAAGGAAGTCACATGACCAAGCCTGGAGCTGTAGTTGGAGGCACTATAAAGTTTCATGGCAAAGGGCATGAACACAGGAATGCATGACAAATGGGATCCATTTTAGCAATTGCATTGCACTTTCTTGAATTTCACCAAATTGAAAGTAATTATATACCTCCATCCTAGGAAGCCCCCAAGATCAAGAGCTATATTTGTAAATTTACACTTTGAATTTGAAGCTAAGCTGGTCTTTGAGTGCTATTTATGTTCTTGTTAATGAGATATACTACAACCAACTTCTGTGGAAAAAATATCAAGAGACTGGAATGGTAATAATGTGGGGATTGATTATATTAGAATTTAAAGCTTAGTCATTTCATGGTGATAACCAATATTATGAATAATGGACATTTTGCCTGACTTGGACTAAACTCACACAATCTCCATGGAGAATATGAGCAGCAAA
This sequence comes from Rousettus aegyptiacus, assembly GCF_014176215.1. Taxonomy (NCBI): domain Eukaryota; kingdom Metazoa; phylum Chordata; class Mammalia; order Chiroptera; family Pteropodidae; genus Rousettus; species Rousettus aegyptiacus. Next base: position 38,398,163 of record NW_023416308.1, on the reverse strand, counting down.
CCAGTACTACAATCCAGTCCTCTTGGCTAAGATGATGTTGCTCCAAGCTTAGACACATTTTAATAGAAAATACAAACAGGTAGTCAGAAAGTACCTAATGAGGTTATTTAATTTTATTAATTTCTTGTATTTTAATAAACAACATATATACAAAAGAATGGTTTTATAACCTCTAGCTATAGCTCTTTCTAAATTGTCTTAAAAAAAAGGTGAAATCCCTGTATCGCCACTGATTCCATGCTCAAATATTTTTATGGTGAGTCATAGTGACTGTTATATCACTAACAGGTTGAGGATAATTAGCCCCAGTTTGATTACAAAATACAGCTAAAGGTTCAGTGTTAGTTCTAGGCTACTCTGAAAGTCTGCAGCATAACTAAGGGCCAGACTCTAAGGTTCCTGTACGGCCTTTATTTCTGAGTTCATTCATCCATCCTTTAGAAGGGTTGGTGGCTTTGCTCTAGAAGACACTGTCAATTATTGCTTTGTCACATTTATTATAAATTTGACATGAAACAAAGCTATTACCTATATCCGTGTTGAGTAAGAGTTTGTGTTTTAAACATCTATAGCTACTTGACATATAAGGACCTACTTAATACTGTTCATACTTTTATAAAGCTTTTTTTAAAAAATATAAGTTATCTTTCTGTACAAGATAATAAGGTCCTCTCCTTTTCGGTTGCATAATCTTGAGTGGTTTCATACAGCCATGGTTCCCAAGGGAAAAGTAGTGTTTGAGTTCCTGCTTCTGAAGACAAAGCAACTTTTATATGATTTTCTACTGATTTGGTAATAAAGTTCTATCTACCAGAGTTTAAGTAATGTTTGCTTTTAGAATGGCTATGATGTCTAAGAGGTAATACTTTTATTTTCAGCTACTATCCCATGCTACAACAAAGTTTGGGACCCACATGGAAAATAAATTATGTTTTGGGGGGCACTTTACATTTTAGTATCAGTTTTAGCATAATGAATAGGTAAAGTATTCTTCAAAATGATTCAATCCTTACCTTCATCATTAGTGAGTATGTGTTCAATGTCCTTAGGGAAACACTTCATTGAATTTTATATCTGACAATCATTCTTAATCCCAGATATCCCAACTATACCATTAATATAAATAAAAATAGTATCTCCTTAGAATTAATGTTAGGACTTAAAAAGATTTTTAAAATGTGTTGCAGAATGCTACATTTTTAAAATATCATCAAGAAATTATATCTATATGGTGGTATAAATGTTATTTTAATTTTTCAGAATCTGGTCATTTAATCCAGCTCTTTTCTAGAGCACTGGTAAGTTTCAAAACATAAATGCATTGCTGGCATCTTGACCTTCTTCATCAATCAAGGCATGTTTGGCTAATGCAATATAAGGATACTCTGGCCAGTTAAAAAAGTGAGTTTACATACTTCCTTGACGACAGGTCATCTATACTTTTTTATTTGTATTCATCACATTCTTTTTGACTTGGTTTATTAGTAGAGACATTTAATTAGTATGTGATAACACAATCAAGCCACATCTTTTACTGGGTAAGTATGCACTTACAAAGACATTCTTGTAAAGATAAACACTAGCTTTCTCGTAGTTGGTTTTGGCTCATTGTCTTCTTTAAGCTTTCTGAAGACACAGGGAAGAATGAATAAATTGAGTTTTTCTTATTTCAATCAATAAATATTTTCTAAATACCTAGTGCAAGCTTTGACTGTAAATAGAATAACACCCTACCTCATTAATATTTTTGTCCCACTGGACCATTTCCCCTTCATCTCTTGCTCTCCAAATTTTAACCCCACCAAAACATTTGTTTTTCTATTCTGAATAAGACTAACCTCTAGTGGTCTTTAATAGCTTATTTCTCTAATAGTTGAACTTCCAAGTTCTATCCTTTAAATAGTGTTTACCAGACTAATTAATATGAATTCCTTGGGATGTTGTTACAATGCAGATTCTGATTTAGTAGGTCTGGATGGTACCAGAAATTCTGCATTTCTAAGCAACTCTTAAGTAAGGCTGATGCTATTTGTTCATGATACACACTGTTGAGTAGCAAGATTTTGTGAAATCAAATGCTTCCAAATTCCAAGATGTCCAGGCATTTAACCTGAGAATAAAAAATTGGAGAGAGCTTCTCATCTTTACTTAAATACGGCAAGTTTCCCTTTTAATTGTAGTCATATAGCTTAATTTTTAAAAATATCTTTGTTCCTTTCAGTAATACAGAATCCTAAGATGCAGCACTATGAAACTTGCATTTTAGAGATAGTGACATTGTGACATTGACTATAAAGATCTTTGTATTACAGTGATCATTCATTCAACAGAAACATCTCTGAATAGCTCACACAAAGAGAATTCAGCTAGGGACATGAGTGCAGGTACAAACCTGGTTCAGCAATACCCAAATCATTTAAGCTTTCTGAATATAAATATCCAATTATATAAGCCCATGGACTACAGAGGATAATTTTTGAGGTGGCTTTAATATAGAATATTCTGCAATTCTTAGAATTCAGAAATCTTAGATGGCATGACTTACTTCTTAGCCGCCATATCCTTCTGTCCTATAATATGGAAGGGAATATTCCCAATTCTGTCTCTGTACTGTCAAAGGGACATGAACAGAGTGATAAGGAACAGTCTGCAATAATGGTTACCACAATAAGCTACTAATGATGAAAGCCACATTAAGGCAATGGAAAAAGTAGCCTAAACCAATAGCAAATATTAATCCCTTTCCTCCTTTCATGGTTTTCAGATTACTAGGGTAATAAATGAAAGTGAATTAATTTCTGCCAGGTTAAAATCTATGAACAGGGTATTTTAAAGCACTGAATATCATTTTATAGTAGAGATTATCTCAGTGCTGAACAGGAGGGAGATATGTTGGATATGTGAAATTTACCACCTCTTTCCTGGTTCCTGTTTGTGCTCTTTCTAAACAAAAAATATGTGCTTCATGCCCTACCACCAACTGCAATATGAAGCACATGAGAGCTTCTGTGGCCCTTCTCAACCTTTTTACATCAGTCACAGAACTCCCACTGTTCTGTGCTAATGCAAAATGCAATAACGTTTAACATCAGGACATCTCTGAGTCAAGAGGTTAACAGAAAACACATCTCCCATTGTGTTCCTGCAGCTCTGATACTGTTAATGGTGAAAACACCATGGAGACAAATAGATTTCTCTTTATTCAGGAAGCTTTGAGTGAAGAGAAAATATATATGACATCTTTACAACATGAGAGCTCTCTCTATATGGTGCATTAAGGAAGGATGGAGGAGGGGAGAAGTTCATGTAACATTGTGCTTGTTATGGCTTGAGTCTTGTCTAGAGAAAGGATTATGTCTTTTTCACTTTCTTTCTCTTATTTCAAAAAATAGTTCCAGTTCTGGTAAGAGGAAGTGAGATTTAACTTTTCAAGGTACAAACTCAGGGAAAGAGGACTCTGCCTAATCATAGTGGAAGCTTTATGGGGTATTTTCTAAATATATGATGACATAGCTGCCCCTTTATCTCCTATCTGTGTGCTTCAGGTATAGGAACTATGATTATATATATTTGTGAAAGAGACCATGGCAAAAGAACAATGCATTATAATTATGCTGGGCTTTTTACTTGAAAATTACCTGAAAGTAGGCTGTGTGTTCTGTATATAAAGAGTATATGCAAACATATTTTTGTGGTCCTATTGCCCGTTTACTTGAGAGGATCCCTCAGAGAAATATTAGTCAAGGTCAACTCTTATTCCCATAGAATTTTAAAAAGAAACTTGTTTTATAGTTTGTGAGTTGTGGTCAGAAACTAAAATTAGGATTTTCCATTTCTTTAGGACCTGAAGACTTTCACTCTGTGGTATAAAAATATAGATATAGATATAGATATAGATATAGATATAGATATAGATATAGATACAGATATAGATATATAGAGATATATAGATATGGATCAAGAATGTTTGAGAGGTTATCTTCACAGTTTAGATACACCAAATAATTATCAGATTTTCTATCTTATAATAGTCTTTGAAACATTTGGAGGATATACATTACTGATTACCCCTCAATCTTCTCAGATGCATGTACTGGCTTTAGGAGTGGGGAGGGGAGCATGAAAATTGAGACTGGCTTTATGTTAAACTGAAGACTTTTAGACATGTTTTCAAACCAGTATCATATTGTAATACTAGTACTGTAACTGTTGATTCAGTTGTATCAAGTGCGGCCAAATTTCGCGTATTAAAGTTCATCAAGTCCAGGAAACAGGGAAAGGAATTCCAGAATGAATCATTGTTTAATGAATAAGGCTCCAAGTGTTCTGTGGTTGCCATTTTTAAATTTGAATAAGATGTATAGAATGGCTCCAGTGTTATAGCAATATGCTGCTTCTGGTCAGCTGTTAATAGCAACTTCACAGCATAAATGAGACACTCGTAATGTGTGTTCCGGATCCTCTAAGAGTTTAACAGTCCTTTACTCTATTTGTAGCTTTTTATTACTGAGTAATAAAGTGCTGATGATACACTAGAACCAATATGCAAAACACAAATTAGATCAAGCATAATTAAAGGACAATATGTCTCTAAAGACTGAACAGAAAGTTATGAAATGAATTTTTGAAAAACAGATTTTTTTTTTGGAGGGAGAGAGTAAACTTCTTATTATCTTTTATGACCAAGAAGCAGAATTTTCTCATTAATCAATATAGTTTTTTTTAAAACAAAATCACCATATGTAAGATACATGACTAATCAGTTTAAAAAATAAAGATGATATTCTACTTAATGTAAAATTGTTTTAAATACCATGTAATATTTCTTTAAGATTTATAAATTATTCAGAATCCTGAATGCTTTAAGATCAACATCATACAGCTAAATGTTGTTAATTGACATGTCAAAGTACTAATTATAAACCTAAGCTTGGCAGAATATTTGTTAAACTAGATTTTACCATTTACGTTCTATGGCTTAAGTTGGAAACTCATTTTAATATTGACTGCTTTATCTCATCTAATGGAAAAGTGCCAAAATATTCTGTTGCAAATTAAACACTACTCTTAACCAAAATGTTTAGTTCTGAATACAGCACATATATTATCCTGTGAACTTGTATGTCTTTAAATTTAGCCAGCTCTGCTGGTATTCTCTGCCTTGCTACATCTTCTCTCTACATTTTCCCATCCTGTTCTATGTTCTCAGCAGTTGATCTTTATAGGCTTCCTCAGTGATCCTTTTTGCACTCTGGCTTCCTAATGCGTTCAACCAAAGATAAGCACCAGTAGGAGACCCAAGGGAAAGTGGAGAGAGAGGTCAGGGTACTTAATCACCCTGCCTTTCCTCTTGCAGGATATGGGGCTGATCTGGCTTCATTTTTTACTGAAGATGGCCACTTCTTACAGTTCTAGTTCTCTCTCCAGCTTCTGACAACCACCCCCATGCTTGTTCTCTCAGGTTTAGGTGTGGTAATAACTTCTTTCTATTGTTAGTCCTAGGACACTTCACCATCTACTGTTGGTCTCTCTGGACTCTACCCAATCTTTGTAAATACAATTGACCCTTGAACAACATGGATTTGAACCAAGCAGTTTCACTTATACGTGGATATTTTTCAATAAATATGCAGTTGGCCTTCTGTATCCCCATATTTACATTGGAGTTAAACCAACTGCAATTACAGAGAGCCGACTATATGCATTGTTCTATTCCATTTTATATGAGGGACTTGAACATCAATGGATTTGGGTATCTGTGGGGAGTCCTGGAACCAATTTCCTCCACCTCGGATACCAGGGATGACTGGGGAGTCAAAATCTATACTTTGATGTTTGACTGCATGAGGGTCAGTGCCACATTGTTCAAGGGTCAACTGTAATCCTTTTGCTAAACTTCCCTCAATTTGCCCATCTGAGTGTACTATTTTCTTGTCAGGACACTGAATTTCTAGCTAAAGTCATTATAAGCTAGATAACAGAAATTAATCACTCAATTTCCACCCTGTGTGGGGGATGAGGGATGAATGAGTAGATATTTGTTTTCTATAATACAGTAAGCTCTGGAAGGGTAGGGGCCATGTATAATACCTCCTTTATGATTCTTTGCAATACCTGCGAAGGACTTAGTTCACAGTGCATGCTCAGTTACTGAATTCCTCTGAAATCCTCAAATTTATTATAGACTTAAATGGAATGTAAGCTCTTAATTTAGGATGTAGACTTCAAGAAGTCAAGAACTATATTTTTTAAACAGCATTTTTAATAATTTCACATGACACATTATCACAGTTACTCTGAAAATTCTAAGTTGATAAAAATAGAAGATTTACTTCATGGGTTAGGTTGATTTTAGCTAATAGATGAAAAAATTATGTTAAAATATTTAGGTCTAATTTTCCTTTTACATTACCACCTCATTCCCTACTATTTGTTAGTTTTTCCTATTTGTTATATATCTATATATCTATATCTATCTATATCTATATATAGATAGATAGATAGATAGATATCTCTATCTATCTATCTATCTATCTATATATATCTATATATCTATAACTATTTATTAGTTTTTCCTATTTGTTATATATCTATATATCTATATATCGATATCTATATCTATATATAGATAGATATAGATAGATATAGATAGATATATCTATAGATATATATAGATATACATATAGATATATAGATACATATCTATATATAGATAGATATATAGATAGATAGAGATATATAGATATATAACAAATAGGAAAAACTAACAAATAGTAGGGAATGAGGTGGTAATGTATATCTATCTATATCTATATATCTACATATAGATATATATCTATATATAGATAGATATATATAATTTACTTTATACATATATATCTTTAGATATATAGATATATATCTATATATAGATATATAGATATAGATAGATATAGATATAGATATAATTTACTTTATACATATATATCTATATATACTTTATATGTACTTAATATATACATATATATATATATACATTTACTTTTATGGCTTTCGCCTCTTCAGTAGTATTGATAATATTCTGAATATAATCTGGGTAGAGGTCTGTGGTTGACATAAGATTTAAGAACTGCAGAGTAAAGAGAATAGTTCCCAAAAGGTGTATTTTCACTATTTCTTTGGGGTATCTGTCACTGATTTGCTTTTTGACTTTTCCTGCAGTGCCAAACTTCTCCATGCTTTAAGTTTCAAAATTACTCCAAATTCTATGAAATATAGCAAATTGAAATGCTAAATGCTTTGATTCATAAAGTCATTAAGTTGATATTATATTGTATTTTATAGTATTCTTTTCCTACTTTGTGAAAAACAATGTTTTAATATATAATTTCTCTGAAACTGTGAAAATAGATTAGGAAAAAACAGTTAGGAATTACTTGTTCATTGATATTCTTTACTGAAAGGAAACTACCTGGCTAGTTACAAAGTGCAGATCCTTCACTGTTCATATTTTGCAAACAAGATCATTTCTTCAACAAGTAGAGGTTGTTGGAACATTGGCAACTCAAATAAGTTAACTTTGGTCTTCTAGATAAGTGAAACTGTTTAATGATAATTTTACTAGTCCACATGGGAAATGGCCAAAGCACTATTAGATAAGTTAAAACAACAAAAACAAAAAGAAAAGCAGGGAAAATAGTTTTGCCAACTATTTCTTCTTGGCTTCTTGGCAAAGATCAGCAGTTATGTTTCCTATCTAGGGACTATCTCTTGTGGGCCAGACCGGATGATCTAATAATTCATTATAATCTCTAAATACTGTGAATTTTATCCCCAAGTGAACTACATAGTTTATTTACATAGGAACACACTCACAAGCTTAAGGAAATGCAATATGACTAATACTAAGGAAAGTGAACCAGAATGACTCAAGTGATTTTTTTTTTCTAAACAGGGTAAGTAAATTAAAATCATAGACATCCTCTCTAGTCCCCCCTACCACCAGCATCTCAGTATATAGATTTTAGATGTCAGAATTCCCCAGTACTATTTAGTTTTCTGCCACCAGCAAATTAAAAACAAGTTGTCCTGTTAAATCAGTAAACCATTGCCATGCTTATTAAAGAAGCTCTTCAATGGAGATTTGGTTTAATTGTTGTTTTAATTTCACATTCTATCACAGGCACTTGGGAAATTTAAAATGTTAGGAATGATAGAATAATAAAAATTGCTAGAAAAATACAAGCATGATAAATAAAGCATAATTACTGTGCATTTCAACTTTACTGATTCTGTTTTTGTGCCTTGGGCTACATGTATCTAGAAAATTGAAGCATTGAGAAGAATATCAATTTTTTACACCAAATAGTAGTTTCTCAGGACTGTGTTGACATAGTCAACATTTTAAAGAACTCTTTTTTTCCTCTCTTCATGTTGTCCAGACATTTCATATTATCCCTACAAGGTAATACTTTGTCTACCACAGACTAAAAATCAAAACTGTTTGTATTGTTGTTGATGTTTTTTAATTTTAAAGTAAAATCCCCTCCATACGTGACATTGCACCCTCTTTTTTATTTTACAAGTTTCATTGAAATATAATAGATAATTGGTTGCTCATATTTACATTGTACAATTTGATGAGTTTTTTTCAATATTAGTTTCAGTTATATAGCATAGTGATTAGAGCTCAAGTGATCACCCCACTAAATCTAGTACCCTTTTTCCCCCTTACATATTTATTACAACTTTGTTGACTAGTTTCCTTATGCTACACTTTATATTTCTATGATTATTTTGTAACTATCCATTTGTATTTCTTACTCTCTTTGCCCTTTTTTACCATCCCCCCACCACCTCTTTCTGTCTAGTAGCCCTCAAAATATTCTCTGTATCTAGTTTGTTTCCATTTTTGTTGTTGTTGTTTATTTTGTTCTTTAGATTCTACATGTCCATGAAATCATATGGTATTTGTCTTTATGTGACTTACTTCATTCAGTGAATACCCTCTAGGTCCACCAAGGCAATATCTTTTTCCATCCCCTCCTTTTAGTCTGTGTGTGCCTTTTAATCTGAAGTGAGTCTTTTGTAAGCACTAGTGTAGGAGTCTTGTTTCCTTATCCATTCAGCCACCCTATCCTTTGGTTGGAGCACTTAATACTTTTCCATTTGAGGTACTTGTCGATAGGAACATAGTTATTACCATTCTTTATTCGTGATTTTGCTACATGGTTTCTTAAAGAAGGCCCTCCAACATTTTCTGTAATAGTAGCTTGGTGTTGATGAATTCCTTTAGCTTATTTTTGTCTGGGAAGCTCTTTATCTGTCCTTCAACTCCAAATGATAGCTTTGCTGGATAAGGTCTTCTTGGTTGTAGATCCTGCCAAACCCCTCTGGCCTACAAAGTTTCTTTTGAGAAATCAGCTACCAGTCTTATAGGTGCTCCCTAGTAGGTAACTAACTGCTTTTCTCTTGCTTCTTTTGAGATTCTCTGTTTGTCTTTAACCTCTGACATCTTAATTATAATATGTCTTGGTGTAGGCCTCTTTGGTTCCTCTTTCTTGAGACTCTCTGAGCTATCTGGGGTTGTATGCCTATTTCCTTCACCAGGTGAGGGAAGTTTTCCATCATTATTTCTTCAAGTAGCTTTTCTACTTCTTGCTCTCTCTCTTCTCCTTCAGGCACCCCTATTATGTGGCTGTTTTTACAATTAATTTTGTCCCAAAGACTTTTTAAATTATTATTATGTTTTTGGTTTCCTTTTTCTTGCCACTCTGATTGGTTGTCCCTTGGTTTCCCCATCCTCCAAATCGGTGATTCAATCCTCTTCTTTATTCACTCTGTTGATTCCCTCTAATATACTCTTCATCTCAGATAGTGTATTCTTCATTTCTGACTGGTTCTCTTTTATAATTAACATTTCCATTGTTATGTTTTCTATCTCTTTGTTAAAGTTCTCACTGAATTCATCTACACTTCCCATAAGTTCACTGAGCATCTTTACAACCAGTGTTTCGAACTCTGCATCTGTTAGATTGCTTTACTCCATTATTTCTGGATCTCTGTTCTGTTCTCTTATATGGCTTCTGCTTCTTTGTCTTCTCGTTTTGGCTGCCTTTCTGTGTATGTGTCTATGTACTAAACAAAGCTTCTAAATCTCTCAGTCTTATTAGTGTGGCTTTGTTTAATAGGTGTTCAGTGGCACAGTCCTGAGAGGAGTTCAGCTGTAGGCCAAGTTTAGCCCCAGCTTGTGTCCCTCTAGAATCACTCATTATAGTTGCCTAAAGAGGCCATGCCAGATAACAAGTTCAGCCGCCATCAGTGTGAGTCTAAGCACTGCTCAGCAAGTGGCACAGAATTGCTGAGGATACAACTGGATGTGGCTTGGGTGGGGCTGTGAGATGGGAGAGGAGGGTTTCAAGGAATCCCTTGGGCAAAGCAACCTCTGTTATCCAGTTTAATAATGTCTCAGCTATGGCAGTGCTGGATAGCTGGGAGTGAAGAGAGCTCAACAGAGGAACAATGGATATCACCAACACTTCTGCCTAAGAGAAAGCCTTGTCTCCAGCCTTTGCTTCGACAACTCAGTGTCCCCCTGTATGTCCCTGGTGCCCCTCCTACACCCCCAAGCAACCAACAGGGCGCTAGTGCTCAAAGCAAGTGTGTCTGTCACTGCGATAGTCTGGTTGCAGACACATTCCCTTTAACAAGCACCTACAGCAGCAAACTGCTACTGCCAGAGCCTCTGTCCCAATCAGAACCATGCAGACTCACGTCTTTGCCCATCCTACCTCCTCCTGTTCTAGGGTGATTCTTTATTTTTCTCCCTAGTTTTAGGGGTTATCCATTTATACCCCAGGTGACTCTGCTTACTGTTTGCACCGTGTTTCTGTCACAACTTTGATGTGGTCATAAGAGCAGATGAACAAAGCCTCTATCTTCTATGCCATTTTGACTTCCTCTCTGGTATTTGTCAACATTGCACCCTCTTAAAATAAATATAAGGATAGACAAGAGATCTTCTCAGAGAGCTTAGAGTTTCTCAGCTGATTACTTGCTTGCCAACTTGCTCTGGCATGCTTAAGTTAGAAGAATGTAAGGGAGATATACCAATTAAGAAGACAAATGACAAAACTCTCATATTACCGATGGATTGTATTCCTAAGACAATTGGATAAACTTCAGGTCATTATTTTCAGAGGAGGGGTCCGGATGCTGATCTTATCTGATAAAAATGGTGATAGAGAGGAATTCTGTCTGAGTATTCAATGATTGGTCCCTTCTATTTCTTTCAGGCTTTCTGCTTTCAGAGTCCTCATTTACATTTAAAAATCCTTTCTATTTCAGCACATTGGAGAAAGGTCATATATAAATAATGTGTAGTTTCTGACTTCCTATATCTTATTACACAGTTTATTATGTTTTTTATCCTTAAACTAAAGTGTTTCTTTAAAAATAACCATTTTTTTCTGCAGGCTGTCTGATAGTATATACTAAAAACCACAAGAAGACACTCCTAACTCCATCTGTGTCAAGTGTAAACATCTCTCAGGGGTACTTCCCACAGTAAATTCAATATGGGATATAATATATTTTTCACTCTTACTGTTTTATCAGTCTTACTGTTTAAGTGAAAATATCATCTTCCTGAACATAGCTCATTTTACTAACATATTTCAGCTTAATGTCTTATTATACATGCTACCTATGATTTATCTTTAATCTCAATTATTTAGCTCGTGCTTTGAAATTGCCCTAAAACTTATATTTCTACTGAGGGCTGTGTTCATGGTTGAGGATACATTTGTTTTGACTGTTTTTATCTTCCAAAGTCTAGCTTAAAAGTCACTTTCTCTCTTTTTTTTCCCTTCTCACCTCCCTCTGGCATATCTTTCTTTTGTGACCATGTAATACTTTAACAGCTACCCTTTTATATGAGTCTTTGTGAGTTCTTTGATGAGAAGGACAACAATTTAACCACCTTTTTATTTCCAGGCTGACACATAATAGTTGCTTAATAAGTGTTGATTCACTTGACAAAATTTTCTTTCAGTAAACAATTTTTGACAGGCATATGATTTAGGAAACGTTGAACTCAAGTAACATACGTACCCCACATTTAAGTTCTCTTTTGCATTCTGTAGCATCTATAGAAATTTCTCCTTTCATTTTACTATTGTTTCACTGCACAAGAATGAATCTGAAACAGGTTCAATAGCCGAGTCAACATAAGTGCAACGGAGGCTTGGCATTTAAAATTTTCTTAGGATGTTGGGAGTTCCCAGATACTGAAAGGTTCATTAAACTATGCATATGTAAAATAAACCTCAAAGAGAAATATTTTAATGCTCATCAGAACAGAATTGACTAAATTGCATGACTTAATTTTTATTTCAGTGTAATCACGTGTAGTGTCCCTGAAGAGGAACAAAACTGACTGGGGAAGAAATCTTTCTTGATATACCCTTTTCTGCATTGTTATCGAGTGTAAATAAAACTACCATGATGAATGATTTTGCTTTGATATTAATAAGATTCCCAGTTGTTGTAGCTTCCTACTGAACTACATGTCTAGTAGTTTTTCATGGTTTTTTAAACTAAAGAATATATTTTGTGATGATAGTAATAGTGATAGCAATGATGGTGATTTGTTTCATTAGTATTTACTGTACAAATACAATAGACAATAAATACTGAGTTATTTTACTTTCTCAATCAAAACTAAATAGTCTTTCAAATTAAGTGATGTACTATTATAGTATTAACTATGTCTAGAAATGTCATTTCACTTAAGTGTTCATTGAATACAATTATTCTTAAGTTATATTTTATTTTTTAATCCCAGGAATGAAATAAATAAATCTGTCTATCTGGAAATATTTTAATACAACTCTATCTAAAGAGTTAAGGCTATAATAGTTAACCCTTCATTTTGTTCACTTTAACAAATAATTGTTAATTTATTACACTTCTATTCCCTGTTCCCCTATGTCTATTTCACATTTTAATTCATCAATAATATGGACCATTAACAATGTGTTATACCTTCTCTCTTGTACATAGATCATATTAAATATATATATATATATATATATATATATATATATATATACACACACACACACACACACACACATTATATACATACTCATATTAGGCAGGCACAGTAGTTCCCCTTATTTGTGGTTTTGCTTTCCACTGTTTCAGTTGACTATGATCAACCATAGTCAGGAAACATTAAATGAAAAATTCCATAAATAAACAATTTATTAAGTTTTAAATTTTATTCTGTTCTGAGTAGTGAGATGAAATCTTGCTCTGCCCCATTCAGTCCTGCCTGCATGTAAATTATCCATTTGTTCAGCATGTTGACATGGTGCAATAAAATATTTTGAGAAAAGAAGACAGAGCCCGCATTCACATAACTTTTATTTAAAATTGTTCTATTTTATTATTAATTGTTAATCTATTACTGTACCAAATTTCTAAATTCAACTTTATCATAGATGTATGAATAGGGAAAATATAGTATATATAAGGTTCAGTATTAGCCATGGTTTCAGGCATCAAACTAGGGGTCTTAAAATGTATCCCCCATGGATAGGAGGGAACTGTTGTACTAGATATATATCACATTTATTCATTCAGTTAGTAGCTAGCACTCTCCTGAGCATTATGCTAGGCACTGTGGTAAATGTAAGATAGGTATGTTTCCTACCCTCAAAGATCTTGAAATGTAGTAAGGAGAATAAAATAATTACAAGATAACTACTTCATAAATACGAATGCATTAGATACAATTCCGAAGTGCTATAGTGAATCAGAGGAAGAGGGAATTTCTAATTGTAGAACCAGAGGAGACTTCATGGAAGATAGGTATTTTGATCTGGTGCTTGAAGAATGGGTAAGATTTTGAGGGACAAAGTTTGGGAGCAAAATATTCCCAATAAAGAGAAAAGTGTAAATAAAGGGCTTGATTGGAGAGAAGTTTGACCTATATTGAGAACAGAAATAGTTCACTTGGGCCTAGATATAGTGTGCAAATTGGTTTAATATAAGAAAAATCTTGATTCAGCTGTAAGGAAGCTCAAGCAAGGCAGCTCTGATGTTATAGTTCGGACCGCAGGAAATGCAGTCTTTGGTAGAAACTGAAAGATAATTCCCTTGAGGAAGAGGCAAAGCTGGATTATTTAGAAAAGAGTGGTTCCCCCAGTCCTAGATTGGTCCATTTCTATGCAAATGAGGACTTCAAATTTACACAGTTTAATCTGTCTAAATAGCACCATGCTGTTTGATTGGAATGGAGCCACGCTGATTGGTCAGTGCAAATGCAAATCAAGATATAGTTCCTCAGTTCTGATTGGACAGGGAAACTTTCAGTCCTGTTGGTCAAATTTCTACCCTAGGTGCTCTCTGATAAGGGTTAACTTAGACAGCAAGAGCACAGTGCAAGAGGATTGCATCTCAGTCTGTGGCTTTTCCCTGAAATGCAGAGTGCATGGGAGGCCCATGTTTAGCAATAAATATTAGAGAATGTTTACAAATTTAAGCCAAATTAGCCACCAGGAGCTTTTCTTAACAGGCACATTTATTCTTGGGATCAACCCAAGTAATCTGAAATCATTTCATAAAGGGACATGAATGGCATGTAAAGATGTTTGGAATTTTGCCAGATAGCTATGGGGAGCATGTTGGATGATTAACTATCTACTTTAAAATGATTAATTAGCTTTTAAAGTGGACAGGGCAGAATGTAGGAAACTAGTTAAGAACTTACTACCATAGACAAGTGATCTATGTATCCCTCTGAACTACAGTATTGGCAGTATGTGTGTAGAAAGAAGAGAATGTTTGGCAGATCCAGTCAGTGCAACTGCTATTCAACATTGGATAAATAGGAATAAGAGCAATAAAGACTTGCTGAAGATTGATTAAGTAAATTATTTTTTAAAAAAACAGTATGTAAATTTTGCAGAAATACTTGACAGACCAGGAATAAAAAAAAAAAATAAAGAGGAAACAAAGGATGATTACTCTAGATCATAGTTTTGGAAAAAAAAACGTGAAAGGTCAAAAGATAATAGATGCTTTGGTGCTAATGAAAACATAATTGAAATGACTTCATAAGCGGTACCAATTAAGTAGAGATAAAGTTTAAGTACAGCTAGAGAGTGATTGGCTGGGGGATAGGTAGGAATTTTGAAGTATTTATGTCACAAATAGAAATTTAATAGATTCAATAGAAGTGAGGAGTGGATATGAGGAGTAAGCAGTTTCAGATAATGGTGAAGTTCAGGTTGTGGCCATGTGTACTGAAGACAAAAATGTAAAGGAGATAAATATCATTTTATTAGGCCAGGATTTTTGAAAGGTACTCAATGTAGACAAGGTTAGGGAAAAGACTGTAAACTGTGATATAATTAAATTATAAAATTAGAACATCCCATTACTGAATGAAAATTCAGAGACAGATTTCCATGAACAGTCTTAATCTCTAAGAAAATTGCGATGCTAAAATGTGCAAGTTTCAGTGAAGAAGCCCCACTCTTACTGCCAGGTTCTGATAAATGAAGAATTGTCAGTTATTTTCTAATTCTTTGAGAATTGAGTACAAATATTATATGTATTCTCTTATTCACTGAAGACAAAGAATATAAATTTACAGTCACTAGATATATTTAAAGGTACAGTCATTAGATGTGTTTCAATTCCATATTTGAAAATTCTCCAACTCACTAAAATGTATTTATTTGAAAACCCAAATTAATACTGGCAATGCTTTTATGGTCATTGCAGACATGGACAGAGCAATGAAAAATTCATGTCAACTGAAACACGCATTCCCAACTGAAGTCAAACAAGGCAATGCTCTGCCTTTCTGTTACAGCTCTCATACTGTGTCCTCTTTGAGATCTATTTAGTATCAGTTTTTTTTTTTGCATTTTTGTACTTTTTGTTTATGATTTCACTGTTTAAAATGGACTCCAGATGTAATACTGAAGTGCTATCTAGTGTCTGTAAGCACAATACGCTGTGAAGAAAATGCATGTGCTAGATAAGCTTCATTCAGGCATCAGCTATAGTGCTGTTGGACATAAGTTCAATGATAATGAATCAATCGTATATATTAAATAAGTTGTCTTTAAGCAGAAAGACGCATAAAACAAGGTTATGTATTGATCAGTTGTGAAAATATGACCAGAGGCTTGCAAGAAACCAACCCTGCATTTCCCCTAAAAGCAATTCTTTAGTATTCACTAATTCAGTGTTTGCAGCAACTCTATGGAACATAAGTACCACAAATAACAAGAATTGACTGTACCTTTTTGTTTTGGTTAAAGATAGCTGTCTTAGTTGTTTGGCCACACTCAAGTTCTTTATCTGTAATGATTATTCCCTCTTAGAAGTGTATAAACTTTGCCTAGACACTATTCCCTTGGTAATTTGTCAATGAAACCAAAATATAATTTATTTTTTATTTTAAAATAATTTTCAACTTACAGACAAGTTGCAAAGAGTATGGTGTCCATCTATATTCCCTAATGTTAACATCTTCATAGCTATAGTATAATTATTAAAACCAGGAAATTAACATTGTTATACTACTACTAACTAATCAACAGACCAACTTAGAGTTTCTCCACTTTTCCCCTTAATGTCTTTTTTTTCTAGTCCAGGATCCAATCTGGGATTCCACATCACATTTAGTGTTATGTTTCCTTAATCTCCTCCAATCTGTAAAAATTCTTACTTTGTCTTTCAGAAACCGAACACTTTTAAAGAGTACTGCTAGTAAGATATTTTGTAGACTGTTCCTCAGTTTGGATTTATGTGATGTTTTCTCACAATTAGATTGAGATTACTAACTTTCAGCAAAAATGACACAGAAGAGATAATTTCAATAATGTTAACATGTTGTCTGACTGGTGATATTTAATTTTGATCACATGATTAAGGTAGTGTGCCATGTTTCTCTATTACAAAGTTACATTTTTTTCTTCTCGTTGATTAATAAGTGGAGTATTTTTTAATGTTAAAATTTTCTAGATTACTTTTCAATTAATCAGCAAGTACCTTATTGCTCATTAGTTCAGTATTGAGCATGGTAATAAGTAATCGGCATAATTTTTAAAGAATATTCTTTAATTCATTGAGAACTGACAGTCTAGCTGAGGAAATAAGTATGGCACAGATTAAACATTACATGAGTAAAGATATATAGAACTGCATTGTGGTAAATTACATTGTACAGAATATAAGAGTTATAGGAATGATTAGGGAAGGCTTCCTGTGGAAAGTGGGAACTCCTGCTAGACTTTGAAGGATAGGTACGGTTTTCCTAGGTAGAACTTCATAATTTAGTGAAATATATTGGCTCAGCTCCTTAGGAGCAGTGCTAGAAGCCCAGAGTATGGTGTTGGAATTCAAAACAGAATTCCTACCTTCAAGGAGCTCCCACTCTACTGAAGACAAAGATGGCTATGAATCAAGAGCACATATAACTAATATTGTATAGAGATGGGCAAAGAGAGGGTATTTCAGATATGTGGCAGTAATATTACACCTTAGAGAGGAAAAGAAGATAACATTCAGATTATCTAGTCTAATTCTCTGAATTCTAAGAATGCCAAAAAAAAAAAAGTTCCTGAGATGATGTCACTCAATATATACTTGAATATTTCTAGTGACAAGAAGTTAATTTCTTAAGATATTTTATTTCACTAAGATATCTTTTTCTGTCTTTTACTGACAGAAAAAAAATTCTATTGAGCTAAAATTTACCTCCTCCAAAGTTTCACCAATGAGTCTAGTTTTTCCCTCCTTTTGCTACAGAAAACAATCTTACTCTCTTTTTCAGGATAGTCATTTAAAACATGGAAATTATGTCCTTTCTTAATGCCCCCATCAAGTTAAACATGTAAAAAAAATCTATGTACTAATGTGATTTCTAGATCCTACACAATTCTTTATGTATTTGTTTATCAATTCATATAACAACCAGAATTGAAAATACTCTCAAACTATCAAATCTGTGAAGAACACAATGTAACTTGTTCTAGACAGCATAATTCTATTAACACAGCCTAAGAGTGCTTTTGCTCTTTTAGAAGCAAAACTGTTGACTTGATTGGTAGTTCTCTTATAAATAATCCATTCCTCCTCACTCTACTTCTCATGCCCTCACCCTCATCCTGATCTATTTCCCTGGAAATATTTTGTAATAAGTATTATAAGAGGTCTTCTCTATTCAATTCTGTGGTACTTTTGAATCTAACATTCAAAACTTATTTATTTCTGTTGTATTTTGTGCTCTTCACTTTGACCTATTGTTAGAGTTCTTTTTGAGTTTGATCTTGTCATCTTGCATAGCTTCTATTTTCCCTCACTTTTAAAATCTATAAATTTGATAAGAATATAATCTATTTTTCACCCCAGGGCTTTAATGAAACAAACAAGACAGAGTCAAGAACAGAGCTCTTGGGCGAGTCATATATGTCTGATTATTTCACAATATAGAAAGCTCCCACCTGCACTATCATGCAGCCTCTGTGTCTCCCTCTAGAGGGACATGTGGAGAGGGAAGAGCAGGACATGTGCTGCTCTTGACAGTGCTGAGCTCAACCTAGCTAGAGCCCAACGTGACATGTTGCCTAGCAGCTTCAAATCAGATTATACTTCAGAGAAGATGGGTCACATTATGTCATATCCTACAAATGATATGACTTAATGATGTGACAATCATTGACACTAATGACAGTAATTCTGTATTGTTTCAATGCTTGCAGAGTTTCTTGTATGCATGGTCTTATAGATATAAAATGGTACATAATAAGTTGCCAATAAAGATTTGGGACTAGGGAATAACAAAATAAAAGCAGAATTTAAAACACTGTTAATAGAACTCAAGATTGACTGGATGGGGAAGAAAGTTGAGAGAGGGAGGCTGGTAGGGAAGCTGTGGGAGTTATCAAGGAAGTGAGAAGGCAAAGAAATTAGACAAATAGTGAAAAATGGAGAGGAAGCAACAGATAAAATATACATTTCCACAGAAGAGCAACAGAATTTTGCAACTAAAAATGGATTTGGGGAGGGAGGAGGTCAGGCAAATCAAAAATAACTCCCACAGTTTAAATCCAGAAGAATGATGGTTCAGTAGGCAGGAGCAAAGGAATTGGTAGAGAAAATCCTGTTTAAAGTGAGATTGGTTTTGTTTTTGTGTTTAACTTAATGGTGATAAAAGACAAGAGTAATTCTTAGATGAGAGACTAAGTTTGAAAAATCATCACCATTAGCATAAAGAGAAGGATGTCTATGGAATGCTATATACAAGTAGAAACATAAATGACTTCCTCTGTGGCATAGCAGAACTGTAGGATTAGAGTAGCTGTCAATACCTCTTGGTTTCCTGGCACATAAATGATATTATTACAAAAGGAATAAATTTTGTTTCTGATTAAACTAAGAATTTTTTAACTGCAAATTCATTTAAAATGTTGCAAATGGTAAATGTGGTTATGAAAATCTTAGAAATTGAAATTAGTTAAGATAAATTATATCTAAATCATAAAATGAGTCATAGGAGTAAAGTTTTGGATATCTCATTCTTTAGCCATCAGAGGTATTCTGACAAAGCTATATACATACTTCTAAAAAGAACATTCTATTTATTTTTTCAATGACTACTCAATTTATAGTCACTCTGCCCACTTCCAACACACAAATAAGTGCAAAGAGAGAATGAAAAGATATTAACTTGAAGCCCCATTAATCAGCCTTTAGAAAAGACCCTTTTATTCAGCTCTTGATCATAATCATCACTAGATATTCATCAAGCACCTGATTGAGCGTGCTTATGCTAAGTATGTACTCACTGGGCAAAGGTCACAAGGGCTTGCCCTCTATGGATATGTAGACCCAACATGCAAGCGCAAGAGAGAAAATAACATAAAATGGTCAAACAAAATTATATTAGCAATATTTCAACTATCCTACTTTATCAAGGAACAAAATATTCTAGTTAAGTAAATTTTCAAAAGAATCAAAACTCACCTATCTAGTCATTACAGCAACTTTTAACTGTTTTCTGTACCTCTTTAAACTGTTTTCTGTAACTAACCCACTTGATGACTAAGGTTATCCAATAAAAATTGCCGTTGTTGAACTCTGCACTCTTAAAAGTCTTTCTTTGCTTTATGCTTCTCAGTGGTTTTGGTAGCCATCTATTGGCAGTTGCTTCCCCCTCTTCTTGTGCCTGGCCCTCAGTTGCTCCCCTGCTTCACTTATAGTTTGTTACTCCAAAACACCTGTAGGACTGGTTAACCAAGTTAACCAAGGTTGTCATAAATTGTAAGTGAAATGAGTCAATATACAGTTCCAAGTAGGGGTCTAAAAGAAAAGCATATAACTTTACCGTGGAGACATTCAGCTTGCTACTTTGAGTGTTCAAAAGTATGATCTGCTCACTTCTGCATTCTAAGGTAGGCTCTAGGAAGTTGAGGTTGAAGAAATACTGACCTCTGTGTAAGGGGACATGGTGTTTTGCTCTATTTACAGTGTAGGGTATTAGGTCACAAGTTAGTACATACATTAAGGTTAGAAAGCAAAGTCTCATGTCTGGAAAGTGGAGGAAATTAGACTTTCTAGTAATCAATCCGATAGAATAGAAATGTAGCATAATATGACATTATTAAAATAAAGATAAATATTCTAATCCAATTTTGGCTGTCCTCTTCCAATTACACACATATACATACAATGCTTTGTTAATTTCACTGGTGGACATTTTTATTCCATTAATGGGAATGCTGTCATTTTCAGCACTTCTGACTAGTACTGTCTCCCGTGAGTCATAGAACAGTGTTCTGAAAGGCAAACATTGAAGAGTAAGCTAGGCACATGGACTTTGGTTAGAGATGGAAAATGAAAAGAGTCACTTTGAAGATCACGTCTCTTATTACTGAAAGATTAAGAAGTACTATAGTTGGCTCAGAGTGTAGAGTTTGTGTTAAACTTCTCAAGGGCTATTTGTGAGTCCCTATTGGTATCTAGGTGGGCTTTTCATGAGTCAGGTGATATGTAGCATTCTTTTCTTCCCTTGCTATTTTTAGGTTCGTCTAAGAATGTGCATGTGGCCATATTCTTCATTCTTCAGGCCACATTACTATTTAAAAAAAAATATTTTGAGATTTAAAACTTATAATTTCCAGACTGGCTCTTTTAAACTGATATTGAAATAGTTTGATTAAAACTACCACTTAGATTACCATTAGTAACAGCAATAAGAAAATCTGTTCTTGAAATTAGAATACTGCTTGTATCTCCAGTGGGCCTTTTTATTTGTCTTTAGTAGATCTGTGCAGAGTGCCTGAGAACACAGCATTCCCATTTTATACATGCTTACACTAGAACCCAGGAAGAACCAAAGACACAGGGTCATGCTGGGATGTGGATAGCAACACATCAAGGCTGTCTGGAAGGAACAAGACAGAAGTTCAATTAAGTAGAAACAGTCTGGTGGCAGCAGAGTAAGGTTCGAGTGCAGAGGAGTCATTTATAAAAGAGGACCAAGTCTAAGCAAATAGATATGGTCCCAAAATCTAAAGGTCAGATGATAAATAGGGATAGGTTAGTAAGCAAAGTTGAAAATCAGTCTTAGAAATGGAAGGTTTCTTTCCAGCTTGGTTTTATGCTGTTTTCTGACATAGATAGCTTTAGGGCCTCAGGATTTAGTCATAGTCAGACAGAAGTCCAAAGATGAATCCTGCCCCTCAATGAGACAAGAACAGAAATACACAGATTGTCTTATGATTGGTTCTATCTGAGCAGCACATTGAAACTGAACTTCTATTTTACTGCAAGATTTCTTCCACTAAATTATGAAATGGGTTGCAGTATTTAAAAGCTTTTCCTCATTTCAATTAAATGGTTTCAGAAAAAATTAGAAAGTTCAAGTCAGTAAAGGATCCCAATAGCATCATGAGAAGAAAAAAACTCTCTGAAAAGCTTTTTTGTTTTTAAGAAAAATATATTTTAAATTAATTTTGCAAATGCTTGTGTAATCAGTGTAAAGAATACAGAGTTGTTAGGAAAACATAGCGGGTATTCCACATATATAAAATGTGTTGAAACATGACATACTTCTCTAGGAAGAGACAAAGATCATATACCTAGGTAAAGACTCAAATTAAAGCCAAGTGTAGAAGTTAATCTCTTCCCTCAAATAAACATGTTAAGGAGACTTTCTAGTAAGCAGTAGCATTCAATATCACTTTGTGATGTTGAGGTAACCATTTTAATTAATATGATTGCCTCTAGAATAATGACAGGGAAGATGAGTCATAACATTTATTGAGTGGCTACTTTGTTTACATTACTCTTTACCAAAACACTATAATTGAAGAATTAATATTTTTATTTTACAATGAAGAAGCCATGAGTTTGAGAGGTTAAGTGGTCTGTTTAACATCAAACAAGTACTCATATAAGTGGAGCCAAGACCCAATGCTAACCTGTTTCTTCGAAATTCAGAGCTTTTTGCACTATACCATTTAAGCTGCCTCCATAACTGAGTGAATCTCATTATATTTGAATAAAATTGGCATTGAACACAGTCTGACAATTAACAATTCACTAAGCTGAGATGCTGATATTGCTTTGTGAGTAGAAAGGACAGCTGATTTAACTTATCATATGCTAGAGAAAGAAATTTGGCAAGACATTTTTGGTTGAGCTGATTAAGTACTTACTCTCAATTCTTCACAAACTTCACTTTAATCAGTCTCCATAAGATTTTGGTTCTAATAAGGTTGTAGAATATGAGGTAGTTTGAGGACCTAGAGCTAAATATATTTGGTTCATCGTTCATTTTTGTTGTTGATTCATATTATTGGACTTGGATATTTTTCTTTTAAGTCCAATGTGTCCTTTTTACTTATTCTTATGAATGCATCTACCCTATTCCTGATATAATGCAGATATTTTGATGGCTGAATCTAATTTTGTATTATCTAGAACAGGGCTGTGTGAAATTTTATAAAGGACCAGAGAGGAAATATTTTAGGCTTTGCAGGCCACTCAACTCTGCTATTGTAATGAAAAAACAGTTATAGACAAGAGTAATGAATGGACAAGCAAGGACATAGGTTTGCTGACACTTAAACAAAAAGAAAGACATTCATTTACTAACAAAAATGTACTGAAACCAACCCACATTTCCCTATATGTAATATAGAGTTCCTCCCCAGTATATTGCAGAACATGGAAAAACGACAAAGCTCATCAGATCCTCAATCACAGAATGTCTCAACAACTATAATTGCACTCTTCTATAATTTGTCATTTCAGTCAAACATTCATATGAATCAGTCTTTGAAAGGTTGATTATATTATTCATTTTTTTTTCTAGGAGAAGGAATCAGTGTATCCTTTATTAATTGTGTCTGGTTGTTTCTTTAAAATAATATTCTAACATGCATTTCCTCTTCTAAGAAACTGTATTTATAGGATCCTTCTTTCACCTTGATTTTTTCATTCATATGCCCTTACCATATTCATTATTTCCCTTTCTCCTTGAAATCTTCACATTGTGACCACATTTTCCCACCACTTATTTATCTTTTCTTTGCTTATTTTTTGTTTAGACAGTAGCCTACTCTTTGTTGACTTTACTAATAGAGAGCAGGGCGTAGATAATTTAGAAACCATGGGCAATCCACAAATCACTCCTACTTTGGAATGCTTGATCTGGTTTTGGGGAGAACAAATTTACCTTGATGATTGTATTCTGCTCAACCTAATATTAAAATTAACTCTAATTTCTGGGCACTTCATTGACCAAAGTGAATATAAATGTGTCTCTGATTAGGAAAATTGTTTCATATGGATAATACTTATGTAGATAATAAGATATTTGAGTACATGAATAATGAAATAACCGTTGGCATGTCAATCAACAAATGGTTTTTGAAGCCCTACCAATTTTCATGGATATGTTTCATGTACTTCAATATTATTAGGCATTTCATATGTATTATTTTAACCCTTACAGCAAATGCATTATAAGGATAATTTTTCATATTAGACTTTGAGAGGTAAAATGACTTTCCAAAGGTCTCAAAAAGATAAAGAAGGGTTGTGATTTGTACTCAGTCTTCTGATAATAGATCTAACACTCTTTAAGCAGCTGCCTGTGGGTATATAGGTTCCATGCAACTCAAAAATATAATTTTATTCCTTATTTCTGCACACTCAGAAAACTGTGGATATAATAGACAGAATTGCTGCCTGGAGGGAATTTGTAAATTATTTTCTGAGATAATGCACATATACATTCATACTTCTGTGCCTTTGTTCATTTGCTTCTCTCTGAAGAAATGTTTTGCACCCCCCACCTGCTATCCTTCCACTCATTATGTTTAGCAAATTTACTGATATTAATTTATATGCAATATTTACATGAAAGTGCATCCATTGAAAATATATAATTGATGAGTTTTGACCCAATCAAAAGTCATAGATGAGTTTTGACAATTGATAAGCTTACACCCATAAAGCAGCCACGAGGGTAAAGATACCGAATATCTTCATCAGCTCCAAAAGTTTCCTTGTGCCCTTTTGTAGTCTATTCTCCCTCTGGCCCTAACCCTAAGCAAGGACTGATTTGCTTTCTGTAGTTATAGATAGTTTGAATTTTCTATAGATTTTGGTCAATGGAATCATACACATGTACTCTTTTGTGCCTGGTTTCTTTCATTCAGTATAAAGATTTTGAGATTCATTTATGTGTAAGTAGTTTGTTCCTTTTCATTGATGAGTAGTATTTCACTATAGTATGGGTATATCACAAATTTTTTATTCATTTATTGGTTGGTGGACATAGCCAGTTGTTGCCAATGTGAATAAAATTGCTATGAACATTTATATATAGGTCTTTGTGTGGATATGTTTTCGTTTAGTAAACTCTAGGAGTAGAATTGCTGGGTCATATGGTAGATGTATATTTAACTTTGTAAGAAAATGCAGGTGTTTTGCTATTTTACATTTCCACTAAGAATATATGTGAGTTCCAGTTTCTCCATAGTCTGTGAAAACTTATTATTTCCAGTCTTTTAAATGTAGCCATTCTAATGAGTGTGTAGTCTTATCTCATTGTGATTTTAATTTGTATTTCCCTGATAACAAATAACTTTGAACACTTTTTCTTGTGCTTACTAGCCATTTATATATCTTTTTCTGTGAAGTATTTGTTTATATTTGTATCTTTTTTTAAATTAAGTTTTCATTATTATTGAGTTTTATGAGGTATTTATATATACTAGATACCAGTCTGTCATGTTCTATATATTGTAGATATATTCTTTCAATTTGTGGTGTGTATTTTCATTTTCTTAATGGTGTCTTTTTTAAAGAGCAAAAGTTTTACATTTTGAACAAATTCAATTTATTGATTTTTTTCTCTTATAGTCCTTTGTTTCTGTGTCTTACCTTTGTTATCTTTGCCTACTCCAAAAATTTTGGAGATTTTCTTCTGTTTTCTTCTAGAAGATTTATAGTTTTAGCTTTTACATTCAAGTCTATTGTTTTCTTCGAGTTAATTTTTATGTGTGGTGAGAAATAGTTTTGATGTTCTTTCTTTTGCATATAGCTATCTTCTTCTAGCACCATTTGTTGAAATGACTTTTTCCCCCCATTGAATTTCCTTGACACTTTTCTCAAAAAATCAATTGGCCATACAGGTGTGAGTCTATTTTTGGACTCTATTATTGATTTGTATGTTTATCCTACCCTCCAATACCACACTGACTTTATTATTATACTGTATAGTAAATCTTGAAATAAAGTAGTATAAAGCCTCCATTTTTTGTAAATTACTGTGAAAAATATGGAACCTTTCTGTATCAATGTTAAAATTAACTTGCCAATATCTGCAAAAAAAAGTCTTGCCGAAATTTTGATTGTGAGATTGCTTTGAAACTATAGCTCAATTTGGGTGGAATTGACGTGTTAATGATATTGGAATCTTCCAATCTATCAGCCTAGTATATCTCTGCATTTCTTTAGGTCTTTAAATTTCTCCCAGCAGTAGTTTGTCATTTTCAATGTCAAGGTCTTACACATTATATTTGTTTCCTAGGACTGCTATAAAAAATGATCATGAACTGAGTAGTTTAAAACAACAGCACGTTGTTCTCACTGTTCAGGAAGCCAGAATTCTCAAATCAAGGTATTGGTTGTCTGGTTCCTTCTAGATGCTCTGGAGAAATATTTGTTCTATGCCTAGCTTTGGTGTCTATAAGCAATCCTTGGCATTCCTTGACCAATCTCTCTGCCTCTGTCTTCACATGGTCTTCTCCTTCTATGTCTCAAGTGTCTTCTCTTTTTCTCTCTTTTATAAGGACGCTGCCCTTGAATTTAGGAATCAGCCTAATCTGGGATGATTTCATCTTGAGATCTTTACCTTGATTACATTTTCAAAGACCTTTAAAAAAAAAGTTCACATTCTGAGATTCCATGTAGACATATCTTTTAGGAGCCACAATTTGACTCAGTACACATACTTTAAAAAATTTATTCCTAAGTATTTATGTTTTACTATACTATTACACTATTATAAATGGATTTTTAATTTTTCCCCCAATAATTTGTGGCTACTATATAAAAATACAATTGACTTGTATGTATTATTCTTGTATGTTACTAAATATGGTTATTACTTTTGGTCATTGTTATATATATTCTCTTAGGATTTTCTACATAGACAAGCATGCTGCATCCAAGCAAAGGCAATTTTACTTTTTTTTTCTATCTATGCCTTTTGTTTTTCTTGCTTTATTATAATTGTTAGGATATCCAGTGAAATGTTGACTAGAAGTGGTAAGAGCAGGCATCCTTGCCTTGTACCGATCTTAAGGCGAAATAATTTTATAATTTATTGTTAAGAATGATCTTAACAATAAATTTTTTTTAAAGAGCTTTTTTTTTTTTTTTTTTTTTTTTAATCAGACTGGGACACTTCCTTTCTCGTTCTAATATCCTGAGAGGTTTTTTCTTTTAAATCATGAACAAGTGTTGAGTTTTATATAAAAAAAGATTTTTTTACATATATTTAAATAATGATACTTGTCCCCATTTATTCTAGTAATATGGTGAATCACACTGATTTTTAAATATAGAACGAATCTTAGTTTCTTGGAATAACTCTTAATTGGTGATGATGTGATTTTTATATATTGTTAGATTTGATTTATTAATTTTAAAGAATTTTTGTATCTATGTTTATGAAGTACAATTTCTGTTATCACCAATTTTATACCTTGGCCTGTATTTAATTGTCCAACTTTGGTCAAAATGAGTTTGGAAAAGTTCTCTCTTCCTCTGTTTTCTGGAAGAGTTATGTAAGATCAGCGCTATTTCTTACTGAAATATTTGATAGGAATCACCAATGATACTATTTGGATCTGGAATTTTCTGTATGGGAAGGTTTAAATAATGAATTTAATTGCTCTGATATAAGGCTATTTAGACTTCCTGTTTCATCTGTGTCAGTTTTACTCAGTTGTATTTTTCAAAAACTTTGTCCATTTTATCTAAGTTCTGACCTACTTATTTTTATAGATCTAGCTTAGATATCTTTCTTTTCTGTGGAACCTTACTTGACACCTCCAATAGAAATGATTTCTCATCCTTTGTGCCACTGCTTTATCTAGTAGTATTTGTACCCTCCACCTTCCTTCAAGGTTATTTGTCCATATGTCTCTCCCTATACTAACGTAAGGGCCCTAAAATTCAATGATTGCATCTTATATAACTTTGAGTCTCTGCCTCCTTGTATAGTGCTTGCCACATAATAGATACCCTCATGCCAAAATTATGAAATTATTCCATTTATTGTTATCTAACCTATACTTACACAGGCATGTTTCTAACTTAGTAGATTTTGAGCCTCTTTTGCAAAAATGGAAAATATTATTCAAAGTTCCTATTTCTTCTATGTCAGATACTTAGAATAATTTTTTAAAACTATTGAATTGAATAGACTTATTTGTTTAATAGTACAGGAAAGTCAGAATTCTATGAGCTCAGAGAATAGAGATTAGATAGAAAGAAGGAAAGCATGCATCAATAAAGGAAGATAACTAAGGGAACTAACATTATTGAGTACTTACTATATATCAGACACTGTAATACAAAATTTATATTTCTTATCTCATTTAATCCTAAAATAATTACACATAGAAGATATTATTATCCCCATTTTATAGATTAGGTATAGAAAAGTTGAGTACTTTGCCTAAGTCCACTAATTTATTAAGTTGCAGATCTAAGTTTCACATATACAAGTCTAAATGATCCTATTATCCATGTTCTTGGTTTCAATTGTACTTTTGCCCATTTGGTCTTCTATAAGACACCTAATGGATTTTCCCATTACCTTTAAACTTTCATAGAATAGAATAGCCTGTGGTACCCTTAATTGAGTGTTGGGATCACTGTAAATTTAGAAAAATTCCAAAGTATTCCCTGTGTATAGCACAAAAATATGCAGAAGTAGCATAGAAGATCCAAAGCAAACTTATTTCAAAGTATGCTGCACAACTCCCTGGCATTCATTCGATGATATCAGATGCCATCATTTTGGATGTGGCTAACTGGGGACATCACTGCTTCTTGAGTTTCTACCCAAATAGCGTAAGGGAAATGAAGAGATCAAGGCCATGATAGATCAAGCAATCTTTATGGCTTGGTGTGAAAGAAGAGGATCTTTCTTTACAACAGATCTTACCTTTATGTATGTTTCAGATTGGTTCAGTTTAGAAAGCTCTGTGGGCCAATTTGTGCAAGGTACATTCCTTCTTATGCCTTGATAAAAAGATATGGGAAACACTAGATCCAATCACATTGCCTCTATGCTGCTACTAAGATGATTCCACCTTTAGACTCTTTTCTCTTTCAATGCAACAGTACTCCGTAAGTTACCTAGATCTGAGTTGCATGTGATAACTAGGAGTTTCACAATTATAAATATGAATAATGCACCATTTTGCTAATACATTTTAACCAAAGAACTAGAAGGGAAGGCATGTTTTTCTATGATTCCATACTATCAATTGAAGTAAAAGTTCTTTCTAAAGTGAAAAAAAAGTATTTATTTATTTATTCATTCATTCATTCATTCATTCATTCATGAACAATTTTGGGGTGAAGAACTTGCTACTTCTCTAGGGAAATTGTTTGCAACTTATTAAAGAGACAACTTAACAATTCACACTGATCATTCCCTGTGGTCTGCCATGACTAGGGCAATACTTTCTTATATTATAAGCATCAGACAAGGAAGATGGATCAATTCTTTCCCTTGAAATTCTAGTCTCTGATAGAATGACTTCCTTAGGCATCCACAGCTCTGGGTTCTCTCTGAGTAAGAAATGAAGCAAGTACTCTTAGGGCTGGTCACATTAGGTAAAATAAAATATAAAAAGCATTCCCGCCTTTTAAATGTCAGAGATAACCAAGGGACTCTTTCTCACTTTTAGGTAGTAGATAGTTTCCTGTAGTTTGGGCATCGAATTTGTTGAAAGGACATTATTGAGACTTAAAATTAATTAATAATGTTTATCATGCAAACCTGGATGAATACTATTCTACATGAAAGTAAAAGAGAAGAAAATAGAATAAATACATGCTCTTTTGGAAGCTGTTTTTGGTTGAGGGTTTTTAAGTAGCCACTTGAAATCAAGAGAAATACAAGGCATAGTAGGAGTTCAGAATAATAGAAGTTGGAGCAGAATATAACCATGTTCTTCCTCCCACCTAACACTGGGTTTAGCACAGTCCATATAAGAGCTGCCTTATAAAATCTTGCTGAGTGAATGAAATGATTGAATAATGGTTGTTAGATTCTGAACTTTCTTACACGATATTTTCAAATTG
Organism: Rousettus aegyptiacus; assembly: GCF_014176215.1. NCBI lineage: Eukaryota > Metazoa > Chordata > Mammalia > Chiroptera > Pteropodidae > Rousettus > Rousettus aegyptiacus. The sequence goes on along the minus strand of NW_023416308.1, from coordinate 38,368,256 downwards.
TGGTGAATTTGGCTGTACTCCACCCAGGTGTTGTAAGAGGCCAGGAAGAACCTTTCTATTTGATACTAGGAGCTGAGAGAGTGCTCTATGCTGCCAGGGAAGACCAGCTTCTGACAGTTCTATTTATCCAGAGGCAGAATGAACCATCTTACCTACTGCCGGTTTCAACAAAGAACCTACATAGCCTAAGGAAACAGTGTTTCCTCTTACAAGGTACAATCTAGGCTCCTCTGCCATGAGGGGGCTGCTCTTGGAAATGCACTCCAGAGACTTTCCTATTTAACCAAGATACCAATTGCATTTCTACATAATTCCCCTGCTGAGGCCCTCTGAAATGAGTGATTTGGGATAGATATAGCAAGATATTAGGACAAATTTTCCCATTTCTTTATGCTGCACAATACAGAAGTGAACTTGATTTCAAAAAAGACCCAATACTTTTCTAACCACTTTTACCCATAATGCTTTTAAATCACTGTCTTCGATTCAAATTGTGCAGAGAAACAGGGAAATGAAAAAAAAAAGATAAAGTGGCTAGTAAAAAGTAAAATGACATTTAATTAAAACTAAGCTTGCAAGTTCATGGGAAAAAAATATTTTGCTAGAAACAAACCAAGAAACAAAACCTTTGTGATTAAACCTCAGGGTAGCATCACTGTCCTCTTATGGTTTTGTATTTAATTTGTACATTGGCAGTAGATATTTGTGATATTGTTAACAATCGCTGTACTAAATTGTAAACTCAGCATTGTGCATCATTTTAACCTTATTTAGTCACAAGGCTTTCATTTTCTTTCTGTACTTTTGTTAAGCTTGTTTCTGAGTGGTGGTTTATTCACATAAGCTTTAAATTTTAAATAATACAATCCATTTATTTCTCTAGCATCTCTATTTGCTTAAAGTGAAAAATCTGATTGTGATTGTGTTGTAAATAAGTCAGTCCTTTCCTTTCCTTTATAGGAAAAGCTGCGGATGCTAAAAAAGAGAACTGAAAGAAATAGAAATTCTACTAGTCTTTTACGAACTCAGTTATTAGAGTAAGTAGAGCTAAACCTATGGGTGGGATGAATTGAAGAAAAGAAAATGGAAAAGGTATTTTTAGAGCTTTTACTTTAAGTCACTCCAATGTCCCCCTTCTCTACTTTTTTCCACTACTGTGATCCCGCCCCTTCCCCACAGTCACAATCAAAAGCACAGGATAACTAAGAAGCTAAAAGGAAAATAAGAATGAGACTCTGGGTAATGCTTCCACAGTAATTTTATAAAGTCAAGGTAAAAAGACTCTGCCTGGAGAACATACTTTTACATTTCTAAAATTGTTGGAGTTATCCTGAAATCTTTGTAAGTAAAGACTTTTCTGTACTTAAAGAACTTCATTTTGCTGGGATCTTTTAACATAGGAAAATATGATTAAAAAAAAAACACAAACATTTCCTATATTCCTATGTATAGGTTATGCTCCTGGAAACACTGGAGTGACTGTTTGCCTAAAAGTCTTGGCAGTTTTCAAAGATGTCCAGCCAAGTCATAAAGAGAACGAGGAGAAGAGGTTTAGGTACTGCTGTATTCCAGTATTGTATGCAAAATATAGGTTTTAATATAAAGAAATCTATTGCATAAAAACCTTGGAAAACATAGCAACCTCTCTTTTCTTAACTATTTAGATACCCTCAACACAAGTACCCTGTGCTTCAAAAATTTTTTAGAACATAAGGAAAAAAATTTAAAATCAACATGGTCCTAAAGAAGAAAATTTCTTCATTTTAGTTTTATTTTTCCTTTCATTTTACACTTAAAAGTTGAGAGAACAATTCAGCAGAGAAATTTGGAAAAGAGTAAAGTGAAATCAATAAAGTTATTCTGTGACTTTTCCCAGTAGGGAGCTGTGTTAATCAAGAATGGCTTGCTTGGCTGTATATCAAGTCTGAGGAGAGAGTAAGAGTTGATTTTGAAACAGATTTCCCAGCTAGATTGAGGTACACACACACACACACACACACACACACACACACATATGTATATGTATATATGTGTGTATATACATAATTTTTATAAGAATGGTATATCCATATATATATATACTATGCATTTTAAAACACATTTTAAAATACATATATACATTTTAATATATATTTAAAATGTGATTACATATTTAAAATGCTTATATGTATATATGTATATGCACACACATTTTAAATACACACATACATTTAAAAAGTAAGAGTAATTTCTTTAAACAACTAGTAATACCAGAGAAAAATTCATCTAAAATATAAGTATCTTTAATAAGTCTTTTGATTCTTCTTAAAGAAGGAAATTTATGTGCAAAATCCTAAAGTGACAGATGAAGGAATGGAAACCAGATATTCTGACCCAAGACCATAGGAAATCTTCCAAAGGGTCCACTGGGTCATTCGTGTGTGCTTTCTTTTGAAATCAACATTATGGAAATTTTCGACAGGTGTGAATTCAGCAGAGCAGATAAAAGTCAAGTTAGCCAGGGACTGCTTGATTCCACTGGACTGTGGCACCATATCCTCATGGTCATTGGCAGCAGTGTTGGTTCCTTCATCAGACGACATGACTAGGTAAGAGGCAGGATTCCTGGGGTCAGGCTTGACTTCATGTTCACAGTGTCACAATGAATGAGTTATCTATCCTTTCTGGACTTTCATTTTCCTTTGTGTTGAATAGAATGAATAACTTTTGTCCCTTCTCAACAACATGCTTTCTTATTGCCCCCAAATCAAGTCAAACATTCATTTTTTCCACACAATGATCAGGGGATTTTGGAGGCAGCTAATTGAGGATCTCCTGTTCATGACTTAAATCTACTATTGCTAGTTTCAGCATTCTTAGACTCAACATTTTTCTTCTCTTGTTTTGTATATTTAGTCTCTAAATTGTTTTTACCATCAGATGATATTCTTTATTTATTTCTCTAAATTCAAATTCTATCTATATTATAACTGTTAAGAAAATATTCTTCTAAGAGAATGGAATCTAGACAGAGAGGAGGACTATGCAATTCTAGAGGAAACTATCCAAATTTCCCCAGAGGGAACTTAAGAGTTCATCTAGTCTAAACTCTCATTTTATAGTTGAGGGAGCTAACGATCTGAGAGGTAAAATGTCTCATTCAAGGTTACCGTGACAGAGCTAAGCAGAGAACTCCATGTCTCTTTAACTTTCACTTCTATATTCTTTCTTTTGGTTCATGTGTCTTGGGATTACTATAACCAGAAACAGAAGTTGAAGTTCAAATAAGCAGACCAGACAAGCATATGTAAGCTTTGGTTTTTCCCAGGGCCAGACTCCAACTCTGTGTATAACTTGGCCAGCAAGTGGTCAACATTGTCATGGAGGATGGAGGATTCATGGTTCTGAAGCCTCTTCTTTGACCCTTCCTTTCCTATAACACCTAACTGAACCCTGGACATAACTGAACTCCTACCTTTTCATGTTTATTTTGGACATGATTGAGCTTGCATTTTTTTTATAGTTCTTAAATTTTCTCTTCAAGTTGACTTTATTTCATTTTATATCAACAATTACTGAGAGTTTATTGTGTTCCAGGTCTGGAGATGCAGAGCTGTACCTCAGTCTCTTAATTACAATCACAGTGTGACACATTCTGAGTAAGATATGCTTACAGTGCTGCTGCAAGGAGTCAGGCGGGGAGGTGGGGGGTAGCGGGTGGTGGCATGCACCCAGGAAGGAGAGATTGAAGTCATCCAAAGAAGTCAAAGAAAACAGCAGATTGGGTGATAATTCTCTTGTCTTTACTCTCCTATCCCCTTCCTTATTAGGGCAGAGAAGTTAATGTTATGTAATGGTATTTTTCAGAGTAATTTCTCCCTTGTTTTCAACAGAAGAGAAATAGTTATACAGTAAGTCTTCACTTAATGTTGTTGATAGGTTCTGTGATTTAAAACAAAATGAATATAATGACACCAATTTTACCACAAGCTAATTGATGTAAACAAGTTAAATTCCTACAGCATCTCATCAACATTATAACAAAACTATATTGAACAAAACACTATTTGAGGACCTGTTCTATAGAATTCTTCTCCTACCTCCATGTCCACCCCCAGTCTTAGATACTTCACCAGCTCTCCATGAATTCTCTAAGCAAAGCTTGTTTCCTGATACTTCGATCAATTCTTACTACACTGTGGAAAGCGAGTCATCAGAGCCCAGCGATATACACAGATTAGTAGATTTGTTTGGGCAAAGATATCGTTTACCAATCATTTCCTCCTCAACTTTCGTTTTTGAATCTACTTTCCTTGTTTACTTTGTTTTTAAAAACACGCTGATGAGTAGAAACCTAGATGTTTACTAGAAACACCCAAAGCACTGGTAATGGTTTAAACTGAATTTTAACATCAGCCAGATTTTTGTTGTTGTTTTATTTTCAAAGTTCTTTTCCTCCTTTACCTTAAAACTTTTCTCACTTTTCCATAAAATTTAAGATATGAGTTTTGAGGAGTTAAACTCATGGCAGGAGACAAAAAAGAGTCAATTAAAGTTTGCTTATCTATGTATAATCAGTTGATTGGCCTGTGTTATATAACACTATAACCTTAGATTATATTAAATTCTTAGAGGAGTACAGAATTAACGGTACTTTGCAAAGTACATATTATGTGACAGGCATACTGCTAAACATAATAGAATCAAATTCAGCACATGCCTTCATTCAGTGCATGTAACTATATAGCCCTAAGCTCATGGACACATGGACCCATAAACTGAATAATACAGACTTGCGGGTAGGTAGTCAAAATGTCACAGTGGATCTTTAGAGGCTCAAAAATGCACGCGCGTGCACACACACACACACACACACACACACAAATTACTTAATCTCTCCTTATTTGGGAGGGCGGGTTGCTCACAAACTATATAGTTGGTTTGCTCTGTGCTGGCCTGAACTGGAGCATGTAGTTTAACATTCCTGAAGGACAAAGCATCAGACCCTACAAACCAAGCCTGGCTCCATTTGACAATTCTCTGAGGTCTTCATGTAATTTCTATTTGTATCATGGAGAGACTCCTTGAGAAGCACCGAATGTGCCAAATTTAAAATCTGAGGGAGCGGTTTCCACCTTTAAAATATTCCTCTGCTTCTGCCCAGAGTGTTCCCTATTCATTGCACTCTATGTTAATCTTAGCAGCAATTCTGTTGCACCTCAGTCCCAAAAATGTGTCTCAAATTATGTTTCTGTATTCTTCTAATTATATTAATTCTGCGTGCTCAGCATTTTTGAAACTCATCTATTTTATAAATGCTCAAGTAAATTTAATCATATTTTTTGGAAGCTTTTCCTTAATGTTGTGTCAGTTAATAATGGAAGAAACCAAGATGCACAGGATATTATTAATGATGCCTTGGATTTACACAAACTCACTCTGAATGAACTTCAGATAGTTCATACACAATATACCATTCTTCTTCTCAACAGCTGGGTTGAGAGACCTAGATTCTATCCTTAGTGCTGTAACACCTTCTTGAGAAAGAACTTACCCACTAATTGCCTCAGTTCTGAAATATAAAACGTGAATAATAAAATTATGTGAAGATATTTGCTTCCCCCCTCTCCTTATTCTAAAACTTTAATACTTAAATAGCTTTAAAAAATGGAAAAGATGGAAAAATATGAAAGGCCTGAAAGTGAAGAAGGAGTGTGTCTTGATTTTATGATCATTAATGAAAAGGTGAGATACAGTATTAAGAAGTTGACTGGAAATGCTGAAATCTGAATTGTAATACAATCTCTTTCTTAATGATAGCTGTTGTTGTGGATACCTCTCTTCATTATATTGGAAAGTATTTAGAGACCCAGAAATGGTGAATAACATAAAAGAGACCTGATCTTCAAAGAGTATTAATTTTACCAGCAAAGATGTCTCTAGGAACCATGGCATCAATAAAATTGGATCTGAGATTAGAACACTCTTGTCTTCCAGAACCTTCCCCTTCCCCTACCTCTCTCTCACACAACCTCCAGGCTTTGGTAGCAGTTTCAAAAAAATATCTGAACAACTCCAGTCCAAATCCCTGGCTTATATCCTTCACTGCATATCATTTCTAGACTCTTTGCTTAACTATTTTTATCTTCAGAAGTCCCAAGATCATAGAAATATGCCTCTTTGCTTGCCTGCCTAAACTTAATGATTGAATGGCAGGGAACCTAGACCAAAATAGAACTTGGCTCTTAGATGACACATTTCAGTCAAGAATAATGATGTTTATGTCAGGGTCAGTTCTTTTAGTGCTCAGGTAATAGGGATCCCACATTTTAGAAGGATCTTGATTCTTTCTCTTTCTCTCTCTGTTTTCCCATTATTATACAACAAAGAAAATTTTCTCTCTTATCTTGCTACACTCTAAGACTATTGAAATGTACTTTCTACAAGTTGGTAGAGTCAAGACCAAAGCAATGTTCCGACAGCTTCATAAACCACATGGGTCCATCAGATAAAACTAGCCCTTCTATGGAGTTAAAGCTAGAAGCCAAGAAAAGATCCCTGAAACTCACCCAATAAGGGATAGGAGACAAATTATTTATTTTACATATTCATAGAACAATATTATTGAATATATAAACCAAAAAGTTGTCTCACCATTGATTCCCTCTAATATCTTAAAAGCCTAAGGAAAGCAAAAAACAACAAGAATATTTCTCTACTAGGTCAAAATTGCAAGTATTTGGCCTGATAGCACTTAGTCTGACACTTGGAGCTGGTGTGGATTTGGAGTTTAAAACTTGCCATATGATTCCTTTCAAGAACACTTGAGCTACAAATTGCCTGAACTTAACATTGCTTTGTACTGGTTCAAAGTCTCATTGCTTTAGGAAAAAGGCTTTTCGCTAAACAGTGCTAAGTAAGCTTCCCATTGCTTAACTTCCTGTGAAGAGTAATAAGGAATATTTTTGTCAATCGATGAGGGACTCTTGCTGGGGGAATTTAGGCCACATCTAAAGTACATTTGGAGTACTTGGAGTAGATGGGCTATGGTTACCCATTCAGCCCTCCCTTGAGAGATGCCACCAACCCCTGAGGATGCATCTTTAGAAACTGTATTCTAGGTTGATATAATGGAACTTATTTCTGCCTAGTGAAGATAGTCACATATTTGTAACTAAATTCAGTGGTGTTGAAACTCTAAATGTGCATCGACTCTTGTCCAAGGACAGAAAGAACGTCATCCTGTTCCCCTTGCCCTTCTCTATTCAGAGGGAGGAATTGCTCAGCTTAAGACTAGGATAGAAGCTAGCCTGCCAGGGAGTTCACTTATACGTACTTAAATAGCCCCTTGTTAGGTAAAATGAGAAATTGTCTAATAATTTTTCAGAATACGTATTATGAAACTGTGGGGACTTTAGGTCATATGGTCATCGACCATTTGTAGCTTCTCAACCTCTTTCTTTGAAATGAGGGCATATAAGCTAGGTTGCTTATCTCAAATCTGGACTTCTCTACATACTGTGAAGTGCAATAGAACTCCCTTCTTGCATGTTGCAGAATAGTCCTTTACAACCATATCATCCTGGATAGGATACTTTATCACTTGACACTATCTCCTAATCCACAGAGTAATGAGGTTTCAGATAGACTTTATCCAGCTTCAAACTGAAACAGCACAACTTGGGAACATTTAAAATTCATTAGATATCAATTTATAAACATTAGATATCAATATATAAACAAACTAGACTACTCTGAGGGGACTGAGTATAATGATGCAAAGGAAAGATCATGCTTATGGAGTTAGATCTGGCTTTAAATTCTAGCTGTGCCACTCATGAACTGGACAATTTTAACTATTATGAACCTTATTCTCAGCATCTATAAAACACTGATGATAACTTTCACAGCTGTTTTGAGGATTAAATGATGTACTAGTTATCTTTAAGTGTCACAAAGAAGAACTTCAATGGCAGCTATTAGAGGAGTTTCAGAAAACAGATTTGCAACATTAAAACAACATTAAGTAATAAGGTTAAGAGTGCAAATAGTTTGAAGGCTAGATAATGATAATAAGCTTGGCAGAAATTCATGGCAGAAATTCAGTAGAGATGCTATAGCAGTACTTAGCCTTTAAGCTCAGCCAAGGGTAAAGAGAGGCAGGTGATCTATGAGAGTTTGTCTTCCTCTCTCAATCCACCCCAAAAGGTCTTCGTGTTCAGCTTTCAGGGGCAGAACCATGTAGCTCTGCCTGTCACTGTCCAGAGTATAATAAATAACCCTTTCAGATATCAGGAAATCTTAGGATATTGTGTCACATAGAAGCTTGATACAAATCATATATATGTATGTGTGTGTGCAAATATATACATACACACACATAAATTACTCACATATACAAAATATAATGTTTCCTCTGTGTGTTCTTGCAATAATTAGCTTCTGTTGCTTTTATTCTAAATATTCACAAATATGCCAGACTCCTTTCTTCTATTCTTCCTTCTACTCATGTATATATATATCAGGCCCTTTCCTGTTGCATCCATATATTAGGCCAATTAAAACACACACACATACACACACACACACACACACACACACACACACACACACACACACACCACTGTTCAGCTCTCTTTAGGTAAGCTTTAGGGAAATGCCCAGAGATTAAATTGTCATATACGTTAATGTGTGTGGAGGAAGACTGGGAATGGGAAGATACTAGCAGCAGACTTTTGGGTTTTCAGTCTATAACATGAGATAGAACTATATTTTGATGTGACAAAAAAAAAAGAAGAAGAAAAATGTCAATCAAAAGAATGAGAAAGGCCAAAGAAAGGATTTGGTAGTAGCCAGAGATGAAAGAAACTGTGAGCCATAAAAACATTTTAGATATAAAAATTTGAAGAAGGAAGAAATAAAAGTGTTTAAAATGATGTTAGGGGAGGGAAAGCAATTGATTGGGTCTTTGAAACCACACCAGGAATCATGAGCCAAGGGCAGTCCCAGAGAGGAAGGCCTGGTAGGACAATTAAAAGGGAAATCTGGCTCCTCACAGCGCAGCCTGGAGCAGGGCTACAGAATTTGCTGCAGTGAGAGGTGGGGCCAGTCTGGCACAGTCTATGAGCTTGAAAGAAGCTGGGCAGGATGGTGAATGGCTTTGTAGTTCTAAGCTCAGAAAAGGGGTGACAAATGCTAGGCTTCAGGTCAGAAGCCTGGGTTTGGATAGATTTTGGAAAAATTTTTCCCTTTGCTCTCAAACTCTTAAAATGTGCTCATCATACCACTGGCCTCCAATCACAGCATAAACACATGTTCTGGAGGCTGTCTTCCAGCAGAGATTTCGGCAGTGGTACCTGTTGGCTTGCTAAAGAGGTTCTTTTCTTTTACTATTACCTAGATACCGTAAACTTGGGTGAATGCAATAGCTTTGCATATCTCCCTTCACCCTTCACACATGCTCACATTCCCCAGTCCCCTAGAGTTAATCCTCAGGACAACCTCATTTTAAAAGAAAAAATGTGGTGAACCTACTTGAAGATTTGGATCCAAGAGGCCTCTGTCTGTCTTGCCTCGGCCAGACTCCAGAGAGCTGACTCAAGAAGATGAACATTTACAGAGATAAAAACAGTAAGTTTTTGTCGTTGTTTGTTTTCTAGGCTTGGTTGCCCTCCAGAATCAGGGTTCCTGAAAGCATGGGGTTTCCTTTTTTATTTTCTTTCTTTCTCAGCAAAAATAAATAACATCCCCTTACCATTTTGGGGGAGATTCATAAAAGCAATTGAAAGTGCTTCTTTATTACTGCTCATACCCTGGGTTAAAGATATCTGACTTGATCTGGGTGTGCCTATTCTCAACATTGTAATATTTTTAAATGTATCTGCATTTATAAAATAATTTGTACTGATTGTTCTTCTCCAGAATAAAAAAAAAACATAAGTGGCTGATTGATTGTAATTATGATTAATTTGTCCCAGGTTTTACATGAACGTCTTTGGGAATTTTTTTGTGCATGTTTGCTGCTCATCAAAGAGAATGATAAAAAGACTTTAGAAGGAGGGTGTGGTCCGGCTGATTCAGCCAGCTTCTTGGCCCATTACTGACTCCTTCCTCCTGCTCCTCCTCCACCCATCTCCCATCTTGACTCCTAAGATCCATCCTGAGCTGGCTGTCAATAAATTAGCATCTACCATTCTTTTCTATTACAGCCTGTGTTAGACCCGGTCAGGTAGGAGACCATCCTCCATAATCAAACTTATTACATTTGTGATCTCAGCATATTTTCAAACCAAGACATAGATCAGACAATTGCATCTACTCCCTAAACTTCTCCCACCCTGAGATTATTAGCCAAGATAGTAATAACAATAATAATACTGTATTTAAAGCTCTCTAGCACATTACATCTCTGAGAGCCTTACAGATGTTAACTAATTAATCTTAACAACACTCCATACAAGAGGTAAATGTTATTAATCATAATAGAATATACCTATGGATATGCTGAGGACAGCAAAATAGTTCACTTATTTATCATGGTTCATTCAATATAGTAACTGGTATTTTTAAAACACCCATCATAAATACAATAATTAGAGATGTGCTTTTGTTAACAAAACCACTACCCACTTCTAGCCATACCCTTGGGTACTAAATAATTACCCACTTTGCGTGGTTATCTAGCTCACTAATTACCCACAGAAATTGGGGTCAGGTGTTAACTGCTTGAAATAAGTATCCTCCAAAGACATCACTGAGTTGTATAGAGAAAATGATGTGTTCATAGCAAAACTTTCATAACTCATGTATTTGTATATCTTTGTAAGCTGAGCAAATACAGACAGGACAAATTAACTTCATATGAAAAATCATGCTGAACTATCATTGTAAATACATAGAAGTTTAGGAGAGTCTCAGTAAATTTCATTCTCTGTTTATCTTTACTTTTTGAAGATGAATGTAATAACATGATTCCCATAATCTGGCCTTCATTTACAAGTACACTAAGGATTCTGCTTAGGAATGATTCATTTTGGTGTTACAGGGAGGCACCCAGTGAGTCAAAGACTTTTTTTTGACAGCTCCACCCTTTATGATTATTTTAGTATATTTTTTTTTCTGCATTAGTCTAGTGCAAAAACCCTATTAGCCAAATCTAAAAAAGATTCTAACCCAGTCACTAACCCCTGCAAACCATCTCTTTCTCCCAATAATGACAAAAAGCAAAAAAAAGTTTAAATGAAATCCAACACTATGGTTATAGGTCTTTTTCTTTTTGTCTCTCCTTTCCTCTCCTCCCCTCCCCTCCCCTCTCCTCCCCTCCCTTCTCCTCTTCTTTCCTCTCCTCTCTTTTCCTCTGCTCCGTCTCCCATTCCCCAACCCCCACCCTTTCCACTCTCCCTCCTTCCTCTCCCTCAGTCTCCTCTTCACTTGGTTTTTTTCTTCTCCTTTTCCTAGGCATCTAGCTGTGTTACTGCAGGTATCCAATTAGAGACAAAGCACAATGTCTGAGCTGAGCACAAAGAAGCTACCTTTTAAAAACACTGACTTGGAGGAAACCTGTATCCTAAGATACCTTCCTCCTTTCCTTACTATGTATAAAACCCAGCATTATACTGAATACAGCACCACCTGTAGTCTGCATTATTCTAGCCTGAAAAATTGGGTTAAGATGGCAATATATACCCACTGTGCTTTTAAATAGGTGGATACCCTAGTTTTCAGGCAATACCTATTTTACAGGATCATTGTGTTGTCAAGCTTTTAAAATACATGTGAAGATAAATGGTAGGAGATGTTCCCTTAGTCAGCTCAATAAATTAGATGTGTTTTATTTTTTTCTTGTGCTACTTTTTGTATCTGAATGATTGCTTATCATTATCGAGGAACTTTAGGCTTATCAATGAAGTATATATGTATTTGATGGACATTTGAGGTAAAATGCTTGAGGAATAAGGAAAATGTCTGCAGTAGAAGCAAAGGGTTAGGATGAGCTACAGTGACCAACGAGTTCATTTCAAAATCCAAGGGAGTGTAAGTGGTAAATTAATACATATGGAAAATATAGTCAAGCAAAATGCGGCCACTGAAAGGAAAAAAGAATTTTAGCATTGTAGTCATCACGTGTGTGAATAGAATGTCCGCATATTTAAATTATAGATTTTTATCCCTCCAAATGCCAATTTCAGTGAAGTATCTGGACATTGTTAACTTTCTGTCCATAAAGAAACCAACCTAGATTCACAAACACACATTACCTGCACTCATACGTGCGCATGTATGTTTTAAATACCCACAGGATGTGGAACAGTTGGGCAAAGAACTGCACTGTGGTCTCTCTTCTTTACTCCTTTCCCCTTTATTATCCTTTTAGAGTATGTGATACCTGATCTCTGCATTTAGCAGGCTGAGGAATTTTGTATTTGTATAATACCATGTCTGGCCTTACCCCTAACCTGAGAGTATATTTTTGGTCTCATTAGTAGTCAGGGAGATGCCTTAGTGCATCCGGTGCTGCGAGTCAGGGATGAGACACTACAGCAGAGAGAGAGAGAGAGAGAGAGAGAGAGAGAGAGAGAGAGAGAGAGAGAGAGAGAGAGTGTGTGTGCATGAGAGGATATTGGAAGAGAGGCTTGTCTTCAAGATATGGAAGGAAATGAGAAATGATAAGACTGCGAGCTTTGTATGTAGGATTCCGGCAGGGTGGGGAGCAATGAGGAGAGCCAAGTGGATTCTCAGAAAAGCGGAGAGGCCATAGAGAAGCTAAAGGTGATTAGATAGAAATATCGATTCCTTATTCTGCCAGAGATTTAAGCAGGCATACGAGGAATCTGCACCATGGTTGGCAAAGGAGACCCATCGCCTCCTGTAACCAGACACTCAAGCTTTCCAGGAGCCCAGGGAGAGAGCTGAGAAGAAAGGGGGCAGTGTGGTCTAGGAAAATTCAACTTGTCGCTGATTTGTGCCTGATGCTTGCTGTCCGTCAGCAGCCTCCCTTACAATCTTTTATTTCTCTCCCCCCACCTTTTTCTTGCCTTCTCCTTCTTCACTGGAGCCTAGGGGAGCCAGAAAAGATTAAATGTGCTTTCTCAAACGCAGCCACTTCATGCTCCTATGTCGAAAGGGCTATTATTATTATTATTATTATTATTAACGGTAAAAGAAAAAGGGGGAAAGGAAAGAGAGAGAGAGAGAGAGACAGACAGACAGACAGACTAGGTAGAATGATGACGGACTAGCTTTTCTGAGAGGAAGAGGGGAGAGAAAAAGGAGACCCTGAACTGAGCAGAGGATTGTGCCTGAGAAGAACCTACAGAGGTGAGAAAAAAAAAAGTTGTCTTGAAGATGGGGGTGGGGATGCTGAATAGACTCTGTACAGAGGGGAAGAGACATAATTTAGCTGTCTTGCTGGTATGATTCTATTTTGAAAGGGGGGAGGGGAAGAGCCTGGAGCTTTAAGGGATTTAGTTGCATATGGAAATATACACAAAATATTTAGCATTTTTACTAAGTGCTTTAGACCCCCTCCAAGTGTTTCCTTGTGGGGGCTGCTTTGTTATTCTCTTTGACTAGCCAGCCAGCCAGCCATCTACCTTGCTCAGACTGGAATAAAAGAAGAAAAAAAAAAAGAAAGAAAGAAAGGAAGAGAAAAAGAAGAGAAAGGAAGCAAGAAAGAAAAGAAAAGAAAGAAAGAAAGAAAGAAAGAAAGAAAGAAAGAAAGAAAGAAAGAAAGAAAGAAAGAAAGAAAGAAAGAAAAGAAAAGAAAAGAAAAGAAAAGAAAAGAAAAGAAAAAAGGGGAAGGAAAAAAATTAGAGTCATCATCCTCCTACTCACCCTCCCTTTCGTTTCATTTTTGGAGGCGGCAGAGGAGCCGACTTCGCATAGGAGAGCTCAGTTTTCAGGCAAATGGGGAAAAACTGCTTTCATGTACAGAATCAAAAGCTGTCTCCGAAGATGGAGGGGAAATATGCTTCAGATTTTGCCGAAATATTGTGAAAATGCTTCAAAGGGTCCGCGGCAGGAGTGGGGCGGGGGAGCTGTGTCTCCCCAGCTTGCACCCACCCTTTCCACTTTGAATCTACCAAATGACAGCCTGGTGCAGGCTCTGGGTGACTTGGCCTTGGCTGCAGCCAAGTAGCTGATGTACAGGAGGCCCGGTTTGCACGACTGGCAAAGTGCACGCGAAAGAAAAAAAAAGGAAGAACGTGGTTATTTAAGGCAGCTCTGGGAAGGTTTTTAATTCTCTAATTTTCAAAAAAATTTTAACTGAATATTTTCAAAATTTGATTAGTCCCAGCCGCTTCCTTTACTCCCACCAAAATAGCCGTTTTGTTTTTTTTTTCCCCCTTTCTCGTCAAAGCATAAACTACAGAGTTACAGTCTCTAGATTTGGTGTATGGCTTCTGCCCCCGCCTCCCCCTCCCCGCCCAGTTTTCGGTCCTCTATTGAAACACCTCTCCCAGGCTAGCGCACTGAGAGCTCACATTTCCCCCCTTTCTCCGAATGGTGCGACAAGAGGCTGCAGCCCTGCTCCACTTCCAGTGGGTGAGTTTAAAACGCTATTTGTATTTTTACTCTCACAACCTCCACGTCCTATATCTTGGTCTTCTTCTAAAAATCCAATCTCTATGATTTTGCATGTGGCATGCTTGTCCAGGGAGAAAGAGATGCCTTATATTTTTTTTTACAGTCTAGTTGTGCTAGTTGTAAATTAAAGCTTTGAAGAGACACTTAATCCTAATTTTAGACCATGATCTTAAAAACATGGGCATTTCAGAGCCTATTCATATTATTTTCTATTTTAGTAAGCAATTTTGCCCAAAGCTTCAAAGAGTTTTCTCTGGTATGCTTGCGATTGTATGTCCAGGTATGTATATGCACCCACAGGTATTGCTTATATGTGTATGTATGTATTCCATTTAAGTGGAATCTAAATTTTGCGAACTAAGGGCGCTTGAAGAACGAAGGGGTAAATATCCTGCCACCTGTTTGTTGCCTTCAGTCATGAAGCTCGAACAGAAATTGCTTGTCATTCTTATTTTGCTTTGTTTTGTCTCGAGAAAGAACAATTTGTTGCGCTCCTCTCAATCCCTGAGACCCTAACTTGTGATGTTTACCGTTTAAATCCACGGGTTAGGCTCTTGGGAGCTGTGAGTAGTGCTTTAGCATCCTGGAAATTTGGTGGAACTTTTTTCTTTAAAGGAAAAACAAAAGAAAAGAAAGTTTGTCTGGAGTGATTGAGTGCATATCTGAGGTTTTCATTGTTAGATGAGATCAGGTGACCAGAAAGTGGCAGCTCTTGGGTTTCTGTTAAACTAGGCGTATATTTTGTTATAATAGCGTGTTGGCTGCTATGTGTGTGAATGCTTATTATTGATGCTTGAGGCTTGTGGAACTCATCTACCATGGGTCTGTTCCTTGAGAGCAACACGCAGTACTATCCGAGCGTAACAAGAACAGCTCAGTACCTGGTGCTTGACCTCAGAACGTTATCAGCAGAAGTCCCAGCATGCCCCATGCCTCCAACTTTTAAACTCAACAGTTAATCTTAAAATTGTGCCTGATTAAAATAGGCATGTGGACTTACTATATATTCAGTGCCCATGCATGTGTATCATATATGGTAGACAGTGAACACACAGACACAGATGGGGTAAATCAGTGTTTTTGGCTAAAATATCAATAAGCTAAAAATTCTACTTTGCTATGCTGTATGAAGGATGGAATTTATGCCATTAATGAAGACTAAATTTGTATTTCTTTCAATATCTTAAAAAATAAAATAAAAGGAAAGATATATCCTCTTTGCTTGGCATCTATTTCAAAATGCTATACGAAATGAGTTTAAAAGTAATAGCAATTGGAAATACATTATATATATATATATATATATATATAAAGAAAGATATAACAACATACACACACTATATTGTATCCTTTAGGACTAATCTAGGCCTATTATCATCCTTCATTTAAAAATGGGAAAAACATTCATTAGTATTTAAATTTAATCCACCGTAGTTATTTATAACATCAAGTTATATATTTAAAATTATCTTCTCTTAAGGTCATTGTTAGCATTGCATAGTTTGTAGTTTTCTGAAAATTTAACTTTTTGTGGTGATAATTTCACTGATTTAGATCTGTCTCATAGTTGGAGAAAAGAAACATTAATTTGCCTTTGTTGTGAAAAATTCCAATATACAATTTCATTTAAATAATTTTAGTATTCTTGGGCCAACATTTGTCTTTTATTTTTGGAAAATACCTAAATTGGTCCTGACTATAAATGTAAATGCTTTCTTCATTTAAAGACTTTATATTGGTTGTAACTTCATTTTTTGCATGTAGTCTAAAGTTAAGGAAACTGTTATTTCCTTGTTTTTTTTTAAGTGTCCATTGCAATTTTAGTCAATGATTCCAAATCATAGTCAAGAAACCATTTTGTATCAGAAAACTGAATTGAGCAGATGAACTGTGCAACAATTGCACTATACCTTTTGTTGAAACCTCTTGTGTAGTTGTAGTATTTAAATATTACCTTCCAGCCTTTGATAGTCTGAACGTACTTCAAAGAAAAGAATTATTTGATTTTCCAGTCATCTTTTGGTTTTTATAGACTGGATTAATGATTTTTCCCCATCTTAGCTGATGTGTATGCACAGGTATTTGGAAATTATGGAAAGGCATCTATTTAACTTATGGATAAATATTACCAATGATTTATATCAAATATTTGTAAAACATTTGGTACTTTTTGAATCAAAAATATCTGCCATTAATTTTTTGAAAATGTATTCGTGGGTCAATAAAAAAATGTTAGATATAATTCTTCTGTGATTTTAAGTTATAACAGGAAAGTAATTTAATACAAGTGATACAGTTTATATTCCAAAGCATTCTTTTGGGTTTTTACATATTTTCAAGTTAATTGTTCATGTTCTGAGGTTACTGTTGAATCACACAGGCATTTAGGAGTGCATAACAACACAAGATTTTATATTTCAGCAGAGAACCGCTTCAGTGTAAGGGTAGGTTTCTCAACACCCCTTCTTCACCGAGCCCATCAGTGAAGTTCAGTGAAATGAATAACATAATTGGTGGTTGGTTCAATCACTACCAGTCTAGACTAGCCCAGACGCATCAATTAGAGGGGGCTGTCTTTTAAAGGGAGAGTGCAACCGAAACAAGCAGGGCATTATTGATACTGATCTTTAAAAGTGCAAATCCAGCTTGGCAGATAAAAAAAAAAATAAGGCGGGGAATTTGGAGGGGGGCTATTGCGGGAAGAAAAGAGAAAGAAGTGAACTGGAGCTTTTGGACACAGAAGGACAGGAAGCTGAGAGAAAAGGAGGGGATAATGAGTGAAATGCAATGCAGCACCTCCTTGGAACACACAGTTACAATTCAGTTCACAGGGCATACTGGTTCACAGTATTTTTAACTAGATCCTCCCCCCTCCCTTCTTCTTTTTTTATTTCTTTTTTGCCTCTGTTTCCTAAGAAGTACCAGCTCAAAACCAATACTGTTGGAAATTTAACAGCTCTAGGAAGCTCTAGGAAGAATAAAGCCAAGTTATACGAATCAACCGAAATTCCTTTTGCAGCATTTTTCCCCAAAAGAAAAACACAGAAGATGTTTATTTTTGAGACTCTAATCCTATTTTTAAAAAATCAACTGTACTAATGAAAAGTGCTCATTTTAAATCTAGCACTGGGGAACTAATTTTATGGGCAAGACACCTTTAGGTGCACAGCTCATAGTTTTCTGTTGAAGAAAATAAAATTATGAAGAATGTAACAAAGGCTTTGGCAATTTGGTGGTGGAGGGGGCAGCTGATGGATAAGAGACAGATGATTTAGAAAGCATTAAGAACACATCAAGCCTCAGGGAAAGAAAATGTTTGATTGGTATTAATTAAAACACTGCTAATATATTCTAATAAAATCAAATTTAGCATTCTAAACTAATCCGCTTGGTATGTCAAAAGAAAAGAAAAGTATTATCTTATTTGCATCTCTGCGATCCAAATGCACTTGCTCATTCGGCAGAATTAATTTTATCACCAGCCTGTTTAATCTCCTCACAGATTTACTCAAACTTATTCTTTCAAACTAAAAAGGATCAGGGTAGGGAATCCATAAAGGTATTAGGAAGACTAGTGACTGTATTTGGTTCTGGCCTTCTATTTTACGACGTTCTTTACTCTTCATTTGCTGTAATGAGGTGTGGGGAAAATGGTGAGACTGCAGCAAGAATGATGAATGGTTAATTTTTCCTCTCTTTCTCTCTATCTACCAGGTTATTTAGGAATTTTAGTTGCCAAATTATAAGAGTGGCATTTATTTACATGACTGATGTTGGTCTGTTGATTAATATCTATTTTTTTCTAATTTCAGAATTTATTTTATTACCAATGCCTAATGAAAAAAGGTTTTTAAGCCAGAAACAAATTGCCTTTTCTCAATTATTTTCAACTGTAGTCCTCCTAAGAGAAAGTGGAGAGGTGAATGTAAAATTTTATTACCTAAGAACTGAGTCCTTTGTTTCATTTTTAAGTAAATATTTCCAAAGAAAAATTCATATTTTTATGAAACTGTGAGTTTTATGCTCTTTATTCTTAAACTGTCATGATGAATAAAATTGTTCCCAAATGACATAATAACAAAAATGTTTCTCCTCTCATTAGTCTCCCATGACTATGATATCATATGTAGATATGTGCCTAACACAAAAAAAATGAATGGGTCAAATATATTGAGGACCACATTTGTATATTTCAAAAGTGAGTAATTCTGAACATTGCCAAGGAGATGTAAACTACTGACTCACCTACTGATGATACTGCCTTTTTGTTCCATTGCCTTTTTCAGTTTTTTTAACGCAAAAGAGCAATCGCAGTTCAGTTTCACACGTATTGTTCTATAATCCAGGCAATAAATGCTAATTAGTAATGCTCAAGGATGCGACCATTCGGAGTAATTATCATAATATACTTCTTCCTTGTTAAAGACATTCCTTGCTGATTAAAAAAAAATTAAATTGTCATTTTACCATTGCACTACTGTGGAAATACACCAGAGAGATGTTCAAGGTGTAGTAATATCCCTTTGGCTGCATTCGAAGTCACCACATGTGCCTCTTAGCTTATTCCAAATGGAGTTGCAACTTAATTTCCAAAAAAAAATTCATGTAAATACATAAAGTTTGCATGAGCACCAGGAATGCATGATTTTATTATACAAACCCCAGGCTCCTTCCTGGCCCACCCTCTTTCTAAAACCACTTACTGAGCAGAACAAAGGAAACTGCTAACTATGGAGGCATCATTAAGTGTGAACAGCAACAGCATGATAAAATATGTGATATGACAACATATTTCATTGCACAAAAGTGTAGATAATTAAATAATTCTATAGTAACCCCGACTAATTAGCAGAAAGATCTTTATGGAGGAACCAAGAAAATGGATCCAATCAACTTGAATAATGTGCTCCATTTTCCAAGATCAGAAATATATATTTGGTTATTTGATGACTGGTTGATTCAAACCAAAAGATAAGAACAAAAGCCTATTCGTCAAAATGGAGCTTTGATCTGGTATCCTCTTTAGGGCAAATTAATCGTATGTTTTATAGGAACGGAATTTAATGTAGGACTCTCTTCAATCAAAGATATAGTCTGCCATTCACTTGCAGATTTCTCTATTATCAGTTGATCTATAAAATCATCTAAAAAATTGTCAGCCCCTTAGCTTTTCATATCATTGCCTCGGAATCTATATGAAGCCCCTCCACAGTTTATAATGAGGCTCGTGTTTAAGTTTGTTTCTTATTGCTTGAAGCAAATAAGCATACTACACACAGAAGGAACAGAATGAATAACCATGCTGAATATTATCTTTGGTGGATCTCTTCCACCCCCCTCTTTATCTATCAAGGTAATAGTCCTAGTATTTATTGTTCATTTGTCCTTTAAGGGAGGACTTCAGCTTTTTCTTGAGGGTTGTAAGCACATTAGAGGAATAATTCCCTTTGGATACTATACAGAAGGAGCCACCTGCAAAATGTTGATGCTGTTATTGAAATCTCAAGTGGAATCAGCTTTCAAAAAATTAGATATTAGATACATCCGATATAATTTGCAATGTGTAATTATACTAATGTGCATATAGTTGTATGTTGTTTGACATGTTGCTTACTTGAGATTTTTTTCCCTTTGGCGTTTCTCGTCATTTGAAATGGCTCCTGAGTAGAATGTTTTTAAAGTCAGCTTTAAAAATTTTTTCTTTTTAATTAATACAAGAATAAAAGGACTGTATGGTATATGTTCTCATGCAGGAATGAAAGTGTGTAACCTAGATGTTGGCAGTTAATGATCCTGAAAGGGTTATCATTGTGGTTTTAAAATATTTGTAAAATATCTGCTAATCTTTCCTGATTTAATCTTCACCCTAACTGTGGATAACTTGAAGTAATGGATCAAATTTGGATAGTAAATATTATTTATAAGAAATTCACTTCCTTTATTAGAATAATGGGATAAATTACCAGGGAAATGGCCTTAGGCAGAGATAATATTTTTAAATTAATCAAAGTAATCCAAATCATAGCCATAATAAACAACTTCTATTTTTTCTCCATTTTGTATGGCACATGATAAATAACTGACACTCTGCCTTAGGTCACATATGCAGTAACATCAGCTATCCTTTTGGTGTCTAAATATGGTGTATCCTTGGACTGGAGACTTCCTTTCCAAGAGCTGACCCTTGATGATCTAGCTATTAAGTAAAAATCCAGGCAGGGCAACACTGAGTTGATTGGTCAGCCTGGCAATTGGCACCTGCTATGTGCTTAATAGGTAAAGATTCACCTCGATGAAAATTCCAAGAATCATCACAATCAGATCACAGAGGGACTCTGAGCAAGGCAATGCAAAGGTTCCAATTTATGCTTATATATTCAGGAGACAAAAAGGATTCCAATGGAGGCTCGTGTTGAAATGATACAAGACATTACTCATTCCCATTAAGTAGGCATAAGTCTCCCAAAAAGCTGATTTTTTAAACATTTGACTCAATAGACATTTCAAATGTGGTAGTTCGTTTATTTATACTATTTTTCAAATTCATTTTAAAAACAAGGCCTATATTATAAAAGCGACATTTTGTGTGGGCTATATTTGTGATACACAAAGCAGTACATTGGTTTACTTTTTATCTGCTCATGTATACAAGGACTTTATTATTAAACTACCCAAAGGAGTCACCAAAAAAGTTATGTGAAACATCTTTCCTTAACACAGTAACATGTTAATTTATTTACAAATGAGTCTTACATACATGTAGTAAAAGCTTAGCATCCACCCGCCTCCTCTATGTTCACGAAATAATGAATTCTAAAATCCGTAAGATGTACATTTAATTACTCATCCAAGATCGGTTACTGCATGCTTGGTCAGAACAGAAAAATACTGATTAACAATATTTAACACTAGGTTATCTTACGGGTTTTAGGGGGCAAAATTTATTATGCCTGCCATGTAGAGAGCCAATGTCTTTAATGTATTCAAAGTGTTCAGGGCAGAAAGCAGTGATATGTGGTAGCCTATCTGTTTTAGTGTACCTAATTCATTATGCATCTTCATTGTGCTAGCTTAATGAAGAGGCCGACAATAAAACATTTAGTTAAATTAAAATGCACCTGCAAAGTATATTTCTTTTATAAAAACTTTTGTATGATAAAAGAAACATTAATACAGCTCTTCCCAAATATCCTTATATGTAAAATGAGTGGGTTGGATTAGTATTAGTTGGTCCCTAAATTCTTTTACAGCTCTAAGAATTTTTGAAGCTATTCTAAAATAGAGGTGCAAGAACAACTCCAAGACTCTTAACTCTAGAGTCTGGTTGTACCAACAGTTGCCTCTTAAAGTTATATTTGATTCTACCTCCAGGTACTGTATTTATGAACATATTTTTGGCTTGATGCTAAAATAGTAAAGACTGAAGTTCAATTTTAGTAAAGCAGTGACAGAAAAGAGGAACAGCTGAAGAATGAAAAAAGCGACACAGTGAGAGAAGGAAATTCTTGATTTGAGTTCTAAGCTCATTTCCTTCAATATTAACGTAGAAGAAACACAGGCAATAACCTGCCTTTCTATTTTAAGGTCATGCATATTCTTTAGTCCTTAAGCTTTTATTTAATATCTTGCTGTATGGTTTGGTTTTTCCCATTGGGTCGATGCCTTTGACTTTCATGCTTCTCTTTCCACTCGAGTTATTTGAATTATGCTAATATTCTCTTCAAAAGCCTACAATAGTTACATTAATACGCCATGCTTCCCAAATTAAATCTTAATGTGTTCAAAACCTCCTGAAATTTGCCCTGTCCCATTTTCTAAAGCCACTCGAATATATAATCTCTTCTTGAATTAAGCAGAACTGGCTCCCAGGTCTTTGAACATGCTCGCACACACTATCCCTCTGCTTCTGTATTTCAGAAATCTTTCTTTCTCTCCTTTTCTCCTTCTTTCTTTCTCTATCTCTTTTCTTTCTCCCTTTCTCAATTCCTCCCTTCCTTTTTTCCTCCCTTCCTTTTTCCTCCCTTCTATCTTTTTTCCCTCCCTCCTCCCTTCCATCCTTTTTTCCCTTTCTCCTTCCTCCCTCCCTCCCTCCTTTCCTTTCCTTTCCTGCCTTTCCTTTCCTTTCCTTTCCTTTCCTTTTCTTCCTTTCCTTTTCCTTTCCTTTCCTTTCCTTTCCTTTCCTTCCTTCCTTCCTTCCTTCCTTCCTTCCTTCCTTCCTTCCTTCCTTCCTTCCTTCCTGCCTTCCTTCCTGCCTTCCTTCCTGCCTTCCTTCCTTCCTGCCTACCTGCCTTCCTGCCTTCCTGCCTTCCTGCCTTCCTTCCTTTTGTTCTTTCTTTCGTTGAATACCATGTATCATACTCTGAGCAGGTACTAGAAATACAAATACAAGGAATTGACATTAATTTCTAACAATGCTAGTGACTTCATTCACTCTTGCATTGTAAAGCACTTATGTATCCACAATTATTTTATTTTGCATTTAGTCTTTAGGTATTTGAATGTGTCCTTAATGCCCTGTGTTCTTTTGTTATTTTCCTACGTGTCCTATTTCAGCAAATTGACTGTGGGATAAATTTGAAGCTTGTCTTATGGAGCATTCTCTCCCAGAGTGGTTAGCATGGTGCCCTCACACACACTCAAGCAACACTGTTGCTCCACTGATTCTTGAGCAAGGTGAACAATGAGAAAGAGCTATGTTTTTCTGGTGATGCAACATTTCAGTTGTAGTTAGAAATAGTGTGGTATCAAAGCATCATTATATTTATTTATTTTTTATTAAAGAGTCAATGTGATAACTTTCTGTGACATGTTCTGTTATTTTTTTAGTTGTATTGATGTTCCTTTCAGCTGATTCTATAGCTACCCCCTCTCAGGAATGTCTCCCCAATGAAAGGCCAAAGACCGCAGAGAGTGCTGCACCAGTGGATGCTCAAGCCAACTATGAAGTTGAAACAAAGATCACCTGAAGATACTTCTCCTGCTCAGCAACACACCCAAATGGTGCAATTTCAGCCCATAGAATTCTCAGAACAAGAGGCAATTTTTTCAAGAGATCAAAAAACTTAATGACATCTAAATTTTTAATGAGCCAAGGACTTTCCCTTCCTCACTGTATTCCTGTTTGTATTTAAATTCAGTGTGACATTCATTTCGAAAATTTTTTTCCTAGTATACATATGTTTATTAATGCACCAATTTTTAAAATAGAAAATTGCACAATGTGCTAATGTTTTGAGGAACAAAATTAATTCTATACGTAGATCCATTTAACCACACACAGAATTTGATCTTAAGAGTGACCTAAAGAATATAAAGTGCTTGAAATAATAAAGTAGTCAGAGGCAAACCAAAAGATAAAATAATAGTGGAAAGTCTTAATGCAGAGTAGTAATACCACATTATCCAACCTGATACCAACCAATTAACTGTTCTTTTTATTAAGCAAGCTAGGGTCTGTGAG
This sequence comes from Rousettus aegyptiacus, assembly GCF_014176215.1. Classification (NCBI taxonomy): domain Eukaryota; kingdom Metazoa; phylum Chordata; class Mammalia; order Chiroptera; family Pteropodidae; genus Rousettus; species Rousettus aegyptiacus. The sequence goes on along the minus strand of NW_023416308.1, from coordinate 38,344,231 downwards.
ATGTGGTCATTGCCTCTAAAAAGTTTAAGTCTATTAGACATAGGTGCATAAACCTTTGAAAAAAATAAATAACAAATTGGGTCAATAAATAAGACCAAAACTCAAACAAAACTAATGATATAAACATGGTACTCGGGGGAGGTCACCATAAGCTGGGCAAAACTTGTGTGTTTAGGGAAACAATTCCCCTAAGGAGGAAATTATAAATCTTATGAATCTTAAAGGATGTTAGCGATTTAGATAAATGGAAAGGAAGGGGGAAATAGTGTTTTTTAAATAGATGCAGTATTGTGTGAGCAAAGCCATGGAAGAAGTAATCTACTTGATGAGTTTAGGAAATTACAAATATATACATCAAGTTGACTTCACTCTAGACATTTAATGCCAATATATATATACATATATATACTTCCCTTCTCCCATCCCAGGTGTCACCTAGAATTATTATATTTCCTTGCCATTAAAGCAAATGACTGGTAATAATATGAAAACTTATGATTTTTCTGTTGACCTATTAACAATTGGTACTTATTGAATTCTCATTATATATTAAGCATTTTCTATATTAACTCACTTAAACTGCAAAATAAGTATAATTATTTACATTTCATAAATAAAAAAATTGAAGTTAAGTAAGATAAAGTAACTTGCCAAATTGCCATAAACAGGGTCCACATTCAGAATTACAGTTGTAAACCTCATGATCTAAAGCTGTAAGTTACAATATTGCAATCAATACCACATATTATCACTTCTTATATTCCTTGATTTTTTTTTTTTGTGGTAAACAAATAGCTATTTCATTTAATTATTCCCTCTAATTTTTCAGTTTTCTGTTTAAATTACACTTGAGTGCTAGAATATATTTTTGTGATAGAAAATTTAAAATATTGGGGAAGAGAGCTTATCAGAATCTTCGCAAGTTTTTTTTTTTTTTTTTTTTTCCTCCAGGCTGATAAGTTTCTCTACTTTGGTCTGCTTGAAATTGCAAATCCTTGAAAAGAAAAAAAAAAAAGGAAGTACAGGAGGTTAAAGGTCATCTATTGCAATTTCCTTTTCTACAAATAAAATATATCCATAAAATTAGAGTGACTTACAGAAGAGCACTTACAGAAGTGTGGCAGAGCTAGGTACAGAAACCAGGCCCTCCAGTCTAATGTCAGAGGCTCTTTAATGACTCCACCCCGCCTAAATGAAGTATGAACTTGAATTTGATCAATGAGAACATTTTATCTGATCTGGGAGCATTGTACCTAGTAGATCGCTTCAATTTTGCACCTTTTTGGCTTCCCATGTTAATGTGAGAAGTAGCTAGCTATGAACCAACATCTTCAGATTCAGAAATTGTCAGTGGTCCATCCTCAAAGAACACATAATGGTCCAAGTTATTTGTACAATGTCTTCAATGATAAGCTTATGTTATTTGGACTTCTTAGTTCACCTGAACAAATCAAACCTTATAATGGGTATTTTATTAACCAATTTTTGGCACAGTATATATTTATAAGCGCTTCTGCATAAATATTTATATATGACTATTTCATTAGTCCTTATGTTTTTGAATAGGTCAATGATTATTTACTATTTGAATCCTCACTTATCCATGTAACTAACTCAAGAATACTTCAGTCTTAAAAAGCTAGAACTGAGGAAATCTTACTCTTCTTTACCAGCCCCTTTGCATTCAGTTGGTATTTAGTAATGATTAATAAAGTAGTTAGCTGGATAACACGGAGACTCAAAATAGAGTTATGTCTTGAAGGAATTAAGCTGTGTCTGCTTAAGGACAAATATCTAGATGTGTGGAAGTATCTGAATATTTGTCTGTTGTAAATTTCCAGTTAGATATCTGGCATTGTTACACTCAGGTTGTTCTGTTTTCAAAATGATTATTGGCCATATCTCACACAGTTCTCATTAAATAAGTTTATAAATAGCTTTTTAAAAAGAGTAGCTAAGCACAAAATGTGACTTTGTTGACATTTTATGAGATTTGTCATATGTTTCCTGAAACCTCAATAAAAGCAATATTGCATCAACTGTGAACTTGTGTTGATTCCTTGGAAGAGCATACTCTCGTAATTTGTTTTCACTAGTGTATATCAAAGCTAGCTTCAGGATCCATGAGGAGCAAATGAACTAATACGATGGGAAATTTTTAATTTAGAGACTATTTCTGATTGATCACATGTTACCTTTCAGTAAATATAACTATTATCTACCCAAGTCAGAAACCAAGATATGATCCTTGTCTTCTCTCTTTTCTCCTGTCATGGACAGTGAATCAGGTAGATTCTTTTGATTTTTTCTTTTTTCTGTTTTCAAATATGTCTATTTATCTCCACTTTATATGTGACTATAGTTAAGACAATCCTCATTTCTCATCTGGACTACTGCATCATGCCTCCAGTTTTCCCCTCTGCACTGCCAAGTGACCACCAGGGAAATCCCTCTAAACTACAAATATGAGTATATCATTCACAGATTCAAACTTTTCATTGGCTTCCCATGACCCTTGAAATATCAGGACACCTAAAGTCTTTCATAACCTGGATCCTTGCCTAATAACTTCAACATCAAGTACTTCTTTCCCACTGCTTTTCTACTTTCTTGCCATGCATCTTTGTCATTTCTTAATGTTCTATTTATCTTTGCATTTTCTAATACACCTAAACTTTTTTGCTTAGTACTCTGTCTACTTTCCCTTTCAGATTGCATCTCTTGTCCTTCAGTTTTCATTCCACAAGTCTTTTCTCTTGGAAGTCTTTGCCTCAACCATCCTGCCATTACCCTTAAGACTAGCTTATTTCATAGGTACTTTCACAGCATTCTGTGTTTACCTCATGTTAGCACTTATCACTTAGCTTATAACTTATGTGACAGTCTTCTTCATTTGAATATGCAATTCTAGAGCTGCTTTGTTCAGTGGGGCAGCCACTTGCCATATGTGGCTACTTCAATTTAAATTAATAATAGTAAATAACATTAAAAATTCAATTTCTCAGGTACACTGGCCACGTCTTAATCCAAGAGCCACATATAACTAGTGGCCAACCTCTTGAACTGCACAAATAAAGAACAGTTCCATCACTGAGAAAATTTTATTAGACAATATTGTTCTAATGTTTTGTTTGTTACCTCATTGCCTATACATGTAGCCTTTTGTAATTGGAATTTGTCATCTGAACCATAGAGGAAAAAAATTATATGAGTGACTATTTTCTCAAATTTTTCAGGGATGATATATAATTATACTATACTATGTGCATATATAACTAAACTATACTATATGCATAGGAAGTAAATTAATTCATTACATGCAATGATGCCCAGGATATTAAGGTTTAATTCTAACATAAAGCCCTCACTGAGAAAGTCTACAATAGTCTATCACAGAGCTTGGCACAATGTAAATAGTTTATAAATACTGGCTGAATGAATGAATGACACACTCAGATACTTAGACATTTTATTTATTTATTTAATTTACTTTTTGCCTAGATGTATGGAGTCATGTAGGAAACATGTCTTTAGATTCCAAAGGGCCTGTTCTCTAGAGGATATTATGATAGATTATCTCCTTACTTTCATCCCAAGGATAGTTGAATTGTATCACTGCAATAAGATTATCCATTATTTCACTTTCCTTTTTTATTTATACTGGCAAGTAAAAATAGAGAACTGAGCTCTTATTGAGTGAATAAGATCAAAGTGAAAATAATCAAAGCAAATATTGGACTTAAAGCAAATACTGGACTTGATAAGCCCTGTTTCTTTTAGGAATTGGCCAGAGTTCACTAAAAATTTTTGTTTTTTTCTGAGTACCTTCTATGTATGTACCAGATATTTTTTAGGTCCTGCACATATAGGAAGGAACAAGATGGGCACAATTCTTGTCCTCATAGTGAAGCAACATTAATATCTTCCTGCTTGTACCTAAAGCAGGAGTTAGAACCTCAGCTGCACATTGTAACTACTTGAGGAATTTAAAAAATGGTGACACTTGAGTCCTTCCTCAAAAGACTCTGATATAATTGAGTGGGGTGTGTTTTGTAACTTCTGATTTATTTAAAGCCTCCCCACCCCCTGCAAAGTGATTATAATATTTAGCCAAAGTTGAGAACTATTAATCTATAGGGAAGAATCTTAGAGTGAGCTCAGAGATCAAGAGCTCAAAAATTATTATGTCGATATTGTATTGAATCAAAAGTATTGATAATTGATTGCATGTTAAAACAAAAAAGAAACTTCAAAATTATGTGTTTATCCTATCTTCATTTTACTTTTTATTCTTCAGAATACAAGCAAATACTTAAGTGTTACTGAGCTGTTGAGATCAAACAGTGAGTTAATCATGCCTGAGATAAGACCCGGTCCCAGGTTTCTGACTCTAACCCAGAACTTTTATTGCTATCCCAAGCTGTCTCAGGGAAATGGAAAATATAATTGCCCTCACACCAAGAGACAACATCCACTGTGGTTATACTTTTATTAAAACAAGAATTGAATCTAGATCAATTGGAACCCTATGTACTCAAATTTTTCTGATAAATGTGGATTATAGATTCATTTTGTTAGAGTACAACATTTTTTTGAAAATGTACAACATTGTGTGTGTGTGTGTGTGTGTGTGTGTGTGTGTGTGTGTGAAGAAAGAGTTCAGTTCCTCAGGAGCCCTAACCACATCCTTACAAATTCAAAAATTGATATTTGCATGTTAAACCACATGTAACTAAGGACATTTTGCCTTTAAACTTGAACTACTCAATAGCAGAAATGGTAGTGGGAGGAAAAAATAAGAGTGCATTGTGCTCCAATATTCTTTGTTCTCACCTAATTTATTACATGGTATTCCATTCAGATTAACATCTCATAGTACAGGTAAAAATGTCCAATCTGTTCCCACAAGAAAAGTTGGCTTTGAAAAATAGCTACCATAAAAAATAGTTGCTCTCTTAACTACCACCATCCCACATTTTTAGATTCTATTCATAGATCAAGAGAATCCAGGAACCAGAAACCATTTAGTTCACTCTTCATCCATATAAGACCACATACTGAACATGTACATTTCTATTTTTTTTAAAGCATCAAAATAAAACTAATGTTCACACACTTCCTTGAAAATGCATTTCAGTGTTTGAGAACCTACACAGCCAGGAAATTCTGTTTTTTTGTGTTTTTTTTTCTAGCCCAAATCCTTCATGCTGTCATTTAATCCCATTTTCTCTTGTTCTCTGTGGAAACAAAGAACAGCTGGTCTCCATTCTCTCTAAACTCAATCCTTTCAACTCCTTAAAGACACCTACCTTCCAACCTTCTCTTTTCTGGAATAAATAATAACAGTGCTCATCAGGAAAATGTCTCTTTTGGGTTGTGCATATTCACTGTCATATCACATATATCCATGCTCTCCAAATAATGTTCATAACTAAAACAAGACCAAGAGCAAAAACAAGCAAATGTGTCATTATTTTCATGAATAAAGTTACAGATCCAAAAATAGCTGCTGAATATGTAATTGTGAATTATAATCTTTCAATAATTATGTGCCAACATTATCATAATTTTTGAAAAAGTATTGGAAATCTGTTGCTTTTAGAGAGGTGAATTAAACATTCAATGATTAGGTTTCAATTTCCTTTATTTAAGTTCTCCCTATACCCTGCCATGGAATATTCTGTTCAACATTCCACAGCAGGAGCCACTATTGATTTGACAAAAATAGATACTGTATTGGAGCATTCAGTCAATGGAGTAATCCAATTGTCTGAACATTCTTTCCTGCTTTGTCATTTACATTTTAATAAATCCCCAAGTATGTCAAGCTGTATCAAGTTGTGCCAAGTATAGTTAATAACATGCAGTTACCAGATGCAGTAAGGAAATCATAAATGTAAGTCCTGTTATGCATCAGCATTTTGTTTGTGTATATTTTTAGGTTCCTACATTTTAAATGTGGATACTAAAATGGGAATATTTAGCAAAATCTTGCTATTATCAACATTCTGTGGGGATATTTAGTTTTCATAAAGGAAGCTGTGGGAGGTGGTGCTCTCTAATTAATTGATCTAGACATACTGGCATCTGTTAACCCCAAGGATGCCACTATATAGCTAGAAAAATGTAAAATGTTAAGTTATCATATTATGCCCATTTCTCTGCCAGTTTATTGTCTTTTTCACTTGGGAGGCTCAGATAATCACATTTTAAAATCATTTGACATTCCGTGATACCAAGATTTCAGGCAAACCAGTCCTGAAAAAGATTGTATGTGTATATATGACTTTGTGTGTAATTATTATTATTAATCTCTATGCATAATTTACCCCATGCACGAATTGGCTACCAACTGTTTTAACACATTGAGAGGTTTGTTATCCTGGTTTGACAAAGCCCACTGAATTTTTACCATGTGGCAGAGCTATAATGATGGTGACATGAATCTCAGCATGACGAAGCTCACTAAGTGGCAGATATGTGCATAGGAAGGAGAGTCCTTTAAGAATGAGGCTATTCAGATTAATCTACTAGTAAAAATCACATGGGACATGAGGCTTAAACTTAGCTCTGATTATATAGTTTGTATTCAGTTAGCTAAATCACTTAAGTTAGCCCATCGGAAAACTCATTTTAGGCTTCTTCTCTCAACCTTCTGATTATTACCCCTTGGATTATTAATTGATAAAGAACCTCGGTTATTTCCTGACAGCAGGTAAATCTAATTAGTTATTAAACTTATAATAAACTCAAGGATTAAAAAGAACCTTTTGTTTTTTGTTGATGCTCAAGGCAGTTTAAATACTTGTCACAGGGACTGTGAATAAGCACATCACTATTATTGCATGGGGTCAAGTATTGTGTTGAGGAGAGTGATTATCATACATACAGTAGTGAGATGGAGAAAACAAAAATTCAGTGCAATTGTAAAGCATAAGTAAAGTCATCAGCATTTCTTATTTCCAGAATTTTCTCTTACTCTGCCCACAGTGTGATAACTGGTAGATTTAGTGGAAAAGTATAACCTAGCCAACAGTAGAATGATCATACTATCTAGAGAAGGAATCTTTACAACTCTCCCATTCACTTAGATTATGATCAAACACATGCTCTCATAAAGTACTACCATGATTATAGAATAATGGGCTATGGCTTTGGATGGTGCTCAGTGAACTTAAAGTAATCAACGAATGATCTCAGTCAACATTAGGGAGAATTTTAGGAAATAAAATTTAGTGAAGGTAGAGAGGTACAACTGAGAGTTTTATTTTTATGATACAAAGATCTCATGTTCTAGATTTAACTTTATCAGTAACTATTTTCTTTAAAGTTTCTGAAGTTCAGTTAGCTTTTCTGAGAAACGTGGTAATTGACTTGTTCATATATTATAAATACATTGAAAATAAATATGATAAAATGTTTTAAAACCTCTCTCACTGCTTATAATATTTTCTCCTTGTCTTTAACTTTTGACAATTTGAATATAACATGTCTTAGTATGGGTCTCCTTGGATTTATCTCAGTTGGAACTCTCTGGGCTTCCTGGATCTGGATGTCTGTTTTCCTCCCTAGGTTAGGAACATTTTCAGCCATTATGTCTTCAAAATTAAAGATTTATGCTCCTTTCTTTCTCTTTCTCCTTATAGGCCCCTTATAATGTGAATGTTGGTCTTTTTGATGTTGTCCCACATGCTCGTATGCTAACATCACTTTTTTCTTAATTCTTTTTTTCTCTTAACTGCTTTGATTGGCTGAGTTTCACTGCCTCATCTTTTATTTGATTGATCCTTTCTTGGGCTTTATCTAGTTTGATATTGAATGAACCCCTCTAATCTGTTTTTAACTTCATCTATTGCAGTTTTTAGTTCTATGACTTCTGTTTTGTACTTACTTTTTCCATCTCTTTACTGAAGTTCTTACTATGTTCATCTATTCTTCCCCCAATTTCATGAGCACCTTTATGAACATTACTTTGAACTCTTCATCAGGTAAAGTGCTTGTCTCTGTTCCATTAAGTTTTTTTTCTTATTCTAAGGTTTTATCTTATTATTTTATTGGAAATATATTCCTTTGTTTCTTTGTCTTGTTTAATTCTCTGTATTGGTTTCTATACAATAGATGAAACAGCCATGTCTCCTAGTCTTGTAGTAGTGACCTCATATAGGAGGTGAAGCTTACTGTTCAACCCTGCCCTGGATGTTTGTTGTCTCTCAAATATTTGTGCTTGTCCAAGTAGCTTATCATATTTTTAATAGCTCCCAGTAGTTTAGAATGTGTCAAGAGCTTTCAGCATCCCTAAGAATGCACCTAGATTTAGTCTATTTGAAAGCCAGATCCTCAGGCAACAGCTTTAAAAGTATACAAATATATATAGTCTTATGGGACAGCAAGTGTTAACCCTACTGGCAAGGTGATCTGGCAAAATGCCCTGGGTGACAGTTGCAAAAATTAGAACTACTTAAAATAGAAGAATTAGGATCATGGGAGTTGGAAATAATTTTGTTTATAGTATATAAGAATATTAATATGTCTGTATATCATTGCACTTACCTATCCCACATAATAAAGTAAAAGTAAATGTTATTAAAAAAAAGATTCGTTACTATAGTAACAATTCTTTATAAGAGGAAGGGAGTTACATAAGATGAGCATGGTCTGGCACCTATACAGAGGTTTAGCTACCAAAATGCCTAAAAATACTCAAGGTATTTCAACTCAATCCATATTGTTAAACAAGATTTAAATTCATGACAAATTCTGTTCCACAATCTTACCCTAGAGAACAGAATTCTTAGCAAGGCTCCAGTGTGCTATGCTTTGGATGATAATATTATCCAGAAATATTGAAAGTCCTCTTTTCATTATTTTTCTTACTCTTTCTTTTCTAAAATGTGGCAGTCTTTTTCTGTACTCCATTTTCTTTTGCTTGTTTGTTTGTTTCTTTCTTTTTTCTTTCTTTTCTTTCTTTCCTCTCTCTCTCTCTGTCTCTCTCTGTCTCTGTCTCTCTCTCTCTGTATCTCTCTCTCTCTCCCCCCTCCCTTCCTCTCTTCCCCCTTTCAATTTTCTGAAAAATTATGGCTTTTTTCACCAACTATGAACATTTAAGAGACATCGCTATTTGAGTTTGGTGTGTAAATGTGACTTTATTTCTCATGCTATTACTAATTAATACAATTATATTAAAGATGTCATCTTTGAATAAACCTATGTTAAAATAAAATAACCCATACATTCCTTCTTTTCTGTTTCAAGGGCGAGCAGCACTCACTTTTATTATTTCCCTTGTGACTATCACTCCTATTCTCTGAGTGGTTCTTAAACTGGAATGTGCATCAGAATCATCTTGCAAAGGTGTTAAACCACATATTTCTGGGTTTTATCCCCAGAATTTCTGCTTCAGTAGATTGGGGCAGACGCCTAGGTTCTGCGTTTCAATCAAGTTCCCAAGAGTTCCTGCTACTATTGGTTGTGGTACCACATTTTGAGAACTGCTCTACTTCCAAACCATTATTTTATCCTCATTCGACCATTTTCTCAATGAGACAAATAGTATCAGTTTCTTTAATTTTCTTTAGTAACATCTATTTTTAGAGCTTTAAATCATCAGGGTAGCTCTCCTTCAAACTATTTCTAAATCTATCTTCTGCTGAATGGCTAGAACTGGCTAATTCTGACATAATAAAACAACCCCTGATATTTCTATAATGTATTTCTTCCAAAGGGTTAGAGCACGACTTTTTACCTATGATCTTTTTCATCTGCCTAATATCCATGTGATATCTCATTTTGGTACAGGAGACATTTGAGGAAAGAGATATTAAACAATCATGAGAATTGCAGGACAAGATATGCAGGACTCAGCTTTCCTGACTTCCAGTTCAATGATTTATTTGAAATCTTGGAAGATTATTTTTTTTAAATTTCTAAACTCCAAAACCCAGTTCAGCTCCTGGAATCCAGGTGAACTGCTTTGATCTAAAATGCGTTGTCCAAAAAATTAGAAAATTGAGTAAAAATTGTCATTGGCTATTTAGAGACGAACTAAACCTAATTTAAGGATTTCCATTCAAATGTTATGAAATTTTGAAACTCATTTACCTGGAACTCTTATTTTTATGATCATAAATAATGGCTTTGACTATGATCTCAACTTTGTCTTTTAGTTCACTAAACATATTAATTGTGGTGCAATTTGTCCCTTAGTTTTTCTTGCTATAGTAAAATAGCCTCCTACCTGGTTCTACAAGTTGGTTATGACATTGTTTTATTTTCACAATCTTATATTCACAAGTTAGTTAGAAATCTCTATATGTGTGAGTTACCTGGTTTTATGTACTTACATGTTTCCAAAAAACAAAAGTGAGAGAGAGATTAGAGAGAAAGCAGCTTCTCAACACACCAAATTTTAAATTTATATTATCTCTAAGCCCTTTAGCTCCTTAAGCCCCATGGTCATCTCTCTGCCTTTCTTTTATCCTGTCCTGTCTTCCTACTATGAGAAAGAAAATGAAGAGTCCGATAGCTTGTAAAACAATAAAGCTGGATTAAATGGGATTTTAAGGGTCATATTGTTTGCCTCTATACCAAAAGTAAAAAAGTAAAAAGCTCCAGCTTTCTACCTACACACAAATTGCCATCAGCAAGGTATTAGAAGGAATCTCATTTATTACCATTAGGAAATAAATAATATCAATGGCCAGAGCATCTTTCATCCACATTAGACTAAATCAATTCAAATCATTAAACTACTTTATATCTAGTATATAAATATGTTTTGTAAATAGTCACTAACCTGCTTTCCCAGAGCAAAATGTTTTATGCTAAACTAGCAGTTTTAAAAAATTATAAAATAAACTGGCAAAATATTTTAATGGATTGTTACATATTTTGTACTTAATTCATTCAATAAACATCAATTGAGGACTCACTGCATCCTGAGAATACAAAGATGAATCCTGGTCCTCAAAAGTGCTCACCTAGTTAAGAGTAGAGAGATACGTGAAGAAATGATTGCCCTCCTTTGGCTCTAAACTACATTCCATCCCAGGAAAATTAATGGTGTAAGTTTCCGTCTAATTTTTGCATGGGTAAAAAAGATGAAGAGACTGGTGAAAATATCTAAAGGAAAGTAAAAAATGAAAATTTGCATAAAGGTCCATGTCCAAAATCTTCTAATGACCTTCTCTAGTAAATACGAGTTTTATGTTAAGAAAAACATAATGAGAAAAGTGGGTCTGTGCAGGAATGGTGAACATTGTATTCCAAAGTTAAATAGAAATAGCTTTTAGATTATCTAGAATGTTGTGATTCCATTCTATCTGTTTTTATGCGTAATTAAGTTAAGAACATTAAAAACACTTGCAGGGGAATCACTAGCAGTGGAGAAATATGTTCATTTTTCAAATTATGTCTCTATCCCCAAGACAGTACATTTACTTAGGTAATAATATGTTCTTTCCTTTATATATGAAGATGATTTGACTGACCCACATTTCGTTGAATACATATGCCACAGATGTACATGGGTGCATCCACTCTTTTTTAAACAATTGTCACAGTTTCTTTAAATAATGGCAATTGCTACTTGGACCTACACTGGATGATTTGAGATTCTAGAACTGATGAGGACCAACAAGTGTTTGTGGAGTAGAAACTAACTACTTTATCTAGGAATTGAAATTACCATCTCATGAATACCAAGTCCAAAACAGCTAATTGTCTGGCCATACAATGAGAATACTATCTTCTTGGTTTTAAGTTTTTCAGTATCTTCTCTTAAAAAGTAAAACCCCAACACAACACATTAATTGAGATTAAATAATGATATTGAGGTTATCCAGAGACCTTCTTCAGAACTTGAAAAGAAAAGAGGCTCTACTGTCAGTGCAGGTCAGGACTATTACATGTGCAGGCAGAGCACCTCAGAGAGGAAATAATAGCCCTCTTAGAGCTAATTCCCAGAAAAATTTTATAAGTGTCTTTTGAACTCTAAAAGAAAGTCATACACAAAAAGAGTCACCTTTATTGAAAGTCACGCATTTTTAAAAATATATTTTTTAAAATTCTCAATTAAAGTTGGCATTTAATATTATATTAGTTTCAGGTATACACATAGTGATTAGACTTTTATATAACTTATGATCCTCCTAATAAATATAGAACTCATATGACACCACACATGGTTGTTAGGTTGTTATAATATTATTGTTTATATTCCTCATGCTATACTTTATTATCCCATGAATATTTTGTAACTACAAATTTGTACTTATTAACCCCTTCCCTTTTTGTAATATAGAACTCAGTTGGTAACTCTTAATCCCATCCCCCTTTTCACCCCAAATCTTCCCTTATCTGTTAAACATAAAAATGTTCTCTATATCTCTGAATTTGTTTCTGTTTTATTGTTTATTTTCTTCTTATATTCCGCATAAAGTGAAATCATATGGCATTTGTCTTTCTCTGTCTAACTTCCCCGAGGTCTATTCATGTTACTGCTGATTACAAGATTTCATTCTTTTTTATGTATGGCCGAGTAATATTTTATTGTATATATTTACCACCTCTTTACCCATTCATCTATTGATACACACCCAAGTTGCCTACATATATTGGCTATTGTAATAATACTGCAATGAACATATGGATTCATATGTCCTTTCAAAGTTGTGTTTTGGATTTCTTCAGATAAATACACAGTAGTGGAATTACTGGGTCCTTCCTTATCTCTAGTGATAGCCTTTGTTTTAAAGTCTATTTTGTCTGTGCATAAGTATTGCTACCATAGCTACTTCTTTATTTTTTTTAGTTCCCATTTTTGTGAAATATCTTTTTAATGCCTTTGCATTTAGTCTGTGTTCGTTTTTCAATCTCAAGCAAGTCTATTATAGGCAACACATGTAAGAGTCTTGTTTTATTATCCACTCAGCCAATCTATTTTTTGATTAAAGCATTTAATCCATTTAAATTTAAAGTAATTATTGATATATATGTAGTTATTGCCATTTATTATTCATATTTTTAATATTTTTTCTTATTTTTCTCTTTCTTAAAGAAATTTCTTTAACATTTCTTGTAATACTGATTTGTGGTGATAAACTCCCTTAGCTTTTTCTTGTGTGGGAAGCTCTTTATCTGCCCTGCTATTTTAAATGTTAGCTTTACTGTATAGAGTAATCTTGGTTTTTGGTCCTCGCTTTTCATCACTTTAAATATTTTCTGCCAATTTCTGTTGAGAAATCAGATGACATTCTTATGGGAGCTTCATTGTAGGTAACTAATTGCTTTTTTCTTGCTGCTTTTAAGATTTTCTGCTTGTCTTTAATCTTTGGCATTTCAATTATGATGTGTCTTGGCATGGGCCTCTTTAGATCCATCTTGCTTGGGACTCTCTGTACTTCCTGAGCTTGTATGTCTATTTCCTTCACCAGGTTAGAAAAGTTTTCCATAATTATTTCTTGAAATAGGTTTTCAATTCCTTGCTCTCTCTCTTCTCCTTCTGGTACCATTATGATGAGAATGTTGGTATGCTTAAACTATCTTCATTTTTTTAGGTCCTTTTTTCTTGTTGTTGGTCTAATGGGATATTTTCTCCTACCTTATATTCCAAATTGCTGATCAGATCCTCTGCTTCATCTAATCTACTGTTGATTTTCCCTAAGGTATACTTCATTTCAATTATCGTATTCTTTATTTTTGACTGGTTCTGTTTTATGTTTTCTGTCTCTTTTATTGTGCTTCTTATCTCTTTGTTAAAGTTCTCACTGAGTTAATTTACTCTTCCTCTAAGTTCTTTGAGCATCCTTATAACCACTTTTTTGAACTCCGCATGCTCGTTTTCACCTTAGTTCTTTTTCTGGAGCTTTGTTCTGTTCTTTCTTTTGGGACATGTTTTTTTGTCTCCCCATTTTGGCTGCCTCTCTGTATCTTTTTTCTACATATTAAGTAGTACTACTATGTCTCTTGGTGTTAGTAGAGTGGCCTTATGTAGTAAGTGTCCTGTGGAGCCCAGTGATACAGTCTTTCCTGGTCACCTTAACTGGGTTCTCCAGGTGTGTCCCTTGTATGATTTATGTGTGCTCTCCTGTTGTAGTTGAGTCTTGGTTGTTTTCTGCATGTCAGTGAGAAGGGTTGACCCCCCTCAGTTTATTGGTCATGAGGACTGGCTGTAAGTAGAATGAAGGAGCTGTTGTGCATGGGCTGCCTCTATGGGCCAGATTTACTTTAGCAAGGCTATGGTACCTTCCCAGGCTGCCCTTTGAGTGTGTCATCCTTGGATGTGGCCTCAGGTGGTGCTTTGCATAGCTGTGAAGCCACAGGCCAAGTTCAGCCACAGCCTGCCCCATGCCCAGGGTCACCTGGCACGAGCCACCAAGCAATCCATAGATAGTTATCACCCATACTGGACTTGGAGGTGTCTCAAAAAACCAAGCCATGAACTGAAGCTGGCTGCTGCTAGTGCTGGGCTTGGAGCTGCTCAGCAAAAGTCATGGGGCACATCGAAGCCAAGTGTTGCTTGTTTGCAGTTTATGAACCTTTGAGAGATTGTAGGAAAGTCTGCAGACTTAGCCAGTGCAGGCCATTAAATAGAAAAGCCACTGGAATTAGATTAGGTGGGCCCATAATACGGGTGGGGAAGGGTCTCATGGAATCACCAAGGCAGGGCGACCAGTACTGGCTATATTGATAGAGACTCAAATATAGTGCCTGTCTATATCATGCCAAGTGGGGTGGGGAGGGCTCATAAAAGAAACAGTGGATTCTGCCAGAACTAAGCCAGTCAATTAAGTTTCTCCTAGTATGTTTCTGGCCCTTTCAAGCTGCTGCCCTAGTGGTGGAACACAGAGTGAGTGAGTCCTTCAGTGGTATTCTGAACATGGGTCCTTTAAGAGGAACACCTGGGACTCCAGCCATCCTCCATCTCAGCTGTAATCTCCAATGGTTTTCACAGTCAGAAGTAATAGGTACTTCTCTTCTTAACACTGGAACCCTGGAATGGGGAACCTGGTTTGGTGCTGGGACCCCTTGCTCCTTCAGGGGACCTCCACAGCCTAGATGTCCCTCCCAATCCTTAATCACCACATGGTGGGGGTCCAACTTGTTCCATGTCTCTGTTCCTCTTACTAGTCTCAAGGTGGCTTCTTCTATATGTTGTTGGTTGTAGGATTTCTGCTTAGCTAGATTTCAGATGATTCTCAAAAATAACTGTTCTACAGTTTAGTTATAATTTCGATGTAATCATGAGAGGAGGCAAGCACAACATTTACTTCTCCACTATCTTAACCAGAAATCTGAACTCATACATTTTTGCCTTTTTAAATATAGCTTATTTCTATTTTTCAATCCTATACATCATCTTGCATTCTTTAAGATTTTTTCAATGATTATAGTTTTATTATTAGCTGAAAACTATGAGAAAGTAATTCACGTTTTCAACATTTTTTTTTGTTTATAAAGTTCTGTTTTCCAGAACTTTCAAAATTTTGTTATCAAGCTTGAAAGAATGGCATTTATTGAGTGTATGACTAGTTGGGATCAAGACATTTCTGTGTTCTAAATGGCTGATTTGCTTATGGTCTCATATCTAGTCAGTAATGCTCATTCACAAAAACATGGCATGAATTATTTATGTTTGCAGTGAGGATGCCTTGCATGCTTTTTGTGTATGTAGCTTATAAACAGTTTTTCTTGATCTGGCTCAATACTTGGCCATGTGAAGGTACACGAATACTAAAGATCAAATGCTAAAAATATGTGCATATTTTTTTATTTTTATTGTATAACTGATGCAAGTCGCTCTTCTATGAACAAAGTGTTTGCGTTTACAGTGTCTTTGTGTTAGGCCAAGAATTATTTATCTGTAGCCAACAAAGGCTCTTGTACAATTGTAACCCTGGTAGAACCTCCCTTGTGCAGTTGAACAGAATTTTATCCAGCGTTATTTTACTCAGTAGTGCCTGTTCCCAGCCCTTAGCTCTGTCACATAGCTCCTCCTTTTAGGGCCTTAGGCTCAGCTCTCTGTACCTATTAGAAAATAACTGATAGATTAAGACATTATTTAATAAGATGGATTCTTCCCATGGGTATTTGTGTTTTAATAAAGATATCTTGAATACTGAAAAGACTTAGCATTCTAGAGAATTCTCCCATGATCAGTTTTTCTGACACCAAAGCAGATTTGTAGAGTAAAGGGGGTACCCAGGTTAAATAATTTTTATTCATGTTTCTAACCACAACTTGCCTGGGAAAAAGCAGCAAGCAGAGGAAGTTTATTTTTCTTTTGTACCCACAACTTTAGCTTTCTACACTCTTTGCTCTCAGTAATCTGAATACTCAGTTTCTTCCACTTGCCTTCAGATCTAACACTACTGAAGTTTAAATGGCAATGTCCCAGAAAACAGGTTTTTTCTCTCCCATTAAGCATTACTATCATTGCTGTGTTGGCAAAGCTAGAATAGGTCACTCCTCCCCACACAGGAGGGTATAGAAAATATGTTAGTTTTTGGAATGTACATGGTATCTCTCAGATACATCATTTTGTGTATAAAGAAGTTCACTATGGATAATGAACAGTTACTACTACAGTGCCTTAGAGTTCTTAATGCACCTTCACCCTTTGCCCTTTTAGTTCTTGCGAATTTTGACTACTGGCTTGGTCCTTAGAGATTATCCATACAACTTCTCCTGCCTTCTCCCACTTTTCCAAAAGTAATTTTTAGCCACTTCATTTATTTTCACAAACTCAACTGGAACTATGTTTACAAATAGATATCCAAACAGAACCAGAAGCACAAAGAGACTGAGTTCAACCCTTTACATTTAATTTCATTTAATCCCTACTCTTCTTCCCTTCTTATCACCCCATACATCCAAAACAGTGATAACATTACATTGACACAGGTACTAGAAATAGGCATGCATATTCTCATGAAAAGCCAAATTAGGATTTCCTTCAATTAAATTCTTTAATTCTTTAAATGCAAAAAGTTTAATAGCAAACAAACAAAAAACAATTTATACATTAAATGTTTATAATATTTATTTGAGGCCTCAGGGATGGAGATTGATGATATACTAATCATTTCCTTCTTTTTCCATTGTGTTTATTTTTTTGCTTATTCAGGTTCATTATTTATTTGTTGAGCTATTTATTTTCCTCTTGATTATGTCACTCTCTTCCTTTATCATGTTATTCTCTGGACCATAGTTCTTAGTGTCTGCCTACTTTGTTTTTAACATACACTCAGAATTATTAGCACTAATGCTAGATCGCTTGTGATCTTCATACAGTCCTACAAACATCTGATTGCAGGGTAGAAATACCTTTAAATAGCCATTCTATTCAGTCCTCTGCTGTCAAGCCACTAGTCTGCCCATGATCAACTGCTATCATCATTTAAATCTGAATAGAAACATCGATTCCTCAAGTAAGGTTTCCCTGACCTAACCCCAATTAGTTCCTGTTCCTTTATTTGTGTTCTGGTAACTTGCTGTAATGTGTTCTAACTGTTAATGGTTTAAAATTATATATTTGGGTGATAATTTCATAAATGTATGTCCTTTCCATAAGACTGTGAGCTCCAGAAGGTAGAATTTTGTATGGTTCACTCACCACTGCATCTCTACTTCTTCATTCAATGCCTAGCTTATAATAGGTATTAATAAATGTTAATTCATGGTTATCATTATTATTATGACTTCTAAGGTCAATGATCAGCTTTGCTTTTTTATAAAACTAAACCTTGCTGTAAGTAAGAGATTTACATATTTACCTGCTTTTTCCTTCACTCAATCTTATTTATTTATTTATCTATCTATCTATCTATCTATCTATCTATTCATTCATTCATTCATTCATTCATTCATTCATTCATTCAATATAGGTATCCAAGAAATAACGGATAATATTGTTTGACTACTATGTTTAAACCCTTTTTCAAGCAAACGAGATTGAAAAAGTTAAATACTCTGCCCACTGAAAGAACTTGTAATTGTTTAGGGATAAGAGGCAGATACATAAATGATTCTAATACAAAGTAGAGACTACTAAGTACCCAAGAATGCTAGAGAGCACTTACAGCTTGAAGGCCTAGGGACTGTTTTACAGAAGACTCAAAGATAATGGATAACTTGGACAGGTAGAAATGGAAAGGAATAATGTTCTAGATGGAGTGAAGAGTGAGACCCAAAGTTAGTGTCTCCATCTCTTGAATGCCATGCGAATGTATAGGAGATAGAATTTTAGTAATTTCTAAAGGGAGATAAAGCCGAAAGTGAAGACTGAAGGAAGTTCCTAGAAGAACTTGCACGTGCATCGTAGGAGCTTAGATTTTTAATCTTAGGCCAGTGCAAAATGATTTCCAGTCTATGAGCATGATGATCTTATCTGATTGTGCATTTGAAAGATTAACTTGACATCAATGTGTCTTAGGGTTAAGTTGGCTATTGTGCTGATTGTGGCAACTCTCATCTCTGATTATTGTGTCACTGTCCTGTCTCAGTGTCAGGGGACCTGGCGTCTAACCCCTGATGCCTTGGCTTGGGGTCAGCTGCTAAATTTCTCTTATACTAATTATATACAGTTTGAAACTCTGCTTATCACCTATGTGGTCTCAATGGACACACTTAATCTTTGTCTCTTAATGAATAGACTGCTAATGATACATCTTTTGAACCAGGTCTTCTTATTTCTATTTCCAGAGGAGGAAACTGAGTCATGCAATAACTGATTTTTAGACCCATATTTTCTGAATTCTTTTCTGTTATAAGTTTACAACCTCTCTTAACTTAAAAAAAATCAAAAGAATGAGTGAGTACAAATCAAAACACAGCAGTTAAAATTTACTGAGTACTTTCTATGTGCATGCCTTATATTAAGTGCTCTTATATACCGAATCATTTAATGATCACGAAAAATTTTGTAAGGTGGATACTATTGTTATTTTAACAGGTAAGGAAACTGATAAGAGAATTTAAGTAATGTGCCTTGTCATGAAACTATTAAGTGGAAAAGTCTGGATAGAAGCCCTGACAGTCTGAATCTTGAGCCTGTGTTTTACTTCTGTGCTATTGCTTACTAAATCAAGAGATATACATATGTGAATGCACCTAATCATTGTGCCAAATACAATAGGTGTTTAACAACTGTTGCCTGAATGTCAGTTCACTCTTTTATCTCAGGTAATACTGTGTGTATCTTACTTGTTCTGTCCCTCAGACTAATTCTGTGGTCTGTGATTTTTTTCTCCAGATGCTCAAACACAGGTGGTCATCCTGAGGATTAATGGCTCTGCTGTGGTACATTCATGTTTGGTCCCTCATCTGCTGCCAACTCCAAGCATTTGTCTTCTTTTTTTTCACTTTCAACTTGGTATTTCCAATCAAATTCAACCTTCCTTATTCTAGCAAATTATGGATGTTGTTCACTCTTCTGCACTTGCAAAAGACATAATCATTGGAATAGGTCGACATAACCATTTTCTGGGTGATGAACCTTTTAGGAACCTGTACTTTTTCTATCACCATTGTATGAGCTTCCAAAGATTATCAAAAAGGACTTTTTGGAATGGCAAGCAATGGACTTAAAAATGCAACAAAAGGTATTGAATTAAAAAGGAGAAAACTAGTAGCTATTGCATATCTACTATGTTATGCCAGGAATTATACATTTTCAAACATGTCTTATTTAATAGTCATGACAATTATATGAAGAATTATTATCTCATTTTACAGATAAGAAATTAGGTTCAGAAAAGTAAAGATGCCCGCAATCACAACTAATAAGTAGTAGAACTATAATAAAAATATAGATATGTCTGACTTCAAGCTCATCATTTGATTAACAAATATTTATTAAATGCCCAATATGAGCTAAGCACTCTGTTAAGCCCTGAGGAAATCAAGGTAAACATGGCAGCTGCCTGTAAAGAGGCCACAATCAAGCAAGAACAGATAACTGTATGAATAATAACATCAAGTATGATAAGTGTGATGGAGGAAATGTAATCAGTGTGACCCTTCTTTACATACCATAGGTGGCAAAAAGTGCAAGTCTTAAATTAAAAATATATATATATACACGTTTAATGAAGCAATTGTTCTCTTCCCTCAAATCTTTACTCCTCTGTTTTACTTAAAATTACTGAAGAGTCCATTTGAACTCAGGGTCCTAATGGTATATAATGCACTATGATATCTATCATTGGAAATACAAAATGTGTGTGTGTGTGTGTGTGTGTGTGTGTGTGTGTGTATAAAATTCCAGAACAACAGAGACTTAGACAGAACTGGCAATAATTATGGGAAACATAGATGCGAATAAATTCTAGGAAAAGCTTGTAAAGAGGGTCAGTTTTAATACAATAATTTCCCTTTGTATGAGTGATCAGAGAAAGCCAGTTAGCATGGTACGGATGGTACTTTGACGATGGCAGCATCAGGGTGTGGGCCATGAGAGGAGTTTATGCCCTGGAATTTTTTACAATTTGTTTGAGGCTTCTTGAGCTCAGCTCAGCCAGATGGACTCTTCCTCTCAAATATCAGACCTGATCTTTTCAAATAAAACAGTACAAAGCACATTAAAATCTTTGATCCAACTGTTTACTTTGCCTTTGTGTGTGTTGGGGGAAATGGGGACAAAAGAAGGATTTATTGAGGCTTGCTGTGGGTGGCCAGTGCAACCACTGAGCATGCTGGAGGAAGCGCTCTGAGCTGACACATTGGATACATGTCAGCTCTCGGACGCCCCAATGTCCCAGGTAAATTCTGTGGACTGGTTTTGTAGGCCTCCTACATTTCAATCTTCTTGTTCACAAGAGGGGGTTCCTGAGATAGGAGCCCTTGGTGTTTAGCTGGTCAGTCTATCTCTCTGCCTCAGGACAGGTCAGAGTTAGATACCTTTCTTTAGGATTCTCCTGGAAAAGAAGTTTCTCAACATCTCAGAATAACACCTTCCTTTTTCATGAGCATCTCATACTTTCAAAGTATTTCACATAAAGTAACTTATTTGGTCTACATCCTTCTGAAACAAGTGGTTATCTATACATTCTCTCTCTCTCTCTCTCTCTCTCTCTCTCTCTCTCTCTCTCTCCCACTCTCCCTCTCTCTCTCTCTCCCATTCTCACACTCACACACACACACACACACACACACACACACACACACACACACACACACTACAGACATTTCTACTCCATGGGTCAGAAAACTGAGGGAGTTTTGATTGCAGGAAGAAGGAATATTAAACTGACTCCTACTATATTCCAAATATTTTCGACAGATGAATAAAGTCCCATGAAGTAGGTAAGATCTGCCCATTTTAGAGGTAAAAAATACTGAAGCTCAGAGAGATTAAAAACCCTGGCTCATTCTTAATAGCTGTTGATACCCTATTACCCAAAGGTCAGAGTTATGGTTCAAACTCTTAGTATACTGACTCCACGGCCTGTTTGTTTGCTCTCCTGTGTTAATGGTCTGAGGTTGCAAAGCCGAGCTGATCACAGGACTCCTGTCCTCTGGCTTCCAGCTCAGTGTTCTTTACCTCCAACAACTATCCAGTGCAAAGGAGCAAATATCCTCTTTTATGTCTGTTTTTTTCTTATATTTGTGTTCAGAAGAAACAGAGACCATCTAAAAGGAAAGCTGCCATAAAGGTTTGGAGATCAGCAAATGAATGGAAATTATATGGGCAGAATACACAGTGTTAGGAATGAGAATATAGCAGAGAATTTCAGCTTTCTTTTAACTCAATAGAAGAGCAGCTATGATCACTGAGTAAACATCGCGTATAGAGTTTATAAAATCCCCAAGTGTTAATATAGAGTTATCCTCTTGTTTCGCACCTGTAGATCACTTTTTTCCCCTCACTCTCCCCACCAATCCCACCCCCAGATAAAGCTGTTGCACATTAAACTCTTGGTCTCCCAATAGTTCAGGGATGGCACCAGAGGAAAATAGAATTTAGAAATTTATTACAAACTCAAAACATAAAGCTTAATAATTGCAATGTCTAGGGAAATTAAATGCTTCTTTTAAACTCAGTTATTCCTAGATTTCAAAAACAAGACACTTTAAGAAGTAAAAATAAAACATTGTTGCATATTTATAAAACAGAATTGTAAAATATCTACTCAGTGTGTGTGTGTGTGTGCGTGTGTGTGTGTGTGTGTGTGTGTGAGAGAGAGAGAGAGAGAGAGAGAGAGAGAGAGAGAGAGAGAGAGAGAAAGAGAGAGAGAGAGAGAGAGACCAGGTACTGTAATTTTAATTGCTTGTAATCTAACTTGCCTTTTTGTTCCTTTTTCTTTCTTTCTGTTCTCTTTTTGTATTGGTTAATCTGTTGGTCACATTTTCAGCTTTTCTTTGCTTCTGGTTTCATTTTCAGATGAAAAAATGCTAGGCACACAGTGCTGCTGTCTGGTTGCCATGGTGACCACAGCCTATTATCCTGCCTTGTCATTCATCAAGAAAGAATTACACTTGACAGAGGAAGAGGAAAATGCCTGCAGTCTGCAGAATAGAAGGGGAAAAAAAGGTTTTCTTTTCTTCTATGTTTGTAAAAGATCTTTAATGCCCATTTAGTTACATGTTTTATTTAGCATTATTTATTACTTATAACAACAATAATAGATACCTGTAAAAATATATCCCCTCCCCCCAAAATATTTAACTTGCAATTTGTTCATTTGCCTTGCTTTCCCATTTCAAACTTACAGTTAATGTTGCACCCCCGCCTCTGTACCACAAACATTGCTTCTATTCCAGTAATAGGAATAGGCAAAAGATTATATTCCCTATAGAGGATGATTATTTTAAAGGCAGTTAAATGAACCACATCTTTCTAAAATTGTGTTTTATCATTAACAGTTCTTTTGTCCTGCTATTCTTAAAACTAATTAGTGTGATGCATAATCAATAATTGAATGGAACTTTTGATTAAATGACTTCTCTAAGTGTGCAATGTCTATGAAATATAGCATTAACAAATAATACAAAAATATGGCTATCTTTCCATCAGATAATTGGAATATAAAATCATGATTACTCTTCATGCCATCCAAAATCCATTTTTCTTCAAAGGCGGGAAAAGGTAATTACTTGTTCTTTGACTATTCCTCATCATGGCCATTCGAATTAATTCAAATTATATTAGAAAATAAGTGGTCTAATAAATTTTATATGTTTACATTCCAAATTTTTTAAAGTATTTTTTTAAAATGTGATATAATCCACCTCATTACTCCACTCTTGAAATATCTGTGTCTGGTAGGCCATTTTAAATGACTTTGCTCTACTTATTATTTTGCTTAGCTCTTCTCGAATTATTTTATTTCCTTGTTAAGGTAGAAAAAGCAGTTGTAAAATAGGAAGTATTTCAAGTTGTGATCTTCTGAACTTGATGTTTGAATATCTGCTTGATCTTTTGTCTCAGTGATCAGAGAGAAGTTGAATAATAATGACACTTCATCTTGATTTGGTAAAACATCAGCACTAAGCATAACTGATGCTCGTTGCAATTAAGCCATTCCACCTTGAGTATAATTGGGCAACAAAGTTGAGGATAAGGAACTTCTGAAGTTCAAGTTCTATTCTGTCTGAAGACAACTTCTCTACTAGATGTCAAACTTCTCTAGCGCTCAAGGAGACATTGAATTTATATTTTTACATTGAAATAAAGTTGAATAATTATATGGTCAGTTTTCATTTTGAGATGGTTCAGATTCTTACCTTCTCACCACTTCCTTAATTATCTGGATAATTCTGGAAAGAGGGGTTTGGGGGTGGAGAGGGATAATTCTAAAATAATTAAATAATTACAGCTGTCAGGAAATCTGTCTTGGATTTTATTACTATATAGTAACAAAATCTCTTAATTTTCATTGCATCTAAGATAAATTCCAAAAATGCATATTTCCATCATCCTTTATACACCCTAGTCATATAAAAATGTAGATACGATAGAATGTTTTTCTTTAATCATGACATTTGGAGGAGCAAAAAAAAGGAGAAAAGACATACTGAGTTTAGAATTATGGCTTTTCCTATTGGTTCTAAACTTTTACTTTAATATTGCAGCAACACCACTATTCATTTCCTGTTAAACTTCAAGCTTACTTTACCTTTTGATTTTCAAACGTCCCTTAGGCTAATGTTTTCACTGAAGAAGGAAAATGAACAGGCAGAAACAATTAAGCGAACAGATACAGTGAAAACGAACACCACACTGCATCTTCACAGAAATGAAAGTGTATGAAAGAATTCTGCTTGGAATTTGATCCTACAGCAGCAAAGTTTTTGCCTCTTGTCATTTTTCTTTTGCCCACCCCCAATGCACATCACTTCCCTTTATGGGCGGAAAAAAATATATAGGCACACGAAAGAAATCCTAAACGCTCACAGACATGAGAAATATTTTATCTGACTATTACTGGTACAAGATAATGTCCAAGAAAAAAAAAATTCATCTAGATATCCTAAACTGGAAATGTCTCCCAAAGCCTGTTAAATGTTCACATATGTCTTTATGAAATTTGTAATAGTGGACTGTTAATACACTTCGAATTAAGGGCATGACTATCATTAAAAAAGATCAATTCAGTTTAAAAGTAGAAAATTATAAAATCAGAATCATAACCCACAAGAAAAAGTGTGTTTTTTGTTTTTAGAAAAAAATAATCTATGACTCTTTATATAAAAAGAATAAATTAACAGCCAAAAGTGAGCTGTTAAAGAACCTTCTAAGTTCTTTCGGGCATTAACAAGGAAGTAATTAACTACCCCAAACAAATCTACCATCATGTGTTTATAACATTTTTGTTACTCTATAAAATCTTTATATATATATATATATATATATATATATATATATATATATATTTGCACCAAACAGATATTTTACTTGGTTTTTTTTTATTTCCTTTGTTAAAACAGAACTAAATCATACACTATAAAACATAAGAGACTGATTACAATTTAGCATGTGGGGTACTGAGAATGAGGTACCATTTTATGCATTTTCGAAGATGCTATATTATTTTCTGGCATAAGAGTTATATGACAGGCTCAAGGTTGGTTCTTGTTTAAATTCAAACTCTATTTCTAATATAGTATGCAATGGGAAATTGCCTCATGAGAGGATCAAAACACAAAAGCAAAGTTTAAATCTTATGGATAGCCATTATAAAGTAAAACAATACCTCCTCAGTAATGAGTCTGGAAGTTGAAGAATATCCATAAGATTATATTGAGTGGAAGGCATGGTTTTCTTTTTTATTGCATTCATCCTTTAGTATTTTCCCAGTAAAACACCTCTCAAAAACTAGAGACTTTGTATTTTTGTTATGGGGATTTTTTTAAACACCAGTGTAATAGTTTTACTCTGCAGTCCTGAAGTTTTGAAGACAGCTGCTAGTAAACATAAAACCAGTATACAGTAGCATTACAATTGACTTTTTATTTGAGATTCCAGGGTGAGGTAAATTTGTTACCCTAACAAGTGACTGGTTACATGAAAATTGACTTCACATAATAGGGAACATTTCCTTGGAAAAGAAGGTAATTTATATTAGTTAAAACACTAAACACCAACCCATTTCTTCTCCTTTGTTACTGATAAAAATAATAACACACCAAACACCCACTTATGTGTATCTAGACATTAAACTCTCCAGTAAACCATTCTTTTTCCAGGTGTCATAATACGAGTCCTGGAGCAATTACCAAAGCATAAATGGAATTTCAACTCTCCATGGAAGTCATAAATGGACATTTAAAAAAATCTTATCTACAGTTCTTTGTCACTAGCATCATTTGAACTAAGAAAATTGAGATTACCTGATGACATCTTGCTTATTTTCATGACACAAATAAAGGTAAATCTAAAATATTTATGAGTATATTTACATGTTTTTAAATTCAATATTAACTGAAGGAAACTGAACTCTGGGTAGTAATCACACAATAAAATAGATAGATGTCAAATTATAATGTGCACCTGAAAATTATATAATTGTATTAACCAATGTTACCCCAATAAACTTAAAAAAATTAAAATAAATTCAATGTTATTTAAAAAGTATATTGTTGTATTTTTTAAATGTCAAAATGACCTTACAGAAAGAAAAATATGGGCAGTGGTGGCAGTAGGGAAAGTGTAATTTATATATATATTATTACACTTTATATATATATAAATTACAAAGTCTCTAGTATATATATATGTGTGTGTGTGTGTGTGTATATACATATATACACATACATGCACACACACACACATTATTGAGATGGCATCTTTAAATCTTAAAGCTAGTTACTGCTACAATTTGAGATTCTCTGTTTCTGACGTTTTCTAACAGCCCCGCCAAAGATATGTTCACCCAGAACCTATGGATGTGGCCTTATTTGCAAAACTGGTCTTTGAAGATGTAATTAAGCTAAGGATCTGAAGAGGAGATCATTCTGGATAAAAGTGGGCTCTAAGTCCAAAAAAACTTTCTTGTAAGAAAAAAGAAGGAGAGAAAGACATAGATACACAAAGAGGGGAATGTCATGTGAAAACAGAGGCAGAGATTGGAGTGATGAATCTACAGAGACAATGAATATCAAGTATTGCGAAGTAGCTGGCAGAAGCTAGGAGGTGGTCATGGAATGAATTATTTGTCAGAGTCTCCGGAAGAAGACAACCTGGCCAACATCTTAATTCTGGTAGACTTCTGGCTTCCATAATTGTGAGAAAATACATTTCTGTTGTTTTAAATCACTCAAATTGTAGTAATTTGTCACAATAATTCTAGGAAACTAACACAAGGTCATTGAACAATTAAAGGGAACATTTGAGTGACCAAGCTGGTAGAAGGTCAAGTGTGCAACTGGACTTCATGAACAACCAAACTTCAGGGTCCAAATTATTTGAGAATTCTCCATCTTCCCTTCGTGCTTCATGGTCTTACATTGACACTGGCTTTTTTTCACCCAGCAAACATTGCCACTAACATCTCCCAAGTTTCCATTTCAGGGCTTCAGTGATCTCAGGCAAGTTCCCTTTTGTATTTACAAATCTTATGGAAGGATTCTCCTTCCTCCTTTCCTAATTTGGCTCATGCCTATCCCTGAACTAATTAACCAAGTCTAAGCTGACAAGATCTTATAAAACATGGTAATACCTGAGGAAATATATAATACAATAACTTATAACATGGTAATACCTGAACTGTTCATCATATGGGCTCCTTTCTTATCTGTCTGTGATGCTATCGCATTTTTCTTAAGCGCAACAGTGTGCTATTTGTAAAAAACAAAAAGGTGCAAAGAAATAGGTTGGAAACTAAGATTTGAGAGACATAGGTTAGGTACTTGTAAAGTTTTGCCTGCCCACAAGCCTATAGAATGTAATTATTTTGAAACAGCTTTCAGATAGCAGAGAAATAAGCCATGATACAATCAGAACCCTCTAATTTTTAAGCCATGTTGTTTATATTCCTCTATTCTTTGTTTATTTTCCTTTTGTCACTTATTATTGTATAACAAAAACATTTTGAAAGAACCCACTTGCTTCAGTTTTGCAATGAGAAAATCAAGAGAAAGATTTTGCTTTCTTTGTCTATGCCTATAGTTCAGCTCGGTTTTTAAGCTTATAACAATTAGATACTCATGCCTATGCTTTAAAGTTTTTATTAGATAAACTACATTTTCAGTTTGCTCTAGGCCAGAAAGATCTACTCTAAATATACTATAATCATAATCAATAAGACCTGTGTTTACTATGCATACACAAATATACATACACACATATGACTTGTAATATGTGGCATTCACATAGCATGCCTTTTAAAGGCCTTGTTCTGTAAGAAATATTGTTTAAAATGACTATTCTGAGCACAATAATATTATCTGCATTTCTTAGGAATATACATACTTAGTTATCTGTAGGAATATTTCAAAGTTTTCTTTAACATAGAACTTTATGAATATGGTGGAAGGATTATTGGAAAATGGTGGAACATCGCCTGGGTATGAGGACAGCATTTATGTATACATAGTTTATTGTATATCCAACAAATTATAAATAATTAAATCTATGAATCAGTTAATTTAATTTCAACCCTCTCTCAATTTTGATGAGACAAACATTAACCAAGGAATTCTATTACTATTTGATCCAGTCTGAAACATACTCTGCTTTTGTTATTCATTTTCTTTCTCACTGTTCCTTGCTATTCTTACACCATGACAATGTTTGCTAGAATGGCTCTCTTGTTAAAGCACTTTAGATAAGTTCTAGTCCTTAAGTCTGCAATTTCTCAATGCTTGAATTTTATAAATACATGATTATTTTATTTCTAAGGAATTTACTTACTTACAATAGACTTGAAAAATGTAAACCATGATGCTTGGGATATGTCAGCACATAAAACAGACAAAATTAATTGGTTTATAGTCTATTGGGTAAAATAAAAAAAAATCAAGGATAATAAACTATGAGGAAAAGAAGAAAAGAGAATAAGGGTTATAAGGTATGTTAGCAGAAACAGAGGTACAGGCTGTAATTTAAAATAGTTTTGATAAAGGGAATCTCATTAATGCAACTTTTGAGCAAAGACTTTAGGTATAAGAGGAAGTTAGGCATGTGAACACGTGAGTAAGAGTATTTTAGGCAGATTGAACAACCACTGCAAAAAAGCAAGTATTTTGCTTGTGGTGGTAGACAGAGTTATGCCCCAGAGGTATTAGGTGGTCCATTTCCTAATACATGGAACCTGTGAATATTACCTTGCATGGCAAAAGGGACTTTGTAGATGTGATTAAGTTAAGGATCTTGCGATAGAGAGATTATATAGGAGGGTCTAGTGTAATAACAAGTGCCTCTATAAGTCAAAAAAGGAGGCAGGAGATGTGTGATAGAAAGCAGGGGTTGAAATAATGTGATTGCTAGTTTTGAAGATGGAAAGACAGTGTGAGCCAAGGAATGCGGGAAACATCTAGAAGCTGGAAAAAGTAAGTAGATGGCTTCTCTAATAGAGCTTTCAGAAGGAGCACAGCCATGCTAACACCTTGTTTTTAGCTTATTGAGACCCATTTTGAATTTCTTACCTCTGATCTGTGTATAATAAATTTGTATTGTTTTAAGCCATTGATTTTGTGTTGGTTTGTTAATTAGGAATAGGAAACTAATAAACTACTTCAAGAAATAGCATATTCATTCATTTATTCAGATAATTTTCAGGTAATATCATTTTGTGTATAAAACAGCCAATCACTGAGTGAGAAATGAAGATTCAAGGTTAAAACCCACAACTCTTACTGTGAGAGCTATTAGCTCAAAGCAATGATAAATAATTCTTACAAAATGTGGTAAAAATATGACAAAGCTGAGTACATAATGCTGTGAGAGCACATATTAGGAGCATTTAATCAGACTAAGGAGTAAATAATAGTGAGGAAGACTTCCTAAAGGAAGTGATATTTTAACTGGAATTTAAAAGATTAGTAGGAATTAATGTAGCAAAAACAGAGTAAGAGAATATGATAGATATAAATAATGTTGAGTTTAGAAATATAAGAAAATATCTCACATCCTGTGAGTTGTTTGCTACTCACTGGGAAGTAAAATGAAATACGTGAGAAACCAAGGACCAACATACTCATAAGGTGTAGACCTTAAACAAATAAGTGTGTTAATATTAATCTAATGTTACTATTTTTTAAAAATAAAGTATCATTTACCTATCAGAAAATGTACAGATTTTAGGTGTACAATCTGATTAGATTTGGTCATCGAATTTACTTGTATAACCCATACCCCAACAAGGTAGTTAATTCGGCTGCAATGTAACGGCATTCCTAAAAATTACCATTACCATGCCAAATCATGCAATAAACATTACCAGTCTTAACACATACATGCGCAAAAAAAATAAGACTGGAACAAAACATTAAAACATTTTGTCAGTGACACATAAAAATAAATAGGAGCCTAATATAAAAATAGTAGAGTAGTTTTACAAGTTTGGTGATTAAAAAGTTCCTAAAAGCTGTAATAAATATCAATCTTCACCCTGAAAAAGGCCTGAAGTTTGCTTGTAGAAGTGGGCATCAGAAGGTTTCCAGTTTGTGAGTTATTATGAAGTCAAGGAAGAAGGCTTAACTGAAATGAGTCAAAAATATGTAACACTCAATGTAGGCAGTTGTAATTCATAATACACAGGATGAACTGAGGTGGTTACTAGATATTTGAGATGTGTTCCTGTGTGTGAGATTTCTGTTTCCTTATGCAGCTTGATTCAGCTGGATTCAATTTTCTGCATTCACGTAAGTTTCTTGCAGACAGAATCACACATGGCAATTGAAAATCCACATTGTGCTCAATTTTCTCCTAATATGTCAATTGTACTGGAAAATTTTCCATTTTCAAAACTATTCAGTTAGTTATAGCAGAACTAACTGAATAGAACAATTCCATCACCTACAAAAGATTCCTCACAATTCTGTCCAATTAATTAACAACTCCAACCCCAGAGGCCAACACTGTTCTGTTTTTCTAGCACCATAGATTAGTTTTGACTCTTCTATAACTTAATATACTTGGAATTATGCAATTTATGTAGTTTGGGTCCTGGCTTCTTTTGCTCAAATGTCTTTGAGGTACATTCATGTTCTGCTTTCCTCAATAGTTCATTCCTCTATGGCTGAGTAGTATTGCATTATATAGATATACGATAATTGATTTTTCCATTTTTCCTATTAGTGCTCATTGTGGTTGTTACCAGCTAGCTTTTGGCTATGATGTATTATGTTCATATCTGTTTATATAGATTAATTTTAATTTCTCTTAAGTAAATACAAAGAAGTGAAATTGCTACCAATAGGTTAGGTATATGTTTAATTTTGTGATAAATGGTCAAATTAATTTTAGAAGTAGTTGTAGCATTTTATGCTTCCACCAATAATGCATGAAAATTTCAGTTACTCCACATCCTCAGCAACATTCGATATGGTTAATCTTTTAGTCACTCTACTGAGTGCATAGTGGTATCTCATTGTGAATTAAATTTGCATTTCCCTTATGACTAATGATACTGAGCACTTTTTCGAGTGCCAACTGACCGTTCATATAGTTTTATTTTTGTAGTTCCTTAAACTCATTTTGTTGATTGTTTGTATTATTATTATTGAATTGAAGGAGTTGTTTATATATTCTGAAAACAAATCTTTTGTCATAAATGTGATATATATGACATATATATGACACACATAGATAGATGATAGATAGACGGATGATAGATATATAAATTTATGTCCAATTTATTAATTTCTTAATATTTGGTCTTTTTCCAGTTATATCTAAGAAATTTGTTTATCGCCACATTATTAACATATTTTTCTGTTTTCTTCTAGAAGATCTAGAATTGTAGAGTTATAGGTTTTTCTAGTTTAGGTCTATAACCAATCTCAAATTAACTTTTGTGTGTAATTTGAAAAGGAGTTTCAATTTCTCCACCTTCCTTCATATAGATAGCCAGTACTGTAGCATGATTTGTTGAAAATAATTTTCTTTCAAAAAATAATAGATCATGTGTGTGTGGCTATATTTCCTACTCTTGGCTCCATTCAATTAATCTATTTGTTAATATTTAAACATATTTAAACCTATACCACAGTGTCTTGATTTTTGTATCTTTATAATAGGAATTAAACTCAGGTATTATAAATCCTCCAACTATGTTATTCTTTTCAAAATTATTATGGCTATTCCAAGTCCCTGCATTTATAAATACCTTATAGAATCAGCTTATCGGTTTCTATTTTTTAAAAGTCTGATGAGTTTTTAATATTGAGATCGTGTAATCTGTAGAATGATTTAAGAACAGTCAGCTTAACAACATCGAGCCTTCTATTCCATGAACATGGTATCTCTTTCTGTCTACCTGGTCTTCCTTAATTTATCTCAACAATATTTTATAATTTCCTGTCCAGGACTCTTGAATTTTTTTGTTAAACTATTTCTAA
Source organism: Rousettus aegyptiacus (assembly GCF_014176215.1). Classification (NCBI taxonomy): domain Eukaryota; kingdom Metazoa; phylum Chordata; class Mammalia; order Chiroptera; family Pteropodidae; genus Rousettus; species Rousettus aegyptiacus. The sequence continues at coordinate 38,312,233 of NW_023416308.1, read as the reverse complement.
ACATTTCATGTTTTTGATGATATTGTAAATGATATGTTTATGGTTTATATTTTTATTTTTTAATTGCTAATGTATAGAAATATAATTGACTTTCATATATAAATATTAAATTCTGTAATAACTAAGTTCATTTATTATCTCTAGTAGTTATGTTTTGGTAGATTTCTTAGTATTTTCTTCATATATCATGTCACCTACAGTTCAAGACAGATTTGCTTCTTTTTTTTTTAGTCCTTATGCCTTTTATTTGTTTATATGTTCTTACTGTATTGGCTAGGACATAAGGATAAATAAAAATAGTGGGAGTAGATAACCATGCTTGGTTCCATATCTCAGGAGAAAATAATTTAATATTTTATAATTAAATAAGTATAATGTTAACTATATTTAAAAAAAATAAATAGCCTTTATAAGGTTGAGAAAACTTCTTTCTATTTCAAATTTTCTGGTAGTTACTATAATAATAATAACTATAATTATAATTATTATTATTGTTATTTTTACCAGATGTCGAATTTAGTCAAATCACTCAATCAAATGTTTTTTTCTTCAAATAAAGAAATAATCGTATTGTATTCACCTTTTTATGTATTGTTGGATTAAGGTTGCTAGTATTTTCTTAAGGAATTTTATATCTATGCTAATGAGAGGTATTAATCTACAATTTTCTTTTTCTGTAATATGTTTAAGTGGTTTTGCTTATCAGGGTAACAGTGGCTTCATAAAAGTAATTGAGAAGTGTTCCCTTCTCTTATATTCTTGAAAAACTTTGTATCTTTTTCTTAATTGTTTGATAGAAAGCCATCTGAGTTTAGAGTTTTCTTTGTGGGAACATTTTAAAATTATGAATTCATTCCTTAATGGATATGAAGCTATTCTGACTTTTCATTTCTTTCTGTCAAATTTATCCTCATAAACTTGTTTATAATATTCATCTTAAGCTTGAATGATCTATGTTAATATCTATTCTTTCATTTGTAATATTGATAATTTCTATTTTTTTCTTGCTTATTATAGCTAGCAGCTTATTAATTTTATTAATATTCTTTCTTAAATCAATTGTGTTTTCATTATGTTTCTTTATTATTTACCAGTTTTCTATTTAATTGATTTCTGTTCTTAAACTTATTATTTTTTTCTGTATTCTTCTTACTTTTGGTTCATTTTTTTCTGATTTTTCTAGCTTCTTACAGTGGAATTTGCAAGCACTGCTTTTAAACCATTCTTATTTTCTACCATAAACATTTAAAACCATAAATTTCTTTCTTAGTGCTGCTTTAATTTTATTTTATAAATTTGATATGTCATGTTTTTATTTTATTTAGTTCAAAATATTTCTAATTTCCTTTTAATTTTGTCTTAGACTTGTTGTTTTATAAAAAGTATTACGATTTATTTAGAATATTAGAGGATTTTCCAAGTGCCATTTTGTTACTGATTTCTAATTTAATCCTGTCATGATCATAAAACATACTCTCAATGATTTAAATTATTTTAAATTTATTGAGATTGTCTTATGGGTTAGCATAAAGATTATCTTGGTGACGTATTATGGTCATTTTAAAAGAATGTTTGTTTTTCAATTGTTAGGAGTAGTGATTTGTACATATAAATCAGGTTATGTTGGTTGATAGGGTAGTTCAATTCTTCTATATGCTTATTGCATCTTCCTTTCATTTAGAAGCTATGAATAAGGAAAAGTGTGTGTGTGTTTTTTTAAAGGGTTGTTTTACTTTAATCCTCTACCTATGATAGATATGGTTTAGACATACTTATATATTTTTTATGTAACTACTATGATACAGAGAATATCTTTAAACAATAGCTTTCCATTATCTTTCGTCTTTTTTTCTAATTTTTAGAAGCTTTCCAATGGCATTACTAAATGTAATTACTATCATCAGTATTCGTGGTTCCTTCATGTACGATGTAGGGTGACCAACTCTCTTGCTGATTTGCTTGAGAATGAGAGGTTTCCAGGGATATGGGATTTACAGTGTTAAAACTGGGAAAGTTTGAGCAAATTAAGTTAGTCACCAACTACAGTGGCTAATGCAGGTGCAGCTAATATAGGATTTTAATTTCAGGTGTGATGCTAAGCAATTAACTTTTGTTCTTTTATTAAACTTCATAGCAAATCTTTGAAATATGTATTCAATTTCCTCTCCTTTATAGATGAGGAAACTGTAGCTTAGTCAGATGATGTAAAGCTTCGCTTTAAGTAAAACATAACATTGAATATACTAGATTCTCTTTTAAATCATGTCTTCTTATGTCCCAAGTTCTTATTATAATATTATTCAGACAATCTTATTTTATAGTAAGTTTGATAGGTGAATGAATAAAAAGGTAGACGTTAAAGAGAATTGTTTCAGCTTAGTTCAGGAGGACCACCCATTGGAACAATGTACCTTAACTCCAGTGGAATGGACTCTGTTCTTTTAGTATTAAGATAAATAGTGGTGAGGTCAACCAGCTGTTTTTAACAACTTGAGGCCCATTCCCTTTGGTGTAGAAGAACCGAAATTGAAGCTTACATTCACTATACATTTTACTGTGTTTATTGTGCTTCACTTTTTTTGAGGGACAAAGGAAAAAAGGCTTAATTTAGTTGAAGTGTGGAGAAAAGGGGAGCATTTGGAATACTGTGTGAGAGGAGAGTGAAAGTCCAGAGAGGGTAAAAGCAGGAGTTGGCTGAAACAGTTGCCTTACTGGACTGACAGTGATGCAAGCAGCAAATGCTCCTCTATTGTCTCTTCAAGGCCCAGCAGTCTGAATGCTGTGGTTTGGCTCCTCCTCTCTTCCATCTACCCTTGAGCTCTAGCAGAGTCTAATACTCCATCTGAATGAATGTCTAAAGGTATTGAGGCTAATATTATATTAATATATTAACCAGAGTTAAATACTTGGTTGAGTATCAGGATTGATGAAGGAAATGTTTAAATCCATTGAAAGAGACAGGGTTTCTCACCCTGAATCCTATTAGAGATCCTGATCCAAATCCTTAAAGATGCATCCTGCTCTCTATCTTGGCTGTCAGATAAGTATAAAAGCAAATAAATGAACTTGGGAAAACATGTCCCCTCTATTCTTTTGAAGCAATCCGAAGCCCAAATACTCAGACTCAGGTTGCCAATATGTTTTAGATAGACTACAAAAAATAAGAAAGGAATGAATGGATAAACAATGTGGTATGTACATGCATAAGGAAATTCTGACACAAACCATAACGTGGATGAACCTTAAGAATATTATGCTAGTAAAATAATCCAGTCACAAAAATGTAAATACTGTGTGATTCCACTCATGTGAATACTTAGAGAAGTCAAATTTATGTAAACAGAAAGAAGAGTGGTGGTTGCCACGGGTTGGTGGAGGGGAAAATGAGAAGTTGTTAAATGGTTGCAGAATTTCAGTTTTTAAAACAAATTCTTGAGATAGGTAGTGAGTGGTGTTGATTGCACAACAGGGATATACTTAATATCTCTGAACTGTACAATAAAAAATGGTTTAGATAGCAAATTTTGTTAAGCGTACTTTATTACTATGATTTGTTTTTTAAAGAAGGAATCTCTAAACCTTTCATTGTGCACAATTTTTGCACCATTTAAGGAGTCCCAATATTGTCTTTGTTCTGATAATAGCTCTTAGTAGGCAGTTCAACTAGTCCCTGATTTGACTGTTCTTTGGGTTCCTCATTCATGAAATGGGAAAAGTACTTATTATGTAGGCGATTCATTGAAAATGAAATTGGACTCTGTTTTAAAGGGCAACTGAATAAAACATATTTTCTTCTTCTTTTTCTGCTGCCTTACTCCCCCAAAATAAAAAAAGAAAATGTGATTATAAAGTCAGGATGTGGCACAGTTCTGCTATCATTCCAACTTCCCCTGCAGTAGTTAGTGACCACAGTAAGGAGAAGAAAATGCCCAGTGTGACTGAAGGGCTGGGTTGATGAGGGTAGAAAACGGTGCTAAGGCTCACAGTACAAATGTCTCCACTGATCAGGACACCTTACCAAACAGCTTCTACTCCCTAAGGAAATGCCTGGGAAAGTTGTGATTCCCCAAGAATGCCTGACTTCATTCTCAGGCCCCCGCATATGGCAGAGTAGTGTATCCTCATCCCAACTGTCTCCTCATTTGAAATCGATCACTGAGGTCACTCATGGAGTCAACAAAGCAGAGTGGTGAAGCACTCTGGAGCCAGGAAGACCTGCTTTTGAATTCCTGCTCTGCTATTCACTAGCCATGGGTCTTTGGTTGCATGACTAAGCCTCTCAAACCTTTAGTGTAAAATGGAGATTATAATAATCTACTTTTGAAGAGGTTACCAGGATGGTATCACAAATGCCTAGTGCACCTAGTTTGTAAAGAGTTCAATACATGTTAACGTTTATTGAGATTATGTCCAGAATAGGAAAAAGTGGACAGAGAATATTTTTGGTCATGGTACCAGACTCCACATAAAAAAATTCCTGTGTATCCATCATCCAAATTATTTTATTGATAATCCTTAAACACATATGTAATCACTCACTGTATTTTTGGTTAATCTCTATAACTCCCTAATAATGTTTTATTCCTTAATTCTTTCTTCATCTCTAAACAAATTCTTTTGTGTTTCCTTCTCTTTACCTCTTAAAAAAGATCATGGAAGGTTGCGATGAATCATAGCGGTCTGGCTTGAGAATTGATCAACATAAAAATTCCAAATATCCTTCATCCCCGGATGATGATGGTAGTAAATTATTTATACAGTCTAATGAGGAATGTGAGAGCATTTGTAGTTAAGTAACAAATTTTCTTCAAATGACACAAAGCACATCTGAAAAATATCTCACAGTGATCTCACTTTGCCAGATGGGAAACCAAGGTTCAGGAATGCAAAAGGACTGAACCAAGTTGAACAAGCAATGTAGATTCAGATGCCAAAATGTTTCCACCTGGGTTCAAGACTAAGTAGTAAATCCCCACTCACTCCCTCTCATACCACTTTTGCTTGTAGAATAAATTGCATTATTATTAAGAGAAATCATAGGTATAAGAAAAGCACAATCATTTCAGGACATATCATTAACCCAGATGCTGGCAGTACACAAGCTCAAATGGAGCAATAAGAACAGAAGCCAAATGTGAGCTAAAGCCAGTACTTGATGTGTGTTTCCTAACATGGCGAACAAGGCTTTTCATAATCTGACCCCAGCCTCATTCGCCATGCTTGGCTTTCCACACTCCCACTTGGAAACTGAGACTCTATGTAACATTTATACTAAACTCTCTCCAAACTCTTAGTATTTCATACCTGCCTAACTGCACATTCTTACTCTCCAGCACTCTTTACTTACTGACTTACTTCTTCTTATCCTTCAGTCTGTTGTCTGAGCGTCAATGCTTCTGGGAATATCACCCAGCTTTCCTCACCCCTACTCTGCCCTGTTTAGGTTAGACACCTTTCCTCTGTGTTCCAAGGATACCCTGCACATTTTCTGTCATAGTATTTCATACTGTATTGATATGACCTGCATCCTTGCCCATTGTTTTCACAAGACAAAGCACTCATTTAGGGATGGATTGTAACTCTGGATCTTAAGTGCCTGCTACATTAAAGGAGTCAATACTGTTTTTAGCTCACCAAAATGCAAGAACTTCTCCCTTTATTTATTTTTCTTTCACTAATAGATAGTATTTTCCTCCCCTCAAGGTATATAACAGACTTTCACATGGCATCGGTACGTTTTACCTAAATTTTTAAAAGAATGACAAACTGCTGGACACAAAAGGATATTCAGAGGTCATTTTGTCCACTTCCATCAGCACCAATGTGAATTTTCTGAAAATTTAAAATTATTTTGGTAATGAAAAGCCACAAAACCTAGAGGTCAATATTAGAAATAAAGGCATGTTAAGCTTCACATGGGTTCAGATGACATGTTCAGATAAGTTTTATTTTCAAGAATCATAAATAAAACTTGTTACCTCTTCATATTGAAACATGTAAGTACATAGAAACTAATGTAATTCATATGCCTATGATTCATATACTGTCCTTTCATCAAAATGCTTAGTTTGTGGGAGTGTACTTGATGCCTGTTAAAGCTTCCTTTTCTTAACAAGAAAGTTTGCTTTTTGAGAGATAACTGGCATCCCAAAATTCCAGTACTTACAGGGAAATTCCAAGCTTCTCAAGTCAAAGAGGCTTATAAGTTGGGCCCAGAACTTTCACCTAGTACAGTTTAAAAATCTGGGGTGGGTGAGGAACAAGGAAGTAATACTGTTATAGATGAAGTAGGTCACTGGCTATCTGAGAGAATTTCCCAAGAGATCAGTGATCATCATAAGAACATCTAGGCTTTTTACAGTTTGCCGTACACACTTAATTGGCTTCAGATTTATGGTATAAGGCTAATGTGTAAAAATGGTCAAAGGCCTTTGAAAAGAAAAATGCTCATCTAAAATTATAATCATTTTAAAAAGTGGTGAGAATGGATCAATTCGAATTATGAATTATGTTATTACCTACATAAAAATCTCATACTCAACTTTTAATGCCTTAAAATGCCTCTATACAGAGGAATGCTGAGGTCTTTTTTTTTTCTTCTTTATGTGATAGAGTTCAAGATCAAGAATGCTAAAATAAAATCTTCAAATAAGAGCATCAATCAGAAGTTGATGCCTGACTACTAACTATGACTAAAACAAAACAACAAACCCAGATATTAGAATCTAGTATAAGGCCGATACCTCCAAATAAACAGGATGTCCAGAACTGAGGGCTGACTAAATTAGGAGTAGCAGAGGTCAGAATCATGCTGAGGAGAGAAAGCCTGGAAATTCATAATCTTGAGCTGAACTAATGGGAATTAAATAGACTCAGGTCAATTAGAATTATAGAGTAGGACTCTAGAAATCTAAAAACCCATCTAACTCTCAGACTATCCAATTCCTGCTTCATGGTGCTCCAACCTGTGCTTGAAGGCTTCTGGACTTAAAACACCCATTTCCTCAACTTGCCCATTGTACAGATGACTCTTAATTTTAGAAGATGTTTCCTTACATTGAATCAATATTTATCTCAATGTTTCTTCCATGTATGGTTTTGAGATATACACAATAAACCTAATTCTTTTATCCCATATAGTTCTGTGAATTTTAGAACCTCATTATTGAGATCTTGATTCCTCTTTTCCCTGGATCTAAGCTTCTCAGATTTTTCTACTTTTCCTCATATGATATGCTTCAAATCTCTTCAAAACAACTTTCTTGGATTTTTTCCTCTAAAAATTTTTCTCTTTGTCACACTATTCCTTCAGTGGGTTGATTAGAATGAATGTATGTACCTTTCATGTTTAGACATTGAAAAATCTATGATGGAGTCATGTTATCTATAGAAAGAAGAGTAGATACATTTTCTTTTGTGAGCTCTTTCCCTCAGTAGTCAACATATGTAATTTTTCTGTGCTTATTACTCCTAAATAAAATTTTTGTAGGAATCTGTTTACCGGAAAATTCCCTTCTTATTTCTTTCAAATTTTTATGAAATGAAAGTTATTGCCTCAGACCACATTTAAATTCTAACATCAATTGCTTGCCACATAAGTCAAGGACAAATAAAGGGACTCTGTACGTCATTCAAAAGCAAAATGAAACATCATCGTTCTATGTGAGTATAAGTGGAAGATGGCAGAAAATTAAAGTAGAATTAGTGAAAGGAAAAATGTCTTATTGGTTTATTTTTCTACAAAGAAATACAGATTGGGTAGAAATAGGGTTTGTCTGAAAGGACTTTGGGTATATACACACACAGAATGTACAAGAAGAGAATGTACAATTGTATTGATATGTTGTTAATTTTATGGTTATTTATTGAGTTTTATTTATCTATGCAGCAGAGGACAGTCCATAGGTTCCTTGGGAAAGGTTTGAATGACATAAACTATAGCAAAAACAGATGATCATCTGAACTGTGTTTAAACAGAACTGAACTGCTATTAGTGATATTATCACCAATGACTTATTTGGGAAGCATGGTAAAGGAACTTTCACCCTCATCAAATATATTTATTTTCAATGTATGTGACTGTTTACATAACAATGAAAACATCTGGATATAAAACAAATCTTTCAGTCCATGGTTTGTATATGCAATGCCAAATAACTAAAAATTAGAGAAGAAAACTGCGAGTGACTAAATTATTTAGAGATATGTAAGTTGTTAGATCTAAGTACTTATTTGAAGATCTATAAGGGCTTCTGGTCAAGATGGGAAAGGAGGTAAATGCTGTGCTTGCCTCCTCTTACAACCACATCAAATTACAACTAAACTACAGAACAGCTATTGTTGAGAGTCACTTGAAGTCTAGCCATACAGAAGTCCTATGACCAGGGACACACAGAAGAGGCCACACAAACTGGTAAGAGGGGCAAGGATACAAAACAGGCTGGTCCCACACTCATATGTGGCAGTTGAGAATTGGGAGTGGTATCTTGGCTGTGGAGGTCCCTTTGAAGGAACGAGGGGTCCCAACCCTATATCAGGACCCCTAGCCCAAGGTTTCAGTGCTAGGAAGAGAAGTGTCCACAACTTCTCGCTGTGAAAACTCATGGATATTGTGGATGAGACAGAGGGCAGCTGAATTCCCAGGTTCCTCTTAAAGAGCCCAGGCATAGACTTGATAATGGACTCATTTTCTCTGAGCTTCAGTGTTGGAGCAGCAGCCTGAAAGGCTCCAGGAACATATGGGGAGCAACTGAGTTTTCTGGTGTCAGAGTGAAGGCCAAAGGGGCAGTCTTCTCCCAGATGGAAGTGCTGGCCAAATATATTGTTTCTTTCTTGAGCCCTCCATACTCCCAGCATGCAGATGTAGGTGCCTGCTATATCTGAATCTTCATTAACCTGGCTAACATTGGCGGTTTTACCCTCATGATTCACTGAGACCTTACCCCACCCAACTTGTAGGCCCATCCAAGCCACTTCCAGTGGCTTTTCCATAGAAATGGCCTGCATTGGCTCATGCTGTATAGTCTCAAAAGTTCACAAATCCCAAATGAGCAGCATCTGGCTTTGCCATGCCCCATACCTCTTGCTGAGCAGCCCAAGCCCAGCACTAGAAGCACCTGGCTTTGGTTTATACCTTGGCATCTCAAGACACCTCCAAGCCCAGCATGTGTGGCAGCCTAGCAGATTTCTTGGTGACCCTTGCCAGGTGACCCAAGCAGGGCACAGGCTGCGGCTGAACAGGCAAAATGGAGGACATAAAAACGTGTCCCAAGTGAAAGAACAGAACAAAACTCCAGAAAAAGAACTAAAGAAAATGGATACAAGCAATTTACTATATGCAGAGTTTAAAACACTGATTATAAGGATGCTCAATGAACTTTGGGGAAAAGTAGATTAACTCAGTGAGAACTTTAACAAAGAGATAGAAACACAAAACTGGAGATCAAAACCAAGAAAGAACCAGTCAGAATTGAAGCATACAATAACTGAAATGAAAAAATACATTCAGGGGAATCAACAGTAGATCAGATAAAGCAGAGGATCAAATCTGAAATTTAGAAAATAAGGTAGCAGAAAACACTCAATCAGAACAGCGACAGGAAAAGAAATCCAAAATATTAGGATAGTTTAAGGGGCCTTTGGGACAGCATCAGGCATACCAATATTCACATCATAGGGGTACTAGAAGAGAAAAAGAAAGCAAGGAATTGAAAACCTATTTCAAGAAATAATGATAGAAAGTTTTCCTAACCTGGTGAAGGAAATAGACATACAAGTCCAGGAAGTGCAGAGAGTCCCAAACAAGATGGACCCGAAGAGGCTCACACCAAGACACATCATAATTGAAATGCCAAAGGTTAAAGACAAACAGAGAATCTTACAAGCAACAAGAAAAAGCAATTAGTTACCTACAAGGAAGCTACCATAAGAATGTCAGCTGATTTCTCAACAGAAACTTTTCAGGCTTGAAGAAATTGACAGAAAATATTCAAAATGATCAAAAGCAAAGACCAGCAAAACTATCATTTAGATAGCAGGACAGATAAAAAGCTTACCAGGCGAGAAAAAGTTAAAGGAGTTCATCACTACAAACCAGTATTACAAGAAATATTAGAGGAACTTCTTTAAGAAAGAAAAAAAAGATAAAATATAAGAATAATAAAATAGTGAAACTACATATATCTCAACAATTATTTTAAATGTAAATTGATTAAATGTTTTAACCAAAAGTCATAGGGTGGCTTAATGGATACAAAAGTAAGAAAATATGATGCTTACAAGGCACTCACTTCATATTGAGAGATACACACAGACTGAAAGTAAAGAGATGAAAAAAGTTACTTCATGAAAATGGAAATTAAAAAAAAGAGAGAGAGAGAGAGAGAGAGGAGACGCTGGGGCAGCAATACTTATAGCAGACAAAATAGACTTTAAAACAAAGTCTGTAAAAAGAGATTTAAAAAGGGGCCCATTAATCTCACTCATGGGTATTTATTTAAACAAATCTGAAACACTACTTCAAAGGAACATGTGAATCCATATGTTCACTGCAGCATTATTTACAGTAGCCAAGATATGGAGGCAACGTAGATATCTACCAATAGATAAATCAATAAAAAAGAGATGGTACATATATACTGTGGAATATTACCTAGCTATAAAATAGAATGAAATCTTGCCATCTGCAACTATATGAATAAATTTAGAAGGTATTGGGTTGAGTGGAATAAGTCAAACAAAGACAAATGCCATATGATTTTACTTAAATGTGGAATCTAAAGAACAAAACAAACAAACAAACAAAACAAAAACAGACTCATAGGTACAGAGAACATTTTCATGGTTGCCAGATGGGAGGAGGTTTGGGGGTGAAGAAAGGGAAGGAATTAATAACTGCAAATTGGTAGTTACAAAATAATCATGGGGATATATAAATTATAGCATAAGGAATAGAGTCAATAATATTGTAATAACTATGTATGGTTTCAGATGGGAACTAGATTTATCAGGATGATCACTTTGTAAGTTATATGAATATCTCATCACCACGTTGTACACCTGAAACTAATATAATATTGTATCCCAACTGTAATTTTTAAAAATTCATTTTAAAAAAGTTTGATCCATACTGACATCTCACTGGGACAAAATATAGACGTAATTCAGGTTACTTTGTCTAGTAAGACCCTATTGGTTTCTCATTGCTGACAAGTGCAAAGGCCAAATGGGCTAATATGTCATCCAGGTCACTTTGTTATTTGATCCCAGCCTATCATCTCTACCTCTGCTGCTGCTTGTCACTCAAAGAGTTCTACAACCTAACTACACAAACTATGCACCAATTTAAAAGTACTTATGCTTTTTCATGATTTCATATGTCTTCACTATGCGTTCTCCTTGATAAGTTTTTCTTCCAATTTCTCCATTTGATAAACTTTCTATACCCCATTTATCTTTTCTGATCTCTCTGTACTAAATTAGTTATTTCCTCCACCATGCTTCTATAGGGCACCTCCTGGGAGTTGCCGTCACACTTTGCATTGCCATTATTTGTCCACATGTCTCTTTTTCACTGGACTATGAGCAGATTAGAAGGCATGTCTTTTTAATCTTTGACTCATGTGCCTCAAATAGTGACTGACTCATAATTGGCACTCCATGACATTTAAATGAATTAATTCCAATTTAAACTCTTTTTATTCAAAGAGAGGATTTTTATCTGAATAATTTTGGATCCTTGTTCAACAATTCACTCAACTATACAGATGATAGCTTAAGAAATCTATCTCGATCCAATATTGATTTGATTACATAAATTTAAATGATAATGTGTTCAATCAACTTTAATTCATTGACTGTATATTTGCATTTTATATTTTTATGCAACTGCATGGAAGACACATTTTTGTAGTACTTTAATTACTATTCACAAAATACACTTCAGTATGTGTATAACCGTGATTCATGGCTTATAAGGATGTCTAAATTCTCTTTAGGAATTTTCCAATCTCTTCAGATGCATGATACTAAAAAAAAAAAAATACAGTGAATGTTAAATACCTATGAACCTTCACAAGAGCTTTGTTCATAGCATGAAAAACTATAAAGGGATTATATAATGCCCTATTCACTTTTTCAATTCTGGGCATTAAAGAATTCTCATTGTGTTTTTTGCTTTATATTTTATTATTTGGTAAAAAAAAAAAAAATTTCCCATTATATATATAGTGTGTAACAACATACATGTTATATATTTATATGTATATTTCATTTCATTTATAGTGAGTATATATATATATATATATACACACACACACACACAAACATATACATACATATGTAATATATATGTATATATACACACAATTGTGTTCATGGAAACATGAACAAAGAATACCCTAAGAGAAAATTACATATCTTCCCAACTTCACCCACAGCTTCTTAAAACATACCAATAGTTTTCATTTCTACACCAAAATTGTCAGTGTAAAATGAGCACTGAGAAATGAAAGATAATACAGGAATACTTTCACCAGGCTTAGAGTGTGAGTTAATGAAACTAGCTCTTGGGATAAGCATATTTATTGGGTTTGTTATGTATCAAATGTAACAAAAGTAGAGGATCTGAAGAACACCCTGTGTGGTTCTTTTCACACTCTTTGATCACAATTCCTCTTTAATTCAGATGCAGTAGAGCTTAAGTGGCTTCATTGATGTGTTAAGTGTGGAATGATTTTTGTATAAAATAAAAAAGCCTCCATTATGTGTCCAGAAAAGCCTGTGTGTGCTTATTTATTGAGACAGGAAGTTGGTTTCCCACACAGAACAACATCTGAGATGTTGAAGCATTGTGTCTGAAAGAAGAGTAAAGGAAACTTAATTTTCTACCTGGCAGAAATCAGTTTCTGGAGGAAAGACAGACAATGTGATTGGGCTTCCACTGATTAAGAGGACTTGATTGATTTTCAAAAAATGCACTGTGCCATGTAGAGGAGGTTGTCTGAAATACTTTTGTTAGGAAAATGTGCATTTTATAATAGGCTCCTGTGTTTTTTGTGCCTTCCTTAAAGCGGTACATCCCAGTGACTTGTCACATCCTCCAGAAGACAGATGGAGAAAAGGAGAAATGTTGTTTTAGAATTTTCTCTCCTAGATTTGTCTCCAGGTTGATTCTTTTGTTTGTTTTTTATTTATGTTGATTTCCATTTGCTTTTGTTTTTTGTGGGATTTTGTCTGTTTGTTTGTTTAATAATCACCATGGGTAATACTTATGACACCATCCAAGGCAAAGTTTAAAAAATCCATCCATTGTTTAAATATTTAAGCATGAATAAAGTTTCTATCTTCCAAAGTGGATCTTAGCGCAAGTGACTCTATTTTGGGCTTGTCTTTTTTTCTTAACATTGTAAATCTATGAAATAAACTCTATGCTGTGGTCACAGGATGAAGCAGCACAAGATTAGAATTTATCTCAGTCTCATACAACAAAGCCCAGTCTTTTTTCTCCACACCATGTTGGTTTATAAGGTAGCTACATTCTAGCTGTTCTCCCCATGGTTCATATAATCTCATTGTCTACCCTCATGGTAATTGTTATTGTCATCTTCCTCTTCAACCTCATTATGAATCAGTCTAAAGGCTTATGTTTCTTAGTTGGGAATCATTCTAAGAGAATATATTACATAGTTTTTCCACTCATTAGTTTTATAATCTAAAACAGAAAAACACTGAAGTGGACCTAATGAGAAGAATGTATGAAGAATAGAATGAGCCCAGGGAGTTTTTCCCGTTAGTAACATTTACCTTATTAATATTATAAGTGAAATTTCAGGGTGAAAAACTCAGTATAAGATAGTTATAGCATTTTCATATCCAAGAAAATGATCATTTGGCTGTATGAACTGTGTGGAGGAGACAGGATTAGGAGAGCTACTTGACCAAGGCTTGGTGAGGGAAGTAAAAAGGGTAGATGTTCCAGACACAATCAAACTTCACAGTTGATTATTTTATTCTTCATTGTGTAGTTGTATCTTTTTCTGCTCATTCTTCTTTACTTTTTTCAAACCTAATGCTAATAATACAATTTCTACTTTTTTTCTTATCATGTGTGGGTGAATTTTCCCCTTAAATTTTATGTCACAATATCATTTTGATCATTATAAGACTATAAAAGAATTTCAGAGTCAAAACATCCTAGGGGTTAAGTATTAGTGCATGACAAGGGAGGTCCTAGACTAATAGTGACAACTGTTAACTTTCTTCCCCTTGGCCTTCAGAATGAATTTTCACCCCTGACTCTTTTATTAGACTATTTTATTTCAGTATATGTCACAGTAGCTTGCCATTGCTGTTATCCTCGATATTTAATGCTCCTCTTCATGCACGTCTCACATTCCTTTCATGCATTCTCATTGAACCTCATCTCTCACCCCCTCCATCTATTTGTGTATGTGACTGTTGTCATGAACAACAATAGGCCCTGACCAAATTATGTGATTTTAATTTAGCATGTCAGATACCATTTTGTTTTATTTTGTTTTGTTTTTCCTGAAGAGAATTAGTTGTTGCCTTAAAGCTAATTCTCTTACCTCAATATGGTATAGTTTCTGGTAACCAAGGATTAAAAAATATATATATCTCTTCGCCCCGTATTTATAGTCGAAAAAACAGATACTGGGCCTTTGTTACTAAAATCAGTAACCAGGTGGAAAGATGGGAAATTCAGAAATCGATGAGCTGTAACTGATATTGTAACTGACTTCTTTCAACTCAAAAACACCATTTGCTTAATCTCTCGGACCTTCAAGTTCTTCATTATAAAATTGTCTTTTTCCTTTCTTCCCTTCTTCTCTTCCTTCCTTCCCTTTTCCTTCCACCCTTTCTACTTTCTTTCCTTTAACTCATATTTACTGAATATCTCCATTTCAAGGAGAGTACAAAAAACAAATGGAGTATTAAAATAACAATACAATGCTATTGTAATTAAATGACCAAATAAAAAGGAATAAACTCCCTATGTATTTGTAAAGCACTGTATAAAACTATGATATTATTGTTATGGGTGAATGACATTCCTGGGTAGACTGGATAATACAGAGGTTAAGAACTTGGGCTTTGACATTAGAAAAACATGAGTTTCAATCTTACTAGCTGTGCGACCATGGGCATAGTAAAGTTTCTAAGTCAAAATTTTCTCACCTATAAAATTCAACATGTTAATAAAAGTATGAAATTCAAAGAGCTGTTATGAAGAGTCAGTGAGTGAGATTAGACATGTAAAATGTTAAGCACAAATACCAGCATATAATAAATGCTAACAAAGTTAGCTGTTATTATTATCGTTAAGGAGACAGAGTAACTAGCACTCTTATCATCTATGTTGTTTAAAATAACCATAATAATCTCAAAGGATTATTTAAGAAGTCATTGAGAGCTGAAGGACTTAGGACTTTTCCCGTGGGGTGTCAAATATCTATTAAAGAAAGGAATTCATGAAGGTAAAGGCATGACTATTTCCAGGGTAGAGGAACAGTGGTTTAAGGGTTAAGGTTTATGTTTGTAAACCATCTCGCTTGTTGATTACCTACTTCTTTCTATCACTTTGAGCATCCTTTTTTCTCAGTTGTTTATTGAGCTTGTCTTACATTGCTCTCTTTTTGTTTATGGTCCCTGGCCAGAGCTTTCTCTGGGGGAAATTAGCTGGTGTCTTAAAAGTCTCACCTTTCTTCCTAGATCTGTCAAAATACTATTCATCCTTCAAGGCCTGGTTCAAATATCATCTCCTTCATCAGACCTTTCTGGGTTGTTCTAAAATGTTATTCTAGATGTTTGCTCTGTGTTCCCATTGTACACTTAGCAATCAATACAGCATGATTGTGTTTGAGATAGTGAGTGTATATCTTTCTATACATCAATGTCTTGTATTATTAGACCATAAGCTGTTTGAAGGATTTATATTGTATTCATCTTTGCACCCCATATCAAAATGTATTATGCTTACTACAGCATAGAGCTAGCAAAATGAAACTGGAATTATTTATATTAAATTGAATTCAGTCTTACAAAATAAGAGGCAATGGGACTGTTTTCCTAAGAGTCTTTTTAAGATCTTGCTGGAGTCGATTTGGGAGCACACCATCAAGGAAAGGGCCCTGGGACTCTGCATTCCAGCTCAAATTTCTATCTCTACCACAAGCTGCCTCTGAATCTCAGAGGCCCTCTATTACTGACTAGGTGACCCTGAGTCCTCAAAGATGGAATTAAAGATAACTCATGTGCAATATTTAAATTTGTGTCTTGATTACATGGACTCTAGAGATCATGAGGTAACAAGAATGCTCCATTTATCTTTCTTTTGCTGAGAGCATAGTGTACATGTCTAGTACATTTAGAGGGCTAGAGTTAAAATAATTAAAATGTGTGAAACTTACATTTAGCTAAATGTTGTTAAGCAATTTCTTGGCTAAAAATATAAAATAAATCTTTCTTTTCTTCTTTTCTTTTTAAAAATTTATATAAGTTGATCATTAAAAAATCTTTGCAGTTCAAGATTTTTTTTTTCTTTTTCCTCTCTGTCTGGGGGCCTTATCTGATTTTAATCAGGACCGGCCTGGTATGATTTGAAACAGCTGAGGCTGAGATGCCCTTTTAAAAAAGATATCTTAAATTGAAATTATTGGAACCACCTACTTATACTACCCACCTTGTTCAAGGCAGTACGTGCTGTCAAGTGTAAATATTGTGGGTTATAAATTTAACCCTAAAACATTTCAGTACACTGCTGTTTTCTCAGTAATTTTAAAGTCCTGGTAACCATACTACAACCAGCTCTTGATTATCCATTAAAAAGGAAATGAATAGTGGCACAGATAATCCAAAACAGAAAAAATAATCAAAATATTTCTTATATTTTACTTTGGAATGCTTTGTATGGCTTTTGGGGATCCAGATTTTCCTTCCCAGTGATGTTCAGCTCAGGAAAAAGTTAAAATGAGTTTGCATTCTCTAAGCTCACATTAAATAGTTGCAGGGGGTAATGTGGCCCAGCCACATGCTGGGTAGCAGGGAGAAGAAAGCCTGAAATCTGATGGGAAAGAATTTTACTGATAATCTAGAAATGAAAAATTTCATATGATTAATTAAATACTAACTAGAATATAATTCAGTCTGGTAAATTAGTGTGGACAATTTTTCACCCCATGTTTTTTAAAAATCTGGTTATCCTTTTCAAAGACATTATACGTGGTAAAAACAAATGACCTCAACATTATAATCTGTGGTCCGTTGGTACTGGTGCTGTGTGGAGGACTCGGGACTTATTGCTAAGGCCCTGGGTAGTCAGTCTTCAGCTAATATACTCTAGCTCCATCCTACAATCTTCTTCAATTACACATGTGTAAGTTTATAAAGTGCCAGACTGTGTACCAAGTATTGTCTCATCTAGAGCAGTTATCATTGTGGGTCCTGTTTTAAAGATGAGAAAACTGAGAGTCAGAAAAATGTATTACTAATTTAAGGTAACAAAGGCAGTCACTTGAAAGAAGTAAAATTCGAGACCTCCCAGTTTTGCAATTAGGATGGTGAAAAAACAGAAAAAAACTTCAAAAATTGGGTTAGTGAATAAATAAATGCAAGTTAGTGGGCAATTATGATGTAATATATGTGATATTTCTATAGGACCAAGTGCACAGTGCCATTGAAATGGGCCATAAAGATCAGAGAGCTTCTGAAATGGACAGGAAGAGATTCCCAGTGGTGGGAATACCTTTGGCAGGTACACACACTTTAGGAAACGTCAGTCATGTTCAGAGAACTGCAAGTTGATCTGAAAAAAGAATCTGCTCAAGGTGAAGAAATATAAACAAAACTGAAAATAGCAACAAAAAGAAATGTCTAAGTAGCAAATAGTCTTGCCGTAAAAATCAGTGTGGAGGGTAGGAATGGGAGAAAAAAGAGAGAAAAGTGGGGAAGGCTATTTTTGAAACTGCTCATGTTTTCTCCTGTTTAGAAATTGTACATGCTCACTTTGTTATCTAGTGAAGGACAATGTGTACACCTTTCAATAACTTTTAAGTGCCGGGAGGAGATTAGGGAAATAAGTAAAGATAAAGAATTGGTATGTCAAGGTCACCCAACTGGACAAGTGGAACCCCACACTCAGGTCTCTTGATTCCTACCCTAGTGATCCTCTACTAGCTAGGCTGGCTTTAAAGCACTGCCTTGGCATGTAATCTTCGGAGTGTCTTTGCAGAAGAAAGTAAGGGCTCGCAGATGCTTACAAAATATAACTCAAGGCTGAAAGATTTATAGAGTTTCAATTAGTTCTGGAAATTTCCACAGTCATCTTTGCTAACTCATGTTTCTTTTCCCAGGTAGACCATTTATCTGGCCTTGATTCCTCCTTTGGCATCTCCCCATCACATCACCATAACTTATTCTGTCAAGTTTGATTTTACCCCCTGTCTAAAAATGCAGGAGCTTTACCTCTATATAGCATGACTATCTCCTGGGTTTCTTTCTCTTTATACTCTGGTGCTTAGGTGTCTGTGGGCCCCATTCTTTGGTCTATAAACAATTTTACATTACTGGTGACATGACCTATATGAAAGTGGCCCCAGAATTCTAGGTTTTCAACACATAGTTCTTCTGCCCTCTTTCTCTAGTGGATGCTTTGGTGCACCACCTCTTTCAGGACCAAGGCACTCTAGCTGCCAACAGTATTGCCTGCTAACCTCCCACAGCTGAGTCTTCCCTGCAAATTGCTCTCTGTCAATGGAAATGTCCTTGTCCAAGGTCATGCTCTTTCCCCAAAGGTAGCTCATGTATACTGATAGTTCAGACCCTCTGACACACTGTGAAAGGCTATAAGAGCTCCAGAACTCTCCCGCAGGATCAGCTATGCCCTCTCTTGCAAATGCACTGCTGTCCAGTTTTTCCCTTTGCCCAGCCCTGCTTCCCTTACTCTGTCAAGAGTATCATTCCTGAGAGCAATCCTAAATAACTCCTTGCATGCAAATCTCTGCTTCAGAATCAATTTCCCAGAGAACCTGATATAAGACATTCTCATCACCCTATACTTATTGTGACTTTTATGTTTTTAGTGAAATCATTTGCCCTATAATGAAAGAAAAATTAGCAAACTTTAAAGGGTCAAAGATCAAATTTTGGTAGATTATGTACAATAGCACTCATTGAGTCATATCCTTATCCCTGTCCAGCCATTTTCTTACTTTTTGACCTCAAGTAAAAAGTTTATTGGTACTGGCTTCCTTTTGTTCTAATGGAAAATACCTATATTATAAGATGAGAAAGAAAAATGAAAAGATGGCTAAGCAATTCCTAGAAGACCGTTAAGTGCTGTGGGAACACTTATACTCTGCTGTGAAAGCTCCAAAATCTAGATCCCCATTAGACTGAGATTCTACAGAACCCGCTTCCTTGAAGGTAGTTTGAAATACTCTTTGCTTCATTTCCTGTGGATTATGCAACCACAGAATTCCTCTGGGGACTTGGCCACACCCAAATCTTAGCCTAAATCATTGAGTTTGACATGGATTCACAGGAATTTGGCAAGGAGTTCACCCAATTTTTCTATCAAATGAGATCCAAATGTTGTGTAGGTTGGGTGAGATTTCAGTCAGAAGAGAAGGAAACTCAGGCTGATTAACTGCTAAATTGTGATATTTGAAACTTAGATGAGTTGGGCTTAGCTTTAAGACTGGGAAGACAATTTTGAGCCATAGTATATAATATAAGCCCTGGTCCAACTCAAAATATTTTTTTCACTTCGTTTAGTTCTTGTTTTGGATCTGCATCTGCCCCTGCTAATGTACACAGTTCACTTTGCTTATTCCAAATACCAAGGCCAGTTCAGGTTCCTATGTGGTCAAAATGTAGTGGGGAAGAAAGTTCTTTAATTCCTTCTGGAACAGAGCAAACCTTGACAAAGGATGAAGGAGGAAATGTTTAATAAGGATTTGGGGACTCTGTTCCTGTGAAGAGTCCAGCAAGCCATTGTTGGCTTTTTGAGCTGTTACCTTGGTTAAATTTTTTCTCTTTTCTCTGGGTATTCAGACATTTTTACTTCATGAAATAGTGGTGATGGCCAGCCTATGCAACACTGGTTTGGGTAAAATTGTAAATTAAAGAAAGTTAGGTTTTGCTGCTCTCATCAAATTTTGTATCACAACTTCTCCTTAAATGTTTATTTTACTATCTCCCCACAAAAAACCTCCACTACAGTCTCCACTGTCTTAAGGCCTAATCTTTATTCTTCTAGAATCCCCTACTACCCTAGCACACAACCATTGGGCTAGCATTTTCCAAGCAGTGTCACATCTTCCACCCCACCCCACATACTTGTGTTCACCTGATCCCCATCCATACTCCTCCACCTTCTACCACCATTAGGATTCAGCTTTCATAGATCCCACCTCCTAAAGCCCTAGCTGCTTAGACAAACCAGTATGTTATAAAATATATTTTTATGGGAAAACCTACTAAAACGGTTGTCAAAATATGCTCAAGTCTTGACTTTGTCACTTACATGACCAGGAATATCAGGTAAGCTTCAGTTTCTTCATTTCTAAAATTGTGATTAAAAAAAAAAACTAACTAACTCATGGGCTTTCAGATTAAAGTTTAACTTTCATCAAAAAACATCTCTGTCTTCCAAATTAAGACTGAGTGCCCCTCCCCTTTGCTGCCATGTCACAATGAATTCACTATCATGAAGCCTATAACTTTGTGCACAAATTGCATCTCACCTTTCTAATTCTCACTAGCCTGAGACTCCTGACGGCAAGGACTATAGTTGACTACGGTTGAAGCCCAGTGGCTAACACAATATCTAGCATGTAGCTGTTACTCAAAATATGTGTCTTGAATGAATGGTCCACCTCTGAGACCATTTATAAATAGTAGAGATCATTATTCTCAGAGATCATATTTATTATATTGAAAGTATCCTTTTTAGTTCATGTCTTTCCTGGAGAAGAAACACAATGGAAATGTCAGGTGGAGGAAGATGTTCTGAAAAGGGCAGAGTTCATTGTGTTTCTAAAATAACTCCAGGTAGGTGACCTCTTGATCTCCCCAGACATCCAGCTGGCCCTGGAATCCATACACCTGAAGAGGGATATCTGAGACTCTTAACATTTCCTGCTTCACTTTGGACCCCAATTTAGCTCAGTTTTCACCTTGAAGCTGAGATCAAATGTTTCCCAAATGTGGATAGAAGAGAAGAGGTAGCTCATTTACTCCCTTGATTTACTTCCCTCACCTCATCTCCTCTCTTCTCACATTTTTTTTAAAATAGAAACTTAAACTAGATTCCTAGAGAAAAGCCCTGTCCTCAAGCCAATAGCCTACACAGACGTGTGCTCTAACACTGCTCTAAGCAGCTCAAAAGGGAGACAGAGAGTGCCTTATGGGGCGCTTGAACTCTGATGTGATGAGAAGAGGAGTGTAATACAGGACATATGTGATGCTCCATGTTCACAGCAAAGTGATGTTGTACAGAAAGCCTGCCACTGCTAAATGAGACTGGTAAGAAGACAGGAAAAGGCAGTTAGTGGTTCTGCTTTCCGGACACCTTGCAGTTCTTGATAGTTTTCTGCCTAAAGGCAGACAAAGAAGTCTACCCTTTTTTATGAGAGTGCATCAACCCTATCTCCTATGGGGAAAGAGGAGAGAGAAATAGAGTATCTATTTCTTGAATGTCTTCTGTTTGCTAAATTGAACTAGGCTGAGGTGAGCCTTTCATATATTAGTTCATTTAATCTTCACAATAATCATAGAAGTACACATTATGCTACCATTTCCCAGATGAGAAATCCTAGGCTCAATAAGGTGAAATGACTCTTCAAGGTCACTCATAGGTAAAATCTCAATGTGCCATTTAAACCTAGGCCTGTCTGCTGAGAGACTCTGACTCTGACTCTCCTGTTACATCATTCTGGAAAGCTGGTCTGTTCTATGTGCTGAATAAGTGATTAATCAAGGATAACATAAGAGATGCTAGCAAGTTTAAAATAATTTCTCTTACTACTCTGTTATCTTCCTCATGATTTTGCCTAGATCTAGCCTTGAATGCAGGCCTACATTGCCAGTTCAACAGAGCATTTCTTTTTTATTGTTTTAATCTAATCTAGACTTCTGTCTTCTTTTTTCTAGAACCCCAACCTCCAACCAATGTCACTCCTAGTGCTTACCCTTGATCTTTTTGACACTGGCTATTGCCATGCGAGGATTATTTTGTTGTTGTTGTTGTTGTTCATTAGTTTGTTTTGTTTTGTTTTCCTAATTTGAAGAAAGGATGTGAAGCAATTTCTCTATCACCACAGAACACTTCACAGTTCTAAAGAACCTTATTTGGTTTTCAGATGTGACTGGAGTATTTTGCATCCAGATGCTTAGACTCATCATCTGCTCAAACACTACTCAGAAAGACCCGCCCATGCATTCTCCTACCCACCCACTGCATTCCAGCCTGCTCTGCCTGCAGCCATTATTGTTAAGCACTTAGTACTTATGCTACATTGTTTGAAGCTTTGCTTCATAAAATTATAATAGCATTTGATTGTACCTACTATCTAGCCTAAATACAGCACAAATTGGCTTTGTCTTATAGCAAATGGTTCAAAGCACAGGCCTCTTTTTTTGTGTAGTACCTGTTTTGTTTTTGTTTCCTACTAAGAGGAAAAAGCACAAGGGAGATGAAGTATACATGGGGAGATAGAAAATGAGCAACCCTTTTCATTGAAACTTTTCCATCTCAAGGGTTTGTTGGGATCTCAGACTCTTGAACACTACTACTAATTATTTTTTCTGAGATACTATACTATTAGATCCAAAATTCCTGTGGGAGCTTTCGTGGGGGCTATATTTCACTCATAAAAATATTTTGTGAATAATCTGAATGTTTTAGATTATATGCTAATCTAACACATTTAAAAACATATATTTTTAAATAGAATAGATTTAGTTAAGCAATAAACTAATATAGTTGATATAACTATAGTTCTCCAGGGAGAAGAACTGCCACCCACCCTCTGGTCCTTAATTCTATTCAAATACAACAAGAATAGACCAATTAGCAATTAATACTTTTTAACACTTATTAGCACCGACTAGTCTCAGTGTAAGCAAATTTTGAAATAAAAAGAAAAGGATAATGGGTCATAGACCATGTTTTATGGAGCTTATAACCAAGTTGAAGAGAAAGATAGTAACACATTAAAAAGAAATAACCTATACCAGACAGTAGGTGAAAAGACACATATATGCAGTGTAGATAATAAATGGGTGCTACAGAAGTTGTGAAAAAGTATCCCTGATTTCCTAGTTACCAAAACTAAATTATGAAAAAAATCTTTAAATTTTACAGCTACTTCACTTCCATATAGACTCCTTCAAAATCCCTCTTACAGCCTCCTCTTTTTATATCTAATGTCAGCACCTTACTTTAGTCTTTATCAATTCATGTTTACATTTTTAAAACTCCTCACTTGATTCCTTACTGGCCTCTGCACACTCCAATTCATGTGGAGTCCAAATTAAGCTTCAGAAAACACTACTTTGATCCTTTCCTTCCCTATTCAAAAACTCTCCTGGATGCTAATTTCAAATTGAAATTAAGTCAAAACTTGATGATCTGCATGAAGATGAAGCCAGGTTCGAAATTATCTGGGCTTAGTCCTAGAATAGTAACAATGGAAAAATTGGGAGGGAGAGAGGGGAAGAGAGATTGAGAGAGAGAGAGAGAGAGAGAGAGAGAGAGAGAGAGAGAGAGAGAGAGAGAAGACTTAATATTTGGAACATATGGGATGAGAGAAGGTAGCATTACTAAGAAATATGGGCTTAAATCTAGAAGACTGAATGATGCACAAATGACAAAAATAAAGACGAGGACATTTGTAGAAAGAGATAATGAAGTAAGGAGATTTAGTGTTTTGGTTATATCATCCATCATTTAACATGCATTTAGTAGGACATATGAGGTGTTCAATAGTGTTTGTTGAACAAATGAAAAAAAGAATGAATGGACATCTTAATTTTATTAAGGCCATTGTTTTATTTTATCTCTACAACAACTCTATTTGGTGGTTTTTATTATTTTTGCCATGTCATGATATGTAAACCAAAGCTCAGAGCGATTGTTTCGTTCTCCAAAGATCTCACAGAGAATGAATGGCAATTCTTGAATGGGAAGCTAGATAAGTCTGATGTTGAAGTCTTTCTGTCATGTTGCCCTCTGGAGAGTCCAGCAAATAAATTTAAGCTGGGAAGATAGGTCATGACTAGAGGTATAGCTGTAGGATACATTTGCAAAACATGACTGCTGAAAATTAATTAATGCTCTTAACCACCATGCTAGGATAAATTTTGTTGTATAAATTATCCATAAATATTAGTTACTTTCCTCTCAAGAACAAGCTAACTATATTAATTTTTTAGGTAGACAGATTAAAAGTATTTAGAATAAGGGTTAACAAACAACATATCATAGGCCATATATGACCCATTGTCTGTCTTTTGAATGGCCCACAAGAATTATTTTCACATTTTCAAATAGTTGAAAAAAATTTTTAATAATATTTTGAAACACTATAAAATTATATAAAATTCAAAATTTAATTCTACACATAACATTTTATTGAAACACAAACATCTCCAGTTACATATTGTCTATGCCAATTTTTTACTACAAGAGCAAAATTGGATTGTGAGAGAGACCAAATGGCCTGAAAGCCTAAAATATTTACTATCTGGCATATTATAGGAAGTTTGCTGACCCTGATTTAACTAAAAACTTTCACTGGCAAATGGAAGAGAAGTGGACTTAAGGACTTGAATTTCTCAGGAATATTGTTGTCCTTCATCCCTCCCAAAGCCCCCTCTCACCCCTCTCTCATATTCTCTGTGGACTGCACACGCACCTGCACTTCTTGAAGGGTTGGTAGTGAGGAAGAAAAAAATCTCTGACACAGCACTTTGTTGAATTTCTTGGGTGGAGAAAGAAAGCAGAAAGCAACTTTCTGGGAAGGGTGAAGATAAAGCTTTCTTTTCAGTTCTGAATTACAGCCAGATGAATTCATCCCTTTTGTCTATAGAATTATAACCTTTAATAAGCATAAGAAGTACAGGAACTCAGCAGTCAGGGGAGGAGAAGCAATGCCAAGTCACATCATAAGTGTCTTCTCCCTGGGGCTAGTCTGTGATCAACAAAGTGGACTGCTCAGGTTCTTTCCAAATGCCTACCTGCTTTTCACTGGGAAATGGCAAAACCTCCAGGGCTTTTCCACAGGGCCAGGAGCCAGTTCTCTTGGGTCCTATGCTGAGCTTTGTCGGTAGACCTCCAGTATGACAGCAACAAGCTGATTTTTTTTCTGCCTTATTTAGTATAATTAAATAGAATTAAAATATTTACTGGATTCTTCAATGCATTCACACTTCTAGCCTATGTAATAACAATTGAGGGCTAACAGCAGGGAACTGTCTGCCCTAAAATTATGGTTAAATATATATGTTTACTATTTTAGCCATTTTTAAGTTAATAGTTCAGTGATAGTCAGTACATTCACATTGTTGTGTAACAATCATTCCGTCCATCTCCAGAACTTTTTTCATCTTCCCCAGCTAAAACTCTATATCCACTAAACAATAACTCCCCATTTTCCCCTCCCCGAGGGCTTGGCAAGCAGCTATTTCTGCCTATGAATTTGACTTCTCTAGGTATTTTATATATGTGGAATGATACAATATTGGTCCTTTCATGTTTGGTTTATTTTACTTAAATAATATCTTCAACACTCATCCATGTTGTAGCATGTGTCAGAATTTTCTTCCTTTTTAAAACTGAATAATATTTGATTTTATGTCATTTTGTTTATTCATGTCTTGAAGGTAGAAGCTAGTTGTTTCTGTCTTTTGGCAATTGTGAATAATGCTGCTATGAACATGGGCATACAAATATCTATTCAAGACTCTGCTTTCACTTCATTTGGATATATACCCCAAAGTTTAATTTTTGGAGGAACAGCCAAACTGTGTTTCATAGTGGCTGCACAAATTTGTACCCCTTCAGCAGTACATAATGATTTTGATTCCTCCACATCCTTGCCCATACTTGATATTTTCTTGAGGGTTTTTGTTTGTTTGTTTGTTTTTGTTTTTGTTTTTGTTTTTTTGATGTTGTTGTTTTGTTTTGTTTTGTTTTGTTTTTAGTAACAATTCGAATGAGTGTGAAGTGGTATCCCTTTGTGGTTTTGATTTGCATTCCCCTAATGATTAGTGATGTTGGGCATCGTTTCTTATGCTTATTAGCAAATTGTATACCTTCTTTGGAGAAATGGCTATTCAATTCCTTTGCCATTTTATTTAAAAACATTTTTGTTGTTATTGTAGGAGTTCTTTATATATCGTAGATATATATATAAAAATATATATATATTAGATATATATATGATTATTCAATTATTTTTTTCCTATTCCATAGGTTGCCTTTTCATTTTGTTGATAGTGTCCTTTGGTACATAATTTTAAAAATATGTAATCCAATTTATCTGTTTTTGTTGTCATTGTTTGTGCTTTTGGTGTTATAGCCACCAAATCATTGCCAAATCTAATGTAAAAATTTTCTGCTATGTTTTTTTTCTAAGAGTTTTATAGTTTTAACTTATACATTAAGTCTTTGTCCCATTTCAGATTAATTTTTATATATGGTGTAAGAGTCCAGCTTCAGACTTTTGCATGTAGATATTCATTCTTCCCAAAACCATTTGTTGAAAAGACTATACTTTCCCGTTGAATGGTTGGGGCACCCTAATTAAAAATCCTTGATGATATATGTGAGAGTTTATTTCTGAGTCAGCTTATGTTTTGATATTAGCAACATGCATTTAAAATCAAGACCCAAGTTGCATGAACTTTGCATAGACTATCTAATTAAAGAGTCAATGCATTCATGTTATTAGAACATTAGTGATAGCTGATCTTGTGCTAGAGCTTCAAATGCATAAATTGGTATCGCCACTAGTTTGTGAATTTCTAGAGAGTAAAAATACTCTTATAATTCAAATTTAAACTTAATGTATATGTACTGCTTGTTGATTAAGTGTCACTATCATGGTAGCACTAACAATGCAGAAACTTTTATCCAAGAGCTTACAAATTAGTGGAGAAACAAACATGCAACTAGAATGGAGAGAAAGCCTTCTCAGAAGTGGTGACACTTGTGCACTTGTGCTGAGTTTTGAAGGATGATTCAGAGTTTGCCCAACAACAACAAAAAATGCAGAGGTCATGGAGACATTGAAAACAGAGGAACCACAAATGCAGAAAGTTAGAAAGAGGCAACATTACGGTCGTTAGAGGACTATCACGGAATGTATGTTACAAGGCCAAAAAGAGAGGCTGACGATCCTAGAAGGATAGGCAGGAGAAAAATCCTAGAATTTAAACTTTTATTATAAGTGTGATTGGAAGGATTTTCATGTATCTTTCTTACACTAGTCCACAGTACTTATAATTGTTATTGAATTTATTTTAGTCTAGTAAAACAATGATTTATGTTTCAAACTTTTTCTTCTCAAACATTACTTCTCTCTTTCCTTCTTTTTCTTCTCTTTATCTCTATCTAATATGATTTTGGTGGCTTTCCTATTTTTTCCTAGAGACATAGCTCAGGTACAGAAGAACATAAACAGAGGGGCTTAAATTTAGAAAAGAAAAAAGGAAAAAAGTAAATTCACACAAAAAACTTTGAGGCTACTATCTAAGTTTGGCTCTGTTGAACTTCCAAATATGTTTTAAATTAGGTCATCTCAACTAAAACTACAATTTTAAAACATTCAAAGCAACATTATTGGAACTGGAAAAAAGCAGATTTGATTTCTTCTAAAGGGTTTTTAAAAGTGGAGTTAAAAGTAGAGCTCTCAAATGTAAAAAATACATGAAAAGAAGGCCCATAAGCAAATTGTCCTTATGATAAATAGCACTAAAATTTCCAAACTATCAAAACTTGTAATCCCTTAGTAACATCTCCCGTATAGGAACAATGCCTATTCAGCAATCTCATTTATCTGAGCAGGGTCAATCAGATGGAAGCGAACAGAAGAAGCATTTGAAACTGTGAAAACAGATGTGCAGAGTCCATAAGCTCAAATAGATTTAGTTCTTCTTTTACACACAATACAAGCAAACTTGGTTGCCTATTATCCTAAGAGGAGAAATATGAGCAATAAGTTACAAGGGCAGCAAAAGAAAGGTGGCTAGAAACAGGCACAAAAATACATCTGAGAGAAAAAATCTATATAGTTGCTTTGATAAGGACAAGGCAGAAAAAATATGAAAGGCCTACAAACTGAAAAGAAAACCCACTAACAACATACAATTTTTATTATTATTAATTAATTAATTTATTTAAAATTATTTTCAAGAAAATGATGTGTAGCCAGGAGCAATATATGTACATTTATATCTGCTTAAATTGGGGTGTAAGATACGCCCATGAATCAAAAATACTATAGTCTATTTAGTATTTTTTTCTTTTTAAATTAAATTTTATTCAGAGAGTAGCTCAGTGATCCACTTGGAATCATATAAAACTCATGGTAAAATTATAACACTAAAGGTTTGTATTTTTCTTCCCTAAATCATCTTATATCTATAGCAGCAGATCAGCATAATTAAATAATCTAGCTTTTTTTTTTTATCAGCCCTATGTATTGAATCTGCTAATCTTTCTGCATTTTTTAATTTTTTTTTTTAAATTCCCGTCCCCCCGCTCCCCAGCTCTTCGACTTGGCAACCACCAGCTTGTTCTCTATATCTATAATTCTATTCCTGTTTTGTTTTGTTTTTCTAATTTGTTTTATTTTATTTTTTTTTCACATTCCACATATAAGAGAAATCATATGGTATTTGACTTTCTCTGATTTACTTTGCTTAGCATAATACCTCCCTACTGCTGTACACCCAGGACTCTGACCCTGGGCCACTTTTAGGGCACTAGAGCAGGCTCAGTGGCAGGGTCTGGGGCCACCCAGGGAGCCTCTACATCCATCCATGTTGTCTTAAATGGTAACATTTCATTCTTTTTTATTGCTGAATAATATTCTCTCATGTACATACATCACATCTTTATCCATTTATCCATTGTTAGATATCTAGGTTGCTTCCATATGTTGGCTATTACTAGTAATGCTGCAATGAACATAGGGGTGTATGTATATTTTCAAATTACTGTATTTGTTTTTCAGATAAATCCCAGAATTGGAATTGCTGGCTCATATGGCAGCTCTATTTTTAATTTTTTGAGGAATCTCCATACTGTTTTTCTTAGTGGCTGCACTAATTTACAATTCTACCAACAATGTATGAGTGTTCCTTTTTTCTCCACGTCCTTGCCAGCACTTTTTATTTGTTGATTTATTGATGATAGCCATTCTGACAGGTGTGAGGCGATACCTAATTGTGGTTTTGATTTGCATTGCCCTGATGATTAGTAATGTTGAGCATCTTTCCATATGTCTATTGGCCATCCATACATTCTCTTTGGAGAAATGTCTACTTAAGTCCTCTGCCCGTTTTAATCAGAATGTTTGTTTTTGTTTGTTTGTTTGTTTTTTATGTTAAGTTATATGTGTTCCTTATATATTTTGGATGTTAACCCCTTATTGGATGTATCATCGGTAAATATCTTCTCCCATTCAGTAGGCTGTCTTTTTGTTTTGTCTATGTTTTCTTTCGTTTCGCAAAAACTTTCTGTTGGATATAGTCACATTTGTTATTTTTTTCTTTTGTTGCCCTTGCCAGAGGAGATATACCCAAAAAGATATTGCTAAGAGTGATGTCAAAGAGTTTACTGCTTATGTTTTCTTCTAGCAGTTTATAGTTTCAGGTCTTCCATGTAAGTGTTTAATACATTTTGAAGTTACTTTTGTAAATGGTGTAAGAAAGTGGTCTAATTTCATTTTTTGCATGTATTTGTCCATTTTATCCAACACCACCTGTTGAAGAAACTGTCTTTACCCCATTGTATATCTTTACCTCCTTTTTATAGAGTGATTGACTGTATAAACAAAGATTAATTTCTGGACTCTCTATTCCATTTCATTGATCTGTAGATCTGTTTCTATGCCAGTAGTATACTGTTTTGATTATTGTAGCTTTGTAGTATAATTTTATATCAAGGAGCATGCTACTTCTCACTTTTTTCTTTTTAAAAATTTCTTTAGTGATTTAGGGTCTTTTGTGGTTTTGTATAAATATCAGGATTAGCTGTTTTAATTCTGAGAAGAATGTCACTGGTATTTTTAATAGGAATTTCAGTAAGGACATTTTAACATTATGAATTCTTCCAATCCATGAGCAAGGTATATCTTTCCATTTATTTTGTATCTTCAATTACTTTCTTCAGCGTCTTATAGTTTTCATAGTACAGGTCTTATATCTCTTTGGTTAAATTTATTTCATCGTGGGTATCTTATTATTTTTGATGCAGTTGTAAATGGAATTGTTCTCTTAATTTTTCCTTCTCATTGTTCATCATTGGTATATAGAAATGCAACAGATTTCTGTATATTGATTCTATGTCCTGCAATTTTACTAAATTCATTTATTAGTTCTAATAGGGGTTTTTTGTTTGTTTTTGGTGGAGTCTTTAGGAGTTTCTACAGATAATATACTGTCACTACAAATAATGAGGATTTTTGCTTTTTCCATGTGGATTAGATGCCTTTTATTTCTTTTTCTTGTCTGGTTGTTGTGGCTAGCACTTCCAATACTATGTTGCATAGAAGTGGTGATAGTGGGCATCTTTTTCTTGTTCCTGATCTCAGAAGAAAAGCTTTTAGCTTTTCACTATTGAGTATGATATTACTGTGGGTTTGTCATATATAGCGTTTATGATGTTGAGATGTTTCTTCTATATGCACTTTGTTAACATTTTCATCATAAAAGGATGTTGAATTTTGTCAAATGCTTTTATTTGCATCTTTTGAGATGATAATATTATTTTTATCCTTTAATTAATGTGATGTATCATATTGATTAATTTATGGATATTGAAATACCCTTGCATCCCTAGTATGAATCTCACTAGGTCATGGTGTATTATCTTTTTTAATGTATTAGTGAATTCAGTTTGCTAATATTTCATTGAGGATTTATACATATATTTTTATCTAGGATATTAGTTTATAATTTTCTTTTCTGTACTGTCTTTATCTGGGTTTGGTGTCAAGGTAATGCTGGCTTCATAGAATGAGTTTAGCAGTATTCCTTCCTCTTCAAGTTTTTGAAATATTTCAAAAAGGATAAGTATTAATTCTTCTTTGAAGATTTGGCAAAATTCACCTGTGAAGCCATCTGGTCCTGGACATTTGTTTGTTGGGACTATTTGATTACTGCTTCAATTTCATTGCTAGTATTAGATCTGTTTAGATTTTGTGTTTCTCCCTGTTTCGATCTTGGAAGGTTATATACTTCTAGAAATTTATCCATTTTTTCTGGATCGTCGAATATGTTCTATAAATGTTTATTAAGTTTATTAAGTTTGTAGTAGTCTTGAATGATTATTTGTCTTTCTGTGATACCAGTTGTAACTTCTCATCTTTCATTTATGATTTTATTTATTTGAGCTCTCTCTTTTTTGATGAGTCTAGCTTAATGTTTACTGTTTATCTTTTCAAAGAGCCAACTCTTATTTTATTGATCTTTACTATCATTTCTGAAAATTTCTATTTATTTCTTTCTTTTTTGATCTTAACTCTTTTATACCTTCTGTTTACTTTGGATTTTATTTGTTCTCCTTTTCCTTTAGGTACAAAGTTAGATTATTTATTTGGGATTTTTGTTTGTTTGTTTCCTGAGTTAGGCCTTTATAGCTATGACTTTGGCCTTAGAACTGCTTTTACTGCATTCTATGCATTTTGAAAAGTTGTGTTTTCATTTTCATTTGTCTCCAAACAGTTTTTGATTCCCTCTGTTATTTCCTCTTTGATCCATTGGTTGTTTAGTAGTGTGTTTAGTCTCCATGTAATTTTGTGAGTTTTTTTTTTTTTCAGTTTTCTTCCTGTGGTTGACTTCTAGTTTCATGCCATTGTGGTCTGTAAAGGTGCTTGATATGATTTCAGTTTTCCTGAATTTATTGAGGCTTGTTTTGTCCCCTAATACATGTTCTATCCTGGAGATAGTTCCATGTGCACTTAAAAAATGTGTATTCTGCAGATTTTCAATGATATGTTCTATAAATATTTAGTAAGTTGAATTGATCTAATGTGACATTTAAGGCCATTCTTTCCTTATTAATTTTCTGTCTGGATTATCCATCCATTGATGTGAGTTAGGTATTAAAATCCCTCTTATTATTGTATTACTATGGATTTCTCCCTTTACATCCACTAGTAATTGCTTTATATATTTAGATGCTCTAATGTTGAGTGCATAGATATTTATGATTGTTATATCCTCTTCTTGGATTGACCCCCTTTATAATTATGTAATGTCCTTCTTTGTATTTTTTTTTTTACTTTTTTGTTTAGAAGTCTATTTTGTTTGATATAAGCATTGCTACCCTAGCTTTCTTTTTGTTTCTGTCTACATGGAATATCTTTTTCTATCCCTTCACTTTCAATCTGTATGTGTCTTTTGATTTGAAACGAGTCTCTTGTAAGCAGCATATAGATGAATCATATTTTATTTTTTAATCCATTCAGCCACCCTATTTCTTTTTATTGGAGAATTTAATTCATTTACATTTAAAATAATTATTGATATGCATGTACTTATTCCATTTTATTAATTGTTTTTTGGTTGTTTTTAGTTCTCTGTTCCTTTCTTTTGCTCTTGTGGTTTGCTATTTTTCTTTAGTATTTTGTTTGAGTTCCTTGCTCTTTGTTCTTTGTATACCCTTTGTAGGTTTTTGGTTTGTGAATACCATGAGGTTTATGTACATCATTCTATATCTGTAGCAGTCTATTTTAAACTGATATGCAGTTAAGTTCAAATATATTCTACAAGGACTATATTTTTACTCTTCCCTCTATGTTTTTGATGTCATGTTTAAGATCTTTTTGTGTCATGTATCTCCTACCTACTTATTGTAGTTTGAGTTTTTATTTCTTTTGACTTTCATGGTAACTTTTAAATTTCTGACTCATTGTATTTACTAAATATTTAGCTTTAACTGTGAGATGTTCCCTTTCTCTGTATTTTGTTATTTCTAGTTTCCTTTTCTGATAAAATAAGACACTTTAACATTTCTTCTAAAGCTCAATGGTTGGATTTTGCTTGTCCAGAAAACTATCTCACTTTCAAATGACAGCTTTGTCTGGTAAATTATTCTAGGTCATAGGTCATTTCTTTTAGCATTTTAAAGAGTCTTGCTGCTCCCTTCTGGATTGTAGAGTTGCTGCTGAGAAATCCGCTGATAGATTTATGGGATTTTCTTTGTATGTAGCCCATCGTTTTACCAAGCTTTCTTCAATGTTGTCACTTTATCGTTAACTTTTGCCATTTTAATTACAATGTCTCTTTGGTTTCATCTTGTTTGGAACTCTGTGCTTCCTGTACCTGGATATCTGTCTCCTTTCCCAAGTTAGGAAGATTTTCAGCTACTGTTTCTTCAAATAAAGGTCTTGTTCTTTTCACTTTCTTTCCTTTCTGGGATC
Source organism: Rousettus aegyptiacus (assembly GCF_014176215.1). Classification (NCBI taxonomy): domain Eukaryota; kingdom Metazoa; phylum Chordata; class Mammalia; order Chiroptera; family Pteropodidae; genus Rousettus; species Rousettus aegyptiacus. The sequence continues at coordinate 38,278,559 of NW_023416308.1, read as the reverse complement.
TCTATAATGTGAATTCTTGAGCACTTGATGTTATCCAGCAGTTCTGTAAACTAGCCTCATTTTTTTAAAAATTCCTTTTTCCTTCTGCTGTTCTGATTGGTTGATTTTCACTAGTTTGTCTTCCAGGTCACTGATCTGTTCTTTTGTGTTAGCTATTCTGATGTTGATTCTTTCTCATGTTTTCCATTTCAAGTATTGGATATTTCAGGTCTTCTTGGTTCTCTATTACACTTTCTAACTCTTTGTTGAAGTTCTAAGTACCTCTATTCCACTCTCAGATTTGGTGAGCATCCTTATTACCAGTTCTTCGAATTTTTTATTAGGCGAATTACTTATTTTTGTTTCCTTAGGTTTTTTTTTTTCTGTAGACTTTTCTTGTTCCTTTATTTGAGAAATATTCTTCTTTCTTTTCATTTTATTTAACTTTCTATGCTTGTTTATATGAATTAGACAAAATAGCTACCTCTACCAGTCTTGTAAAAGTGGGCTTATGTAGAAGGGGCATCTGTATAGGCTGTGTGTGCCAGGTGGTTTTAACAGGCCAGTAGAAGCCAACCAGGTATACAAGCCACCTGTGGCACTGGCCTGCTAAGGCTGAGAAGCTCCAGGTAGAAAGGCCATATGTGTGTAGTAATGTCCTGTTAGTTGCTTAGGGCTGAAAGGGGCTCTAGCTATGTGTCTGGGAACATGCTACATTGACCTTGTATTTAGGCCAGAGTACTGGATATAGCCCCCTTCCAACCTATGGAGGTAAAAGGGGTCATAAAAAATAGTGTTCACTGGCCCCTCTGGTCTCAGAGAATTTTCATATTCCCTGGAGAGCTTGTGTGGCTCCCCAGACTTCTCTATCCAGTCTCTCTCTTGTTTATTATAGAGAAAGTGATCCCTTGTAAAAGCAACCTCTATGTGAGCTTTATATTTGGGGTAGTTTTGGGTAGTTGGAGCTTGATAGTTGCTTATGGTGCCCAGAGCACTGGCTTGCCAGGTTGAAGCAGCTCCCAGCAGGAGAGCCTGGTGCATGTAGTGATGCCCTGTTGTTCAGACTTGCTCCCTTTGTTTGAAGGCTAAAGGCTCCAGGCAATGTATCTGGGCCCTGCTGTGGTGATCTCACAGGTAGGCAAAAGCACCCAATAGAGCTCCTGCTGACTACGTGGAAGTGAAGAGAGATGTAAAGAATGAAACTCACTAGCTCCTCCAGCCTGGAGAATTCCTACAGCTTCTAGAGGGCTCCTGACGTTTCCCAGCCTTCTCTGTTTGATCCCTTTCTGTTTGTTATTCAGAAGCTGTTTATTCAGTCCTCAGTTGTCTTGAAGGAGTAATTGCTATCTATAAATATGTATATTTGAATTTGCACATGGGAGAATGCTAGTTCAATGTCCTCTTGTACCACTACCATCATGGACCTCTGAAAAGAGGCCTACCAACCTCAGTAACCTCCACTACATTTCTAAAGGAAAGCACAGGATCAAAAATCATGTTCATCGAGATCTCTTTCATCAGTATAGTTATACTTTAAACATTTGGGCCCACATAAGAAGATGAACTATTCTGGAAAATTTACCTCTGTAGAAATAACTGTATCTTATTCTGCCACAATACAAGTTAAATGAAGCTTCAGACCACCTCACCTAATGTTAGTATAATTTACTGTGCAATTACTATACTAGCAAAAATTTATAGTTAGATACCTTATGTAATTTTCCCACATACTAGATATAACCTCAGTCAAGACTCAGTCTCCTTATCTGTAAAATGATTATAATAATACTAACTATATTATCAATCTATTGTGAGGGCAAAAAGAAGTAATTAATGGATTATGCCCAGCATTTTACATAGCCAATGCTTCATATATGCTAAATACTACTACAACCACCACCACCACCACCACCACCACTACCTCCACTGTTGATCTCATAACAGCACTATACCCGAGTTTCTATCCTGGCTCTACCATTTATGAGCTATATGGTCATGAAAAAGTCACTTAACTTCTTTCTCCCTCAGTCTTCTCACCTGAAAAATAAAGACGTGTTATATGATATCTACTTCATGAGGTTGCTGCAAGGATTAAGTGAACTAACATGAAAAACTCAAGGTTCTTGCTATCTTCTATTTTACTTCTAAAGATGCGAGTTCTCAAAGTATGGTTTGCAGACATTTGGCGATCCCTTTTTCAGGTAGCCCACAAGACCAAACTATTTTTTATAGCAATATTAAAATGTAGTGTGACTTTTTGCACTGCCACTCTCTTAAATATACAGTGGAGTTTACCAGAGGCAACATGAAATGTGGTATCACTACAGATTGAATGCAGGTGCATGTTTCAGAATCTAGCTTTCTCCTATGAAACAATAACTTTACAAAAAATATAAAACAATGCTCTTCTCTAGTTTTTGTAAAATAATTATTTTTCTTAAAATTGCTTTTATATTCTAGCTTATAATGGTTTATTGCTATTATTTCAATGAATACATAATTTTAATGCTTACTTTTAACTTCAGTATAGTAAATATTAATATATAAAGCAGCACAAACAAAAATTATTTGGGTCTATCAATAATTTTAAAAATATAAGGGGATTCTAAGACAGATATTTGAGACCTACTGTCATAGTACATAAAGCTTCAAAGTTATTAACATCCTCAAGGTCAATTGCTTCAGATTGGAATATAAGTAAACTCAAGTCTCAATCAACATTTCCTGATATAAAACCTAGTGGTCATTGTAATAGATCTTACTTCAAGAATAATGGAGGTCCCACATCAAGAGAGGGCCAATGGTCATCAAAACGCTTTTCCAGTTGAGTACTTTTGCAGGGCTCTGTATGGTTTATTTAGCAAGACTCTACTCTTAGTATAGTATTCAAGGCTCACAGATATTTTCTAACATCTTAAATTTTATTCCAAGTGGCAAATCACTGCAGAACCAAATTCACATACAGGTCTTGCCTGATGATTAAGAAGAGGTACCAAGTGTTAATATACTTGAGTTGTGATCCCCATCGCAGGTTCCCAATATCAAATGTCAGGCAAGAATTCTAACCTATTTGTAAGCCACTTTTCAGAAGTTCAAGAACTAATTCCTGAAGGAACTGTTCTTCTTGACCCTGTCCCCATACCATAGATAGCTAAGTTTCAGTCTTAAAAAAATTGAGGGGATACTAGAGCATACTAAAAGGAGAGAAAATAAATAGAGACTGTCATTTATAGAAAGGACATATGTGATCTCTTTTTGAATAAACATTTGCTTCTTGAGTGTGTTTTACTGGTACAAACTAGTTTAAGTATGTAACATTCTGATTTAGGGTCCCCACCATTGTCTTGCAGACAATACTTTGTTGTTTAAAACCTTTTGTCTAGGAGGCTACAGATTTTTAACACATATGTATAGACACACATATATAGAAACATTATAATTCATTTGGTTGGATTTGATTGAAATCTTTAGTAGTAATTCAAAGAGTTTGGCTTATGGGGCAATGTCACAGGTTTGCATGCATTATGCAGAATTTTTTGCTAAGTGCAATGGGCTTTTGGAAATTAAATTGCTTTATTTCAATTCAATGCTTACTTGACATAAATGTCACATTTATGCTGAAGAATCATATCATTTTTCTATTTCTTCTACAAAAACATTCATTCTTAAAATGTTACCCTATATAGACGATAGCTATACAATGCCAGATATCCATCTGGAAATAATGAACTTTTATTTTATTATCCTAATGTTCCTAAATCTAATATTTGATAAAATGTAGTTAAATTACCTGGATATTTAACTATTTTCATTTATAACTAGTTGCCATAGTATTATTTTTTTTTTTAAAAAAAAAGCAGAGAAATAAGCAACAGGAAGTGAAAATCATTTTGATCAAATTATATAACATCACAGAACTAAACAACCCTATTCAAATATTTTGCTAAATTTAATAATGTCAACCAAATATTATCAGATAACTTTGTGTATTGGACACAATGTGCCAAACAAAGTAAATTGACTCTTTTACTGGTGAAATAATGTAGAAGGGACATGGAGCCTGAGGAAACAAGCACAAGATACATAGGGCAAGGCAAAGTTGATTGGATTCTCTCTTCCAACATTGAGAGTCTGGACAGACCTGAGTGCCTCAAGCAGCAAAGCAGGGACATTAGTGCTCTTAACTTAGAATCTATAGAGGAGGCTACCTCTGTAATGTCCTTATCCCAGCCATCACTGGGATTTGGGAAAAGAGGCATACAGGTAGATCTAACTACTGACCTGTAGTTAAGGATTCTCTCTTTCTCAGTTTTTCATCCAGTGTCTAGTAGATATTGGACACATCCCAGGCTTCAAGGATGCTCCATTCCTTCACTCCATGTCACTACTTTAAGACTTGGAAATTCAGGAAGCAGAACACTACAACATCTATAGCCTACTACTGCTGGCTGATGTTTTATCTTGTCCTAGAGAAATAACTAATTTATTAATCTCAGGACACAAGCTTATCCAGAACTGACTAACTAGTATAAGAGCAATCCTATAAAAGCTGTACAGACTTAAGATATACCTTCAAAGTTTTTGATGCATTTAAGTATACTGAGATTTCCATTTAATTTCATTTTTGTCTTGCTTGGAGTTTGCCTTCATTGGTTGTGCCCCTCCCCTAATCAGATCTACAATATTCAAATGAGAATTCAAGGTTAGCCATTTTCTGATAAATCTGGACAAAAATAAAGACATATTTTGTTCCCAAGCTTTTTTTTCCCAGCTATCTGAGCCTACTAAAGAACAAAGTGGGATTGGCTTAATGACCCATTTAAATAATTTACAGCTGTGTAGTTTTGGTCTTTGTCTCAAATGGGTGAAAATAGAAATGTAGATGGAGTGTTTAAGATAAACAGTGCTGGTAAATTGCCAAAAATCACCATACTTATTCAAATTTCCCTAATGAAATTAAAAGATAAACATCTTTTGCATTTGTGCAGTTTGGTTGAATAAACCATTTTCTAGTTCTGAAAATGAGAATTAAGTAAAAAAATAAACTTAAGGAGCTCACAGCCAAGGTAAGAGACACAAAAGCAAACATTATGTCCTATTAATGTGCTTCATACCTAAGATACAGCTATGCACAACATGCTTTGAGAACACAGAGAGTGATGATCTTTTCCTCTATGATTGCCGTTAACAAGTACCAACAACATGTATGTTGTAATCCATCCTGAGTACCCAGTAGAAATAGCCTAAGAACTCTGGAAGCCCCCCTTGTCATTTCCTAATTCTCTGTTACCAAGGCTGCAATGATTAATCTTTAGAAAGCTACAGTTTAGCACCTGTTGAATGATATTAGAGGAAGTCATCTGTGTTGCAAATAGAGAATATATTAAGAAGGCTGGACTCAGACGAATCCAGGTTTTGATATCTTTCTCCTTCTGTTTTAGCAGACAAATAATCTGTTCCAACTTTACTGCTTCTCTTCCATAGCTTGGCTTTGTTCCCATACACCATTTTGTTCTAGGGAATGCCTCAACTGATTCTTCAGCGTTAGCCAAAACAAATGAGAAGCTTGGCTCTCAGTTTGCTCTCAGCAGCTGCTGTGATTGAAGTTCTCTGCACCTAAGATAGTGGGACAGCTTTTCCTTTGACAGATGAACACATTTTCATTACTAAAGAAACAGGAATCATTGCATACTGGAGAAAGAAATGAAGAAAGGGGGAAAAAAGAAAGAAAGGGAATAAGGGGAAAGAGAGAGAGGGAGGAAGGAAGGAAGGAAGGAAGGAAGGAAGGAAGGAAGGAAGGAAGGAAGGAAGAGGAAGGACATGGAAGTCACTTTGATCTTATATCAATGATGGTTATTGTTCAGCTGAAAAGGTGATGAGGTTAGTAAGTGGGAGCCTAGTACCAAGCCACCACAAGATTCTGTTCCCTTCAGACTGCAGCTGTCAACTGACAACTGTGTGGTTTCTTGACCTCAGGCTGCCTAACAGAAAAAAAAATCTTTGCAGATCTACTCTGGGAGACAATTTCTGTTTATGAAGCAGCAAAGGGCATTGAGAAGCTAGGAGGTCTAAGGGAACACAGATATAAAGCAAAGGGAAAGAAACATTTGGCTCTTTCAATTTATTCAGTTGTACAATGGATCTAAACTATTAAGTGAGTGTTTGAAAGCCTTTGAAATAGTTACTCAGGACTGCCATGGTGATTTGGGAGCTTGTGACTGATTCAACTGCAAGGTGACTGGATATAGATTCTTCAGAGAACAGAACAAGTCTCTAGTAGGGCAAAGTTGTGACAATCTTTCTTTCAAAATTTGTACTCAGATTCAATTTATCAAAATGGTAGACATGGGACACATCCTTGATTCTCAGGTTTTGTCTGTTGAGTCCTTAGATAAATGTTAATGCTGTTCACTGATAGAACAAATTGTGGGAAGGAGAAGCAGAGAAAGGTCATAAGAAACACATAAATCTAAAGTGTGAAGTTATATATAAAGTGGCAAAAAATTGAGTAATGAGGGATATCTTCAGGGATAAAAGAGTCTAGAGCCCTTATGGATACATGGTTTTTGGATCCTCATTTATAATTATCACAATACCAAGAACCCACTGGCTACTTTGTAATCTGCCGAAGAAGTTGTATTGCCAGTCAAGGAAGCTAACATATATTGATCAAATACTATGTGTTAGATGCTGTGCTAAGTATATTTATAATAACATACCTATGATAACACAAAATGTAGGTATCAAATACTTTGTTATATACATAAAGAAACTGAGACTCAATCTATTCAAGGTCACGTGGTTAAGTGACAAGGCAAGACTTTCAACCTAGGTCTGTGTAACTACAAAGTCTTCTTGGAGTTTGAAAGTTTCTTCTACACACAAACCTCTGCCCTTTTTCTCCTACATTCTTGATAACTTGTAGCATTCTTTCCTGCTTGGCATGGACAAAATCACTAGTCTCTCTACAGGGCTCCAGGCTGCTAACAACTGATAGAAGCTGGCATGTAAGATGAATCCTATTTGCAATTCTTGTGCCTTTATTAATGGGCCAGGGTGGGAGGAGGGGAACTAGTTCTGTTCTCATATGTATTTACTGAAGACTTCCAATATAATGAGCCATGCATTGTATTTATGGGTTCATTATGTTAATTAGTGGGTTCCTTGATTATTCACTGGACTGTCTTTTTCTTACTTTTGCTTCTTGACATGTAACATGCATAATGCTTATTCTCTGGTCTTCAGGCTAAGGATTCAGACTCGCTCTTCCTTTCCTATCTGGAATTCCATGTTCAAAAAAGCATTTGATGAGGACCTTCTGGTGGTCTAAGTTTCGGTTAAAGCTTCCTATAATTCCTTAAGTGTTTTACAAAAAACAATCAAGGTTTAATTATTTTTATAATTAAAGACCTGATAGTTTCCCCCCTTATTTTAGTTTCTTTTTTTATCTCTGAATTACCCTTTTATCTTTGCTCTGTGCAAATGAATTTGTTCCCAGTACAACCAAAGATACTTTGTCAGAAAAAAAAATGTGCAGAAAAAGTATATGTGTGAATTGCTTAACTTTCCAGACTCACCATTTTCTCATTAGTGGAATGTGATATAAATATCCACCTCACAGGTTGTGGGAATTAAATTTTATATAAAGAATCTAATAAAATACCAGGCACATAGTAGGCATTTAGTAAATGTTAGCTCTTGTTATTGTTAATACCGACATGCCTCGCCTAAGCAATGACATAAAGATGATAAAGAAAAGATCTCCCACCATAACTTATGACACTATATTATTATTTCTGTACCTATGATTTCCTCTTAGCAGAATAGTTTTGGTTTGATATCTATCACTCATCTATGTATCTATGTATCTATGTATCTATGTATCTATGTATCTAATCTATCATCTATCATCAAACAGGTCAAGATCAACAATTGTGTCAGCCATGGTCACGACCATTTCTCAGGAAACCACTTTGCACACAGCTATTTTTAAAGGACCAGAGGAGCATTCTCAGACAGCTGTATTCTCAAACAAAAGATCCTGTGTTCAGCTTTATCAGGCTAGGTAAGGGGTAAACATTTAACTTGAATATAAACAATCGATAGGCAAACCAATGGCCTATGAAATCTCTAAATTTCTACTTAGGAATAAGCTATCCTAATAAGATCCTTTCAACTCTCAATTAGTCTTGGAAGGTGTGAGGAAAATTAGTCTATTAACAGTAAGAGCTGAATTTTTTTATCACATTTTTTCTGTCTTTATTGAAATATAATAGACAATTAGTTGCTTGTATTTACATTGTATGATTCAATGAGCTTTTTTTTTTTCAATTATAGTTGGCATATAATAATATACCAGTTTCAACTGTATAGCATAGTGATCAGAGATTTACATAACTCACAAAGGTATTGCCCCACTAAATCTAGTACCCTTCTTCCTCCTTACATATTTATTACAATTCACCAGCTTCCCCATGCTACACTCATATTATATCTCCATATCTATTCTGTAACTATCCATTTGTACCTCTTAATCCCTTTTGCCTTTTTTGTCCCCCCAACACCTCTCCCATTTAGTATCCCTCAAAATATTCTGTATATCTATAAGTTTATTTCCACTTTTGTTGTTGTTGTTGTTGATTATGTTCTTTATATTGCGCATGTAAATGAAATCATGTGATATTTGTCTTTCTCTATCTGACCGATTTCATTCAGCGCCATACCCTCTAGGTCCATCAAAGCAATATCTTTTTCCAACCCCTTCCTTTTAGTCTGTGTGTGTTTTTTAATCTGAAGTGAGTCTCTTGTAGGCATCACATGTAAGGGTCTTGTTTTCTTATCCATTCAGCCACTCTGTCTTTTGGTTGGAACACTTAGTGCTTTTCCATTTGAGGTACTTGTTGATAGGAATGTAATTATTACCATTCTTTATTTCTGTTTTTGATACATTTTTTTTTCTTTTTAAAGAAGTCCCTCCAACATTTCCTGTAATACAGAGTTGGTGTCAATGAATTTCTTTAACTTATATTTGTCTGGGAAGCTCTTTACCTGTCCTTCACCTCTAAATGATAATTATGCTGGATAAAGTATTCTTGGTTGTAAATCTTGGTTTTTCATCGCATCGACTATTTTGTGCCAAGCCCTTTAGTCCTGCATAGGATCTTTCGAAAAATCTGCTGCTAGTCTTCTGGGTGCTCCCTTGTAGATAACTAACTGCTTTTCTCTTGCGGCTTTTAAGATTCTCTCTTTGTATTTAACCATTGGCATTTTAATTATGATGTATCTTGGTGTAGGCCTCTTTGGGTTCCTGGTTTTTGGGATTCTCTGAGTTTCTTAGGGTTTTATGTCTATTTTCTCCACCAGGTTAGGGAAGTTTTCCGTCATTATTTCTTTAAATATCTCATTAACATCTTGTTTTTTTTTTTTTTTTTTCTGGTACCCCTATGACACAGATATATGTAATACTGTAATAGTGTCCCATGTAATAGTGTCCTATAGGATCCTTAAATTATTATAACCTTGACTTCTTTTTCTTGCCATTCTAATTGAGTGCCCTTGGCTTTCCCATCCTCTGTATAGGTCATTCAATCCTCTTCTTTATTTAGTCTGTTTATACCGTTTAATATACTTCTCATCTCAGATAATGTGTTCTTCTTTTCTGACTAGTTTCCTTTTATAATTTCCATTTTTATGCTTTTTGTCTCTTTGTTAAAGTTCTCACTGAATTCATTTACACTTTCCCTAAGTTCATTGAACATCTTTACAACCAATGTTTTGAACTCTGCATCTGTTAGATTGCTTGACTTCATTATTTCTGGATCTTTGTTCTGTTTCTCATATGGTTTCTGCTTCTTTGTCTTCCTGCTTCAGCTGCCTTTCTGTGTCTGTTTCTATGTACTAAACAAAGCTCCTAAGTCTCCTGGCCTTACTACTGAGGCTTTGTATAGTAGGTATCCAGTTGCACAGTCCAGATAGGGGTTCAGCTGCAGGCCAAATTCAGTTCAAGCCCGTGCCCCTCCAGAACCACCTGTTAAAATTCAGCCAGCAATTCATAGATGCTTTCCATGCCAGAAACTACCACCAGCGTGAGTCTAGGCACTGCTTAGCAAGGAGCACCTATCTCGCTGAGAATACACTTGGATGTGGCTTGAGTATGGCCTTGAGTTAGAGTATGCAGAGTTTCAGGAAATCCTATGAGCAAAGCAACCTCTATTATCCAGTTTGATGATCTCTCCACTATGGTGGCTCTGCATCTGCACACTTTGAGTGGAGAGGGCCCAACAGAGGGACAACGGATACCACTGGCATTTCTATACAGAGTGAGTCTTGCCTTAGCCCTCACTCTGACAACTCAGTGTCCCTCCTCTGTAAGTCCCTGGTGCCCTCCGTGTAGCCGAACCAGTGCTGGTGTTCAGAGTGAGCAGGTCTGTTCACAGACATGGCCCCTTTAAGGGGTGTCTGCAGCTGCCATCTGCCACTGCAATGGCCTCTGTCCCACTCAGCTGCTCGGGACCAGACAGCCTCGTGTCTTCACCCTATCCTTCCTTCTGCCATTGCAGGGTTACTTCTTAGTTCTCTCCATAGTTGTATGGTTTGTTCATCTTGGTCCCAGGAGATTTTCCTTGCTGTTTGCACCTTGTTTCTGTCAAAACTTTGATTTGGTTGCCAAAGGGATGAACAGAGCCTCTATCGTCTACACCATTTTTTTTTTCTCCCCAAGAGCTAAATTCTTTGATGAGACACAAAGACAGATCATGAAGTAGAATGAAATCATACACTGGACTTGTAAGGAAAAAGAAACTAAAATTTAGCAGAAACCATTGGCTGCACTTGCTGCTTATGATTGCAGTGTCTTGACAGCCTGTAGTTAAAAGGTCTATGCACTTGTGTCCTCATCCCAACTATGAGGCTCCTCTTGGATGGCACTGAACACCCAGTCACTTTACTCACTTCATGTCATAATTTGAAGGACAGAAATTTGCCTCAAAATCTGTTGATTCTCTTCAGCAGCTGCTACTCTTTTACTCAAATGCTATATTGAACCTGGATTTTTTCTGTGAGGCTTGCAGTTTCTTAGTCTCTAATTTGCATAGGGCAAATTAGAAAATGATTCATCCTCATTTTGAAATTCTCTCAGCTTGTCTGATACTTCTATTAGGGGTTCTATTATTCCTATTATCTCCAATCGCAGCCGGGACGTGGGCCACTTCTCAGGGAATGAAGAACATCTCTGTCAATCCATCCTTTCGCCATTATTTGATCAAACTTTGTTTTCATTTAATAAATTCTAGTGTTATCACATAATCTTTACGCTCTGGCTTATGATATGTATACATATTGTGGGATTTCATTTCTTTGTTTTTTAGTGATTGCCCTCAAGTTTATAATATGCATTCATAACTAATTCAAGTTTACTTTCAAATAATACTATACCTCTTCATGGTAGTACAAATACCTTATAACAGAGTATTCTCAATCATTTTCTTCCATCCCTTAGAACAGTGGTCCTCAAATTTTTAGCACCAGTGACCAAACAATGTTCCTATGAGAATCTAATGCCTGATGATCTGAAATGGAGCTGAGGCAGTGATGCTAGGGCTGGGGAACAGATATAAATACAAATGAAGCTTCCCCCACTTGCACACCACTCACCTCCTGCTGTGTGGCCTGGTTTCTACCAGGCCATGGACAAGTACCAGTCTAAGGCTTGGGGGTTGGGGACCTCTGCTTTGTAGCATTGCTGTTATTTATTTCACTTATCCATAAACTATAATCTCCAAACAATTGTCATTGTTATTATTTTGAACAAACTGTTACCTATTAAATCAATTAAAAATAAAAAAATAAAAGATTTTATATTATCTTCATTTATTCTTTCCTTAATGTTGTCTTTTCTTTATGTAAGATTCAAATTTCTGACTTCTATCATTTTCCTTCTCTCTGAAAAACCTTTTTATAACATCTTCCAAGGCAGATCTACTGGCAATAAATTCCCTCATTTTTTGTTTGTCTAGGAAAGTCTTTATTCCTCCTTTATATTTAGAGGGTAATTTTGCTGAACACAGAATTTCACTGAACACAGAATTCTAGTTTGATGGGTTTTTTTTTTTTTTAGCTTTAAAACTTTAAATATTTTATTTCAGCCTCTTCTTGCTCAGATGGTTTATGAGGAGAAGTCTGTTACAATTCTTATCCTTATTCCTCTCTAAGTGATGTGGGGTTTCCCCATCTGGTTTCTTCTAGATTTTCTTTCTGTCTTTGATTTTTTGCAATGTGAATATACATGTGTGTGTGTGTGTATATATATACATATGCATGTACATGTGTGTGTGTATTAGTATTTTCTTGTTTGTTGTGATCTGATCTTCCTAGATTTATGGTTTGGAGCCTATTGTTAATTTTGGAAAATTATTTCTTCTGTTATTTTTTTTTCTTTTCCTTCTAGTATTATCATTACAGTTTTATTATGATGTGAGTAATTGTCTCATAATTCTTGTATAGTTTGGTCCACCTTTTCATTCCTTTTTCTCTTTACACTTTAGTTTTTAAAATTTGAAATATCTTCAAGTTTATTGATTCTTTTCTTGGCCATGCTCATGAGCTCATCAAAGACATTCTTCATTTCTGTTACAAAGCTTTTAATTTCTAACATTTCCTTTTGATTCTTTCTCAGTTTCCATCTCTCTGCTTACATGACCCATCTGTTCTTACTATACTGCTATTGGCTCTTCCATATTTAAAGTCAAAGAAGTCAAATAATCTTTTTCTATTTCAAATACTTAATTTTTGCCACAAAAGGCATAGATTTCAAGATTATTTCTTTTTTGTTTGTTTGTTTTAGATCTACTATAATACACTTACGTACTCCAAAGTGAGGAATTTAACACTTTGGTGTTTTACCTTAAGGTCAGCATTATAGCAAATTGTCGTTGCTGCTTGAATCATTACAGGATAGGGAAGATGCAGTAAATAGACTTTAATATTAAAATATCCTCCTGCTACATTTTACTTTTTAAGGGGTTTGTAAAACCTGGAACATAGAACTCACATGGCACTTACCCAGCTGAGAAGCAAGGTAGTCCTGACCAATACTGGGAAGATGAAACAGAAGTGCCTCTACCCCAACTCTGAGCATTATTTACTGCTTTTTTACCCATTTATTTGGCTAATCTATTTACACTCTGTTGGTCATAATAAATAGAAGAAAAGCCAGTCATACTCACCCCAGTTTTCTCCAAAACACAGAGATATTTGATATTATACTCAAGATTGAGAAAAACTAATTGATTTGACAGCTAATGAAAAACTTCTAAGGGAAAATTCAATATAGAACAAAATAATCTATTCCGTAATTCTGTATGCTATTCCCCCTAGTGTGTTGATTATGTAGCATCAATGTCATCTATTTTAGATGGGAATGTTACCAACTTTAATGCTTCTGTTGATATTTCAGAAAGAGTCTAGTCTCATTTCAGTAATAGCTTCTGTCATTTCTAGCGACACATATGTCATAACATTCTTGGTTTAATTGACAGAAATATTAATGTGCTCAGATTTTATATTATTCGGACCATTGTATGTCTCTTTCTTAGTATTCAATTGCTTTATACACAGTATCAGGGTCTGGCTGCTCGATCCCAATGAATTAAGGATTATTATTGAAGGGCATCGGTCTTATGTTCTCTGTGTGATTTGGTCTTCTCTAACAGAAAACCTGTTTATAACTCTATGGGTTTTTTCCTTAAACTTTATACTTTTCTATCCTCAAATAAACTTGTTATATGCCTTGTTCCTCATCTTCGTTTTATTCTTTTAGAATCATTGCCTCTTAGAATTGGAATGGATTAGGAATTTAAGCCTTAATCTGATGTTTGAAACTGTCATACACCTCTGCCAAGTTCCTACTTTATCTTTAAATTCATTGCCTTCAGTAGCCAGTTTGATCTTTGCTATTACTACTATATAGATATTATATGAACAAATATTTTTCAATATAGTTTCACTTATTATTCTAGTTTTAGTTTTTAGCATCATTTAGAATAATCCAAATCTTTCTTCTACTCCACAACCTTTCAAATATTTAAAACAGCTATTGAGAGCATTTATTTCTCTGGGATAACTACCCTAGTTTCTTATATAATTCATCATAAAATATAGTTTTGAATTTTTTTACCATTTAGTTAGTAACTCACTATGTGTTTGAGTTACACATCCGGTGACATTTTGGAAGAGGTTTTACTTAGGAAATTTCCCCACTTTGGCATCAGAATCCAGGTTGGAATGATTAAGAATATATGGGTATCTCTGACACTTAAAAAAATGAAATGGAACTTTAGAAAAGTAAATAATAATAATAATAAAATTAAAAAAGCTAAATAGAATTCATTTTCATACAATTGAATAAAACCTGATTCAATTGTCCATAAATTTGATAATGAACAGTTTTAGGTATCATAAAGCAGTAATTATAAATATCAAGCTCAGTGTCTGACATCTAGATAATACTCAGTAAATATTTGTTAAATAAATAGTAGATATTTTAATCTGAATTTCAAATTCCCCTCCACTAAATATTGATGCAAAGCCATGGGAATATAATAGAGGCTTAGAGAATTACCTGGGAGATTCCATGAGAGTTACAGAGTGTCTTTAGTAGAGATTCAGTGTGTGTATGTTTTTCTTGGGGGGAGGGGTGTCATATTAGAGAAACCAGATAATTTTTCTTGGAATTTTATCTTCACAGTAAATAATGTTTTCATCTATACTGTATTTGATGGATCAGTTAATGTAGTAAAGGTCTCTAAAAATACTTTTACTCACACTTCAACTAAGATTAAGTAATTATCCATTGTCCATATTAAAGATTATTATTTTTCTTTAGATTAACTTTGAAAAGTGATGGAGATTCTGGAAAGGTAAAAGTCTTTCTCCAACAAAGACATTTGTTGAAGGCACCATTGCTTGGATTCTTCATATGTTACTGTCCTAGGTGATTCTGTGTTGTGCATACACTGTCACTGATCACAAAAAAAAAAAAAAGCAAAAAGCTGTCAGTCTCAGTGATATATCTGCTTAAAATTTATTCAAAATAACAAGACTTAGTAGTGGTTATAGAGAACTACTTCTGATATACATTGTGAAGTGTCTGCTACTAATTACTTTTTATTCTGGCGATGATTTGTTCTCGAAGTGCTTCTATATTTTATTGTTTCTGTGTCTCTCTTTCAATGCCCCTCTGTTCTATCTGTATTGTGTTTCTAGAAGAATATTCTAGAAAGAATATTCCATTTATTTTAGTCCATATTTGGTCATTGCCAGGCCAAGAAAAAAATGTGTTCCCATCAGAGTAACAGTTATACCAAAATACATTTAAACATTCTTTCTGGTTACAAATGTTCAAGTTTTTAATTTGTAATCATTTCAGGCCTATTAGTCCTAAGACTGCACATGTAATGATTTTAAAGTATAGCATCAGGAACAAAATTTAATACCACAGGTAAGAGCTGATCCTAGCTTTCTCTTAGCTTGAAAGTCATGTAAATTCAATTTTGGAGAATTTTTTTGGACATGAGGAACCGATGACAGATTGCCTTTATTAAATATTCTCTGTAAAGAGAACATTTTGTTTAACTTTGGAAGATCAACAAACTTAAAGACAACCTTGTAGAAGATAGAGAATTTTCCCTCAAGAACTACAGCGTAAGGCACAGTTAATAAACAACCCACCACTTGGTACTAATTATAAAATAATCATCTGATGAAATCTCACCTACTGCTATTTGGGCAGCTATGAAAACATGAGAGATTTAGGCTCATAATGACAAGATTTATACTGCAATATATACACACACACATAGATATGTATATATATATAGCAGTATATATATGTATACATGTATATGTGTGTATGTGTGTGCGTATATATAGATAGATATAGATATAGATATAGATATAGATATAGATATAGATAGATATAGATATTGATGCATTTTGTATAGACATCTATTGGGGCAGGTTGGCAAATAGAAATATTTGCTCAGGGCTTGCAATGTGCCAACACTACCTCATTGAATTATAATAATGATCCTTTAAATATGGGTTATTATTCCTATTGTATGAATATGGAATCTATACCCAGGCAAGATGATATACATTTTAAATGGAACCACTTTCAAAGTAAACAAGATTGAGCATAGATTTGTAATTTAAAAAACAACTGATTGGCAACCACTGACACTTTACTGTGTAAAAGTTGTTCCTACATCTCTGTTTTAGTTTAATATTTATTTAGTGCAGAGCCCTTAAACTCACTCCTTCTCCACTTTTGCCATAAGAATAACTATAATTCATTCCTTAATTTATGGCAAACCATGGAGTGAATAATCTAGCATTACTTTCTCCAGTGTTAGGTTATGAGTGTCCAGGAGTAGTAAAAAGGTAATATTTATATAATTTTTTCCAGGTTGTGTCACTTATAATCTCCAAGTTTTACAAATTTTGATCCTGTCTCTAAAGACAATTAGAAGGATTCACTTCTCCACTTCCAAATCCAAGATGTTGGCTCCTCCGAGATATTTCTGATTGAAACTTATCCCTGGAATGGTAGCACATAGGCCAGTTCTATTTCTTGTCACCTGTTTGATAGTGAGGAGATGAAATTTCAAACATTATCCAGATGGTGAAATCTGCCCCTTCTTCTATTTTGAGCTTTTCGTTTTTCTTGTTCAGACTAGCTGGCCATTGCCAGGCCCCTACAGGTTGATTGTGTTCTAAGGACTAAAAGAGCACAATCTCCAGCTAATCAACATGCCAAGTATTGAAAACGTAAAAACCTGCTGGTCTTCTCTACAGGTTCAGTTGAGCCACTCCTAGTGTATACAAGTCAGCTTACACAGAAATTGGCACCACTTTAGAAACATTTTGTTCTAGGTTGAGATATTTTAAAAAAAATAATAAGCAATTTTAATAATATTGATTATTTTACCCTAGTGAAATAATGTGGGACAAACTACCTTCTACTACATAATGAGATGATAAAGCTCATGGAGGACTATGATTATATCTAATTTATACTCACTCTAGATTTTTTTCAAGTAAAACTAGAATTTTTTTTCAAGTAAGAAGTTCTAAATAAGATTCCCCCCAAATAACTGATTTTTCCTAACTTAAATTTGAAAATTTTATTTCCAAATCAAGTTTTATTTTTCTTCTGTCTTTAAATTACCTTCATATTTACCCTATAAAGATATATTTTTTCCCAAGCACAATCAAGACCAATGCTAGAAAATGAGCAGTTAAAATGAAAATATCTTACATTTTGGTGATGCTGTATATTATGAAAAAACATATCATTTTAGTCAGAATGAGATAGTTTAAGCTGTAGTGACAAATCAATCCCAAAACTTCAGTGTTTAACACACTAAAATTTTATTTACTGTTACATGGTACATTCAATGTGAATTAGCTGGGGGTTGGATTCCACATTAGCTCACAGATCACAAAGGCTGATGTAAACTCCATATCATGTCTTTGAAGTTTGTTGTGCCAGCCTTAGAAGACATTTATTCTTCTGTGTTTCAGCCTAAATTGAAAATGCATCATTTCTTCTTATGGCACAATGGCCAGAATTTGTCATATCGCCCCACTTGGGCTTCATTTAAACATAATAACCTTGAGATGTTGATAATCTTGCTACTAACAATAATATAGTAACTGTTTATTATTTCCCAATTCTGTGTTAGGAATGGACTCTTATGACTTCATTTTATTCCTCTGGAAACTGGTGTTTAAGGAGAGTAATGTGTCTGTTCAGGTCATCATGGAACATATGCCATAGTAGAATTAGAAGTAGAAGAAATTTATTGAGAGTAATCCCTGTGAAACACAAAGGGAAGAGGGAGCAAGAATAGGCACAAAGCCTTTGGACTATAATGGAGATCTGACACCTATAAAAGGACAGAGCTAGCTTCAGATGGCCAAGCCGCTCTCTGAGTAGCTCAGCTAGCCCAAAGAGAGCTCCAGAGATTAACAGTACAGGAATTTCACAATGGGAAGAAATGGCCAGGCCCTAGTGCCTTACTGTGATCAGTTGTTGGCTGGGAGCCCATGTTTTTGGCTCTTACAGTGAGGCATATCCAAAGGTGGTACTGCAGATAGAAGTTGTGGCTAACTTCCCTCATCACAGCAGGTTTTCTCTTGAAGGGCTACCACAGACATATGGAAAGTAAGAGAGTGAACCAGAAGATATACTGTATTCTAGTGTTAAAGCTTTCTGCCACTCCAGCAAGCACTGTTATCTACATCAAAACTTTTGATATAATTATTTTACTATGAACTAAATAAAGAAGAATACTTTAAAAAATAATTAATCAATGGGAATACTAAAGTCAAGTAGTCATAAGATCACAGTTCTAGCCTCATTTTTGCTATCAACTAACTGTGGTACCTTGTTTTAGTCATTTCACCTCTCTATGCCTTATTTCTCTGATTTGTCAAGTTAGATGATTGGATCAGATCAGTTGTCTTTCAAACTTTATTGTGCATCAGAATCACCTGGAAGGCTTGTGAAAACACAGCTATCAGGCCCCAACCTCAGAATTTCTGTCTCGAAAAATCTTAGGGGGGGCTAGAAATATGCATTTCTAACAAGGTCCCAAGGGCTGCTGCTGGTTGAGAGCCCACACTTTGAGAACCACTAGATTAGATGCTCTCTAAGGTCATTTCAAACTCATAAATACTATATCCTTGTGATTTAACTACATTTTAAAAAATTATCATAGTTACAGTTATTTATATCCACTTCATCACTCCCCATTATAAACTAATATAAATTTGCCTTTATTACTATTTATATAATACCTATATAGATAATCTATAAATTAAAATGTCAAATGATGTCTTACTATATGCATATATTATGCTAAATACAAAGAAAGTATTCTTTATGTTTGAGTTAAGAGACTAATAGAAGAGACATCATCATCTTCATCCTCCTCATCATTTCAATAGCTAATATTTATTGAATACACACAATGTCCTGGACTCTATGCTAGTTCTTTAGATATATTATCTCTTTAATATAAGTATAAAATTAAATATTATGGCATGAGAATTATAAGAAAGAAGCAACAAACTTCACAACACAGAGAAGCAAAACAGGCTTTAAAGTAGATAGGTGAGATGAGGAAGAAGAATCTAGCACAAGGAGTTGTAGACATGTACGAATGGCATGGTCTGTTTAGCTAGTAGAAAGTAGTGAGATGAAGCCTTAGCGTAGACTGAAGGTATTTCAGGGGTAAAGATGAAATACTGTCTGTATGGGTGGAAGAAAGGAATAGAATTGCATATCACTTTAGATACACAATTTAATTCTATGTATTCAATGCATTTGACAACAACTCCATAGAGCAGTCTGTACTGAATCATCTGGTTTTACTAGAGAGAAATGAGAAGACAGTGAAAGAAAGTAAGACTTGTCTCAGCTCTGCAATAGCATCAGCTGTGTGGCCTTGAGCAAGTCACTAAGCTCCCTTAGTATCCTGTTTTCATGTATAAAATAAATACAGTACTCACCATGCCTATCTTAAAAGATGATGAGGAGTACAAAAAAAAAAAAAGAACATAGTGTTAACCACAAAGTCCTGTGCAGTCATATGACATTATTAATAAGAAAGTTATCTCGTATTTTTGGATTTTTCAAAACAATTCTAGCTTTCTTGTTTGGCAACAAATTTTAATCTCTCCAAAAAGGCCAGTACTCACATAAGCAATGGCCTAGCCTTTAGCCAGTTATCTGTGGGATGTCTTGCACTCCTGGCAGTTTTATGAATGTAGAAAAAGATATGTCTGCCTCATGACTTGACCTCATAAGAGTTTCCTCACCCACGTGGGGTAGGTTGTCTTCTCCTGGATTAATTTAAATAGAAAACTCCAAAAAAATTAGCCCATGTTGTGTTTTGTGATATAGGACAATAAAAAATGAGATGAAGATAATGAAAAACAAAGCTATGATCACCCAAAGCATGTTGTCATTAACATATTCCAGTAACTCAGTTGGCCTCTTTCTCTGATTGGAATCTAAATGAACAAAGGCAGGAAGGGGGAAAATCCAAGCCAATTAAAGAAAATGCAGCCTAAGTTAAAGACAAGGCTGTGCTCTGAAGATCTTTCATTAACCACTTGAAGACAGGCTCAGAATGGGTTAATACAAGACTTGATCTCTGGCAATAGAAATATATTGTCAAGGGAAAATTAGTTTTTTAGCTAGAGAAAATGAAGGAAATTTTGTTTGCACTTCAGTTAATAGATGCATATAAAATTGGTGTTTGGAAAATTGAGTCTGTCCAATAGAAGAGTGCTGTAGAAGCTGGCTAAATTGGGACCCTTTGCTTGTATGGATTATCATTCCCTTTAAGTAGATGGCTCAATTAAATATGAAGGCATACAAAGGTTAGATTATAGGAAATAATTCAAAATTCAGAGGAAAAATTATTCTCAAAGAATAAATGTCAAATAATTTATATTTGATGTTACAGTTTTATCCTAACTCATTTTTAGCATATATGGTGATACACTAGTATTTTACTGAGAAGAATATTAAAACAGACCAGCATTTTGTGTTCTCAACACCTAGAGTGGAGTGAAAGTGGTTGAGAATTCTTTTTTGGACAAATAAAGTGTGAGATGACTAATAGACATCCAAATGAAAGTGTGGAATATGTGAAAAACTTTGAAATTTATCCACTTCAACACTCAATTGTCTCTCCTAAGCTAGAGTCCTACAATCCTAACTATGAAAGGTTTACACATTCCCACCATCATCCCTTGGATGTTCCATTATAACAGCAAACCCAATATATCTGAAGCAACACTTATCTTCTTCCTCAACAATATGGCTTTATTTTTGTCATTCCTAAATCTGCTGTGGATTTCATTATTTTTTCACCATATAGGTTCTAAACCTCATGGTTAGTCTAGATTCTTCCCTCTCTCTCTACCCAGGTCTATTCACTGAGTTCCTTCAGTCACACTTTTGTAATACCCACCTTATAATCTTTATCTTTTCACTTCATCCAGCATCTCCAAGCCTCCTTTACATCTAGAAACTAGTCATCTTGATTACAGACTTTTTCAATGTTTAATTTCATTCTTTGTATTACCTCCATATTTATCTTTTAAAGACAGAATTTGAAAGTGTTCCCTTTCAACTCAAAACTATTATTGACTAACCACTTGTGGTAGACTGCTAGATGACTCCTAGTGTCCATTAATTCATTCATTACCCCTTAGAAACAAAACCACTGATAATGTGCTTAGCTCAGAAACCCATCTTTCCCAGGTTCGCTTGCAGTCACATTCAGGCATGTGATCAAGATCTGCCCAATGAAATGTAAGCAGCAGTTGTATGGTTCCTTTGAGTTGTTCACTTTGAAAGGAGCAATTTCTTTATTCTCCTTTAAAATGCTGAAATGTAACCATATTGTTGGAACTTCAGCAACTCTCTTGAATCTTAAAATAAACTTGAGGGTGAAAGCCAACTTTGAAGATGGTGAAACATAAAGATGGCAGGAAACTGAGTCTCTGATGACTTCATGGAACTGTTATACCAAACCTGGGCTGTCTAATTCTGTTACTCTTTTATTTACAGAGAAAAATAAACATCTGTAGGTTTAGCCCACTATGCTGGGGGTTTGGTACTTATAGATGAATGAAAATCTAAACTGATACATCATTACCCCCAGGACACAGAAAGTTCTTATCTTGAAACTCACAACAGAAACTTGTCCTGCTTTTAAGTCTGTTTCTATAACACTTCTCCTACCAGAAAAATTTCATGTGATCAAGTTAATACACACTGAATATACCATTCTATACTATATTACTATATGCATTCTGTTTCCTGAATTTACCATATTACCTCTTTAGCTCCATAGCATCTAGCAAGTACGTGCATCGAGACTCAAATAAATGATACAATAGTAGACTTTTCAATATAAAAGTTATTTTAAACTAATCTAATCCAAAACTTTCTATGTAGTGAATGAGAATTTTCTATAACTTTGGTACTAAAAATGTATTTTGTGACTAACAACATTTTACAAGACCCTCAGTGATTCAAATGCATTTTCAAGTTTGAGAAGTATTTCATCTAAGCATCTAACAAGCACCATTGCACTGCTGCTTAGGTTGCTCATAAATATACAAAACACCTTAGCCTATTGTTGGACAGCTGAAATTATTAACCAGTCATTCCATATCATAAGCTGAAAACTGCATCCTTGGAACTTTCACTTATGACTTTCTCATTTTTGGTCTCTGGAATAACAATAAATAATACTGATCTACCACAACTATTTTAAGATAGCTGCCATTGGTTCTAAGCCTTTTCTTTCTTAAGGTGAACAACTCATTTGAATTGCCATTCTTCACATAACCTGATTTTTAGACACTTTATCCACTTTTGATACATACTCACTTATTATTGCCCTAGTTAAAATACAAAACGAGAATTCAATATTACTTCCTAACAGTGTGGAACTAGATGTCACAAGAAAGAGTGGACCATAAACCCCTAAGTCTGCAACCTATTGCATACAAATTTTACTTAATCACTGTAGTTTTGATGTTCTTATGATTAATGCATATTTTATTTATATATTATAAAAATCAATTTTTAAAATTAAAATGTGCTGAAAAATATCAGAAATCACATCTTGTTTGTTCACTTGTTTTAATTAGAAAAAATTATGCATGTGGCAGGACTCCTCTTTTCTCTTTCTAGAGTTTCAGCCAATGTAAACCGGTTTCTAGCTACCTATTAACCCTTTCTCTTGAGTAACTGGCCCACACCTCAAACTCAACAGCTTTACCTAAGTCATATTTCTACCCTTTTTGTAATTGCATATTTATGTGCCCTGCAACTCTTTTAAAAAGCAGTCTCTTTGACAGCTGGAATTCATATTTCTCATAACACCTAGCATAGTGAAGAATGCACACTAGACACTAAAGAAATATTTTTAAATGAATGAGTCAATGTTTATTCACTGGGATATAGGACATTACTAGATTAGACTTCAGCAGAATGAGTTGGGGTAGGCTAACCAGAAAAATACCAGAACTCTTCTTGCTATCTTTACGTGAAATGTATAGCTCCCTCTGGGATTGTCCCAACAAAGGAGCTGACCTAGTTTATTAGAGTATAAATTTAGTGTGTTTCCCAAAAGTCCCCAAACACTAGATACACAAAAGTGTGTCTTCGGTATTTTAGGTGGTGCAACTTATACGGATTGACCCACTTAAAATGAGCCTTTTTACACAAAGTGGTTTCTATTTAAACTAGGACCATCCAGCAGATTCATGCTGTTTACAGTCCAGTGAGATTCTACTCCTTTTCTCTGAATGGATTTTGAAGAATTTGTGTTTACCAAAAGACAAAATTAAAGCCAACAACAAACAAACAAACAGCTACAACAAATTTTATCAAAATGATGTGATTCTTAAAAAGAAATCGAGGTAAATGCAGACAAAAAGAAGAACATCTAACTTCAGCATTTCCCATTATTTTATAGTCTAAGTGTGTGCATCCTAAGTCAGGACACTATTTGTATCTTATAGATATTTTGACTGAGGTTAGAAAGCTGTCGGTGTGGAAATTTTTTGCTTTGATTATGGTTTCATGAAGTATCCTTAAACATCGGGATCTGGGCAGAAAAAAAAAAAAAGAAAAATACCATCATGTATTTTCTCCTAGTTGTATACATTTTTTTAATAGACCACTTTACCAAAATAGGCAAATACACATCTTAAGCAGTATTTATCATATAACACCCTAATTAAAGATAAACAAGATTTTTTAAAAAATATATAAGCATTAGTGGCACATCCTACATCTAGGGAAAGTTCACACACTATTCTTTTGTCAACTAAGCAAAGTTTTAATATAGTTATTAATAGAGGATAGAATTTTTTTTGCATTGCTCACTCTTCTGTCCATCCCTCTCATGACACTTATATCCTCAAACTGGACTAAAGCCATCTCCCACTTGGAAGGGCTCTACTACTTTGGAATAACTAGTAGGACTGAGGGACAGTCCAGGGTAATGGACTAGATAGCTACGGAATAGATAGTTAGGGACTGGGGTAGATAGCTAAAGTCATTTCTGCTCTATGCTAAACAACAAGGGCTATCCACGCCCTCTCCCCCCCCCTCCCCAAAGCTATAAAAGCAAGATAAATGAAAATATCAGTCTTCTATTGATGGAAGATTTGGGCTTCTTCCAATCTTTTACTATTACTAACAGTGCTACAATAGGTATTCATGTATATCATTTTGCATGTGTCCTAGCATACATTCACAGAAGTGGAATAGTTTAGTCAAAGGGTATATGAATTTGTAATTTTAATAGTTGATTAAATTGCCTTCCCTAGGATTTATAACAGTTTATATCCCCACCAGCAATGTATGAAACTGATTTTTCCTATAGCTTCACCAGTATAGTGTGTCACACTTTTGGATATTTGAAAATCTGTAGGTCAAAAATAGTATCTCAGTGCTTTTTTTTCCAGTATAGTTTTTAATTTGCATTTCACTTATGAGTAGTTTCATCTATTTAAAAATGCTTTATATTTCCTTTTATATTCTTTGCCTATTTCCCATTGAATTTTATGAAAATTTAGGAGTTCTTTGTATATTAGGGAGATAAGCTCCTTTTCTTGATATTCGTTTCAAGTATTTTAATGCAATTTAAGACTTTTGTTTGTTTAATGGTATGTTTTGTACTAAAATTTTATTTTATGTAATCAAATATAACAATTTTTTTTTAATTTTGAATTTTTATTTAGATAGGCTTTTTTCTATCCAAGCCCATAATGGAATTCTTCTATATTTTCTTTCAGTATTTTTATGGTTTCATGTTGTATATTTAAATAGTGATCCATTTTGAATTTATCCTTGTTTGAGGTATGGTATTTTTTAAAATGTGGATATTTTTAATGGAAGTATATTAACTTTTAAAATTAAGTTAGATACAATTGACATTTTTACAATGTTGAGTTTTACAATCTAAAATATGTATGTATTTTTAAAAAATTAAAACTAAAAAAATGAAATAAAATACGTATGTTTTTCCATTTGTTAAACTTTACTCTCTTTGGTTAATTTTATAAAATTTTCTTAATATGTCTTGGATTTCTTATGTTAATTTTCTTTTTAGGCATTTTTTATCTTTTCGTGTGGATCTTTTAAATCAACTAGTTATTATTTACATATATAAAAAAATTATTCATATTATGTGTATATTCTACTAACTTGTTTTTTTGAGTTTATACTTTTATTCCGTTTATTCTTTTGAGTTTTCGAAGTTACCATCAAACACCTTCAAATATTGATTGTGTTTTTTTCTTGGTTTCCAATTTTGTACCTCTAACTTTTTTCTGTATTCCAATTGTGATGGCTAGGATCTCTAGTACAACATTAAATATAGTAATGGTTGTGGATTTCTTTCTTATGCTTTTACTAGGAATTCCTCTATCATTTTAAAATTAAGAATGATGCTCAAAAAATCAATAAAAATAAAACGAAGAAAACAAAACAAAAAATCAATAGTAAAAAAGAATGGCGCTTAATTTGGGCCCAAATAGAAATATTTAATCATATTAAGAAGGTGTCTATCTAGTCCTCTATAATTGGGTTTTCAATAATCAAGAGTAACTGATTTTTTTAAGAATCAGGTTTATTGAGGTATAATTTTCATACAGTAAAATTCAGATTTTTAGGTATAGAGCTTAGAGAATTTTGACAAATGTATGCAGTTTTCTAATTACCAACACATTCAATATATAGGATACTTTTTTCATCCCAAAAAGTTTCCTTATGTCACTTAACAATAGCCAATTCCCCCAACATCCTCATCCCTTGCAACCACTGGTCTGTTTTTATTTCTTTAACTCATTATTTGTTTTTTTCCAAAATAAATGAAATCATGCAGTATATAGGTTTTTTTGTAGCTTTTTTTCCCCTTTAGCATAATGCTTTGAGATGCATCCATCTTGTTTTATTTACCAGTAGTTATTTCTTCTTATTGTTGAGGAGTCCATTGTATGGATGTATCACAGTTTGTTCATTCACCAGTTAACAGACATTTAGGATATTTCAAGATTTCAGCTTGCTATAAATTACCTACAGATTTTTGTGTGAACTTGTGTTTCC
This sequence comes from Rousettus aegyptiacus, assembly GCF_014176215.1. Classification (NCBI taxonomy): domain Eukaryota; kingdom Metazoa; phylum Chordata; class Mammalia; order Chiroptera; family Pteropodidae; genus Rousettus; species Rousettus aegyptiacus. The sequence continues at coordinate 38,252,374 of NW_023416308.1, read as the reverse complement.
ATTTCTTTGATGTACATATTTAGGAGTAAAAAATATCAGTTGTGTAATGAGTGTATGTTTAACTTTATAATAAATTACCAAATTGTTTTTCAAAGTGGCTATACCATTTTGCATTTATACCAATGATGACAATTACAGTTGCCATTTTAAAATGCACAATTTAATGGTTTTTAGTATACTCACAAGACTGTACATCTATCATTACTATCTAGTTTTACAACATTTTCATCACGGCAAAAACGAACAAACAAACAAACAACCCTGTATTCATTAGCAGTCCCTCAAATTCCTCCTTCCATCCAGCTCCTGTCAACCACTATTCTATTTCCATCCCTACAGATTTTCCCATTTTGAGCTTTTCATATAAATGCAGTCATATAATACATGGTCTTTTGTGTCTGGTATCTTTCACATAGAATAATGTTTGTAGCATATATCAGTATTTCGTTCTTTTTTAAAAATAATTAAATAATATTCTTTTTTATGGATTACACTGTCTTTTGTTTATTCATTGATCAGTTGATGGACCATTGGGTTTTTTCTATATTTTTTAATTCATGTACACATTTTTGTCTGAACAAAGGTTTTCAATTGTCATGGATATGTACCTGGGAGTGGAATTGCTGGGTCATATGGTAAACTTTATGATTCATTTTTTGAGAAACTGTCAAACTGTTTTCTACAGCAAATGCACCATTTTATAGTCTCAGCACAGTGTTCCAATTCCTCCACATCTTCACCAGGACTTGTTCCTTTCTTTTTTCTTTTTTAAATTTTAGTCATCATAGTGGGCATGAAGTGGTATCTCACCGTGGCTTTGATTTGCATTTACCTAATACTAATAATAATAAATATCTTTTCTTGTGCTTACTAAATATTTGTCTATCTTATTTGAAGAAATATCTCTTCAAAGCCTTTGTCCACTTTTTATTTGGTATATTTGTCTTTTCATTGTTGAACTGTAAGTGATCTTAATGTAGTCGGGATATTAACCCTTATCAGATACACAATTTGCAAATATTTTTATTTATTCTGTATTTTGCCTTTCAATTTGTGGATATTGTCCTTTGATGCACACATGTTTTTACTTTTCGCCATTTGTTGAAAAGTCTATTCTTTCTCCCATTCAATTGTTAGTCACCCTAGTCAAAAATTTATTCACCATAAATGGGTAGGTTTATTTCTCATTTGTATTCTACTGATCTACATGTCTATTTTCATACTCGTACCACCATATCTTGATTAGTGTAGCTATATAGTAAGTTTTGAAATCAAGAAATGTGAATCCTCCAATGTTATTTTTCTTTTTTTGAATTGTTTTGAATATTCTGTTCATTTGTTCATTTGTTTTTTACATTTTCATGTGAATTTTAGGATCAGCTTGTAGACTTTTGCAAAATTGCATTAGAAATTTTGATAGAGATTGCCTTGAATCTGAAGATTAATTTGGAAAATATTCCATGTAAACAATGTTACATATTCCAATCCATAACTATGAGATATTATACCATTTATTTAGATGTTTTTGGAATTCTTTCAACAATGTTTTGTAGATTTCATTGTACAATTCTTGAAATTCTTTTGCTAAATTTACTCCTAAGTGTTTATGCTTTTTATACTATTGTGAATTAAATTTTATTAATTTCATTTTCAGATTGTTCATTACATATGTATAAAAATACAACTAATTTTCATATACAGACCTTGTATTCTGTAACATTACTGAATTTGTTTATTAGGTCTAATAGATTTTGTGGATTCCTTAAGATTTTCTGTATGCAAAATTATGTCATCATCAAATAAAAACACCTAGTTTTCCTCTTTCTTTACAATATGAGTGCCTTTTATTTTATGATCTCACTTAAGTTCCCTGGCTAGAACTTCCTGAAACTGTTTAATAGAAGTTATAAGAGTAGATATTCTTGTCTTATTCTTGCTCTTAGAATAAAAGCTCTCAGTCTTTCAAGATTAAGTATGATATTAGCTGTATTTATTCTTTCAACTTGGTGTATTACATTGATTGACTTTTATAGGTTGAGCCAACCTACATACCAGGGATAAATTCTTTGGTCATGATGTATATTCCTCTTTATAGGTTGGATTTAGTTTGCCAGTAAATATTGAGAAATTTTGTCTCTATATTCATAAAAGATATTGCTCTGTATCTACTTTTTCCTTGTTATGTCTCTTTCCTGCTTTTGGTATCAGTAATATTAGAATCAGAATGAGTTGAAAAGTGTCCTTTCCTTCTATTTTTTCAGATGAGTTTAAGAAAGTTTTGTTAATTCTTTTCTAAATGTTTGGTATAATTTGCCAGGAAAGACATCTAGTTGTGGGCTTTTATTTTTATTTTTACTTTTCTGTGTGGGGGAAATTTTTTATAACTAATTTAGTTTCTTACCTTGTAATAGACCTATTCATATTTTTTTTACTTCTTAAAGTCGGTACTGTTAGTTTGCGTATTTCTAAGAATTTTTCCATTTCATGTAGTCTATCTAGGTTTCATCTGTGCCGATATATGATTGTTCATATTATTCTCTTATAATTCTTTTTATTTCTATAACATTAGCTATGATGTCTTTTCCAATTTTAGCAATTTAAATATTTCCTCTTTTCTTTTATTAGTCTATCCATTTTGTTGATCTTTTCAAAAAACCTAATTTTGTTTTCACTGATTTTTGGGGGGTGTTTTTCTTCTCAATTTAATTAATTTCTATTCTATTATTTTCTTCTGTTTTCTTTGTATTTAATTTTCTCTCTTTTTCTATATGTTTTAAGGCAGAGGGTTAGTTTATTGATTTGAAATCTTTTTTCATTTGCAATGTAGGTTTTTAGAGCTATAAATTCCCCTCTAAGAACTGTTATAGCTACATTCCATAAGTTTTGGCATGATTGTGTTTTCACTTTCATTCATCTCAAAATTTTTCTAATTTCATTTGTCATTTCGTCTTTGACATATTGGTTATTTAGGTATATGTTGTTTAATTTTCACATTTGTATGAATTTACCAAATTTATTTCTGTTAATGATTTCTAATTTCTTTCTATTGTGGTTAGAGAAATACTTTATATTATGTTACTCCTTTTAACTTTCTGAGTTTGTTTTATTGTCTAACATGTGGTTATCTTGGAGAATATTTCAGTACTTTGAGAAGAACGTATGTTCTGCTGTTGTTGGGTGAAGTGTTCTATGAGATCTGTCAGCTCTAGTTGGTTTATAGTGTTGTTTAAGTTGTGTGGTTCTTTGCTGATCTTCTATATAGTTGTCCTGTTTACTATTGAAAGTGGGGTATTGAAGTTGCTAACTATTATCATTGAACTCTCTGTTTCTCCCTAAATTATATCAGTTTTGCTTCTTGTATTTTGAGGCTTTGTTGTTGGACATATGTACATTTATATTTGTTGTATCTACATAATAAATTGACATTTTTGTCATTATAAAATGTCCTTCATGTCTTTTGTTGCAACTTTTGTCTTAAAGTCTTTTTTTTATGAGCATTGAAACTCTCTTTTAGTTACTATATACATAGTTTATATTTTCCTACCCTTTTACTTTTCACTTATTTGTGTCTCTAATCTAAAGTATGTCTCCTATAAATAGCATATAGTTTGGTCTTTTTTTAAATCCATTTCGTCAATCTATTCCTTTTAATTGAAGAGTTTAATTCAGTTACAGGTAATGGAATTACCGATAAGGTAAGATTTATGTCTGCATTTCGTTATTTGTTTTCTATATGTCTAATACATTTTATTTTTTCTCTATTCTTCCATACTACCCTCTTTTATGTTGAAAATGTATTTTGTAGTGTATGATATAAATTTCCTTGTTTCTTTTACTATTTATTTGAGCTATTCTCTTAGCAGTTGTGCTGAGGATTAACATCTTCATTTACAACAATCTATTTCAGATTTATGAACTGAAAAAGTTGTGTTTCCCCTTCCTCTTCATTCATATGTTGAAGTCATAACCCCCAATTTAACTCTATTTAGAGATGGAAACTTTAACAAGGTAATTAAGGTTAATTAAGGTTATAAGAGTGGGGCTCTAAGCTGATAGGACTGGTCTCCTTATACTAAAAAGAGACATCAGAACATTCTCTCTCACTCAACATGCACACAGAATAAAAGATGTGTGAGGACACATTGAGATGGTGGTTACCTAAAAACTGAAGAGAGGCTTTACTGAAAATCAGTTTTAATGGCACCTTTATCTTGAACTTCTAGTATTGAAAATTGTGAGAATACATTTCTGTTATTTAAACCACCCAGTCCATGGTGGTCTTTTATGGTAGCCCAAGTAGACTAATATAATATGCATAAACTTTGCCCCCATAGAGCAAAAACTTTGCACTTCCTATTTATGCTTTTATTTTCACAACTGCACATCTATACATTGTATTCCCATACATATAGATTAAAATTATTGGTCTATGCAGTAGTCTTTTCAATAGGAGAAAAAAGGAGCAACATAAAAAAATATATTTATACTTTTACATTTTTTTCTATAGTTACCTTTACTAGTGCTCTTTATTTCTTCATACGGATTTAAGTTACTGTCTAGTAACTTATCATTTCAGCTTGAAATGCTTCAATTAATATTTCTCGTGTGGCAGATCTCCTAGCGTCAAATTCTCTCACTTTTTGGTTATCAAGGAATCTCGTAATTTCTTCTTATTTTTTGAGGAATAATTTTCTTCAATATAAAATCCACCTTTAACAGTTTTATTACTTTGTTTTCTTTTTAGCACTTTGAATATGTTATTCCACTGCTGTCTGGCCACCATGATTCCTCATGAAAAAACAGTTGTCGATCTTATTGAAGCTGTCTTGTAAGCAAGAGTCACTTCTCTTCTGTTACTTTCAAGATTTTCTTTTAACAATATGACTTTTAACAATATGATAACGATGTATCTACGTGTAGACCTTTTTTAATTTATCCTACTAGAGATTTGTTAAACATTTGGGATGTGTAGATTGACTAATGGTTTTTCTCAAATTTGGGATATTTTTGACCATGATTTCTTCAAGTATTTTTTTTGATTCTTTCTCATCTTCCCTTCCTTTGTAGTTTCTATCATGCATGTTAGTATGGTATCCCAGGGGTCTCTGAAGCTCTGTGTATTTTTTTATTTTCCCTTCTTTCTTCAGACTGGATAATCACATTCACTAATCCTTCCATTTGCTCAAATATTCTGTTGACTGCTTTTAAAAATTTTTTTAGAGACCGTGTTTTCAACTCCAGAATGTGTATTTGATTCTTTTTAAATAATTTCTATCTATTTATTGATATTCTCTATGTGACAATACACAGGTTCTCATACTTTAGTTCTTTGAACATTTTATAAATGACTGATTTAAAATCTATGTCTGCAAAGTCCAGTGTCAGCTTCCTCAGGGGCAGTTTCTATTAATTGATTTTTCTCTCTGGATATGGATACATTTACTTATTTCTTTCTAAGTCTCATAATTTTTATTGAAAACTGCATATTTTAAATAATAGAATACAGCAACTCTAGAGATTCTTTTTCTTCCCCAGGGTTTGTTGTTTCTGCTTGTTGTAGTTTGTTTAGTAAATTTTTTGAACCAGTTTTATAAAGTATATGTTATTTTTCATGGGTGGCCACTGAATTCTCTACTTGGCTTGCTTAGAAATGACTGGATAGAGATTCCCTTAAATTCTATTTATTACTTTTCCATAGCTTTGTGAAAATTTACCACAAACTTAGTAGCTTAAAACAATACACATTTATTTTATTATAATTCTCAATTTCAGAAGTCTTAAATCATTTTTTCTGAGCTAAAATCAAAGTGTTAGGGGTGTGATCTTTCCAGAATATCAAGGAGAGAATATGTTTCTCTGTTATTTCTAACTTTTAAAGTTGCATTCCTTGGCAAATGGGCCTTTTCTCCATTTCCAAAGCCAGCGGTGCAGTATCTTGCTGTAGTCTTCACATTGTCGGTTTTTTTTTTTTTCCTGTGTAAAATATCCCTTGGCCTCTCTCTTATAGGGACACCTTTGATTACAAAATTAGGGCCAATCCAGGTAACCTAGAATAATCTTCCTATCTCAGTGTTCTTAAATTGACAACATTAGTAAGTTTTTTGTTTTGTTTTGTTTTGTTTTTGCCATGCAAGATAAAATTCACAGGTTCTAGAGATTAGGACTTGGATATCCTTTGTGGGCATTATTCAGCTTACTGCAGCCAAGAACCAATAAATATTTTAGTCTTTGCCAAGAGGCTGTGTGTGTGTGTGTGTGTGTGTGTGTGTGTGTGTGTGTGTCTGTGTGTGTGTTAGGGAACACCTTCAAGACTCAGCCATAAAATTGACAACTCTGCCTGCTTAAACAAATCCTTTACCCCAGCTATTCCTTTTAAGACTTTTGATTCATCTATTATCCTAATCATTATCCTCTACTTCAGGAAGCCACAAATTTTAAACACTTGTTTGCAACCGTTTTTGGTAAAGGATCCCTGGGGAGAAGCCTTTTTATACTGGGCAAGCTACAAGTCTGATCAAATACAGTTAGCCTTATAAGTAGGGTCTTCCAGGAAACCACCAGAGAGGTCTAATAATGACAATTCTTTGTGCATGAGGTTTTGAAAAAACTTTAGCTTTATTCTGCTTCTTTCAGTGGCTGCCAGGCTGCACTGAGAATGTAGACCATTATTTTTCAAAGTTATTACAGAGTTGTAGCATAGAAGATGGACCTGGGGCAAGTTAAAATCCTCCTTTCCTCCTGCTGCCTCCCCGCCACCTCCCCCCCCCAAAAATTTCACTGTACTGACTAAAATCCAGTCATTTTCCTTGAATAAATTTTCCTTGGATTGCTACAACCTCTTAGGTAATTCCCATAGCTCTGAAAAGGTGAGTTTTACCATTTTTTTTTTGTCATTTTCCCTGTTTTTATGGAAGAGAAAATTTTTGAGGTTTTGGTGAGATGTAACTCACCAAACTGGTTTTTTAAAAAGTGGTTCTACCATGTTATATTCCCATCAGCAGCCCATAAGAGTTGCAATGCTTCTGTATCCTCACCAATACTTGTGTATGGTCAGTCTTTTTTGTTTTAGATATTCTAATAGATGTGTAGTGATATCGCTGAGGTTTTAATTTTTGTTTTTTAACGAATTATATGTTGAATGTTTTTTCATGTATTTATTTGCCATATGCATATCTCCTTTAGTGAAGTATCTTTTTAAATATCTTATTTCACTTTTTATTGTTTGATTATTAACTCATTCTTTTGCTTTGTAGGTTATTATATATTCTGGGAACATGTCTTTAATCATATTTATGATTTGTAAATATTATTTCCTAATACATAAAATGTTCTTATTCTCTTTACGATGTCTTTTGATGAGCAGTTCTTAATTTTGATGAGGTCCATTTTATCAGTTTTTACTGTATAGATGATGAATTTGGTATCTAATGTAAGAAATCTTTATCTAATTCAGTGTTCTAATATATATGTTTGTCTTTAGAATTTCAATAACTTTAGGCTGTCCTAGATTTTTAAATAGTATTAGATTTTCATTTTAGGTTTATGATCCATTCAAGCTAATTTTCATACATGTAAACTATGGATTAAACATGTACTTCCTTGTTTGCTTGCTTGTTGTAAAGACTATCATTTCTTCACTGAATTGCCTTCTACATTTGTCAAAAGCGTTTCAAATATTTGAACGTTATGGATCTCTCTTGTTTTATTTATCTATTTTAAGGCTATCTTTATGGCAACACCACATTTTCTTGATTCTTGTAGCTTTAATTAAGTCTTGAAGTCAGATACTGTAAATCTTCCATCTTCAATAATGAAGATGCCAAGTAATTATGACTTTTCTAAGTCACTTATATTATTATAGAAATTATAGAATCATTTTGATAATTTTTACAAAACAATGTTTTATTAGAATTGCCATATATATATATATATATATATATACAGTTCAATTTGCAGAGATTTAATTTTTTTAACAATATCAATTGTTCTAATCTATGAAAGCAGTCTATCTCTCCATTTGTTTAGGTATTCTTTAATTTCTCCACAATGTTTTGTAGTTTTTAGTTTATAGGGTTTTTACATTTTTTGTCACTAGTACTTCATATTTTGATGCTATTCCAAATATGTCGATTTTATTTTCTTTCTATTTATAATTGTTCATTGTTAACACATAGGAATGCAATTGAGTTTTGTACATTGATCTTGTACGTATAACACTGCCAAATGTATTTATTTTTACACCTATTTTGTAAATCCCATAGAATTTTATACATATATAATAATGACATCTAAGAATAAAGAGAGTTTTACTTCTTTCTTTCCATTCTGAATGTCTTTTTTCTTCTTCTTTCTTTTTTTTTGGGAGGAGGGGATGCACTTATTGTTCTAGCTAGAACCTCTGGTATATTATAGAATAGCAGTAGTAGAATGAACATCTTTGTCTCATTCCTTACTTTTTTGGAAAAATAAAAAACCTTAATAACCATTAAAGATGATTTTAACTGAAGATTTTTCAAAGATGCTCTTTGTCAGGTAATATGCTAAAAGATTTTTTGCTAGATTTCATAAATGTATTTTAAAGTTTGTCATATTTTTCGAAATAAATTCTAGATGATTATATATATTTTCTTCTTTAATTTGTTGTTTACACTTTCTTTATTGATTTTTCAATTGCCGAACCAACCTTACATTTCTGAGATCAACTCTGCATGATCATAATGTATTTTTCATTTTATGCATTTCTTCCAACTTTTTGGTGAGGTTTTTTCCATCCATGTTCATGAGAGACTGTATTCTGTCATTTTTCTCTATTTTAATGTCTGTCTAGCTTTGATATCAGGATAAAAACACTTTATAAAATGAATTGAAAAAAGATTCTATATCTTCTATATTTTGCAAGTATTTATGTAGTATAAATTTATTTACTGTGATTTTTTCAATCCTCATTTCATTAATTTTTCTCTATTATAGTTCTATTTTTATTAATTTTTGCTCTTATGTTTATTATTTCCTCCTATATGCTTTGCATTTAATTTGTTAATCTCTTTCTCATTTATTAAGGTGGAATATAGATTTTTTGATTTGAAGCTTTTTTCTAATACAAGCATTTTATTCTGTAAATTGCCCTCTAATAATGTTATCTGTGTTGACGAATTTCGATATGTTTTATTTTTATTTCAGGTAAAGTATTTGAAATGACACTCTGATTTTATTTTGCCTCATTTTATTTATATATAAGATATATAATTTCCAAATATTTAAGAATACTGATTACGTTTTTCTCTTATTCACTTCCTATTTGATTACACTGTGGTCACAAAACATGATTTTATATGATTTCAGTTATTTTCTATTTTTTGAAACATGCATATAGCCTAGAATATAATCTATTTTGGTAAAGTTTTGATGTATGCTTTAAAGAATGAGTATTCTTCTGTTTGGGTAAATATTTTATAGATATTACTTAGATAAAGGAAGCTAATATTGTTGTTCGGGTCTTATATTTCTGTATTGATTTTATTCTATATTCTTACTGGGAGCGAAGTATTGATGTCTCTAGATATGGCTGTGGATTTATCTATTTCTCTTTTCAGTACTATCAATTTGGTTTTATGTATTTTGGAGTTTTCATATTCTTAAAAATAATACTTCATTATCATATGTCTTTCTTATTTCTAATTATAGTCCTTGTTCTGAAGTCTACTTTGTCTTTTGTCTTGTGTTAATAAAGCCACTATAGCTTTAAAATTAAATTAACAATTGCATGGTATATATTTTCCATCTTTTTATTTTTAACCTAGCTATATATTTATATTTAAAATGTTTTTTTTTTAAATAACATGAAGTTGAGTTTTTTTGTTTTTAGTAAGTAAGAAAGAACATCTCTGTCTTTTAATTGAGGTTGTTAGAACATTGATGTTTACTCATTGCTATGGTTCAATTTAAATCTAACACCTTGCCTAATTTCTATTTGTTGCGCATGACTTTTCTCCCTTTATCTTCATTTCTTGCCTTTTTACATTAATTGAGTTTATGATCTGATTTTATATCTATTATTAGATTATTAGTTATATCTTCTTATTATTTTTTTAAATTAGTTATTACTTCAGGGTAGTGGTTCTTCACAGGAGAAAAATTTGCCTTCTAGGGGACATTTGCTAATGTTTCAATGCATATTTATTTACTTATTTATTTATTTCAGCTTTATTGAAATAATTAGTTGCTCATATTTTCAGTGTACAAGTCAATGAAGTTTTTAAAATTATAGTTGACATACAATAATATATTAGTTTCAGTTCTATATCATAGTGATTAGAGATCTATATAACTCACAAATTGGTCAGCCCACAAAATCTAATGTCACTCTTCCTCCTTACATCTTTATTACAACATTATTGATGATTTTTTATGCTATACTTTATATGACATGACTATTTTGTAATTATCCATTTGTACTTCATAATCCCTTTGCCTTTTACCACTGACCCCCTCAAACCTCTCCCATCTAGTAGCCCTCAAAATATCCTATCTATGAGTTTATCTGATTTTTGTTGTTGTAGCTATTTATTTGATTCTTTAGATTCCACATGTATGTGAAACCATGTGATATTTGTCTTTCTCTATCTGACCTACTTCATTTAGTGGAACACCTTCTAGGTCCATTATGGCAATATCTTTTTCTGTCTCCTTACTTTTAGTCTGTGTGTCTTTTAATCCGAAGTGAGTCTCTGATAGGCAGCATAGGTAGGCATTTTGTTTTCTTATCCATTCAGCCATCCTATCTTTTGGTTGGAGCACTTAATTCTTTTCCATTTGAGGTACTTGTTAACATGTACCTCATATGTAGTTATTGCCATTCTTTATTTATGTTTTTGATACATATCTTTTCTTCTCCTTAAAGAAGTCCCTCCAACATTTCTTGTAATACTGGCTTGGTGGTTGTGAACGCCTTTAGTTTTTTCTTACATGGAAAGCTCTTTAACTGTCCTTCAACTCTAAATGATAGCTTTGCTGGATAAAGGAATCTTGAGTGTAGATCCTTGGTTTTCATCACTTCGATTATTTTGTGCCAAGCTCTTCTGTCCTGCATAGCTTTTTTTTTTTTTTTTTTTTTTGAGACATCAGCTGCCAGTCTTATAGGTACTCCCTTGTGGGTAACTAACTACTTTTCTCTTGCTGTTTTTAAGATTCTCTGTCTTTAACCTTGTTGTTTTAATTATGATGTGTCTTGATGTGGATCTCTTTGGGTTCATCTTGTTTGAGACTCCATGAGCTTCCTGGGATCTATTGCCTTCACCAGATTAGGGAAATTTTCCATCACTATTTCCTCAAATACATTTTTAAATTCTAGCTCTCTCTCTTATACTTCTGATACTCCTATGATGCTAATGTTGTTACGTTTAATTTCATTCCTTAGGCTTCTTAAATTATTTTAATATTTTTAATTCTTTTTTATTGTTGCCATTCTGATTGAGTGTCATCCACAACCTCATCCTCTATATCAGTGGTTTAATCCTTCACTTCATCCATTCTGTTGATTCTCTTTAATATACTCTTCATCTCAGATAAAATATTCTTCATTTTTGACTGATTCTCTTTTATAATTTGCATTTCCACTTTTATGTTTTTATCTCTGTTATAGTTCTCACTGAAATCATCTACACTTCCCCTAGGTTTATTGAGCATCTTTATAACCAGTGTTTTGAATTCTGCATCTGTTAGATTGCTTAACTCCATTTTTTATGCAGCTCTGTTCCATTTTTTCATTTGAGACCTGCTTTTTTGTCTCCCCATTTTGGCTGCCTTTCTGTGTCTATTTCTATGTGCTAAGTAAAGCTCCTAAGTCTCCTGGTCTTATTAGCATTGCTTTGTGTAGTAGATGTCCAGTGACACAGTTTTGAGAGCGGTCCAGCTATAGGCCAAGTTTAGCCCCAGCCTTTGTCCCTCTAGGGCCATCTGTTAAGATTCAGCAAACAATCTACAGATGCTATTTTTAGTTGCCTCAAGAGACCATGCCAGAAACTGAGGCCAGGTTCCACCAGTGTGAGGCTTGGAGCTGCTCAGCAAGGGGCACAGAACGCACTGAGTTCACAACTAGTTGTAGCTTTGGTTGAACCTTAAGTTGGAATAGTTGAAGTTTCAGGGAATCCTTTGGGCAGAGTGACCTCTGTTATCCAGTTTGATAAGATCTCAGCTATGGCGGCACTGTGTCCACACACTGGGAGTGGGGAGAGTTCAACAGAGGAACAATAGATACCACCAGCACTTCTGCCTGGGAGGAAACCTCACTTCTAACCCTTGCTCCAACAACTCAATATCCTCCTGTAAGTCCCCGGTGATCCGTGAGCAGCCGACCCAGTGCTGATGCTCCAGATGAGCAAGTCCGTCACCTCGAAAGTCCAGTGATGGGATATGCCCCTTTAAAAGGAACATCTGCATCTGCCAGTTGCAGCTGCCATAGCCTCTGTCTCACTCAATTGTTGGGAATCAAGCAGCCTCTTGTCTTCACCCTTACCTACCTCCTACCATTGTAAGGTGATTTCTTATTTCTCTCCCTAGTTGCAGGGCTTTCGTTCACCCGGACCCCAGGCAACTCTGCTTTCTGTGTCTTCCATGTTTCCATTACTACTTTGGTGTCTCAACACATTTTTAGTTGTGACAAATGTGAGTGTTGCTTATGGTATCTAGTGAGGAAAAATCCAGAATGCAGCTAACCATTCCACAATGCATAAGTCAGCTTTTCACAGCAAAGAATTACATGGTCAGAAAAGTCAATAGTGCCCAGGTTAAAAAACTTTGTTCTAAGGTTTACAACATAAATCTTTAATGTGCAACTGTCTATCTTCAAATAATATTCGATTACGTCATGCATAATGTTATTGCGTAATAGAGTCTGATTCCATTTTTGATGTTTGACTGCTAATAACTACTAAGCCCCACCTTTCTCATTCTGCCCCACATCTGGGCATATCGATGAAAAATTCCCATCCCAACCTCAACCCCTAAACACCATTAAAGCTGAGCAAGGCTCTTTTGTCCAATCTCTCAACCCATTTTAAATCAGCTTGGGGGACCTCACTGTTTTCCTTATAAAGCTTTATTACTTGAGTAATACACTTTTTTATACCCTTTTGGTGTATAGAGGGTGTCATTAGTCTCAACACCTGAAACAAATTTTGGATGTGTACTATTGTATCTCTTGACAATAGGTCATTTTTTGCTTGCTTTTATTTGTCTTATATTCTTTTTCTTGAATGCCAGATGTAGAAGAATAATAAATATAAAGATAAATAGCATATATGTTCAGAAATGGTCACGTGACCCCTGTCAGGTCATTCGTATGTGTCTATAGAAGTGTTTTATATCAACACTGTCAGTAATTGAACAGAGTTTGAATTTTGTTGTTATTATTATAATCCTTAGTTTATAACAGGCTTTAAATTCTTCCAGTTGTTGGCTTCCATTACCTTGTGGGGACTGTGAGTAGGTTTTCCTCAGTGTCCCAATTCCACTTGTAGAGTTCAACATCCCCATGTTTATGCCTTAGAGGATGTGGGTTGGATAAATCTGCACTTTTATTAAAAACAAAACTAGGACTAGAACCCAAGTGCACTCAAGGTAGAACATCTCAATTACTGAGACATTCAACTTTTAGGATAATCAATGAGAATCTCTATCTCTTCTCATTATATCCATTTTTTTTTTCTTTTGGAGGGCTCTTTCAGAATAGCTGCAATCACTATGGTTTTAAAATCCTAGGAATCAAGGATCTGAGTGAATATGCATTAAAAACTACCCAACAAACCATCTTATTGGTAGCTACTAAAAGAATGTTTTCTGATGGTAAATATCCTGTTGAGAGTAGTTCATGCTTTGGTGTTCCACCTCCCTCCTTCTCTATTTCCCTCCCTTCTAATGTTCCTTGCCACCTTCCTTGGGTATTCAGCTTCACACTAAGTAAGGAATGATCCCCAAAAGCTGTTGTAAGCCAAGACTAAAGGAGATAAGACAAGAGAGAGACTAAAAGAGATAATGACAAGGTAGGAAAAAAGACCCAGAGAGCCCTAGAAGCTGGGAATTAAGAGAAACCTAGGAATCTAGAAATGAGAGACCCACAGAGTCTGCATATAGTCCTAGGTGGGAAGAAGATCAGGAATCAAGGAGGTAACCAGCACAACTCCAAAGCACTAAGAACAGAGATAGATACCAATCAGGGAGAAACCAGCCAGGGGCCTGTGAATGCAGGACTATCATTTTGCAGACCTCCAGAGAGTGTTCTTATTATCTACTGTGAAGAGCAAGTCAGAACATTAGAATACTGCCCAATGTCTTTAACAGGTTAAAGAGGAAAGATGGAATGTAAATCTCTCCATGTGACTTTGCTATCAAACATGCTCTGAGGAAAAGTACTGAAATTCGCAATAAAGTAAGGTCTCCCCAGGACAGTTTGCATGTTAGCGGAAATCAAAGTAATAAACTAAAGGACTTAATCTTCAGATGAGGTAATTGTTGGAAGCATAGACTGATTTGGGGCATTCCTGGGCTCAGTGACACTCCTGAGTGGTTGATGTGCTGCCTCGGGTTTATGCACCAAGTCTGATAATTGCATTCTTTGGGAGAGCACCCCTACTCAGCTCCTCAGTTCAATATATATACCTTTAATTTGGTGTTTGTTAATTCAGCTACAAGGCTGTTGTCAGCCATTTTCTGCTCTTTCCTTTAACACTGACCACCTTGTTCCCTTTTATAATCTGAACAGAGCCAAGCAGTGTGCATTGAAATCCAGATATCTTTTGTGTTTTTTTGAGAAATCTGAGTCTGACATCTCCAGGGCTTTTTTTGTTTCTCTTGCCTTCCTCTGTCGTGACCTGCCAACTTCTTTTGGCTCTCCTGGGCTTTCATCATGTCCCCTATCGATTGCTACCCTTTTCTTTATTTGCAGAATGTTAAGGATGAATCCTGTAGCATGATGACACTGGCTTTGGACATGGTTAAGTCAGCCTCTGACTCCAGGTACATCAGTTCAGTGATATCTCACCAGATCAGGGTTGTTGTTGCATCAGTTACTCATAAAGGAGCCAATTGTTTTTGTTGTTGTTGTTGTTTTTTAGACTGCTATTCTGCATTCATAAGGTCTTTTCTGGGATATCATTCTGCTTCTTTAAATGTTCTATTTCTTCTTCTTTTCCATTTTAGACCTTGTGATCATCAGGTACCAAGTTCACTAATTATGCACAATGTTGGCACCTGACAGCAGGTGGCCACAGTTCTGTTAATTATGTCCCCAGGCTTAGGAATTCTCTTATAATGACATCCAATCATCTGCCTCTGACTCTTGAGCTGAAAGCAGGTTGCAGGCCTACTTCTTTTCCCCTGAGCTCCTAAAATCTAATCTTCTGGCCTAGCACTTTAAGATTTATATGCCATGCCTTGAAGGTATATGATAGAAGTGCAGAGAGATCAATACCTTCTATGGTAATGGGTGGAGTCACAATCAATTCAATTTCAAACAAAGGGGTATTTGAGTCCTGGCTGGCACAGCATGCATTTATGGGTCACACAGCCCAACTGGGGAAATTTTAGCAGAGGCATTCTGGATAGACATGTAGTAGGCTAAGGTCCTTCTCTTGTCTCCTTTCTTCCCCCTGACCCAATGTAAACTGTCCTTCAGCCCAAACAGTTTTTTGTAGAGCATGGAATAAAGAATAAAAGAAGCCAATGTTAATTTCTTCTTACGGGGATGATGGACCCTGTTTTCCAGAGAAGTAAGTTCTAATTAGTTATAATCACTCCATGAGGGATTGGGCCATAAAATAGGAGAAACATCTATTCCTAGTTTGAAGTGAAACCAAGAGAATTAATTGTGCAATATTTCCCAAAGTCTCAGTGTTATGTGGAGGCAGGTGCTGTATGCATATATGTAAACACACAAAGGTATGTAGACATATAGATAATCCCTCATTAATTGTTTCAAGGTACTAAAATAAATGAATCATGGGTGAGGGGAGCTGTTTAGCAGGGAGTTTTGGTCAATTTGTAGGTATTTTAAAGCAATTGTGATGGATATGGGAAAAGAGATCAATGGAAAAATATCAGTAGGGATTTCACTGTAAATACAATATCATAACAGCCTAATTAGTTGTCAAAAGTACTAACTATCTGCAATGTAGCCAAATTAAAAGGGGAAAATAAGATCTTTGCATATAATTAATAATTTAAAAAAACATTCCTTTAGCCTCACAAATGCTCACAAATGATAAGGCAAATAGGAGAAGAAACAAATAAAATTGGTAACGGTCAAAGTCAGAGGTGTCTTATCTGGCCTACAATTACAATCACAATTTTTATCTGCATAAAAAACTTTTATGTGTCATTGTAATTGATTCTCACTTTACCCCTGTAAAATAGCCAAGGCAGGTTTCCTTTTAATATCTGAGGAAATTGTCTCAGAGAGTTTACCTAGGATCATAAGGATATGCACACAGGAATGTTCGGACTTAATCCCAGGCCATACTTCTTGAGCTGGGGCACTTCCTACTACTATTCCACACTTGCTCTGGAAATTATGTCTTTTATTTAAGACCTTGATTCTGATCTAATACCTTGTCCTTTCACTTCAAAGAATGTTCTTCTCATTTGTCCCTCATCAGTGACTTGGTAGCTTGTGCCCATTTATTGACTACTCTCTAAGTTAGACCTTCTTCTTATGTCAGCAAACTCCCCAGGGCTGCCCTAAATGGTGATGTATCATTTGATCCTGGTGAATCTTCAAACCCTCTCTTCAGCTGATATTACCAAAACAGCTCTGCCAGCCTGGAATTTCTGGTCATTGCCCAATCAAAGGTAATCCCACAGAAGGAAGCTGATAAGAAAGAAGTAATTTTGAAGCTGACTAAACAAATGTACACTAAAATTCCTGGTGACTGCATAGTTTCCCCTTCCTACTACAGGCCAGCCCTGGTTAGAAATAATTTAGATTTTCTTGCTGAGTTCACTGATTATTGTCCATCATCTACATCTGCACTGATAAAATAACTCTCAAGTGGGATTTTTAATTTGTACTTTGTTTTTGCTAGGTCTCCTCTTTTATGCTCTTCCTCTCTAGTTATTGCACTCTTTGTACTCTTCTCTTTCTCTCGGGTTGTTTAAAAGCTTCTCAATTAATTCCCTCACAATATATTTGGAAGCTTTGGCTTTCAGATAGGTCATGGTGCCACATCAAAGAAGCTGTTAAATATGCAGGCTAGTAAATACACCCACATTATGACCACTGTGTCATTTTTTGTACTGTTTATATCTAGGAGAAATTACCTTTCATCTCACACTCATCATAATTTTTCCTGATTACTTGGAGACTGAGAAAGGGTAACAGTGGTAAGGATTTATTGTTCTTTCTTGATATGTGTGAATAAATTGCATTATTCCAATGAGATCTAAACTCATACAACAGACTCTCACTGCCGGGTTGACTGTGTTCTCCGTTCTGCAGACAACAAAAGGTTGTAAGTTCCAGCATCAGAAGAAAGCAACTGGCTTCCATTGGCAACCTGACTTGTTAACTGGCAGCTCCAAGAAACAAGGCTTTCTGGGTCATCTAAGGACAAGCAGGGACTGATGAGTTTGAAAGTTGAAGAAAAAGCAAAGAAAGGTTTGACTGCAATTCCATAGCACTGCAGTGCCACAGCATCCCTTTCTCTTTACACTTTCCTCCTCTCCAAAACTCATCTCCATCTCTCATCACCCACCCTGGTAGTAGGGTCAGATGGTAAAAATATATATATAATAAGAAGCACATTCAGTTTTCAAATAGGATGCATGGAAAGGACTTCAGAACAGTCTCTGTAACTATGGAAGTTATATCGACAGTAAATGTTGTTCTATCCTCTTCAGCAAACCTATGCAGCTAGGAAGTATCTGACACCAGTAAGGAATAAAGAATGCTTATTTAATTTGTTTTCAGCGGAAGACTCCCAAATGTTTAATTTTAATTCAATATTCGAAACCCAGTTATATCACAAATAGGAAATCAATTATTTTTAATAATTGTTTTTTCAACAAACACTTTATTTTGAAATAAATGTAGAACTACAAAAAAGTTGTAAAGATAATACAGCGTTCCCATATAACCTCCATTTAATTTCTAGGAGATCAATTTTGACACATAGCTGAGTTTAGACTAATGCTCTAAATTTAACCAAATCATATTTTAATAACTTTTTAGGCTTATATGGTTTGCGGCAACCTTTCTTTTCCTCACAGCTGGAGTCCTTAATTCCCACCCAAGGTCTCAGTGTCTTCTCAGGTTCTAAGCTAAGCCTGACCAGCATAATAGATATTTAAGCAGACCCAGTCCCATATTCTGGCCCTTCACCAGCCACAGTTTCCCTTATGAAGAACCCAGCTAGTCCTTGAGTCCCAGAGCTGAGTACTTTGGGCATCTACATCATTTTATAAGAGGAGTGTCCCCATGAAGCCTTCATCAGGATACTGGAGTCAAGAACTATCTACTTACCTCCCATCTTAGAGATATAAAATATCCACACGAAGATGTTCATTAGGCATCGGGTATAGAAGCCTGAATATAGGAAAGAATTGTGGAATGAACTTTTGGGGTTATCAGAATACAGAGGCAAATTGCATGCTAAGGCCACCCAGAAGTCATGGGTGGAAGGAGAGGAGAGCTAAAACAGGAGCCTGGAAGAAATCGACACTTAAGGAACAAAGGGGACAATACTACTAATTTCAAAAGCATCTTCCCACTCAGGGCGTGAAAGACACAGGGAGAAAGATATTTATTCAGATCCTCTCTTCCCCGAACCTTAGCACTCTCTCTATAGTGTAATCTTCTCAGGAAGGCAGCATTTGGGTATCACTCTCTGACACTGCTGAAAAAAGAAAAAAGCCAAGTGTCATGGCCTATGATATTAAGGCCTAGGAATACTCATTCTCCTTCAAGTTCTGGTTGTTGAAGGAGAAGTTGAGGAGAAGCTTAGTCATTCACAGTCCATGAATAGATTTCACTATCCTTGTCCATAATGTGGGGATAAGGGTCATTAAGTTGCATTCTAAGAAAAACAAACTGTGCTTCTAAAACAATGGTTCCCTGGGAATCACCAAAGTACAAGTGTATCTTGTAGCAGTGGGTCAGGACTGTTGATGCTCAGGTTCCCAAAGTTTCCAATACAACAAGGATTCCCAAATAACCTAATTCGTAAAAGACAAACTCCAGAGTCTATACTTAGGAACTAGAGAAACAAGGATGTGTGATCCGTGTCCAGCAAGAAAGAAACAGAAAGATGTAATTTCAATAATGCTGCCCAGAAGTATAATACACATATTGAAGCTTCCGCATTATTACTTGTGTTGAATTAACTGAGCTATGATGAATAATGAACATTGTGTTAAAGCTCCAGAAGATAGAAAAAAAGTAGTGTGATTATTGTATTGTGGATCTTGTCAGTGTCCTGTTTTCAAGGCTAATCTACAATATTTATGTGAATCTTGATTATTTCTCCGGGAATTCTGAGAACACATTATCTGATCTGTTGCCGGAGACCTAAGAGTTCTCATTGGGCTCTAGATCTGCTTCTGTCCATGTGACCTGAAGGTGTCTCATAAAGCTATTTTTAAGTAGCACAGATGAACCCAACTATCTAAAGAATGCAGGCAAAGACTACCTTTACCTTATTAGAGGAGAAGCCCACAGATTTGATAAACCACCCTGTATCTATGGGACTAGATATCCTGGAATAAATTCACCTAGAGGCAAATTATAAGAATAAACCAATCTCTGCTGATAATGGACCCAATGATGTTTCAGATGGCAGATGGGAGTGGTAGATGGAAACTGAAAGGAAGTCTAAGAACTGTACACAAGAATATTCCTTCTGGAGTGCAACTTTTTCTCACCAGATTGAAAGGTTTTCATATTATTTGTCCTAAAATGTTTCTGCAATATTGTGCCCTGAGTATAAGAAAATAATCGATTGTTTGATTTTCTTAGCATTTCTGTAAAAAAAGAGATATTACCATACCAAATTTCAGGAAGGAAAAGCAGAAACTAGCTTTTATCACTAGCAAATATGTATTGAGTACCTATTGGGTGACAATACCTACTATATGATCAACATAATATATAATATTTGCTCTTTTGCAATTTGCAAATGTGAGGGAGGCAGGTGATAAGCAAGTAAACAAGTTAACACAATAATGCCAAAAATAATGGACATTGTAGATTATGTTATTTGTTCAAATTTTTTGCTGCCTCTCTCTCTCATGTCATTCCCTATGGGGCATCTCCCTGATGCCATCCCTTTAGAGAGTGTATTCTTTTCTCCTTAAGACCAAGCTTGGATGTATGATGTGCTTTGACTAATGAACAATGTGTGGAAGTGGTCTATTCCACATCTAGGTAAAAGTTTAAAGAACCACTGTGGTTTTGCCATTGATTTTTTTCCTTCTGCCTCAAGAGCATGTTCAAGATAGTGACTGCTTCTTCTACCCATCCGTAAATGAAGACAGCACATGGAGAACCTCAGCCTTTCCACAACCAGTGCAAATTAGACAAAAATGAGAAATAAACCCTTTGTTGCTGGAAGCCACTAAGATTTGAATACTGCTTGTTACTGCAGGATAATCTGGTAAAATCTGATTAGTTCAATGGGTATGGTTTTTGTATTGTGGTAGGGGATGGAAAGGGACTTTTGAGATGGTCTCTGAGGCAAGTGATAAGCAAGTTTATCTCAGGAGCTGACATTTTTACTGACCGGCCTGTGGTCACTGTGCATCCAAAACTGCATTGTAACTAAGTTTCTTCAACAAATAACACTGTATTCAGTGTTATTTCTGAGTGAAATTTACAGAATATATAATGGAAAGATGCTTAACTGAGTTTTCAAGCAGATTCATGAACATTCCAATGATTTCTCAAATAGTTATGTTTGGATTAAATCTAAAGCATATTTTGCCTCAAGTTTCTTATTCTTTAATTTTGAAACTGTATGGATCTTCAGAGAAATGGAATTCATATGTTTCTCATTCATTTACACTTACCTCATCAAAATATAGTCTGAAAGAATCACTTGCTCTTTTAAAGTTTTGAAATCATATTTTCCTTCCTAAATTGGGACCCCTCCTTCCTGTGGTCTGCACCTCAAAGAAAGAAACATACTCCCTTTGGAGTATGATGAGGTCACCAACTCAGACTACTTCTCTCTCTTGGCCATAATGAAAATTCCCCCAAATGTGGCCTTCATTATTATCATTGCATTCAATCTGCCAAATTAAACCACAATATCCAATTGTTGGAACAAGACATATTTCTTTCAAAAAAATGAAAGATTCAAACCTAGAGAGTCCAATATTTCTCTAGGCACCTATTCCTTGCTGACACTTAATCCTTTTCTTTGCAACCAGGTCAACTTCAATATTTTATATCTTATTTCTAGCTGATAAGAAAAGCAATTTTGGAATCTTGCATCTCTACTCTTTAGGAAAACATTTAATCATAACATAACTAGTCCTCTGTCCTTCACCCTAGCTATTTTACTCTTTCTCTCCCTCAACACTAAAACACTGTAATTTCCCAAACAAGACCTGTTTCTGCTCCTTTGCAAATACAATTTTTACTAGCTGGGATGCCTTTATCCCCGTAGCCCATTGCATGCCTTCCTACTCTTCCTTCCAGATTCTGTGCAAAAGTTTCCTCCCTTCTGATCTCCATGCACTTATGTGCTTCATCTCCAGTACTCCCACATGGTCATGCATATACTTCCATTAACATTTACCTCATGATATAATTGTTTACGTGCAGAGTAATCTCCACCAACTGATTTTGTCCTATTTGAGGGCAGGGAATGGCACTTATTCATTCTTGTTTCCATCTCATTGCCAGAATAGAAGACTTCAATAACCATTCACTGGTCGAATAAATGGTAAAATATATCCATGGCTAAATGACATTTAATAATCATTACTATATCTTTATTGCAGGAAGAAAATATATGTATCCTGGACTGGGGAAGTGGGGTTCCAAGTTTCTTGTATAATAAACAATATCAGAATTTAGCATTCTTTCAGACACACACACACACACACACACACACACACACACACATGTGAATACATCTGCTGAGTAGAAAACAGAAAACGAAGAAGTGTGTCAGCCAATTATCCATAGAATTCAGAGTAACATAATCTTGACAAGGTGAGCAGTCAGTTCCATAGGTCTTCAGTGTACTATATTAATTATGCTTTTATAAGTTTTCCAAGGTTTATTTTTGTTGTTGTTGTTTTCACCCCCTACTTGTCTGGATCTTCTTACTAATTCAGTTTAAGTTCTCTGAAAGTGCTGAATTTTTGACAATCGAAATAAAGGCATAGGTTCTGGGAGAAAGTAGAGGGAAGATCAGGCACCTTTTTCATAACTTTTCACATATAAGTATATATGTAAATATATCTAAATATATCTCACATGTGTATGTATGTATATATATACATACATATGTATTTTCCATATATGTGGATATACATATATACATATGGTGAAACACAGGGATAATACTGTATATGTGTTTGTGTGTGAGTGTTCATATTTATTCAACCTTGAATGTGAATATATTTCTAGGCCAATTTAAATCCAAACTACTTAATTACTACCTAATTGCCTTAAAGGAAAATTCTAGATTCATTCTTTGTAGAAGACAAAAAGAATTTAATAAAGTAAGCATCCACTGTTACAATAATAAGAAACACAATAAAAACTGATTGGATTCTGGCCTTGGTATTTTGAGTAACAAAAAAAAGAGAAATAGATGATTTTTTTAAAATGAGAAACTAAAAAAAATAATTTAAACAAAATACATGTGTCTCCTCTTTAAACAATGAAAAACTCATTCAAAAACTCTTCTATCTCCCTGTGCCTTAGACTTTTGAGAATTTCTGACAGAATTTTGTTTGTTTGTTTAAAACCATGGATTGAGGAGCAGTGGAGGAAGAACAACAGGGATAAACTTTATTGTGTATGTCAGAGTAAAAAAAAATCTTGACTCACTTTAAAACTGTGAGCACTGAGAAGTATGAGATATTGATTCATATCTTCTAAAGAGTTTTATAGTCATCAATGCCCAGAGTAAGCTGATGAACTGGGAATGGGTGACCCTAATAAATATAATTGTGTATGGGTTCATTGTACCATGAAATTAAATTTTAAATCTGAATTGATGAACAAAAATGCTGGTTTTATATTTTTGAACAATTATTTTAATAGTTTGTAACTCTTTCCCTTCCATGAGAATTGATCTGAATTTGGGACTGTGCAAGGAAGCTCCCCATTTCCAAAGACTATATCTGAGCTTTACCGTTAATTTATAAATTGAAAATATTTTTTGGATAATGGGGCCGATTATCCAGGAGGAGGGTTTCTCCACATCTTTATTTCTTTGCTGCTTCTTATTCCTTCACAAAAAAGAGGCCATGTCCTTTCTTCTCTCTTGTCTGTTCCATTGATCCTCTTCCACAGTCTACATAACTGCTCTATTAATATCCCCAACAATGTCATATCCTTAACCCCCCTCTACACTTTCTCAGCTCTGGTTTCTTCTTTTCTAGTTCATTTAAATCTCCTATTTTTCCACCTTTTCTCATAAGAAAGACCTTGACATTTCTATAATTTCCCTTTATTTTCCTTTAATATTTAGTAAAGTTCTATCTGAAAACTGGACATGTTCCAGCTGCTTCAAGAGTTAAGAGAAAGAGAGGCAAGGAAGGGAGGCAGTGTTCTTGTCTCGGTCAGAGACTAAAGCTAGAACAGTACATGGTAGAATTGGGCAGGGTGATGGTAGCAGAGCAGGAGGAACCCAAGGAGAAGACAAAATTTCACCTCTCCAACTGGCAATCCCCCATCCCAAGTTCCTCCATGACTCCCCAAAAAATTCAGGATAAAACTTATATATTTATGTATTGCGAATATAAGCATCTTTACCATCTGGCATTGCCTATTTCTTTAATTTTAACTTTTAGAGTACTTCACTCTCTCTGCTTCTTCAGGAACAAAGTTGTTTCAATCTTGGTATTTGTTCATCCTGTGCTCAAGTAGTAATGTTAAATAGGCAGTTTTGGATATATAGCGAGCAATTCAGGTTAAAGACATAATACTGAGAGTCTACTATATAGAGTCATCATTACCATATAGGTGGCATTTAAGGTCATAAATCTAGAAAAGGTTATATAGGTCACAGATGAGATTATGTAGGAAATAAATGTAGAGAAGGGTCCCTAATTCTGGGGTTACGGACCAGTAAAAGTCCATGGCCTATTAGCAACCAGGCTACAAAGCAGGAGGTGAGCGGTGGACAAGCAAGCGAAGTTTTATCTGTATTTGCAGCTGCTCCCTAGCACTAGCATCAGCACCTCAGCTCCACCTCAGATCAGCAGGCATTAGATTATCATAGGAGCACCCGTCCTTGGTATCAAAAAGGTTGGGAACTGCTGGAGAATGTAAGAAAGAAGACATTCTAGAACTAGACTTGGTGGGAATCCAACATTTAGAAGTCAGAGAAATGAGGACAAACCAAGAAAAAGAAATAAATAGGTGCAGCCAGAAATGGAGGAAGAAAACAAAAATAATGAGGTGTACTGATATCAAAAATATGAATTGTTTCAAGTTTTCACTTACAACAAAAGCTATTGATAAGTAAACAGGAAACACCTGAAGAGGTTAAAGGACGAGGGAACAGGAGTGAGCAGATAGCAATGCTGATCTGACACCTGTTAATGGAGAAGAAAAGAGAGTTGGGTAGGAAGAACCTCAGGTGGCAGCATAGCACGGAGGAAGTCTCAGCCATGCTGAGACAGAGTCCTGAGCACAGATATGTTAGGGGAGAACTGTGCTGTCCGGCTTTAGTACATTGCATGATCAGTCATTGATTAGGAGTACACTTTGGCCTAGCACGAACACTGCAGAGGATCCAAAGGTGCAGCAGCTGAAGGTTGTTAGTCAGATGCACTCCTCACAGTGGTTCTCTTGAAGGCAGGTCTGAGTGGCATAATGCTATGGCTACCAAAATGCCAAATTTTGTCTGAGAGGGCATTCTGAGTCTGATATAAATGCATGAGAATCAAAGCAAATTGGAAATAAGTAAAATGAAGAATATATTTTAATAATATTAAAATTACAAAATAATTTCTAAAGACCTCAGAGGATATTAGTAATTTACCTTTCTGGCTAGTGGGTTTGTGCATAGTTGGGCGCAAGAACAGAGTTCCTGATGTATTAAGAATTGTCTCTAGTTTCTCTGACCAGACCGGGAAAAGAGAAAAATTATTACGTTGTCTACCCAATTCCCTGTGATCCTCTAGGGCAATCACACCACAGCATTGCCTTTCTCCTCCTTTCAGTCCTTCAGAATTGTAACACAATGTCTTGCAAAAGCTGACCCCCTCAGGCACAGTCCCTGTACTAACTAGTACAGAGGCTAGACATTGTTTCTTCCTGGGTTTGATAGCTCTAGTCAAGGTAGAAAACCATCTCTAGTTCTGTCCTTCCTTTGGTTTTACCCATCATTTTATGACTTCAACAGAATGCTCATTTATATAAAAATAAATACTTTGGGGTCTTATCCTGAGCTGAAGATTTTAGAACAGCAGGAACCCTGTTAATATGATTTAACAGAAAAATCATAAGATAATACTCTTAATTATTGAAAAGAAATTTGACAAAGTTCAATATCATTCTTAATTTTTAAAAAACTGATAATAAAATATGAATCAATGGATTTCTTTAACATAACAAAATTCATGAATTTCAACCTAAATATGGCATCAGGCTTGATGAGGAAAAAATAATTTCTGTTAAAATCAAGGCCATTATCATCATACGTAGACAATATTACAATCTTAAGTAAAACAAGAGAATCAAATGAAAAACTGTGGCAAACAATAAGACAATTCAGGAAGGAGCCTATATTAATTATCTATTGCTGCTTGACAAATTATCCCAAAATTTCACTACTTAAAATGACAAACATTTATTCTCTTACACAATTTCTGAGGGATGGAATACAGAAGCTTAGGTGGTTTTTTCTTGTTCAGGGTCTCTCATGAGGTTATAGTCAAGGTGTTGGCCAGGGCCACAAGCATCTGAAAGCTTGACAAGGGCTGGAGGATTATATACAAGGTAACTCATTCGCATAGCTCTTAAAAGTAGGCCTTAGTTTCTCACTGACTGTTGGCCTCTGTTCTTTGACACATTGGCCTCTCTACAGTTTCCTAAACATCCTCTCAATATAGCAGCTGATTTCAAGAGGAAGTTCAAATAAGCATGAAGTGTAGTTCCTTTTATGACCTAG
The DNA here is from genome assembly GCF_014176215.1 of Rousettus aegyptiacus. Taxonomy (NCBI): domain Eukaryota; kingdom Metazoa; phylum Chordata; class Mammalia; order Chiroptera; family Pteropodidae; genus Rousettus; species Rousettus aegyptiacus. The sequence continues at coordinate 38,226,029 of NW_023416308.1, read as the reverse complement.
TTTATGAAGTGGCACACCATCACTTCTGCATTAAAAGTGAGACACTAAGACTATACACTCAAGGAAAGGAAACCTAAGATCATGCTTGAAAGAAAAAAAAATATTAAAAATCAAATACCATCATGGTCCCATACCATATACAACCATGACATGTGATACATAATTCATATACGAAATGAACACAGTAACCTTTCTAACAGGTATTTAGAAAATATAATTGTTTTAAAAAGAAAAGGAAAGTGAAAAACGTACAAAAGATATGAATAAAGAATTAATTTTAAAAAGGAAACCTAGATGGTTAATGAGCATATGAAAGATGCTCAAATTCACTAATATTAGGGAAATTGAAATTAAATGTGATACTCTTTCATATCCCTTCAAATTGGAAAAATGTTAAAGTTGCACTAAACTAAGTGAAAGCCCAGATATGGGGTATAAGAAACTCTTAAACACAGCTGGTAGGAGTATATCACCTTAAAAACAATTCGACACTATCTGGTAAATTTAGTGGTGAATTACGCCACAAAACTTCAATTCCACTCTCAAACTGCTATCTCTCTTGTGTATAAGGAGATCTAAATGAGATATTTCTAGCATCATTTTTTTAAAAATAGGAACAAAAGAAGAACACCCTAAATGTACATTTCCAGGAGGATGGGTAAATAAATTGTGAAATACTTATTTATTATAATAATGAACTAGAATTATATGTATGTATCAGTATGGATGAATTCTCACAAATACTTTGAGTGACAAAAGCAAGCTACAGAAGAAAATATTTATGTAAAGTTTAAAAACATACAAAACTGTGTTGTTTAAAAATACATACTTGTGTAGTAAAAGCAATCTAAAGAACGGATGTGAATGATGCACACACTAAATGCAGATAATGGTTATTTCTGGGAGGCAATGAGAAGAAAGAGAGATAGGAACTTCAACTTTATTAGTAATGTTTTATATATTAAGCTAAGTGGTGAACACATGGACAATCATTTCATTGCTGTTAATACCTTAAAAATATTACTTCACAATATATTTCATAATAAACAGTTTAAAAAAATGTTCTGAAAGAAAATATTCCATTTAAAATTGCAACAAGGGAAGAAGCTAAATACCTAAGAATTTAAAACAATCTCAGAATGGAACAATTTAACTACATTTTTGGCATGGTAAATAAAATATAAATATAATTTAAGTATTGCAAACTGGAGAAATATTTCCATATTTCAAAGGTCTAGTGTTTTTAATATATACAGAGGTCCTTGTTAAGGGTCATACCATCAGTAACCTAGAGCATAATAGACTGAAGTCATGAACTGACAATCCACAGCAATATGAGTAGCATTTAAATGTATGAGAAATGCAAGAGGAAACCATGAAATAATATGTTTGCCAATTAGAATGTCAAAGATGAAAAGGTTGGTAAGGATGCAAGGAAGGAGTTGTTCTCATGTGTTCTTGCCCAAGTTGTATGAGAGTGTATGTTGTCAAATTGTCTGCAAAGAGACATCCATCTATAATGACCTATCAAAATGTAAAATGTAAAATGACACATTCTGTGACTTAGAAATTTCACCTCTATGAATTTTCCCTGGTGATACACTTGCACATGTATAAAATGATTTATTACATTGTTAGTAATTATAAAAAATGGGAACAAATTAAATATCCTTTGATAGAAACTTGGTAAAATAAAATATGATACATCCATTGAATTGAAAACTAGGTAGTAGTTTTAAAGCGAGGTCATCTCTATGTGTATATTGAAGAAAGTTGAAAAATAAGTTGTAAAGCATAAAGTGACATGTGGGATAGTGTGTATGTTACTATTTTCAGAGGATAAAAAAAAGAATGATGTACATACATGCTTATTTATTCATAGAAAAATTACTAAAAGGAGAATAATAGTAGTGACTGCTTCCAGCAGTATCATGGTAGTATGGGAGAACCCTGAATTATGTAACAAACAAACAAACAAACACAAATTCTAAAATAAAGACGATAAAAACCTTATTTAATTTAGCATCAGATATAAATTTTAAAATCCAGAGTGTCAGCCATTTGAAAATAGAGAAATGTTGCTAATGTGCAATTGTCCCTAATTACTCTTGCTAACCTCTAAATATTTCTCTTGAAATGTCCTGCTACACAGCCAGTTAAAGAGAGAGACAGAGAGAGAGACAGAGAGAGAGAGAGAGACAGAGACAGAGACAGAGACAGAGACAGAGACAGAGAGACGGAGAGGTTAAGTGGCATGTTACCAACACTGGGTGAGGTTCATTAGCCTTGCAAATTAATCAGTATCCTAGAACTGCTTACCTGTGCTCCCTGGGACATTTCTAATAAGAGATAATGATAGCAGATGGGTGTCAGGAAGGACAGCAATGTAGGCCAGGTCAGTTTTGATTTATCGAATATTGAACTTTTCATTTTTTCTTCTTTTATAAATTTATAGCCATTAGTGAGAAATTTGGAAGGAATAGAAACACAAGCCAGTCACCAAAACTGGTTTAGATCTCTTCTGTATGCAGCTTAGAACTGAAGATCTAGTTGAAGAGAAAGTGTCTGTCCTCAAAGAGATGCTATAGAACAAATTCCCCTGCCCTCAGGGGGACATACACTCTAGGAGGGGTCGGGGCTTGAGGGAGGGCAAGAAAGGTGGAGCAATCCTCACCAAGGCATGTAAAAATTCTATATTTGCCCATATGTTGTTACTGTATACTAAGGAAAAAGTAAAGTGAATAGAGCTAGGTGAGGTTCATTAGCAAATGTTTTGTGGCTCTTGAAACACATAGAAAACTATGTAACTGATTATATAGTCAATAGAAATGTTAAATATGAAACATTTTTTGAGCACCTACTGTTTGAGGTCATAGGACTATGTGTCCCAGAACAGAACGAAAGTCTTAATCCTCATGCTGATTACATTCTACCAGCCAGGGCAGAGGGGATAGATAAGAAAATAGATGATATACATGAGAAAATCTATGAGTTAATGTAATGTAATGATTAAGAGTCAATTTGTATGGTAAAGGAAGAGAAAGACGGAGTAGTATGAGGATGAGGGCTATTATAGGTAGGTGGTCAGGGAAGCCTCTCTAATAAGGTGACGTTTGATTAGAGAGCCGAGGAAAGTTTAGAAGCAAATCATGAGGCTGTATGAGGGAAGAGATAGTGCAAAGGCCCTGAAACTGAAAAATTATTTTCTCCACATGGGTAAAGAAAAATGATAAGAAAGAACTGAAACAAAAGTATACCTTCCTCATGAATAGATAGATAGATAGATAGATAGATAGATAGATAGATAGATGTATATATGTGTGTATGTATCTATGTATGTATACCAGAAAAAATTACTCAAAATTTAAATCCTTATAGTGTTTCAGTGAAAGGATAAAGACTATTTTAGAAAGGTAGTTAGTATCTTCAAATTCCTTGTGTTTAATGCAGCCATGTTTGGTATATGTGGTCTCCTGGTATAAATAGAAACAATATCTGATGACTAAATAAATGAATTATTTTGAGAATGTTTTATTTATCATTAAAAAATAAAACAAAATGACTGTTTTTGAAAAATTAAGTTTGTTGCAACACATTTCATAGTGGGGTTTCACCAAAAGATGGGAGTTTAGCTCTGGACCAGCCCAAGATATAATTGGAAAAGAAGACAGAAAGCTGAATTTTACTGATTACCTAGCTAGCACTTGCTTTATATTTGTACATGTGTTATCTTGGGCAAACCTTAGAATAGCTCAAGGAAGAAGATATAGTTATCTCTCTTTTGCAGTTTAGAACATTGAGGCCAGGGAAACTCCATTTCTAGCTCATGGACACAAGACCAATATAGTGGAGATGAACAGCAGATCTTTCGACTCCCAATTCTGGCAACCACAGCTAAGTAGTCTACTATGGATGTCTTCCCTCATGCCGAAAGTTTTCATGGATTTCTTTCCAGTTCTCAGCACTCTCAGTGATCTTTCATTTTCCCAAACCATCACAGTGTGGCACTCCAAAAAAACTGTTCCCTCTGCTATACCAATTTCTGATCTTAGTGTCAAAAAACTGGATCCAAAACTTCACATTTACCCTCTCACTAGTGGTGTGACTCTAGCAAGTCATTTCACTTTTCTGAGTCTCTCTTTTGTTACTTCTAAATAAAGATACTCTGCATTGGTATCATGGTGCAGAATCAATAAAATCATACAGTCGAAGTCTTTAGATCAGAGTCTGATATATATGGCAAATACTCAGTGAACAGTAGGTAAGTCTATGTGTGGGTGACTTGTGTCTGGTCCTGTAAATGATTGACTAAGCTGATAAGTGAATTCTGGGTTAGTTACTAATGATGAAAACAGCATAAAATATTGTACCTCTCCAATAACTTATACATTTTAATATAATTCATATTAATTGATGATGGAGTGAACGTCGATCATGGCCACAAGGGAAGACTTCATTGACATTGTTTACCTTGCTATTCAATGGGAAGGCAGCCTATTTATTCAAAGTTCATTTGGCCATGACTTAGGTTCAGAGTAAATCTAACATGTACGTTGAATGCCAAAAAGTAAATAAAAATCTCCTGCTAAGAAGAGACCAGTCTGCATATATGGCCCCTAAACTTAAGGTTCAGGAAAAAGTGAAACTTGTCAGAACACTACAAATATGAGCCAGTCTAGTGAGCTATGTTAGGATTACTTTTCTAAACAACAACTTTATTTTCTTAATCATTTTGACTGAGAGCAGATAGGTATAGAGATAAATGGAAAGAGCCTAAAAAGTGAGTGTAATAGTTTTCTAGGGCTGCCATACAAAGTAATGCAAACTGGAGAGATATATTGTATTATGGTTCTGGAGGCTGGAAGTCCAAAATCAAGGTATTAGCAGGAAACTTGTAGGAGAAACTCTTTTCTTGCTTCTCCTAATTCCTGGTGCTTGTCTGCCATTCTCGGCATTCCCTGGCTTGCAGATGCCTCACTCTAGTGTCTGCCTCTGTTGTCACATGGCCATGTTTTCTCTATGCCCACCCTATTCCAGTATGACTTCATCTTAACTAATTACATCTGCAAAAACTCTATTTCCAAATAAGGTCACATTCTGAAGTATTAGAGGGTAGAATTTCAACATATCTTTTGGGGGTGCACAATTCAACCTATAATAATGGGTAACCAGTCTTCATTGGGGAGCACAAGTCTGGAGAACCAGACAGTTGCAGAGAGACTGTCTCATAGACCAGAGCCTGTAGAGGCATTGGAAGACTGGAGGTCACCTCTTCCCTTCTTTCTCATTGTGGAAATCTTGTGTCTGCAGGTGTCACAAGTCTCAAGCTGAGCTGCCCCATTTAGATGTCTTAGAGCCATAGAATACTCAACTTCAGGCGCCAAAGTGAATGACCTTTCTGTTTCCATTTTAAAAGCCAGGGTTTTATTTCAACCCCATCTGTGAGAAAAATATATTGTGTTCTTAGCACTGATTGTCCTACTTTTATTAATTTGAATTATATGAAGTTTCCATTTTTATTGATAAAAATGGCCAAACATTGATAATTTCAATGGTTCAACTATTAAATTTGGTAGATGCTGCATGAATGAGCCCTCTCTTTTGTCACTTCTAAATTGGTCCTGAGACAACAAATTTTATACTGGGCCCAATCTTATCCCTATGTCCTCCTTGGGCACCACTGAAAATTTATACATCTTACCATGTTTAGCAATCCTGTGAAAGGTAGACACTCAGAAAAAAAAGCAAGGATATGGGGATTCAGAAAGATTTGTATTCAAATTAACCCCCTATTATTTGTAGAGTTTGACTTTAGGGGGCTAATTAGTTAGCTATCTTTGCTTCTCAGAGTCTTCATTTGTGAAGTGGGGATAAAACATTGCAGGATTATCCTGAGGATTAATACACACACACACACACACACACACACACACACACACACACAACATATCATAGGTGTTCAACGAATTTTGATTCCCTGTACTCATGGCCTCCATGACCTCTACTATAGTCCCCAAGAATCCCAGGAACTGCTCAGAGACAAACTGAAGCAATGGGAAAATATTCATGCCTAATAGAGGTAATATAATTAAACAATAATGAGACTACTTTGCATGTATCCATTCTTTTGGATCCTACAGAAGACACCAGTTTTAAGGAATATATCTTGAAAGTCAGTTACAAAAAGGCTACATCATTATTCAGTCTTTTCTCATCTCACAACAACTAAACTCCATTGGAATTACATACATGACATGCCATTGTTTACATAAAATGTCATTTTCCAGTATAGTAGTTCTCAACTTTTTTCTTTCTTGCTCACTCTATGAAGTATATTGGAAAGGAGATGATGAGGGTAACATTATAGGGATAACCTCCTTAAATTTTTTCCAATTACATTTTCTTCAAACTTGAGCAAATTAGCCACCAATGCTATACTTGTAACATACCTGAAACTGCTATGTAAGTACAACACTAAGGTTGAGAGTCAATCTGAGAGATGTTATTATCATGACCATTTAGAATGGTTAAAACATTCCAAAGCCACTGGATAATTCAGATCCAAGTAGACAATTGCAGTCTTCTATATCTTATTTAGATGTTACTAGGTGCTCCTACTCTGAGTGGATACACAAAGTCAGGATAATTTTCTCTGCACACTGAACAAATAGATGTACTATTTCAATGACAGTGTGTTGGTACAAATGATTCTCTTGCCTACATGTCACAGAGGCAAAGCAATGAGTTATAAACAGAACCACCCCAGGCTTTTTTGCCTTCCAGTATATACTATATGTGCAATATTCTTACTGATATGATCAATGCTACCTAACTCCCAGAAGTATTCTCCCACATCTTTAGGCACTTAAGCATTCTATTCAGTTAATTTGCTCTCCCCTCTGGTCAAAGCCATTTATTACCAATTGCAAGTAGAGTAACTGTGGAGGATGCTACCTGTGACCACTGAAAACCTGCCATGGGTTATAAGCCCTTGGAACGGACTCAGACATTGTAAGTTTAACAAATAAACAATCAAAAAAGCCCACACAACTTTTTAAGCTAACTTAGTAAAAGCCTGTGTGTGTATGTATTCTCATTGAACCTTCCCAATAACTATATGAAAATAACAACAGCAGTAATAGTTAGCACTTATTGAGTGTTCATTGTGAGTCAGGCGCTGAGCTATAGATTGTTTTATTATATTCTTCATTTTACAGACAAGAAAACTGAAGTTTAGAGAGAAGTTTAGTAACTTGCTAAAGGTCACAAGCCAGTAATAGAAGAACTGAGATTCATGTGAAAATTTCTCTGACATATTCTTAATTACTCTAATATATGCAATGTTATAAGGTATTATTTTAACTACTGTGATATGACCTCCACATTCTTACAAAAATATTTATGATATACATATTACATTATATATGCATGCAATATAAGGGTCCAAACTCATACTTCTTTTAAATCAAAATGTTGCTTAGTTCGGTGCTCAATAATTACTAGTTGAATAACTAAACCTATATCAGTGAAGTGGTCCAACCAAGCCCAGGAAAAAAGGCAAGTAAGCATAAGCCAAAGTGATACAAGATAATTCAGTTCATCTGGTCCCCAAATTAAAGCCTGGATAGCTTTATGTCAACTGCAGCATGCAACCTTGTAATTTGTTTTCTATTTAATTTCAAGTAGCCCCTGCTAGGTCCTGGGCATCAGTCCCTCCATCCATGCATCCTTCATTGAGAATGGGTACATTCACCTCTCTTCAACTTTTCTCTATGAATATTTATGAACGGTTCTAGTATCCTAATATCCCATAAAAATGCAAAGTATAATTATTGTTAATGATACAGTTAGCAAGAAGGACATTTGTTATTTCTACTCAATTTGTTTCCCCCGGGAGCAGAAACAATTTTTTTTTTTTTTGTCATAGTATAATGTGCCATGTTTGCAACTCTGATCACCTGTCATTTTCTTTTTGAGAAAGTTGTGCCACTGTTTCAGGCAACACCCTGCCTTTTCCTTTGCACTATGGTCACCATCTGAACACAAGTTGCTTCGTGATTTAGATGAAACTGTAGATCTTTACTTTATTTCTGGTATCAGGAAACAATTTATTAGGATCAAGGCAGTTAGACTATGAGACTTCCTTTCTTGCCTGGGTAGTCAGTCACTAGTCGAGCAGGCAGCCCTGGATCATAAATCTGGTTTTATTTCCCCATCTATTCACCTGGAACTAAATGATGTTTTAAAGGCAAAGGGGAGAACACATTTCCTTGTGCAAACATTCTTCCTCCAGCTTGTAATCACCATTGTTTCTTAGACAAGCCAGTGAGCAGCTGAAGCTGGGAGACATTTCCATATTCAGCATCACCCTTGTGTTTTCAGAGTTTACAGAAAAAACACTGCAACCGATTTGGGATTTCCCTGGAATGATCCACTTCCTCTGAATAAATCAGAATTGATTCAAATGTGAATTTCAGAGACAAAAGGGCTTTTTGCAAATATCTCCTTTCCTGTGCCCTTCAGAAACTACCTTGCCTTTCTTTCTGTCCCCATCCCCCCCGCCCCGCTCCAACCAGAACTCAAGCCCCCACCCTGCCTTCCCCTCCTTCTTAAGAAGACTTTCCCAGGTCCCTCTTGGCTGTGGTTGAACGACGTTGGCTCCTGTCCATGCTGCAACAAAGACCTGGCATTCCAGCTGTCTGCGTCTAATCTCCAGTGTCAGCTCTCGTTAATGTGTGAGCGTGAAATCAGAGGGGGCAGAGCTGCACGGAATATTAAAACCATGATCAGAATTCCACTGAAATGCTGAGAGTCTGCAAGCACCATTAGAGGAGGCTGTCAAATCACGGCTTCGCATTAAATAAAAGAAAAGATTTCTATCAGAGGAAAGTACAATCAGTGAATCGTTGAGCTAAATTAGCATTTCTTCAATTGGAGATCGAAGTTGATTTATTGTTCTACACGACATTAATGTAACTATGTGCTTGACCTGCTAAGGCAGCTAATTTTTCATTTAAATGGTTTCTCTCCTTCCTGGTGCAAAGGCTGCCATCATATTTCAACTTTGCACAGTGATCAGAAAAGTCGTGGAATGCTGCAAAAATGTCTAGGGCAGCTTTTCCTTCCCCTCCCCTCTCCTTCCTTTTCTTTTTCCAACTCTAGCGCCTTCCTCCACCCCTCCCCTTCCCCACTAACCTCATGGCTGGTGGTCAAGGTCACAGAGGAAGAGTAATCTCAAAGCCACCAACTTCAAAGCCATCATCAAAGAAGCCCCTACATAGCCAATGAATTAAAAGGGAGTGGGGGTGGGAGGGCTCTGGGCAATAGCATTCCTATCTACAAGAAAAGACTCTTTAACTACCCCATTGGTACAGCCAAACCTGGGGCACCCTAGGTCTAGTTCTCCCCTGCCAGCCTCTCAATATGTGTTTCTTCTCATCCTCCCTAGTCCCCCTCCCTGCCCTACACACATCGCTTGAAGATAATATACATTTCCAATTAGCAGAGCACATTCTGGTCATGTTCTCTTTTACTGCACTGTCTTCCTTTTGCTAAAAAGCTGGGCTGTCATTAATGAAATCCTGCAGCCCTGTTAATCCAAGATACAATGCTTCTTTTCTCTCTCACATTCTCCCTAACATAAAAACTACAGTTACTCAAGTTCCCCTCTTCTGTTTAGATTCCTTGTCATTTGTCTTTCATTACATACCTGATGTAGCACAGTAGCAGTCAAAGTTCCTGGATATAGAGGAAAAGGACACAATTATATTTGTTTCCCAATGCCCTGTTTGCCCTGTTTGCAAAGAGAGCTGGCATGTCTCTCTCTCTCTCTCTCTCTCTCTCTCTCTCTCTCTCTCTCTCTCTCTCTCTCTCTCTCCCTCTCCCCCCTTCCCTCCCTCCCTCCGTGTGTGTGTGTGTGTGTGTGTGTGTGTGTGTGTGTGTGTGTGTTTTAAGCACATTGATTTTAATCTCTGGAATGATGAATAATCTTTTGGGTACTTTTGGATCCTTAACATTCAGCAACCTTGTTAGATTTTAAACTAGTTGGAACTTTCTGGAAGAACCCCGGTAAGTTAGATTTCAGCATTTACCTGAAATACCACTTATGAATTAATTCACTGTATCACATGGTAAGCTAAACGAAGGCTCTGGGAAATGGATGATGACAGGTAGGAATGATTTGACACCCTTTACCAATATAAAAGCTATTTCTAAAACAAAACAGACAGTGGACCAGTAACTAGTATTTACATTTTATCCCTCCCCCCCCCAAACATCCACCTTCCGAAATAAAAATTTAGTAATTTTCTATATTTGGGGGAGACATAAGGGCATTGTCAAACCCTTAGATCAGAGGAACCTGAGGTTATGAGGCTAAGGACCACAACCAATCACTGCATGCGGGGAGAAGTTTGGACAAATAAGGTGGAGAATAGTTCCCCCCCCCCCTTTACACCTGTGGCCTTCAGGACAGATGGAGTCATTCCAAGGATCAGTAGAATAGAGGAAACTTACCCTCCCACTTCCAACACAATTGGACCTAATTGGCCTTTCTTAATGAGCCAAGAGATCATGGAGTAAATGGTCAGGAAGTTACTTTTTGCTCTTACCCAGTAAGAATGCCTCTATATAGTCCAAACGTGAGGGTCTTGACAAAAGTCTGCTTAGCTGGATGCTGGAGACAAACACCACTTGTCACTTCATACATATCACAATTTTGTCCAAGTTGTTAACCCTTGCTCACCTCTTAATCCATTTAGAAAATAACCCTATCTCTCCCCATGCTGATTATTACTTAAACTGGCCACTCTAAAAAAGAACTGTGAATTTCTTTTTTCAAAAGCAACAAGAGTTTGGTCACTAAATACATAAAATCTTCACCATACAGCACATCAGTCATTTGCCTCTCTCCTGAATGACTTCTGTAGTGCTTGCTTCTATACCAAGAATCAATGACAGTTGGTCAGGGTTTCTCTGTCACCTGACAATCTGCATTCATTAGCCAAGAGGTGGAATCCCAGGATGTTGCCGCTATATTTTCCAGTTCCAGGGCAATTGTAGAGTCTCCTGAGGAAAAGCTCTTTTATTTCCTGCACTATTTCCAGCATCATTTGTTTCCCAAACATAATGCACATCTTCTTTACATGAATATCTTTTAAGTATAGCTTTATTCCTGGAATTAAAGACCTCGCAATGACTTTGGTCACTTCTAATTCACTGGTACACAAAATAGAACCCCAGCACATGAAAGAGACAGTGCTGACTTTTAGGCAGTTGACCCATAGGAACTGAGATTTTCTGTGAACTCAGCAAGCAACACGATTCTCAAAGGCCAGGAGGGACCAGGTCTGGAAAATAGCATGTTCTTTAAGGCAGAAAACACAGGAAGGGGACAAATTTGGTGGCAGAGGTAGGCTCTGCAGAAGATAACCAGACTGGCTAAAACACTGTGGTCACAGAGCATGGTTCAAACAATTCTTAGCACCAAAGGCACAGCCCAGTGATTATTTGGAAGGAGAGCAGTGCAAAAGATGAGGTCATGAGATGAACCCATTCAACACAAAAGCCCAACACCCAGGGTGTACCCCAGATAAATAATTATGAGGTGAGTGATGCAACAGCAGAGGCCTGGCACCAGCTGGGCTTTGGGGACAAGACTCAGTCCTCAAGGAAAACAGAAAAGTTAACAGAATAGGTGCGTGAAAAGACAGAGGAGCAGACCCAAAACAGCAGCCCAGCCTGAGAAGCAGCCCTCATCTGCTTCCTTATCTCGGGAAAGAGACTATAATAATACTATGGAGTAGGGCTATTGTGGAGATTAAATGATTCAATATTTAGATCTAGATCTCTGTGTGTGTGTGTGCGCGCGCGCGCATGCACGTGTGTGTTAGATCACAGTTAGCACATTAAAAGCCACTATGTAAGTTACTGTCTTTTGACACTACCAAAATGTTCGGGGCTCATCTCAGGTATATCAGATTCAGTGGCCACAAAGGCTTTTTTTGTTTAATTAGAAGAATGAAATGAACATTTATTAAGACTGTCACATAGGATGCTAGACACTTCCATATGTTATTTACTTAACTCAATCTCACAACACTCATTTTATCATCACAGCAACCCTGTGAGGAGTGTATGATTATCCCTCTTTTTTAAGTTAATGAAATAGAAGATTAGGAAGTTTGAGTAATTTCTTCCATTTAAGACATCCAATAGAAGTAAAAATATTAAAACTCAAGTTCTAAAATCTATCTCCAAATGACTCACTCTTCAAAACTACAAAAATTTGAAGTATCTATTCTCAGCAGTGACTTTTTGTAAAACTGAACCTTAGAACATTTAGAAAATAAATCTGATTAGAAAGAACCATCAACAGTACAATACAGTACCACAGTAAACTCCAGGTAGGAAATATTTCATTTGGAGAATAATAGCAAATAAATAGCATCTTTTGAACATGTGTTAAGTGTTATACAGTGTTCCAAGTAATTGCATATATTAACACATTTAATCCTCATGCCAATCCAATAAAACATGTCCTATTATTATCCCCATTATAAAGATGGAGAATTTTAGGTAAAAATATTAGATAACTTCACCAAAGTAACACATTTAATAAATGGTAGATCTAGTCCTTGAAGCCAGCCAAATCTGGACTCAATTTTCACACTCTTAGCTACCATGCTATACTATCCCGGAAGAGAAAGTAGAATGATTCCTTGTTATTATTCTGGTTTGATAAGAAGTTTTGAGAAAGGCACATTGTAGCCCTACAGCTATGTTTGACTCAAAATATATTTTCAATGCAGAAATTATAAACTTAATTACAATGCTCCATTTTATGAGGTTTAGGTCACTAATACACTTCTTTCTCCTGTTAGAATTTTCCCAGAACTAGGAAAGATCTGGTCTTACAAGTTTTGGAAGTGGGGAAAATAAAGACAGGAAAAATAATGGCGCAGCAGGCACTTTTATCCAATACCTACCGTGCAAGTTCAGAGTAGAATCACTGTCCTCTTGGAGCACTGGGAAAAAGGATGATTAATTCTCACTGTGGGGAGGAATGGTAAAGATGAGGGGGAAAAAAAGCTCTAAGCTGGCCCTTAAGGAATGGGAAGGATTTCTGTAGAAAGAGAGTGAAGTACATTATGGGCTGAGGGACACACATGAGAGAAAGTAGAGAAACTATGAACTCTCAAAGACAGTATGTGCATATGGCTTATCTCCGTGTCCTTCACAGTGCCTTCTTTAGTGCCTGGCTATGCCCAGGTTCACAGTAGGTTCACAATAAATGTTGAGTGAATTGGATGAATAATACTTTCATGTATGCATAAATGAGTAAAATCAAAGTGCATTTTCTGTTCAAATAATAGCAAGTAATCTAAATCAGCTGAAGTTGATCTCCCAGAACACATATATTGATCTCAGAGACTAATTTAAACAATGAACAGACCTGGTTCCTGGTGGTCTGTCTCCTGTCTCTTGCCATGCCATGGATCATCGTGATGTGATGTGTGAGCGATTTGTTTGGAGTGGGGAAAGCATATTTTTGTTTGCATTTGCTTAGCACGTTGCTGTCGCACATTTTGCTATGAGATGTAAAGTCATCTGCATGCACCACTTGTGCAGTTAGAGAAGTCAAAACAAGCGTCAGGCAAGTTGTCAGCCACATGGCCTAGGCAGATTGTCATACTCCTTTGCCCCTGACCTGAGCCACCTTCTTTCTCCTCTTCCTCCGCTCTCTTCCTTGTTCCTGAATTCCCACACCTAAATCTATATCCTTAAGTTTCAAGTGTCTAATTTCTAATGAGCTTAATTACATAGAAGACAGCATCTACACAGACAGCAGATCAAAATCCACTAGGATGGCAATTCATACTTTTGATCTGCAAGTAGAATTGTGTTAACAACACTCAGAAAGTCATACTACCCTGCGTCATAGTGTCTCCCGAAAAATGAATGATAAACAAGAAAGTCCAGAGTCCTCTGCATATTCTCTGTGAGAAATAAGGTGACATTCAGATTTTTCAAGCCAGCCACCCCTAAGTTAACAGGTTGGAAGATTTCATTTCACATAAATTTTACTGCTGCCACATCAAGGTCATGCCATCCTGCACTCATTCTTGTCCGTTTATTTTGCCTCTGTTCTGAAATACTGAACTTAATGAAAATAGATTTGTTCACACACTACATACTAGGGTACAACAAAAGTCATACATGAATAAATGTTTCAGAAGTCCCACTGGCCCTGTGACTTTCACAGCCTGTGAAAGACGGGCATTTTAGGCTTTGGCCATCTCCGCATGGTACTGGAAAGGAATCATTACTAGTTAATCATCTGGGTGTTTAGTAAGCGGCTTTCTTCCAGAGAATCAGAGAGCCATGGGAAAGACTACTAGGGTCTTCTAGGACTCCTCCTACTCAGTTCAGGGATTTTTTCTGAAACAGCTCTAACAGGTAGTCAGTCAATCTCTGTGTGAACACTGCCAATGACTGGGGAACTTACTGCCTCATCAAACCATCCACTTCATAGCTGAGCCACGATTCACAGTAGTTACTCCACATGTTGGTCTTAGTTTTTTCTTCTGCTAACCCAGAGAATAACCCTGTTCTTTTGTTCTGCATGTTCCTGGCTCCATATTAGATGACAAGATGATATACAAAGATATGTAGGACAAGAATTCTTCCTCAGAAGGTCTACCATCTAGTGGATTTGGTAAACTCCCTGTATTAGTTTGTCAGGGCTACCATAACAAAGCACCACAGATTGAGAGGCTTAAATAAAAAAAAATTTACTTTCTCATAGTTCTGGAAGCCACAAGTCTGAAATCAAGATGTCAGCAGGGTTATTTCTTCTGAGGACTCTTACCTTGACTTATAGATGGCACCTTCTCTCTGTGTCTCCATGTGGTCTTTTTTCCTTCTGTGTGTGTATGTGTCCTAATCTCCTCTTCTTATAAGGACACTAGTCATTTTGAATTAGGACCCACCCTAATGACCTCATTTTAACTTAATTATTTATTTAAAGACCTTATCTTCAAATATAGTCACTTTCCAAAATAACCGGGAGTTAAGACTTCAACATAGACATTTGGCAGGAAGGGTACAATTTAGCCCATAACACTTATGCAACTCTTTAAATATTTAAACTAATCAAAAACAGACTCACAACTTTAGTGGACATTTGGTGATGGACAGAGGGGAGAGGTTTGGGGGGCTGGGAGAATGAGGTGAAGGGTTAAAGAAGCACAAATTAGTAGTTGATAGTTGGTCATGGGGATGCGGAGCATGGCAGAGAGAATGCAGTTAGCATTAAAACAATGGCTAGGTGGAGGGCCAGGGGAGGGAGGGAGCAATTGGGGGGGGGGGTCATTTCATGAACTATATAGATGTCTAACTGATGTACTATATACTTGAAAGTAATTTAAATAAATAAATTTAAAAAATAAAAATATATGTATATACATTACATTCTCCTACTAAACTTTTTCTTTTTGAGGATAAACATTCTCAGTTTCTTTGACTTTTTATTCTATTATATGCCTTCCAGACACATCAACATCTCGGCTATTCTCTCAAAGAAACATTTTAGCTTATTAATCCATCCACTAAAATGTAGGGTCTAATAGAACAAAAGGCAATTGAATTATTTCCTTCCTTGATTTGATAACATTAAATAATTATCAATGTAGTTTTTAGTTAAGAATATGTTTTGGTAACCATCTTGAATTATTAACTCATAATGACTTTGAAGACAACCAACATCTTGGGCATTCCCTCTACAACTCTCCCACTGTCCTCTGGGCTTATCTTTTTTCTTTTCCTATGTATATTCCTATCCCTCCTTTTATTCTCTTCCTTCCTTTTTTCACTCATGTAACACTGGAATTGCATGGAAGCCCTGTTATAAAAATGTCTTATAGAAACTTTAGAGTATGCTCATATGTGTTTCTTTTAATTATCAAAATGAAAATATAACATTGAAAACTTCTCATAAAGAACTTTTGACTTTCTAAGAATGTGCCTCTAGCTTTCCCAACCAAAAATCCATATATTCCAGCTTGACAAATATGACCAGGGAACTACCCTAGCTTCTTCTATCAGAGTCCATAATGATGTGGTCCTACACCACTTCCAGGCAGAGCTAGTTATACCAGCATCACAAATATGCAGGGGATGCTCAGTCTCTCAGATTGAGCCATCCTAAATATCTTCCAGATGGGAATCAGGCAACAACTCAGCTCATTTGTAATAATATGTATGTGCCACAAATGGCCAAGAGATTATTATAATCTTACCCTGTGTAGGATGTTTTTATGGCATGTTATAAAAAGAAAATACTCATAAACTGGCTAACAAGAAAGCCGGGAAGTCATAGTGGTCTATTTCATCTGGAATTTCAGTGATGATATAAATGATTAATAAAATCCAACTATAAGTGCTTTTTTACTATCTTCTTGATTGGTTAAGATCTGAAGAATATCACCTAGATAGAACATAATAGCCTCCTTTAGAAATAGCCAAAGCTGGAATAAAACTGGGAATTTGGACTTTGACCTGAATCTTTTAAAGAGAACATTGCTTATCACTTCCTTGGAGACAGAGAGAATTTTATAATAAGATTATATTACACTTGAGGAGTTATATAAATCAGGGGTCCCCAAAACCAGGGTTGTGGTCCAGTACCAGTCCATGGCTTGTTAGGAACTGGGCCACAAAGCAGGAGGTGAGCACTGGGGAGGAGAGAGGGGTAGGGTTGAGCGAAGCTTCATCTGTATTTGCAGCCACTCCCCAGTGCTCTAATATTACAACCTCAGCTCCACCTCAGGTCATTGGGCATTAGATTCTCATAGGAGCACTGGTTCTGGTGCCCAAAAGGGTGGGAACTGCTGGTATAGGTGACTCATAAAAATCAAAAGAACCTACCTCAAATTGGCTTCTGTTGGCGGCAGTTGTGATATCTGGTTGGCAATACTGAGCTGTTTACTAAAGGCCTTCTACTTTGAATAAGATAGAGGAGTGACAGGGAAGCAGGGGGTTCTAGCTCTATACTGAAGCCACTGGATAGAGCCAGATCTGAGTCACTCTCCCCCAAAATATTTGAACACATATCAAGTCCCTAAGAGCCAGCAAACAAAACAGAACTAACTGTACATGGGATTAGATGTCTTATAGCCAAAGCAACCAGAATTTGAGTTCTCTGCAATAGAGTGACATTTATGGGTAATATTTTTCATGGCCTAACATCCCTGAGGGATTTACTTTGCCATGCTTGGCTGAGATTGTTTATGCTTGTTGCCTGTCAGGCATTTGTAGTTGAAACTAACCTCACTTCTAATTCTATTTGATTTAACAAAGAAGGCTTCTCCTAGTAACTCTGCCTATCTTAAGGTATGATCTTGGTATCAGTAATTCTCCAGCCATCCAGATAACTTTGGGCATTATTACCTATCAATGGATTCACCTATGTGTGTTGAAAGGGAAGATTTAAGCAACTCTTCTTGGTGAAAGTGGGCAGCTGGGAGCAGGGGTTTGCAGATCTTTCACACTTCTGATGGTTATACACAGTATCCATTAGAGAGACACCTAATCACCTGTCAAATTGAAACTGCCCTCTCTTAGGAGCCAATTTGTTTTCTTGCCAGATCAGTGCTCTTATCCATAATTGTGTGGACCACCAGTAACAGCCAATAACCAGTTAACATGCAATTTGATTTCTGAATAAAAGAAATGTGTTAATTCAAACATTTATTATACAAGTGTGAAAATACCTTAAGAAAAATTATTTGAGGTTTAAAGGCTATAACTTATAAATCAGTTTGCCCTACTGGAACAAAGTGTAAGGAAGAGATAACATAGGTTTTAGAACAGATGAAAGCAACTATGCTTAGGCTTTCAATTTTTAACACTGGATCTGCTGCCATTACTATACTATTATTATAATAATGGTTGTCAACATGCCTAACCCTTAGCAAGATGGCTAGAACAAAATTCTAACTTTCTAGTGTTCCTGCAGGTTGTTACTTCTTCCCAGAATAATGTTTCTCTGCCTGTTCGTTACATCCTCCTTTCCTCTTTGACTGGATAGTGTTAGTCCCCAAACATGTGTTTCCAGACGCCCATTAATCTATCATTAGAAACTACCCTTGATTTATTTTGTTTGAATTAGATGAAAAGAAAGATTTCTAATTATTGAGACATTCTTGTGTTGTACAGAAGCTATGCTCAATTCACATTTTCATCGATAGTGGAGCCTTATCTCCCTAATATTCTCCAATACATTTTCTCATAAAGCAAAATGTCATTTATAGTGCTCTAAGCAAGTAGAAATTTTTATTTGAGAAAACAGAATTGCCAGCTGCTCACTAGACTGTATTCTCTTTTTTCTTGTCAAATATCTAGACTATACTCCCCACTTTTCTTTTCCGTTGAGCATGACCATGTGACTGAGCTCTAACCAGTGGAATTTAAACATAAACCATAAGCTTCACTTCAAGGTCTGGCCCTAAAAAAGAAAAACAAAACAAAACAAACAAGACATTTCATACCATTCTGTATGTTCTTCCTCTTCTTCTATCTTGAAACAGATTAATGATAACAGTTTTAGAAGCCAAGTGTTGATGATGAAGTAGTAGGTAGAAGGAATCTGAATCTTTTAATCACCATTTGTGAGAGAGCTGTGCATCAGTAAGGAATACCTATTTATACTTTATCTGAGAGAAAAGTAAACTTCTTCCATGTTTGAGCCTTACATAATTTTGAGTTTGTTTGTTACAGTGGCAAACATTAGCAGTAATAATAAAATGTATTCTATTGAATATAAAGGAAATAGAAGGTGATATTTTAAGATTCCTAATAGTTTTCAGATATTTTTCCCATAATGAGTGTTAAAAATGAGGACCACATTTTTGTTTGCTTTGAAGTTCAAGTTCCTTGTCAGAGATAGAGAATGTGTGTTTAGAGCAAATCTTCATGAACCCATATAGTGCTACTCTTTTTTTTTTGCTCTTACAATTCAAAATTTGCCTTTATTGAGAGAGAAATGAAAAATATAGGGTCATATAATGAAAATTTTCTTTTTTTCCTAAGTGGAATGGAGAAGAGTTGGGAGGCCAAGTCAATGTACAAAGTGAAATAAATGCAATGTCATTTAGAGTTAAAGCAACTAGTTACACATCTGGATTTAACATTGCTTTTGAGCTTTTTATTGTTACATATAAGATGTAACAAAACAGTTGAGAAAAGAAGAAAGGCTAGAGGGAGGAAAAGAGGGAGGGAGGAGGGCAGATATAGTGCAGAAACTCAAGTAGGAAATAAAGCAACATTTAGCATTAAATTCATGACTCTAACAAGTCAACTCTGATAGATCTGTTATTTCCACCTATGACTCAATCCTATTAACAAAAAGAGCTATTGTTTGATTTCTGCTTGCTCAACTAATGCTCTTTCAACAACAAATGAATCTCACATGTACATAGACACATCTACTCTCTCACATAAGCATACTGAAAGACAGCAGGTCATAATTCTCCTTCAGCATTATTTCTAATAATTGCTACACTGTGAGATTCTGTCTTCCAAACAAAATTAACTTTCATATGTATACAATTTAGCATTATATCTCAGCCTATTAAGGAAAAACAAAAATAAAACTTTCAAAATACGCAGCTTCTAATTAACCCCCAATATGTAATATAATTCATATTCAATATTTAAAACATTCCCTTATACCTTAATCAACTAATCCTTCCTTTAATCAAGACAGATCTTCCAAAAATCAACTGCCATTTATCAACCCAATAGCGCTGAGACCCAAATTTCAACAATATATTGTTTTCATGAGTGGCTCCCTTTGTTGTCATGATATCACAAAGCACTGTGGAATTCCAAACACCCAACTCTTTGGACTAAAAGTTTTTTGTCCTGAGTTGACAGAATTGTTCTGTAGTGACTCACATTTCTTCAGACTTAGAGTAGAATTATGTCAAGTAGTTCATAGAATAATTTTTTTTCCTCATAAAGAAAGGGAAAATTTAAGGTGGTTTTGTGCAACTCCCCTTCAAACTTTCATAGCTAAAATTTAGTTTTAATTTCAAACATTAAAAAAATTAAAAAAAAAAAACTAAGTAAACTGTGGGAAAATCTGGCTCCATACCAAAAAGAGTTTTAGGGAATGAGAAAGCCCCTCTTATTTAGTTTATTAAACATGAACATTGAGTATGTTCAAGGTTCCAAGCACAGATCTAGGCATAGTAAGTAGGGATGCAGTAGGATTTGCCCATGGCTTCTTTCTCGATGTTACTGTTTTTACCCAGCACTGATATATAGATGAGAAGGTGCTGCAGCTCCCAGGAGCTCTGAGATTGACCAGTCAGTGGCCCTTGATCATTCTCTGTTGGGCTGTTTAATCAGACCAAGGAGATTATTGCTCTAAGGCCAGGTTCCTGATGTGGTCTGGATGTGAACCAAAGAGAAGAACTGAGTATAGAAATGACCTGTTACATACCATTCACATTTCTTCCCAATTGCCTGTTTGTTTAGTCCCTTGTTTCAACCCACAAAACGTTAAAATAGACCATGTTGTGGGAAGGGAGGAAACTAAAAATTCAAAATTATAAAATAAGAATTGGAAATCAGAATGAGAAAAAGGCAATACAAATTTGCTAGCCAAAACATAGATGCTGTAGCAAAGGTTCATATTTGGTCCTGGCAAAAAGAAAGTGCAATCCAAAATATTGTCTTTATTCATAATTTCTGTCTGACAGGTTTTGAAATTAAAAAAAAAAAATAAAAATGGTGTGTTTCATCTCAGTTCCTTTCTCATATATATACAAATGATTACAAAAGTAATTTCTCAACATTCTTTTCTAAATGAAGTGTTCATTTTTAAATAGTTTCACTAATTTGATAGGTAAAAAATAGTATTTCATAATTTTGATTTTCTTTGATTTCTAATGACATGAAACGCTTTTTTTTTATAGTCATTAAGCATTTGGTTTCTTTGGAAGACTACCTCTTTATATGCTTTGCTAAAGTGTTTCATTTTTAATATGTTTTCATTGATTTATTTTTCTGTTTTTTAATATAAGCTTTTCATATATTTTATTATATTTATTTATATTTATATTCTTGTTATATTTTAAGTGAGTTTTTAATCAATTATTATTCTAAATATTTACCGTAAAAAGTAATTAAATATTATATATGCATTTTATAACCCACAACTTGATTCAAGACTAATTTATTCCTTTGTTTTTCATTTCATTGTCTAGGGATTTCTAATAGAATGTAAAGTATTCTGAAAATTATGAATATTATGTTTTCTTTTCAAACAATTTTATTTCTTGTTTCTGTTTTGTATGTTTGCTTCTTGAGTTTGATATCTATAATTGGTTTAAGACATAGACTCCTTTTCATATTTAAGAAAGAGTACTGTTTGTCCCATTTCACTATAAGTTTCTTTTCAATACTGTATACTAAATTTTATTAGATGCAATTGACATGATCATGTGACCTTTCTTATTTTGACTTCTTTGGAAAGACACAGTATTTTAATAAACATGTGTATAGTTCTTATTAATTTATTTAATTAATGAATTGTTTATTAATGTTTAGAATTTTTTATATCCAATTCATAAATAAGATTGTTCTATAGTATTATATGCATTGTAGTTGAGATGTTTATATCAGTGTTATAATAAATGAATTAGATATGTTCATTTTCTTTGTCAACATTAAGTTATTATTTTATTTATTCTGAATTAGATATTATTAATACTTTGCTCTGTGCTTTAACATATTGCATTACTTTTAATGTTTTAAAGAACTCATCAGTGGAACTATCTGTCCCTAAAACTTTTGTCCAATAGAAAATTCCATAATAATTCTATGAAATTTTTGGCTATATCATTTCGTCTGTTTAAAATGTCTGTTTTTGTTTGAAACATCAGTTTTGGTAATTTATAAGTTCCCTAGATATTTACCATTTTTTGAATTTTTCAAAGTAGCATAAAGTTTTTCACAGAGCATGCTCATTAAAATCATTTTAATAGCATCTATGTGTGTGCCTTTATATCCTTTTTATTTACTTATTTATTTTAAATGTTGTACATTTTTAATTTTCCAATTAATTTTTTCTCTACTTATTTTTTTCTGTTTTCTAATTCATTTACTTCTATTATTAACTTTACTATTTTATTTTTTCTGCTTACCTGACATGAATTTCAGTTTTCTCACCATTCAACAATTATTATATATTTTGCATAACTAAATCATTTTAATCTGTGAATTTACTTCAGTTAGAACTTTAGCCATATCCTATAAGTTGTGATAAATAGTTCTCATTGTCATCATTTTCTAACTAGACTGTGATTGTAATTTGATTTCTTCTTTGATATACTCTAGGGATGATTCGGCATGCTTTTGTTAGTCATCTTCCCCTAAACACACACACTGCTCACACACTTGCAATACTTTTTGGTCTTTGTTAATATATTTAAATTTGTTAATTCATGTAAACTTTAAAACGTATTTTTTAAAAATATTTTCAAGGATAATTCTTGACATTTACTGTCAATTTTATAACTAAATTTATTACAAATGATATTGTTAAGCCCTGTGTTTTACCAGTTAAAGACTTAATATAAACAATAGTTGATTACTTTAAAAATCTATCCTAGATCCTACTATATTTAAAAAATTAATTATTCTATGTAATCACTTTCTCTGTGCTATTTGGTGCTGTGAGCTAAAAAATAAATTAATCTGTCTAGGAAACATATTTGAAGTAATGTCCTATAGAGAGTCTACCTATAATCAATAATTGCTATTATATTGGCATCGTACTTACAAATATAAATTTACCACCTTTGACAAAGTTCTCCTTTCATCAAGTTAACTCCTCCTTTTCCTTATAAACTCAGAGGAAAATAAACTTAGTTAAAGTTTTCCTTCTCCATAAAGCCATCCTTGATTTCCAGTGTTCCTAAGAATTATCTCAGGACTTCCAAGAACATCCTGCACACACTGCTACTTCACTGTGCACTGCTGGTTTTCTGTGATGGCTCCTTTACTAAGCATTTTGAGGCCAGTGCCTAGCATAGAACCAAGGCATTTATAGGTAGTTAATACAGGCTTTGTTAAATGTGTTAAACTAATTAAAGGAAAGCTCAATCAATCAATCAATCAATCATCTTGAATGGGCAGAACTGCTAGCTATTTGTCCCTCTCCACTGGCTGGCTCTTTAGTCCTATAACTACAAAGAGGAAAAGTTGGAAGGAGACCTTCCTGTAACGTCATAGAGGAGCACTGAGATTCCAAGAGAGTGGCTATCTATGAAATCAGCAGGTGAGTCGCTCTTCACTATTGGGACAATGGTCATAGCATATAGTGAGATTATTGGGAACTTTGTAACTTGTCCCTGCCTATTATTTTTGGTTTGCTCTTTTTTATTATTTTCTTCAGCAGCAGTTTTCAGCAATATATTTATATGTTAAATGTATAAGAACTCATATAAGAACAGTGTCTTCATACTTCAAAACCAGGTTCATGATCCAGCTCTTCCCTATAGTCTCCCCTGACCACTGCAGTGGGAGTGATTTCCTCCATCTCAGAATGATGACAACTATTTGGCTTCTAAAACTAACTGTGTTTTTTAATATCTTTCTACATTAACAGAGTTTGATATCTTTGAGGATGGATGGAAAACTACTTTGCACATTTTATGTACTGAGTAAGCATGTTAAGGAACACATGTATATATATATATATATATAGGCATATGAGTGTATGTGTGTACAATTATATACCACACAAATACCATTTCAAAACCTTCCTCCCAAAACAAAACCAAAAGAAGGGGATTGTGGAGAATTTGTGTAGAAAGGGTGAAGTGATCACCACTTAAAAATTTTCTTCAACTTCACTTCCCTCCACTCTATCCTACTATCTAGAAATAATTTTCTGAAGACTGCCTCTTTTCTAACAAAAAAATAAATAAACACAGTTATTATTTACCATAATATTTCCATTCTTCTTCACAGAAATATTGAGATTGGAACATTTCTGTTTCCTTGAGAAAGCTTATAACATTCCCTGCCAAATCATCATCAATAGTCAAAAGAATCCCTCTAAGATGAGCATGCACTTCCCCTCCTCCACATATGAATATATATGCAGATCATTGTCTGAAACCAAGATGTACTTACATAAACCCAGGTACAAGTATATGTCCACACATATGCACACATAAATACAATTTCTCTCAATGATTTGGAAGGACCCTCCTTGATTAGTGAAGATGGAAGTTAAGGATTCTGGGAACACAGTGGTTTTCTAATACCAGCTGCCATCAAGTACATGGTCCAGACAAGCAGAAGGACCATGTGGCTGAATTTCAGCATAATTAAGGAAGTAAAATGGATCTCTGAGTGCCACTGAGCACTAAACAGTATGTGCAAAATTCTCCCAGCAGGTACCCAGGTAGGCATGAGGCCAACAATCTCCCACCCCCTGCCTCTTTTGACAAGTGAGGCTGAGCCTGCTCTTGGGAACATAAATGTAAGAGCAGTGATGGCATGGATGATTCACATTAGGTGGCCAACAGGTTTTGCTTGCCATGCTGTAGCATCAGTTACATGCTGTTCTTCCCTTAATCTGTCATTTCTCCTTAACAGTCCATTGTGATAATTCTCTCCCTACACAGCCAGATTGTCTGCACAAACAATTGTAAGGAAGATTGGTCAGCAGCAGTAGCCCTCTGCCTTATTATTTGACCTATACCTGCTGCTGTAGCAGGCAGCTTGCTATTCCAGTTCTTGCTATTCAAAGCATTTCCTTCCTGGTCTCATTTACCTTCCACCACTTCCATTCCTCAATTTCTGATCAGAATTTATTGCCACAGGAGCCTTCCCTAGTGTCAGATCATAGCAAAACTTGGCAGTAGGTGATTTTACCTCCTATTAATGTCCCCTGTTTTTCATATTAATTCAGAAACATCTTAAATAAGAATTAATAAATATGCTGCTGATAGTAGTATTTTAGGTCTGTGATAATTGGAAAGGAGAACAGCTTTTGGAAGGTGATATTCCTAGAGCTACTTGATTATTTGCAGTGTTGACTCTGATATTTTTATCCCTCTTTCCAGTTCCACCTCCTTAGAATTGCTTGACCATGAGTTTCCCTAACTTGTATGATATGAGGCTGCCTTAACTGCTGTGCTTACAGAGGTAAGTAGATGGCAAAAATAGTCTCCTCTTATTATTATTCTTTGCAAAAACAAAAAACAAACAAACAACAACAACAACAACAACAAACCAAAAAACGTTGTAAAGGAGCATGAGAGAGCCAGAATCCTTCGCACAGAAAAAGAGATGTTTTGGTATCAGACTCTTGTCTACCTCATTAGCTTCAACCTCAGCTGCACAAATTACACTTCAGCCATGCCAAAATTTTTGCAATTCACTCTCTCTCTCTCTGGCTTTCTACTTGTAATTTCCATCGCCCGAAATGGGCTTTGTCCAGTTTCTTCCTATTAGATGCCCTCATCTCAGAGCTCCCATGATACCCTATGTACAAATTTCCCATAGCATTAGGGTTTGGGAACACAAGTACAATCATCTGGTTGTGTAATATTTTAGGATTTCTCTCAGGACAAGAGTGCAAAAAAAAAATTTTACAGAAACAGAATAAAATGGGAAGTATCAGGAAAAGGGTGAGTTAACACTCTTGTTTATTCTATCAGTTAGGATTACATTGACAGAAAGTGAAAAAAAAATAGTGGCTTATAAAAACTAGTTTTTTTCTGTCCCATATAAAAGTCGCTCCAGGTTGGCAGTCCAGAGCTAATATGGTGATTCTGTTCCAACAAAGCTCTCTGGCTCCTTTTAGTTCATAGTTTCACCCTTGCCCTCTTACACGAGGGCCAAGATTGCCGCATCTTCATTCTAGGATGCAGAAAGGAGCAAAAAACAGAGAAGAACTGAAGGAGCAAGTATTGACTAGCCATCTCTGTGAAAAAAATTCCTAGGAGCTACCTCACCTTTTGGCTTACTCTCAATGTCCTGTCACCTGGGCACATCTGTAAGGGAGCTAGGAAAAATAGTCATTATTCTGGGAAATCACATATTTAGCTAAAATCCTATTACAATATAAGAAAGAAAGAATGGGTAATAGAAGCCAACTACTACAATATTATTCCACTTTTAAGGCAACCTTACTATACTATTAAATCAGATTATGCTAGCACAGTCTATAGTTAAATACAAATATTTTAAAACCAAACATATGTCCTCTTTCATTTCTCCTATTCAGCATCATATTGGAAATTTTAGCTAGTATGATACGACATGAAAAAAGAAATAGAAGATATAAAAAATAAAACAAACTTGTATACTTTTGCCTAATCAATCATCAAGGATTTATTGAAAGTACTGTACTAGTTTTTATGATAATTATAGAAGTCTGAGGCAGTCTTTATGTAGATAATTACAGGTAATTTTCTGACGGAAACTGTGCCTAGGCATCCATAGCTAACCAAAAGAAGAGTTAATGAATATTATAAGGCCAGATTTTCAACACATCTCTCCCCAGAATCACAGATTTGTACATCCACCCACCTATCTTCCAGATCTTCAGAGATATTCATGTGCAATACTAAATTAATTTATTTTCTCCCAAAGGCACTATACCTCTAGAACTTTCTTTCTACAGCTACTGGAATCACAATCCATTGGGTCATCCAATTCAGAAATCTATACTTCATTCTTCATCTGAACTTGACCTTGACCTTCTACAATTAATGAAACTACCAAGTTTCATCAATTCCATCTCCTTCCACACATTTCCACCAACACTATCATTACATCACTCCATGTATTATTAGAAGAGCTAAAAATTACCTAGCTTTGGGGGGCATAGACTTTTGAAAAAATACTTTGAGGAAGAAAGAAAATATTTTCAAAGATAAATATTAGCTAGAAAGGGACAGTAAGCAGAAGAAATTGAATAAGCAAAAGTATGACATTTTCCAAAATTATAGTAGTCTAGACTGAGTAATATATTCTATAGGCTAGTTTGCCAGAACTGCCATAACAAAGTACCACAGACTGGGTGGCTTAAAGAATAGAAATTTATTTTCTCACAATTCCAAAGCTAAAAGTCCATGATGAAACTACTGGCAGGGCTGACTTCTTCTGAGGCCTCTCTTTTTTGACTCGTAGAAAGCTGTCTTCTCTCTGTGTCTTCGCAAGGTCTCTCTTCCCTCTATTTGTATATACGTGTCCCAATCTTCTCCCTCCTCGGCAGGAGTAGAGGAGGAGAAGAGAAGAAGACAGTAAGAAGAAGAAGAGAAGACGAAGATAGGGCAGATTGATATTCGGTGGAGTATTCTTTATGATTGATTATATTCTTCTTCTTCTTCTTCTTCCTATTCTCCTCCTCCTCCTCCTCCTCCTCCTCCTCCTCCTCCTCCTCCTCCTCCTTCTTCTTCTTCTTCTTCTTCTTCTTCGTAAGTAGTAAAGCTAATATTTTTTCCCCCAGCTTCAGGAGATAGGGACCTATTTTCTTTTTTGTTTTATTTTGTTAGAGTGTAATGATTTAATATACATATAAAATGTGAAGTGCTTACTATAATCAAATTAATTACATCTGTCACCTCACATAGGTAACTTTGTGTTTGTGTGTGTGGTGAGAATATTTAATATCTTCTCTTTTAGCAAATTTCAAGTATATAATACAGCATTATCAACCGTATTCACCAGAACTTATTTATCTTATAACTGGAAGTTTGTGCCCTTTGACCCACATCTTCCCCATCTCTACCATCCCCTATTTCCTAGAAACCACAGTTCTCACCTCTGCTTCTATGAGTTTGACTTTTTTAGATTCTACATATAAGCGAGATCATATAGTACTTGTCTTTCTGTGTCTGCTTTATTATCACTTAGCATAACATCTTCCAAGTTTATTCAT
This sequence comes from Rousettus aegyptiacus, assembly GCF_014176215.1. Taxonomy (NCBI): domain Eukaryota; kingdom Metazoa; phylum Chordata; class Mammalia; order Chiroptera; family Pteropodidae; genus Rousettus; species Rousettus aegyptiacus. The sequence goes on along the minus strand of NW_023416308.1, from coordinate 38,198,059 downwards.
GTTGTTGAAAATGGCAGGATTTTCTTTTCTATAGCTGGATAATATTCCATTGTATGTCTATACAATATTTTTTTATCCATTTATTCATCAACAGATTGTTTCCATATCTTCACTATTGTTAATAATGTTGCACTGAACATGGAAGTGCAGATATTTCTTTGAGATACTGGCCTCACTTCCTTTTGATACATACTCAGAAATGGGATTGCTGGATTATAGTAGTTCTATTTTTAATCTTTTAAGGAACCTCCATACTGTTTTTCATAATCATTGTACCAATTTATATTCCTACAGTGTACAAGTGCTCCCTTTTCTTCACAACTTTGCCAACATTTATTTTTCTTTTATACTAAAAAGCATAAAGTAAAATCTCATTGTGGTTTTTATTTCCATTTTCCTGATGATTCATGATTTTGAACACCTCTTATATCCGTTGGTTATTTGTATGTCTTCTTTGGAAAAAATGTCTGTCAGATCCTTTGCCCATTTTTTAATCAGGTTCTTTTATTTTGTTTTGCTATTGAGTTGTATTAGTTTTTTATATATTTTGGACATTAACCCTTAGCAAATATATGGTTTTAAAACATTTTCTCTCGTTCTATACATTGCCTTTTTATTTCGTTGAATGTTTCCATTGCTATACAGAAGCATGTTAGTTTGATGTAGTCCCACTTGTTTATGTTTTCTTTTGTCGCTTGCGCTTTTGGTGTTATGTCCAAGAAATTATTGCCGAGACTAATATTAAGGAGACCTTTCTCTGTTTTGTTGTATAGCTTTGGGTCTTACATTTAAATCCTTAATTGATTTTGAGCTAATTTTTATATACGGCATAAGATGGGGTTCTATTTTATTCTTTTACATGTTATCCAGTTTTCCCAACACCATTTATTGAAGATTCTTTCTCCATTGTATATTCTTTGTGCCCTTATCAAAGATAAGTTGACTACATATGCATGGGTTTATTTCTGGGCTCTCTATTCTGTTCTATTGGTTTGTGTCTGTTTTTGTGCCAGTACCATATTGTTTTGATTAATATAGCTTCATAATATAGATTCAAGTCAGGGAGTATGATACCTCTAATTTTGTTTGGCTCTCTTAATATCTCTTTGGATATTTGGGTCTTTGTCATTCCATATAAATCTTAGAAATATTTTTTTCTATTTCTATGAAAAATGTCAATGGGATTTTGATGGAATTACATTGAACTTGTAGATTGTTTTGGGGTAAGATGGATATTTTAACAATATTAATTCTTTTAAGTTCATGAATATAGGATGTCTTTTCATTTATTTGTGTCTTTTTCAATTTCTTTCATCATCGTGATAGAGTTTTCATGTACAGATCTTTCACCCCTTTGGTTAAAGTTATTTCTAAGTGTTTCATTCTTTTGATACTATCATAAATGGGATATTTTATTAATTTCTTTATTGGCTAGTTCATTGTTCAAGTATCTAATCTCCTCATCTTTTGAGGACATAGGTCTATTAGATTAGGAACCTAATGACCTCATTTTTTAACTTACTTACCTCTTTAAAGATCCTATATCCAAATATGTTCACATTCTGTGGTTAGGATTTTATATATGAATTTGGGAGAAGACACAATTTATCTCATTTCAGTCTTAGAGGAACTAGGCTAGGAATCAGATTATATAAAGCATTGAAGGTTGAACTAAGGAGTTTAGACTTTTTCCTGAACTAATGGAGTTAAGCAAGGAAGTGCCTTGATCAGACTGTGTCTAAGGTAACTGACAGTATGAAGTCAGTAGTTCAGACCAAGGAAAAACTGGAGATATTAAGGCCAGTCAGGAGTCTGTTGCAATAACGTGAGATAGAGATGATAAAAGGCAGAGTAAAAACACTGTAAATAAGAAATGGAAAAGAGATGACAAATTTCAGAGACAATTTATTTATAGAATTGAGCGGACATGAAAGAGAAATCTGAGACTCCCAGGTTTCTTGTATAGTTGATTGAGGAGGGTAGTATCAGAAACTAATATCAAAAAACAAGTGTTGAGTATGAGGTACTAGAGAATATCAAAGTGGAAATATTTAGGAGTTATAGATCTATAGTCTTAGAGAAAGAACTGAGTTGAAGACATAGCACAGATGTGATAGTTGAGGTCAGAGTTGAAATCAGCCTTGGAGGGTGCATAAGCCAAGAAAAGAAAAACAGAAACCATGGGAAAATGCAATACTTAAAGGTCAGACAGAAGAGTAGAGAAGTAACAAAAAAACAAAAATCAAAAAAAAAAAAAAGGAATGAAAACAGAATATAGTGTCCCAGGAGTCAAAAAAGAGAGTTTTGAAAAAGAAGAAATCGAAAAGTCAATCAAAAACAGCAAAGCGAGACAACGGAAAAGGGGCCATTGACATTGGTCTCCCAAAGAGAAGTTTTAGTGGAAGAATGAAAATAGAAAGCTGACTACGGTAGATTTGAGAGTGAGGGGAAACCTGGTATTGGAAAAATAAAATGTAGACCATTTCTAGAAGCACGGCTAGGAGGAGGTCAGTTAGTTAAAGAACAATTATCAGTTGTTGTCCCAGGCCGGTGTCCATACCCATAGAGTAAATAATTGCCAAATAGGGAACTCTATCTCACACCTTACATCAGAAAGACAAGCTATGCAGAAGCTCTAACTATTTTGCCATGTAGCTGTCCTTTATGCTCCCACAGTGAATCATACATACTTCTGTCTCAGGACCTGCATATATATGTAGTTCTTGTTCACAAGCCTGTCCTCTTATATTATACCATAAACTCCTCAAGGGCAGAAATTATGTCTGATTTATCTTTATACTCCCAGGCTTGTATGTATTTTATAAATGTACAAAGAAGGATGGGAGGGACAGAAGGAGGGAGGAAGAAAAGAGTTAACACTGAGCATTTATTTTGGGTCAGGCTTATGAAGTAGATAATATTACTATCTCTATTTTACAGCTGAAGAAACTGAGGAACCAATATAAAAAGTGACTTGTCCAAGGCCATATCGTTCACAAACAGCTGTGTATGCATCTGAACTCAGACATTCAAAACCAAAAGCCCATATTCTTAACTTTGCAAAAAATCAACTGTAGCATTTTTTAAAAACTGACCTATATAAAGGGATTTATTAGAAATACTTTGAAATATTTATTTTCTGAAAAAAAAAAAGCACAAGAACCAACATGAGCTACATTTGATCTGAATTGCATTTCAATTGCTTTGCATGGTACCAGACAGAACATATGACATCTTATCATTCCTGTTGTGTTGCGTTATGTTTAGCTGTCAGGTTTGTTTGTTTCTTAAATCAACAAATCACAAACCATCACATAAGATATTTTTCACTATTAATTTCTAGAGCATAAATTAATCTTTGCGCTTTGACTATTAATGATTTCAATGGCCAAGGAATGATCATGTAACAAAGGAAGCAGAGCCCAGATCAGAAGGACTCCCCAAGCAAAATAGATTTTTGCTTATGGTTTTCATTCGAGAACTGATATAAAGGAATTGTCAGGGCCCTATGATGCTTCCTTAGAGCTAGGAAGGCCAGGCATAAGTATTCTGGTCATATAGTTGCTTTTCATCCCCAGTACTTCTTCCCATGGGTGAGGCAAATAAGTGTCACTGAGTCTGGGCCCAGGTAGTAGGCACACAAGGAAAACCTTGGTGCACCCAGACCTCTGTCAGGGCCTCAGGTGCTGAAAGCCCAGGATGAGAGCGAAAGTGCTTCTGGGTAAGCCTCCAAAATATTAAGTCTTTCCTATGAATCACACAAGAAAGAAATAAATTCAAACTGATGGCTTCTCCTTCAAATGGTATCTTTTTTTAGTATAAGGAAATCTGCTAGCTCTGTACATAAAATCAAACTTGAATCAGCCAATGGTTTGAGATGGAAAAAAAAGGGTCACACTATACCTCACCTTCTCTTCTTTGAAAGTCACTTGCCCATTGGTAATCTTTTACTAATTAACACTACCCCCATCATCCAGGCCTCAGAAAGATTTCTGTACATATGGCAGGTGCAGTGAGATTGATGAAAAATCTCAAGGTAAAGGTGAAAATTGGGAGAGGAGAATGGAGAATGCAAAGATGACCTGCCCCTTACCATGTGGCTATTTTCCTTAAAAAGGTTCACCTTTTATTGAGACTTATTTATAAAGCATTATCTCTAACGCTTCAGATATTTCCCTCACGATATTTCTTTGACTTTGATACTACTGTAACCCTTTGCTTTTTAGATAAGAAAACTAAAACTGAGGAAGGTTAACTGCTCAAAAAGTTATGTTGACGTCTTAACCTTTGGTCTCTGTGAATATAACCTTATTTGGAAATAAGGTCTTTAAAGTTGTAATCAATTTCAGAGGAGGTCATTAGAGTGGGCTTTAATTCAATATGACTGGTGTTCTGAGAAGAAAAGGTGGTTTGGACACAGAGACATACATGAACAAAGGGACAGCATCGTAGAGACACACAGAAAGAAGATGGGCACATGATGATGGTAGTAGAAATTGCAGTTGTGCATCTACAAGCCAAGGAATACCAGAGAGGAAATGAAGGGGTTTCTCCCTAGATCCTTCAGAGGGAACATGGCTTTGCCATACAAAAAGTTTGGACTTTTGTCTTCTAGACTGGTAAAACAATACATTTCTCTTGCTTTAAGCCATCCAAGTTTGTGGTACTTTGTAACAGCAACCCCAGGAAACTAATACAACTGTCCTTCTCCCAAATAACAGAATTAGTCATCCTCAGAGTCAAGATTTGAATCCATGTCTATCTGACCCTAAAATCCACATTCATAACTAATAATGGACTAAGGTAAAATTTGGTAAGAATAATCAATTCTACCTTTTTTACAGAGAAAGTACCATTAAAGTCTGCTTCTGAAGATGAGAATTAATTTGTTAGATGAGGAAGGGAGGGAAGAGAAATTCAGACAGAAATAACAGGACAAGTATGAAAGACATGGAAATGTATGCTATGCTTCGGGAATAAACATGGCTCATGCACGGGGGTTGAAAGAAAATTCAGTCATTCACAGTGCCTCCATTTTTTGGAAAAGTCCCAGTGTTTCCATATTAGAGAGGCATCCAAAAAGATAGGATGGTTACAGTCTGTGCACACATCATGAAGGCAATTTAATGTTAGAGCTTTGGGGACAATAAGTCCTTCTAGCATAGTCAATCCACTTAGCCAGGGTGATCTGGAAGATTCCATTAGCAAAGAAATCCACAAGACAAGAAACATTTTACTCCCTTGGCATTAAGCACAGTCTCTTGATTAAGTTGTCTTCTGCACTCTTGATCAGAAGAGAATACCAAGAAGCCCTTTTCCAGGAAAATGTTTATTTCTCCTTCATTCCCCTCACGACCACCCACCCTGCTTCTCCATCCTCAACATGTCACTTAGAAGTGAGCTGGTGCCAAGAAGTAAATAAGCCAAAGGACTGAGGACTGAGTCCTCTTTAGCTCAATACATGTGTAGGTGTGTGTGCCAGGGGAGGAGCAGAGCCTAAAACCCTGGCATGAATCACAGACACAGTCATGCTAAGCTTCATGATAACTTTAGTGACTCCTTTGATTTTGCATAGAGAAAGAAGGTCGTGAACTAGATATTAAAGGATAACACTGACAGCCTCTAGATTCCAGGCTTTGCCTTGTTTCTACCAATAAAAACTTTTAATGAACAATGCATACTTTTAATCAATTCAGGTAAAATTAACTGAAATGAGGGAAAAGATGCTATGTAGGCAGTGGCCACTGGTATTGGAATATCTTTAAATTAATAAGAGAAAGAGAATAAAGACCTCATTGCCAGTTATAGTCTCTCTTTTCCTTTGTTCCCTGTCCCATAGCCAGGCAGTCTCAAAATGCTATCAACTTTTTCCCTTTTTTTCTCCTACTTATGTTTCTCTCTTTCTCTCCATTTCCAGTATGTAGTTGACACTCACCTACTCATCCTTTAAGTGGCAGCTCGTACTTCACTTTATAAACACTCCCCTGAACCTACCACCTCCCTTCTTACACTGTGCTGGCAGAATCAAGTACTTTGTTCCTTATGCTTCAATAGCACACCAACACAGCTTTTATGAGATATATCACATTGTACTGTAATCATTTATTTACCCTCCTCTATGGCTGCATAACAAGCCACTTCAAAACTTAGTGGCTTAGAACAACATTTATTACAGTTATCTTACAAGATTATGGAGTTCGATTAGGCTCAGCTATGCAGTTCTTATTCAGGATCCCTCCACAACTACTATTGGAGTAGCTATATCAATAGTACTGGGAACTAGAGCTGAGGTCATCTCCAAGCCTTCATCATGCACATGGCCAGTGCCTGTTCTGGAAAAACTCAAACAGCTGGGGCCCTTTGGGTATCTCTTCATTACTAAGTGGACTCTCCTCATGGTCTCTCCACCATAGCAGCTTCAGAAAAGCTGCATATATTATGTGGCCACTTGAAGCTTCAAAGACAAGTGTCCTAAGAGCCAGGCAGAACCCATTTTGACTTTTATCCTTTTGCCCAATCAACAGTACCTATTTTGCTATAGCCCAAGGCCACCCAGATTCAGTGGGAGAAAGAATATAACTCACCTCTAAACTCCATGGAAGAAGGTCAAATCACATTGTAAGAAAAACATGTAGAATGGGATTTATCCATGCAGCAATCTTTGGAAAATACAACTGCCCACAGTTATAAACACGGAGTTTGGCAAAATGCCTGGCATTTAATGGTCTCTCTATAAATATAAACGGCCTATTTAATGAATGACTCTTATTCCCCTGTGTAGACCTTATTATCTTATCCCCAGCTATTTAAAAAGCTTCTATTCTTTTTTCTTTCTTTTTACCCTTTCCTACATCCAATTTATCTATTTTCTGAAAATCCATTTTCTAAAACCCCTGCTTTTTAATCTCATTTTAAAAGGCCTTCAGCAACTTGTGGCAGCATGAGAATTTGTACCAGCTTGTAATGCTGTGTCATTACTGTGATTATAACACAGATATACATATCTATATATGTATCTCAACTTACCTCCAAGACTTAAAAAAGACCATGTCTGGCATATGTGTGTGTTAATGTCTTTTAAATGTGTACCTTGTTTTATTTATAGAAGTTGTCCTGATTTCTGTTTCATAGTAATGGATTAAAATATTATGTTTACTTCGGCTTCCTCCATTTTGTTCCATGAAAACAGCAGAAGTATAGAAAAGACACAAATCCTTCAGAGACTGGAAAAGAAGATATGAAATTCAAAAATTTGGAAATTGAAAAGCCAACAGAGCTATGGCTGATTTAGATAATTTGCAAAGTTAAAGCTTCTTTGTTCCAAAGAACTTCATTGGGGCTTAGGAATTGGAAATACCAACTACCTCTCAAATCAAGGGGAAAGGTGGGCTTAACAATTTTAAATGAATTTAAAGCCTATATAAGGAGCAATAGCAAGCTGTCTGGACCTCTCTATCCTGGCAAAGACTTTAGGTTTATTCTCTGGAGAGAATTAACCAAGACTCTAAACATGGAACCAGAGGCCAGCTGATGATGGAATGTGTTACTAAAAACAAAGAAATAAAATAAAAATCTATATAGAAACCTTTTCCTATCAGACTCATGAGTACTAACAGATAGGTTTTGGCCCATGTACCCTTTCTTCAAACCAGTCAAGAAATTGAAGGATTTCTCACTGAAAAAAGAAAAAAAAGCAAAAACAAAACAAAACAAACAAACAAACAAAAAACAAGAAACATGTTGCTGGCCATGAAAAAAGAGACTTAAAGATTTTGACCACTATGGTGTCCCACATGTACTAACCTACTAGTTTAACAATAGACAAGCACTAGGTAACAGGAGCTTCCAGTAGGATTTTTGATGTTGACCTCCTCAATAGGAAGAGAGAGTCAAGGATCACCATATACTTGAGGAAAAACTCCAACTGAAAAGTCAGAGGCCAAAACAAATTTGTGGGACAAAGAAACTCAGAGTGAATAGAGACAAGCCAGGAACAATAAAAGGAAGAGAGAGGGAGAAGGAGAAAGAAAACTATAATTAGGACCCTTAGAAAAATTCAAGAAGATAGCAGAAATAAAAGATTCAATATAAGAATTGGAAAATATAAGAATTGGCTGAAGATATATTGCAGAAGGTGGAACAAAAAGACAGATAGAAAATAGAAAACAAAAAAAGAATTAGAGGATGTATGACCATTTATCATCTGCATTAAGAAGAGTTCCAGAAAGAAAAAATGAGAAAATGGTGAATAGAAAGTTATCAAAGGAATAGTTCAAGAAAAATTTCCAGAACTTAAAGATATATGAGTTTTTAGATAGAAATAGTTACAGATATCTAGCAAAATTGATTACCACAGTCAAAAATAACAAATTGCAAGCAACTAGAAAAATAAAACCAGACAATTACAGGTATCAATGACATAGGAATTTTATAGCAACACTGAAAGTTAGAAGACATCAGAAAAATACCTTTGACATTCCTAGAGAAAATGATTCCCAACCTAGAATTTTACACTTATCATCAATAAAGAGTCAAAGTTAAGTAAGGATATTTTCAGACAAGTAAGATCTCAAAAAAGTAGTTTCTCTGCACTCATTCTTCAGACACTGGAGGGTGTGCGCCACCAAAATAGGAAGTAAATAGGAAGTAAAGAATTAGGGAAATGTAAGATCCGAGAAACAGGATATCCAACCCAGGAAAGGAGTGGAATAAGTATCCAACAAGATTAAGGGAGAACTGTCAGAGAGTCACTGTGTAGCCAATCTAGGAAGCATCCAGTCCTGATTGAAGCAGGGACCCTGATGGATCCAGCAGTGTGTCTCCAGAAAAATATGAAACAAACAGTATTTGAATATGTTTGAACAGAATTTCTGAGAGAAGACAGCCCTTAAGTGAAGTTTGGGGTAAATTAGTGGTAAGTGCATTAAAAATTAATTTTTAAATTGTACAACTATTAATTCTGGGAGTGGGGTAAACTGTCATAATCCCAGTATACTCTATAGCTCAACTGTGAATGAAATGTAAATCATCATATTTGTATAAAATTTAAAGATGAAATTTAGACAAAAAGAAGAAAGGAAGAAAGAGAAGGAAGGGAAGGAGAGGCAAAAAAGAAAGGAAGGAAAAACAAGAAAAACACTATAAACTGTTATTTACATTGAAAAGTTTTGAAAACTTTTCCTACAAGATAAAATCTAAGCTCCTTTGCATAACATTTAAGGCCTTTCACAACAGCTTCATTCTAACTCACTATTTGATCAGTAATACCTAATATTTTCATATTCTGCAACTATGCTCATATTTTCCTCCCAATCTGGAATTTCCCCTATAATTTATCTCCTCCAAATATATATCTTCTAAAACACTTGAATTTGTACCATCTACATAAAACCTTTCCTGACCATCTCCACATAGAGGGATTTTTCTCTTCTCTAAATTTCCAGCTGTTACTGTCTGTATTCAGTTAGTTAATTGGGTTCTTTGCATTTCAGCTTTCAAAGTATTGTTGTTTTATGTAAGTGGCTTACAAATTCCTTGGGGGAAAATTCTCCCACAGTGGTACATGTAGTGCTGCAGATTTATCTACATACTAAGAATCTTACGAGTTTTTGAACAAATTAATTAATTAATAATTAATTTACTTCAACTTCTGTTTAGGCTTGTGTTGTTTCTTCCATCAAGCAACAGGGGTTTATTGTAACTTTTCACTGATCTGTTCTGCCTGTGGCTACCGGCCTGTGGCTACTGATTCAGTCATTCCTTGGGCACTCTGCCCCTTCTATGTTTAGACCTGGGAGCTCAGAAGGTGAGGAAGGTTTGGATGCAGATGAAGTAACCACACAGTGATACTTTATTCTTGTTGATTTTGTTTGGAACATCTTTCTGCCACAACCAGGTGGGACCAGAAATGGTAGGTGGAGGACTACGACCAAACACTTTCTAGTTTCATTTAACGAAAAGGAGAGGAAAGACAACAGGACTATCATCTATTTAAAAGTGGTCCTGGAAATACCAAAAAACTTACATAGACCCTTTTCAAATACATTCAGACCACAGGCATTTTCCTGTACAGAGATGTCATATCAACATCACCCATATTTTCTCAGACCACCTGCTTTGCCCCTTGGACATCTCATCTATCTACTCACTTTCCACATCCCCTAGCCCAGAGAACCCCCAGCCTCTACCTGTAGCAAATTCACTCTGTCTTCTAAGCAATGAGGATGGCATTTACTTAAAAGAACAGCAGGAATAAAATGTCTATTATGTAACCCAAAGTTCTCATTTATGGCTCTTAGCTCACTGAGTCCTAGAAACTTGGAATTAAAAGAGACCCTAGAGACCACCTAGATCATCTCTCTACCTCTGCTGCATCTACTGCTTCTACTTTGATGCTACCATCAAAGGAAGGATCTCCATCAGCAAATCAATGACCACAGACCTATGGGGCATGTGATAGAGAAGCTCTAGGGCAGAGGGCTGATTGAAGAGAGTTTGTTTAAATGCAGTGATTCTTAATATTTTGCAATCACAGACCACCAAGAGAATGTGAAGAAAGTTTTAAACTAACATCTCCAGAAAAATGTATACAGACATAATACTTTGGACATAATTTTAATAGGTTCAAATAAAATCCTGAATCTCATACTTAGACACCAGGTTAAAAATCCCGGCTTTAATGTTATTTTAAGACCAAGCAAATGGCATTTTTCCATGGACTAAAACAACAATTAAATTAGTCTGGCCTAGGGGATGGAGTTGGGGTGGGGGGTGGACAAGCCTTGGAAACCGAGAATTTCATTTAAAGTTGTAGCACCACACATTGCTGTTATCACTCATCTGCACCAATGGTGTCTCAGAGATACTGAGAAAGTTAAAAATACTGAAAAACTGAGGCAGCCTTGCAAGTTCTTTGTGGGGCTGCATATTTCCTTGACATGTTTTCCATATTGTACAGAGAAATGCTACACTCCTCATCACTCTGTTGGCAACTCCTAGGATACCAAAGGTTAATGATTTTTTTGGTCCCAGAGCTCACACATGTTGCACCTTTCAAAAACTTCATTACTCTTTTGTTTGGATCATTTCCCAATGACTTTTAATTAAGTGTAGTCTGTGTTGGCAGGAATGAGACAATAGAAAAAAAGAGTTTTGTGCATTCTTGCTCAAAAAACCAAACTTGTATTTGTGGTTGATGATTGATTGGTAGAAAGCTTAAGGTCATAGTTGCAAAGAAAAATCCATGGTTAAGTGCTACCTATAAAGTACTCCTATAGCACTTGCATGGTGTATTTTATGGTTTATGTGGACTTTTGAAGATTTCTTAGGTTTAGGGCTCTTGCTCCTGGGAATGTGTGCTTCCTGAAGAACTCCATGGACAAGAAGTTAGTTAGCCCCTCTAGATGGAACAATGTTGATAGCTGGACCAGATGTTTGAGGAAAAGGAGAGGTGTAGGGATGATTACCAGGGTATAGTATACTTCTTAGGAGCATGGAAAAGATGTTTCGTATTATGCAAGGAGAGATGAAAGAAAAAGCAGACCTCTTTTCTGAATATTAAGTTCTTGGTCTGAAAGGAATTAATCTATTCCTCTGCCTCTAAGCAACCCAACATTCAAATAAATTGTTGTTGTTGTTGTTGTTGTTGTTCTTTCAGCATTTCCAAAGAAGAACTTTTCAGCCTCTCTTTCCATCATCTTGCACTCCAGAGTCTCACAGCGCTTATACTCAGGTTTAACTTTCTCAGGCTTAACTTAAATCTCCATCTGCAATGGGAAACCATTGTTATCCTTCAAGGACTAGAACAGCTGCCTGGCCCCTTGCCAGTCACATCATTCCATGTTCCTATTGTTCAAAAGAGGAAACACTCCAGGCATTTGTTGATTAGCTCCCCATCACCCAACAAGAACACAAGTCTGAACCCCAGGCTTCTCTGAGGAGTTACTTTGCAGTTAAGTGAGGTACTTAATTGGGGCACTGTTCTCCCAGGACTCTAAAATTATCATAAGTGACTTATCACCCTCTGAAAAACAAAAGTCTGTGCAAGGGGCTTTGAGAGATGACATAAAAGAATGTTCTATATTTTTATGTGCTTTACATAACATATGCATACATAACTTCCACTATAGTTATAATAATAATTATTTAAAAAATAAGGAAATGTATTCAGCAAGATTGGCTCAACCAGCATTTGCACAGATAAGAACGGAAGCCAAGAGTTGGCCCTCAAATTACAATGTGTCAAGCTCAACAATCTGCACTACACCAGAGGTGCATCCTGCAGAGTAAATAAAGCCCGGGACCACTGACTATATATTGCCTGTTTTTATGATTCTTAGTCTAAGGAAAAGAGAGGCAAATATACAAAGAAAAGGACATAAAGACTCACTGAAAATTGAACACACATAAAGTCTTCAGTCATAGGGCCTGTTAAATTGGCATCCATGTAGGTGGGCAGCAGGAAAGCTACCTTGCATTGCAAGGTAGTCAAGGGCAGAGTGGGGGTGGGGGGGAGGAGGAGGGCTTTGAAGACAAATAGACCTCATTTCCAGCTCCAACTCTAACACATACAGTGTGACACTGGACAAGTTCACTCACCTCTGAGCTTCAGTTTCCTTATGTATGATGTAAGAATAATAATACCTTTTTCATGAAGTTTTTTTTTTTGAGGTGTAAATAGATAATTAATGTAAAGTGCTTAGCACAGGATCTGACAGGAAAAGCTGAATAAACATTTACATAGTAACTATACATGTTATTGAATGAATGGAACAATGGAACTGAATGGATTTAAATTTGGAAAGGTTTCATGGAGGAAATAAAAGTGCAATAGAAATGTGAAAGCAGGATAGGGGCTTGGTGAAGAAAATGAGAGACGGGATTATTTCTCTGCCCTTGGCCTCCCATAAGCATAGATATGTCAGTTTTTGAATGTGGATGACCAAATTGTCTGTCTCTATGGACTTTCAGATTTTTAAACACATTGTGGAACAATAAAATAACAGAATGTCATAGGAGAGGCTGGATATGAATGGCTTACAGGAGACATGAGGAGATACCAGCTTTAAAGCAAGACTAGCTTCAATATAACTCCATTAAAAATTGAGCATGTGATAACGTTGAGCTATTCTTAGTGTGAAAAACTTAAAAGACTAAGTCTACTAACTCGACTTGCTTGTCGTAGATCTGGAAAAAAAAGTGCTGTCTCTAATATAAATGAGAAAGATGACCTCTCCAAGACTCTACAAATTATTGGACATAGGGAGATTGCAGTTCTTGGAACTTTCCTTGTGACTAGTTAAGTAAATCATCTACTAAATGGATATCTAATTTGAAAGGTATATATTTAATAGAATGAATGAGTGAACTGATTAGGCAAAATGTTAAAAATAACCAAAAAAATGCCCTAATTGGTTGGATACCTGTAAGCAGGTCCCAAAGAGTAAGGAGAGTGAAAAGGAAATTACTGGATGCTCATAGGGATGGTGACAATACTGCTTTTGACATCTGCCTAGTCCGGAGTGAATTTGTGGAATACAAACCACAGCATCATAACTACCTTGAAAGGAATGTAAGTCAGGATATATTTTTATCCATGTATGACATGCAATTTAGGTTAAGACTGAAAGACTACATGAAGTCCACCCTGTGTGTTGGTCCCACCAACTCATCATATGGGTTTCTGTGGCTAGTGAAGTAAAGCTGGTTTCACAGGCCAGGTTGCCCTGCACAAATTTCCTGCTTGAAACGCTGGCAATGTGGAGAAAAGTGTTGGTGTGGGGAGTGAAGTCCACAATGTACTTTGAAAAAACAGTCCTCAAAAACAGATGCTGAAATAAAATACTTGAGAGGAAATGGGGAGCAAGAAAGAAAATCATAGTCATTTATAACTCTGTGACGGTCACTTTATCTATGTTATTTTATTTAATCCTCATAGCAATTCTGGAAGATAAGAATTACTAAGCTTATTTTATAAACTAGAAACCTAGTGGCAGAGCTAGGATTTGAGCCCACGTCTAACTGGCTCCAAAACCTACAAGTTCATGGTTTTCCCACCTCACTGGGTTGCCTTGAGAAAATGAAATATAGTTCAATTTCACTGAGACATTAGGCTTTATGTATTGAACAACAATGCGCTAGGGCTGCAAAATTGTAACCAGATCATAAAGTATACAAAATCAGAGGACCATGTGTGATGTGAAACTTATTCCATAGGCAAAAGGCAGTTCAAGAGGTTTTAGATGGAGTAGGGTATGGAATAATCAGAATTTTCTTTGCTGTTCTTAGAGTGTAATTGGATATAGAAGAGAGTAAAAGACACCAAACAAAAAAGCAAATACAACGGAGGAGATAAGTCCAAGTTAGTAATAATGGTTTGAACCAGATGGCAATCAAAAGAACTGGGGAAAAAATGTGGCAGATTATATTTTCCAAAAATGGCCATAACAATATTTCCCATCCCACATGTTCCAGAAACTTGTCACTCCCTATCTAGAAATAGAGTCTATAACCCTCACCATCCCTTCCTACCATGAACCTTGGCAGGACTTTGTGACTTCCTCTATTAAGAGATTATTACAAAAATGACACTGTGATTTTCAAGACTATAAAGAATGATATAGTTTCTACTTGGTTCTCTCTCTTTCAGGATGCTTGTGCTGGAAAGCCAGACATAGAGCTGTAAGAAAAATAGGTCATATAGACTCATGTGGAGAGAAACTGAGGACTTTAACCCTCAGCCCCAGCTGAGCTCTCTGCCAACATAGGGCACCAACTTACTAGCCAGACTTATTCACGGTAAGTCTTCTTCGAAGTAGATCCTTCAGCCTTGAGTTGAGCTGATCCAGGTGATGTCACATGGAGCAGAGACAAGCTTTCCAGACTGAGCCTTTCTCAAACTATAAATTTGTCATCAAAATAAATGATTGTTGTTTTAAATTACTAAGATTTGGGGTGATTTTGATTGCAGCAATAGATAACCAGAACAAAAGCAGCCAATGGAAGAAAGATTCACTGGTAGATCAGCCAATAGGCACACTGATGAATCCTGGCTAAATGGTAACAAAGGTCAGTTTTCTTTACTTGATTGTGTCTCAATTGCTGTGAAGGGTGAAAATTTTAGAGCTGAGAAATATTTGTGCATCTATTTATAACCACATAACAAAATACTGATCATAATATTTCTATAATATCCACTCTACTAAAAGGAGATGGAGATACAGATAATTGTTCATAATGAGGAATAATCCAATGAAGAAAAAAAACCTGTATTGAGAATTTATTATGTTTTAGGCAAAATGTTAGACCTTTAACTTCCTTTTCTCACCTAATCTTCGTAAAACTCTTAGAGTTTTCCTCTCATTTTACAGGATAAAAAAAAGGTTTAGAACGTTATTTTCTTTTTAAATTTCACACCAGTGAATGGTAGGGACAAGAGTCAAACTCGTCTGATTTCAGTCTCTTTTTACTATATCATTTTCTGTATTTGCCACAGATGATTTCTCTTTGGTTTCTGAACATGTGCTATTGAAGATTTGTGAGTTTTTTGAAGTGGATTCTTTTTTCTTCAGTAGCAGAATATTTACCTTTCTTGCTACTATTTAAAAAAAAAAAAAAGAATTTGCATTCCGGAAGCATATACAGTCTAATGGTGCTGAGAGCAGATGGTCCACGAATATGCTGTGAGACAAAGGGAAATCAAAATTAAAAGAAAATTTGTCACAGTTATAAAGTGCTATGGTGCTTTGTATATATGTACACATAATGAAGTTGTATGTCATAAATAGAAGTGACTTTTTCTTTTTATTAAGTTGGCCATTATCTGTATTAACAATGTGCTTTCAATAAAAGCTAAGGCATTTTGCTCAATGCCTGAATGTCTTGTAAGTGGTAGTGCAGAACACAGTGTTGTGCAAAACTTGCAGATTTCTGCCCTGATGATTCTGCTTTAGAATTCTGTTGGGGGCTTGTGATTGTTTGAATAGGAAGAGTTCCCACAGTCATTTATTGGAGGGAGAAATTGTACAGGCGGCAAAAGTTGAGTTTCTCCCTCTGAATGTCATAGGTTCAGTGATTGGGGAACGTAGGCTCCTCCATTCTATTCTGGCACTGCCACTGCCCACTGCCCACTGTGACCTTACTCAAGTCATTGACCCCTTGTTTTTCTTACTGTTTCCTAGTGAACAATTACATCATACCAGCCCTGCTAAAAACAAGTCAGTTCTTCAGAAAAAGCCATCAGTATTTGTCCAAACCCAAAAACCCTTTATTATAAACAGCCCTCTTCCCCCCCCCACCCACTTTTCCCTTGACAGCAATGCATTTCTTTTCTCAGCATGCCATTTTCACCTTTGACATTTCACTGTACCTCATCATAGCCTTCATCGTGGATCATGCCAATTTGTCAGTTTTAATCTCTCTAAAAACCTGCATCTGCCAGCATAAACCTTTTTATTTCATATATGTTGATACAAAGATTTCACACATTGATTTTTGTGTAGCTCCGATTTCATGCAAGCTAAGCAAACAGTGACAGGTTGGTAGTTGGGATAATGTATGCTCAATCAGATTAATATAAATCAATGGCATTGGCAAGTTTCAGATCAGGCTCAGGGGGTGGGGTCTGGACAGCATGAGCTGCCAGAACAAGACAGATGGTCAGAAGCTGACACTCTTACCTCTTTATCTTGATGGGCTCATTAGCAGCTTTCTCTCCTTTGGGTCTCATTTGAGTTTCTTGGCTTTAAATGGCACCCCATAGATTGCCCATCATCCTGGAAAACAACTGACATATCCTTCTCACAACCTGGCATGTGCAATATTCTAGTGCCCGGGGTCTGTTTAGCAAACTGGAGGGTTAGGGCTTAGCTAAATGAGTGCTGGAGCTACTGTTTATCCAATAGGATCACTGAGATCCACAGAGTTAGTCCTATTAAAAACCTACTTTTCTGAAAACTGCCATTTGTTGAATGTCAAGTCCTTTACTAGGCACATTATTTTCTTTATTTCTCACAAAAACTCTAGGAGGCAGATTCTACTGTTTTTGTTATTGCTCTTATTATTTTACTATTTTTATATATATAAGTGAAAAACTGTGAATTAAGTAATTTGTCCAAAGGAGTTTAGCTGGTAAGTGGAAAAGGCAGAATTTGACTCTGGATTTGTATGACTCCAACACTTTGAGGTTAACCACTGATGTAAACCCCACATCGCTTTTCCCATTGGTCCCATAGGCAAGGTCAAATGGCTAAGCCTCGGGCATCTATTTCAGTCCTGGACTAGTTCCTTCCTCCATCCATCCCTTCTTCCCTCTGTTCATCCTTTCCTTCCAGCCTCAAAAACGCTTGACTCTCTTTTCTTCCTTTTTTGAAACCTACCTCTATCCTCGGGTTCTTTTCCCTCTAAGGCTAGTGATAGAGCATGGTGTAGATTCCTTGGTTCCTCTCTTTCATACTCTTGCTCCAGATGACCACCATCACAGGAAAAAATGATAGATATCAATAAGGTTTCAGAAATCTTCCAGGAATGGTGGTAGTTTATAATTATTTATCCATCAAATAGAGGTCCTGACTTCTTATTTTAAAATTTGTTTTCTTTTTTTAAAATTAAGTTTATTGGGGTAACACTGGTTAAGACATGTTGTGTTCTTTTTAGTGATTTTCTTTCTAGATGGGATATTTTAAGTTCTGTCTTAATTGTCTTGGCTACTTAAATTAAAGCTGAGAGAAATTCATCCTAAAAGAGATTCTAATTGTGAGATTCTCAGGCCTGGTCTAAGACTAATTCATAACATAAACCCCAAGTTTGAGTTATTTCTGCTTTTTTTTTTTTTCATTTCTTTGCCCCTGGTCAGCTTTTCTGATTGAGAATAACACTTCCATCCCTGGCCCCAGAAATCATCTATGGGGCTTCAGCTTGTAGACACTTTCCCATACTCAGAGCAATCTTATTGTCGGCTCCAGCTGGCAATGTCCTGTCCTCTCTCTGTATCCTGGAGGTTTTCCAGAAGAATGCTCACTAGCCATATCCCAGCATTGCTTCTACCTTCTATCTGCACTGTTCTCTGTTGTCTATGGAACTAGATCCCATGCTTTCAATTAACTTGTCCCTGAGCTTTGCCAATATTCTCAGTCACTCTTCCCACTTATTTAAAAGGAAAAAAAAAAAAAGACTTTTCTATATTGGTTTCTTTAACATTATTTTCCTGGTTCTTCAAACTCCATGGTTTTTTCTCTGCCTTCTTTTTCTACCTCTACCTAAGGTGAAAATCCCACTACTTAGTCCTTGCCTTCTGCTTCTCAGCTTTTACATTAACTACCCTCAAGAGCTTATCCAGACTCAAGGTTTCAATTATCATTGTAATAATGATTCACAAATCTCTACATCTAAACGTACTCTTCTTAATTCCAAATAGCTTCCTATGGGAAAATTCCATTTGAAGATTTTACCATTCTCTGTAACTTACTATGCCTAAGCTTCCTATTTTTGTCAATAGCATCACCATCCTTCCAGGATCATTGGCTTCAACTTGAACACTTTCTTGCCCATCAAATTTATTCATTTTTTCATGTATTTATTCATCCACATGTTATTCATTCACTTGCTAATTAAACATTTGCTAAGTCACTATCTGGTTGAGGCACTAAAGATACAAAAATAAATGACATATCCTGAATCTAATATTGAAGAGCCTCCATTTATCAAAGACATCCCCTATGCAACCTTTTTCTGCCATGGTTTCCAACAATACTAAGTGTTTCAGTCAAACTGATTGTTTATCCTTCACATTAAGATTTCTTTCTTACCTCCATGCCTTTGTTCTTGTTCTTTCTGTCTGGGATAACCTTCGCCAATCTTTCTGTCATCTAAATTCAACATTTCTTTCAAGTCACATGTATTTTCAAAGTTTCAACATGATGGTTTTTTCCCTTCTCTGAATTCCTATATTATTTTGTGATTCAGTGCTCCCTCCCATCCATTGTGATAATGGGAAGTAGGAAGGCTAACAGAGAATGTTTTAGTGATAGAAAATCTTCAGAGTCTTTTAGTGAAGTTGTAACAAGGGCTTATTTTCTTGGCAAGAACAAAACTAATTTGTCCCTTTATTATTATTTTTTCTGAGCTCTCTAAAAAAGACAGCTACCAGTGGACATGAGGCCAAGCCAGGGTGTCTATTAATGCTACTGCTTACCCTGAGTTCCTAAACTGACATAACCCTGCTGATCTGTAGCCTGGTGGCAGTTGCTGACAGGGATCAGACCTGGCTAAAGGAGGAGCAGGATATGAAACACCTTTTTACAATGAAGGAGCTGTGTCATGGAAGACACCCTCATACCTGATCAACCTTATGATAGACTTTTTCCAAAGGATGCATCTCAACAGGGTAACCAATAACCTCAATACCCTCAGGAAATATGGTTTAATGTTTTTAAGGATAAGGAGCATGTCAACTAGAACTACCTTTTCTTCAATGTCTCCTCAATGGGCAATCATGAAAAAATATTAATATTGAGCCCTACATGTTCAAACCCCAGCATTTGCCTGGGACCTCACTCATGAAAAGGTTAATACTATCACATGGTAGAAATTCATCAAGACCTGGGTGCATGCCAGAATCAAAATGAAGGAGCCTACTTTCAACTAAGAATTTTCTTCTATTCTCTAAAGACTGGTCCAGATGTTGAGTGATAGAATCCTGGGAAACACAGCTCCGAGCTTTCTCGGACAGACCATGAATCCACCAAATTAAAGTTACCACAAGACCTAATGAAAGGGGATCACAGTGATAATAGGAATTCTCTACTGATTCTCTACCAACGAGGGCAAGACTTTGTTGGTGCGGAAGGGCTAGTTGTCCCTGCCCATCATGCTGCACTAACTCAGAGCTGCAGAGTCTGTCCCAGGCAGCATCTCACCTTAGCTACCCCATAAAGTTGCCCTAAAATGTGGAACACAGTTTGAATGGGCCTATGATAGCCAGAAGTAACTGATCTACATGGACTTTCAGGGGCATTAACTGTATAAGCAGGGATAGCTCATCCCAAAGCTATCAAGTCAATAGCTGCAAGATCAATGGCTCTACCCACTGGGTCAACACTGAAGACCCTTGTGACCACACTCTAGTATGCATCTCCATTCACCAGAAGAAAAAGGAGAGAATATCCATTAAGGAGCCTGCAGTTCAGGGTTCTCATTCTGATAGTGTGTTTAACTTCCAATGTGGGCTTGTGATATCAATGATTCTCTGTAGTCTTCAGTATATTTACATGTAAAATGAAATTGTTTTTATATCATAGGATATTCAAAGATCTAGAGAAACCACTAGGAGGAAGGATCTCACAGGAGTTTGGGGGAGGAGTGGTTTCTGTTTGTGTTATAGTTTTTCTATAGTGGGTACTTACTAATGTGTCCCCTGAACCTAGTGGAGTAAATGGCATATAGTAGGCCCTCAAAATGCATGAAATGAAAAAATAAATGAGGCTTCTGAAATCATCTATTCTCCCAAGGGCCATGTATGAGCTTTTCATAGCTAAGAGAATAGCTATATTTCTTTTCTGCTTTCCTACTCCATTCCTAGTGATAAGTTTATAAATATCTCGGCTTGGGCCAAACTCTATGACCCACTCTCCCAAACCACCTAGTTTGCTGTGTAATAAGAGTTATATGTGGTTGCTTTGGGATACTTGTTATCCAGAGAAGTTATATGAAGACTCTTTAGGGTATGGATCATGATAGAAAAGGAAGGGGATTCAGAAGTTTGAGTCAGGTGTCTGGGGCATACTAATTAGCTTCCTCAGAGTTCTATTCCTTGTCCAAGCTCAGGCCTGGAATTGCTCTCTTGAAACCTATCTCAGGAGGCCTGGGAGAAGTAGGAGGGTAAGGCTGAGTAAGGGAAAGGGTAGATGGAAGAGATCTAAGCATGCTGACTGAAGTTAAATCTTCTAGCTCAACAGTGTTGTACTTTTTGCCAGCCTTTCTATGCCTTAGAGTACAGCAAATGACAAAGAGGACCTGGACTCCATCTCTACAGGACCAAGTAACAGGACACCTGCTTCTCCCATGCAGCTAAGGCTGGCTATGGAAAGAAAAGGCCTTTTTGATAGTTACTATCCCTTCCTTTGACAATCCCTCCAGAGTTCAAGGCAAGACTACCAGGGCTCTAATTGAATCATAAACAGAACTTTTGCCTTGCCATGAAGCTTCCTCTTTGTCATCAAGTGGTAGGAAGATAGTGATGTCTTCCTCATGGGACAGTTATTTAACTATAGTTTGTAATTTTCATACACATCCTTCTTACTCTGTTCAGACTTCCATGCCCACTGCCTTTCTAATGAATCCTTCATATTAGGAGGCATTAGTGGGAGATTAGAAATTAGAATTGGAGAGAAGTTATTATTCTTACTTTCTATCCTTTTCTCTTCTTTTTCTTCTGGCGGCAACTATGTAACTGGTTATATTGCTGTGATTATTCCAGCTTTGGTGACAGCAATCGTTCCTTGATACTTTTAGTAGTGACCAAGTGGTTCCCCCTTAATGCGGTCAGCATCTGCTGGGTGGTCCACCCTAGGGCTCCAGCATTTGCTAAGTGGTACTCTCTTCCATGGTAACTGCATTGTGCACAATACCCTCACTAACTAGCTCAGCGGTCAATGTGTTCTGCACTCTGGAAACACCAACTCCTTCCTTTTTATTCATTAGCCATATTTTCTTCCTATAGTAAGTGATTTCTGGGTTAACGCTTCTCCCCTTTGCCTTGTTTCATTTCTTTAAATATTTTATAACTAGCTACCTGTATTAAATTCCTTATGTTTATTTTTCTATTGTATCTTGACTGATACACAAAAATTAAGAAAGATGGCTATATATAGATAGAAAGTGGTTTTCTCTTTTTCCCAAAAGAAGTAAGAAGGAAATATAAAAAATGAAATTAATAAACAAATTTATTTTCTATTACAGTTAACTAAGTACTAACTTGTTGATCATAAAATTAGGTCAATGGTTTATTATTACTTTTCTTGGGTAAAAATACATTTCCATATATGACATGCTATCTCCATTGGAACTAAATTTATGGGTATGTTATCTTAAATTAATTCTGAATAATGTTTCACATTTGAACTCATTGTATTCTCTGAACTATTACATACATCTTGTTGCCATAATGTATCAAATTAAATGTGATATTTTCGTATACACACACAAATGATGTCTTCCTTTATGGTCTATTGTGGATGTATAGCATGGTTTAGATTTAAGTGAAGCTAAGTTAACAAATGAATTACTTCTGCACTCCTGCTAGCAAATGTCTGCATGAATGACATCATCAAGAAACCATTTAAAAGAATTGTGATCTAAATGTAAATCTGTAAAGAACTAGCTAATGAATGATAATCTATCCACTCATCCATCCAGCATAGGCAGACTATTGAGTCAGTGAAGGTGATGTTCATCCGTAATCATTGGTATTACGAGATATTAACACTATGTTTTCGAGTAAATAAACTTGTTATAAACATTTGTACAATACGATTATAGTTTTTGGTTTAAAAATATCCATATAGAAAAAAACACTGGGAAGAAAAGCAGAAATAATAGTGATTATACTCTGTTAGTGGGATCATGTGTGGTTTTTATTTTCTTTTTCCTAAGTTGACTTTTTACAGTTTCTATAGTAAAGATATATTAATTTTATTTAAAGAAAAAATTTAAGTTATTTAAAAAACAGTTAAGCTACTGATTTGTACATCATGGGAAGCTGGACAGAAGAGCTGTGCGAGAATGGTGGGAGAAGCAAGGAGGGCTTGTGAAGAATATCTTTGGGACCCACGCCTTACAGGTTATCAGATGGGTTCCCAACTTGTAGGAATAAGGCTTTGGATGACATCTAAGGCTCTTCCCAAGACCCAATCTAAGAATTAATTCAAAGAAAATTTGTTGGTGATCATCCTATGTCAAGACCTATACTAGGTCCTAGAAAGACATAGATGAAAGCCTAGTACTTGCATTCCAGGAACCTATTGTTTTGTCAGTGGATTGATTCTGGCTTTGGAGTGGAAAGATATCTCTTTTAAACCCTGCTTTTGGCCCTCACCAGCTGTGTCACCTTGGGAGAAATTTTCCTGAGTTTTAGATTTTTCATCTTTAAAAAGAAGGTAATGATTCTTCTTTTTCTTTGTTCTCTAGATGATTAAATAGAATGGTAAAGTAATCCAAGATGGAGGGAGGGAGGGAGGGAGAGAGAGGGAAGGAGGATGGAAGACAGAGAGAGATGGACAGATAGACAGACAGAGACAGAGAGACAGAGAGACAGAGAGAGACAGAGAGAGACAGAGACAGAGACAGAGAGAGACAGAGAGATAGAGAGAGTCCTTTGTTTTCTAGAACAGTTTAGGCTTTCCAGGAATGAGAATAATTAATAGGAATGAAGAAGAAAATAGAAAATAACTCCTTACCTAATGAGGGGTAGCCAAACTTAAAAGTTAATTACAAAGAGATTTCATAATTTTGCAGTAACTCCTCATGGTCTTTGCCTTTTGTAAGTACTTATGGCTTTATCACAACCCAATTTTCTATGTAACCAGCATGTGGTCACTGAAAGATGAAGGATCTGCTTGGCCTATGTTTCCCAGGGACCCCAGATAAATGGGAAATCAGTGTGCCCTGGACAATGTTGGAAGAAGGAAGATAGACATAAAGTGAACAACACTGGGGGAGGTAGGTGGGAGAAAGTTGGAAAGGAGAAGTAAAGTAGTAAATTATTTGGCCATAGTAAATTATTTCTACCACATAGAAAATTTGTAGTTTCTACATCATTGCAAAACAAAGATATAGAATACGTAGAAAAAACTATGTGAATAGCTTTTTGTGTAGTTCAGTTTATTATGCTCCGATGGGTACAACTGAAGGATGCAGCCTATCCCTATTCTGAAATCCCTTTAACCAAATACTCAAAGATATGCAATGACCTTGAAAAATAACAAACACCAACCAGCAAACCAATATGCAACCTGACATTTTTTTGCTCTTTAGAGTCTTATCTCCCTGACTGTGTTGCAAGCACATTGAAATGAGGAGTTGTGTTTTTATCTTCATTTGTAGGAAATCTTAATATAGTGCTGATATCAATAGGTCATTACTTGGAGAGCTCACAAATATTCCTTCTCACCAAAATTATTCCATTATTTATTTTTATATTGTACAATTATCAGCCAACCACAGTAAATGTAGGTCACAGATAAAACATCATATCCTCATCATTTTAGGATATTGACATGAACAAGAAATAAAGTCAGACAAAAGGCATGATTTCAACACTGGACGAAGGAAAAGTTAATTTAAAGGCAAGCCAGTTGACCCAGTACCATGCCAGTTGCCATGAGGGATAAGAAAAGTATAATTCCCCTGTCCTCAAGGAGTTTTGAATCGAATCAAAGTATCAAAACATGTAGGGAAATTAGGAAATAATAAAGACACTTTATATTCAAAATGAAAAGACGTGAAATAAACCAGTCTTTTAAGGTAGAAAGACTCCATATAAGAAATAAATTTATTTATTAAATCAGAAAAAAATATATATCCAACTATTAAAAATTATAAGTTGTATGATACTTTTGTGATAAGGACTGTTAACATTTTGGTATATCTCCAGAATCATTTTTATACAAATAATAGAAATTTTAAATATAATAAGACCAAAGTATAAAACTGTTTTTAACAATATTGTTCAACAATATTTTATGAACAAAACTGAAAATATTATCGCCAAATTTCAGATTACACAAAGCTATGGAGGAAATCCATTGTTGAAAGAATCACAATCTATAAAGATATTGTTAGAAGAGATCTAACAAGATTAAATTTAACAGAGAAACTTCTTAAATCCTTAACTTACATTAAAAGCCTTTAGGTCTTGGTCAAATACAAGTACAGTATGAATCAACAGTGTCACTGGCTTTCAAAATGTAACCTAGGCTGTCTCAACAAAGTCATGGTGTTCAATAATAGGAAGAAAACATCCCTCTAAGTTTGTGTTGGTCTGAGCATACCTTTGAGTTCTATATTGAATTTTATGATCAAGGTTAGTCAAGAGGACGATAAGCAAAATGAAAATTATGTCATATGAGTCATAATTGCAAGAGCGAGAGGTGCTTAGCTGGAAAAGAGGAGACTTTAAGGCCCTGTGTGTGCAGGCATGTGCATGTGTGTGTGTGTGCATGTCTGTGTGCACATTTGTGCATATGTATGTGAAAATTCTTAGCAGCACACATACACATGAAGAGCTGTCCTGTGAAATAACAATTTGATATATTTTGTGTGAATTCAGAGGGCAAAAATAGTTGGACAGCAATCTAGGAGGAGTAATTACATATATATATATATATATATATATATATATATATATATATATATATATATATGCTGTCCAACAATAGAACAGACTATCTCTATGGTGAAAAGTTCTCCTTTCTCCGAAAATATGTAAGCAAAGGTAGAATAAGGAATGGACTTGATGAACAACTGTGGTCCCTTCTATTTCTAAGATTATAACGTGAAAGAATATTACTGAACTAAATTAAATGATTTGTGTGTTTGTGTATACATGTATGAGTATATGGATATATAAAAATATCTAGATTTTAAAGTATTTATTTATTGAACATTTTCTCTTAAATATATCTTTAGCTTAAATCTTTAAAAAATTACCTGCTTACTTTTCCATGATGCATAGGAGAAAGACAAAATTTGAATTTCAGCTGTGCCTCATACTATAGCAGTATGACCTTGAGAAATATAGTTAAACTCTTTGAGTCTTATTATCTCTATTTTACAGATAAAGAACTAACCTACAGGCAAAGGAGCATTATGAAGATTAAGTGACTTCTATTATCACAATGCCTGGTGCATATTAGGTATTTAATACATAGTAGATGTTACTATTGTTGCTGTCCTGATGACGATGATGATGACTATGATGATGATGATGGTTTACCATTCCCTTCTCAGCATCTTCTTTCTCTTCTTTCTCCCCAGTATCTTTTCTTACTCTCTAACTTTATCTTTCGAGGTACTGTCAGTTTATTTCTACATCAATATACACCTGTCTCATCTCTCTTATGATGCTGTGACTGGTGTTTAAGTAAAACTGGACTGGCAGGCAGGGGTGTGCGGGTATATAATGTAAACGGAATGGTACAAAAGAGGAAAGTAAAACAAGAGTGTGCAGGAGAACCAGAACAGGCCAGGTCTTTTTCCTCCTCCAGGTCTTTTTCCTCCTCCATTAAAACAGAGCACAAACAGGAAGGAAGACTAGTAGAGGAAAAGATACTGTCAAAAGAACATGAATGGAAACATTAAGAAAAAACAAAACAAAACAGATCTTGCACTAGAAAGGTTCAGAAAGAAGTGAGATGTAAAAGATAAACCCCCACACCCAGAGTGGGTATAA
This sequence comes from Rousettus aegyptiacus, assembly GCF_014176215.1. Taxonomy (NCBI): domain Eukaryota; kingdom Metazoa; phylum Chordata; class Mammalia; order Chiroptera; family Pteropodidae; genus Rousettus; species Rousettus aegyptiacus. The sequence continues at coordinate 38,171,616 of NW_023416308.1, read as the reverse complement.
TGAAAAAGAGATGGTTTTAGAAAATATAATTAATGAAGCTGATAATTCTAATTTTCTGGCCCTTGGTGAGCTTTGCCTAAGCTTCAACTAAGTAGAACTATAAATATGAGAAAGAAGCCAGTCAATGGGAATGGACATAATGGACTCTGAAAGATATGAGACTTTCGTAAAAGCATATTTTACATGATCGTTTATCAGGGTTCCTCTGGGTACTGAGCTCCTTTGAAGAATGTAAGAGGATTGGCTAATCTTCGTGTTTTGTTTAAAGTGCGCCCAGCGTTGTGCTGGAAATCAATTAGCTTTACTGAGCAGATAGGGAGGGGGTAATAACATAAGCATCCACACTCCTCTTCTTTTTCCTGAGGGGTTTCACTAGACTGAATGTTCAACTGCAGATCCAAGGCTTACTTTCTCTCTCCTCTACTTGCCTAACTCATCGCATTCTCCATAAGGGCCCTTATTTGAAATAATTAAACCATTTTTATCTTCCTACTTTCACAAAGTATAATTACTCTACAGGCAACCCAGGCACTTACCCAATAGACAACACCTTCTGTTAAAATCCCTCACTCAACCCTGATTGTCTGCCCTCAGCTCCATGAACTTGCCTCTTCCACCTCTGTTCTCAGTGCTAAGTGCATTCTATAAGCTCCACTCTTTCATGATCTTTCCCTGTCTCTCATTATTGTCTTCATTAATTGCTCTTTAGTGGACTTGTAGCATGTTAAAAGACCCAGACACAAAGACTCAAACTCAGAATTTCCAGGAATAAAGCCTGAGAATCTGTACTTTCACCAGTCCATAGCTGATTCTGATGCATGACATTGTTTGAGAACTATTGGGCTTTGTGTGATTGTTCAAGACTAGTTATAAATTGCTATGTATTGTGTGTTATTTTTTCATGAGTTGGGTCTAGCTTCCAAACACAAACCATAATCTCCTTCTAGACTGGCACCATCACTTATTTTATTTTGATATTTGCCTTCTCTGACATAAGAAGTGCTCAGGAAATGTCTGTATACAGCACTTTGGTAATTTGGGTTATATCAATACTATAGGATGATAGGCAAGAACCTGCTGATTTTATATGACTTCATCTTAGTAGAATCACAAAGCCTACAAATGTCTAATCACTCAGCACTTGAAGATTTACCAAAGAACTAGAATTTTGAAAACCTTCTCAGCTAGCTTTCCCTCTCCAGGCTGTCCATATTCCCCATAATGATATCAGTACTCTCTTACTCTCAACAGCAACTTACACCTGATACTCCTGATACCACCTCAGTAAAACAATTGCTTGGACTCAAAATTATCATATGACAAAAGTTCTAACCTAAGTCCTTCATTATCTCCTAATACTTCACCTCCTAAGAAAAAATCTAGAGCTGTGGAAAAAGACAATGTGACCATTGGATTTACATAAGATCCAGAAACATGTAAGAAACTGCTTTTGGTCGGAAACATATTAGATACACCCAGTGACGTAGCTAAAGCAGTTGATTATTAAACTCATGAAAGAAGAAGACAAAATGTGTTGAAATGTAGTTAATTCTGAGGTCAATATTCATATGTATTGTCATTTTGTGGATGGGAGTTAAACGGCTTCACAGTAATTGGGTGTGTGTAGGAGTCTCAAAGTCTGAGCTGACAATGTGAAACATGTTTTTTTGGTGAGAATCTAAGGTGATTGATTACATGAAAAGTTTATTCTGGCTCAAACACGTAGAACTGTGACTCACACTTTCCCCCAGACCCTGTCCCTACTATAAATAAGAACAATTCCATACAAGTCTATCTGCACCTAAGTGAGAACAAAGCTAGAAAAATTTCAAGGGTTTTCTTTTACTTTCCTGACATTTAATCTTTTTTTTTTTTTCCCCAGCAGATAGAAGAGCTGGTGGCTATTTGCTATTAAAATAGTTTTGATATACAAATTCCCACCAGTTGACTCAAAAGCTCACTTCTAGGATTCAGGTGAACTGCTGTTCATGAAATTTACCATATCTAAACCCTACTCACCTTTTAAGTTTCAACTCAAGCTTTGCATCCCCTTCAAGACTGAGTTAGTTCAGCATCCATCTTGACAAATATGAACACATTTCCCTTTTTCATTCTTACTTCCAAACCCTCAGATAAAGATTTGCTAACTTTTTTTGCTTTCTGGCACTCAATTTGCCATTTCTGCCTCCAGTTCTGCAGACACTTTATTCTACCTCTATCTCTCTCTAAATTCTACCTACACTTCAAGGTTTGGTTTGAGTAGTCTCTTTGACAGGATTTTCTCTAAAAACTTATCTTTAAACTTGATCACCTCATTCTTTGAAACACCATAGCACTGACTCAACTACACAGTTAGCTTTTCATTTCTATGTGTTTGTGTTTTGTCTATTCAAATTTACTACAAATATATCTGAATTTTTATGTCAAATAGATACCCCTCCTCTACTTAGTATTGTAACCTTGAGGAAACTGTCTCAGTTTCCTCTCTGTAAAATAGGAATAACAGAACACTTGCCACATACAGTGAAAATTGTTTAAAGTAACTGTTCATTAAATGTTAGATATTATTAATGTTATACAGTGCCTAATGCAGGATATCCGGCTCAATGTCATAGTAGCATGGCCTCACAGTCCAAAATTTAGCTCCTAACTGTGATGACCTTTTTCTCCAGCATTCTGATTTAGTCTGTGAACCTTCTGTAACTTTATTAAAGCTGATTATGAAAGAAAATCTTTCTTTCACACATATGCACACACAGTTATTTGCATATTGCATAGATAGTTATCTACATCTTTCTGGGGTTTTTTTAATTATATATTTTAACTACAATTCAAGTCATCAAACAAAATAAAATTGGCTGGCTCCTGAGGAATGTGGGCATGTCACTTTGGTAAATCCCTGCACCTAGGGTAAGTGCCCCCTGGGCAGCTACAGGAGAAATGACCCTGGAGATTTTATTATCCTTCTTAATCCATCACATGGATATTGGGGACACAAGTCTTTAGTTGTTCAGATCTAGCTGTACTTGTAGGAAGCCCAGGAGATGTATGTCAAAGAGTGAAAGCTTTTGACCAAAACACCTCCCTCATTTGACTGTGAAGGGACTTGCATTATTCCTACTGGAAGGTTATTGGATAAAGCTGCAAGTATTTTTATTAGAGAGAAACTGCTATGGTACTGTTCTGACTGACTTGTATCTCCCCCACATTCATATATTGCAGCCCTAATTATCAATGTGACTGTATTGGGAGATAGAGCCTTTAGGGAGGTAACCAAGGTCAATTAAAGTGATAAGAATGGTGTCCTTATAAAAAGAGACAGACACCTGTATACAGAGAAAAAGCCATATGAGAACACTGCAAGAATGTAACATTCTACAAACCAAGGAAAAAGACCTCAGGAGAAACCCTTCCTGCCAGCAGCTTGATCTTGATTTCCAACCTCGAGAACTGTGAGGAAACAAATGTTATTGTTTCTTTGTTGAAGCCACCCAATCTGTGGTATTTTGTTATGGTAGCCAAAGCAGACTAGTACAGTTGTAAAGCCCACAAAATATAAATACTCCATATCAACATTAATGTTCTCAAATAGATGAATGAGTGTGATCTTGACGATCACAAAGGAGAGCAAAACATAGTGCTGGAACTCACATAAGCCAATGTAGCTAGAAGAAGGGGTCCTAAGGGTAGATGGATGTTTCAGCATAAAATGGTGCCAAGAAAAGGCAGGTGAGAAAAAAGTTCTGGAGTGGGAAGCCCCAGGCAGCCCTTGATTGGAGGTGTTATTGAACTTCTGTAATGAGAAGCTCAAATGTGGCAGGCTCCAGATGCCCACTTATCTTTCAGGTTACCATGGCATGGCAATGAGATATGAATGAGCTGGAACCCCACTGGGCTGCTTTTCCCAAAGCTCTCATTATTAAAGTCCAATTTCCAGGAACTGTTTCTGATCTGATTCATTGGCTGCACTTAAACTGTACATATGAAGTAATTAGCTATGGTGACTGGAAATGTTTTCCTGGAATATCTATTCAGTGGCTGTCTCAGCACACTCTGAGCCAAGCTCTCTTCAGTCTCTTGACACCTTTAGGAAAAATGTAGCAGGCAATCTTGCTGGGGATGATGGAGTCAGGGTTTGGAAGGGGCAGGACTCGCAGAGCACAGGGCTCAGAGAATTTGTTAACAATTTTCATCCACCCCTGCAATTCCAAGTTCTTCTAAATACCATCCAAGTACCTTTCCCATAGAATGATTCTGGTTTTGGAGTCCAGAGATCTGAGTTTAAAACATGTCTATGAGAATGACTTCTAAGTAAATTGCTTTTTAATTCTATAAATTACCCACCTTGCAAGTCCATGTTTTTTTTCTTTATAAACTATAAGAACTTTAGGTGGTGATGTGTACAGAGAGCACAAGACCAGAACCTGGATATCTGCCTTCTAGTCCCTGCACTTCCTAACAAGCTTTGTGGCCTTTGGCAGCAATGTCCCTTTCTTGTCTCAGTCTCCTTGTCTATAAATAATGAGGATGCACTTTACCATCTATAAAGTCCCTTCCAAGTTTCAGAATTCTGGGATGCAATTTTTTAAAATGTTGAGGACAAAAATAGATTGTGTGTGTGTGTGTGTGTGTGTGTGTTTGTGTGTGTGTGTGTACATTTCTTAAGCTCTGCAAGTAGTAAATGATCAAGTCAGGGTATTTACTTAAAAACAGTACAATCATTCTTGCTTGATATTTTTTTATTACAGGCAGCACTCATTGCTACAGCACCTCTGCCCCTACACTAAATAATGCCAATGAACAAAATGTATGATGTTAGGTTAACAGTGAAAATATGCATATGCAGTGGAGAAATACCCACTCAGAGAGGATGCTTGGAGGAAATAAACCCTAGACTGCATCTATACCATTTACCACTCTGGCTACACTTAAAAGCCAGGGCACCCACACAGCCATCTTGAGAACTCAGAGCCACACAACGAGCTGCATTCTCTGCTTCAAGGCCATCCATCCTCCTTCATGCTTTGGTGCTAAGATGCAATGCACATGCCAATCTTGAACTAGAGTCAACCTGAACAGCATCTGCTACAGATTAAATAAAAATTTACCAGGTAAAAGCCAAATGTGATAAACTTTCCAACAAGAAGAGGATTTGGAAAAGAATATTAAAATGGAAAAAAAAAAGCCTAGCAAAAACAAAGCAGCCATTGAAATTTACCAAGCAGCTCCTTTAATTAAGGACTATCTCCTTAAATTACATTCATTCTATTATTCCTTTCAGGGTAGTCCAGGGTGAATAATATGTTTGTTTCTGGCTGAAGAGGTGCCAAGTTTAAAGGTAGTTTTTGGTTCATAAAACTAGTTCAATCTACTAGCCAAAAAATCCTGTCTACTTTTAGAGACCAAAAGAAAGCAGTTTAACCCTGATCTTCAAGTATAAGAGTGCATACTTATACATAGCAAATTTCATTTTTAAGTATATTCAGGGCAGATGAGATAAGAGTAAATGACATTTAGATAGACTTTTCTGTTTCTGTGCCTTCTTCTACCTGACCTAATATTGTACTAACACCATGGCACTCACTGTGGTCCTTTGTAGCCTGTGCACAGTTGCCAAAGCATTCTAGATATTAATTGGTTTTCTTTCCTGCACAGAATTAGTGATGGTTTCCCATTATCTGTCAGAAAAAGAAATATTTTTCTCATTCTTGATGCTGATAGAATCTTGCTCAACCAATTGCTTTATCTCTCCTGTCCCTATTTCACCTTCTCCTATGCTCGCCCCCATTCACTTTCAACATGGGCCTTTAGGCACAAACCAGACTAGTTAGTCTCTTCCATGTCACCCACAGTTGTGCCCTAGTTCATGCTGGTTTTTCATTTTATTTTTCAATTCACTGATCCAACCTCAACTTCTAGCAGAAAACCAGGCATATAGAAAGCATATAATAAGTATGTGCTGAAAAAAAGAAAGAATGAAAAGGAACAGACAAAAATTTGAAAATCTTTCCATTGTCTCCACCAGCCTAGATATTAATGATTCCTACAAGCCTGCTTCTTGCTCTCACAGGAAGTGCAGAGCTTCAGCTTTCCACTCCACACAACTTCTTTCCTTCAAAGATATGAGGAACTTTTCAGCCCTCTGAGGACTGATTTGACTGTTTCTAGTACCCACCTTAGAACTAGACTCTCAGTCAGTTCCCCTAATTTTCATATGAAGAAAGAAATTGAAGTTGATACTTAGAAGACTGGTGCATTGTATTTAACTTTCAGTGTAGTCAAAATTGATTTAATTAATGTGATCTTCCCTCTTATTTTCCTGAGTTGCGTGCTGTGGTCCTCGTTTGTTCTTTTACTATTTCTGAAGTTTGGTACTGTGTTCAAAGGGTAGGGAGTTGGAGCCAAATTGTCTAGGCTCATATCTCGGCTTTGAAGTTTCCTAGCTGTGTTACCCTGGGCAATTTACTTAACTCCTCTGTTTTCCCAGTTTCTGCCTCACAGACTAATTGTGGAAATTAAACAAATTAATACATGTAAACCACTTTGAATATTGCCAAGTACATAAGATGCCAAATTAATATAGACTATTACTATACTCCAGCCACACTGGCTTTCTATTACCTATCACACACCACACTCCTTTCTACCTCAGAACTTTTACACACATGACTCCTCCCTACCTGGAACCTTTCTTGCTCATTTTTTTCCTTCATGTCTCAAGTTAAATGGTACTTTGTTAGGCAGGTCATTCCTGACTCATCTGCATTCTATGTTAAGTCTCTTCTGATATGTTTGCATAGTTCCCCATATAGTAGCATGACACTCATAACATTTGTAATTTCTTATTTAATAATCAATCTTCAAAGGTAAAAGGAATGTATTTGTCTGATTCATCCTTAGACACACAACACTCAGCAGAGATCATGAATAAATATCTATTGGGTAAATACATCTATAAACTGTCAAGAGGAAACTGAAGAAAGTTACATCCAATAATGAATTTATAAGACACAAAATAAAGGAGATTAGATTAGCCACCTGGAGACCAAATAGCAAATAGGTAGTTAAGAAGATGGAGAAATATCCATGCCCAGGCTAAGTCACCAGAATGTACTGGCCTTTAGTATTAACTCTGCAAAACAGGGAGGGGAACAGAAAGCACAGTGGCACATTGGATAACAAACGTTTTTGCCACTTGTAATAAATCACCATAGAACATATCCTAAAAGCCTTCTCCTCCAAAGGGAGCCAGGAATCCACATTGTCTGAATAGTTTTAGGAAAGCCTCTTTTTGGTACACGCCTGAAGAACAATAGTTCTCTCCTGTTATTGCTTTCTTTCACTTCTTTATTTGGCTGAAGATGAGGGGAGCCAAGTAGGTTAGCAACATGTGCCAAAAAGCGTGGAGACAAAAATAAATGTTCGTAGCTAGCACACAGTCCCTTCTTCCAATCTACCTTTAGAGTAGAAAATAGCTCAGCATTAAATATTAAATAAGTGAACTTGCTCAGTGCTACGATCACCCACAGCAGTTTCTAAAACACACTCACACATTTCTAACCTCCTAATTAATCAGAGAAAGTTGGAACCTCGTGGCATTATAGACAGCTCTAACAAGCTTATTTTACAAGAGTTCTTAGAAATGTGTTGATTGGAGCAAGTTAGGAGCACTAACAATAAAGATATGGTATTCAATGAGGAGAGACAGTTCTGTCATGGAAAGAGAAAGAAGGTTAGGGAAGTAAACCTGGCCTGCTGGGACATTGGTGCCTTTCTCTAGAACTACCGCCTCAAAACTTACCTCATCAAATTGTATATTCAGTCTCTTATTTTGACAGAACAAGAATGTCCCTAGGCCTATCCTTTAGTCTTGGTTCCTCAAATTCTGCCAGGTGGAACAGATACCAATGAGTGGAAAGTGGCAGAGATGAGGAAAGCAGGGAGAGAGGAAGCAAAGCCCTCTGAGAGACTTTACGCTCATGCAGAGAGGAGAAAAACTGCCCCTCTTATTTCTGCACAGTGGGAAAGAAAAGTGAAAGATCTGTAGATTAATTCATTGTGACAACCTTTGTGAAGAACCTCAGTGTTTGATCATGAAAAGATTTTATAATTCTTTTGATGGCTTTTGGAAGAGAATGAGTAAAAAGTTAACTTCCTTTTTGATTCTCTTATCAAGAATAAATAAAATTCAACTTTGCATGTTCTTTAGTTAGTGAGCCCCCTTCCTGGGACCCGGAGATCAAGTTTCTGATTGAGAGAATTCAGTAAACATGAGGACATGTGACTCGTCTGGGAACAAAGATCCCAATGTGCTCCTCTCCAAAGGGAATCTGACTCTCTCTGAAACTGTCATAAGTCTCAGCCATAGAAACATTCTTACCTCTGCAGGCAGGTGCTGAGCAATCACATGAGCCTGTCCTGACCCAGCACTAGCGTGTGCTTTCCTTTCAAAAAAACTGACCTGGGCAAGAAGATGAAGAGAAAGACAAAGCAACAGATGAATGGGCAGAATTTTAGCTGGCTTTCCAACTTGAGTTCTGCCAGTGTTCAAGTAACTTAGTCTAAATTATGTCGTTTCTAGGCCTCAGGTTTCCATTCTGTGCAATAGGATCACAATTTCCTCCTCACCTTACTCACTGACTCAGCATCAAGTTGTCAACATTTCACCTCCATTGTACTACACAGCTGTTTGGAGGTGTCTGGCCTTCAGTCTCAGGTGGTATAGTTTCAGGCAGGCTAACTTGTAGTTCCACTTGGTGCTTGCTTTAAAAAGGAAGTAAAGCCTATTAGTTGTTACAATAACAATAGGCTATAAAATGACAAAATATATATTTCCTATAAAAATTTTATAAAATCATTTTCTTTTATTCTCATTTACTTTTATTCTCATTTACTTTTATTCTCTGTGTATGCATTACCTCCTTAAAAATAATGATTTACATTTCAAAAATATAAGCAACAATTTTGAACCTTAATGGATATCAAGGCTTAAATTTAAGTGACAACTTTGTTAGATTTAACCTTTGTAATTTGTTAGCATTCTCTTACTTATGCTCAATAACTTTCCCCCAAGACATTTGCAAACTCCAGGGCTCCCACTGGCCCAGGAAGTGGAATGTACCTTCCACTGTCCTTCATCTGGAGTATTTACCTGTTAGGAGAATGGTTTCTTAGCTTCTGCCCATTCAGGAAAGAAAAGCTTGCTATCAGTTTTTAACCTTTCTGGCTCTCATCTGTCATTTCTTTGTATATTAATTGCAATTCAACCAACATTTATCAACCCCCCATGTGTGTCAGGCACTTTGCTGGCACCTGGGGCTGCAGAGATGTGTAAAGCATAGACTCTGCCTTCTGGGTGTTTATAGTCTAGTGGGAGAAGTTATCTATCACAGAGCTTTTGTCCAGCCAAAAGGGCTTTTAGAAATCATTTACCATTAATCTTGTCATTTTACAAATGCTGGTATTAAGATCCATTGAGCAGGTAAAGTGATTCACTCATGTTATACTTTCCCAGTGGCTGAGTAAAGACTGAAGTTGAGAACCCCTGGTTAGAGTCCAGAATTTGTATCACCATGTGCTAATGTGTGAATGTAAAGAAAAATAATAACAAAACAAAATTTCTTTGCCATTTCTCTATCTGTTGAGAAGAAAAATGTGGGAACAATCTGTTCTATGGATCTGATAATCAGGATAAATCACTAAAAAGTAATTTTAAAACACAAACTTTTTAAATACAATATTTATAACCTAAAAGTTTATAGTTGATGTTTAGAAACTTTGAAATTATTTGACACAGCCAAATATTTAATCTCTTGTCTCATTATTTCCTGCCTTCTAAACCTCCTCATTTATTCTTAAAGTTAAATGTAACTTTAAGTGAGGGATCTAGCCAGATATAATTTATATTTTTTATGGATTGAAAATTTTTATTTTTAGGTTACAGAGATTATAAATTGATTTTTATTTTACTTACTATTTTATTGAGGTATAATTAATATACAAAAACCCGCATATTTTTAATTTACGCAATTCAGTCATTAGCATACACCCCTGAAACCATCACCATATTCATCACTTCCAAAAATTTCCTTGTGTCCTTTTGGTTTTTATCTGTTCGTTTTGTTCATTTGTTTGTTTATTTGTTGTGGTAAGAACATTTAGCATGAGAACTACTTTCTTAAAATTTCGAGTGCACAATACAATGTGGCTGACTATGGACACTATCTTGTTCAGCACATCTCTAGAGTTTATTCATCGTATGTAACTTAAACCTTATACCAATTTAACAATTCCCTATTTCCCTCATTTCCTAGCCCCTAGTAACCACAGTTCTATGCTCTGCTTGCATGAATTTGATTACTTTAGATACCTCAGAGAAATGATATTTAATATTTGTTCTTCTGTGACTGGCATAATGTCCTCCAGGTTGATCCATGTTGTCATGGATAGTAGAATTCCCTTTCTTAAGGCTGAATAGTATTTCAATGTGTGTGTGTGTGTGCGTGTGTGTGTGTATTTTATATATATTTTCTTTATCCATTCATCTGTTGATGAATATTTGGGTTGTTCCATGTCTTGGCTGCTGTGAATAATGCTGCATTGAACATGAGAATGCAGATATTTCTTCAAGATCTTGATTTAAAATTTTTAGACTATATACCCAGAAGTGGGATTGCTAGATTATATGGTAGTTCTATGTTTAATTTTTTGAGTAACATCTATACCGTTCTCTATAGAAGCTGCACCATTTTATATTCCCACCAGCAGTATAATAAAAGGGTCCCAATTTTTCCACATTCTCACCAATATTTGTTATGTTTTGTTTTGTTTTGACCACTTTATCAGCTGTATGTTCATGCTATTTCCAGGGTGTCCTTGAGGGAAGCCTAGCTAGTTAATGCTCCCTACTGTATGTTAAGGATACTAAAGAGAGAACTTTCTCTTCTGTTTCCTGAGACTGTCTTCTACCTTCTACCTTATCTACCACTTTATGTAGGGCCCTTTCCATAAATATCTTTGCTGTTAACCAGGCTGTAATTTTAAAGCACAACCAGACAGCCAGTCTTGTTCTATCTCAAGGGGCTGCTTCTGCTGACCCCTCTCATGTATTCCTGTTTAGAAGTACCTCATCCCAACAGCCCAGGAGTGATCTCAGAATATATGAAACACCGTTTAGGGACTTGTTTAAAAACATTTTGTGTACATAAATTCAGAGTAAATAATAGCCTATTCCATAAATGTCATGAGGCCTTAGAGATCACCTCATCCAATTACAGACAACTAAGCCTCAGAGAGGTAAAACAGATTGCCCAAATGTATACAGCTACCTGGTTACCTAATCAAGTTTAGAATTCAAGTTTCTTGAAACCCACTAAAGTGTATTTTCTAAGATATTATATTTCTATTCAAATTAGAAATATATAAGTAGTAATGAATTAATAATAAATTTTTACTGAGTTCTAGCAGGCAAAAGGCTCCATGTTAAGTGCTAGGGAGGGTACGAAAATGAATAAGGTATACTTCCCATTCTCTAGAGACTCAGCCTAGGAGTGGAGAGAGGTGGTGCAGCTTTCAAAAAATTGCATAATCTATGATTAAGTAAAAGCTTAGGAAAGATGAAAAAGAGAATATTTTTTGGCTCTGGAGACTTAAGAAACCCTTTAGAGAAGGTTTGTTTTAAGCTGAGCCTTAAAGGATGAAGTAGAATTTTGATAAAGGCCATAAAGATGGAGGACATTCTAGAGGAGTGGCGCACAGCCATAGAGGCAGATGGTGTTTCAAGCTCCCTTCTAATTTCCTAGTTAATTAGAGAAGGTAACATCTGAATTTCTAGTGACTGGGTGCAAGGTTCAGCCTCTGGCCTGAGTTTGGAAGTTTAGCCTCTGATCCACATTCAGTAGTAGCATAAGCCATGGGTTTTAGTAATTGCTCAAAAACCCAAATTATCTAGATCCATATCCTATCTCACCACTGACTAGCAGTAAGACTTTGTGCAAGCTATCTAACCTCTCTCTTCCTCAGTTTCCTAATCTGTAATGTACAGGTTATAACAACATCTACCGCATAAGCTATTGTAAAAATTGAATTGGTTAATTAGATAAAGTGCTTAGAACAATGTCTGCGACATAGTCCTAGATAAATATTATTTAAAACAGTCCAACCTAACTGAATGCAATAGGTTCTTTAAGATAGAGGCAAAGAAAAACTGAAAAATTCCTATTCTGTTACTCAAATAAAGAGTAAAGAAATACATTAAATCTTGTGATGGATTCATGAAAAAAAATGCTTTGGATTAACTGTCCTTCGTCATTGTTTCAACGCCCTCCCTGACTCACCTCTGCTAGCAGATTCCAGAAACAAAAGGTGACCCCTGAGATGCTCCTCACCCTGAAATGATGGACTTAGCCTTATCCAGAATTATAGTCTGTTCTTGATAATGCACATACAAGAGCTTGATAATCCATGGCTCAGATTAGATCTTGACCTCACTTAGGGCTCTCTGTGCTAAATGGTTTCATGTATTCCAGATTGCATTGTTACACAGAATTGATCTTTCTGCTCTCTAAAAATAGTTTATTTTGGACATCTTTCTCCAACTCTTAGGGATGTACTTATTTTTAAGAAAGTATAGTGACTCTTAGACAAAATAAATTCTGATTTCTGAAATGGAAGCAATCTGTTGTCTAGTTGTTGGGAAAGTTGAGAGTTTTTCCTTGGGAAATTATTTTTTAGGCCAAAGCAAAGGAATTTTTTTTTTTTATTTTGAGACCCAAAATGAAACAATCAGTGTAACATCCACCTGAGATTTGAGAACTTTTATAAAAGTTGCCAGGTATGTAGAGTGCAACAGTTTATACATTGGCACTATCCAATATAGTAGCCACTAGCCACATATGATTACTGAGCACTTCAAATGTGGCTGATGTGACTAAGAAAATGAATTTCTAAACTCATTTAATTTTAACTTAAAAACCGACACTTTGTTCAGTTGCTAAAAAGCTTTTTATGTTTTGGAAAATTTGGGAACGTGTTTATTTAGTGAACTATAAATATTATGTAATCTAAATACATATCAAGAATAAAATATATAGATTTCATAAACTTAACATAAAACATGTAAACTGTCTCCATAATAATTTTATTCACATTGTTCACATGCTGAAATAATATTTTGATTATGTTGGTTTAAATAAAATATATCATTAAAACTAAATTCACTGAATTCTTCCATTTTTATTTAATGCAGCTTAGAGAAGTTTAAATTACTTTTTTGGTTCATATTATATTTCTATTCGAAAGTACTGTTATAAAGCAATTTTAAAAACATCAACCCATTTGTTCTTTACAACAACTCCATAAGTTGGTCCAAATAGGTTTTATTATCCCTGTTTTAAAGAGAAGGAAACAAAGGTTCAGGCAGTTGTGGTTCACCAAGCCTTGGAATGCAAGCCAGAGCCTGACTCCAGGGCTTCTAATTGAAATCCAGAGCTCTTCTAGTACATTAGATTGAACTGAAACTAAAGACAAAACTTAAGAAAGGCCTCTTAGACTCTGGAAATGAATCTGTTTATTATGTATCTTGACAGCTAAAGAAACCTAACAAGTCTTAAAAATACAACATATCACAAGCAAGTTCACAAGGGTATAGAGATATAGACACTTGCAATATGTGTACTGTGTTTATCTGGCCTTCCTGTCTATTTGGGGATCCTTCAGCAAGCATTTCTATACTATAACCAGGTGTTAAATGTATTATATGGCCATATAATATGGACACTCCTCTGTATCCTAAAGAGAAATCTGCACAATGAGTTTTACCCCTTAATTGCAAGGCCGACACCAATCTAACTGAAGGAAATTAAAATGAAATGTAAACATAATACCAAGAGAAAAACTATAAGGAGCCAAAATATTAAACACAAAATGTTCTAAAAAGCAAAGCAAAACAAAACAAAACAAGACTTTACAGGAGGTAATGAAAAATAAAACTAAAAAAAAGTGAAAAGAGACTACATTTTCATGAATGGAAACATAAATTACTGTAAATTGTCATATTTCTTTCTCCAACTACCAATAAGGAGCATTTTAAAAAGGAATACGTGAAACTATGCCTTAAGGAATGCAACTAGAAAAATACAAACTGTATAGGACAAACACTCAGATTCTTCAAAAACAATGTATTTCATGAAGAACATGAAAGAAATGGTGAGTTAACATGGAAAAATAAAAAATATTTAAAATACACATCAACAATTATAATTTGTGAATCTTGTTTGAATATTGATTTTTTCAAAACTATTAAAAATTATTTTTAAAAATTTAAGTAATAGGAAATTTAAACATTGGCTATATGACTATAAATTGTTAAATTTTTAAGCTATAATAGTGGAATTGTGTTTTTTAATACTCTTTATCTTTTAAAGGTATATTTTACATTGTAAAATATATACAGATAAAATGTGCCTTAAATTTGCTTCAAAATGCTATAGGCAAAATCCTAAATTACTGTTGGTTTTATAGAGGTAAAAATAATTGAGGAAATAGAAAAAATATATATCATTGCCTCTTACTATATTCAGTTTTTTTTTTAAAAAAAAGCTTTTACCCAAGAATTTTTAGATATATTCTTTTGTCTGTGACACAGTAAATGGTATCAGACTAGCTCCCTCACATTAATAACTAGAAAATTGGCCAAAATATAAAAACCAAATGTAGAATGTGACCCTAAAAGAGGAGATGAAAATAAAATAATCCCAACAACTGCTCTTACTTTCTGACTGAAGACTTACTTCAGAACATAAAGGTAGGAGGTGGGTTCCTTAGCAAAGCAAATGGTTCTTGCTGAGTTGAAAAAAACAGGGCTCCAAGTTTGGGGAGGCTAGGGTGGCTGGAATATGCAAGTTGGTATATTTGAGAGAAGAAATCTGAAAAATATATCCTTGAGTTTCGTATGAATACTAATCTATGTATGCATAGGGTAAAACTATACAAGGCTGGGTAAAGAGCAACCACTAAGGAATGATAAAGTACCAGGAAATTATAAACTGAACAGTTTCCAGGGCTCTCACAGGACTGGGAGACATTCAAATTCCATCCACACAAGCGAGGGGCTTCAAACTCCTGGAGAATTCCACAGAGACCACAGAAAGACCATGCCCTAATAGTTGAGCTAAAATTATACTAAAGCAAAGGCACCACACCATTCTAACAAAGCTTAAAAACAAACCTCAAATGACCAAGCTGATGTAGAAACAAACAAAATAAAGTTGAACACTTTAAATAAAGGCAATAAAATCCAGACATTTACCAAATAGTATCTAAATTTCTCACATCCAACCAGGAATTACTAGACACATGGAGATGCAGAAAAATGTGACTTCTATTTAGGAATAAAATCAGGCATTAGAAACAGATCTAGGCCTTCTGAGCCATGCTTCTCTTGTTAGGCCCATTTCCATGTCTGGAAGAGTACTTTTCTTCCTAATGAAGCTATCTTTTCTGCTGTTAAAAAAGAAAAGGAAAAAGGAAAAAGAAAGAAAGAAAGAAAAACAGATGAAAGAAAGAGAGAGAGAGAGAGAGAGAGAGAGAGAGAGAGAGAGAGAGAGAGAGAGAGAGAGGAAGGAAGGAAGGAAGGAAGGAAGGAAGGAAGGAAGGAAGGAAGGAAGGAAGGAAGGAAGGAAGGAAGAAAGAGAGAGAAAAGAAAAGAAGAAACAGATGTAGAAATGATATGAATTGAAATTAGCAGAAAATACTTTAAAACAGATATTATAAATATGTTCAAGAATTTAAAGGAAAACATAAACACAGTGGAAATTTCATGTTCTTTCTGGGGATAAATCTAGAGAGGACAAGTCTAATCTGTAGTTACAGAAGGCAGATCCAATCAGTGTTTGCCTAGAGGTAGTGATGAGAAATAGACTGGAATGGTGCTCCAGAGATTTTTTTTTTAGAGATGGAATATTATGTAATTTGATTGAGATGGTGATTATACTCAAAATACATGAAAAAGTACACATAAAATGGGAGCATTTTATTAGATATGTAAATTATATCAAAAAGATAGATTTAAAATGCTCAAAAAATAAATAAGAACAAGGGGAGGAAAATTGATAAGGGTGTGAATATTAGGTTGACCATCAGGTGATGATTTTGGGGATTGGGTGGTGACTACATCATGATTTGCTATATTATTTAAAATTCTTTATAATAAAAAATGTTTTTTTAAAAAGAAGAGAAATAGACTGCTGGTTTTGTCTGAAAGGCTATAATATTTTACATGATTTTTTAAAGCCTCTCTATAAACATTTTCTCTTTTGAAAAATGTATTTATTTTTATTTTACATTCTCCAATCCTCATTTCATTCTCATGCCTTCTCATAGATATCCACTCTACATAATCCATATCCTTGGATATTTATGGATCTTTTTAAAATAGTATTGCCTTCAACTGGTATATATGTCTTTTAAATTTATGTATTGTATTGTGTAATACATATTGTTTCTTCTTTTCTGTTTCACTCAACGCTATTTAGAAGATATATGTATCTTTTCGTGTTGATCTGATTGTTGAAAGAATTGATTTATTTATTCTCCTATTGAGGGATCCCTTAATTGCCTTCTATTCCTCACTTTCACACACACATACATGTTGCACTCTCTATCCATCAGACTGTAAAAAATATTCTTGTACACCTGCATACTGTTTTCTGTGGAATTTAGCCAGTATATATAGATACATATATACATATATATGTGTGTGTGTAGATATATATATATATATACACACACACACACACATATATATATATTCAAAGGTTTTGTGGAAGGACTTATAGAAAAAAATATGTATATATACATAATTTTTTTTCTATAAGTCCTTCCACAAAACCTTTGAATGGCTTTCCATCCTATTCAGAGTAAGAGCTAAGGTATGCAAATATATACAATGTAATTCTCATCTGCCCCATTTATTGTTTTTACTTCATTTTCTCTTATTGTCCCTGTGCTTTCTGTTAACTGCCTAGAACTAGTTTCTCTAGGATATGTACATGGTGTATCCCTCACAGGCCTTTATTCAAATGTTTCCTTCTCAATGAAATCTTCCATAGGCACCAAATTTTAAATTGTACTGTTCCTTTTCCTCTAGTTATCCCCTTCACTTTATCCTGCCTTTTTTCTTCACCATATAATTTAACTTTTAAATTGTTTATTGCACTCTCTATCCATCAGACTGTAAGCTTAATAAGGCAAATATTTGGATACATTCATTATTGATTTTGCCAGCACCTAAAATAGTTTCTGGCCCATTATTAGCACTCAAATATTTGTTAATTTGTTAATATTGCCAGATTCATCTATAGAATATCTGTACCAGTCTTTATTACTCTGAGTGACATGAAGATTCTCATTCTCTCATTCTAGTCAAATATTTGGTAATGCATACTTTCTAATTTTTTCCAATCTAATGAATGTAGAATGTAATTATACTTTTGTTTTGATATTATTTCTTTTAATTACTGCTGAAGTTGAACATTTCCTTATATATTTATTGGTTGTTTGAATTTCTCCCTTTATAAATTTCCAATTCATTACCTTTCTCATTTTTTAAAATGAATTTCTCATTTGTATTGTTAATTAGCAAAGTTCTTTGACTATCTGAGTATTCTAAACGTTAATATCAGGGTTTGACATTGAAATCTGTTACCTATCTGATCTAAGGTATCTTTCCATTAATTTTATTTATGGTATCCTTGATGAAACAATAATCATTTATTTTGATGTAGTCAGATACATCGTTTTAAATAAATTTTATTGAGTTATAATTTATATAAAGAAAAATGCAACTTTAAAGTTCGAAGATTTTTGACAAATAAATCACCTTTGTAACCACACATAATAAAGACATAAAAGAGTGCTAGGGACACATGAGGAAGAACTGAGTTGTCTGGCTTCAGGGTGAAGGCTGGAAGGGCAGCTTTCTCCCAGACAGAAGTGCTGGTGGAGTCCGTTGTTCATTTGCTGAGCCCTCCCCAATCCCAGTGCACAGAAGTAGGTGGTTGCCATATCTGAGACTCCATCAACCTGGATAACATGGGTTGCTCTGCCCTCATTCTTCCCTGAGACCCTATCCCTTCCAACTTGCAGGCCCACCCAAACTTCCTCCAGTGGTTTTTATACAAATGTCTTGTCTTGGCTCATGCTGAGGACTTTCCTAAAATTTCTCAAAGGTTCACAAACCCCAAACAAGTAGTATCTGGCCTCATCATGTCCTGTACATCTTACCGAGCAGCCCCAAGCCAGGCACTAGCAGCAGCTGGCCTAGGTTACTGGATCGGCCTCTCTAGGCACCTCTAAGGCCAGCATGGATGGCAGCCATCTGTGGATTGCTTCGTGACTCTTGTCAGATTGTCTCCAAAGTACACAGGCTATGGCCAAACTTAGTTTGCAACTGGGCCCCTCCCAGGAGGCCCTTGGGCCAGCACACCCTGTGTCTGGCTTCGGCCAGAGCTATAGTACCACACAGGGCTGCATCTAAGAAAGACACACCTGAATAACAGACTGAGCAGGCACCAGAGCCATCTTGAAATGAACTTGCTTTGTATGGTTGTCCCTCACAGGCCAGTCCGCAGCAAAATGGTCATCCCTTCTATTGATGTGCAAACAGCAACCAAGGCTCAACTACAACAGGAGGGCATACACAACCCATAGAAGGGACATCCCTGGAGCAACCAGCTCAAGTGACCAGGGAAGGCTGCACAACTGGGCCTCACAGCACACTTACTGCTAAGATCGGGAGACTTATAAATAAATACAAGTAGGCAGCCAAAATGCAGAGACAAAGAAACATGACTCAAATGAAAAAAAACAGAGCAAAGCTCCAGGAAAAGAACTAAGCAAAATGGAAACAAGCAATCCACCCAGGTAGTGTTCAAAACACTGGTTATAAGACTGCTCAATGAACTTAATGGAAGAGTAGATGAACTCAGCGAGAACTTTAACAAAGAGATAAGAAACATGAAAATGGAGAGAAAAATCATAAAAAAAGAACAAGTCAGAAATAAAGACTATAATAACTGAAATAAAGAATATGTTAGAAGGAATCAACAGATTAGATGAAGCAGAGGATCAAATCAGCAATTTAGAATATAAAGTAGCAGAAAATGCCCAATCAGAACAGTAAAAAGAAAAAGAACCCCCAAATGAGGGTAGTTTAAAGGGCTTCTGTGACAACATCAAACATACCAACATTCACATTGTAGGGGTACCAGAAGAAGAAGAGAAACAGCAAGAAATTGAAAACCTATCTCAAGAAATAATGATGGAAAATAGACATACAATTCAAGGAACCTCAGAGAATCTCAAAGAAGATAAATTCAAAGGGGCCCACACCAAGACACGTCATAATTAAAATGCGAAAGGTAAATACAAAGAGAATCTTTAAAACAGCAAGAGAAAAGCAATTAGTTACTTACAAGGAAGCTCCCATAAGACTGTCAGCTGATTTCTCAACAGAAATTTTATAGGCCAGACGGGGTTGGCAGAAAATTAACAGTGATGAAAAGTAAGAACCTATAACCAAGATATTTTACCTATCATTTAGAATTGAAGAGGCACATAAAGAGCTTCTCAGACAAGAAAAATATAAAGAGTTCATCATCAACAAGTCAGTATTACAGAAAATGTTGGAGGGACTTATTTAAGAAGAAGGAAAAATGTATCAAAAATATGAATAGTAAAATGGCATTAACTACTTATCTGTCAATAGATATTTCAAACGAAAAATTTTAAATGCTCTAATCCAAAGATAGGGTAGCTGAATGGATAAAAGCACAAACCCTTATGTATGCTGCCTACAAGAAACTTGCCTCAGATTAAAAGACACATGCATACTAAAAGTAAAGGGATCAAAACAATTTTTCATGAAAACGAAAATACAAAACAATGTGGGGTAGCAATACTTATAGTAGACAAAATAGACTTTAAAATAAAGGCTATATAACAGACAAAGAAAGACCCAATAATTTTACTTCTGGGTATTTACTGAAGAAATCCAAAATACTACTTTAAAGGAACAGATACATACATCCATATGTTCATTGCAGCATCATTTACAATAGCCATCAGTAGATAAATGGATAAAGATGAGGTAGTACACATATGCAATGCAATATCACTTTGCTATAAAAACAAACAAACAAACAAACAAACAAACAAAACCTTGCCATCTGCAACAATATGGATGAACCTAGAGGGTATTTGTGCTGAGTGTAGTAAGTCAGAGAAATACAAATTTCATATGATTTCACCTACATGTAGAATCTAAAGAACAAAATAAACAAACCAAACAGAAACAAACTCATAGATTTGGAGAACACTTTGAGGATTGCCAGATGGGAAAGGGGTTGGAACGTGGAAGAAAAAGGGATTAGAAGTACAAACTGGTAGTTACAAAATAGTCATGAGGATGTAAAATATAGCAAAGGAATATAGTCAATAATATTATAATAAATATGTATGGTGTCAGAAAGGTACTAGATTTATTGAGGTAACCATTTCATAAGTTATATAAATGTCTAATTGCTATATTGTACACCTGAAATTAATATAATATTGTATGCCAATTATAATTGAAAAATTAAAAAAATATTAATAAAAAAAGACATAATGTATATCTATTACTTTAAAACGTTCATATTCTTTAAAGTCAATACCTTACCTCTTGTCTTAGGAAACCATTGATCAGTTAATCTATTACTGTAGATTCATTTAGTGTGTTCAGTTAATTTATTACCGTAGATTCATTTAGTGTGTTCAGTTAATTTATATACATGGAATCATATAATGTATACCTTTTTGTAGTGCTTATTTTATTCAGCATAAGATTTTGGAGCTATGTCCGTGTTGTGTGTATCAGTATATTTATTCATTCCCCGATGATGGGTATTTGAGTTTATATTTTGGGGATTCTAAAAATAAAGCACTAAGAACATTCATGTACAAGTTTTTATGTGGATATGTGTTTTTATTTAATTAAGGTAGATACCTAGGGGTGGAATTTCAGGGTCAGATGCTTATCTTATATTTAACTTTGTAAGTAACTGACAAACATTTCTTCAAAGTGGTTTTACTCGAATTTACCAACTTTCCACCACTTGTTTTGTGCTTTGGAGGTCTTATCTCACTCCGATGTCAAAAAAAGGTCTGTATTTTTTAAATGACTTATTCAATTTTATCTTTTACATTTAGGTTTTAATCCATCTGCCATTTTCCTTTGTAAATGGCATGAGATTAAAAAAAAAAAAAAACTGCTCTTCTGCTTAAAGTGAGCCAGTTTTAGCTGTACAAGACATTTTATAGTCACTCTTTTCTCCACTGGTTTTGCAGCCACTATATTCTACCAAGTTGCTCTCTCTCTCTCTCTATATATATACATACATACATACATACATATATACATATATATGTATATATGTATGTATATATGCATATATATGTATATATGTATATATAAACATATATACACATATATGTATATAGCACACATATATACATATATACACATATGTATATATGTGTGTGTACATATACATATATATATATATGCTCCGCATTTAAAGTGTATAATTTGTTGACTCTATACCTGTACCAGTTTGCCCTTTTGTTTTAAATTTCTATGCCTTATAGTATGTCTTCATATGTTATAAGTCAAAAAGTAGTCACATATCTGCTCTCTTTTTTGTGGAAATTTATTTAGTTCTGAGCTCATTTATTCATGAACCCTAATTTTAAATATTTTATTTACTTTAAAAATCTCACTGAACATTTAATTTTAAGTTCATTCAACATAAAATAAATCTGAGAGATATTAACAATATTAACTCATTTCAACCACAAATAGCATAACTCTTCATTTGTATATTTTTGAGTCTTCAAATTTTCTTACAAAGCACTGGAGCTCCATTAATTTCTAGATATTTCATAGATTTTTATTATATTTTGAATGGTTTTCTATTTTCTATTTTTACTTGTTCAAATATTAAAAGAACATCATGTAAAAGAACATTATTTTTATAGAATTCTCTCATTAGTACTAATAATCTGATTTTATATTTTCTATATAATCTTATCACTTGTGAATTATGACAGTTTTTTACCTTCTTCCTCTAACTTTATACCTTTTACTTTTTTAAATTTCATATTATATTGACCAGGGCCTCCAATTATCTGTAGAACAGTAACAGTGATTATAGGCAGCCTTGTTTTATTCTTATGCATCTAAAGTTTTCCAGTTGAATATAAAGTCTGATGTACATTTTTTATATTCTTTAACTCTTTATTATTAGATAGTCTCTAATTATAAATAGATTTTGAACTTGATTATATGTCTTTTCTGAATCTACTATATAATCATGTGATTTTTTTTGTTTCTTTCATTTAAGGTAAAAATTCTAAATAATATTTATACATTGTTTTTATACATTGTTTATTTTAGGCTTACAGTTTATTTACAATCTCTACATCTATGTTCATAAATAAAATGGGTATATATATATGTGATTATATATATTTTGGTACAACATTTACCTAGATTTTGGAACCAAGACTGTATTTCTCTCATAATTTGACATGGAAAATAGCTACCCTTGTATGTTGTATGATACAAAAATTATCTCTTCCTCAAATCCACTTGTAGGTTGTACAAATATTTGGATTTTTTTTTAGGGGGAGGAAGGGGCATCTGTGGAAAATAACAGATAATATAACATTTCTGTCATTGAGATCCCAGATGGAGAGAAGAAAAAAAGTGAAGTTAAAAAAATACTTAAACAACTATATCCCCAAACTTTTCAAATTTGTCAAAAGACACAAACCTGCAAATTTGAGGGTCTGAATGAATTCCAAAAAAAATAAACCCCAAAACTTCATGTCAAGACACATATAACCAAACATTTAAAAACAAAAGACAAGGAAAATAATCCTAAAAGCAAACAGAAATTATACATTACCTATACAAGAAAAATAATTTGAATGACAACAGATTTCTCATCAGAAATCATGAAGGCCATAGGAGGTGACAGAACATTTTTCAAGTCCTAAAAGAAAAGAACTTTCACCCCAGAATTCTATATCAAGTGAAAATATTCTTCAGGAATGAAGGTGAAATAAAGGCAGATGCAGGAAAGTAAATAGACTTTGTCAGCAGACCTACTCTAAAAGAATGTCTAAAGAAATTCTTCAGACAGAAAGAAAATAATAGAAAAAAAAAATATTAGCTTTAAGAAAAAGCAATGCCAAGATCAAATATATAAATAAATATACTATTCTTCTTGAGTTTTTAAAACTATATTTGATAGTTAAAAGTAAAATTATAACATTGTCTTATATAGTTTTTAATGTAACATTGTTGACAACTATATCACAAAGGCAAGGTATTTACTTGGTAAAATACTGACACTAGTAAACTGTAAAAAAGTTATGTTAGTATATTATAATTCCTGAAGCAACTATGGGAAAAACTATAGAAAGAGACTAAAACACAGATATACACCACAAAATTTCTACAGAGAAATTAAAATGGAATCCAAAAAAAAATTCAAGTATTCTTATGAAGACAGGAGAAGGGAAACAGAGGAATCATAAACAGAAGAAACAAACATAAATCAAAAAGTTAAATGGCATATTTAAATTATAATATATCAGTAAATCCATTAACAATGAATGTTCTAAAGATACTGATTAAAAGAGAAACAGGGAGGAAAAAAATGACATAGATGATAGAGGCTCTGTTCATCCCTCTGGCGACCAAATCAAAGTTGTGGCAGAAACAAGGAGCAACAGCAAAAAAAAAAAAATCGCCTGGGACCTAGATGAACAAGCCATACAAAAAGGGAGAAATCCAAGAAATCACCCTGTAATGGCAAAAAGTAGGCTGGAACAAATGCATGAGGCTGCAGGGGCCAGAGTACCTGAATGAGACAAAGGCTGCAGCAGAGGCAGGTACCTCTTAAAGAAGCCGTATCCGCGAGCCGATTTTTGCAGTGACCTGCTCACTCTGAGCACCAGTACCTATTCAGCTGCACGCAGGGGGCACGAGGAACTTACAGGGAAGTATTGTCAGAGTGAGGGCCCAGGTGAGACCACTCTGTACAGAAGTGCCTGTGGTATCCATTGTTCCCTGCTGAACCCTCCCTCCTCCCAGTGAGCCCGACACAGTGCCACCATAGCTGTGATGTCATCCAACTGGATAACAGAGGTCACTCCACCCAGAGGAATCCCTGAAACCTCCACCGACTCGTGGCCCCACCCATGCCACATCCTCGGCGAGTCAGGTGCTCCTTGCTGAGTAGCACCTAGACTCACACTGGAGCCAGCTGGCCTCAGTTTCTGGTGTGGCCTTTTGAGGCAAATGTAAGCACAGCATCTGTGGACTGCTTGCTGAATCTTAACAGGTGGCCCCAGAGGGGTAGAGACTTGGGCTAAATTTGGCCTGCAGCTGAACCCCTCTCAAGACTGCCACTGGACACATAATTCACAAATCCACACTAATAAGAGCTTTGCTTAGTACATAGAAACAGACACAGAAAGGCAACCAAAAAGGGGAGAAAAGGAAGCAGAAACCATATGAGAGAACAGAACAGAGATCCAGATATAATGGAGTCAAGTAATCTAACAGATGCAGAGTTTAAAACACTGGTTATAATGATGCTCAGTGAACTTTTGGGAAGTGTAGAGAACTTCACCCAAGAGATTAAAAAAAAAAAACCTAAAAATGGAAATGGAAATTATAAAAGATAACCTGTCTGAAATGGAGAACACATTATCTGAGATGAGAAGTATATTAAATGGAATAAACAAAGTGAGTAAAGAAAAGGATCAAATATCCTATCTAGAGGACGGGAAAGCCAAGGACACACAATCACAATGGGAAGAAAAAAAGAAGCCCAGACTATAAAAATAATTATAGCAGTAGGTTAAAGATAAAATAATGAGGAGAAAAATCATGCAAACATGAATAAAAATAAAGCTGAAGAAGCTATATTAATAATATCAGACAAAACAAACTATGGAGCAAAGAAAACTACAAGAAACCAATAAGGACATTACATAATGATAAAAAAGTTAATCCATTAAGGTGATATAACAATCTTAAATGCATATGAACTGAAAATTAGAGCTATAAAAACTAACAGAACTAAACCGAGAAATAGAATCAGCCAAATCTAAAACTGATACTTTAAAAAAAAATCAGTAAAACTGTACACCTCCAGCAAGACTGACCAATCAAGAAATACAACTTAGATGGACCTAGAGGGTATTCTGCCTATTTAAATAAGTCAGTCAGAGAGTGACAAATGCCCTATGATTTCACTCATACATGGTATCTTAAAAAAAAAGAAACACATAATAAATAAACAAACAAACAAAAAACAGACTCATAGAAACAGAGACCAAAGAGATGGTTACCAGAAGGGAAGGGATGGAGAGATGGGTGTAAAACGTAAAGAAGAATATAGAGAATAATGTGATAAGTTGGCACAGTGACATAATTACTAGAATTGGGGCAGTGATCACATTGTAAGATATAAAAATGTTGAACCATTATATTGTACACTTGAAACTAATAAAAGTAATAAAATATGGCATTCCAACTACCCTTAAATAAAAAATTAAAATAAATAAAGGTAAAATAAGATAAATTGGTCAAGTAATGTAATGTACAGCATAGGGAATACAGTAAATAATAATATAAACTTGTACAATGACAGATGGTTACCAGACCAATTGTGGAGATCACTTTGTAAGATATATAAATATTGTACACCTAAAACTAATATAATATTGTATGTCAAGTATACTTTAATAAAAAATATATGAGCAAAAAGCCCCACATGTAGACATGCTGAAATTGAAATATACATAAAATGACAAAGGAACTACACAGCAAAAACACTATTACAAAGAGTAAAAGTAGGGAAATAACATGACCTGATTTGGGCTTATTAGGTAGATATAATAATCAAAATAGTGTGGTATTGGTGAACGGACAGTCACATAGATTAATGGAGTAAATAAAGAGTCTATGGTAGACTCACACATATTTAGCCAATTAATTTTTTTGAAAAAATGCAAAACCACTTTGATGAAGGATAGATTAGTTTTTTCAAAAAATGCTTTTAGATTAATTAAACAATCATAGGCAAAACAATGAACCCCAAGCTAAACATCACATCTTATACAAAAATTAATTCATAAGGGATTATGTATCTACATGTAACACAAAACTGTAAAACTTTTAGAAGAAAATATTAGAGAAAATCTTTATGACAAAGGGTTAGGCAAAGAGTTCTTAAACATGTCACCAAAACCATGATTTATAAAAGAAAATGTCAATAAATTAGACTTCATTAAAATTTAAAATTATTGCTCTATGAAATAACCCTGCTAAGAGTATACAAAGTCAAGTCACAAACAGAGAGAAAATATTGCAAATTACACATCCAGCAAAGGTATTCAGAACCTATATATATCCCTCTAAACTTAACAGCAAGAAAAAAATCAAATTAGAAAACGGGCAAAAAATTTGAACAGACAATTCACCAAAGAAGATACATAGATGGTAAACACATACATGAAAAGATATTCAACATCGTTTGCTATGAGAAAATGCAAATTAAATCTCCAATTAGATGTCGCCACACATCTACTAGAATGGCTAAAATAAAAAATATTGATAATGAAAATATTGATAATACCAAGTGCTGGCAGAACAATTACATTTCTCATACATTTCTAGTAAAGCCACTAGAAAATTTGACAATTTATTACCAAGTTAAATATGCACTGATCATATGACCCAGCAGTTATACTCCTGAGTATTTATCCTAGATAAATGAAAAGTTATTTTCACACAAAAACCTGTATACAAATGTTTATACCAGCTTTGGTAATAATAGCTCCAAACTGGAAACAACCTAAATTTACTTAAACAGGTGAATGGATAAAGAAACTAGTATATTCAGATCTTGGAATATTAGTCAGCAAAAAGAAAAAACTACATTTAGAACTTAGATGAAACTCAAAGGTATTATTGGAGAAAAAAAAAAGCCAATATCAAAGATTTATATACTCAACAATTTCATGTATATAATGTTCTCAAAATGACAAAATTAGAGTGCAAGATAACAGATCAGTGGTTGACAGGGGTTGGGGGAAAATGTATGTCCATTAAGGCATACCATGAGGGAATTTCTTCGTGTTGATAAAATAATTCTGTATTCTGAGTGTGATGATCATTTAGATGTATGTTAAAATTTCATAGAACTATACACACACACACACACACACAGAGAGAGAGAGAGAGAGAGAGAGAGAGAGAGAGAGAGAGAGAGAATGGTGAAATCCAAAATAAGATGTGTACTTGAGTAATAGTATTGTGCCAATTTCAATTTCCTGGTTTTTACAATGTGTGGTTATGTAAGATGTCTCACTGGGGAAAGCTGGGTGAAGAGTACCCAGGAAAATTTTCTACTATTTTTGCAACTTCTCATGAATATTAAACTATTTCAAATTAAAAATGACTTTAAAAATATTGACTTCTATTTACTTTCATCTTGTTTCCCATTTTCTTTGCCATAGTAGGTTTGTGTATTTTATATTATTTTACTGTTTCTTGGTGAACATTGAGAAAAAGTGGTGTTAAACACTTGTATTACTTCTGCTATGTTTAACCAGCAGTCCCTCTATTCCAGTTTATTTCTTTTTCTTTCTTTCTCTGTTCCAGAGAGCATATGAACAAGTGTCTCGTGGTATCTGTATTTTGATATGACAATATCTATACTTTTATTTTTGTTAAGGATCAATAACTATGATCATTCAGTACCCAAATTGGAAAAACAATAAATGAGGTTAGATTCAACTTTTTTCACTTTATTTTTCTTAATAAACTTTCTCGTTGAAATATAAAACTCATACAGAAAAATAAACACATAAATGTGCAATTGATGACTTTTTATAGAGTGAATGCACTAATATAACCATTGTCCAGATCAAAAAATTAAACATTTCTAGTATCCAGAATCCCCCCTTCTTTTTTTCTGAATCACTAGTGCAGAAAGGTGAACAGATTTGCCTAAGTATACATAGCAAGTGACCAATTCAAATACAAGTCTCCTAAAAACTAGGACTTTTTTCACTTCAAAAATCTTTCTTCTAATATTAGCTGTATTTTCATACTTTATAAGACTTCTTCCCAAAGTTAGTACCCATTTTTCATTTATACTGATGACACATTTAGGGAACAACAAATGGGAGCAGGTAAGTACCTATTTGGTCTCATTGCCATACACGGAAACTTTTTAAGTTAAAACTGTACTCATTCATTCATTAATTCATTTACTCACAAGCATAAGCTATGAGGGAGATAAAGAATTAAGCATCGTCCCTATCCACCAGAAAAGTAACTGAAAAAAAAAAAAACCCAGACTTTAATATAAAATAGAATAAATAATATGAGATATAAATAAAAAGATAAAATCGTTCCCTTTCAATTATATTCCACATGGCTGACAAAGTAATCTTTCTAAAACATTAATCTAAGCATACCCTCCTCCCAAAGACCTTTACTTTCTTTTTATTACATATTTCCTACAGCATAAAGTCCATGTTCCTTTGGCATTTGTCTCCTACTGAACTCCACAGGTAGACTCCATTATCCTATCATTTCTCACCCCTAGCGGTGTTGAAACCAGATATACCTTGATTTAAATGCCAGATCTATCCCTTAAATGTCTGACCCTGAGCAAGTGATTTAACCATTCTTAATTTTATATTTATAAACTAGAGATAACCTTTCTTTATGGAGTCTGTAACATAAAAGGAGATAATGTACATAATGCACTTTGCCCAGAGCTTGGTGCATAGTACTTTGTGAGTGGTAACTACGTTAGAAATCAAATCATGTTGAGCTGCTTATAGTTCCCCAAACTCAATGTCATCCAACTATGTTTTCTGTTTGGGATTTTGTCTCAGCCTTTGCCTCTCATTCTTTTCTGTTTGGTTAATTTCTACCTAAAAAAAAGTAACCCTTGGATTTTGGTGTCCTAGTGAGATGACTCAGTGAAGATGCTCCATAATCAAGGGAAAGAGGAGAGTTTAGTAAGATCTGGAGCACACAGCTGGATGGAGCTCATGCAGTTATTGAGGATTCTATTCTGTGTGAGCTCTTAAAAACACCAGATAACAGAATTTAAAAAAATAAGGTAAATGTGGATATACACCCACAGTACTCTTCTGACACAAGGAATTAAGCTGGTATTTATATTTTTATCGTGGTGATTTGCTTTACTTTCTTGTTTTGCATAATCTCTTTTCCAGTTCATAGAATAGTACTTGGACAGCACAGAGAGGAAGTCTACATTTTGTGAAAGAGAAAATTACCAGCACTCTTTTTGTCTCCTTAGGCAGGATTTAGATAGATTACTCATAATTAAAAAGGAAGGCAGATTTTAATCAATGAAGCAAGGAAGGAAGGAAGGAAGGAAGGAAGGAAGGAAGGAAGGAAGGAAGGGAGGGAGGGAGGGAGGGAGGGAGGGAGGGAGGGAGGGAGGAAGGAAGGAAGGAAGGAAGGAAGGAAGGAAAGGAAAGGAAAAAGAGAGAGGGAAAGAGAGAGGAGAGGTTCCGATTTGTTTTGTGTTTTCGAAGGGGGCTCCGGCTTCGCGCGTTCGCTTTCGTGCTGAGGAGAGGAGAGGAGAGGAGAGGAGAGAAAGAAAACTCCTTGTATGAACACAGTGCATTGAGATATTACTAAATCTCAGGAATTTCGAGGGATAAATTCCCAGACTTTACCCAAATTATGAAACAAATTCTTCAAACACAAGCTGCCAAGTTCATCAACTTGCTCAGATCCCTGCAACTTTGGTCTCACCAAAGTGCTTACTTAGATCCTCAATTAGTTACTTAACCCTTTGAAGCTTGTTGGGGTGGTGGGCAGGGGGAACCTGGAGGAAACAGTTTGACAAGCTCAGTGCATCGGCCCCTCTTGGAAGATCAGACTTCTGGAATCGATTTGGATCCAGAATTGCATTACCTAAAGAATGTGGAGTATGCACAGTCCTTGATGGCCTGTGAACCACACTTCTTGAAGCTGGCCACCAGCCAGAGCTGAGGCCATCAACATCTTAAAAATGAATTTTTTTATGAGACAAAGAACAATCCACCCAGTTCCTGAAATCACTGAAGTGGAAAGCTTGTCTGTAAGTAAGCTAAAACTTGG
Source organism: Rousettus aegyptiacus (assembly GCF_014176215.1). Classification (NCBI taxonomy): domain Eukaryota; kingdom Metazoa; phylum Chordata; class Mammalia; order Chiroptera; family Pteropodidae; genus Rousettus; species Rousettus aegyptiacus. The sequence continues at coordinate 38,141,345 of NW_023416308.1, read as the reverse complement.
CCCACATTTGACTTCTTTGTATTTCTAGTATATGGGGGAATCAAATGTCACCCCCAAAGAGTTTTTTCCTTTCCACAAAAAGGCATAAGATATTGAATAGCCTTGGATTGTATCTTGCTAAAATTTACCTGCTCTACTCACAAGCCTTTCTCTGTCAAAAGTATTGCCTACTAACTGCTCAAATATAGGACAGGCAGGACTAAATGTGTCAAGGAAAGATAAAGAAAAGTAATGATTCTGTCTCTCCAAGAACTTAGTCCAGAGGGCAAGATGAGACTAATATCTATGAAGGATGCTTTAAAATCCAAAAAAGCAATAGTTTGGAGAGGTATCCTACAGTGTTTTTATAGGAAAAGGTGAGTTGTGGAGACATAACTAGAAACAAGGAGAGCATTCCTGTTGTTGAAAAATAATGGAGAAGCAGGAATCAGCAAAATTAATTATGGGTGTGGCTGGCTGGAAAAAAATCCTAGACTGAGAATATGAAGAGCTAATCATGAGGGCAGAGAGGAGGGGCCATGCTGGGACTGAATTTTGCCTTATTTTTCCAAGTAGATTTTAATTATCTTATGGTTGTTTTCTTATTCACTACTTAGACAGAGAGTATTTTCATTTTACATCCTTCAAATTATCTTTATTTCATTTCTATCTCTTGTTTGCATCATTTCCTTCAAAGTCAAAGTTATGTCCCCTGAATGTGCTATTGGCCCAAAAAAGCCACTCTGGCTCTCAAATTCTACAATACTATAACAGTCACCACAGTAAGTAGCTCTCCTTTATCAAAGGAAGGAAGTATATCTTCCAAATCAGGTGATACATGCAGAATTAAAGGTCTGACTTCTGTACCAATAATTCAGTAATTGATTATCTAACACTTTCTAGGTGAATCTGACAGTTTTATTCCCCAACTACCACATTTTAGAATCTTACATGATAATAATAATACTTTACCATCGGTCCACATTTTCACATATATTTGCTATTGAATTCCCCTTTTTACTTATGAAGAGGTCTAAGAAAAATTTATCTGAAAGGTAAATATCTTATATTCCTTAGTTAGAATTACATACTTGTTTAGTCAATTTCTCATCATATCAAAAATGAAAAGTAGCATTCTCAAAGTGTATTATTTGATTCTAGTGAGGACAATGTTTGCAAATGAACCCCTAATATTGATCCCAATGAGTTGAATTATACCAATTAAATGGGAACCTAGAGCCAGCCTGAGGGAATCATTCCAATTGAATGCCTTTTTTTAAGTTTATTTTTTTTTAAATTTCTGCTTTCTAAAATAACACAAGGATAATTTTTTAATCCTGTTTCTAAACAGACCTTATTTTAACCAATAAAATTATCTTGAATATAAATTCTTTGAGGATATAGAAAATGTCTAGCATTGTCTTTCCGTGAACAAATGTGTGATTAAGTAAATAAATAAATGACTTTTTAAAACTCTTTTTCATTAGTCAGGGATAGGCCAATCAATATGAAATGGAGATGGTAGTAAATAAAATTGGTTAAATTACTCAGTGTATCTTATGGTGGTATTAATAAGAGTGTTGAATGAAATTGTCAGTCCACTTGGTCAGAAATCAAGGTGATTATAGTTGTTATTATCATGGACTACTGCAAACTAATTCAACTAACTTTCCACTAAGCAGTATATCTTAAAGCTTTCAAAATACTCCCAACATTTCTCACCAGCAGGGAAAAACCACTAAAGATAATCTGATTTAGTCCATGTGTTTAGAAGGAAGAAGCAAAGGCCCAAAGAGGTGCTATATAACTTACCCAATGTCACACATTTATGATAGAGCGTGAAGGGACTCCTGCTTCCAATCCAGCTAATACTCCTTCCACTGTATCATGGTTCCAAGTTATAAACTCATGGGGAGGAAGAACAGCTAGACCAAAGGGAACTGATTAGGCCCAGATGCTGGGCCCAAAGGACTATTTAGGAAAGGCTCAGCTGGCTGTAAGTATTCACGCACAACTGAGCAGTTACTGAGAGATGTTAAGCTAGGGTGCACAAAGACAGGAGACCCTTGTCTATATGAAGTAAAATTCAGGAAAAGCTTTATTGGAAAAGCATGGAGAAGGAATATTGTTTAAATGCAGTCAGTAACCTTAACTGCTGCAAGGATCTGTGCAAACTCAGCAATGTTGGAGGAATTTGAGTTTCTGCTGCAGTTAGCTAGGAGAAGGATAAAGAGGCTCATGAAATCATCATAGCAAACATTACCGAGACGCCATCATTTTCACTGATGCTAGAGCAAAAATAAAACTGAGAACCGCAAAGAAATTACAGGGTTCTCAGATCCAAGAACGAAAAAAGACAAAAGGACAGAGAATTGTCAGGAGTTAAGAGAAAAATATCTTTGCCATAATGTCAAGGATAGAATATCACAAGGAAGAGAAGGGAGATTGTGTTAAGATTTATCTTGACACATTATTGTGGCAAATAAAGCCAAGGCAGCAAAGAGCACTGTGTAGAAGAGGATTAAATAATTTTTATAGCATGAAAAATGAAGCTGAAGTGGAATGTGAAGGAAAGTTTTTAAATCTCAGGCCAGAGTTTGGGAGACAGAATGTCTAAATAGCATTCCAAGGGGTGGGGTCAGCAGAACCATGGGACAAGCAGAATGTTCTCCACAATCAACTCACCCAAATTCCTGGATGGAAATACTAAAATTCAAATTATGTCTATAGGTATAGCAGCAGAACATAACCCAATAAGAGAAAAGAGCCTCCTTCATAAGGTAAAATGAACTAAATCAGATGGATGGGCTCTTCTTGCTTCAGCCACACAATGGTGAAATTGGCAAGGGTCAAAAAATTATAGACATTCTGGAACCAGGGATGACTGGTTTAATTAAAATGGCTTAGTAACAATTTGGTTAGCATGTGGGTAGACATAGCTTTGGTTAATTATCTAGAAATTTAGGCAACATCAGGTCAAATATTTGCGGAATGAAAACTATCAAAATAATTGACAAGATAATTTTTTCTTTGAGTTTCTCTCAGATGCTTTGGAATCATTGTCCTAAGAGTCTAGGAAGAAAAGTATGAAAAAAGTAAATTCATAGTAAAAAAGCAAAATTATTCTTCCATTCCTTTTAACTTTATGTTATATTATGAGCCAAAGTTATGGCTATCAGTTCACAGGTAAAAGAAAGTGTTGTTTTTAAGAAATTATGTGAGAAAAATGGTATAGATGATAGAGACTCTATTCATCCCTCTGGCAACCAAACCAAATTTGTGGCAGAAACAAGGGGCAAGAAAAAAAATCACCTGGGATCTAGATGAACAAGCCATACAAAAAGGGAGAAATCCAAGAAATCGCCCTGAAACGGCAGAAGGTAGAATGAAACAAAAACACGGGGTGATCTGGTCTCAAGCAGATGAGTGAGACGAAGGCTGCAACAGTGGCAGATGCCTTTTAAAGGGGCCGCTTCTGAGAGCAGCTTTTTGTGGTGACCTACTCACTCTGAGCACCAGTACCTATTCAGCTGCACGCAGGGGGCACCAGGGACTTACAGGGAAGTATTGTCAGAGTGAGGGCCCAGGTGAGACCGCTCTGTACAGAAGTGCCTGTGGTATCCATTGTTCCCTGCTGAACCCTCCCTCCTCCCAGTGAGCCCGACACAGTGCCACCATAGCTGTGATGTCATCCAACTGGATAACAGAGGTCACTCCACCCAGAGGAATCCCTGAAACCTCCACCGACTCGTGGCCCCACCCATGCCACATCCTCGGCGAGTCAGGTGCTCCTTGCTGAGTAGCACCTAGACTCACACTGGAGCCAGCTGGCCTCAGTTTCTGGTGTGGCCTTTTGAGGCAAATGTAAGCACAGCATCTGTGGACTGCTTGCTGAATCTTAACAGGTGGCCCCAGAGGGGTAGAGACTTGGGCTAAATTTGGCCTGCAGCTGAACCCCTCTCAAGACTGCCACTGGACACATAATTCACAAATCCACACTAATAAGAGCTTTGCTTAGTACATAGAAACAGACACAGAAAGGCAACCAAAAAGGGGAGAAAAGGAAGCAGAAACCATATGAGAGAACAGAACAGAGATCCAGATATAATGGAGTCAAGTAATCTAACAGATGCAGAGTTTAAAACACTGGTTATAATGATGCTCAGTGAACTTTTGGGAAGTGTAGAGAACTTCACCCAAGAGATTAAAAAAAAAAAACCTAAAAATGGAAATGGAAATTATAAAAGATAACCTGTCTGAAATGAAGAACACATTATCTATATTAAATGGAATAAACAAAGGAATAAACAAAGTGAGTAAAGAAAAGGATCAAATATCCTATCTAGAGGACGGGAAAGCCAAGGACACACAATCACAATGGGAAGAAAAAAGGAAGCCCAGACTATAAAAATAATTTAAGGAGTATATGGGACACTATTAAGTTTTCAAATATCTGTCTGATTGACATAACTGAAGAAAATCAAGATGTAGAACTGCTGTTTGAAGAAATAATGATAGAAAACTTCCCTAACCTGGTGAAGGAAATAGACATAAAACCCCAGGAAGCTCAGAGAATTCCCCAAATCAGGGATCCAAAGAGGCCCACACCAAGACACATTGTAATTAAAATGCCAAAGGTTAAACACAAAGAAAGAATATTAAAGCAGCAAGAGAAAAACAGATAATTACTTATAAGGGAATACCCATAAGACTGACATCTGATTTCTCAAAAAAAAACTGCAAGACAGAAGGGCTTGGAAAAATAATATTCAACAGGATGAAGACCCAGGATCTACAGCCAAGAATGCTTTATCCAGCAAAGCTATCATTTAGAGTTGAAGGACAGATAAAGAGCTTTCCAGACAAAAATAAGCTAAAGGAATTTATCACCACCAAGCCAGTATTACAGGAAATGTTGGAGAGATTTCTTTAAGAAGAAAAAACATGTATCAAAAACAGGAATAAAGAATAGTAACAACTGCATTCCTATCAATAAGTACCTTAAATGGAAAAGAATTAAGTGCTCTAACCAAAAGATAGAGTGGCTGAAAGGATAAGAAAACAAGATTCCTACATACGAAAAGGAAGGAGATGGAGAAAGATATTGCTTTGATGGACCTCGAAGGTATTTAAGTCAGACAGAGAAAGATAAACATTGTTAGATTTCTCTTATATGTGGAAGCTAAGGAATAAAAAGAGCAAACTTATCAAAACAGACTCTCAAATGTAGTGGACAATTCAGTGATGGACAGAGGTGAGGGGCTTTGGGGGCTGGAAGAAGGGGGTTAAGGGTTAAAGAAGTACAAATTAGTAGCTGATGGATGGTCACAGAGATTGGGAGCATGGCATAGGGAATGCAATTAGCATTAATATGTGGGCTAGATGGAGTCAATGGAGGGAGGGAGCAATTGGAGAGATTGTTTTATGAACTATGTAGATGCCTAACCAATGTACTGTATACTTGAAACTAATTTAAATAAATAAATAAATAAATAAATAAATAAATAAATAAATAAATAAATAAATAAAAACGTTATGCGAGAAATCTCCTTAAAATTAACATAGTGCATCTAATCTGATTTTTCAGTAACAGGTGTACTAAGGGAAGTGAACATAAATAATCTAGAAGGTATCATTCCAGCTTTATTCTTTGTATGAGAAGTGGTTCAGAACTTATTTTTGAAGTTAAATAGACTTCAAATCATAGTGCCCTTACGTGTCCAGAAGTGGATTGCTTAACTTCTCTGAACTTCAGTCTCCATATCTTTAAAAATGGGGGTGAGGGAGAATAGCATAACTTTATAAAATTACTATGAGCATTAACTGAGATCACATATGTACAACATGTACAGCATCTGGGACACAGTGGACAGTAAATATTATCTATGGCATAAACAAGGTTGGATTGAATTGAGGAATAGGATTTAGACTTGCCGATGGGTTTTATATGTTTGTTCATTTGTTTACTTTTAACCATGGATTATTATATAGGAGATGTTTCCATCTCATAGAGCATTGAGCTGCATAAACTCTAAGGATCACTACAATTCTAAAGTTCCAAGTTTTTATTATTTCATAATTAAACATCTTTGTTATTGGTTGTCCAATCATCATTAATTTGTTTTTTAGTATACCCAACAAGTACTGAACCAAGTGAGGAACAACTGCAGGCACGACAGTGAAGAAGGAACTGAGGAAGAGTACTCATTGTCTACATTTCAGCAAGTGTATAAATCAAGATGTATATAAATCAAGTTATCATATTGTACATGCACACAAAGTAATGACTGTACTTGACAGTTTGTAGGCATTATCTCATTTAAGTCTCATAACCCCATGATAGATACATATTATCCCCATTTCACAGAAAAGGAAGTTTAGGCTTAAAGATATTTAAAAATTTACCTGAGGTTATACATAGCTATGAAGTAGCATAAACCCAGGCTATCAAACCCATGTTTAACCACTTTGCTACCTGCTATCATACTTCCTCCTCCAGACTTTTAAGATAATAATTGTTACACTGGTTTTTTTAAAATTATTTTCCCTAATTTAATCCAGGCAGTGTTGTGAATAAAGATTATGTTCATAATCGCATGAATATGCATTAATGTCTTTGTAAAGTGGAAAATCAGCAATTACTATGAATAAAGTAATGGACTGGAAAACGAGGTTCCTATTATAACTTGAGCACTAAGAACTGTGCAAGTCATTAAAAATCTCTAGTTTAAAATATAGTTATAGTGTTTTACCTCTAAAATCCAATTTATTCTCACAAGTTGACTCAGACTATGAGTGGTGTCCTCCTGGATTAAAGACATTATTTTCCTGACCATCATAAAATATCTGGGGCTACTCTTAGGTATTGACGCAGAAGGACCGGTAAAGCAGGACATTATCTTAGTTAAATCTCTAACACTTGGCATACTCTTTTCTTTTTGACATTTTTGCTTCAGTGATTTCATCTACTGCTTTGGACCTTAAATATCTCTTCTCCTGAATCTTCATTATCTCTACCCAGTCTCACTTTATAACCAGAGAGTACAGGTAAAAGAGTAAATTCCACAACAAAAATCATCTGCTTTATTTTTCTAATGCTGAGGACTCACTTTAAGACCAAAAATATTGTTAAATTTCTGACTACCCTACATAGAGTGACAATCCTTGGCATTCATAAGAAACCATAGCATAATACTATGGTGACAAAATAATGGTGACCAAATCATTTCAGATTATTAAAGAGAAAAATTAATTTCCAAAGTTGGTCATGAAAGGAGAAAGAAGGAAGTTTCTCTTAATCAATAATTATCAATGTTCTCTTCCCACAAAAATATTCTTTTCTTTTTTTTTTTTTTAAGTCCTTTGGGAAGTGTTAACTTCCAACCCTTAGGAATGGAGCAGGAAAGTATGAAGTGACATCAGCCCAGTGGCATTATTTTCACTCTCTCTAATACCACTGGATACTTTCTTGGCTAGTAAAAGTCATAGCTTTCAAATTCTCCCAATGAAAAATTCTCTGAATTTGACTTTGAATATACATTAATGTTAATTTGAACTGTCTGGCCCTGTTGTTAGGTTAAAGTTAACACTGTCAATTTGAAAAAGACTAACACTCATTCTTAGCACAATGTAATTTTTGACTCTGGTGATTGACTATGTAAAAGGTCAAAAAAATCATTCCCTGCCATGCCTCCCCAAATTTCGATATTACCAAATGATTTTCCCCAAAAGGTGCTCAAAGAAGGAAAAGAAGATAGAGATGCCATGGGTAGTTCATAGAATAATTTTGAAAGCCAATATTTCAACCATTGCCAGCCACCCTATGAAGAGTTTACTCACTTTGTTTTAGATATGATTGATCACTTTGCACCAGCTGATACAGATAGTACATGTTATCCTGTCTTCAAGGAATTCACAGTGTGCTAAGGGAAATGGTGAGATAATCAGACAATTCTAATTTTGAATTGAGTACTTTCCTCACCACAACCCTATACTTCCCCAAAGAGTTGGACAAATTCTAGCTTTAGAAATCAGCTCAAACCAGCTCCTTAAATAGTTGAATCTGTAGCTGGAAACCACAAGATTAGGACTAAAACTTTGTTTAGACATCTCTGTAACAACTACTTAAGCCATTGGAGGCCCAAAGAAGGGTGAAGCTCTGTTGGAGAGTCTGCTGCCAAAGCTTCTGACTGATTTCAACGGTGTCATCAGCATTAACATCACACCTCCTTAGCAACTTGGGGCAGAGCTCAATTCTGACTTTTCACACTCAGAGCCAGTCAGATGCAGAAAGTAACATTTGTGTTTCTGACAAGGCACCCTTTTTTAGCTCTCTTATATCAATCAGTCTGCTGTGCCTTTTTTACAGAACTCCTCAGTGAGAATCACAAGGTACTTGGAAAACAAGACAAGAAGTAACCCTCATGTCATGGAGTCCATCCACAGCAGATGAGTAATATGTGAGGAAATATTAGGTGTTCTGAGCGTCCTCATCTCCTCCTCTCCTACTTTCATAGTTAAATCTTGCCAGCCCATGTATTTGATTTATCCACACCCTTTGCCCTGATGAAGAAAAGTTTAGAGAAGTTGGTTTTACTGCTCTTCTCAAGGGCACTTCAGCCTTTGCTTGCAATATATGAGCCCTTCAGTTGGTAAATTACTACTTTGCTTCCTTGCGTCTCATTGGAAGTTTTCCCTTAACAGTTTTTTTTTCTCTTCAAGATAATAACCTCAGGTCTGCGAAAGGCTACTCCAAACACTTGAGAATGTTTGAATACTGACTGAAAACACTCAATGCACAAGAATCTTTTCAAAAGATGCCAAAAAGATGTCTCCCAACTTCAAAGTAGACAAAAATGTTGTTCTTCCTCTTCAAGTTAAAACGTTTTCATAATTTACCAAGTATACGATTTTTATGACTATTACAAAAAGAACTCAAATATTATATCTATTTTAAATTTCTATTTAAAAAAATATTTCTGAATATAAAGGTAAAATCATCAATGATCCTATACTTCGGAGATAATCAGCAATTGCTAAAATTCTGTTTTCTTCCTATAGTCCTGTAATTAGCAGTTGGAAACTCATGGTAAGGACAATGAGGGATCAAGTACTTCATGTTCCAAAGAAAGATTAAATTATTTGGGGTCCAGCATTTCCTCAGGGTCTTCGACCTAATTATTTCACACAACAACAACAATATGCTCCATAGACTGGTGAGTGTATAAGCAAATTATTAAGAGGGAGAAAGACTGGGTCTAAATTTAAAAAGTTGACTAGAAACGTGGTTCATAGGTCTCAAGGGAAGTGTATGGTCTTTTTTCTCTCTTTCCTTTGGGGCGGGAGATCTACTTTCCCCACCAAACCAGTGGAGGAAATATCAATGGTGTCGAGAGAGAAAAAAGAAATCTAACAGTCCCTTAGGGTAAAACCTTGTGTTGCTGGGGTAGGGAAGCAGATTGAAGATGAGTAGTAAATTGGAAATAAAATTGAAATTTTAAATCCAGTTAAATTCAGTGAATGAGACTACATTAACTAATAACTGAAAGTAAACAGAAGAACTTATCTTCCAAGATATTGTTGAGAGGCAAGAAAGGGACGTTCGAGTATCTTCATATAAAGTTTAATACTCTCAAGGGATCTTTTGAATATAGTAAATATTATTTTGGATTTAATAATTTGACTGATATTCAAGCTATTTAAATTATAAGTCTAAAAGCCTCATTAAGTTCACGTTACAAATTGTATTAGTCATTTATATATCTGATATGTTTTAATAATAACTTTAAGGATCTATAAATAATGTTTGGTCTCATTTATAAATGAGGTAATTAGCCACTTTAAATATGTTAAACTGAATTTGTAGATATAGTATATTTTAATTCCTTTCTAATATTCAGTTGTATGATTCCACATAATCTTTTTGAATACTAAAAAATTCTTATATACCTTAAATAATTCTTATAATTTAATACGATATTGATCTTAAAATCCTCTTATATGGCTCGATACTTTAAATGGATTTCAACTTAAACCCATAGGTATTAATTAATCACTCAATTACATTGTTTAAATTTAAGTTATAAGATTATTAATCTGAAATAAACTCTATAAAGCATATAAAATATATGAAATATATATATGCAGATTCCTTATTATTATAAATATACTTATATTATGGTTCTTAGTCTTTTAAATCATTCCATATTTAATTTAACATTTTCCTAGGGTTAAAGGATGGACTATCACCGAGAAACACATTTATTCGAGACTACCTATACATGAAGCAAGACACCATATTTGTTAATTGAAGTTACCTATAACCAGAAATTTTGGTCAAGTAAAAATCATGGAGCCCTATATATCTGCTAAGAACAATTCTTTTCACCCACTTCAACTATATATAACCCTGAACCCTTCTTTTTAATATGAATTTTTTTTCTTAATTCTGACTACTATCAGAAATGTACAGCTTCATCTTAAACACTTGGTTAGAATTTTCATTTTTCTTGCTCTCAGTTTATGGACATGTATTTTTTATCTAAAGACATTTATGCTTGCTGGGATACACAGATAAGCAAACATATTTGTTTAATAACTAAGAGTGAAGGATTAAAATCTTTCTAATTGTAGATGTAATGATTTCTTGTAGTAATTCTGTCCATTTTAACTTCATATGCTTTAATACTATGTTATTAAACACATGTAAATTTTAAATTTTTGTATCTTTATAGTGAATTTAAATTGTAATAATTCCAAAAAAAAAAATGCTCTTTATCTCTAGCTTTACCTTTTAATATAAAAGTCTATGTTGTTGGTATTAACAAAGCTATACATGTCTACTTTTGATTTGAATGTATATGATTAACATGGTATATCTTTTTCCAAGTTTTTAATTTAATGTTTCTATACCCTTATTTTTTGTATGTCTCTTGTGGACATAGTACATTTAAATTAATTTTAATTTGGTTAATTTAATTCATTTTCATTTAATATAATTACTGACATGTTTGGGTTTAAGCTTAACGTCTTATTTTTGCTTTTTTAAAAAATTTCGTCCTGTTTGTTTTTATATTTCTTTCTCTTTCTCTTTTCTTTCTTATATTCTTCAGTAGATAATTCCATTCCTCTCCTATGTTTAGAACTTATATAATAGATTTCTATATTTTTAAATAGTGTATATTTTTCTAAGACTTGCTAAAAAATCATACAGTCTCAACATTTGTGAAAGGCCCCACAAAAGATAGTTTTTTGACTGCCCATCCAAAGACTTTTCCAAAAACACTACATTATATGTTTATGAAAAATTATTTTTGCCTGCCTAGAATATCTTGGCTCTTGGAACCATGACTCTGTTCATCATTCTACATCACTTGTATATAGTAGAAAAGCCATAAAAGTATATGGAATTTAATTCCACAAACTGTACAATTGATTGGCCTATACTAAGCAATTTATACTTGCCTATTTTTAGGTGGGGTTAATGGAATTCATTAGAAGTATGTTTGGCTCAGGATTATCCAGATTATCTGGAACCATCAAAGTACTTTTTTTTTTTTTTTTACCATCACTGATGGTAATGGACAAAAAAGGAAAAAAATAATTCAAAATTACTGCTACCAAAGCATAAGTCAGAGAAAATCAAGTTGAGGTTTTTTTTATTAGGTAAGATTCAATGCTAACAACAACAACAACAACAACAATAATAATAAGCATCCCATTTCAAATTTCAGAGAATTATCATGGAGAAGCATGTTACCTACCACCCTAAGTCTTAATGAAAGATACTAATTCAGAGGATCAGCCCTACCACAAACCAACTCCTCTATTAAGCCCTATCAATATGAGGAAAGAACTTGGTAAAAGGTTGTTTGTGGTCATTACAGGGTTTATAAAGAGAAGCTCTTCCCTGACTAATCTTAGAGGAATTTCTTTCCCCATATTCAAGAGAGAATTACTATGTAAAAACTGAAGGTGCCAGTAATATGGGAAGACTGCTATTTTATTCCATGGCTGGACATCTGATTCAATAGGAAACATCTATTGTGTTACTGGATGCAGTAGAAACAAGACCTGTGGAGAGACGACATAGCAGAAGACTACCAGTGATGAGTTCCCAGTCTTGAGGGATTCAGAAAATAGTTCTACATAGGCATGTACTCTAAGTATAGACCACAAGGTGTTGAAGAAATTAAGAGCTATAATCTCTACACCAACATAGCAAGTTGAGAATGGCATATCAAAGCATAATACCACCACCTGGGAGTCAGCAGGAAGATGAAGCCAAATCTCTTATCACCAAGGACTAGGGAATCTGCTTTGGGGGGAGCTCCTTATCAGCAAGGCATATGAGAGTGACCATCCATCTTCTTAGAGTTCATGGACAATGAGCTAGAACAGGCATCATGTTAATCTAAGGGCAAGACTGCAACATTGCCAGTCATAAAGGCAAATTGTCTTATTTTCTTTCTCCTGTCTCAACACCTAAGAAACTACTGCCAAGAATAGAAAAAAGGTAGAACTACCTGAGAGACAGCCTACACAACAATCATCCTCACTCCAAAACAGTAAACTTACAGCACAAATTGGAGAGAAAAAGACCCCTTTGGATATAATATGAAATGGAAACCTTAAGATGAAAGTATTGGATCTCAGAAACTGATACCAAACCATTTAAATAATTTTATAAAGAAAATTAAATCCTTTCGAATTTACATCTCTAGCAAAATAAAGTTCATCGATAATTTGTTTGTATATATATAAATGCAGCCCTAAAAGATTATAAATTTTATCCTTCCCCAGTCTCTCATTATCTATATGGTTCTTAAATCAAAATTGACCAAGAAAGAAAAGCAGGTTTCTCAAATTTCTTCATTGATAATAATCTTAACTCTGACTAATCTTATGTAAAACCTCTCATCCTGCTTAAATCATGCAAGTTTTGTGCCTTTGACTTACCCTACCATTTACAATCTCTTTAAGCCCTTAGACTCAACATTTGGCACAACTTCCCTGGATATGACCTTTTGATTTTCTCTTCAACTGTGATTCATATTTTCCCTTTAGTTCCAGAGCCATCAATCATCTTGGGTCAACATCTCACCTAATTTGGCTTGACATCTGGGCTCGGGGCTAGAATGCTACTCCAGGCTTCTAAAGGTTCCATTAGTTTTGATGTATACCAGATCTATGGAGTCCTACAATGCTAGAACATTAAAAATTCTCTTTCACCAGAGGGATAGCCTTCTTGTTGCTTTTGTCCTTAAATCTTAAGTTACTGTTTGAAACTCTCTTTAGTGCCCAGATATTTGTGTACCTAAGAAGTCATCGTTCAGAAGGTATCAGACAGTGTTAGCCCCATTAGAACTAAACTCTGTCCAACATTAATAGCTAATCAGAAACATAATCCAGTAGAAACTCTCAGTTTTATAGTTAGAAAAGTCATTCAAAGTGAAGATTTAATTGAGAACTTTAAAAAAGTAACTTAATATTAGTTTTAACTAAAAGTAAATAAAAATATAAACTTATTTACCAATCTTATGATATAGGGCCACAAATTTTTCTTTGAGTATATATCTGCTGTTTAAAGTTCTGCTTAGTTTTTATTGCATAAATAGCACACTATGCATATGTGGGGGTAAAGGTACTTGCTCTGAACCTTAAACTGCTATAAAAAAATAAAGTTAATTTTAAAAATATATTATGTATGCAATAAATAGTTGAAATCATAAAGTATGCAGCCTTTTCAGATTGGCTTCTTTCACTTAATAGTATGCAATTAAGGTTCCTCCTTGTCTGTTCATGACTTGAATGCTCATTTCTTTTTAGCACTAAATATTTCATTGTCAGGATGTAACACCATTTTTGTATCCATCCACTTACTGCAGGACATCATAGTTACTTTCAAGTTTTGGTAATTACAAATAAAGTTGCTATAAACATCTATGTGCAGGTGTTCATGAGGACATAAGTTTTGAACTCCTTTGGGTAAATACCAAAGAGTACAATTGCTAGATTATATGGTAAGAGTATATTTAGTTTTATAAGAAACTGCTGAACCATTCTGTATTCCCATCAGCAGTGAATGAAAATTCCTATTGCTCCACATCCTCACTAGCATTTGGTGTTGTCAGTGTGTTCTGAATTTTGGCCATTTTAATAGGTGTGTAGTGGTATCTCATCAATGTTTTAATTTGCATTTCCCTGATGACATATGATGTGGAGCATCTTTTCATATGGTATTTGCCACCTGTCTATCTTCTTTGGTGAGGTATCTAGTAAGGTCTCTGGCTCATTTTTAATCAGGCTTTTTGTTTTCTTATTGTTGAGTTTTGTATATACTGGATAATTGTCCTTTATCAGATATGTCTTTTGAAAATCTTTTCTCCCAGTCTATGGCTTATCTTCTTCCCAATCTCTTGACATTGTCTTTTATGGAACAGAAGTGTTTTTATTTTTTTTTTAATTTTAATGAAGTCCAGCTTATCAATTTACCTTTTATGAAATGTGCCTTTGGTGTTATATTTAAAGAGTCATTGCCATATCCAAGGTTATCTAGATTTTTGCTTATGTTATCTTCTAGAAGTTTCATAGTTTGTATTTTTCACATTTTGGTCTGTGATCCATATTTAGTTAATTTTTGCAAAGGGTGTGAGATCTGTGTCTAGATTTTTTTTTCTATTTCTATGTTCAGTTGTTCCAGCCCCATTCATTAAGACTATTTTTGCTTTATTTTATTGCCTTGGCTCCTTTGTCAAAGTTCAGTTGACTATATTTATCTGATACTATTTCTGGGCTCTCTGATCTCCATTGATCTACTTATCTATTCTTTCCTCAATACCACGTTGTCTTGATTATTGTAGCTTTTTAGAATGTCTTGAAGCATAGCAGCATCAGTCCAACTTTGTTCATCTCTTTAACGTTGTGTTGGATATTCTGGGTCTTTTGTCTCTCCATATAAATACCAGAATCATCTTGTTGATATCCAACGAGATGCTAAGATTTTGATTGAGATTGCGTTGAATCTATAGATCAAGTTGGGAAGGACTGACATCTTAATAATATTGAGTCTTCCTATCTATGAACATGAAATATCTGTCCATTTATTTACTTCTTTTTGATTTTATTCACCAGAATTTTGTAGCTTTCCTCATATAAATCTTATACATATTTTATTAGATTTATACCTAAGTATTTCATTTTGGAGAGGAGGGGTGCTAATATAGATGGTATTGTGTTTTTTATTTCAAATTCCACTTGTTCATTGCTGGTATATAGGAAAGTGATTGACTTTTGTATATTAACTTGTATCCTGCAACCTTGCTATAATCACTTATTAGTTCCAGATTTTGTCAGTTCTTTTGGATTTTCTACATAGCTAATCCCGTCATTTCAAACAAAGGCAGTTTTATTTCTTCCTTCCCAATCCATATACCTTTTATGTTTTTATTCCTTATTGTATTATCTAAATTTTCACAATGATGTTGAAAGGAGTGGTGATAGGAAAGATATACTTGTCTCTAATTTTACTTGAAAGTTTCAAGTTTCTCCTAATTATGTATGATGTTTGTAGGTTTTTGTAGCTATTCTTTATCAAATTGTGGAAGTTCCTCTTTATTCCTAGTTTACCGAGAGTTTTTATCATGGTGCTGGATTTTATCAAATGTTTTTTTCTACACTTATTGATATAATTATGGGATTTTTCTTTTTTACACTGTTGATGTGATTAAATCAATTGATTTCAAATGTTGAACTAGCTTTGTATACCTAAGATAAATCCTACTTGGTTATGATGTATAATTATTTTTACACGGTATTAGATTTAATTTGTTAATATTTTGTTAATATTTTTACATCTGTGCTCAAGAGAGATATTGGTCTGTAGTTTTCTATCTTTGTAATATGTTTAGTTTCAGTATTAGGGTAATGCTGGCCTCATAAAGTGAGTTAGAAAGTATTCCCTCTGCTTTAATTCTCTGAAAGAGATTGTAAAGAATTGGTATAATTTCTTCCTTAAATGTTTGGTAGGATTCATCTTTGCACCCATCTGGGACTGGTTCTGTTTTGAAAGGTTATTAATTACTGATTCAATTTTTTTAAATAGATGTAAACTTTGTACTTTTCTTGAAGTATGATTTTTGGCAAATTGTGTCTTTCAAAGAATTGGTTCATTTCATCTAGGTTATCAAATTTGTGGGCATAGATTGTTCATACTCTTTCTTTTTCTTTTTTGTTTCTGGCCTTATTAAAACATAATAGATAATTAGTTGCTCATATTTACATTGTACACTTCAATGAGTTTTTTTTCAATTATAGTTAGTATACAATAATATACCAACTTCAGTTGTACAGCACAGTGATTAGAGATCTACATAACTTACAAAGTGATCAACCCCACTAAATCTAGTACCTCACTTCTCCTTACATATTTATCACATTATTAACCATCTTACCCATGCTGCACTCTACATCTCCATGCCTATTCTGTAACTATCCATTTGTACCTCTTATTCCCTTTGCCTTTTTGCTGTACCCCCGCTTAATTCCCCTCCTATCGAGTAGCCCTCAAAATATTCTCTGTATCTATAAGTTTATTTCCACTTTTGTTGTTGCTTTTGTTTATTTTGTTCTTTAGATTCCACATGTATGTGAAATCATGCGATATTTGTCTTTGTCTATCCAACCCATTTCATTCAGCTCCATACCCTCTAAGTCTGTCAAGCAATATTTTTCTCTATGCCTTCCTTTTATTCTGTGTGTATCTTTTAATCTAAAATGAGTCTCTTGTAGGCAGCATATGTAGGGATCTTGTTTTCTTATCTATTCAGTCACTCTATCTTTTGGTTGAAGTATTTAATTCTTTTCTACTTGAGGTACTTATTGATAGAAATGTAGTTATTATCGTTCTTTATTTATGCTTTCGATGCATGTTTTTCTTCTTAAAGTCCCTCCCACATTTCTTGTAATACTGTCTTTAGCTTATTTTTGTCTGAGAAGTTTTTATTATTATTATTTGTCCTTACACTCTAGATGAAAGCTTTGCTGGATAAAGGATTCTTGGTTGTAGATCTTGGGTTTTCATAACATCAAATATTTTGTGCTCCCTTGTAGGCAACTAACTGCTTTTCTCTTGCTGCTTTTAAGATTCTCTCTTTGTATTTAACCTTTGGCATTTTAATTATGAGGTGTCTTGCTGTGGGCCTCTTTGGCTTCATCTTTTTGGGGACTCTCTGAGCTTCCTGGGGTTGTATGTCTATTTCCTTCACCAGATGAAGGAAGTTTTCTATCATCGTTTCTTCAAAGAGCTCTTCAATGCCCTGTTTTTATTCAGATACCTCCATGACATGGATATTTTTACATTTAATAGTATCTCATAGCTCCTTAAATTATTCTTATAGCCTAGGCTTCTTTTTTCTTGACATTCTGACTGAGTGTCCTTGCTTTCCCATCCTCTACATAGGTCATTTGATCCTCTTCTTTATCCATTCCATTTATTTCATCTAATATATTCTTCATCTCAGATAATGTGTTCTTCATTTCTGACTGGTTTCCTTTTATAATTTCCATTCCATATTTCTATTTTTATCTCTTTGTTAAATTTCTCACTGAATTCATCTACACTTCCCCTAAAGCCATTGAGCATCTTTATAACCAGTGTTTTGAACTCTGCATCTGTGAGATTGCTTGATTCCGTTATTCTGAGATCTCTGTTCTATTCTCATATGATTTCTGTTTCTTTGTCTTCCCATTATATCTGTCTTTCTGTGTCTGTTTCTATGTACTAAGCAAAACTCCTAAGTCCCTCGGTCTTATTAGGGTAGTTTTGTGTAGCAGGTGTCCAGTGGCACAGTCCTGAGAGGGGTTCAGCTGCAGACCAAGTTTAGCCCCAGCCTGTGCCCCCTCTGAGGCTATCTGTTAAGATTCAGCAAGCAATCCATAGATTCTGTGCTTATAGTTTACTCAAGAAACCACACCAGAAAATGAGGCCAGGTGCCACCAGTGTGGGGCTTGGAGCTGTTCAGCAAGGAGCACCTGACTCGCTGAGGATATACCTGGATGTGGTTTGGGTAGGGGCACAAGTTGGGGGAGGCAGAGTGTTAGAGAATCTTCTGGGTTGAGCGACCTCTGTTATCTAATTTGATGATGTCTCAGCCATGGCGGCCCTGGATCAGTACACTGAAAAGGGGAGGACTCAACAGAGGAACAATTGATACCAACAGCACTTCCCCAGGAGAGATCCTCGCCTCCAGCCCTCACTCCAACAACTCACTATCCCCCTATAAGTCCCTGGTGCCCTCCACGCAGCCAAACTGGTGCTGGTGCTCAGAGCAAGCAGGTCCGTCACTCTGAAAGTCTGCTCATGGACATAGCCCCCTTAAGAGGCATCTGCAGCTCCTGGCTGCCACTGCCACTGCCACAGCCTCTGTTCCACTCAGCAGCTTGGGATCAGGAAGCATTGTGTCTTTACCCTCTCCTATCTTCTCCCATTGTAGGGTGATTAATTATTTCTCTCTAGTTTTAGTGTTTTTCTTCATTTAGATCCCAGGTGATTTTCCTTGCTGTTTGCTCTGTGTCTCTGTCAAAACTTGTATTAGTTGCAAGAGGGATAAACAAAGCCTTTATCATCTATGCCATTTTTCCCTCATACTATTTTTTTACTATTCTCCTTAATGTCCATAGGATCTGTAATGATATCTTGCTTTCTTTTCTGATATCAGTAATTTGTGTCCTCTTTCTTTTTTCCTTAATTATCATGGATAGAGTCATATAAATTTTATCTCTTAATTTCCTGTTTTCAATTTTATTGATTTCTCTTCTAATTATTATCTAATTATCTAATTATTTAATTTTTCTTTTGTTACTTTGGATTTAATTTGCTCTCTTTTTCTAGTTTTAAGGTGGAAACATAGATTATTGATTTTAGATTTGTTTTCTAATCATTCAATGCTATAAATTTCCTTCTGAGGGACTGCTTTTACTGCATCCTTATTAAAACAATTTTTAATAAGTAGTTTTTTCATTTTAATTTAGTTCAAAATATTCTTTTAAATTTCTCCTGAGAGTTCTTCTTTGATCCATATGCTATTTAGAAGTATGTTGTTTAATTTCCATGTATTCGGGGATTTTATACTTATGTTATTGATTTCTAGTTTAAATTCCTTGTGGTCCGAGAGCAGACATTGTATATTTCTATTCTTTTACATTTGGTAAGGTACATTTTATGGCTCAGAATGAGGTCTATCTTGGTGAGTGTTCTGTGTGAATTTGAGAAAAGTGTTCCATGTGTAACCTGCTGTTGTTGAATGAAGAATTTTTAAAGCATTATCCACAATCATCTCCAATTTTTGTTTTTTAAAAGTGAAGCCAAAACAAAGTTTATAAAGTAAGATAAGTGCAGAATTCTATATTTTTAGATTTCTTAGTCGGTCTGTGAAAGTCACCTTTTAAAAATAATCTTTTAAAATAAACTTTCTTTATTGAGTCTTTTGGAAGTATTTCAACTTTGTTTTCAAATAAACAACACTTTTCCACATTCATAATCCATTGCTTTATACGGTATCAAATTAAATTATATAATTATAATTGAGGTGTAACTGGAATAAACTGGTTTAAGAATAAACTCAGACAATTCTTAGTGAACTCATAATTCTTCTGAGCAGAATTGCATAGACTTACTAAGGAAAAAGCCTAGTAGTTACGAGTACTCACTTTTCAATGAGCATCAGACATAATACCTTTCAGGGGGAAATAACCCAGCAAGTCAATTAAGTAGAGGTACATTAAAAGAGCTCTTACTATACACAATAATATTAATAATAATTCTATATTATTTATATTATTTATTATTATAAAATTATTTATACCATACAGCATGCTATCACATGCATTACTAGACACACAAATATACCACTCTTGGCAAATACTTTTTTCAGACCAAATTATAAATGTCTATAGTTATTTCTCATGTTTTTGCTTCATTTTAATCTTTAAAACTGATCTTTCTCCAGTTTACAAGGAAATGAGAAGAATTGAAATGGCAAAAGGAAAAAAAGTGATAGTATAATAACAATTAAGATATGCATAAGAAATTATGTATTTAATTTCTAAAAGTCAGGAAAGCTTTCATGAAAGATAAATGAGCTCTCTATACTACATTTTGAATAAAATAATGGCCATTTATGATTTCAATAACTAAGGGAAAGGTGGGAAGAAATGGTAGTTTCTCAGGGGTGAATGTTATAAACAAAATATAGGAAAGTATAGAGTGTATTTTAGAACATAGGGTATACAGGGAAAAGAGGAAAGGAAACAGAGGGATGGTTTAAAATCAGGCTGTAGAGCACAGCTCCAACAGTCTAGGAGGAAATCACAAGAGCCCAAAAGGTCCATTCTAGAAAGACAACTGAGTAACTCCAGAAGCCACTGGCATAGATTTTATTGGGTTTAGATTTTCTGAATCAAACTGAAAAAGATTTATCTTTTCTCTGCCTGGTGATTTTAAGTTTCTGAAACCAGAGCCTCAAAGACAGGAGAACAGAATCATTAAGATACGCCACCCATTGCAAAGATGCGAAGCCTCTAGCCAAGTCATTTATTCTAGTCATGCTTTCAGGCATAAGATAATTGTTTATGAAGAAAATTTGGGATTCCACGCAGTATAACACAATATAGATAGTGTTGTTAAGAAAAGTTTGTTTTTATAGTGATCAAAATTTCCAATAATTAAAGGGGTGATCAAATGGTAGTATTTGGAGTTACTTTTGGTATAATTTCTCAGTGGACTATGTAGATGAAATATCCTTCTTTTCATAGGATATTTTAGAATTTGGTTTACTATAAAATGTGAACTCTTAAGTTAATAAACAAAGTGGCATTTGGTGCCAAGGATTAAATATTTACTGATAAAATATATAGTGGTGAAAATGATTTCAAATAGGTGATAAATGATATTGTCAAAGCTCTATATTAAATATTATTTTTACTGGAGAAAAAATACAACTTAGACCAAGGAAAAAGGTTAACCCATTGTCATGGATCCTGAGGCTGAACTCGTGACGATCACCAGATATTATTTTTAAAAAAATAAGTAAATGATGGAGGTTTTATTTAATCTTTGAAATGATTCCTTTGTTTCATGAAATAAAGAATACGAATATCCCATACTTCACTCAGCCATGGTTGATTTTTTCTTTTGCAGGCCTCTTGTAACTAGCCTTCCATATTTCACCCATGCTATCTATCTGTAGTAATCCTATGGCACAACGATTAAGAGAATATGCCCTACAGCTAGTCTATCTAGATTCAGATTCTGACTCTGTCAATTTCTATTTGTGTTATTTAACTTCTCTGTTGTTCAATTTACTCATCCACAAAATTAATATATTAATAGTACTACATCATAAAATTCTATACAGATTATATTAATAGTAGTACATCATAGGTATCTATATGGTATATATATGTGTGTACATATTGTATATACACATATATACATTATATATGTGTGTATGTGTGTATAATGTGTGTATATAGTGTATATACACATATACACAATGTGTGCGTGTGTGTGTGTGTGTGTGCCAGTCCACTAACACATGAACTTTTTTCAATTGAACAGGGAAGTTCAAACCAGCATTGTTCAAGGGTCAACTGGCAGTTAGAAATCGACTTTTTCAGAGGGCTGACATAAGTTTTATGCAAATTTTGGGGCTCAGCCTAGTGGTAGATTCCCCTAACTCCCATGCTGTTGAATAGTTAACTATGTATATGTATATCACTTAGAACACAGCCTAGAAAATAGTAGTTTTCACATTATTGTTTTTCATTTTCCTCTTTCATTATCCAAATGTCACCTATCTTTTAAAATCAAACTTAATTTTTTTAACGAGCTCTCTTGATCAGGGCAAACGTTCCCTAAATATGTATAACTTCTGTTTTAAAATCTAATCCCTTATTTTGCACTGTTTCAATTTTTTAAATCATTTTCATAATACATAATTCTCCTAGAGATAGAGACAGGAATGAACTTTTTAAAAAATCTCTTTTAGCTGTATATACCCCTACAAAAGGATAATATCAATAGTATGTGCCAAAATGTTTGTATTTATGGAGAGACTAGTATGTTCATTCTGCTGAAAACTGAACAAAGCTCCACATCCTTTAGCTTAGATAGTAAGGGAGGTGAGTATATGTTCCCCATGTGTTAGCTTACAGTTGGTCTGAATAGATCTGCTCTTGACAAATTATTATTTAAGATGAACGGATGGACCAACATGAGACCTGAGGGAAAAAAATCCTGCAGAACAAAAGAGAAGAGTTTACCTCTGGAAATGATTTACTTTACAAAGTGGAAGCAACTTTTAGAAGATATCTGTTTCACATTATTTGTAAGGCATGGGAAAAAAACTATGACAGAAGAATGCATTGGATGAAAATCCAACAGGCAAGACGCTGATGAGGAATATGAGTCAAGAGAATCATTATGTTAGGGAAGTGGAGGTGGGAAGAGAGAGAGTAGGAGTGAGAGAATGAGAGAAATAAACAGATACTGTGATACTACTCTGCATTTTAATTCTATTTCCTTTAAACTCCATGTTATAGAGAGAAGCTAAGTGATTTTCTGCCATCTGAAACTTATGTTCTTAATTAGACTCATTTATGTAACAACATTAAGAACATGCAACTGGTGGAGGCAATAGAAAGAAATGAGGAACAGTTGAAGGTCAATGCTTTGCCTGGGTAAATAGAGATAATAAGAATGGCTTAGTGTTATGTTCTCTTCTTTTTCTTTATCATTATGAAGACAAGAAATCATTTTTAAAAATCTCAGAATCGTAGGTCATTATCAAGAACATTTTAGACATGTCCTTGCTTTGGGATAGGGAGGCTTTCTTTTAAGTCATATCCAAAAAATAACTTTCCTTATAGGTCTCCAGAGAGGGAGATTCTGGTTATATAATTAGGTTCTACAAATGGAACTATTCTTCCAATCATATTTCCAGCTGAAATCCTATATTCTGCAAAGAGATTTTCCCAATAAGCTAAAGCAAGATACGGACTTGTGGCCAAAATCTCATAAAAATCACTAGAGGGAAAGTTATAAAACCTGAATTTTAGTTCCATCCTTTTCTGTTAATTTCTTCAGCAATTCTGTCCAAATCACCAAATTTCTGGGGCTCAGTTTCCAGAGCCTGAAAAGAACAAGGATAATCCTTATCTCCCAAAATGAAAATGGGAATGACTAATAATTCATCAGCATTTTTAGGCAAAAGTTTTTAACAGAACACATTGGGAGAACGGCTAGCTTAGATGATTGTAGTTGTGATTAAGAGTTTGCCCATATCTTAAATAAACAAATAGTGACCTTCCTTACTACCCAAATGATTTTTCCTTGAATGGAATTATTACTCAATGAAAAGACAAACACTGAAATTTGAAACAGAATGTTCTATGCATTGAAATTAAATCATAAGAAATAAACCAAGAAAATGAAGAGGTAGAATAAGCAACTCCATGTTGCCTGTTGCTTCTCCTTGGTTCACATACGCACAATTATTTTATGCCATTTTATAGGTTCTTCTCTCAGCGTGGGGTGAACCCCTTACCATCATATTGCCTCCTAGTAAATTCCTCATCTTCCTTCAAATACCTCCTTCTCTATGAAGCCTGTTCCAGCTCCCTCATCATTGCCCTTTTGTCATAGCTGGCATCTCTGATTCTATTATAGCTCATCTCAGGAGGCAACAGCACTAGCCTAGAGCCAAAATCCCAGGCTTCAAATTCAGGCTTTCCCTTACTTGGGCAGGTTATTTAACCTCATACCTTATCTTAATTTTGGACACTAATTACTGCTTTCTTGGCATGGTGTGGTGAAGAATAAAAAGACAATCTGTGTCCAAAGCTTTGTGCAATGTGTGAAACAAAATACTCAATAAATTGCTTGCTTTTGCCACATTTTAAAAATTTCTCTATTTGGATAAATTTTGTTTATCTTTGTATCACAGCACCTAGCATGGCACCTAGTACAACATGGGCACTTAAAATATTTTTTCCATCTAACAAATGAATGAATATGTACAGTGTTTCATGTTTTAGAAAGAACTTTCTTCGATGTGGTCTCATTGGTACTTTCCACTAACCCTCAGAGAATAGCGAGAAAGACCCAGAGTTCCTCCTTGGAAGAAATGTCCTTCTCTGTCTCCATATACAACTACCAATCATAGGACACTTTCTGAGCTCAAAGATTATCACATGATCTGATTGGACTAAATAAATTATTTCTGGTGATGTTATAGTTTGAAGAAACTACCAAGGGGCATAAAACAGATGGAGATTTTTCAGTCAATAGTAGCACTGCTAGAAAAGTTTATCAATTCCTGATATGAAATTCCAGAAGCTGCCCTTATTCAGCCCTTTATCTTGTGTTCCAGTTTTTTCTAGAAAATGTTATTGAGTCATATTATATAGAAGATAGAGCATTAAACTGGACATCACTAGCCCTGAGACTATCTTTGCCATTAGTAACTGTGGCCAAATCTCTTTGCCTTAGTTTGAGCTTCATTCAATAGCTATTGAGTGGGAACAGGTGGTAACCTGTTCTGCTTACCTTACTAGATTGTTGAAGGCACAAATGAGATGATTTCTGAAATGAGACTTGTAAACTACAAAGCAAAGAAAAAGCAGTAGTATTCCCCATTTTCCGGGCAGTAGATAACTTTCCTTGGTGTAAAAGGTAAAAAGTTGAATTAGACCCAGCACACTTCCATTAGCCAATACCTAGTAAATACAAGCTATCTCTCACTCTTGTCAGGTTCTCCACTTATGTCCTGAACATTTTTGCTTTTGACAACCTCACAGTCTACTTTCTGATCTATTGCTGATCTCTTTGGACCCTAACCCCTAGACATACTGCTTGTCTGTAGTCTAAAATTCTCCTCACATAGCTGACATTTGATATTGCTCCTCTAGGACTGCTACCTTTGAAAAATGAGTGTGGCAGGAATTTTAGCTTTTCCGAGTAGATATGTAACAAGGGTGGGCCTACAGGCTCAAGGCATAGGCTAGCGACACAGTCAAATGAGGAGCTGTTCTTCTGGTCAGATTCTGATTCATGCCCTTTTATTCTCCTTGCTCAGAATATGTTTTTAAAAGCATTTTTTTATTAGCCAATGCTAAGTCGCAATGACACAATCCAAAAGCAAAGCATGGGGACAGTTCATGCTGGGAAGTGTTATTAGCTTTCTCTAGCTGTATTATTTTTTATGTTTATGCTGAGGAAATTCTCATGAGATCAAATCACCGGGAAATATTTCCAGAGCTCAAGCTACTCTTTTTCGTGAGATAACACTGAATGAGGAGAAACAGCATAGATGCCCTGGGGCAAATATTTCACTGGCAATTGGGAGTGTGTTTCCTTTACCTCTCCCAAACTTTTTTTTCAGAACCTTCTTTGGCTTCAAGAGTTTTACCCATTTCTGTTGGAGTTCATGCAAAGTGTCTTCAAGGGCCTGAGAGAAAATCTACAAGTCAGAGGTAGCCAAGGTGTGAGGAGAAAATCACAATATTCCATAAGGAAATCTATCAAAAGGTAGAATGAAGGTGCAAGAAAACTTGCTCTGGATATCAGGTAATTTTTTCTATAAGTTCTATTGACCAGTTTGTTTTCATCAGATAGAAGAGAAAGGCAGTGGAAACTCTGGACAAGCAAATGCAGAAGCAACTATCCATGCTGACAAGTCTTCCCACATGTGGTCTCAGAGACTGAAAGCTCAAGTGCACTTCTCCAGCTGTCAGCAGCTGTGTGCCTTCCAACTTCTCACAGCTGGCTTTTCAGGTAAAAATGGTTTCTCTCTTCTCTAAGACAGTTTGCCAGAAGAGATTGTTTTGGATGTACAATATGTTAAAATGTATTAAAAATTCAGCTATTAAACTAAATGAATTGCAATGTCGAATATAAAGGTGTGCTATGCCCAGTGCATCACAAGTAGGAGGTACTCACTCAGTAGATGGCAGATTTTTCTTTCATTTCTTTTTTTCTTCTATTTTTTTCATGCTGAAATGAAAAAACAGTTGGAAACACTGTAAAAGTATTTTTCCTGGGTGGCTCTAGACATTTCATCACATGTTCTCATTTGTGCTCACCTAGCGTATAACATGTGTAGGTGCCTGAGTTTGATGAGAAAATTATCTGGAGGCACAAATGCATCTGAAGGTATGTGTGTGAATATATAAAGCATATTTTAAATTCAAAGTTCAAGACCCTGTAGGAAGAAGAAAGGGGTTTAAAGGACTTTTCCTCATGAAAATAGACTGGAAAGTTGAGTTTCAAGCTTTTATGAAGTAGAATGGGATGGTTCAAGATAATGACTGAATGGAAGTAAGTAATGGAGCAAACAGTGATTCTCCCTGCTTTTTTATTGTCATTTAAATATGAAGCTGTTGCTTTCATGTGTTCTTATTGGCATACATTTTCATTATTGACTTCTTGTTACTTTGAGTATAAAGCTTACATGCCCAGGGAAATCTCACAGCATAGTCAAGGGAAGTTTGTTGTTGTTTAAAATGTTTTAGATGCTATAAACTTTCAACCTGCCTGTTTTTGAAGGTTAAGTTCATGTGATGCTAGGTTGTTTGTTCAGAGTATAATAATTCTAACAGACAATGGTGGGAAATTTTGAAATATGCACTTATATTTCTTCTTTCTAGTTCCCCCTCCCTCATTTCCTTATCCTTCTGGATAAGGAAACTTGCTGACAAGTTATTATTCACTTGTCCTTCTTTTCTCTGTTTTTTCTTCCTCCCTTCCTTTCTTTCTTTATTCCTCCCTTCTGTCCTTCCTTCCTCTCTCCCTTCTTCTCTCCTTTTCTCCCTCTGTCTCTTCCTTTCTCCCCTTTTTCTCTTCTCTTCCTTCCTGCCTTATTCTCACTCTCCTTTTTTTATTTATTTCCTGAGCACTGGCTTCTGTCCTGTGACACAGTCTCCTTTTTGCCAGATTATATAATACCAGGCAGCCTGTTCTCTGTCCTTTTGTGAAACACCTTCTTCCAAACAGTGTTTTCTCACAGATTTAACTCTTCAAAAATAGTTGAGCTCAGGGGCACTTACAGACCTAAGCATCAGGAAAGAGAGACACAAAATATCCTGTTTGGCAGAATCACAGCTCACCCCCCAAAATAGATAGATAGATAGATAGATAGATAGATAGATAGATAGATAGATGATAGATCTCACCAAAGTCCTTTTCGAATCTGGAATTATTTTTATGCAACTGAAGTTCAGATTGTTGAGTTGTTCCTTCAAGCTTCCTTGATCCTCTCAGAACTTTCTCTACTGCCCACCTGTCTTCCTC
Organism: Rousettus aegyptiacus; assembly: GCF_014176215.1. Taxonomy (NCBI): domain Eukaryota; kingdom Metazoa; phylum Chordata; class Mammalia; order Chiroptera; family Pteropodidae; genus Rousettus; species Rousettus aegyptiacus. The sequence goes on along the minus strand of NW_023416308.1, from coordinate 38,114,020 downwards.
ACAGCAGAGAAACACTAAACACAGCCAACAAAAAGAAGAAAATGGATAATGTAAGAAAGGATTTGAAAACCCAAGGAAAAAGAATAAAGCATTTTGAAATTTTGGAGTCAGGTACAAAGCCCAGAAATAAAGTGGTTAATATTTTCCCCACCATGCAAACGCTTTGTCTTTCTGAGCCACTCACTCAGGCTGTGAATTCTGTTATCCCTGGTAGAGCCCAGTCTGGGTGGATTACATCTACGTCCTTTCATTTCTCTGGAGGGAAGGGGGAGTTACAGGGGACTCAGGAGAGAAGGAGGCAGGGCAGGCTTTGGGGATTGTCAGACATACAACCCTGCTCTGTGCCACAGCTAAGAGTTCAGCCTGTTCGTTTTTTGAAGTTTACTCAAAGTGCAGAGTTGAAATGCCTGAATTCAATGTCACTTCTCTCACCACATGCTCAGCCAAATGTCTGGCTTTTCAGTAGACCTAACCTCTTGGCACTATAGAATCTTGATGTTTTGCATTCTCTTTTTTCAGATTTTTAACCCTCAACTTGCCCTTCTCCTACTTAAGCTTTATAAGTCACTCAAATACCTTACTTCCTAAAAAGAGATCCTTCCTTTTCATTTCCTTCCTTCCTTCCTTCCTTCCTTCCTTCCTTCCTTCCTTCCTTCCTTCCTTCCCTTCCTTCCTTCCTTCCTTCCTTCCTTCCTTCCTTCCTTCCTTACTTCCTTCCTTCCTTCCTTCCTTCCTTCCTCTTTCTCTCTCCCATTATTTTTCCTTGCTTTCTTTCTTTTTCATTTTTGGTAGGGAACAAGGAAAACAATGGAGGACCACTTGGAAACTCTGCCTGGGGATATATTTCCAAAAAGAGTGGTGCAATGTGGGGAGGCAGTACAGGCGATGGCTTAGCCACTCTGCCCAGAGAACAGAATTCTCTTTTTCTACAGCGCTCCAACTCCTTTTTGCTATATCTGTTGAAGTAGCTTCGGAAAACTGCAGACTAACCTTAAACCCCGGCTTGTTTCAGGTTTTGGCACTGAACACAGCCTTCAGGTATTGCCCTTGGGTTTATTCTCTCATTTTGTCTTTAATATTGGGTTGTTCTTTTGCACCCTTATAAATGTACTTCTGGAGACCTCCTGGCCAGTATTTACCATGGCCAAGTCCCTAAATTTACTGACAGCTAGGACTGGTGTTAATATTTTTAAGTTTAGATACTATTCCTAGCTTTGCCTCCACTTTTTAAACATCCTAGGTTTCTTTCCCCTAGAAAGTCCAGTGGACATGCCAAAGTTCATAATCTTAGTAAAGAATAGAGCAGCAGTAAACATGTACATATGCACCATATTTGCATGCATACAGAGGCAGTGTCTCACTGAAGACAGTGGATGTGGATCAATTATTGTAAATGGACCAGCAAGTGTCATTTTACACATATAACTGTTATCTTTCATAAATCCGACAAGTTGTGAAATCATAGGATTGATCTAATAGTTTTCTTGGGGGAAGGTTGTTTGTTTTTGTTTCTGTCATTATGAAGCCTGAATTTACCTCTTAAAACTCAAGTCAATCTTTCTAGATTTCCATGTCTCTTCAGCAAGAAGCTCCTTCATGGAGTTTATCTACAACTAGTTTGTTACATTCCATTCTTTATGCATACTATCAATAGTTATTATTATTGTACTTATAAGCACTTTTTATGTATCATGTTATGTTCTAAGAGCTTCATACACACTATCTTATTTAATCTTCTAAATAATCCTATTAAGTGAGTATTATACTAATTAATTTTACATATACGGAAACTGAGGCCCAAATAGGTTATGTCACTTGTCTAATGTCTATGGCAATTCACCCGCATCTTCAATTATCTTATAAGAAGAACATTCTCTTTCTTACTTTCTGTCCTCAACATAGCATATATTACCAGCTCTATACACAGAGGATACCATATTAATACCAGTGAATGTCCACTTCCCAAGAAGAAAATTTTAAACCAAAGAACAAGAGACATCAAGGCAGGTTATATTGTGATTCCTTCCAAATTTTCTCTTTTAGAGGCCCACAATCCCCTCCCTGAATGGTGGTGATTCTGCAAGAAGCTAATAGAGAACTTTGTTGTGCCACAATTGGGGATTACAAACCCAAAGATATGAAAGTATAAATACAAACATTCACCACCCTCTGTAAGATAAAACTGTTGCCTTTCTTATGACTCAAATTATGAACATCTAGACTCTATGAGAGAAAGAAGATACTTGGCTGGCGTAGCATATCTGATGGAGCCATCAAGTCAAGCAAACTATGGATGTTTACTTTATTCCAGAGACCAGCACACTGATTTCATGTTAGATAGATTTTTACACCTAGAAACCCAGATATCACTGGCACTCAATCTATCTGTACCTTTGAAATTTCTCTTTCTTTCCATCCACCACTTCATTGGTCAGAACAATATGATCAAAGAAAACACAGGGTCAAGTGAATCTTCAGTACTTCAGAATCGAGTGGAGATCTTGTCATTGTGGTCCCTATGCTGTGCCAGTTTGTTGGAAGCTGATCGTTGATTCCTGAACTATGTCTCAGATTTCTGTCATTGGCTTCATTTCTAGCTCAGGCTCAAAAGAAGCCCCACACATTGTTCTCCAGCTCAGGTGAAAGCACTTGCTGCAACCCACAGTGGCAAATTAATTTAGTCTTACTCCAAATTAATAACTGGTTTCATCTAATGTCAGAGTCTACTGAATGCCATGGTTAGATGCTGACAACCAGAAAGAGCAGAGAAAAGAGAAAAGCCCTCTCTGGAAACACTCAGTTATTCCAAGAAAAGCTCTTCTAAGCAAATGGTCAATACATACAGTCCATTTTGTTGGAGCAAGATCCAGAAGAAACAGAAAAAGATACGAGGTAGTCCTAACATATGGGAAGTTTCAAGACTAAGGTGGTAGAATGAGTAGAGAAACAGGATGCACCATAAAAAGACATTGACAACAAAATAAACATGATTTTAAATAAATAAATTGAAAATCGTGTGCTTAAACTATCTGTCTCTCATCTATCTATTAAGAGATGAAATCAGACCATGACCCAAAGTATGGAGCCAGAGTGGCAGATGGATCAAGCAGCTTATTTCATCACCTTGGCATAGGTTTCTGGGCTCTTCAATTTTAACAACCCATATAATTTCAACAGGGAAGAAAATAAACAAAATGTTGCCATTAAAGAGTTAAGACTATAATTTTACTACTGGTCTCTTTCAGTACAGTAAAAAAGACTAATAAGGTCACAGTCCTACATTCTCTGACTTCACCTACTCATACTCCAATGGTTTTTTCTTATGTCCACGTGGAATCTCTTTGCCATGTTTCCTTTCAACTGCTATTTCCTCTGGTCCTCTGTGCTCCAGAAAGCTGATATTTGAGGTACAAAGTGAGCCAGACCTACTCAATGGTCAGTTCCCTTCCAATCCCAGTTGGGAGTCTTGTGCCTTCCGCATACCTATTTCTGACCTGCTTCCCCCTCACCCAATCAATGGCACAGATGGAGACATTTTGAGCAGATCTCAAAATAGAATCTTGAAGAAAAGATGCACTGACCTTGAAAAGAAGGCTACACAAATAATAAAATAAATTAAAACAGAAACTATGATGCAAACCTACTGAAAATTATATCAAAGGAAAGTCTAGAAAAGTTGAGTAAAGAGAACCCATAAGCTCTGAGATAGACAAGTAGAGGGGAAAATATAAGTTCCTCCTCCAACAACGCTAGTTGATTTTACTTTTACTAAAGCACGAAGAAAACTTTTTAAAAGACCATACTGGAGCTTGAGAACACTGGTTATAAGCTCAAGCTCTACCTGATTCCCAGCTGTGCCTCTCACAACTAGGCAATCCCAGAAAGCTGTTGAGCTATGGGTTACTCTCTGTAAAGTGGGGATAATCACAGTTCCCTTATAGAAATATTTTGAGGTTTAAATGAGATCATAACATTAGCATTTCGATGGCACTTATTCTGGGCCAGGAACTGTTAATTAATTAATTTGCCCAAGGTCACATAGCTAGAAAGCAGCAAAGTGGAGATTAGAACCCAGAAAGGCAGGCTTCAATCTGTGTTCTTATCTACCATACTTCTCAAAATAATGCTTACAAATCACTCAGCCCAGTGCCTGGCATGCAATAATAGTGTTGTAAATGTCAGTTATCATCTTATTATTATTATTCATACACAGGGCATAAAAAATCTTTTTGTCAACAGAGATTAGGGGAGGAAAAAGCAGTTCTGGAATGCAATACCTGGAGCTCTGGATGCCAGAATAGTTTTTCTGGGAGAATTTAGAAAAGACTCACCAGAGATATGTTGCTTTTCTCTAGAGCTGTATCTAGCTCAGACAACTTTTCTTGGTTTAGTACCAACATCTCTTCTGTTTGCCAAAACTGACTTAGAGCTCTAAATCTTAATGGAGAATTATATATTATCCTCACTCTCTCATTTTATAAACAAATAAATTGAAGATTCAAGATATAGTATTTTATTACAGAAGATTTATTAATTAGCAACAAAACTAATACTTGAATGAAAGTCTTTTGATGTTCAGATAATGCTCTATCTTAAATCGATAACCAATACATATACTAGATTTCTAGATTTCACAATTTCTTGTCCATTGTCTGCATAAGTGCAGTTATGTTGGCCAAATAAGTGATTTAATTATAGATCTGAAAAATATGGCACAACAATAATTCATCAATGGAAGACAGTTACAGAGCTTCTCTCTCCATTTACTTTTAATAGCCTGGGGGTGAGGTAGATGGCAGATAGTGATGTTTAAATCAAAATGTCTCTAATTATTTACCACAATATTTTTGGTCTTCAATGGTCTTGAGATTTGAGGACCTGTTTGCCAAAGCTGACACCTAAAACCTCACGTTACATTAGGGTGTTTAAGTGCTCCAGAGAGGACATGGAACACTGAAATAAGGCAACTCCTTCCACTCCCCCAAGAGGATTCTTTGCTTTTAAGACTCCTTTTAAAAGCCAGCAAGTTTTCTCTGATCCTCCTTAATAAAGTGTCCCAGCAGCAGTGCTCCCCTTCCTTATTTGAAATCTGTGCAGTCTCATTAAATTTGATGTGTCACAGAGGACTTGAATATGTGAAAGGGAGGCTGTGGGAGCAGAACTGGAACTTGCCAGCTATATTAAGGAAACATAATTCATTATGGCTTTTCAAAATGGATGCCCCTCTGGCTTCCTGCTCCATTGATTTTTTCCCCCTTTGCAAGTAACAACTGAAGGGCCAGCACAGCCTGAAGATTTAACCCTTATTAACAGCTTTTTAAATGAAAGATACAGTTTGATGGTGAGACAGGAACCTTCGTATATCCCCAGTCAAAGAAAACCCAGAATAGATGATTAAAGATGAAAGCATGCAAATGTCTGGTGCTAGGCTGGCAATGTAGCATCTACCTCCATCTGAGGAGAGCCTAGCACTACTATTAAAAGTTTATACAAATAATGTTCTTCTACTTTCCCCAGATTAAATATTCAAGACCTACTCCTTCCTCCTTTGAAATAGTAATGGAGGAAAGAATATTAGCTGTTCTTTGTGAAGTGATGAATACTAGGACAATAGCAGACTGCTGGCATGTTGAACACTGCCTCCTTTGAAGGATTGATCTGGTACAGCTAGGATGACAAGCCTAGCTGTAGGCTTTAGGCTTCCCTTAGACCTGGGAGTGAAAATACCAATTTGCTTTAGTACTCCTGAGCAAGGCCAACCTGTTCTAGGAACAGAGTCTCCAGGAAGAAGACAAGACTCATCATGCAAATACAGGCTTTGGCTCTGTCCATGGGGACCAGTATATGCAGGAGACATATAATCTAACCAGGAAGCCAAGTAGCAAGGTCAAGGGCAGCTCTTTGATGAAGCTGCCGGATGTGACTGCTCATCCAGCCTCTGTTCCTGTTTTACCTAGAGACTCCTAACGCCTCAGATTCCCCAGGTCCCTAACCCTATACACAGGTGTTGTCATTGTTCTTCCTCTAAATTTCTCCCTTGAGGGAAAAATATGGGGCATCACACTGGGTATTACAGACAAAACAAAACCTACTTACCCGCTGGGGAAATGCACCATGGGATGGGAAAGGATAGGAACAATGTGCTTCCTCTAACAGTAAAACCCACTTTGTTTAGATTTTTGCCCACCCTTCTCAAATCTTCTAACTATCCTCATCTTCTCTTAAAAGATAAATAAAATAATTCCCAGATCATTTCACATTCTTTAGAAAATGCACACAGATATAATGCTATGAGGAAGAATAGCATCAAGATGGCTCTCTCATGCTCATACTCTATAAATTTATTTTCCTGATTTACAGAATCTAACTCAAGGTATCTAAAGACAAGCCTTCTATGACCGAAACAAAACAAAAAAAGGACTAAGTGAATCATGTACTGATACCCCTGGCGTTTACATATTAAGTGAAAGAGGATTTCAGCTCACTCCTTTCTTATTTTATTCTCAACTGAAGTGCATAGATTTTTTTCTGGAGTTTAAATTTTGTCACACCAATCCAAAGTGCAAAAATCTTAGTATACCCTAGTTTTTACCCTACAAGGAATAATTCTTATTATCTCCCTCCCAAAGTCCCAAAATAGATAAGAAATATACAGAAACCATGACAACTCCCTTATCTATCCATCTCAGTTCACTTAGGTGACTTTTAAGCAAGTTTTTTGGGGGAAACCCAAAGTATAAACAGAGTTTGTTATAAATAGGGGTTTCTTCAAACTGTTTTGAAACAAAGTTTTAAGTATTTACTGTGTCAGAGAAACTTATTGCCAATCTGTGCTCACCATGGAGTGGGGAATAGGCCTTCCACTTTTTTACTAATTGGCACCCTCAGGGAAATGCAAAATAATGAAGCGCTGGGAAAATAAATTATACATTTCCAATGTATGTCTTGTCCAGTGGCAGATTAAGAGAGGAAAGTGCTATAAGAGCTACCAAGAACTTTCAGATTGAGAACAAGTGACCAAGCACAATGCGCACTTGGCAAAAGTGTCTTCCTCTTAATTTCAGACTCACCTGTATGTACAGGGAAATGTAATTCCTGTTTGTTCTGAGAAGCTTTTCCTTTCTAGGACATTCAAGCCCTGCTTTATGAGTATGCAATGCATTCAAGCCTTGTTTTATGAGCATGTACTTTTTGAGCTAATGATATGGAAGAAATGCCTGCCAAATAAGAAAGTTACTCCCACAGCAGTAAGAAGTAGTGTTCTGTAATGTGGGTGCTTCAAGAAGTATTTTACTCATCTACATCTTATACTCTCCACAGCGAAATAGTTCTCTGATCCCTAAAAATGTACAAAATAATAAAGGTAAAAGTGGATACCGGGGAGCAATTAAAAATTTTTTCTATTATTGAGTACTTAGTATATCCTAGAAATGTGCATAAGAACTTTATATATGTTATCTTATTTAATCTTTGTAACAACCATATCGATCAATTACCTTTTTTGTTTTTTCACTATGGATGAAGACAGTGAGGACCAAATGAGTTGGGTAAAATCTCCAATGTCTAAGGGACTCAGCTATGACAAGGATCACAATCTATCCAATTTTAAAACCACTCACTTTCTTTCCATTATACATGATTGTCTCTAATTGCAAGGGTCTTTAGAAACCATAGAACCAAATACTACTGAAGTCACAAAGGGATTTTGTGGGAGTGGAAACAAGAATCTTGATTCTTAGCTCAGTCTTATTTCCCATTTTAGCAGAGTGACCAATGCTGTGTTTGCTTCAAAAAGTTTGTTTGCCCCATTAAACTTCTAAAATGAGTCTAACATTCTGCGGTTACAATACTTAATACAATGCCATATGCAATCAGACACAAGACATACTATGTAACAATGATGACAGTAAAGAAAATCCATTGTATGAATCAATTATTTCAATAAATATTTACCTCTTTCCACTATACTACAAAGCTTTTAGGGTAAAAGAAACTAACAATAATCCATACAGGCATAACTTCAGCCTGGCCTCCTATCCCCACTCACAATAACCTTTGCCTACCTTCCACTCAATCACACTATTCTCATCAGGATCAAATGAGACATTATTGAAGCAAAAACATATATAGACAAGTATTCACATAATACAACAGGAGGATAGTTCAAATTCCCACAATGAAGGTAGAATGCCTAGTCACCACTCTCCTTCTCTGATCAATAACACAGGTCTACAACCTTACACTGGCCACATACTCAGTCTAACTTTTGCTCTGGTATCCATACTTCCAGTCTAAGCACAGACACCACCCACCTGTCTTCTTCCCCTATTTTCCCATTCAGTCAGCCCCACAAAAACCAGTTTTTATTCCCCCATCGTATTCCATACAACCTTCTCAACTAGTCTCTTATTTTGTGTCCTATGGGTTTTTGTTCTCTTTTTAATGAGAAAACTCCTATACAGCTGCAAATCCTTACACTAACATTCTTTCTGTTACACTGTCTAATGGAAATGTGGCATTCCCTTCATTTTAAATAGCTCTCAAACTCCTTTCCCAAAGAAGCTGTTTTCTCTTTCCTGACTCTAATTCATAAGTCATACTTTCTCTCAACCTCCCTTGCAGAGCATTGTCATGCAGCCTTTGCAACTCTCTTCCCTCACTCCTTGATATAGTCTTCTGATTCTTGATGCCTTGAGCACCTGTTCACCTGAAACTCCATCAGCACACTAAGCTTTTATTGATGATGGATGACCTTGACCTCTCAGGATCTCAACCTCCTCAATGTCAATTGCCTTCATCATTTTCTGTTTCTCCCAATAAGGCAGTGGCTCTCAAAGCCTTGTCTTTGGACCATTAGCGTCAGCATGCTGTTTATCTGGACCCTGAAATTTGTTAGAAATACAAATGATCTGGCCTTATCTTAGACCCATTGAATTAGAATCCTTAGGAAGTGGGGCCAACAATCTGTGCTTTAAGAAGCCCGTTAAGTAATTCTGATGCACAAAAGTTTGAGAACCACTAATGCAGAAGATGGCCACACCATGAATTGTGTCATCCATTGGAACTTACTCCTGTAAGTTCTTTCTGCTTAATCTCATTGTCATTACTTCTCCTACTCCCTCAATTTTGCTAATTTGATATTTCCATGGTCTGGAGGTGTAGAGCCTTCACCCAGTCTGGGCCCTGGTCAGCCATTTGTATGGTGCCTCTAAGCTTTCAATTGTCACTTAACTTGTTTCTCCTAAATTTGGACTTTTGACAAAAGCTATGAAATTGTACTGATTAAATCCAAGCTAGCTCTTTTATCTGGACCCTTTCTGCTAGTTTACATCCATATTATTCATTTCTTTTGGATTTGCTAATTTATTCTTTAAAATAGTTTAACATCTACCAACTTTCTTCAAGGCTGACATTACCACCTATTTTTTCCTACTTTTGGCAGATGATCTTGACTTTTGCTTCACTAAGAACAAAGTCACTGAACTTAGTTCTAGCAATTTCCATCCACTGCTCTCTAAATTATCTGTAAAGCTGCTCCTCCTGACTCTGAAGTAGAGGTGAGCGTCTTCCTCTGTTATGCTCTGAATCTTCTTCCTCATAACTCCACTAGAACCTCACTCTTCAGGAATGTCAGTGAAGTATAAGTTCTCTAAGAAAAGAAGTTCAAGACTATATTTTGCCAGAGAGAAGAGGAAGTTGTTAGTGATTAATAGTGTCATATGACAGAAATAGATCCAAGGTAATGAAACTTAGGAAAGGTTATTTTGTTGTGGTCATTACTAGATAATTGATTTCAAAATTGTTTCAGTAGACAAATGAGAACAGAAGACAGATTGTAGGAGGTTAAAAGAATTAAGTAAGCATGTAAGGGTGTACATAGCCCACTATCAAAAGAAATTTATTCATGCAGCAAAAGATGAGAGTAGAAATATAGCTGAAGTGACTGAGGATTCAATGGGCAGTCTTCTCCCAACCACAAGTGAGATCTATGGTCTATGAAAAAAGAAAGCAGCCAGTAGAGAAAGACAGAGTAAAGACACTAAAAATATAGGATAATTGAAAGATAAATGTCTTGTAAGGGACAGAAAAACATAAATTAGAGAGCAGAACTGGAGGTATTTATTCACCAGGACTCTTGGCTGCAAGTGACAATATACCTTCTCAATAAACTTAGGCCCAAACAGGAATATGTGGACTCACACAACCAGCAAGAGGAAGATTGTAACTGAATATGGCTTTACCCAGAGATTTGACACTTCTAGGATCGCTGTCTTATCTCTGCTGTACTTTATGTATCTTCCATACTCTTTCTCATAAAAACAAGCATAGGCTAGTCCCATTCCGTGAGCTACTCCTAGTACATATTTTTCCTACTTTTCATCACAAAAATGTTTTCTCCTTGATTCCACTTAAATGTTATAAAGACTGATTAATCCAGTCTGAGCTTTGTGACCAGACTGATGGTTGAGGAAAGGGAGAAGACAGAGTATTAGGGTTCATGGTCCTCATAAGAAAAAACATGCATGGATTAAGGAGAAGCTCTTCTTCACTCTCCCACAAAAGCTATGACACTTTCACCAACAAACTAGGGAGAAATGAAGGCAGACAAAAATAGCCAATGTCAAATTGTTATGGTTAGCCTTGGGTAGGAACAGAATCGCCTCTTCTGACACCAGGATGGGTGTGTATATGTGTACACATATATATTTATGTATTACATGTAAATATATATTTATTATATACATGTATATATATCTTATATGTGTGTATATATACATATATAATGTATTATGGTATACATTTGGTGTGTGTGTGTGTGTGTGTGCGCGCACGCGTGTATGTGTGTATAGTTATATGGTTACATGAGGTATGTCACAGGCCAGGAACTCTCTGAAAGCAGATGCTGAGATAGTTTGGTTTGTAAGATATTTACTGAGGATCAATACTTGTTAAAGGAAAGGAGAAGCTATGTTTGGCAGAGGGAGAAGTAAAACTGCAATGCAGACCTCCATTAACTCATGGAGAGGTCTAGAGTGAGTGTCTAGAGTGAGTGTCGCTAGTCAGAGTTGTCTTGCATCAGGTGGAAATTGCTGGACCAAAGTACCTGGTCCTTTATACACCTTTGTTGCTTAATAGATAGATGTGGGGTGCTCCACAAAAAGCATAATCTCAGGTGAGAGCATACTCTCTATATTTAAGGCAGCCTAGAAAGATGTTGACAGCTGAAAGCTACTCTCTGCATTTTCCCAAACTGGGTAGCAGGTCCTTCCTTAAAGAGGGATCCAGATGGTGCATCTCTATGTCTACCATACGAAAGGAGAAGAATGCAGAGCACAGAAGACTTTTAGGGCAGTAAAACTATTCTGTATGATACTGTAATTGTGAATAATATTATTATACACTTGTCTAAACCATAAAGTGTACACCGAGCGTGAACTCTAATGTAAACAATGGACTTTGAGTGATAATGATGTATCAGTGTAGGTTCATTGATAGTAACAAATGTACCACTCTGGTGGAGAAAGCTATGCATATTTAGGGGCAGGAGATAAATGGGACATCTCTGTAACTACCTCTCACTTTTTATGTGATCTTAAAACTGCTCTTAAAATAATGAAGTCTATTAATAATAATAAAAAAAAAAGATTTTTTTTGCAACAAGAAGTTATAACCCAGGCCACAGAGCAGACAGAGTGTGGTCATTTTACTATGTAAGTGCCATATGAGACCAGCAAAGGTAATTTGGGCCAAGGTTAGCGGCAATGAATCCACGGAAAATAAATTTACAATTCTAATACAGGTATTTGTAATGAATTAAAACTGCAATAAATTCTGGGACACAACTCTCATCAAGAGGTAAAGTCTACTACCTTCTTTCTTGGATTGGGACTGCCCTGTGACTTTTAATTTCTATGGTATGTCAGAAGAAGTACTATGTTATTTCCAGGCCTACCCTTTAAGATAACTTGTTATTCAGGAACCCTGAGGTGTCAGATAAGAAGCCCAATTATTCTTCTGGAGAGGTCACATGAAGAGGCTCTGATATTAGTTGGATATGAAGAGGAAGCCAGCTAAATGTCAGACTTCCAGCCATCCTCACCGAGGTTCCAGGCATGTGAGTGAAGTTGACTTGGATTCTTCAGACCAGTCTCCAGCTAAATGCTACCAAGCAGCCAGTTGATGCCAACCAGCCATGTTCTGACTTAATATATGACAAAATTGTGTGATATGATAAAACAGTTGTGTAAAGCCTCTAATTTAATTGGTAATTTGATATGCAATAATAACTGAAACAGTATGCACAAGCAGAATCAAGGGCATAGCAAGTTCTGGAAGCAGTCAACAGAAGACTGAAGAGGCACAATGCAAGGACAGCCCAAGGAGGATCAAGGATGGACAAAGACTCATAAATAAGCAAGTTGGTGAAAGCAACATGCGATAAATCTGATCTGACTTGTGCTGGGATCCAGACTCGATGTGAAGTAGTAAGTGAGATTATCTGTTGATGTTAATACTAGAATAAAATAAGACAGTCACTTGGAGAAAACAAAGAAACTTTGGAAAACTATGGAGCAAAAATGCCAAGAAAAATGCAAGGCATGAATAACAAGGTCACCAGCAAGGGTCCACTAATATCAGATGGTCTAGATGTTAGTCCATGTCATCAGTGTTTTAATACCCTTTCACTTGATGGTGTGCCACTGAGAAGCAGAAGTTTGATTGACTCGATTGTGGTAGATACCACAGCAGGTCAAAGGAGTGAGGATGTCAAAGGATTGAGAGATGCAGGGATGAAAGTAACCTAGATGCAGTAAAATGAGTGAATAAAAAGGCTGAGGGTGTTAGCATGTAAAGATCGGCATCTTAAAGAATGTTGTAAGAGTTCACTTATCATTCATTTATGCATTCAACAAATACTTACTGGGCACCTACTATGTATCATGTATAATTCAAAGCTTCTTGGTTTTCATGCCTGAGACTAAGAAAGAATAAAAAGAAAAAGAAGAAATAATTAAGTCTGCCTAAGAAAAGTTGAAATTAGAAGACAATATGATCTTCTGCATCATCTATGGGATCAAATTCATGTTTTCATTGCCATTAAAAATAAAGGATTTACCACTTCATGAGTATTTCAATGCATTGTAAAAGAAATGGATATAAGGGTCCTGTTTGGTTCCCAGCATAGAGTATATATCATATCATATCATAGGCAATGTATCATATTTAGAAAAATTTTAAATAACTTTCTAAAAAGTCCAGACATCTTTACAGATCATATAGAAAATACTGACCACTGCTGTATAATCAAGAATAAACTTTCTGTACTTCGATGTAATTATCTATGGCAGATAATGATCTTGACTTGACCACTGCTATTCTGAGCATTCATTTTATAAACATTTATTGACTACCCAAGTATGTGCCAGATGTTAGGCCGAGCCCCCAAAAAACAGTGGTCATTAACACATGTTGCTTATCTTCAAGAAAAGCTTGGTTTAGTATGAGACATAGGCCTATAATCAGTTAATCATAATAAAACATGCCAAGTGTTAGGATTATGAACATGTACTGTTCCTAGTATGTGTTCAACTAGTTAGCCATATTATAAGAGAGGAGGAAAAGAAGTTACACTGATTGAATGCCTACTATTTGCTATATACTTTGCATCTCATCTATTCCTCACAAAACTTCTGCAAAGTAGATATCACTTGCCCATGCACTGTGGCTCAAAGAATAAGGTAACTTTTAAAAATCTTGGTAATAATTTAAAAGTGACTAAATAAGGATCTCTCTCTCCACAGCCCATACTATTTTATTTAATACCCAAAACCCCTTGGGTATTTTCCCAATACTCAATATTTTCTAGCCTCATAGGGTATTAAATTTTTTTGTTTATGCCTATCTCTTAGACTGGATTGTAATCTTTTGAGAGTAAGAATCTTGCCTAACTCATCTCTGTTTCCTTTTATGCATGCTTATAATATATAAACTGGTCAACAAATATGCATTTTATAACTTAAAGTACAAGTTTAACAACAAGATGTTTCCTAGAAGTTCATAATTGCCTTTAACTTATTATTTGTAAGACAAAAAGTGAATGAAAGAGAGGTTGTATGAATGAATAAATGAAAGCATGAATGAAAGACAAATGTGCTATTGTCTCAGAGCATTTGCATTTGCTGTCTTCCCTATCTGGAAAGATTTTCCTGCAAATTGTTACCTGACTTGCTCCCTCAACACTTGCTTCAGTTCTTAGCTCAAATGTGACCTTATTAGGGTAATGACTCTAAGTAAATAGCATCTACCCCTCTAGCTATTACTTCTATGTCCTTACCCAGCTCCATTTTTTTTTCACAACATTTACTTCATCTAACCTGTTATATTCACCTTCACTTCCCCACTAGAGCTCTTACCCAATGTGAGCAAGACCTTTTTCTGTACTGCAGCTCCAGTGTTGTAATGCTTAGCTACTATCTGTGAATGAATGAACTTGACTATTAAACATGTCATAGAAATAAAATTTCTTCCTATCTTTCCTCTTCTTTGGCCCGAAAAATCAAATTTTATCAATACTTTAAACAGTACTGTGTTCTCAAAGTGTACTCATTCTAATATATATATAAGCACAGTCAAGATGTCAGAGTAGATGTCAGAGTAGGTCAAACATATATCATATATCATTCTAATATATATATATTAGAATGATATATGAGATATATATATATATATATATATATATATATATATATATATATATATAAGCACAGTCAAGATGTCAGAGTAGGTGAGCACTGTGTTTGCCTCCTCTCATAACCACATCAAAATTACAACTAAACTACAGAAAAACCGTCATTGAGAATCATTCAAAGTCTAGTTGAACAGAAGAAATTCTACAACAAAAGACATACAGAAGAAGCCACTTGAGATTGATGAGTGTGGGGACTCAGAATGAGCTAGACCTACACCTGTGTGTGGCATTTAAGGATCAGGAGAGATATCTTGGCTGAAGAAGTTCTTCTTGAGGAGAACCAGGCTCCCCAGGAAAAAAAGTCCCAACAACTTCTGGCTGTGAAAACCAGTGAAGATTGTGACTGAGTTAGACAGAGGGCTGTGAGCACACTACCAACTAATCTTAAAGGGCCCATATGCAGACTTACTTACTGATGAACTAACTCTGAGCTCCAGTGCTGGGGAAGCAACTCAAAATGCTCTAGAAACATATAGGAAGGAACCAAATTGCCTGGCTTCAAGACAAGGGCTGGAGGAGCAGCATTCTCTCAGATAGAAGTGCTAGCAAAAGGCATTGTTCCTTTGTTGAGCCCTTCCTACCCCCAATATTTAGACCCAGGCTGCTGCCATATCTGAGTCTCCTGGCTAATACCATTCGTCCTGCCCTGGTGATTCCCTGAGACCTCATCCCACCCAACTCGGGGCCTACCCGTGCCAGTTCCTATGGCTTTTCCATATAAACAGCTTCACAAAATCCAAATAAGCAGCATCTTGCTTCGGCATGTCCCAAACCTCTCGCTGAGCCACACCAACCCAGCACTAGTGGCAGCCAGCCTTGGTTCGCAGCTTAGCCTCTCCCAGGCAGCTCCAAGCCTAGCACAAGTAACAGCCTAGCACAAGCGCAGATCACTCTGTAGCTTATACCAAGTAAACTCAGACAGGGCAGAAGCAGTGGCTGATCTTGGCCCGCAACAGAGCCCACCCTCCCTCCAAAGGCTGAGAACCAACACATCCAGAGGCCAGCTTCAGACCACACCAGAGAACCACCCAACCACCTCTATAAACAACACACCCAAAGGGAAGACTGGGCAGGTACCAAAGCCCTGCTAAAGCAAATTCTGCTCCGTATAGTCAGCTTCTGCACAATTCCTTCACTATAGTTACAGCCAGTCCTCATGACCAATCAGCTTGAGGCTCAATCTCTCCCATTAAGATGCCAACAACTAAGACTCAACTGTGATAGGAAAGCAACCCACACAAGGCATATACCTGGAGCACCCAGCTCGGGTTGCCAGGAAGACTGCACCACTGGGCCCCACAGGACATCTATATAAGTTTACTCTAAAAGACTGGGACACATAGCAGCTCTACTGAAGACATAGAAACAAACACAAGTAGGCAGCCAAAATGGGGAGACAAAAACCATGTCCCAAACTGAAAAAAAAAAATAGGACAAAGCTGCAGAAAAAGAACTAAAGCAAATGGAGATAAGCAATTCACCAGATACAGAGTTCAAAACACTGGTTATAAGGATGCTCAATCTTAGTGGGAATTTCAACAAAAAGAGAGAAAACATAAAAATGGGCTACAAAACATAAAAGTTAACCAGTCAGAAATGAAGAATACAATAACTGAAATAAAGAATACATTAGAGAGAGAATACAGCAGTTTAGACGAAGCTGAGGATCAAATCAGTGATTTGGAAAATATGTTAGCACAAAACTCCTTATGAGAACAGCAAAAAGAAAAAAAAGAATTTAAAAAATGAGAAGAGTTTAAAGGACCTATGGGTCGACATCGAGTGTATCAATCAATCATATCAAGGGTACCAGAAGGAGAAGAAAGAATGCAAGAAATTGAAAACTTATTTGAAGAAATGATGGAAAACTTCCCTAATCTGGCTAAGGTAATAGATGTACAAGCCCAAAAAGCACAGAGAGTCTGCAAGAGACTCACCTCAGTTCAAAAGACACACAGACTAAAAGTAAAGGGATGGAAAATGATATTTCATGAATATATAAACAAGCAAACAAAAACTGAGGTAGCAATATTTATACCAGAGAAAATAAACTTTAAAACAAAGGCTATAACAAAAGATGAAGAAAAACTCAGTGATCATATTTCTGTTTATTTATTCGAGGAAACCCAAAACACTGCTTTGAAGGTACATGTGAATCTATTTGTTTGTTGAAGCATTATTTACAGTAGCCAAGATATGAAGGCAACCTGGATGTCCATCAATGGATGAATGAGAAAGAGGAGGTGGTATATATATTAAATGGGATGTTAGTTAGCCATAAAAAGAAAGAAAGAAACAAACAAACAAACAAACAAACAAATGAAATCTTGCCATCTGCAACAACATTGGTGGACCTAGAGGGTATTGTGTTGAGTGGAGTAAGACAGAGAAAAACAAATGTCATGTGATTTTACTTATATGGGGAATCTAGAGAATGGGATAAACAAACAAACAAAAACAGAAATAAACTCATAGATACAGAGAGCATTTTGATAGCTGCTGGTTGGAAGCAAGGATGAGTGAAAAGAGGAGGGAAATAAGAAGTACTAATTGGTAGTTGTAAAATAGTCATGGAGATGTATATCATGGAGAATATAGTAGTATTGTAATAACTATGTATGGTATCAGATGGGTACTGAATTTATTGGGGTGATCACCCTGATCACCCAGTTTTGGGTATACAACACAGTGGTTAGATATCTATAATATTGTGTGTCAATTGAAATTGAAATATAAAAAAAATTTTTTTTAAAGTTATGATATTACCTTTTTCTTTTTTTTATGTCTCTGTGTGCACACACAATGTGGTTTTGTTAAGATGATTTGTTGCTATTTTCTCATTTACAGAATATGGAAATAAAACAAAGCTATGTCCATTCTCTCCTCAGTAAATTGAAAGGTTAAATGGTGTGCTTCCCACCTACTAAAAGGAATGTATTTTGACTCCTCACCTTTACTTTCCTCCTCTTGCCTGCTAAATTTTGGTGGTGGTTTGAAAGTAAAGTGATTTAGCTACTGTGATATTGTAAAAAAAAAAAAAAAAAGAGGAAACTGAAGGTTAATGTTTACTTCATAGATGAACAAGATAGGTACAAACAGCTCGACTCAGGTTTTCCCTGTCTCCTACAGATAACTCAATCAAATATTTTCACTATAAAAAAGGACAGTCACAATCTTACACGGGTTTTCTGTTTGTTTTAAAGTACTTGTTTCAAGACAGCATTGAAACATAATATTTAATAATATTCATTGAGTGGAATTTTACCTTTATAATAATATTATCTATGGTGGCAACCAATCTCATTCATTCCCCAATTCTCTCTGTCTCTAATTGCTCAGAAAACTATCATAACATTGTGATATTTAAGTGTAGGTCCTATGTGACTAGGATATTAACAAAATTTAATGCAGAACCTTTGGGATTAAAATAAGCTATAAGCTACTGAGCTCACACTCAAAACTGAAATAGTAATAATTCTTTGTATGATGCTCCACATTTCTCACTTTATCATCATCGCCCTCTGTGTTAAGAATAAGTTAGAATTGGAATTTTCCCCAAATTACAGATGAGATTTCAAGAAGGTCAACAATGTCCTGTGGTCACACAGCTATAAATAATAAAGCCAAAACTAAAGCCTGGGTATTTGGACTCTTATGATGTCTTCTTCTTGCTCTAAATAGCTTAGAAAAACTGAAATGGTGCCATGAACCATGACCTTCTTCTTTGGACTCTAATTTCTGGATGGATCTTCAAGTCAATAACATGTCACAGTTTGGACCATATCAAAAAAAGTAAGGCTTAGTGGAGGCAATTCATAATGACAGCAAAAATGAAAATCATACCCCCAGAAAGCCAACTCAAGACAGTGACTATCAGAAAGAAAGCCAGTATCATATACTAATCAGAAGGAAGCAGAAGTGTTCAAATAAGACTGCCAAAGTAGCTGATTTCTGGTCTGGCCAAACACTTACTCTGAAATTTTCATAGATTCAGCAATACATCATTCTTTCCCTTAAATTCTTTTTCTGTAATAAAGAGAGTTATTTACTTTATGATTAATAGTTTCCTAAAAACAATCATATAAGTGTATTTCTTTACCATATATATATATATATCCCTCACTTTTTCTCTTTCCCCTTTCCATCTCCTACCTCCTTCTTCTTCCTATTTTGCTCTCTCTTTTTACCATAAGCTTTTAATCCTCAGTTTTGCTTGGGGTATTAGTAATCTATTGTTACATTTAAAGTTACCACAAAATTAGCATCTTAAAACAACACAGATTTATTATCTCACAGTTTCTATAGGACAAAAGTCTAACCATGGCATGACTTGATTCTCTGCTCAGGATCTCACTGGACTGAAATCAAGGTGCTAGCTGGGGCTGCAGTTTTTATCTGGGTTTTCTTTCAATGTTACCTGTTGTTGGCAGGATTCGTTTCTTGAGGCTGTAGAACAGAGATGCCCATTTTCTTGCTAGCTATCAGCCAGGGGTTGCTCTCTGTTCTCAGAGACTACTCATGGTTCTTTATCATGGCCCCTCATAGCTTTCTTTCAGAGTAGCCAGTGTTAAAGGGTTAATGTGATTAGATCAGGTCCATCAATTGTGCCATATAGCATAAATCAGTTACCAGATTAAAATCCATCATAGTCACAGTCCCAGGGATTATGCAGGGCATGCATACAAGGGGCATAGAAAATCTTGGAATTCTGTCCACAACACTTAGAAATAGCAGACTTTTGTGTGGCATGTAATATGCACAAATTTTTTTTTCTTTTCAAGAGATGACTCTGCCCCTTTACTTAAAACATTACTCATGTGTCCTTTGAGTGCTTCTTGGATCTCTCCTAATTCCTTTGTAAACCTCCATGTTTGTTCCTTATCATCACTAAATCTCTAAGTGCTACAGCTCCCGAGGCTCTAACCTCTTCTCTTTACGTATGTGCGTTCCCTGGAGATTTTATTACACCATATAGTACCATCTATATACAATGGCTTCCTAATTTATTTTTGCAGCTCAAATCTCTCCCCTGAATTCCTAATTCACATTTCCAACTACTTTCTCAATATCACCACTTGCTGTCTAATAGAAATATCAAACTTAAGATTTCTAAAAATAACTCGATCTAAGCTTTCCCCAAACTGTTCCTCTTGAAGTCCTCTTCATCTTATGACAACTCCCTCATTGTACCAATTTCTATGGCCCAAAATTTTAGTGTCTTCATTAACTCCTCTTTCTCTCACATACCCCAAACCCAATACTTTAGCAAAGTTTTTTTAGATCTACCTTCAAAATATATGCAGAATCTAGCAATTGCTTACCTCCACTGCTAACAAGCTACCTTGCCTGGGGTTTTGCAGTAAATACCTAACTACCCTATTTATTTTTGTCTTCATTCCCCCTTCCCCATTGCAATCTATTCTCTACAGTGGCTAGAGTGATCCTTTTAAAATATTAAATATATCATGCCACTACTCTGCTGAAAATGTGCCAGCAGCTTCTCATCTCACATTTAGAAAATGCTAAAGTCTTCGCTTCATGATCTGACCTGCTTTTCCCTCTCATCTCCTGTCACTCACCTCATCCTTCACTCTACTTCACAATAATACCCACCCCAATGCCCTTCCTTCACACCAAGTATGTTCTTGTCACAGAGGCTTTGTACTTGGTCTTCCAGATACCCTCCAGGCTCACTTCCTCATTCATTTCTTTTCTGCTCAGATAATAATATCAGGCAGAATTTTCCTGAACTTACATGACCACCCTTGGGGCTCTTTACCTCCTTTCCTGTTTTATTTCCTTCATGGCACTATCAACTCCTGATATATGAAGTAATATATTGTATTTGTTTATTTCTCATCACCATATTAAAGTGTAAGCTCCACGACAGAAGGGACTTGGTCAGTTCACTGCTATGTCCCAGAGCCTTGATAGGAGTGGCATGAACATAATAAATGTTCAATGAATATTTGATAAATGAATGAAAAGTATCCAATCGCTCACCCATCAGAGAACATAGATTGTCTTTACGTGGTTTTTATTTTATTTTATTTTTTGTTTTTAGTATAAAATACTAAGGCGGAAAGAATAAAATAAGGTAATCTTGTGATCTGCTTTAGAGAATGAGTAATTCAACACTTACAGCATCAGGTGAAGACAAAGGAAGACCTTCACAGAAGAAAGATATTCTAATGACCTATATATTTCCTTTCATCTCAAAGGCTATGGAGTAAGTTTGCATCACGTATAGTCAGCCCTGATGGAAACCAGAAGATGTTTTGCCTCGTTGCCCTTTTCTCCAAAAGCCAAACTAGATTCTCACCTCTACGTCTTGGTTCCTATGGTGCTCTCTGGCCTATCCACACCCCAACTTTGCCAATTCCTATCCATCCTTTAGGATCTATCTGAAACACAATCTTCATCATTAAATATTTCTTGATTCTCCCATGTTACATTTGCCTAAGGCCTCCCACAGCACCCTATCTTGGATGACAATCTCTGTGTACTTTTTTCCCCCCCTAGGACAATCACATTTATTTAACACATTCATTATTTCATAATGTACTAACCCTTAGATTCTCTTTATTCACTGGTCCATTTCTACAACAAATACATTGAAAACACTATATAATAAGATTATTTACATTTTCAAATGAGAAGATTACTCTTGCCCCCATTATTGCTATTCACACAGTTCTTCCACAGCATAATACATCTTTAGAAGGCCTAAAACCCCCTCAGAAGAAGAAGGGATTCTGGTGTAGGTCTTTAGGCTGCCTAAGAAATGTGAAAACTAATGACATAATTGCATCAGCTCCTCTCAATACAGAGCAACATTTTGGAAACCTTGAACTTTGGTGTTGAATACCAAGACGGTTCAACAATTGCTTTCCTCATTGCATTTTATGAGACCAGTTGCAGGGAGTAGGAAAAGGGCTATATTATTAAAATGACTAGCTGTACAAAAATGGATTTTAAACATTCAATGATCAAAATTGCTTTTTGTAAAATTCACACACATTTACAAGTATCGAATCACCATCCAGCTTGTTTACTTGGATGTTCTTTGCTGTGCTGTGGCTGGAGTTTCTTTTAGGGATAAATTCTGTGAAGAGGCCAATGATCAATTTGAAAATTCTGGAAGTTTAGGGCCTGAATTATCCAAGTTAATTCCTTGTTCTCCAGGCAATGGCTGCTGACTGGCCTTCTCCAGACCAGCTGGATGTGTATCTGGAGTGTTTAGATCTTGCTGACTATTCTTCTGAGGAGGAGGAGGTTTCTTCTTCTTCAGTTTATTTGAGTCAGTATTATTTTGCTTATTGTTTATCCCAAAATGGCCTGCAGAGATGTCACTCTGCAATAAATTGACAAACAATAGGTTAGTTAGCTTGACATTCTTATTGATCGGGAAGCCTGGATTTTGACCACAGGATATCTAACTTCTATTGGATGCTCCATTGAAAGATGCAGCCTAAGCCCTGAGAAGTGGTTTCCTGAGGCACTGTTACCCTACATGGACTGCAAGTGGTGGTGGTGGGCTGGTGGAGGACCATGTTGGTTCGTTGCATGCTAACATCAGGCATCATTTGAGACAAAATGACATTATTATTTGCTATAGTAGCAGGATCACCATGCTGCTGAACCATGTGTGGACTGGGCCTTGGTGGCCTCAAGACCTGCCCTTGAATCCCCATAACCTGAGAAGAACTGTTGTTCACAGGCTCTTGCTAGGTTGGCATCTGTTCTGACATTTGTCCCATAAACTGCACCATGTTTTCTTGCATGTTTAGAGTTGGTTCCCTTATTATCTGTGCTGGTCATGGCATGACATTGATTCTGAGTGTTAAACTGTTGTTTATTCTTCTGCATCTTATTGATCACGATTCGTTCTATCATCAGGTTCTACTAGAGCAAAACTTGTCCTCAAGGCCCAGTCATCTGGTTATGTGGTACCATCATTTGTGGTCCCTACTGGAAAAGCATCTGCTTAGGTGGGTCATCCTTTGAGGCCAGGGCCCAAGATTTTGGCTCTTAAGGTTTACTATCATCTGGCCCTGTGGAATAAGTGGGGCCCTTGAAAGGATCATAGGGTTCTAAGGGTTCAAGCTTCCTTGTTGCTGGACCATCTGGCTCTGGGAGGTATATGCTCATCGGCTGAGACAGTGGGCTCTGGTGGGGCTGGCCTTGCATGTTGCCTAGGTTCACCTGAGGAACCCCAGCACTACCAGCCTACTGGCTATTCATATTGCCATGAATTCCAATGAGGCTGATCTGTATCATATTTGGTGGCCCATGAAACACTTGCATCTGGTTTTGAGAAGGACCAGCTCCTTGATCACCTGCATACCGAACATTGTAATTTGCAGCTGAGGGGCTCCTGAATTTCCAGGGGTGGTCGTTGTGGTCGAAGGAACCTGACCTTATATAAAGTTTAGATTGGACTGTTCTGCTGAAAAGGCAGGTGGAGGGTGTTTAGGCATTCCTCCTAGGCCTGGATGTAAGTTCTGTGGCCCCTGGTTTGGTGGTTGCTACTGCATCGACATGAAGTTAAATGGCCTATTTCCCTATTGACCTGGATTGCTGACAGGCTGCTGAAATCCCTGAATAAGTGGGTTATTTTGAGGTGGCCTTGGTCCCATCTACTGCTAAGTTTGGTTAACCACTGGAGGGGATGCAGGAGGATCCTTGCTGGAAGGAGAAGGATGAGGAGACAGGAAACTTGTTGGTGAGATGAGTCTGCTGCAGGCTGGTTGGAACCCTGGAGGGCCTCCCTGTAAGCTCTTCATCCAAGGAGCTGTGAAATGGCCTGGATTAATCATATAAGGAAAGTTTGTATGGGCTTGTAAAATATGCTGGCTGCAAAAGGGATATGGAGGGGGAGTTTAGGAAGATGTCTATACTGTTACTGTTGCATTGGGCCAAGCAAAGGAGGTCTGGTTAGCAGTCATTGTACCCAGAGAACCCTGGACTGGAGGAGAATGAAGGGCTCCAGAAGACAGCTGGTTCCAATGTGAAGGAACAGGCACCTGAACTGAGGCAGTAAACTGGGGTCGAATTCCCTATGGCTGTTGCTGCTGATGTTGCTGTGGAGGTCTTGCCTGCAACTGTTGTTGTTGTTGTTGTTATTGCTGCTGCTGCTGCTGCTGCTGCTGCTGTTATTGTTGGTACTGCTGCAGCTGGGGGGAAATTAGCTGGATTTGTTTGTCTGTTCACAGGGACAGGCTGCATTGAGTGATGTGGGGGAGCTAAAGATCCTGAGGGATGACTTTGCTGCAATATATTGAGCCCAGACAGGAGTAAATCCATTGCATCTGACTGAGAAACAGGGGAAGGAGTCCTGGGTTGCAACTCTGAATTGGGGCCTGGTTCCATCATGGAAAATGACATGTTCTGCCTCTCATTCTTATTAATCCTGGACTACTTGCCATGGAAATCTTGCCTCTATCCTAACTGAATTTCTAGCTCCCATGTGTCCATTCATTCTCACATCTTGGCTTCAGTTCTAAGCCAAAGCCAGGTTTATAGTACCTTCTCCTTCAATCTGAAGGAAGAGAATCCCCAGATCCGAAAGCTGCTGGCTATTGCTCTGAGCTTGAATCTGCAGCCAGTCCATTGCTTCCTAGGGGATGTTGAATGGCCCATGCTGTTCCAGGGCTTCACCTTCTGTCCTTTAGCTTGCTGGATTCCATGTGGGACAAATTGGGCACATTCTTCAATATTGTGTTCAATTTCCAGTTGAAGTCTTTATAATCTGTATTTCCTTTGAAGACCACAAAGATTGTGAATTTCTCCAAAATACTATCACTTTTCGTGTCAAAATCTTCTAGTCCACAGTCAAAACCCATCTCGGAGTCTTCCACTGTTGATGAACATGAGGAAGTATAGATGTCTTCTAAGTTTGGAAGATCATCCAAAACCATGGCGAATATTATTCCAGAAGCATATGCTACATGGACAATAAAAATGCCAAAATGTCTTTCTTAATTTTTATCATTTATCTGGGTCATCTTCTATGTCCAAACAAGTTAACACTCTGAGGGCCTATATTTCAAGATAATAGCCAAACAAAAATTCTGAGCACTGCCTCAGTCCTCCTTTACTGAACCAGTTTGTCTGGCCAACAGTGGGCAGCCCAGCAGCCAAGCCCCCTGCAGGACCTTAGAGAGCCAGCAGAGAGGAGGATGGACTAGACTGGGTTGGAGAGGAAGGGTAAGAGGGAAAGTGTGCAGGAGGGGTGGGGTGTCTTTTCTTACTCTTTCTCCCTGCTGCACTTCCTAAGTTTAGAGGGTACGCTATTGTATTATCTATCCTCCATAGCACTTAGCAGCATGTCTTAGCAGAGAAGATACTCATATATTTGTGGGATGAAATTGGATTGATTCAGTTTATTGCATTTAATTGGAAAACTGAGTATTTAACTAGCAGATACTTTATTGCACTATCAGGGCTTAGGAACTGAGCAATAGTTGCCTGAGCCTCTGGCAGTTGGCTCAAATAACCTGAGATTAAAGTCACCTGTCTAGATTGCTAGGCAGGACTATGGATTTTAGGATTTTGTTGAATGCAAGAGGCAGCAGAGAATGGTCTGGGCAAAAAGTCCTCTTCATAAGCACATTAAACTCTCTACCTAGTTTCCATTTCATGCTCACTAACTATATTTCAAAAAATGTACTTTTAAAAGCTTTATGAAAAGCAACTTTTTTTCTATTCAAGTGGAATAACACAATTCACCCTTTGCTGACCATGGCCCCTGCATATGCTTCCAGGTAAGTATAGCAAAGAGCTCCTTTCCATTACAGCTTTTGATTTATTCTTTCTACATCTTATAATTTCCATCCACACCAGAGAGCCAAGTGCTGTGGGGCTAATTAAACACTATAATTATCTATGAGCTATGGCTCAGAAGCAGAGAGAAAAATGTAATATGTGTCTGATTATAACATCAGGTAAATACTCAAAATGTGTGACTAGCAAAATGCAAAATATTCTATTCACTTAATATTCTTGATGAATAGTGAATTAGTGTAATCACATTAGCTATTCTATTCATTTATTAGGTAAGAGTGATTAGAAGTGAATAGCTGAGGAAAAAAAACCTCTCAACTTGCAAAAATTAGACTTCTATAGTTTTATTATGTTTATTTTCAATTGAGGGTAATTGTCTGTAGCTTTCCCTGAGACTAGTCTATGTTCCTCCCCTATCTTTGCCCCTTGAAAGGCTGAGTGCTGGTACCAAGTATAGAGAGTGTGGGTAAGACAATGCAGATCTGGCACACAAATGATCATACAGATTGTATAACATGTAAAAATATTAATTACAAATACTGAACTTCCAAGGACATAACCATGATATATTTTTTAATTGAAGTATAACTTACATATAATAAAATACATAAATCTTAAGTGTATAGTTCAATGAAGTTTTACCTATATATATGCTCATGTAATCACCACACAGTTCAAAATACACATTTTCTAGAAGGGACCCCTTCTGCCCCTTTCCAGTCAATATCCAACCCCCTCTCAGTGAAGACCACACTTCTAACTTTTATCACCATACACTGGGTTAGCCACTTTCTAACTTCATACAAACAGAATCATACAGTCCCATATTAATTTTTAAAGATCAATATAATTTTAATACAGAAAGAAAAGCAAAACAAAGGGGAGTTCATAATCTCACCACCACCAAAAAAACAAAAACAAAAAACAATTAATAAAATACATATATATTATTAAATATTTCAGATATGACAGAAAAGTATTCATGAAATCCTTCACTTATTCAGAAGTTGTTCATTACTAAGCAAACTGCTGGATCTTCTGCATTGGGTCCTTCAGATCCTTTCTCCAACCCTCTGCACCCTGTTAAGGCCCTCTGGAGGCTGACCATTGTGGATTCCGTCCATGTCTCTGTAGTGTCCACTTGGAAACTGTCAAGGGAGGCATTAGCTATAGAAGGGAAGGGCAGCAATGAGGTAGGGGTTGTTTATTCCCCTGGATCTCTCCCTATTTGGATGATGTGAGACAGCTATACCTCAGACATCATTTCTGCTAAAGCTAGCTACTCTCTTCAGAAGCAGGAACTCTTACCCTTGAATGTTTGGGCCTAGATGGTCACAATTTTCAGCTTCAGCTTTCTCCTGGTTGCTTCAATACCTCTGGTTGGTTTTCCTTAATCCTTCCTACACCTATGTAAATAGCCCCTTCATTATATCCTTCTCAGTTGCTCTATTTAAATGTGCTGTCTTCTGCTCTGATTCCATCCATGTTAAGTTTTAAATAGACTTTTAGGAAATACTTTTGCATCTATTGTGTACATAGGCTATAAACTGCTCCATTCGTTATAAACTGACTATTTTTAGAGGGTTTCTAATAAAGAAAATCACCTTTCTAATCAAAGTACACTTACATCATCTATACCCCTAATTCATCCTGATCTTTAAGCATAATAACAAGTGATTCAAAGTTTGAAAAGTACTATTTTGAAGCTTTTATCATTTGAACTTACTTTAGCTCTATAGCCAAATCTCTCTGGTTGCAATTTCAGACCTTGTATATATAGGTGCTTTGGAAAAGTCATTTACTCAATGCTAGTAAATACAACAATGAACAAGAGACAAAGCTCCTGATATCATAGAACGTATTTTTAGTAGAAATAGATAATAAGTGAGCAAATAAAAGACTATATAATATGTCAGGTATTCATAAGTGCTATAAAAAGTAAACAAGTTAAGGAGCCTATAAAGAGATGAGGGAGAGTACTTTCTTTTATATAAAGTGATCAGGTTCAGATCTCGGAAAAGGTCTCTTCTCTGAAGAGAGGGATTATTCCATGTAGACATCAGAGCAGGGGTTAGGAGTGGGATTCATGTGGATATGCAAGAGAAAAATATCTAGGTAGAGGGAGCAGCATCTACAGAGGTACAAAGGTGGGTGCATATTTCATTATGTTAAAAGAATGGCAAGGAAATTGTAACTGATGCTGGACGACCATACCTATGGTAGATAAAGAAAGGGGTAGAAATTAAGCCTCCACTACAGACAGATTATATAGGGCCTTGGGCCCTTAGTCATGCTTTACCTTTTACTTTGAGTGAGATAGAAAGCTATCAAAAGATTTTAAGCAAAGGAGAGATGTGAAATGACTGTTTTAAGATGATCACTTGATATTGTTTTAAGAATAAACTATAACTGAATAAAGGGGAAGAAAAAAAGTTAGGAGGCTGTTAAAGTAATCCACATGACAGAGAATGGCGAATTGGACTAGATTCAGTGTGTTAGTAGAAGTGGTAAAAATGGTTAAGTTCTGGATATGTTTTTAAAGTAGAATCTATAGCATTTGCTATTGGAGTCGATTCAGGGTATGATAACAAATGCTGTCAAAGATGATTACAAGGTTTTAAAGATGAGTACATTGTAGAATGTAATTGTCATTTATTGAAACTGAAAATTTTCAGAGCAACAGATTTCACAAAAAAATCAGGAGTTTGTTTTGAGACATAATGAATTTTAGATGTTTGTTAGACATCCAAGCAGAGAGATTAAGTAGGCAGTTGACTAAATGGCTATATGAGTCTGGATTTAAGAAGAGAAGGACAAGTTGGATATAGAAATTGGGAGTTTTCAGTATATAGATGATAAAACCGTGGAATTAGATGAACACCCCTTTCCTTCCCCAAGTGTCTATAAATTGAGAACAGAGCCCTGTGTCACTCAAAAATTTAAAAGTCAGGAGGATAAGAAGTAATAAAAACAAACAAACAAACAAAAAACCAAGAAAACCTGAGGAGGAATTGCCACTGAGAACTCAGAGGGTGTGGTACCCCAGGGGCTTGTGAAGAAAGTATTTCAAAGCGAAGATGTGGCTAACCTTGCTGATAAACCAACATCTTCAAGATGCCAGGCAAAAAAAAAAAAAAAAAATCAGAACTAACATAAAGAATCTCATGATAAAGTGTTGAAGAGGTAAGAGTAAGTTACATGCCTGGACCTTTGCAGTGAGAGTTTTGTGAAAGTTGTGATTTGTTTGATAGCTTTTAAAGGCAGATAAGGGCATCACCACTTGACAATGTTATGAGAAAGTCCTGAGAAGAGCTGGACTCCTAAGTGGGGCTGATTCGTCAGTCCCGTGTGGACAAGAGGAAACAAAGGTATCCACTAGAGCTGAAAGTAAAATTACAGTTGTGAAAAGTATTATAGGGCCTCTCTTGGTTTTCAGTCACTTCAGTGAACATTTATTATGCTCCTGCAATTACATACCACAGTGCTTTGGGCTTAGAAGATAAAGAAGAGCAATCACCCTTTCAGAAGTTACTTACACAGTAAACAATTCAAATTCATCATAAGATGTCTAATCACCTTTGTAAGGTAAACATGTGACACACTGAGAGAAGTTTTAAAAGCAAGTCTTTATTGAAAGAGTGCTCCCGGGTGAGGTTCACTGGTCCTGAGGAAAGGAGCCGGAGAAGTCACGCCTGGGACCGGCGGGTGTAGTTTTTACAGGGTTATGTGGGGGTAGGGTATAGAATGGGGAATGTCAATTGAGCATCCAGATTAGGGTGGTGGCGGATTAGGGTGATGGTACCAGGGCTTTAGGATGGGCCTTTGTCCAGATTCCGATGTCAAGCTGGGAAGCCTCCAGGCAAGCCCCCATTGACATAACATCCCGACCTCTTGGGTATAGGGGCACCGAGCCAAATCTGGCTACTTCTTGCTGACCAGGGGCAAAAAGGTTGGGGGTCTGAGGTCGGGATTTCAGTGGGGAGGCGAGCATATGGATGTAAAGGTACCTGATTGACCGTGATCTGGGAGACTTCGCGGATGTGTTCCTGAATGAATCTGAGTACACATGTGGCTATTATTAGTAGTACACAGAGGACAAGGATAGGCCCTAGAATTGGTGCAATTAAGGTAATGATAATAGATCTCCACCAAGAGAGGAGTGTCTCATCCTCTTGTCCTCTCGGTGGGACTGGCAGAGGAAAAAGTGCCAAGAGAAGGGAGGGAGCAGCTTGTAGTTGTGTAGGGGCAATGGCTAGTTACTTGGAGATAGGTGAAGGGTGAGGAGGATAAGGAGAGACAGAATGTTGGTGGTGGAGATGGATCCTGGTGGGCCCCAGGGGTTCAACAGACCATGCATTGCAGGGTGGAGCACGCTTCAGGCGAGTGAGGTGCTAACAGCACTGATGACCCAGGAGTTTGGCAGCTGTCAGTGTGGTCAGGATGACAGTGTGTTGACCTGACCACTGAGGTTCCAGTGATTGAGGCTGTAGCTCCTTGAGGAGGACCTGGTACCCCAGAGAGAGTGGATCACTATTTGAGGAAGCTGGTCTGATAGCTGAGTCTGTTGTAGGCACTGGGAGGCATGAGTCTGCGTGCTGCCTGAGTAAACTCCGGAGGAGAGAGAGATTAAGGTAAATAAGAGATCAATGGTGGGGGAATTATGGCAATGTTCATCAGTGAATAAGTGGAAAGGTTTTAGGTGGGCACGAGGCTGTGCCATCAATCCCCATAACTGATAGGCGAGGGGACTGTAGGACCTGAGTGAGATGGCAAAACAAAGAAGGTAGCTCCCATGTCCATTAGAAAGGAGATGGACTTACCTGCTACCTGGAGCATTACCCTGGGATCGGCAAGAGTGAGAGGGGTCCCTGAGTCTGGGCCTCGTCAGTCATCTGCTAACCTGATAAGTTCCAGTGACAGTGTTGCCTGACTGGATGATCCCCCGCGTGAAAGCACCAACGATGATCCAGTCATTGGGCAATCAGATTTCCAGTGGCCTGTCTGCCTGCTGGTGGAGATGGGCCTGGTGGCGAGTTTCAGCCGTCTCCTCTCAGGCATTGAAAACTTTTAAGGCCATTTTCACCAAATCCTTGCTGGAGACCATTTACATGCCATTGAGGATGCATTGTAGCATTAAGTCATGTCGCCAGCAGCCATCTTGCCCAGCTTGGTATTCCCATCCCGGGTCAGTTCTCGGGATGACCTGAGGTCCAATGGGCATGGTGGCGTCCGTGAGGTGAGTTTGGTCAGCATATGCCCTGGCAGCAGTGAGGATGCAATCTTTCTCTTCAGGTGTGAGGGTAGAGGCCTGGATGACAAACACATCATGCCAGATTAGATTATAGGCCTGAGTGAGATAGCGAAATTTTTTGATGTAATTAGTGGGGTTAGAAGAAAAAGACCCTAACTGCTTTTCTATTTGAGAGAGATCCTGTAAAGAGAAAGGAACATGGATTCGGACGACACCTTCAGTCCCAGTGACCTCTCGAAGAGGGCAGAGGAGATCAGAGTTGGGGGCAGGGGCAGAGCGAGAGCGAGTATGGGCTGAGACAGGGGATGGAGCAGGTAGAGGCGGAGGAGCAAGAGAAGGGTATATCAGGTGAGTGGTGGAGTCCGGCGAGACGGGTGGCAGAAGGAGAAACTGAGGGACTAGGGTAGGGAGGCGGTGGGGTAGGCCGGAGTGGAGGGGGAGAAAGGATTTCTGGAGGATCGTTGAGAGGAGAGGCAAATGAGTTGTTTGCAGCTTTGCCTTCTGTGTCAGGGGTCGGTGAGGTGGAAGGCTTAGAGCCAGCCTCCCGAGCTAAGAATACCTGAGCAGTGGAGCATTGAGAGCAGAAGGAGGGATGGGAGCGTAGATCCCAACAAAGGATTGCACATACAGGATTTCAGCCCACTTTTTTGTCCTATGACAGTAAGTGTCTAGATCTGTCAGAGTTTGGAAGTTAAAAGTGCCCTCAGCAGGCCACTTTGATTGATCATCTAACAGATATCTAGGCCAGGTAACGGTAGAGTAAAAGATCAGTCTTTTACATCTTAAATCTTGATCGAGGCCTAGATGGCTAAAATTTGTTATGAGACACCCAAGTGGAATTTTTGGGGTCTGGTTTTGAATTAGAAGCTCTCATGGTCTCAGCACCCAGGTAAAACCAGAGATCAGGCGTCCCCGAGACTCTGAATTACCCCAACAGCAGAAAGGACCGTGGAAAGTTAGAGACGTCTCTCATAACTTTACCAGGTCGGGAGTCAAATACGACCGAGAGTGCCCCTGACGCAGCCACGATTTTGGTTATGGTTACGGACAGACAGGAAAGACAGGGGACCTGGTGGCGGGCCTGGCCCAGAGAGTGATGAAACCGAAAGGGAACTTACCCTGTCCAACAATAAGAGGTAGGCAGAGAAGGTCCCAGAAGGAGAGGAAAGGCCCCTCAGGGCCTCCCGGAGGCCAAGGGGCACAATCTCCTCCCAGGTTTCAGCACCAAATGTAAGGTAAACACAAGACACACCGCTGAGAGTTTTAAAAGCAAGTCTTTATTGGAAGAGGGCTCCCAGGCGAGGTTCTCTGGTCCTGAGGTGAGGGGCCAGAGAAGTCGCGCCCTGGGACAGGAGGGTATAGTTTTTATAAGGTTATGTGGGGGTAGGGTATAGAATGGAGAATGTCAATTGAGCATTTGAAATAGGGTGGTGGTGGATTAGGGTGGTGGTGCCAGGGCTTTCTGGATTCTGATGTCCAGCTGGGAAACCTCCAGGCAGGCCCCCACTGACCTAACAACCTTTATCAGTCAAAGTTCACCAGAGAGACAGAATCAATAATACACAGATGTAATTAAAATGACATAGATATAGATACATACATAAATTTTTTATATAAAAGGATGTATTTGAAGAAATTATAGGAGTGGGTAATTCTGAAATTTGTAAGGCAGGGCAGCAAGCTGAAAACTCAGAAGTTGATGTTGCAGTCTTAGAGCAGAACTTTTTCATTTCTGAGAAAACCTCAGTTTTTTGCTCTTAAGACTGTCAACTGATTGGATATGGCCCACATTATCCAGGGTAATCTACTTAAGGTTAATCAACTATAGCTGTTAATCGCATTTATACAGTATTATCACATCAACACTCGGATTAGTGTTCGATTAAATGACTGGGTATTGGTTTGCTCTCAAAGACTTTTCAATATCTAGAATGGGTGTTGGGAAAATCTAATCCCTAGGAACAACCATGTTACTGATATTTTGGTTAGTCAGTTTTGATGATTCAGAGTACCTAGAGAATAACATTTTGTCTCATAGTGAAAAATTGGAGTCTTTTATTTCTTCCAATCAGAAGTATAAGAACTCTTGAAGCTTTAAAAGCTAGGGAAAAAGTCAAAATACATAAAGTTTGTTTCTTTCAACCTCTCAAAAATGTTCTATCCTCACTTACAGGTGGCTAATCAGCTCTAGAAATAACTTCCAGAATGAGGAAGCGTTGTGGTGCGATCAAATCCAAGACCCACGGAGCCAATAGAGATGAATCGTGAGCCTTTATTAGCCGGCTGGCGACTGACTATTACGCAGGATTAGAAGAGATCAGCCTCGAGCTCCCAGAAGAGGCAGTTTATAAGCCCCCAGCACATCCCTGAGCAGATCACCACACCATAGTTAACAGTTGGCCGTTGGCATATCCTTTATCAGATTACCCTGGTTAACAGCATCTCCTTGATCAGATTACCCTGGTTAACAGAATCCTCGATCAGATTACCATGCCCTGGTTAACAGAATTAGAAGTAAATCCTTAATGCTGGCTTACTGGAAAATTGTCCACCCATAACATTCCCCACTGGTTTTCTAGGGGAATTCAAATCATTGAACAGTAGGTCTAATCTTCTCCTACTCTGTCAGGCCTCATCTAAAGCCATAAAAAGACCCCCTCACTTTAGGACAGAGAGAATCAAGACGGTCCAGACTGGACCCTTGACAGTCTTATTTTTAGTGGGTCCTCTGTCTGATGCAGGGTCCATTGCTCTGACGTCTGTGGTGGATGCATAGCCTTGATTCTGGTACTGTGAATCCAATGACAGCGTCCAGCTACCTTGACCACGGTGGGTGTTGTGAGGATGACAGGAAAAGGTCTGTCCCAGCGGGGCTCAAGAGAAGCAGGTTGTACCTTTCTTACCCAGATCCAATCACCTGGAGCATGGTTGTGTGGCTGAACTGGATGCTGAGCAGCTGTTCTTGTGGCAGAGGCCAGTTGGTGGGTCTCCTGTTGCATGAGAGAGAGCTTGCAAAGATTTAAGCAGTGAAATATTATGAATTTCTGTTAGCTTTTCCTCCCCTAACTTGGGAAGGAGAGGTGGGGGTCTTCCAAACATTATTTCATAAGGCATGAAGCCCTTACAATAGGGTGTGTGCACCGTGCCCTTAAAAGGGCAAAGGGGAGGAGACTCACCTAGTTTTTGCCAGTTTCCAGCTTGAACTTAGTTAAGGTTTCTTTCAAGGTCCTATTCATCCTTTCTACCTGTCCTGAACATTGAAGCCTATAAATGCAATGCAATTTCCAATTGATCCCTAACACCTTTGCTGGAGATTGGCTGGTCTGGGCGATGAACGCCAGGCCGTTGTCGGACCCCAGTGTTATGGGCAGGCCAAATCGAGGCACTATACCTGAGACTAATTTCTTTGCTACTACTTGAGCAGTCTCCTGCTTGGTGGAGAAGGCTTCAGTCCATCCTGAAAACGTGTCGATGAACACAAGCAAGTATTTGAATCCAAAATTTCCCAGGTTGACCTCAGTGAAATCTAACTCCCAATGTTCCCCTGGTGCTTGTCCATGAAGTCTCATCCCTTGTTGTATTTCCTTGAAGGGCTCTGGATTCACTTGTGCACAGATGTGGCACCGGGCTGATATCTGCTTGGCCATTCGTTGCAGCCCCGGAATGTAATAGTCTCTTTTGAACAGTTCAGTTAACTTGGTTCCTCCCAAGTGAGTGCTCTAGTAAACCTAGGTTATAAGGTCTCAGCTCAAGGCCTCAGGTACTACAATGCGGCCGTCTGGGAGCCTAATTCACCCAGCAGATTCTTCTTTGCCTCCCAGCTTGTTGCATAGTTCAACTTCCCCTGGAGTGTAGGTAGGGGTGTCCATTAGCACTCTGGGCAGTAGGGTCGGCAGAATGTCAATTGGCCCCACTGGTTTTCGGGCCGCCTCCTTTGCTGTCTCAGAGCTTGAGTTCTGGTGACCTGGGCAATGGATGATTACCACTTTCTTTGGCAGCCAAATTGTCTCAAGAAGGGCCAGTATTTCCTCTTTATTAATGCCTCATGTATGTGCTGTCTGTGTAAATGTTAACAGTCTTGTTTCTACCCCACCGCAGAGCTTGAGTCACTGATGCAACTGGTCACTTCCAGGGTCCTAGGGTCTGTGTCAGGACCCCTTTAAAGTTATCCTGGGCTCCCAGGGTCTCATAATGTAAGAGCCCTGACCTCCTCATTCTGCGTCCCCAAAAAGGATGAGGGGGGCCTTCTTTTGGGGGGGTTGTTCTTTTTCAGGGCACTCATTCTTCCAATGTCCCTTTTTCTTGCAATATGCGCACTGGTCCTTTTCTAACCCAACTCTTCTGGGTCTATTGTTTGCCCTGGGTGCCTGTTTCTGGCCTCTGCCTTTTCTTGGTGGCCCCTTTGGCTAGGCTTCTTGAATGGTTGCAAGCAGGACCTTGGTCATCTTCTTAGTCTGTGCTATATCTACCTCATCTCTATTGTTGAATACTCATTGGGCTATCTCGACCAGCTCAGATAGGTTCTTTCCTTCAAACCCTTCCATCCTCTGCAATTTCTTTCTAATATCTGGGGCTGACTGACTGACAAAGGCTAAATTCATAGCCCTCCTATTATTAGGGTCCTCCGGGTCAATAGGAGTATATAACAGGTATGACTCTAAGAGTTGTTCCAGGAACGCTGCCAGTGACTCATCCTTAGTTTGGATGACCTCGCTTACCTTAGATAAGTTAATCGGTCATCAGCTGGCAGACTGGAGGCCCTGGAGCAGAAGCTGGCGATACCGTTGGAGAGCCTTCTTACCTTGGTTGGTGTTGGGGTCCCAAAGTGGACGGGTGTTCGGGAGAACATGTTGGATGCAGGTTGGGTAGGTGGAAGGCTGCCCAAGGGCTCTAATATTGCTTTTGCAGCCTCCCTCTGGATCCGCTCCCGCTCCTCTGAGGTAAAAAGGACCTGGAGGAGTAGCTGACAGTCATCCCAGGTAGGCTGGTGGGTAAAGAAAATAGTCTCCAGGAGAGAGGTTAATCCCTGGGGTTTCTCTGAGAATGAGGGGTTCTGGTGTTCCCAATTGTACAGATCGCTGGTGGAGAAAGGGACATAGACCATGAATGGCCTCTGAGTTTCTCCCCCAACTAGGGGAGCCAATTGCCAGAGTGGGGCTAGGACTGCTGTCCAGTTCTATGAGTCAGGGACAATATCAGGGTATTGTGGGGGTTGGTACACAACCCCAGTGCGGGTGTGGGGAAGACTCAGGAGGGGTTCTGCCTCCCTGTTAGATGGAGATAGGACTGGGTCATAAGGGGCATAAGGGGGAGGATTAGTGATCTCAGGGTCCTCAGGGGGCGCCTGTAAGACAGGGTAAAGAGGGTTAGGTCTTTGTCCGGATGGTTTCTCTTTTTGGTCCTTTGGTGTAGGGAAAAGGACAGACTTGGGAGTCGTCTTTGATTCTTTTCTGCTGCGGCAGTCCTTCAAATACTTAGGAGCATCAGAAACAATATCGATCCACACATCAATATATGGAGCCTGATCAGGGTGGCCAGGATTTCCAAGGTGGCCGGGGTCGTGGGTCTTAGAAGATCTCCCCATTGGAGATATCTCACTGGGGCCTCCAAATATTGTGCTGTGATCAAATCCAAGACCCACGGAGCCAATAGAGATGAATTGTGAGCCTTTATTAGGTGTGGAATAGATAATATTCCACACCTGAAAGGCTATTTGCAGGTCGAGTGACCCCTCTGATGGCCACCCTGTTCCAAATGTGGACCAATCTAACTGGCAGAACCTCTGGAGGTCAAAGGGAGTGACACAGGCTCCGTAGGTGTGGGGTTGTCTCCTGAAATCTTTAAAATGATTAAGGAGGCACTGAAGGGGGATAGGATGATTCGAGGAAGAAGCTTGACTCATGTTAATAAAAACAGGCAAGACCCCCACAAAAGCCAAATAAGCCAGGGCTAGGATCAGCTTCTGACCTAGGGCCCAATCGGACGGGGCCACGGAGGCCAGATCTAAGGAAAGAATTAAAATACCACACATCGATATATGGAGTACGCTTATGAAAGCCAAGGCAACAAGAAGGTAACAGTGCATTTTGACCAGTCCGGACAGACAAACACAATACAAACAGACAAGAACAGTAACAGACTAAGGTAGACCAGTCAGGACAGACAGACACAATACAGACAGACAAAACAGACTACAAGTAACACAAAATGCTAG
Source organism: Rousettus aegyptiacus (assembly GCF_014176215.1). NCBI lineage: Eukaryota > Metazoa > Chordata > Mammalia > Chiroptera > Pteropodidae > Rousettus > Rousettus aegyptiacus. The sequence goes on along the minus strand of NW_023416308.1, from coordinate 38,077,021 downwards.
CGTATCAGGCAGGTACTGAGTCAGGATCTGATGTCTCAGACCTGACCATACTAGGGAAGTTGTGCCGTGTCCAGCCTTCCACTAGTTCTTAGGGCCCACAGACAGGAACAGGTCTAAGCTGAGGCTTAGACAAACTCAAGGCCTACCGGCAGACAGGTCCAAGCTGAAACTTAGACGTACCCTAGAGCTCACAGACAGACAGATACTCAGAAACCTGAATACCTGTAATACCAGAAGTCAAGTCTGACGTCTCAGACCTTAACCGAACTAGGGAAGTTTTGCTGCGTCCAGCCTTCCACTAGTTCCCTGACAGATACCCAGAAATCTGGATACCTGTAGTGCAGTCTGACTCACCAGTGAAGCTGCTCCAGATGGCTCATGCCCAATTGTTACAGAATTGTACCTTTTGTCCGCCTGCCCTCCTGGGCGAGCCCGCCTGGCGTCTGGGGCTGAGGAACGTCTCTCAGCGGCCGTCCCCTAGACGGGGCAGGTCCTTGCCCAAGGTGGCCGGGGTCGTGGGTCTTAGAAGATCTCCCCATTGGAGATATCTCACTGGGACCTCCAAATGTTGTGCCGTGATCAAATCCAAGACCCATGGAGCCAAAAGAGATGAATTGTGAGCCTTTATTAGCCGGCTGGCAACTGACTCTCTACCACGCAGGGTTAGAAGAGATCAGCCCCGAGCTCTCAGAAGAGGCAGTTTATATAGCCACCAGCACATCCCTGAGCAGATCACCACACCCTGGTTAACAGTTGGCCATTAGCATATCCTTGATCAGATTACCCAGGTTAACAGCATCTCCTTGATCAGATTAGCCCGGTTAACCGAATCCTTGATCAGATTACCACACCCTGGTTAACAAAATCAGAAGTAAATACTTAATGCTGGCTTAATGGAAAATTGTCCACCCATAACAGAAGAAGTTTCCTTTGGGTGTGTTAGATATTTAAAGAAAAGGTTGTGTGTATCTAATGAAATTACCATTTTGATTCAATCCATAAGCAAAATGCATTGACTTTCTAGCTCCAAAATATGTGTCATATCAGACCATGTATCTTCCTCTGTCTCTGATGTTACCTCCTTAGTTCAGCTCTCGTAATAAGTAAGTAAGTAAACAAACAAACAAACAAACAATAACTGGCTACTATAGTCTAGTAAGGTTGATACCTAAAACTAACCACAGTATCCTATTAGTTCCCAGATTTATTCCAAAGATGCCGAAAGCAGATACTTTAATTTAAAGACATTTTCCTTTGAGAACTGCTATTTCCTAATCGGATTTTAAGTTGTAGCCCAGTGAAAGGCCAGAGCAGGGACAGTCACGAATCCATTGTATTTTTAAAGGTGATTTTAAAAGGTTCTGATTCATTGTAATTAATTTTTATTGTGCAGAAACAGAAGGCCAGAGGAGTGAAAGGTGGTAGTTTCTCAAGTCAAAATAACAATGAAGGAAATACAAATAAATAGTTTCCAACTTTCCAAGAACAGGTAACTGTCTCCAGGTCTCACCTCTCTGAATGAAACACAGACCCCAGCCTTTATTGCCCCCACAACAGCCTTACACTTGACTCCTTCCCACCAGTCTTCCAGGAAGCTAACTTGTTTTCAAATAACCTCCACCTCCATAGCTCCCCTCCTCTCAGACAAGAGACACTGTCATGACCCTTTTCTATCAGATGAAGAGCACATTTAAGGTATTGAAATAGAATCCTCCAAAGATGGGGATTCACCCCCAGTGGACTTGTGGAGAAGAGCCTTGTTGGTTGTTCTTGCTGAGGACAATGAAGCCTCTACGCGGAGGTTCTTTGTTCAGTTCCACCCTTGGAGGCCTGGCGACCTGAGCAGCGCGTGCGCGTTTGCTGGACATTGTCTCATTTAATAGATGCTATGGCGGAATGAGTTGCTGGGCACAGGGAGTGGGAAGCTGGGAACCACTCTGAGCATCTGTATCGAGGTGTGGGAGAGCAAAGATGAAGACAAGTCCAGGGCTGTGGACTTTTCAGAGGATGAGGGAGGAAAAAGGTCTTGACTTCTTGGGCAGGAAACCCTGTGTTGGAGTCTCAGGAGTCTTGAATAATGACCAATGTAGGTTTCTCATGGAGGACTCATTTATCTGGGTGCCAGTGGTGAGTCTGGTTTCCTGAGCTTGAAAATGTAGATTTATTGTGTGCCAGAAATTGAACTGGACATTATTTAATAGATGCATACACCATGAAAGTGAGGGTGGGAAATAAGAGTCAAGAGGGCAGAATAGATACGGAAGGGACACAGTGTGAAGAAAAACGGCAAAATCTGATTAGCCCCATAAAATTCCAGCCACAGCAGGTGAGAAATATAAGACTCTGGAGAAACTGGAGGTTTATGACTAGACCTCAGATCAGATAAACCTGTGGGAAGAAAGAAGCGGAGGAGGATAAACAATTAGACTTTCTGAACTTAAGGAAGGGGCTTGCTGAAGAGAAAGAGGCAGAGAGAGAGACAAACAGAGAGAGACCCACCATAGACTTCTGAAGTCTGCAGGAAAAAGAAAACAAACCTGCTGTTAGAAAAGGTGGATCGATAAAAAGCCATTTGCTAGTAACTATATATATATATATATATATATATATATATATATATAACATTATATTTATATATATTTGTCGTACCTCTTGTTCTGTAATAGAAGAAAAGCTTTGGGATTTATGGAATGTGGATTTACTTGGAGAGGCCCTGGAATATATAAATACTCAGCAGACTTCTAATGTGAAGAGAAAGGCTGAGGCAAGCACGTTTGCAGAAGGGAGTGAAGGGAAGTGAAATCCAAACCCTGGCTCTGTGCCTCATTTCCCAAATAGGGAATTCATAGCCCTTCTCCTGGTGCTTCAATTTTTTCCATAATTTTTATTGATTTTCTTCCTTGAGCTAGGGGAAGCAGTGTAAAAATGACATCTCAAGCTTTAAGACATTAAACGACAATAACAACAAAACAGTAATGCAACACAGCTGATCTAAATCTCTCTACTCACAAATATAGATGTTCATTCAACATTATTGTGTTTCTTCTCTTTGCAAGGCACTGTATTAGATTCATAGCTGTCGATGTGCACAGTGGGCACTCCGTTCATTCATTCATCCATTCATTCATCTAACAAATATCTGGGAGTAAAAAAGATGAATAAGATCCATCACTTTCCTCAAAATGCTCCCATTCTGTGGGGAGAGATCAACAAGTAAATTCACATGTAGAGTATTCTGGAGATATGGAAGAGGGCCAACTGAATCACGTAGAAGACTCACAGATGCTTTCCCAGAAGAAATAAATGACACGTAGTTCACCTGGAACTCAGTGATCTGCTGAAAATTACATTTCTCCGTCACAACTCAGATGTTTGGGCTACATATGGAAATGCCTGGACTTCTGGTGATTATATCCAAATGCCCAATAGCATTTGTAGAAAAGAGAGCATGAATGCGCCTTGTAAAAGATGTAAGCATGTATCATGAAATTATTATTATTTTTATGAGCCATTCTTCTTCCACTAGGACACAGATGATCAAAATTCTTTGCTATTTATTACACATTAGTTTATTACTTTAACTCAGTTACATGGTGAAATTTATATCTTTTCACATGGCCAGGGCAGTAGCCTCTGTGGCCCAAAGAAATTAGACAAGGCCTTAATGAAATAAGACTGTGAACAAGGCAGAATTTTAATAAAATTCAAAACCTACCTTTGTCAAGCTATATGAAGCCTCATGATCACAAATATCAGGAAAACATCACTACAGAATTGATTGATGTAAGAAGCACTGGTAAAAACTTTGCATCCCATTTTGGTGACAGATTTAAAGATTATGTTGGGGTGTATGTGTGTATGTGTGTGTACACATGCATACACACATATATGTGTATACATGCAATATATACAGTATTTATATTGTATTTATAGTGATGTAGGAATGTGCTAGAGGGAGGAAAGCAAAATCGCAAAGGCAATGCTTCCTTTTAGCAGTCTTATTACTTGTTCTCTTCTTTCTCCTTTCCCTAATCACTTTCTTATCCCACACAAACCCCCAGATAGCTCAGAATCCTTGAGCCCCTCACCTCTGTATTCTTCTCCCTTAACCCCATGAAAACTTACTCTCTTATCCCTAATTCACATAAATGTCTTTCTCATGGAATATTTAAATTTAAACAGCAAATATAGCCTAAAGCTCAAAGATAAAGTTTGATGATTGTAGAACTTCAGGAATGAATTAGCAACAACTCAAGGGTAGATGTAGGGGAGAGAAACAGGAGAGACACTTTCCTGATCAGGGGAAAGGTACAACAAAGAAAAGATGAGTCTGAACACCTGGCTCTTAGTTTCAGTGCTGCTTCTTACCATACCAAGCAAGTCATGCTGGTATCATTCTGCTTATCGTTAGTCTTTTTGTCTTTCAGAGCCTTCTAAAACTGTCTCAAATAGAGTACTTATCAGATTGCATAATCACTTATTAGTTACTTATTTCTGGCCATCTCACCCTCTAGATGGTGACCTCCTGAAACTAGGGGACCACATTTTCACAGGGTCTAGATGATACTTGGCCTGTAGTAAGTGCCCTATGTTCAATGCTTTTCAATGAACTTAATTATTCTGAATCAGTTTGTCACCTGCAAAATGCAAGTTTGTCCACTCATTCATCCATCTATTTACTTGCCATTCAATAGACAACCTGCAAGGTTAAGTGCTGTGGGAAACATACAGATATATAATCTAGTAATTTTTATAAAGTAACATCCTTGCCTACTTTTCAGAAGCATAAGAAGGAACAAAGAAATCAGAGATCATGTGTATGAATGAGCTTTGGAAATTGTATGTGCTCCCTAAGAAAAAGAATGATTGTTATTCTTACTTATTGCCTGTGTCTGCCAATGCTGTGTGCTCTCCTGGCCCTGCAAGGGTTATTTTTGCAATCTTTCCAGTCTCCCTTCTCTGTAGCTCCCAGCAGATATATTAAGTGTAATCTTGGATCTGTTCCAGGTTCCCTCTTTAAGACTCAGAATGTTCAATATTTCCTGCACACAGCAGGCTGATCTGGCTTGGCATGATGCCAGGGACTCTGAAGGGTTCACTTTTCTAAGCACCCCTGATGTCTGGGACCCAGCCTCAACTTGTCCAAAGTGCTTGCTTAGGAAGCAGAGACAAAGCTACCGCAAAGGCTGCTACCACTGCCCTGCCAGCTTGCATCCAAGATTACATGCCTTGAAGCACTAGCTGAGGAAGAAAAGTCTCACTGCCAACTGCCCCTATCTTTCCTGGAGCCTGAGCCTGCAGGAGGCAGTTGGGGCATCTGGGCTGACCAAGGCTCTCGCTGGGTTAAGGGTAAAATTAGTACTTCTGAGAGGTTTCCACAGGAAAATGAAGGAACAAAAGCAAACTGGTTCCCTGGACACCTGCTAGCTTAATACAATAAGAATTGACCCTGCTTGCAGTATGTGGATGATGAGACCCCATCCGGTTCTGCAGTGAAAACTGCTTCCTTATGACTACTCAAGGCCAAAAGCCTCCTCTTTCTTATAGCAGTAGCATAAATGGAATCCATACCCTTTTCCAAACATCTCTGAGGAAGAAAAGGATTCTAAGGGATCTTTGGGAGAACTTCCATCTGAATCTAGTGTCCCTTCTCTTCTCCTCTCCTCCCTCTTTTTAATGAATTGCATAATCACAGGCACCGGCTGAACACGTGATATACTCTGGATTCACACTTGCATTTAAGTGGGAACCAGATTTGTGATTTAAATGTGATCTTTTTCTGATTTTTCCTTTACCCTTTGTCTTTCTTTTCATTTATTCTTCCATCCTCTCCTGGCATTTCTTTTTTCTCCTACCCTCCCATACTTGCTGGGATTACTTGCAATCTCCCTCCTTCAACTACCTACCCTCTTCCAAAACTATGTCAATTCAATCAAGTAAGTATATTCTGGAACAGAAAGGAAAGAAATTAAGATTCACTGAGCCCCTAGGAAGTACCGGGCACAGTGCAAATACACAGATTGCAGACAGACAAGCTTCCTGCACTCTTGAGCTCACATAGAGTGTGGGGGCCTGAGCTAGTGCTAAAGCACCTAAATTCACAGACTGAGAGAAACCGGTGAAGGCATATCATGTAACTATAGGGTAAGAGTTGCAGAGGCCCTTAAAGAGCATCAGATCCAAAGCCCAGCCAATAAAGAGATTCTTCCACAGCAGGTCACTGAGACATGAGCATCTGCCCTTGTGGAAAGAACTGCAGTCCCAGGTACCAGTTCAAGCTCTACCTGTAAACTTTGTTAAACTGTAACCTCTTCTCACTTCAGTATCCTCATTTATAAACCAGGACAACTGAACTAAGCAACCATTTAACCACTTGTCTCCTGGCTCTGAAATGCTCTGACTCTGTGAATTCTTCCCTGATCTTTGCTTTGTGACCAATGTCATGATAAAATTGTATTAAAATGGACTGTGGTTACAGGCGAATGTCAGCTGTATTTTTTTCAGGAGACCAGATCCCTGAATTCTTGTCATAGCAGTCTATTTTTGGGTCTATAATAGTTTATAATCATTGTAGGCATATATTCTGTGTCTGACTATTAAAATGAAGTGCTCCTCTAAGCATTTGGGCCCATGTTATTTAGAAAGACAGTCTGGTATTCAGTCAGTAGCCATCCTTACTGGAATCCCATTTAGACAGATTTTGAGCTGCTTGAGATAATAAGAGAGAACTTTTATCAAACCCTGGAGGTCAGCAAATGTGGGCTGTATGGAAAAAGTAAAAAAAAAAAAAAAAATGGGGGAAATTCCATCATGGTCATGAAAAGGCACTTACAGTAAACTCTGTTATCCATCAAGGGAGAGTAATTGTTCTAGTAAGTGGCAAATAGAGAGCCTTTATATATACTACATGAATTATCAATTTTTGAAATTTTAAAGAAACATGGAAACAAACCAAAATGTTGTTATAAATAAATTAACTTTCTCAGAGAATTCCAAAACCCTTTGTACCAGCATTACATCGCAAGTGAGAATTATCAGAGTTAGAATCTAATTTTTGCTTTTTTGTTGCAAAAACAACAGAATATGCTTCTGTTTATCAATATTGTTACTTTTGAAAACAAAATATTACCAAACATGATTTGGGTTTTCTCTCAATATTTATGTCTAACTACTGCCTTGTTCCCGTTCCATGCTTTAACCATGACCATTTCTGGAAAAAAAAACTGGTAGTCTCCCACTTCTATACCTGTGCTCTAGCATGTCTTCCCTCCGTCTGGAAGCCCTCCTTGTTCTCACCGCCCTATTTTCCTACTTGTCAAGCTCAACTGTGGTCTCTTTCATGAAGCTCTTTATAATATGCCACAAAAGATGTGACTTTTGCCATTTTGGAACTCCTGTAGCACTTTGTTTTCATCTTTCATAAGGTATTTTCAATGCTTTGCCTTTTTGACCACATGAATCTATCTAGTCCTGGTACATTTCTTTGGAGGAAGTTTGACATATTGTCTGCCCTTGAACATTAATGTTCTCATTTGGCTTAAACCTGTTGACAGGAATAGAAACATGGTACCATTTATACAACTTTAAAATTTTTAAAACCATAGATTATAGTCTGTATTCCTTATTGCTAAATGTCTGTGAGCATCTTGAGGGTAGGGTCATGTCTAAGCAATCTGCATTTCTGCCTCCCCACACAGAGTCTGGTATGTGGTAGGGAGTAGTCAATACTTGTTTAATTAAACTGAACATAATAAAAGGGTACCTTGGTGCATTAACACATTAACAAAATGAGAGGTGGATGCTTTTGCCAAACTTAAATCTGCCATTTTCAACTTAAAAAAAACACACACATTTTATATTTGAAAGAGAAACAATAGCATGTGCAATCTCATTTTGAAGCTCAGATAGTTTACTTTAATAAAGGAACTTCACTAGCCTGTAATCTTTCAGGAATTTATTGACCAAGGCCATTTTGTCAGATTGACTCTTTACAGCTGCAGGTATAGATTTATTTATTCACTCATTTAACAAATATTACTAATCACCAGAAAATTTTAGAGTTGCAGCAGTGGAACAAGGCAAGGGTTTTAAACTCATAAAGGTTATATTCTAGAGGAGGAAACAGGATAAGAAAGTAAACAAATAACAAATATGGTTTACTGATATAAAGAAAATAAACCAGGGTAATGATAATGAAGGTAGTGGGGTGATCAGTATTTTAGATATGATGAATGATTAAGGAAGGCTTTTTGACATAAAGGAGGTAAGTGACCCATGCAAATATGTGAGAGGAAAGTATTCTAGGCAAAAGGAACAGTATGTAAAAAGACTCTGGGACAGAAGAATGCTTAATGTGTTTGAAGAATAACAAGGAAAACAGTATAGCAGGAGAGCTCTGAACAGGGATAAGGTTGAGACAAGTGGCAAGAGATGAGCTCAGAGCAATAGCAGTGAACCAGATGTTGGAACTGTAGATGGTAAGATTGAATCTTACTCTAAGATGGATGTTTTTGGAGAATATGAAGGTGAAGTGTGAAGTGACCTAACCTACATTTTAAAAGTATCACTTAGCTGCTATGTTGAGAATAGAGTGGGAGATGGCAGGAGTGGTAGGCAAGTTTGGAGGCACTGGAGCCAATTAGGAGGCTGCTGCAATGATCCAGGATGCTGGTGGCTTGAATTAAGGTGGTGAGTGATGAGGGTGGTAAGAAATGATTGGGTCCTAGATATAAATTGGAAGGTAGAGCTATAGGCTTTGCTGAAGGATTAGATATGAAATCTAAGAGAAAGAACCCCAGGCTTCTTAGCCTGATCAATTAGAAGAATAGAGTTGCTATTGACTGAGATGAAGTAGACTGTGGGAGCAGTTTGGGATACCTATTAATCATCCAAGTAGAGATGATGAGTAGGAAATTAGACTTATGAGATTGGAGTTCAGGAAAGACATTAAGGCTGGATATATAAATACAAGTTGCCAGCAAAGAGTATTTGTATTAGTCAGTTCAGGCTGCCACAATAAAATACCATGGACTGGGTGGCGTAAGCAATAAAAAATTTATGTCTCACAGTTCTGGAGGCTGGGAAATCCAAGATCAAGGTGCCAGTTAATTTGGACTCTTAGTAAGGACTCTTCCTGGCTTTTAGACAGTCATATCTTCTCTGTGTCCTTACATGGCAGAGGGAAACAAAACCTCTAGTGTCTGTTCTTATAAGGGCACTAACCCTATCATGAGACTCCCATCCTCATGATCTAAATCTAATCACCCTCCATGGTGTTATCTCCAAAGGCCATCACACTGAGGGTTAGGAGTTCAACATATGAATTTGAGGGAGGAAGATGTAATTTAGTCCATAGCAGTATTTAAAGCCATGAGACTAATGCATATAAGAGAAGAAAGGAGAGGGGAGAGAAGGGAATGGGAGGGGAGTTTTATAGTATGGAGTTCTAGAGTGGTGGGGGAAGATGAGGCAGCATCAACAATGACCACAGTGAGAGAACCAGGAGGGTGGTGTCCTGAGAGTCAAGTGAATAAAAAATTTCAAGGAAGACAAATGATCACCTGGGTTAAATGTCAATGGTAGATCAAGTGAGATGGAAATGCAAATTGACCATACATTTAGCAATTGGCAGGTCATAGTGTTTTGACAAGAGCAATTTTCTGTCAAGTGATGAGTTCAAGAGAAAGTGAGACAGAGAGAATTAGAGAAAGATATATTAATCACTCTTTTAGGCATTAAACTATAGAGGGTAACAGAGAAAGACATGATAGCTTGGAAAAAAAAACAAAAACAAATACTCACTGCTTTAGCTAGAGAGAACTCACTGCCTTCTGAGTGGGAAGAGTGCTCCAAAAACTGATTGGTACACTCAGAAGATGTGCCTCTGATGTAGAGCCTCCGTAAACTACTACTCCATCTACCAACTATAATCACAGAAGATATAGCCTCCCTGAATGCCATAAGTCAGCCATCCTTTATCAGCTTTAATGACTAACCACCAATGAACACTTTCTCTTCTCTTCCTGCCTGAGTCTGCAGGCACAATTGGGTCTGGTCAACAGAACAACAACAACTCCCTATAGATTTATAGATATAAAAAGGTCAAGAAAGCAAAGCCAATTGAAAAATCACATTGTGAGCAAATCTTTGGCTAAAGAGAATGGAGAAAAGGAAGGAGAGGACATGAAAATGGACAGGCAGGTATAAATGAATACCCAGCTCCTTGAATCCCAGAGTATTTGGGCCCCTGATGCCCAATCACCTCTCCTAAATCTACATCAAATGATACTGTGAACATATATTCCTTACTGGCAAGTGTTTGCCTATTGTGCTTGGGCTTGCTTAACAGCTACGACATGCTTTGTATGCTTTACAAGTTGACCTATTTAACTGAGGCTTAAAGTTGATAGGAGGTGACTCTCATATCAAAGTGAAACTGCTATTTCATTTCATTTCAACCAACTAGTTTTTATTGAGCACCTACCAGGGCTGTATACTATGCTAGTTGGTACGAGGATACAACTTAAAAAGAAAAAGAAAAAAAAAAAAGAATAGCATTTGCTTTCACAGAGCTCGCAATCTAATCTAAGTCAATGGTTCTCAACCAGAGCTACTTTTGTTTCCCAGGAGACATTTGGCAATGTCTGGAGACATTTCTGATTGTCACTACTAAAGGAGGGTGCTACTGGCATCTAGTAGGTGGAAGCTGGGGATACCACTGAGCATTCTACACAGGACAGCCTCTAACCTCAAAAAATTAAGAAACTCTGATTTAAGAGATATTACAGCACATATACAAATAACTCTAATAGGAGAGAGGCTATGATAAGCAATAATTTATGTTTCCAGGAATCCTTCAAGCTTTGTAGAGAATCAGCATCTTAGGTTCAGTAGCTAGACTCCACTAGCATTCCTGAGAATAACACTCTAGGGAAAACAAAGCTCCAGTAAGTTCCTGCATGGTATTGGTATTTGTATGCATTTATATGGCCTTTTAGATGTAACAAGGCTGTTTTGTACATACTGTAATATTGAATCCTTGCAACAATCCCATTTAGAGGTTCTCCATCTATTCTGCATAACTGTGACTGAAGAAGTCCTCCGCTATTAGGAAAAGCAATTCTCTCCAACTGAGAGGCAGAGACCTTAGCGTAGCCAATCAAACAGCCAAATCAACCATGGTAGTCATTGATGACAGATGCCTGAGAAATATTTCCATCACTTTTCAACAATCATCTTAAGAAAACAGAATCATGTATCTCCATTTTAGATTTGGAAACTGAGGTTTAGTGACATGACTAAGAACTCACTATTTCTACCTTGTAGTAATTTAGCTCTAACCTAGACCTTCTGACTGCAGTTGCAGAAATCTTTCTACTATAAGAAATTGCCCTCTCCATAACAATTACAATAGACATCAACACCCTTATGGAGTATAACAATTCACAAAGTGATTTTCATGATCATTCTTTTTCTCTTCATGTCTTTCTTTGGGCAAATACAAGAAAAAGAGTGGAAAATACATTTTGGGTTTATATTAAAGGAAAGAAAGAGTTATCACCTGTATTTTATCAGTAATATTACATCTCTTTATGTTCACACATAAATCATGGAAGAAGTAGAGCTATAGAACCACTTTGCACCAAAATGGAATCAGACTAAAGGGTTCATTCAGTAGCATCATACATCAGATTAATGTACCTAGAAAAACACATAAGGAAATTTATTCAAGTACAGTATGACTTAAAAATGACCAAGTTAAAACTGAGCCACATGCTTTTATTTAAATACAGATGGTCAGGTTTTGTTTATATATCAAGCCAACTGCTGATACAAAGCAATGTCCTATACATATAAACTAGCAAAGCCACTTTAGAAGCCAGAGTTTAAAAGAGTCTATATAAATGGAAATTACCAACCAAAGGAAACATAAAATCTATGGATATGAAAATGAGACTACTATGCTAGCTCATCAAGCTCCAATTGGCTAGTGTGTGTTCATATGGCTTTCCCTTATTTTGCAAGTTTCTGAGCATGTATTTAGCTGAACTTCTGTGTGCCAACATGTCAGTGATTGGGTGACCTATGTTTCCTGTGTGGTTGTCTGTCAATGTCAGTGTTTTTTCCAGATCTTGCGGAGACACTGAGTCTTCATGCATCTGATTTGTCACTCCGGCAATTCTTTGAGTCCTTGGACTCTCCAGCAGGAGTCTTCCAGGCAAATTCTTGGAGTAGCTTGGCCAAATAATTCAACCTAATGGCTAGTAAGTCAGCTTTGTTTAGGGCCAAAACTGAGCTATAGTTAGAAATGAAATACTTCTGAAAGCTGCATTAACTCTTTTACACCACTAATGTGTTTAATTAGGGGCCCTGCAATAGTTATTCCATAAATGGGGCTCTGGAGGATGAAAAACATTAGTGAACTTCTCGAAGCCTGTCATTGCCAACAAGGGAGGATACGGTTGACAAGGGGTAGAGAATTGATGGAATAAAAGAGAAAGTCTGCAGACTGCTTAGAGCTCCATGCAGGAAGAATCCAGATAAAAAACAATCTCCCTAAATGGAATTGTTTTCTTCCTTTCCAACCATGGTATATTAATTAGGTACAAATCAGTCCACTTATTGCCAGTTGACATTAAGCAATTTACCATTTAATGGGCAATTGAAAACTGATGTTTACTACTTTTGATTGTTCCAAACAAATTTCTCATCCTAAAATGTAAATGGATTTAATTTGATCTCCTCGGTCTGTTCATTGTTATTTGAAAACAGTGATATTAGTATCAGAAAATCAGCAGCTACCTGAGCAATGAAGTGTTCAAAATGAAGGTGTTCGGTCATTGGTGAAAATTCAAAAGCAAGAATCACTATTAGTTGTAATGATGACTACAGACCTGGGGTAGCATGATTGTTCTTTATTGTTTTTACTGCTCTCTCATAGTCTTGATTTCTTTTTTTTTCCTTTCTTTTTCCTTAATACCAGAGAAATCAAAGTTAAGAAAAGTCCCGGAAAGCAATCTAGTTCAGTTCTGTCACTTCTCCAATGAGAAAACTGAGGCTTAAGGAAGTCACATGAATTGCCTAGTAGTTAAAAAGAGCAACCTGCTCTCTCTTCTTCATTCTTATGTCTTCCTTATTCTCTTATATACCACTTTCACCCCAAAGAATTCTAGCACAGAGCTCTGTAAGTGGAGAGATAATGGACAGAATGCATGATCTTGTAACCAAAGGACTTGAGTTCGAGGTATATATACCTGGGTCACTTCTCAGAGCCTTGGTTTCTATATCAATGAAAAAGGAATAAAGAGACACACCTCCCAGTGATTTTGCAAGGACTGTATGAAATAGTTTATACAAAAGCACTTTAAAAACTGCAAAGCAATATGAGATGAAAAGCATTGTCTGATTAAAATCAAGCCTAGACAAGAGAGGGGCTGATTGGGACAAAGGTGGAAAGGCGGGCAAGGAACAAACTTTGAGTAATTGACAATAAGAACCATAGCACCCCAGCACTCACACCTCAAAGAAAGATTAGGAATCAGAAGCCCGAAAACATTTGCAGATGTAAGCCTTCTCACTTTTGGAACAAGGAACATCTAGTGACACTCCTTCCACTTAGTTTTCTTTTAAGTTGTCAACATATTATTTGAAAACTTTTTAAATTTGAAAGACCTATTTTACAGAAGGATATCTAATCATTTATATAAACAAAAATGCAAACATGGCCTTATGGACTGTCCTTGTTATTATACATTAAAGTGAAATACACAGTCTTAACCTATATTCTACTGACAATGCAACCAAAACCTTTATGGATGTGTTTATGGAAATAAGTGCCATTGGCATTTTCACAAATATAGGTGTAAATGTAACAACATACTAGGTCATACTAGAAAAAAATCCTAGGCTAGGATACACAAATGTTGCTCTTTGTAAGCTTTGGACTTGGAAAAAATCATTTTACCTCTCTGGGTTTCTAAAAGGTAAATAAGGATGGAAAATGGGGATATCAATAATGTCAACCCCAAGATTAAATGAGATCACATCATTCAGATCTCAGCTCAAATGTACCCTGTTCAGAGGGGCAGTAATGGATTCTTAGGGTGTCACTCTAAGTTTCTAAGAGTGTCAGCAACTAAACTCCCAGCTGGACCCCTTCATAGATTTCTCTCAACTGTTCACCTCATCCAAGATCTCACTTACCGCCCCCCACCAAAGGCAGCCCAGGTACAATACTGGCCAATAAGAGAGTTTAAGCCAAGCACTCTAGTCTCAACTCATGATACTCTATGAGGCTACTCCAGTTTCAAAATTCCCTATGGCCTTGGAGGCTGAGGTGTTGCTGTGACTATGTAACAGTCTAATTTCCCCCTCTTCCTAATCCTGCTTATTATACTCACCCAGAGATGTTGATCCTATAAGAGCTCCACAATAAACTTTCTACATGATAATCTCCATCTGAGTCATCTTTCCAAGGAACCTGATTTGCAATGAGGGGTCTTTCCTGGTCACATCAGATAATTTAGAACTGTCCTTCCTCTGGTCATTCTCTATCCCATTGTTCTTCTCACTATCTGAAAAAATACCATTTATTTACTTGCACATTTATTGTCTGCATCTCCACTGCTTGAATATATCCTCCATGATGGCAGGATCTTTATGTGTCTTGCCCACTATTGTACACCCAAGGTCTATACAAAGTAGACACCCACTAACTATTTGTTGAATAAAAGAATGTCAGATGAGCTCCTGATTGTGATGGCAGAGTATGTAAATGCTGTGCTTACCTTTTCTCACAAAATCATCAAAATTACAACTAAACTACAGAATAGCCATAATTGGGAGTCACCTGAAGTTTACCTGAACAGAAGTCCTACTACTGGGGACACGCAGAACAGGGCACCTAAAAAGTGGTAGGAAGAGCAGAGACATGAGACAGACTCCTCCCACATCCATGTATGATGGTTGGGGAACAATACATCGGCTGCAGAGGTCCTGGCCCCACTAAGGCTCCTCAGCCCAGAGTTCCAGTGCCAGGAAGAGAAGTTCTCAAAGTGAGTAGAGAAGAAAATAAAGATCAGGGTGGAAATAAACAAAATAGAGTCTAGAAAAACAATATAAAAGATCAATGAAATCAAAAGCTGTTTTTTTGAAAGCATAAAAAAATTAATAAACTTTTAACTAGACTTATCAAGAATAAGAAAGAAGGCCCAAGTAAATAAAATAAGTGAAAGGAGAGAAGTAATGATGGATTCCACAGAATATAAAAATTTATAAGAAAATACTATGAATAATTATATGCCAACAAATTGGATAATCTGGAAGAAATGGAAACAAACACCCCCCCCCCAAGACTGAGTCAAGAAGAAACAGAAAATTTGAACCCAAACTTCACCATGGATCTCCATGAGTTTTCCCAATGAAATCAAAAAAGCTTCCAAAAAACAAAAGTCCTGGACAGGATACCTTCATAGGTGAATTTTACTAAACATTCAAAAAAGAATTAACATCAATTCTTCTCAAACTATTAGAAAAAAAAAATTGAAGAAGAAGGAAAACTCCCAAACCCATCTTATGAGGCCAACAGTATCCTGATACCAAAACCAGACAAAGAAGGTACAAAAAACAAACAAACAAACAAACGATAGGCCAATATCCCTAAACATTGATGCAAAGGTCTTCAATAAAATATTAGCAAATTGTTTCACCAATGCATTAAAAATATCATACACCATGATCAAGTTGGATTTAATCCTGGAATGTAAGGTTGGTTTAATATCCACAAATTATTCAATGTGATATACCACATTAATAAATCAAAAGATAAAAATTATACAATTGTATCAACAGATATAAAAAAAAGCATTAGACAAAATTCATCATCTCTTTATGATAAAAACTCTCAGCAAAGTGAGAATAGAGGGAACATACCTCAACATGATAAAGGCCATATATAACAAACCTAAAGTTAACATTATAGTCAATGGAGAAAGACTAAAAGCACTTTCCTTAAGATCAGAAACAAGATAAGGATGTCCACTTTTACCACTTCTATTCAACACAGTGTTGAAAGTCATAGCTACAGCAATCAGACAAGAAAGAGAAATAAAAACCATCCAAATTGAAAAGGAAGAAGTAAAACTGTCATTATTTGCAGATGACATGATTCTATATATAGGGACCACAAAAATTCCACCAATAAAATGTTAGAATTGATCAATGAATTCACTAAAGTAGCAGGATACAAAATTCATATTCAAAGGTCAGTTGCATTTTTACACACCAATGATGAATTATCAGAAACAGAAATTAAGAAAACAATCCCATATGTAATTACATCAAAAAAAATAAAAGACCTAGTCTCAAAGAATTAAAAAAAGAAATTGAAAAAAACACAAACAAATGGAAGAATATATTGAGCTCATGGATACAAAGAATCAGCATGATTAAAATTGCCATACTACTCAAAGCAATCTATAGATTCAATGCAATTCCTATCAAAATAACAATGGCATTTTTCAGAGAATTAGAACAAAGAGTTCAAAAATTTATATGGAACCATAGAAGATTCCGAATAGCCACTGCAATCTTGAGAAAGAAGAACAAAGTTGGAGGTATGACTATCTGATATCAAACTATACTTCAAGGCTATAGTAATCAAAACAGCATGATACTGGCATAAAAACGGACTCATAGATCAATGGAAAAGAATGGAGAGCCCAGAAATAAATTCACTCCTATATGGTCATTTAATCTATGACAAAGAAGGCAAGAATATACAATGGGGTAAAGACAATTTTTTCAAACGATGTTGGGAAAACTGAACAGATACATGCAAAAAATGAAATTTCACTACTTTCTTACAAAATATACAAAAATAAACTCAGAATGGATTCAAGACTTAAATGTGAGTCCTGAAACTATTAAACTCCTAGAAAAAAAACATGGACAGTAAAATATTTGCAAACATTTTTTGAATATGTATCCTTAGGCAAGAGAAACAAAAGAAAAAAAAAACAAATAGAAATACATCAAACTAAAGAGTTTTTATACAGCAAAGGAACCATCAACAAAACAAAAAGACAACCTACTGAATGGGAGAAGGTATTTGCCTACAATACATCTGATAAGAAGTTAATATCCAAATTTGTAAAAAGCTCAAATACCTCAACAACAACAAAAACCAAACAATCCAATTAAAATTGGGCAGAAGACCTGAATATGTATTTCTCTAAAGAGGACATATAGATGGCCAACAGACATATGAAAACAATGCTCAAGGTCACTAAGCATCAGAGAAATGCACATTAAAACCACAATGAGATATTGCATCATACCTGTCAGATTGGTTATAATCAATAAATCAAAAAGACAAATGTTAGTGAGGTTGTGGAGAAAAGAGAATTCTTGTACACTGTCGATGAGACTGCAAATTGGTACAGACACTATGGAAAACAGTTTGGAAGTTCCTCGAAAAATGAAAAATAGAACTATTTTTTCACCTTACAATTGCACTTCTGAGTATTTATCAAAAAAAAAAACCCAAAATACTAATTTTTAAAGGTCTATGCACCCCATATTCATGGCAGTGCTACTCACAATAGCCGAAACATGGAAGCAACCTAAGTGCCCATCAATAGATGATTGGATAAAGACAAATTAGCACATATATACAATGGAATATTACTCAACCATTAAAAAGACAAAAACAAAAACAAAATAAAATCCTACTATTTGCAACAATATGGATGGACCTAAAGGGTATTATGCTGAGTAAAATAAGTCAGACAGAGAAAGATAAATATCATATTTCACTTATAGGTGGAATCTAAGGAACAAAAGAAATTAACAAACTAAACAAACAAACAAAAAGACTCACTAAATGTAATTTTACAAATATCATTTACAACACCCAGTACAAAGTACCAAATTAATCTTACAGAAAATGTACAAAATCTTTAAGGATAAAATGAGAAAATATTATTGAATAATATTAGAAAGAGCTAAAATGTACAAAATCTTTAAGGATAAAATGAGAAAATATTATTGAATAATATTAGAAAGAGCTAAATGAAGAAAAAGATGTACCAAATTCATGGATAAGAATACTTGATATCTTAATTGTGTCTACTATGCCCCAAATTAATCTATACACTGAAAAAGGTCCAAAGTCCTAATGGAATTTTTCATGGAATTTGAGAAGCCAAATTCTACAATTGTGTGAAAGAGCAAAGGACCAAGAAAAGACCAAGACAGTCTTGATAAAGACTGGTCCTAACAGATTGCAAGACTAACACTGCAGGATTGGAAAAGCGGTGGACAAATCAAAAAAACAACAGGCTATAGCATTCAAAAACAGATTGTTGTGTATGATAAAACTTCATATATACTAGAGAAAACATTGCTAACCAGTAGAGAAATTATGGGCTATTCAATAAATAGTGCTACGATAACTATAATCTGCATGAGGGAAAAAAAAAGATTTTTACCTTATTTCACATCTATTAAAAGACATTTATAATAGAAACAAAAGTATAAATATTAAAAGTATTATAATACTTATAGGAGAATATATTTATGACTTTGTGTTGTGGAAGAATTCCTTAAAGATTCAAAGCATAAACCATAAAAAAAATTGGTTAATTTATGTTAAAATTAAAGTAGTTTGTGCTTTAAAAGACATGATTAGAGGGAGTTTTTTGTTATGTAGGACAAAGGAATAGCTCTTCAAAAATAAATAAAATACTGGACAAAACTGTCAAAATCAATCAGTTCAAGGTAAAGACATAATTTAGTAGAAAGCACTGATTCTTGAAAAGCTGCTAGAACTTTGGGTGAGAACAGCAGGGATCTGTGATCTTGCATTAGGGTACTCCTATTTCTTGCCCTGGCGTGGTTAGTAAGAATTTTAGTTTGCTAATGCTGGGCTAGCTGCAAAACCAGATTTGCTGCCAGAGGAAGCCAGCTCAATTCAGGAAGATGGTTGGGAGGGCTGAGTGAGGAGCAAGAATTTAGGGCTTTTCCAGCTAAAAGTGGTGGATTTTATTAAAAATAAATGGGAAAACCCACAACAGCTTGCTTGTCCAAGACTACAATCTTAGTTGTGAATGAGTAGTAGGCCCATCAGAAATTTAATGGAGATATCTGAGGAATAAGAAAGCCATATAAAAGCTGAAATAAACTTTCCACACATACTTTTGTGACTGCAAAACTATAGACATGTGCAAGGGAGACTCTAAGAAGTCTGGAGATAAAACCGAAGGAGACTTGAGAACTGGTTGCAAGTCTAAATGATTTTCCAATTCATACACAGAGCTATCACCACAGGGTAAAAACCTTCCATAATCAAGCACAATCTCTGCATAAATCAATGCCTGACCACTAACTTATGCAGATATAGAGGTGACCTCTAGAAAGCCAAGATAAAAGTTAAAATAAGAAAAAAAAACTCAGCAGATAACTTTAGTAATTATACATCTTGGTAGAAAGAATTTCTCTATATCTCCACTAATGCCTGGTATTGTTAATCTTGACTACAGCTATTCTAGTGGGTATTTAGTGTTGTGTCATTGTGCTTTTAATGTACATTATCTTACTGACTAATAATGTTCGCATCTTTTCATGTTTTTATTAGCCATTCGCTTATCTTTTTCAGTGATGTTTCTATTCAAAATATCAGCCTATTTAGAAAAAAATACATACAGTGCTAGTGGGGATAAAAAATGGTACAACCAGTTTATAAAATAGTTTGGGAGTTTCTTCAAAATCTAGACACGAAATTAAATACAAGTCAGCAAATTCCATTATGAATTCCTATTGAAAAGAACTAAAAATATATTTGGCCTTCAAATTTATACACAAATGTTCACAGCAACATTATTCATAATAGTTAAAGCTGGAAAAACACATATAGTAAGTGAAATTGTGGTATATCCAATGGAATACTATTCAGCAATAAAAAAGGAAGAAACAAACTACTATTACATACAATATTATGGACGAACCTCAAAAATATTATACTAGGTGAAAAAAGCCAGGCACAAAGACTATATATTGCAGACAATGAGATTTTTGGAAAAAGCAACTGGAGACTCAAAGCACATCAGTGGTTAGATGAGGCTGAGTTGAAAGATAAGATTGACTAAAAATAAGCAAGAGGAAACTTTTGGAGGTGATGAAGTGCCCCCAAATTTTATTGTAGCTATGGTTTCCCAATCATAAATTTACTAAAACACATCAATTTTTACATTTACAATGAGTCAATTTGGTGGTATACTAATTATATTTCAATATAGCTTGTTTTTTAAAACTTATTTAAAAAATAAGAAGTCAAGTTATAGATTGATAGAAGATAATTAAAATATGTATAATCATAGAATAATTAGAATCCAGAATATAAATGTGTGTACAAACTCTTAAAAATCAACTAGAAATAGAAAACAAAGTTTTGAAAAAGAAAAGGTGGCAAAAATTATAAACAGGCAATCCACACACACACACACACACACACACACACACACACACACACACCTAAACAGGCAAAAAAATTATACATCTAAAAGACAATCAAGTGACGTCAGAAACATGGCAGAGTAAAAGACATCCCCAGATCCCTCCCCTTGAAACAATAATAAGCTGAATATTTCAAATTCAACAAAAACACCCAAACTGCACATCGGATGGGGAGAAATAAAGAACCTCCTTCTCTCAGCCACTGGAGCTCCCCGTAGGAGGAGGGAGAGGGGAGAAGAAGAGCCAAATTCCCTGAACAGTCCTGCCTGGAAAAACTGTGAGCTAGCGGCAGTTCCCAGTCATCAGGGCAGAAGACAAAGAAACAAGGACAGCAGAAAAATGGAGATGGCAAAGAAAAAAACAGTTAATTTTTACCAGCTGTGACCGCGAAACTGAGGTTGAGCCTCAGCCTCTATCCCTCAACAGAGAGGGCCTCTCCCCTCATGTCTTCTGAGACAAAACTTCACGGAACCCCATGGGAATCCGAGAAAATGCTACTGAAACTGTCTCTAACACTGATCAAGACTAAGACTGAGAATAGTGAGTGTGAGTAAATATCTATAAAAAAATAAAAAGACATTACTAATGCTTTATATAAAGCAGGGAAACAGGAGGCTTAGATGCCACCTACCAGAAACCAAAAGAAAAACACATTCTTTGCAATAGGCTAGGGACCATTATATAATAAATCTTCTTTCTGGAAAATAAGAAAGCAGAATACATTTCCATTAATGCCCAGGCAGAGAAATAGTCCATTAAACAACATGAACAGCCAGTGACAAGGCAGCTCAGAAACAAAGAGAAAAATCTCCAGAAAATAAGCTTACAAACATAGAAATGTGTTACTTTAATGACAGAAAATTCAGGATGATACTTCTGAAAAAATTCAATGAGATCCAAAATGAGTCATATCAACAATTTCAGGAAACTGAAACAAACAAACAAACAAACAAACAAAAAACAACTAGATGAGCAGAATGAATCCTTTAGAAAGGAGAGTAAAACCCTCAAAAAGAACTGAATAGACCTTCTAGGGATAAAGAACCTGTGGTGAGAGTTGGAAGATGAAACAACAAGCTTGGGAAATAGAGTCAACCAAATAGAGAAAAGGATCAGTGATATTAGAATCAGAAATCTAGAAATAAATCAGAAAGAAGAAGAGAGAAATCAAAGAATGAAAGATAATAAAAGAGAAATATAAGAACTAGCTGATATCATTAGGAGAGAAAACATAAGAATAATGGGAATTCTCCGAGGGGAGGAGAAGAGCAGGGATTACAAAGCATTTTCCAACAAATAGTTGATGAGAATTTCCCAAATCTAAGGAATGAGCTGAGGCTTAGAATTCAAGAAGTCAACAGAACAGCCAATTATCTCAACCCAAAGAGGCCTTCACCAAGACACACTGTATTAAAATTATCAAAAATCAATAACAAAGACATAATTCTCAGGGCAGCGAGGGAGAAGAAGATGGTAACCTATAAAGGAAAACCCATTTGTCGGACTTCTCAACACAAACCTTACAAGCCAGAAAGAAGTGATATTAAATATTCAAACTATTAAACGCAAGGAACTACCAGTCAAGAACAATGTATCCAGCTAAGCTCTCCTTTAGATATGAAGGAGAAATAAAGACCTTTTGAGACTTACAAAAATTGAGGGAATTCTTCACTACAAGGCCTGCACTGCAGGAAATACTGAAAAGTGTCAGCTCATCTAAAACAAAATGACAAAAAAAATACATAATTAGAAACAAGGTGACTAGCAGGCTGATAAAAGCAAAGAAGCACAACCTTACAAGAAGCAGGGCATTGTAAGCTTAAAAATAAGAAAAGATTTGCTATAGCAAGATAATAATGAATGTTCAGCATACGTAGGGACAAATTGAGACAACAAAGACTGAAAATGAGAGTATTCAAAGTTCCAAATTCACGAAAGAGAATGGAGACATGCAGAAGAAAAGGGACGACTATACACACACACACGCACACACATATACACATATATACATATATACATATGTGTGTGTGTAACTATCCTTTACATATTCATAATGGTAACCACACACCAAAGATTCAGAACTGAATTATATAACATAAAACAAATAAGACTAGAGGGAAAACTCACAAACGCCAATCAAAATAAATAAAACAGAAACACAGGGACAAGGGAAAAATGGAAACACCAAGCTACCAGAAAGCAATAGATAAAATGGCTATAAGAAGACTTCATATTTCAATAATCACCCTAAATGTACATGGACTGAACACACCTATAAAAAGGCACACAAAGCTGCAGATTGGATCAAAAAAGAAATCCAACCATACGCTGCCTCCAGAAGACACATCTCAGCTCCAAAGAAAATTTAAACTCAGTGTGAAAGTGTAGAAAATAATATTTAAAGCAAATAACATACAGTGAAGAGCAGGAATAGCAGTATTAACATCGGACGAAATGGACTTCAAAATGCAAAAAGTAAAGAAAGATATTGAGGGACACTTCATAATGATAAAGGGAATCATGCATAAAGAAGATATAACACTTATTAATACCTAAGGTCCCAATTAGGGAGCCCAGAAATATATAAAGCAATTACTAAAAATCCAAATACTATCATAGTAGGAGACATAAATACCCCACTGTCAGATATGAACATATCATCCAAACAGAAAATCAATAAGGAAATAAAATCTTTAAATGACACATTAGACCAACGGGAGCCTTCCATCTCAAAACAGCTGCTTATACATTCTCTATTGCACATGGAACATTCTCAAGGATTGACAACATACTGGGACACAGAGATAGCCTCGCCGAATATAAGAGGGTTGAAATCATACCAACCACATTCCCTGATCATAATGCTTTGAAACTAGAGATCAACTGTAAAAAGAAAGCAGAAAGAACCACAAATACATGGAGATTAAACAACATACAACTGAAGAATAAGTGAGTCAGAGAAGAAACAAGAGAGAATAAGAGATACGTAGAAACGAATAATACTGATAGTACAACATATCAAATCTTTTCAGATATGGCAAAAGCGGCCATAAGAGGAAAGTTCATATCATTAGAGGCCTATTTCCAAAAACAAGGATGAACCCAAATAAACAACCTAAAGCTTCATCTTAAAGACTAGAGTAGAAATAAATAAAATTGAAAATAAACAAACACAATAGAAAAAATAAATGCAACAAAAAGCTAGTTATTTGAAGAAGCAATAAAATTGATAAACTACTGGCTAGATTCACTAAAGAAAAAAAGAGAAAAGACATAAACAAAACCAGAGATGAAAGAGGGGAAATTATGACAGACACTGCAGAAATACAAAGGATCATACAAGAATTCTATGAAAAAGTATATAACACCAAATTTAATAACCTAGAAGAAATGGACCAGTACTTAGAAAATACAACCTTCCTGGACTAAATCAAGAAGAACTGGAAAATCTAAATTAACTGATCAGCAGTATGGAAATTTAAACAATCATCAAAAACTTACCAAAAAGTAAAAGTCCAGGACCAGATGGCTTCACAGTAAATTCTACCAAACATTCAAAGATTTACTATCTATTCTTTTCAAACTCTTCCAAAAAATTGAAGAGGAGGCAATGCTTCCTAACTCATTTTATGAGGCCAATAGGCCAATACGACTCTTATACCAAAACCTGGTCAGGATAACACACAGAAAAAGAAAACTACAGAGCAATATCTCTCATGAACACAGATGCAAAAATCCTAAATAAGATACTAGCAAACCGAATACAGCAACATATTAAAAAGATTATACACCACAATCAAGTGGGCTTCATCCCAGGGGCACAGGCATGGTTCAACATACACAAATCAATTAATATGATACATCATATAAACAAATTTAAAAAATAAGAATCATATGATAATATCAATAGATGCAGAAAAAGCCTTTGACAAGGTACAGCACCCATTTATGATCAAAACACTTAAAAGAATCGGTATAGAATGGTATCTTAGCATAATAAAAGCCATATATGAAAAGCCCTCAGCCAACATTATACTTAATGGTGAAAAACTAAAACCTTCCCTCAAAGATCGGGAACAAGCCAAGGCTGTCCACTACCGCCACTCTTATTCAATACGTTGCAGGTCCTAGCAAGTGCGCTCAAGCAAGAGAAAGATGTAAAAGGCATCCAAATAGAAAATGAAAAAAGTCAAACTGTCACTATTTGCAGATAACATGATTCTCTATATAGAAAACTTCATAAGAACACTACTAGAAACAATAAGCAAATAGAGTAGAATTTCTGGATACAAAAATCAATGTTCAAAAATCCATAGTGTTACTATACTCTAATAATGAAGTGTCAAAAAAATTCATTTTGCAATTGCAACAAGAAGAATAAAATACCTAAGACTAAATCTAATGAAACATGTGAAGGACTTATATAATGAAAACTATAAGACCCTATTTAAAAAAATCAAAGATAAAAAGAAATGAAAAGATATTCTATGTTCTTGGATTGGAAGAATCATCATAGTTAAAATGACCTTATTACCTAAAGTGCTATGCAGATTTAATGCAATTCCCATCAAAATTCCACTGACATTTTTTCAAGAAATGGAACGAAAAATCATCAGGTTTGTATGGAAGCACAAAAGACCCCTAAAGTGCCAAAGCCGCCTTGAGAAAAAGAATGGGGCTGGAGGCAACACTCTGCCTGACTTCAAATTATACTACAAAGTGACAGTAATCAAAAAGACATGGTATTAGCAAAAAAAAAAAAAAAAAAAAAAAAAACACACACACACACAAACCAGTGGAACAGAATTGAGAATCCAGAAGTAAACTGGAGTCTTTTTTATATGAGCAAATAATTTTCAACAAAAGGCCAAAAACAGAGTGGAGAAAGTAAAACCTCTTCAATAAATGGTGCTGGAAAAACAGAAAAGCCACCTGCAAAAGAATGAAACTAGACTGTTGTCTATCACCACACACCAAAATTAACTCAAAATGGATTAAGGACTTGAATATAAGACCTGAAACAATAAAATGCATAGAAGAAAACATAGGAACAAAACTCAAGAACCTTGGACTTAAAGAGGATTTTATGAATTTGGCCTCAAAGGCAAGAGAAGTAAAAGCTAAAATAAATGAATGGGACTACATCAAACTAAAAAGCTTCTGCTCAGCAAAAGAAATCATCAACAAGGAAAAGAGACAACCATCCAAATGGGAAAATATATTTGTAAGCAACACCTCTGATAAGGGCCTAATATTCAAAATGTACAAAGAACTCATAGGACTCAATAACAACAACAACAAATAAAAAAACAAATGATCCAATAAAAACATGGGCAGAGGACCTGAATAGACACTTCTTGCTAGAAGACATGCAAATGGCCAACAAGTGTCACACGATAGGTAATTGGCTAAAGAAGCTGTGGTACATATTTACAATGGAATATCACTCAGCTATAAGAAGAGACGACATACTGCCATTTGCAAAAACAAGGATGGACCTTGAAATAATCACACTAAGCAAAATAAGCCAGACAGAAAAAGTTGAAAATCACATGATATCACTTATATGTGAGATATAAACCAAAATGCAACCAATGAACAATATAAACAAACAGAGACTCATGGACATGGACAATTAACTAGTGGTTACCAGAGGGTAGAGGGGAGACAGAAGGAAGGCAGTAGGTAGGATAAAAATTTAAATAAATAAGAAAAAGATAATAAATCTCATTGTAATCAAGAAATTATAAATTAAATCCACAACAAAGTACCAAGCGGTTCCAGAAAAAAAAATTAAAAATTTTGATCACTCAAAATGTTAGCAAGAATATGGAGCAACAAAAATTCTTTAACTGCTGGAGACAATATATATAAGTACATTACTTACGGAGAGCAATTTGACAATGTTGAAAATGTATATTCTTCATCACCCCATTATTCTAGTTCTACACACATACACACACACACACACACACACACACACACACACACACACGAAATTCTCATACATATTTCACAAGAAATAAAAAACAAGAATATTCATAATAATAGCTGGCTTTGATATCAGAGATCTGGATTGAGTGTCTAAACTATTTATTCTCTGAGTAACCTTTTGCAAAAGTTCTTTAAATTTCTCTCAGCTTTAATTTTTCCATTATTAAAATAGGGGTAATCATACCTGCCCACCACAAATATTGTACATATTTAAAAAGAAAAATGTTTATGAACAATGGAACACCCTATTTTACACTTACTAAAACTTTTGAGAACATTATTTCCCTTCTCTTGGTGTACTAAATGAGCGTTCATATCCTTAATTGAGTGTACTAGACATAGGAGACTGGGCAAAAGTTAGGTATGAGAGACGGGGAGTGACAAAAGGAATTAGCATATGCTTAAAAACACAAAATTAGAAATGCATAAAAATAGAAATGCATTTTAAACTGGCATTTAATTAGAGTGGATACATTAAATTAAAATAATTCCTTCACAAGTTCAAGAGGGTATAGGTAGCATACCTACCTACTTTCTAGTCTTAACTCTTGAATTGACTAGCTGTGTGACTCAATCTGTCAGTTCTCTTCTTTAGTCTCCATTTTCTTCTCTACAAAACAAGCAATTTGGGCTAGATGGTTTCCAGGCAAAATAATTTGATGAATCTAAGTTTAGGTATAAGAAGCACATAACATATATATATATATATATATATATATATGCCTTGACAGATCTGAGAAGAACCAAGGCATGATTAGAAGTGGGCAGGGTTTCTATCTTAGAGCCTTTTCATTCTCCAGAGTGTGCCACTTCCTTTCAGACTTCCCAGACTTCACTGGCGTCTCCAAAAGGCTCCTGGGAATTTCTTCGGACAATCCTGTTCCTACAGGAACTCCCAGGAGATTGAGGGATGAAGGAGCGTGCCTGTTTGAAGCAGGTCTGATATGATCCAGGACCTGATAGAGTTTCAGCTGCCTGCTTTCTGGCAATTTGCAGGGAAATTAAAGAGATTCTTATAGAGGTTAAATGGCTCAAATCCTAGGGAGGGGACACTGTTGCTCAGAGAGAAACACAAAGACGAGATTCATCTTGCTTAAGAATTATAAATAGAACAGTCAGATTAGATCCAGCAGAAGAATGGGGGCACTGCCAAGGAGCCAAGTTCTCTCCAAATAAAGAGGCAAGGCTCCAAAGATGCCCAAGCAGGATTTCAAACGGGAAAAAGAAAAGATGGGACAGAAGAAAACTTCAAAAATGGGCTCTTTCTTTTAACCCACAACTTCTTTCAGACAAGAAGGCAAAATCATCAGTTCCTGAAAGAGAGATTAAAATTAAATTATCACCCCATAAGGAGTTATTCACTGTAAAAGGAATGAAAATGGTTTACTGCTCTATGGAAAATATAAGCTGCTTCCAAACTGTAGGTTAAAACTTGGCAAAGGGAGTTTGGCTTCCCTGTGTTTCTGTCTTGAAGATGTTTATCCAGCGGATGGAGATATTGAGATGGGCCTGGTTTTCAGGTTTGTTTTTTGTTCCACATAAGGTTTTCATCAGATACATTCTGAAAACTAGAGCAAGCTGGAGAGGCCTTCTGGAGGAGAGGCCTTCATTTAACTGCAGCAGGCTCTGCCTATACCAGGACTCTTCTTCGTAAGAAGGTGGTAGTCCAGAGACCCAGCTGGAAGCAGCTTTGGGAGCTGGTGGCGTGCATGCTGGCTCCTGACTGGAAAGATTTTCTTTTCAGGTCTGTTTCCTGCATTAAATGCCATATGGTCTTAGGTAAGTCACCCGGCATCTCTGAGCTACAGATGTGTCATCTGTTCATTAGTGAATGTGGCTTCCATCTACATCTCAGAGTTGTTTTCAGGAAGTAATATAAAATACAAGTTCTGTAGAAATGCTGTCAGTAGTCTAGGAGAAAATAGATCCCTTCAGGGAACTCTAAATGCTTTTACAGAACCACAGATAATGGGTGCTGCTCGGTCACATTATACATTTCCTGTCTTCCACAAGATGTCACCTAAATACTTCCAGTCTTCCTTCTTCTAAAAGGAAGTCCACGAAGCAATGAAACACAGAGATTTGGGGTTTTGGATTAAAACAGGCTAGAGTGCAAATCCTTCCTGTCTCACTCATTGGATATATAACATTAAAAAATTTTCTTAAGTGATCTCTATCTTAGTTTACTTCACTATGAAATGAGAGTAATGCTAGTCTCACGGTTTTGCTGTAAGGATTTATAAAAAGTGATAGAATGTATGTGAGACACATAGTGTGTGATCGAAAAAGCATGACTCTTGTTTTTAATCATCACCCACCCAATGGTCACCAATTTAACTTTTTTTGGCTTAATCAGACAATACTCTTTGATCTACTCAGATGTCTCTAGCTGCAATTTAAGTCATTTTTTTTGTTTTATTTTGTTAAAAACAATTTTTTCTTACACAAATAATACATGGATATACTTCTACTTCTAAGAAGATGGGGTAGATATACATTTTCCTATTTCTTCCTATATGAAACAAATATAAGACTCTAAAAGGTGGAATAAAGTGGAAGGCTGGCTAGGGAACTTGAGACCCAAAGAATAATACAGCGTTGAATTCCCTGGATTTTCTTTTTGCTCCATGTATCCCAGACTGTGCTACAGAAACTAGAAGCTCAAATATAGCAATGGACACAAATTCAATATAGCCTCTACAAAAGTTCGTTCTCCCAAGCCAAAGGACCAGGAAAGAAGCAGACTAGTAACATAGAAACTTTTAGAAAATAATTGTTCTGTTCCTGCAAAAAGGCAGAAAAATTATCATGGCCCCATCCCCACCCATACCAGCAAGGGACAGTGGCAAGCTTGGATTTCTATCCTTGTCAGGCTGTAATGAGATACACAATCCCCTATCAGGTGTTGTTAGAAAAAGCCAAGTAGGAAACTGCAACTTTTACCCCTGCCAGTCAGTAATCACTCTCTCCTTATAGTGTCAGTGGAGACAATGTGGAGACCCTGGACCTCCATTCCCACTCAAAATATTGAGGTATCTCTCTCCTTCTCCACTGGAAGATTCATAAAGAGTCAGAACTTTTGCCACTGCCCAGCTGTCACTCCATGGTGACAGTGTGGCCAGATGGGGAGCAGTAATGCGGCACCTCGACCCCTACCAGCCAGGAAAGTATCAGTGGAGGCCTAGCTGGGAGCCAGAGTGCCTATCATCATCCAGCTATAACAAGGATCCTCCCACATTATATGTCAACAGAGGCTCAATGTAGAACCCATACATCTGCCTCTACCTAGCAGTATCAAAAGTGGGTCCTCCTCTTCCCTACTGAAGTGTTATTGGAGAAACCCAGATAAAATAGAACATTTAAATAAAATCCAGAATATCATAATATAATATAAAAAGTTCAAATTTCTATTGAAATTTACTCATTATGACAACTAGAGATTGCAAACAGAATGAATAAAAGACAATCAATAGGTGTCAACACAAACAACAAAATGACAAAGATGTTATAATTCTAAAGGGGCTGCGATAAAATGCTTCGATGAACAATTATAAACATTCTTAAAACAAATAAAAAAGAGAGAAACAAAGAAAGCCTCAGCAAAAAAAAAAAAAACTCTAAGCAAATAAAAAAAAGAAAAATCAAATGCGAATATTATAATAGAAAATAAATAATTAAAATAAAAACTCATGAATTGTTGGCATTGTGGTCAAGATGGTAGTAAACTCTCTGCTTGCCTCCTCTCATAGCCACATCAAAATTACAACTAAGTTACAGGACAACTGTCATTGAAAACCATATGAAAACTAGCTAAATAAGAGCCCCTTAACTAAGGACTTAAAGATGAGTCTAGTAAGAATGGCTGAGATACAGAATGAACAGGTCCCGCATCCATAATGTGGTGATTAAGAATCAAGAAGGATATCTCATCTGCAAAGTTTCCCTAAGAAAAGCAGGGTCCCAGCACCACAGCAGGTTCTTCAGCCTAGCGTTTCAGTGCCAGGGAAAGAAGTTCCTATAACTTCTGGCTGTGAAAACGAGTGGGGATTGCATCCGAGGAGGATGCCAGAGACTGAGGCAAACTTCCTAAGAGGCCCACGCATAGACTCACTCACTCACAAACTAACTCAATTTTTGCTCCAGTGCAGGGAAAGCAGCTCAAAAAGTATGAGGGATATACGGAGAGGAATTCAGTTCACTAACTTTAGTCCCAGGGCTGGTGGGGACGTGGGTTGGAGTGATTCATTCCAAGGATGGAAATGCTGGCAGGAACCAGTCTTCTTTTGTGGAGATCCCCTCCTACCCAGGTAGATCCAGGCAGTAGCCAAATCTGTGCTCTTCATTAACCTGAATAACATTGTTCACCCTGTCTTGCTGATTCCCTGACACCCTGCCCCACCAAACTGGCCCTCCCTGCCCAATCCTCTTCCAGTGGCTCTTCTACACAAATGTCCTGTCTTAGCTCACACTGCACTTTTTCAAAATCTTCTGAAGGTTCGCAAACAGCAAATAAGCAGCAGCTGAACTTGCTTGCCTTCTAGCTCTAGCTAAGCAGCCCCAAGCCCAGCAAAAGTGGAGACTGACCACAACTTGCATTAGAACTCCCATCAAGTGGTCTCAAGCCTAGCATAAGTGGCAGCCAGACTGGGCCTGGAGCACAGCTTCAACTAAGGGGCCACATCCTGACACAAATGGTGGTTGGCCTAAGCTCATATCATGAAACCACAGAAGAGGCCCAAACATTGCACAAGTAACAACTGGCCTCAGTTCACAGTGTAGCATCTCCCAGACACCTCCATGCCTAGCACAAGCAGCAGCCAAACACACATCATTTTTTAAATCCTACCAAGGGGCCCTAATCCAGGCACAAGAAGCAGCTGCGCTTGGCCTGCACTGATGCACCTCTCAAGAGATTCCAGAATCAACACATCCAATGGCTGGTGTCAAACCACAACAGAGTACCACCCAATCAGTATCACAAATGAAGGGAGAACTTGGCTGGAAACAACACCGCAATAGCAACTCTTGCTCAGCCAGGTCAGTCCCCACACAACAGCTCATCTACTATAGTTACTATCAACTCACATAGCCAGTCAGCCTGAGTATCAACCCAACAAACTGACATAGTAAAGGCAATTGAAACTCAACTACAATAGGAGTTCAAACACAAGGCACAAAGGAGACACACTGGAGCACCCAATGTGACACAGAGGTGAACATAGAGCTCAACATGACACTTCTGTATTAGGCCACTTTGTCAAGTCTGTAGCAGATCCACCTAATAAACAAAGACAAACACAGGGAAACAGTCAAATGAGAAGATGCAGAAACATGTTCCAAATGAAAGAACAGGACAAAACAACATAAAAGGAACTAAACAAAATGGAAGCAAGCAATCTACCAGACACAGAGTTCAAAACACTGGATATAAGTATGCTAAATGAACTTAGGGAAAAAGTAGATGAACTCACTGAGAATATCAACGAAGAAATAGAAAACAATAAAAGATCTAGTCAGACTTCTGATCAATATGACAAAGTAGAATTTGTGCTTACCTCCTCTCACAATCACATCGAAAGTACTACTAAACTACAGAACTATCATTGGAAGTCACCTGAGGTCTGGCTGAACAGAAATTCTACAATTGGGGACATACATAAGAGGCCACCTCAAGACTGGTAAGAGGAACAGAAATGCAAAATGGGCTAGTCCCATACCACGTGTGGCAATTGAGAATCAGGAGGGATATCCTGGCTGCAGAGGAGCCCCAGAAGAGCGAAGAGTCTAGACGCCACACTGGGATCCACAGACCAGCGTTCTAGTGCCAGGAAGAGAAGTCCCCACAACCTCTGACTGCGAAAAACAGAAGAGATTATAGCTGAGTGAGATGGAGGGCTGCAGGAGTTGCAAATGTACCCCAATATTTTTGGCACCAGGGACCAGTGCTCCTATGAGAATTTAATGCCTGGTGATCTAAAAGGGAGATGAGGTGGTGATGCTAGCACTGGGGAGCAGCTGCAAATACAGATGAAGTTTCATTTGCTTGCCCGCTGCTCACTTCCTGTTGTGTGGCCCAGCTCCTAACAAGCCACAGCCTGGTACCTGTCCCAGTCCATGGCCCAGGGGGTGTGGACCCCTGTCTTAGAAGGCCCATTCACAAACTTACTCACTGACAAATTCACTTGCTCTGTGTTCAAGTGGTGGGGCAGCTATTTGAAAAGCACCAGGGACATAAGGAGAGGAACTGAATAGTCTGGCTTTAGGGAGAGGGCTAGAGGGGCAGCTTTCTCCCAGACAGAAGTCCTGGCAGAATCCATGGTTTCTTTGTTGAGCCCTCCCCCTCCCAGGGTGCTGACACAGGTGGCCAACATATCTAAGTCTCTATTACCTGGACTAACATGGATCACCCACCTTGGTGATTACCTGATACCCCATCCCTTCCAACTTACGAGTCTACCCAAGCTGTCTCCAATGGCTTTTCCGTACAAATGGCCTACCTAGCTTGGCCCATACCACAAACTTTCCTAAAAACACTCAAAGGTTCACAAAACCAAAACAAAGAGTATCTGGCCTCAGAGGGCTCCAAACCTCTTGCTGAGCAGTCTTGAGCCAGGAGCTAGTAGTAGCCAATTTCAGTTCTCAGCTTAGCCTCTCAAGGCAAATTTAAGCCCTGCACCAGTGGCAGCCATTGGTGACTCTTACCAGGTGGTCCCAGATAATGCACAGGCTATGGTTGATCTTAGCCTGTGGTGGGGCCCCGTTTAGGAGGCTATGGAGTTTGCAAGCCCAGTGGTCAGCTTTGACCAGAACTGGACCACCACTCAGGGCTGCTTCCGAGGATGACACACACAAAAGGTGAACTGGACAGGCACCAGAGCCCCGTGAAAGTGAATCCTTCTCCGAAAAGTCAGTCCCTCACTGGCCAAGACTCACAACTAATTAGTCCAAAGTCAGCCCCTCCCACTGATGTGCAAATAGCAGCTAAGCCTCAATTACAATAGGAGGGCACACACAATCCATACAATGGACATACCTGGAGCACCTGGCTTGGGTGACCAGGGAAGACTGTGCCACTCAGCCCCATATGACATCTACTACATAAAGCCACTCTACTAATATCAAGAGACTTAGGAGCCCTACCTAATACATAGAAACGAACACAAGTAGGCAGCCAAAATGGGGAGACAAAGAAACATGTCCCACATGAAAGAACAGAACAAAGCACTAGAAAAAGAACTAGACAAAGTGAAGGTAAGCCATCTACCAGATGCAGAATTCAAAACATGATTATAATGATGCTCAATGAACTTAGGGAAAGAGTTGATGGACTCAGGAAGAACTTTAACAAGAGATAGAAAACATAAAAGTGGAAATTGAAAACATAAAAAAGAACTAGTCAGAAATAAAAAATACAATATCTGAAATGAAGAATATCTTAGGAGGAATTAATAGTAGATTAGATGAAGTGGAAGACTGAATCAGTAATTTAGAACATGAGGTAGCAGAAAACACCCAATCAGACAAATAATAAGAAAAAAGAACCCCCCAAATGATGATATTTTAAGGAGCCTCTGGGACAACATCAAGCATACCAACATTCACATCATAGGGGATACCAGAAGGAGAAGAGAGAACACAGGAAATTGAAAACTAATTTTAAGAAATAATGACCAAAAGCTTTCCTAACCTGGTGAAGGAAATAGGCATACAACCCCAGAAAGCACAGAGTCTCAAACAAGATGAATTTGAAGAAGCCCATAAGACCGTCAGCTGATTTCTGAACAAAAACTTCGCAGGCCAGAAGAGATTGGCAAAAAATATTCAAAGTGGTGAAAAGCAAGGACCTACAACCAAGATTACTCTATCCAACAAACCTATCGTTTAGAATCGAAGGACAGACAAAGAGCTTCTCAGACAAGAAAAAGCTAAAAGAATTAATTGACACCAAAACCGATATTACAAGAAGTGTTAAAGGGACTTCTAGAAGAAGAAGGAGAAGGAGAAAGGGGAGGAGAAGGGGAAGAAAGAAGAGGAAGAAGAAGAAGGAAGAAGAGGAGGAGGAGAAGGAGAGGAAGAAGAGGAAGAAAGATTTAAAAATATGAATAATAAAATGGCAATAACTACATACCTGACAACAATTACTTCAAATGAAAAAAAAAAAGATTAAATGCTCCAGTCAAAAGATAAGGGGGTTGAATGGATAAAAAAACCTTACATATGCTGTCTATAAGAGACTCATTTCAAATCGAAAGACATGCACAGACTGAAATTAGGAGTGGAATAGGACATTTCATGAAAATGGAAACAAAGAAACATAAAATCTGGGGTAGCAATACTTATAGCAGACAAAACAAAATTTAAAACAAAGGCTATAACAAGAGATAAAGAAAGACACAGTGGTTTCACTTCTGGATATTTATTTGAAGAAACTCAATAACAAAATACTACTTTGAAAGGAGATGTGCCTTTATATGTTCATTGCTGCATTATTTACAATAGCCAAGATATGATGTCAACCTGGATGTTCATCAATGGATGAATGGATAAAGAAGATTATGTATATACAACGGAATATTACTCAGCCATTAAAAAATGAATGAAATCTTGTCATCTGCAACAACATGAATGGATCTAGAAGGTATTTATTGTTTTCAGTGGAATAAGACAACCATATGATTTCACTTTATGTGAAACCCAAAGAGCAAATAAACAAACAAAATATAAACAAACTCATTGATACAGAAAGTATTTTGAGGATTTCCAGAGGGGAGGAATACTAGAAGTTGGTCGAAAACAGGAAAGGGTTTAGAAATAAAAATTGGTAGTTACAAAATAGTCAAGGGGATGTAAAGTATAGCACAAGAAATATAGTCAATAATATTGTACTATGTATGACGTCAGATGGGTACTAGATTTATTGAGATGATCACTTTGTATAAATGTCTAATCACTATGTCATATATCTAAAACTAATATAATAGTGTATGCCAACAGTAATTGAAAATTTTTTAATATTAAAAAATAAAAAGAACCTGTCAGAAATGAAAATTAAAATAACTGAAATGAAGACTACATTAGAGAAATTTAACAGCAGATTATATGAAGCCGAGGATCAAATCATGATCTGGAAGACAAAGTAGTAAAAAACACCCAATTAGAACAGCAAAAAGAAAAAAAAATAAAAAATGAAGATAGTTTAAGAGACTTCTAGGATAACAACAAACATACCAACATTTACATCGTAGGTGTACCAGAAGGAGGAGAGGGCAAGGAATTGAAAACCCACTTCAAGAAATAATGATGGAAAACTTACCTAACCTGGTGAGGGAAATAGACATACAACTCCAAGAAGTTCAGAGAGTCTCAAACAAGTTGATTCTAAAGAGGCCCTCGCCAAGGCAAATCATAATTAAAATATCAAACATTAAAGACAAAGAAGGAATCTTAAAAGCAGCAAGGGAAAAGCAGTTAGTTACATACAAAGGAGATCTCATAAGACTGGGAGCAGATTTCTCAACAGAAACTTTGCAGGCTGTAAGGACTCAGCACAAAACATTCAAAGTGATTAAAAGCAAATCCCAATACCAAGATTTCTCTACCCAGCAGATTATCATTCAGAATCAAAGGAGAAATAAAGAGTTTCCAGATAACAAAAAAAACTAAAGGAGTGTGCCACCAGTAAACAAGTATCACACAAAAATGTTAAAGATACTTCATTAAGAAGAAAAGAAAATATCAAAAATATGGATAATAAAATATAGAAAAGAAAAATTCTTCCCGACAAATGGAAATACTTAGTAAAAGCAGAGGATAAACCAACTAGAAAGCTAGCACAAAAGTTAAAAGACAAAAATAGAAAGGTTATGTTTAATTACAACAATAAACTAGGAAAACATACACACACAAAAGAAGTAAAAAAAAAATTAGTAAATTAGTAAATTAAAAATTAGTAAAAAATGACAAAAGCATAAGTATAGAGAAGGTGAGTAAAAAATTGTAATGATTTTAATATGTATCTGAACTTAAGCACACATCAATAAACTTAACTTGATATATATGAACAAAGACCAAAAATGCCAAAAGTTATACAAGAAATGATTTAAAAAAATCCAAAGATAACGCTGTGAAAAGTCATCAATATACAAGAGAAGAGAGCCAAAAAATAAGACAAAAACAGAGAATAACCCATAATCCATCAGGAAATAATTAATAAATTGCCAATAACTACATACCTATCAATAATAACTTTAAATGTAAATGGACAAAATATTCTAATCAAGAGACATAGGGTTCCATGAATGGATTAAAATAAGAAGACCCATACATATATTGCCTTCAAGAGACTCACTTCCATTCAAACACAAAAAGAATGTAATTAAAGAGATGAAAAAATGTATCATGATAATGGGGTATAAGCTGTGGTTGCAACACTTGTATTAGGCAAAATAGATTTTAATACAAAGGATGTAATAAGAGACAAAGAAGGACATTTCATAATGACAAAGGAATCAATCTGACAAGAGAATATAGCACTTATAACCCTTTATGCACCTAACAGAGGAGCATCTAAATATATAAAGGAAATACTGATAGACATAAAAAGAGAAATCAACAGTAAGACAATAATAGTAAGAAACTTTTAACATTCCATTTACACCAATGAATAAATCATTCACACAGAAAATCAACAAGGAACAGTGTCCTTAAATGATATATTAGACCAGAAGGAGTAAAATGACATTTTAAATATTTACCCAAAAGCAGCAGAATATATATTTTTCCAAGTGCGCATAGAACTTTTTCCAGGATAGATCACATGTTAAGCCACAAAACAATTCTCAATGTATTTAAAAAGACTGAAATCATATCAAGTAACATCTCAATCTCAATGGTACAAAACTAGAAACCATTAAAAAAAAACTGAAAAACACAAACACATGGCTGCTAAATAATATGCTGCTAAACAATGAATAGTTTAACAGTAAGATCAAGGAAGAAACCCAAAGATACTTTGAGACAAATAAAAATAAAAACTCAGTTACCTAAAATCTATGAGAAACAGCCAAAATAATTCTAAGCTTGAAATTCATAGTAATATAGACCTATCTCAAGAAACAAGAAAAATATAAAATAAAAAATAATCTAAATTTTCACCTAAAGGAACTAGACAAAGAAGAACAAACAAAGCTTAAAGTGAGTAGTAGGAAGGAAATAATAAAGATCAGAGTGGAAATAAGTGAAATAGAATCTATAAAGCAAAAACAATAAAAAATAAGATCAGTGAATTTAAAAGCTGGTTCTTTTAAATATAAACAAAATTGATAAACTGTTAGCCCGACACATCAAGAAAAAAAATAGAAAGAGCCTAAATAAATAAACAAATTCAAAAATGAAAGTGGAGATGTGAAAATCAACACCACAAAAATATTAAAAATTAAAAGAAAATACCATGAAGAATTCTATGCCAATGATTGTACAATATGGAAAAAAAATGAATAAATTTCTAGAAATATACATTCTTTCGAGACCGAATCAAGGAGAAACAGAAAATATAAACACTCATAACTACTAATCAAATCAAATCGATAATCAAAAAACTCCCAACAAACAAAAGTACTGGACAAAATGGTTTCCACAGGTAAATTTTACCAAACATTCAAAGAAGAATTAATACCTATCTTTCTCAAACTATTTCAAAAAGTCGAAGAGTTCCCAAACTCATATTATGAGACCAATAGGATCCTCATACCAAAACCAGACAAAGTCACTACAAGAAAGAAAAAAAAGGAAGGAAGGAAGGAAGGAAGGAAGGAAGGAAGGAAGGAAGGAAGGAAGGAAGGAAGGAAAGGAGAGAGAGAGGGAGAGAGGGAAGGAGGGAGAGAGGGAGGGAGGGAAGAAGAAAATTATAGGCCAATATCCCCAAATAAACATAGATGAAAATTTTTCAACAAAATATTACCAAACTGAATTCAGCAATACATTAAAAATACCATTCATCATGATCAAATGGGATATATTCCTGGAATGCAAAGTTGGTGCAATATCCATGAAACAATTAACATGATATACCACATAAACAAAATGAAGAATAAAAATCATATAATTATATCAATAGATATATAAAAAGCATTTGACAAAATCCAACATGCATTTATGATAAAAAGTCTCAGCAAAGTGGAAATAGAGGGAACATACCTCAACGTAATAAAAGCCATATACGACAAATCCACAGTAACATCATACTCAATGGTGAAAAGCTGGAAGCATTTTCTTTAAGATCAAAAACAAAACAGAATGTCCACTTTTACCACTTTCACTCAACATAATATTGTAAATCCTAGCCATAGTAGGCAAGAAAAATAGAATGCATTCACATTAGAAAGGAAGAAGTAAAACTGTCAATATTTGTGGATGACATGATAATATATATAAAGTCCTAAAGATTACATGCATGTGTGTGTGCGCATGCACACACACACACACACACACACACACACACACACACACACTTTTAGAAATAACAAATAAATTCAACCAATAACATATTATCACAAAGTGAAATTAAGAAAAACAATCTCATTGAAAATTGCATCAAAACAATAAAATACCTATAAATAAACTTAACCAAGGCGGTAAAGAATCTATACTCAGAAAACCATAAGTTATTGAAGAAAAAATTAAAGAAGATACAAAAAAAGAAAAGATATACTATGCTCATGGATAGAAACAATTAACATTATTAAAATGCCCATACTACTCAAAGTAATGTACAGATTCGATGCAATCCCTACCAAAATACCAATGGCATTTTTACAGAACTAGAACAAATTATTCTAAAAGTTATAAAAAACCACAAAAGACCCAGAATAGTGAAAGCAATCTTGAGAAAGAAGAACAAAGTTATAAGTATGACACTATCTGATATCAAACTAAACTTCAAAGTTATAGTAATCAAACAGCATGACACTGGTATCAAAACAGACACACAGATCAATGGAATAAAATAGAGAGCCCAGAAATAAATTTGCGCCTATATGGTCAATTAATCTGTGACAAAGGAGGCAAGAATATACAATGGGGTAAATACAGATACATGCAAAAAAAATTATACCACTTTCTTACACCTTATACAAAAAAATAAAAACTCAAAATGGATTAAAGAGTTAAATGTGAGTCCTAAAACTATTAAACTCTTAGAAGAAAACACAAGCAGTAAATCTTTGAATCACACTTAGCAAAATCTTTTGAATATGTCTCCTTGGGCAAGGGAAACAAAAGAAAAAAAAATGTGAATACATCAAACTAAAGAATTTTTGCACAGCAAAGAAAACCATCAACAAAACAAAAAAACTACTGAATGGGAGAAGATATCTTCCAATGATATATCTGATATGGGGTTAGTATCCAAAATAAATAATGAACTCATACACCTTAAAATCAAATGACAAACAATTTAATAAAAAATGAGCAGAGAACCTGAATAGAAGTTTCTCCAAAGAAGACATACAATTGACCAACAGATGCTCAATATCACTAATCATCAGATAAATGCAAATTAAAACCACAATGACATATAACCTCACCCCTGTCAGAATGTCTATCAGCAATAAATCAACAAACAACAAGTGTTGGTGAGGATGTAGAGAAAAGGGAACCTTTGTGCATTGTTGGTGGAATTGAAAATTGGTGTAGCCACTATGGAAAACAGTATAGAGTTTCCTCAAAAATATTAAATATAGAACAACCATATGACCCAGCTTTGAGGTATTTATCCAAAGAAATCCAAAACACTATTTCAAAAAAATATATGCATCTTTACAGTTATTGAAACATTATTTTCAATAGCCAAGATATGGTAGCAACCTAAGTGTCCATCAATAGATGAATGGATAAAGAGGAAGTGGTGTGTGTGTGTGTGTGTGTGTGTGTGTACACACATACATACAATGGAATAGTACCAAGTCATAAAAAGAATATTTTACCATTTGTAATGACATGGATGAACCTAGAGGGTATTTAGCTGAGTCAGACAGAGAAAGACATATATCATATGATTTCACTTATTTGTAGAATCTAAAAAAATAAATAAACTAAAATAGAAGCAAACTCATAGATACAGGAATGAATTAGTGGCACCAAATGAGAGGGAGGTTGGATGAGAAAAGGAAAGGGATTAAGAAGTACAAATTGCCAGTTATCAAAATAGTCATGGGATGTAAAATATAGCATAATAAATAGTAAATAGTCAATGACATTGTAATAACTATGTATGGGATCATATAGATTATCAGATGATTACAAAGTATATAAATGTTTAATAACTGTTGTACACCTGCAACTAATATAATATTGTACATCAATTGAAATGGAAAGAGTAAATATTAAAAAATGTTACCAGACTAGCCTTTTCTCCCAGAGTATGTAAAATAATTAACATCATTATATAAAAATCTCAGTGGATTCTAGAAGTTTTCATCGGTCAGAGCAAAGAAAAAAATGAGGCAGAATTTTATTTATAAGAGTTCTGGGATTTGCTTACAGGATAATTAATTTGCAATTAAATGAAAAGCAAAAAACGTGCTATTGAAATCAAACCGGGTGAATAGGGAAAGGGATTCAATGTGCACATTTATGCTGACATATACTATGGTCTTAGAAACTGGGTCAATTATAAGAGGGTCAATTTGTATGTTCAAAGATGGAGTTATTTTATAAATAAATAACTTTTAACCAGTCTCAGTAGAATGAGTCTAGATAGAACTCAATTTCACTGTCTGCTTCATGCCAAATGAAGTATTAATCTCTACAACTCTGTGCTTATAATAAAATATGCATTTATTTACTCTCATATTTAAACAACCCCAAACTTTCCCTTTAGGGTTTATTTCTTTGGTTCTCCATTAAAAAAATTTTTTTTCAGTAAGAAAAATTATGGTAATATAAAAAAGTAATAAAAAATTCATGAAATGGAAATGGATTAAACTCTTCAATGAAGACAAAGGTTAAAAGGAATGATTTATTTTTAAAAAATACGTTATCCAACTATATGTTATCTATGAACAACTCACTTTAGATCCAGAAACAAAAATTGGTTGAAAGTAAAAGAATGTGAAGATGTTTCATAAAAATCACAACCAAAAGGAAGCAGAGGTAGCTATACTAATATCAGACACGACAGACTTTAAATCAAAAGCAAAAAGTTTACAAAAGACAAAGAACATTACATATTAATATAAAGAATTCAATACAGCAAAAAGATGTTACAATTATAAATATTAACACACTAGTATCAGACAAGCAAAATATGTGAAGAGAAATTGATGATATTGAAATAAGAAATAGTTCTATCATAACTGGAGACTTGAATATCTCACTATTAATAATACACTGAACACCTAGACAAAAGGTAAGTAAGGGAATAGAAGACACAATGAATTAACAAGTTCTAACAAATATTCCTCTCAAGTGCTCATGAAATATTCTCCAGGATAGGCCATGTTAGGCCACAAATTAAATGCCAATAGAGTTTTAGAAGTATGTATCATTAACAAAAAAATCTTCTCTGGCCACAATGGGATGAAGTTAGAAATTGTTAATACAAGGAAAATTGGAAAATCACAAATTTGTGGATATTTAGCAATATTTTTGAATAACCTATAGGTCACAGGAGAAATCAAAAGCAAAGTTAGAACATATCTTTAGAGAAATGAAAATAAAAACATAACATGCTAAAACATATGGGATCCAGTAAAAACAGTGCTAAGGAAAAACTGATAGCAAAAAAAAAAAATGCTTTTATTAATAAAAGGAAAACTTCAAATTAACAACTTAACTAAAACAACTCAAGGAACTAGAAAAAGAAACAGATCAACCCAAAATATGATAGGAAAAAAAAAATAAGGATCAGGGCAGAGATAAATGAAATAGAGACTAGAAAAACAACAGAAAAAAAGATAAACAAAACCAAAAGTTTGTTCTATGGATAGTTCAACAAAATTGACAAACTCTTTAAGTAGACTAAGTAAAAAAGAGAGAATATTTAAATTACTTAATTATTTAAATAAATTGTTTAAATTATTTAAAAATTCACAACAGTCCTATACCTGTTACGAAAATTGAATCAGGAATCCAAAATTTTTCAACAAATAAAAGCCCCAGACCTGATGGCTTCTTCACTAGTGAATTCTACTAAACATTGAAAGAAGAACAACAATCTTTCTCAAACTTTTCCCAAAAATAAAAATAAAAATTGAAGCGGAAGGAACATTTCCTAACTCATTC
This sequence comes from Rousettus aegyptiacus, assembly GCF_014176215.1. NCBI lineage: Eukaryota > Metazoa > Chordata > Mammalia > Chiroptera > Pteropodidae > Rousettus > Rousettus aegyptiacus. The sequence continues at coordinate 38,034,235 of NW_023416308.1, read as the reverse complement.
TATGAAACTAACATTGCCTTCATACCAAAGCCAAAGACACTATGAAATTGCAGACCAAAATCCCTTACAAACATCAATACCCAAATCTTCAACAAAATGCTAACAAACCTATTTTAGTAGCATATTAAAAGGTTTATATACTATGACCATGTCGAATTTATTTCTGGAATACAAGGATGGTTCAACATACAAAAAAATCAATCAATGTAATACACCATATTAATATAATAGAGAATAAAAAACACATGATCATCTCAATTGATACAAAAAAGCATTTAAGAAAATTTAACCCTCTTTCGTGGTATTAAAACACTCGACGAATGAGGAAAAGAAACTACCTCAACATAATAAAAGCTACATATGAAAAACTCACAACAAATATCATACTCAACACTAAAACACTGAAAGCTCTTCTTCTAAGATCAGGAACAAGGCAAGGATGCCCACTTTATCACTTCTATTCAGCGTAGGACTAGAACACCTAGCCAGAGCAATTAGTCAAGAAATAGAAATAAAAGTCTTCAACGTTGGAAACGAAAAGGTAAATATATCCCTTTTTATATGTAGAAAATCTCAATAATTCACACCAAAATAAAACTTTAGAAACAATAAGTGAATTCAGCAAAGTAGCAAGATACAAAATCAAAACACGAAAATCACTTGCATTTCTATATGCTAATAATAGAAAATTTGAAAGGGAAATTAAGAAAACAATTACATTTAAAATAGTATCAAAGAGAATTATTTAGGAATTAACTTAACCAAGGAGGAAAAAAGCTTATACAATGAAAAGTACAAAACACTACAGAAAAAAATTAAAGAAGTAAGTAAATAGAACTACGTTCTAAGTTCATAGTTTGAAAGATTTAATACAGATAAGATGTCATTATTATTCAAAGTGATCTACAAATTCAATGCAATCTCTTTCAAAATTCCAATACTATTTGTTTTGTTTTGGTCTGTTTGTTTTGTTTCTTTTTTTTTTTTTGCATAAATAGAAAACCCCATTCTAAAATTCATATAGAATCTCAAGGAACCCCAAGTAACAAAAAACAACAACAAAAAAGAAGAAGAAATATGAGTTGGAAGACTCATATTTTCTGATTTCAAAATACTACATACATAAATTTAACAACTTAGTTGAAATGGGTCAATACTTTGAGAAACAGAAGCTATCACAACTCATCCAAGATGAAATAGATAATTCGAATATCCTTATAGTTATCAAGAAAATTGAATTAATAACTAAGAAATTCCCTCAAAATAAATATCTGGGCCCAGATAATTTCATTGGAGAATTCCGCCAAATATTTAAAGAAGAAATAAAACCAATTCTACACAATCTCTTCCAGAAAAAAGAAGAGAACACTACATAATTTATTTTATAAAGCCAGTCTTATTGTGACTCCCAAAGACAACATACACAAAATGAGAAAACTGTAGTCCAGTATCCCTCAAGAAAATTAACACAATAATCCCTAACCAAAATTATCAAATAGAATTTGGCAATTATTTTTAAAAAATTATAAACCAAGAGATGTTTCAATTTCAAATGTCAATTAATGTAATTTATCATATTAATGGACTAAAGGAGAAAAATTACATGATGTATCACTCAATGCAGAAAAAATTAACAAAATTTGATATTTATTCATGATTTTAAAAAACTCAGAAAAAAAGAATGAAGAGAACTTTCTAAACTTGATGAAGACCACCTACAGCAAACCAATGGTTAATAAACCTAATAGTGAAAGTCAAAATGCTTTTCTCCTAAGATCAGGAATAAAGTAAGGATATATACTCTCCAGTCTTATTAAACACATGGCTGGAAATTCTAAATAATGCAATAGGTAAGAAAAGGAAAGAGAAGACATATAAATTGGAAAGGAAGAAATAAAATTGTCCCTATTTGCCCATAGAATGTTTGCCTGTGTAGAAAATCCCAAGGGATCTACTTTCAAAACTCTTAGAACTAGTAAGTGAGTTCAGCGACATTGCAACATACAAGATAGAAATAAATTATATATATGTATGTATATATATATGTACTTATAAATCCATATACATTTGTAATATATAACCATATTTTATATATTTACATATCATATAAAAATAAATATAAATGTATCTTTATATTTCTACATACTAGCAATAAATACGTGACATTAAAATTATAATACCATTTACAATTACTCAAAAAAAATAAATACTTCTGTGTATGTGTAAATCTAACAAAACATGCACAGGATTTATATGCTGACAACTACAGAATAATGATGAAAGAAATTTAAAAATCTGAATAAATTGAATGACACATTGTGTTTATGGATTGGAAGACAATATAATAAAAGATGTAATTCGTCTCCAAATTTATGTACAGGTTTAATGCAATTCTTATCATAATCACAGAAATATTATTTTATATGGAATGGCAAATTATTTTATATGGTAAATTAAAATAGCCAAAACAATTTTGAAAAGGGGTGTAAAGTAAGAAGACTCAGTCTACCTGACTTCAAAACTTTTTATTAGCTACAGTAATCAATACTGTGTGGGACTGGCAGAGGAATAGACACATTGATCAATGGAATAAAATAAAGAACCCAGAAATAGATTTACACAAATCTTTTTGCCCATCTATTTCTGACAAAATTGTAAAAGCAATTCAATGGGGAAAATACAGGCTTTTCAACAAATGGTGCTGGAGCAATTAGACATCTACAGGCAAGAAGGAGAAAGATTAAGGATAGGAAGAGAAGGAAAGGGAAAAGAAGGGAGAAAATAAGGAGGAGGAGGAGAGCCTAGACATAAGTCTCATTCATTGAACAAAAATTGAATCAAAATGAATCATAGACTTAAACATAAATATCAAAACTAGAAAACTTTTTTTAATAGGAGAAAATCTTTGGAACCCAGAGCTAGGCAAAGAGATCCTGTACTTGAAACCAAAAGCACAATCTATAAAAGGAAAAATTGATAAATTGGACTTCCTTAAAATTACAAAACTTTGTTTTATGAAAGATACTGGTAAGAGAATAAAGACAAATTAGAGAGTGGGAGAAAATATTTGGAAACTACATATCCAATAAAAAACTAATATCTAGAATATATAAAGAACCCTCAAATCTCGACAGTGAAAAAAACAAACAATCCAATTAGAAAATGTGCAAAAAATCATGAGATGTTCCACTAAAAATCATATATAAATGGCAAATAAGCACATAAAATATATTAACCATTAGGTTAATTTAATTAAAACCACAATGAGATAACATTATATACCTCACCATATGATGATGAGTATGCAGAAAAAATGCATTACTCTTACATTGCTGGTGGGAATGTAAAATGGTATACCTCTCTAGAAAAGAGTTTGGTTGTTTCTTTAAAAGCAAATACATAACTACTATATGACCCAGAAATTGTACTCCTGAGCATTTATCTCAGAGAAATAAAAAGTTGTGTTCACACAAAAACCTGAACACAAATATTTATTGCAGCTTTATTTATAAAACTAAAAAGCTGAAAATAATTCAGATGAGCAGGTAAATGATTAAACAATCTGCAATACATTTATACCACAGAATAATACATTCTACAATAAAAATGAATGAATTATTGATACATAAAACGTGGATGGATCTCCAGAACATTATATACCATATAATTCCATGTATATAAAATTCTTAATATGACAAAATTACAGAAATGGAGAATAGATTAGTGGTTACCAGAGGTTAAGAAGAGGTAGAAGTGGGAGGGTACTGAGTGTGGCTATAAAGGGCAGCATAAGAGATTATTTGGTGATGAAATCTTGACTGTATCAATAATGTCCATGTCTTGGTTGTGATACTGTGCTGTAACTTTGCAAGACATTACCTGGGGGAATATGAATCAAAGGTACATGGTTTTGTTCTGTATTATTTCTTGCAACTGCATGTGAATCTATAATTATCTTAAAATTAAAAGTTTAATTTTTAAAAAGTAATACATAATACTTTTACAAAATTTAGAAAACACATATATAGAAACATATACAAAAAATAAGAAAAATCATCTGTATCTCTACCACTCAGAGAAAAACACTTTCTAATATCAAAAATATTTAACCTAAGTTTTAAAAACCTTTCTGAGCATAAATAACTTCAAATAAAGAACACTTTTTCAATGGAAATTAATCATATGCCCTGACTTCTCAGGATGAAAATTATTTTACTTGAGATACTCTTTCTCCTAAAATGACTTGTGTTAGTCAGGGTTCTCCAGAGACACAGAAAACATGTTTTTGTTTTTGTTTTGTAATGTGTATGTAAAAAATTTGCTCATGCAATTATAGAGACTAAAAAGTCCCAAGATCAGCAAGTCCCAATGTCAGCAAGCTGTCATTCTAGAAGAGCCAGTAGTGTAGTTTTATTCCAAAAGGTTCAAGAGTAGGTTTAAGACCCAAGAAGAGCTGGTGTTTAGTTTGAAATCAAGTCCAAAGGCAGGAAAAGACCAATGTCCCAGCTCAAGACACTCAGTAAGGAGAAGTTCCCTCTCACTAGTGGGAGAGCCAGCCTTTTTGTTCTATTCAGGCCTTCGGCTGATTGGATGAGGCCTATCCACATTAGGGAGAACAATCTGATTTATTCAGCTTACTAATTTTAAATGTTAATCATAACTGATAACACTCTCACAGACAAACCCAAAATAACTGTTGACCAACTATCTGGATGCACTGCGGTCCAGTCAAGTTGATACATAAATTTAACAATCACATGACCTGATGTCATTTTCTGTCCCACCAGTGAATCATCAACCTTCCTCTGCCAATATTTTGGCTAATTTTTTGAGAGGATTCTCATCTAAATATAGACAAGACCAAACTCTGCTTTGTTTATAAGAACCAAGAAGTGATACTGTGGAACTTGGTTGTAGTATTTTTCAGAAAAATATACTACATCTGGAATGGATCTCAAGGAAGTTACTAAGTGGTCATGCCAGAATGAAGTGACTCCAAAGGGATTAGGGTCTTAATCCCTTTGATGATGAGGTGAATGATGCGGTGCAGCAGTGAGGTTTTACACATACACACACAAAGGGACTTCATGGCCTATCACGCCAGTTGTTTGCTCACTTGTTCTGTAATAAACATTTCAGTCTGAATAAAGCAGACTAATATTGGGACATTGTAGATTCTACAGAGGAATTAGTGCCATTTAATGCCATTCTGTGCTTCAACTTATCCAACTATAAAATGGGCATCTTTGATCTATCTTTGGTTCATAGAAGTACTAAAAAGTATAGTGATACCTCTATGGTATTTCAACTCCTAAAAAAAAAAAGTCACATAAATAAAAGTGCAGTCTGTAAGTTATAAGATTCTCCAGAAATATTTAATAAAGTACACAAATGGCTGACAACATGAGGATTCAGCTTGCAACAGAGTTCAAAAAGAACTCATAGAAAATAGAAACTCAAATGGAGCAACTGATGAAGTGATTGTATTTGACCACACAGTTTTATTGATCAACTTCCCAATGGCATATTTTCATCACACATTTATCTACTCTATAATGCAGCAACTATATTCCTGGTATTCACTCTAAAGAAATAAAAACACGTGCCCACAAAAACTTGCACAAATATGTGCAACTAACAGCAATCTTAGTTATAGTAACCAAAATCTAGAAACAACCTTAGTGTCAATTAACAGGAGAATAGATAAACAGATTGTGGAATATTTATACATTAAAATGCTTCTTAGAAATAAAACAGAACTACACAATAATACAATGTGATGCACGATAAAAAGGAATATACAAACTACTGATATAGGTAACTACATAGTTGGAGAGCCAAATAAACCAGACACAAGAGTCTTGTTGAATCACTATGTTGTACACCTGAAACTAATATAATATTGTGTGTCAACTATAATTTGAAATATATTTAAGAGACTGGCCAAGATAGCATAGAATGTAAATGCTGTGTATGCCTCCTCTTGCAACCACACCAAAATTACAACAAAACTACAGAGCAACCATCACTGGGAGTCGCTTGAGGTCTGGATGAACACAAGTCATACAACTAAGGACATACATAAGAGGTCACCTTGAAGCTATTAGGAGAGGCAGAGGTGCAGAATGGTCCACTCCCACAATCACGTGGAGCAGTCGAGGATCAGGGAGGTTATCTTAACTGCAGAGCACCCTCCACTCCATGAAGAATAAGGGGTCCTGGCCCCACAAACTCTGGCTGTGAGATTGTGACTGATTGAGATAGAGGGCTGACAGACTTACTCACTCTGAGCTCCAGCATAGGGTAGCTACTCAAGGAGCACCGGACACATATGGGGAGATACCGAGTTGTCAGGCTTCAGGGCAAAGGCTGGAGGGGCAGCTTTCTCTTAGACAGAAGTCCTCAAAGTATCCATTGTTCCATGGTTAAGCCTTCCTCATAACCAGCATGTGGACACAGGCACTACCATATCTGAGTCTCCATCAACTCAGATAACACAAGTCACTCTGCCCAGGTGATTCCCTGAGACCACCACCTCTTCCAACTTGTGGGCTCACCCAAGCTGCTTCCAGTGGTTTATACTGTACAAGTGGCCTGTCTTGGCTCATGCTCCAAACATTCCTAAAATCTCTCAAAGGCTCATAAAACCCAAAGAACCGTTGTCTGGCCTCAGCATGCCCCATTTCTCTTGCTGAGCAGCACCAAGCCCAGCATCAGCAGTGGCCAGCCTTAGTTTCTGGCTTAGCCTCTCAAGACATCTATAAGCCCAGCACAGGTGGCAGCCATCTGAAGATTGCTTGGTGGCTCTTACCAGGTGGCTCTGGAAGTGCACAGGCTGTGACTGAACTTGACCTGCAGCTGGGCCCCTCCCAGTAGCCAGCTTCGGCCAGAACCAGAGCACCACTAGGGCTGCATCAGGTGAGGACACACCCAAAGGACACACTTGGCAGGCACCAGAGCCCTGTGGAAGTGAATCCTGTTTTGTAGTATGGTAATTCCCTCACTAGCCAATCTTCAAAACCAATCAATCAGTCCAAGGATCAACTCTTCCCATCAAAGTACAAACAGCAACAAAGGCTCAACTACAACAGTAGGGCATACACAACCCACACAAAGAACACACTTAGAGCATCTTTTTTAGGTCAACAGTGAAGACTGTGCCACTTGGCCCCACGGGACACCTACTATGTAAAGCCACTCTATCAAGACCAGGAGACTTAGGAGCCCTATCTAATACATAGAAACAAACACAAGTAGGTAGTCAAAATTGGAAGACAAAGAAACATGTCCTACATGAAAGAATAGAACAAGCTCCAGAAAAAGAACTAAACAAAATGAAGATGAGTAAGCTACCAGACGCAGTGCTCAGACCACTTGTTATAAGGATGCTCAATGAACTTAGGGTAAGAATAGATTAACTCAATGAGAACTTGAATAAAGAGATAGAAAACATAAAAATAGAGCTAAGAAACATAAAAAAGAACCAGTCAGAAATGAAAAATACAATAACTGAAATAAAGAAAACATTAGAGGAAATCAACAGTAGATTAGATGAAACGGAGGATTGAATCAAGATTTAGAAGATAATACAGCGGAAAACACTCAATCAGTCCAGCAATAAGAAAAAGAAATTCCCCCCTCCTCCAAAATTAATATAGTTTTAGAGGACTCTGGGACAACATCAGGCATACCAAAATTTGCATCATAGGGATACCAGAAGGAGAAGAGAGAGTGCAAGGAATTGAAACCTATTTCAAGAAATAATGACAAAAAACTTCCCTAACATGGTGAAGGAAATAGACATACAACCCAAGAAGCTCAAAGAGTCCCAAACAAGATGAACCCAAAGAGGCCCACATCAAGATACAGTACAATTAAAATGCCAAAGGTTAAAGACAAACCGAGAGTCTTAAAAATAGCAAGAGAAAAGCAATTAGTTCCCTACAAGGGAGCTCCAATAAGGCTGTCAGCTGATTTCTTAACAGAAACTTTTCAGGCCAGCAGGGTTCGACAGAAAATATTCAAAGTGATGAAAGGCAAGGACCTACAACTTAGATTACTATACCCAATAAAGATATTCTTTAAGATTGAAGGACATATAAAGAGCTTCCCAGACAAGAAAAAGGTGAAGGAGTTCATCACCACCAAGCCAGTATGAAAGGAAATGTTGGAGAGACTTCTTTAAAAAGAAAAAAAAAAAAAGTACAAAAAATATGCATAAAGAATGGCAATAACTACATATCAATAATTACTTCAAATTTTAAAAAAAGAATTAAATGCTCCAATCAAAAGATAGGGTGAATGAATGGATAAGAAAACAAGACCCTTACATATGCTGCCTACAAGAGACTCACATTATACTAAAGATATTCACAGACAGATAGTAAAGGGATGGAAAGAGATATTTCACGACGGACCTAGAGAGTATTGTGCTGAGTGGAGTAAGTGAGATAGAGAAAGACAAATGCCATATGATTTCACATACATGTAGAATCTAAAGAACAAAACAAACAAACAAAACAAAACAGAAAAACAGAAACAAACTTATAGATACAGAGAACATTTTGAGGATTATCAGATGGAAGGGGTTGTGGGGATATGTGAAAAAGGGGAAGGGATTAAGGAATACAAAATAGTATTAACAAAATAGTAGTAAGGAATATAGTCAATAATATTGTAATAACAATGTATGTTGTTAGATACTAGATTTATTAGGGTGATTGCTTCATGAGTTACATTGATGTCTAATCACTATGTTGTACACTCGAAACTAATATAATATTATATACCAACTGTAATAGAAAAATAAAAAATATTATTAAAAAAAGTAATACAACTAATTCATTATAAAATATCAGAAAACGAGAAAACTAACTTTAGATTTCATGTCTTTGCATTCATCTGAGCAGCAGGTAATATGGCTATATTCCATTTGCAGGATAATCTTCTAAATGTATTGCTAAATATCAATAAAACATAAAAATAAATTGCAACAAAGAATAATGCAATTAAGTATCAAATAACACTGAAAAGAAAATGAAAATAACTTCCAATGATCTTATTCTAATGTTTCAAAGGGAATTTTATTAGAAATAAAAATAAATAAATAAATTTAAAATAAAATAAGAAGCTTGATAAAACAAAAGACCAGAGATTCATAAACAGCTTTGTATTTTTTTTCATTTCCTATTTTAATATGACACACTTAATTTTAAAAATTAAAAATAAAAACCACCTTCAAAAGTTACACATTTAAATCAATGCTTATTAATATATGTCTGGTTTAACAATACAACACTCAGAGAATTCTAATTCTCTTATGCTTTATAATATACTTACAAGCTTACTGCCATCCCTTTTTGTTTACTAAAAGGACAATCAAAACTTCAGTATTATGTTCAATATTATGTTCTTACAAAAAGAAACTTGTTTGTGAAATAAAAATTTCCTATTACAAAGTTCTACTCATTAAAAAAATTTTAAATTAATAAGTAAATATATTTTTAAAAATAAAAAATAGAAATAGTATGTCCTTCATAAATTCAGTTATATGAAATTGTGAATGGGCAAAACTAATCTATTACAAGAGAAATTAGAATGGCAGTTTTATCTTGCAGTGGGGATGGGGTTAGAGTTAGTGGGAAAATAACTGGAAAGAGGAATTAGGGTACTTTCTGGGGTGATGGAAATATTTTATATCTTGTGTGGGGGTGATGGTTTCGCAGGTATATAGTATTAATGAACTCATCACACCGAACACAAGATCTGTGGGTACTACTGTATGTAAATTATATCTTAATAAATGTATAGTTTTTTATATTGTCAAAACCCCATATCTGGAGGCAGGAAAACTTTAACCCCACTGAAAAAGTTCGAATAGGCAGTGGGAAACAAAATAAAGTTTTCATTTGGATCACATCCTTTTATTGTGCTTAGTGAAAATATGTTAAATACATTACTTATTTTGTACAAGAAAGGTGGAAAGGAAGGAAAAAGGAGATACCCTCCCTGACTTTTCTTGTTTAATACACTTACTTTCCTTCCCCTCAACTCCATTGTTTTCCTCCATTTAACATTTCCACACCTGCCTTCATCCCAGGTGCTTGATGTTCTTTCTCATGGGCAGCCCTGAGATGGTTGGCTGAGTGGGGAAAAAGGCCTGGAGCAAGTAGAAGATGACACAAGACAGCATATAATTGAGGGTTGATTGACATGATACCTGTTCCAAGTGCCAAAATGAGACCAAAAAAAAAAGATCTCTTCAAAGGGAAGTTGGGGGAAAGTTTTCACTAAGACAGTGGGGTCGAGTGTACTTTGAAGAAATGGGAGAATTTTGATCAGTGGAGACACAGAAGAAAGTAAATACATAAGGGGGTACATAACCAAAGGCACAGAATCAGAAAAGCACCAAGCACATTGGTGAAATAAAAAGAACTAATTTAGCTACTATTTGTTGAATATATTTGTTTTGCCACTAATAGATGTAAGTGTCTATGTCCTTATTTAAACTTCAGAACATCTCTTCAGTATACAAATAAGAATAGGAAGTTGAGGGGAAATTGGGGGACTTGCTCATGTTCTCCCAGCTAACAAATGCAAAGCTAGATTCTGAATCTAGGTCCATAGCTCTTATACTTGCAAACAACAGCAGGTTCATGCAGGTGAGGTTACAACAGGGTTTTTAAGGCCTTTGGGCAAAAGGCAGATATTAATTAATTAATTCAGAGCTACAAGTTGCTTAGAAATATTAAGGTGATATAGAATGAAAAGTTAGGGGATCAGAACATAGAAAGCTTTGAGTAACAAGTTAAGGATTATCGATTTTATTGCAGATACAGAGTTCTTAGAGTAAACCCATGTGAATGTGAAAAAACATTTGAAGAAGGTTGTTTTGGCTGTGATAAACAGGATGAGCTAGGTGGGAACCAACAGCAGAAATAACAGGTAGGAGAACATCAGGATACTGTGTTGGTTCCAGCAAGGGGCCATGTAATGATCTATATTAAGGGATAGCAGTGAGATTGTAATAAAAAATATACAAGAGACATTATGAAAGAAATATGCTCCAGGCCTAGTGTTTAATAGGATGAAGCTCTGAGCAAAGTGAGCTAAAAAAAGAAAAGACGATTCTAGGCGTCAGGCCTTGGTCCTGGGAAAATAGTGGTTTTGTTAGAGAAGTCAGGAAGGAGAGTTGGAAGGAGGGGAAGGTGGTTAGCTAACCAGTACAGTACATTTGGGATTTGAGATCTAGTGGGACAGGCAGACATGGTGAGATTTGCACAGCAATGAAAGAAAAACAGGTGACTGAGTCAGAGAACCAAACCTTGGGCAATAGAGCAGCCCGGTTAAAATCTTGGACTCAAGGCAGAGCAGACTAGGATTTGACATGTACCAGCTATCTTAGCTTTGGTTCTTCCTCTAAAAATAATATAAAGTATCTGTCAGAGGGTTAATGGGAATTTAAAAATGCATAGTAAGTACTCAGTAAATGTCAGCTCTGGCTATTGAGACATACACGTATTTGAAGAGAAAGAAGAGAAAGGGAGGCAAAGAAGACCCAGAAGAGGAAAACTAGGAGAAATTCAGAAAAGACTTAGAAAAGTGCCACATGACATATGCCCAGAGGGTCTTAAGGAGAGGTTGATAAACAAAGGAGGGTGGGGTCAGAATAGGCCACAGAAGTTGTAGTCAGGAGACTTGCCGGGGAGTCAAAGTCAAGATTCTGGGATTAAAGGGACAGTGGCGATTGTCACAATAGAGACAGTAGATGTAGACGAATAACACAGGCAGTGTAAGAGGAGAGAGAGATCTGGAAAAAAAATACTAGAAAAAGAGCAAATGCAATGAGGAATTATTTTCAATATCAAGAAGACTGGACTGTGATTGAAAGCAGATCTAACCAGGTAAAGGCCCAGTGAACAAAGTAAAAATTATATTCAGGAGAAAAATAGTAAGGGACAAAACTGCAAACAAAGGCAAAATAATCAAGTCATGGGAAAACATTGATGAATTAGCCTGAGAGATAAAAGAGGGATATCCTTTATCTGGAGAGGATGGAGGGGAGATAAGAGAAAACTACTGGTGTTCTAGGGTCTGTGGGTGATGGAGAAAGATTTGACCCCCAAACAATCTTTTGTACTTATCTGTGAGAAGGGAACCCATGGCCTTGGACCACAGGGAAGGGAACCCATCAGTGTCCCTCATTCCTACTTGGTCCCAATTTAAATAAATATACATGGTCTTACTATCAAAGAGTGAATATTTGTGTTCCATACAAATAAGTGGAATCCACAAGGAGCTTCCTTCATTGCCACCTCTCCAAAGTATTATCCCAGATGCCCAATGACAAGGATGGCCAAGTATTCCCATGATACTACAACAGAAGTTGAAAAGCGTAGGTGGTATACTTGGTGATGACACCTTCATCAAGCTCCCTTTGGATCAATGATTTCTGTGAAAATTGTAAATGCCTGAATTCTCTGATATATGTGGCTTTGAAATCTTAGTCTCACAGGGGCCAAATTTAACATTTGGCAATCCTTTGGTGTATCTGGTACTTGGCATTTTCATTGCTTCATTATTTAAAGGGCAATTCATTATGTGCAATGGAAACAAATAAAACTCTATTTCTGACATTTCTAAATCTGAACACTGAACTCTCCATAAAACCTCCAGTTTCCAAATAATTATTTAAGCAAAGCTCTGGTGTATTTACTTTAAACCACAGAGTAATACTCATAATGGTTAGTGATGCAGTCTACGATCTTGAGACTTGAGTATTGAAACTTCCCTGAAGAATATTAAATAGTCCCCTTTGCTACAACCTATTAAAGGCAATCTTGTCCTCACAGGCCTCAATCACATTTGCGCAGCAATTAGTCCTGCACAGGGTTTGATACATTTCTTAATTATAAAACAAGTTTGTACTCTATTGGCCCTTTCAGATGGGTTAAGAAAACGTTAATTACCTTCTCCTGAGACATCAAAGAGTTTTTTTAATCGTCATTTTAGAGATGAACAAAGCAAGATGTAGAGAGGAACTAATATCTATTGAGTACCTACTATGAGTTAAGCTCTATTTGGGGCGATTTACACATGTGTGAATAAGCTTATGGGTAAAATTTTAATCCTGTTTAGCAGATGAAAAACACTTTTAGAGAAGTTATATTATCAGTCATTATCTGTGGCGTGTCACATTGCTAGTAAGTCTGTCTTCCTGAAAGTGAATTTTGTGCCTCTTGATGGTGATTGCCTTGATTTTTATATTTTTATTATTACTCATCATGCATTTTCTATCACCTTCTGAATGCCAGACAGTGCACTGGGTGTGCTGAAGAATAAAATGACTGGGTTCTTGTTCATGGAACAGATGTGAAACAAAAAACTCTAACTTCTCTAATCAAGCCATCCAGAGAGCTGCGGGAGGACCCAGTGGGTGTGGCTGGAGAGTTCATACAATCTAAAATGATGCTACCCAGGATCCAAATCCCTGGAAATCACATCTCTCCCTTTCACCCTTGTCTGAGGCATCACACAGAGAAGGAAGTTAAAATGTATCAGAAACCGGCCCCGCCAGGAAAAGCACCTAGGCATCTTCGTGCCTAATTTTGGTATCAGAAAATACCAACCGCTTTCTTCCTTTCCTTTGACTCAGGCAACCCAGCCTGTGCCCTTCGCAGCATCCCTTTCCTTCCGTAGCATCCTTTTCCCACCTTTGGCCATTCTAGATTTTGTGTTTTGTGTTGTTTTGTTTTGTTTTGCCTTGTAATCTTCCTAAATTGCGCATTTCATAAAACCTTCAGGAAAAAAGTCAAAAATGAGGTTTTAGAGGAAAACGGAGGAGGAGAGTAGAGGACCGGGAGGGGGAGCAGAGGGGAAAGCAAACTATAAGAGAGCAAGTCTCATTATCACGACCTGTTAGGCACACATCCTCTCCCTGTCCCTATGCCACCCTCTCGCTGAATGCAAGCCATCCTCTAGGCTAATGAACAGTGCGCAGAAGATAACTAATCCTAATGCAATTACTGCTCGCCATTACACTGATAGGTTTGAGGCGCTCCCCATGTGCCCCTCAGCCGAGACAGGTTCTTGCAGATATGCCTGAGCCTCCTGTCTGAGTCATTTTGACAGAGGTATGCAGTTCCGGACCCCGTCCCCCAGACAGCGTCCCGAGAGAGTAATCTTTTAACCGCGAGTCCCCATGCAGCTGGTCAGAGGTGAAATGAAACCTTAGCAGTTTGAGCGAAGCCTGGCCTGACCCGGCGGTGCGCGTTCGGCAGCTATTTCCAGAACGCTGCTGGAAGAAGCAGAGAGGCAAGCCCCCTCTCTCGCGCCGCAGACGAAAGCATACGGGGTGAAAAATTACCGGTGCGCAAGCCCGGCCCTCTCCCGGCGGAGCTGGCGCCCCAGCGATAGGGGGATGGTTTGCAGCACACATGTTCCTTTGTTTGGCCAGACCACGTGCTCTGTTTGCACAGCAGCATGTGGTACCACTGGAGGAAACCGAACCAACACTGAAAGTTCAAGGAACAGCCAAGCTTTGCTGGGAAACGGCTGGGCCACGGCCGGGTGAAGTGATGCAGCAGGAGGCAGGCCCGACTCCCTCCCTGAGAAACACAGGGCACGGGGCGGACGGGGCGGGGGCACGGGGCGCGGGGCGGGGGGATGAAGTCGACTGTGGGTTTCTGGCACCAAGCACACACTGGGAGGGTTTTCTTCATAACCCACCACTCCTGTCTGGGATAGGAAGTGGATTTTAGTTATGATAATAATCTCTTGTATTTGAAAGAGCTTCTCACAACTTTTATGTCTTTTAACCCTTACAAAAGCATATGATGGTAAAGTGCCTCTTCTTCTTGGTGTAAAGAGGGAGGAGGAGAGGACTGGAGCCCCTGAAACCCTGACGAAGTCTGTCTGACCTTCCAGGAGGCCCAGAGGGGAGGCTCCAACCACCACCGATGGCAAAACACATGAAACAATAATCATTTCTCTTTCTCTCTCTCTCTCCTTATCTCTCTCTCATATTTTAAAAAATTGCAGAATTATACATACTTGAAGTTTAAAAAAGTCCAAACAATACCAAAATGTATG
Source organism: Rousettus aegyptiacus (assembly GCF_014176215.1). Taxonomy (NCBI): domain Eukaryota; kingdom Metazoa; phylum Chordata; class Mammalia; order Chiroptera; family Pteropodidae; genus Rousettus; species Rousettus aegyptiacus. The sequence goes on along the minus strand of NW_023416308.1, from coordinate 38,019,145 downwards.
AAATGTAAATGCACCATGCTAAAAGAGAAAGTTTTTCAAGATCCAATTTCCCAAATATAGTCATGGTAAAGATTTTCAGTTATTTGCTTATTTTTCCATGCATGCCTGAACATATTTATAAGGTTTATAAATACTTACATATTTATTTAAAAAGAAACAACAAGATCTTACTACACATATCACTGGGTTAAATCTGATTAATTTAACAATACATCAAAGAATATCTTTCCAAAACAGAATATGTAAATCTACACCATTGTTCTTTTTAACAACTGCATAGTATTTCTTTATATAAATGCCTCATTATTTAACTGCATATTCAGATGGTTTCTAGTATTTATTAAAACTATGCCACAATAAATATATATGATATATGAATAAATATCAATATAAGAATATATGTCACATATGAATATATACCACATGTTATGAAAGTATTACTTTAGGATCACTTTCTAAAATTTCTCCTTCAGAACAGTGTGGAGTCAAAAGTAAGTATGTCTTTAAATTTCAATAGGCATATCTAAACTGTTCAACAAAAATGTTAAGCTAACTTACAATGCAGAAAGTTGACTTAGTGTATGACATTTTAAGAGTAAAAGTGAACGTATTTCTTATATATAAATTGTATCTTTTCTATTGGCTTACTTATTGTTTCTCATTTATTTAAAGAAATCCTTTTGAATACTTTGCAAGGATTTTTCCCAAATATGTTTTCCAGTTTTGATTTTGTCATACAGAAATGTTAAATGTTTAATGTAGTCAAATTGCTCAATCTTTCTGTATTGTCATGGTTTCTAGGTTTCATGCCATGCTTAGAAATATTTTTTTCAAAATTCCAGAAAATAAAATATTCTGCTGTATTTTCTAACATTTTTATGATTTTTTAAAAGTGTATTTAGCAGATTTTTATTGAGCAAGTAACATATGCCAGACACTATTTTAGAAGTTAGATTTGTATACATAGTTTCTGAATTCATGGAGCCTATATTCTAGAGTGAGAGATAGACAATAAACAAACAAATGAATTCATGAATAAATTATTACAAAATTCAAAGCACTATGAAGAATTAATGAGAATAATAGACAATAGCTATTTAGAGAAAATGGTTACAGAAGGCAAGACTTAAACTAAGATCTGAAAGAGAAATAGCCAGTTATGGAGGTTAAGACCATTCCGAGAGAAGGAACAGAATATGCAAAGGCCCAGAAAAGGAAAATGATTTGGAATATTTGAAAAATTTAAATAAGGCCAATGTGACTGGGATACTGTGAGGAATAGTGAGTCAGTCAGAAAACAAAGAGCCTATAGTCCAAGATGAGGAAGAAATTCCTGTGTGCCTTACAGACCCAGGTAGGGAATCAATTTTATTTTAAATGCAGTGGGAAGCCACTGAATAGTTTAAGGAGATAAATTAAGTATCTGATTTATATTTTTATGTTTTGAATTATTTAAAAGAATGCTATGGCTTCTTTGAGAATAATGTAAAGAGGGTAAAAGATGCCAAGAAGGATCCCGGGGAAAAAGGATGGTGTCTTGCTGGATAGAGCTCAAGAGAAATAGAAAGATGGGAAAATTCAGGACTTATTTGGAAGTACTTTGACATGACTTGCTGATGGAACAGATGTGGGTGATGAGGGAGACATAGGACTAAGCATGGCTTCTAGGTTCTAATTTGAATAACTGGGTGAATGGCAGGGTTACCAAACTCAAAGAGGTTCACCACTTAGTGTTCTATTCAAGAACAAGATGTGGTTGTTGTTTAGGTAGTTTTCTTTACTTGCAACAAGTAAAGGAGACAAGGTGATTCTTAGCCAAACCTCTGTCTCAAGGGAGGCTTATCCATTGCTCATGTATACATTATTTGGTTAATTACATGTTGATTTCTTCTTTGCAGTCAGCTAAACTTATCAGATGGGTTGTGGTTCCAGTCAAGCTCATCAGGTTGTGGTTACATCTGCAAAATACTGTGCTACATTTTAACATTTAGCAAGAATAGCATTTAGTAAGGACCACCCAGACCTTGAGACCTTTGTCCTATCTAACAGTGGTACTATTTCCTAAGAAGTGTAGATTAGAGAAAAATATGGAGGTGGGTAAAGGAGAATCTAGGAATCACATATTAAGTTTGAGATAACTATGAGATAGCCAAGTGTCTGTCAAGTAGGTGGTTGGCAACACAAAACTGAAACTCAGGAGAGAAGACAAGGTAGTAAGGAAAAATCTGGAAATTGTTGGCTATTATATATTTAAGCCTAGGAAAAGAATACACAGAGAAGAGCAGAGAGGCTCTGGCTACAAGTCCTGAGGAATTTCCATATTTGGAGTTAAAAGGAGGAGGAAACACCAGCAAAGGAGAATGTTGAGCAGTCACTGAGTTAAGGCAGAAAACTAGGAGACATTGATATCTCAGAGATGAAGAGAAGAAGAATAGCAAACAGCACCAAATGCTGAGATGTACCATAATATACAAGGACCAAAAATAATCCATTAGCGGGGACAGCAAAGAGCTTACTAACAATATTGACGAGATTAGTGTTAGTAGGATGAAGAGATAGAAGTTGTAATTCGAGAATCATGGCCACCACCCAGAGAGAAAACTTGGAATTTAGTAGGAGACTTCCTGTAGATATAATGCATTAATCTGGTATTTCTCAAACTTTGTCATGCATTAGATTCACCTAGTTAAAAGTACAGTTGCCTGAGCCCCAACCTCGGAAAGTCTGACTCGGTAGTCACAGCATCAATAATTTAAGTAAATTCTCAGGCAGTTCTGATATATAGTAAAATTTGAGAATCACTACCTTAACCCAAAGATAGATTTCCCAGAATGGAATTTCAGATTACATGTTTGATTGAAAGAGGAAAGATTTGATTACAGAAGCCTTTTCAGTATTTTTTCAGATCACATCACATAAGAAGCTGTCTACTCTTTTATAAAAATAGTGACTATACACGCACACAAAAATACATCAGTTGGCCTTATATTTAACCTGGACATGAACTGGATTCACTGAATACCAGGTGAACTTTATACTTCTCCTGGCCATTTGACCCAATAGGTGGACTCAAATAACATTTCATAAATTAAATTCCTCCTCCCCTCACCCCCCCTTTTTTTTTTAATAAAAGCCTCCCCAGAATTTTTTTAAATGTTTTTTCTTCTGTTCTTCTAACTGACTAGATCGTCTCAGACTGAGACCATGTCCTTAAAAGCAAAACAACTCCTGGTTTGGGAGTTCAGAGTCAACTCCCTTTTATTTAGCAGCCATACTCTAGGCAAACACTTTTAAATAAATACATTATCTTAATGAATCCTCACATGAACCTTTTGAGGCATCTGATTTCATTTCTATTTCGTGAATGAAAAACTGTAACTAGAATAAATGGTGCTGAAATCAGTTATTAGCAATGTCTCAAAAATAGCATTCTTTGGCTATATATATATATTTGATTGTGCTATTGAAATTGTGGAAAGAAAAGTGGGTGGTTCATTGCCCGAAATGATTCTCATATTTGCCTTACCTTACCCTCCTGGCCTTGCTGTGTAGATCAGATTGTTAACAGCCTAGGATCCATTATCAGCTGGATTTTTATTCTTCCCCAACTTAGACATGGAGCATAATGTTGTGGAATGCATATATATGAGATCTAGGGTTCAAATTCTAGCTCTGCCCCTCAGTAACTCTGTTGCCTTGGACAAGTCATTTGGCCTTTTTAAGCTTTATTTTCCTCATGTGTAGATCAAAGAACACTCAAAAGGATGTCGTAAGTATTAAACGATATGTAACATACAGAGTATGTATGCTCAATACTCAGTACCTATTATTTTTTATACTAGGCCCTTTTATACCCTTTAGTCAAATCTCAATTCCACCCAAATCTCCAATAGGATGCATTCCTAAAATCCTTTTGGAGAGGTACTGATGTTTCTTATTCCTCTCCAACCTCTGAAGGGGTTATTTCAATAATGTTCTGTCCCTCTTTTGAGTTACACATAGCCCTTCCCCTTCATAAGATCTTATTTTAGATCCTGAAATGAGAGATGGTGGGTTCAGACTTCTTCTACACCATTTCTTTCTAAGTCCAACATTAACATAGACAGTTAACCAAGAAAACTGAGAAAAGTGAAGGGCTTTGCCAAAATTAACCAACTTCATAATGAATATATATGAAAATCTCTAGTATCCAAAAATACAATATTTTCCACAACATCACTATCACCTGGTAATGTAAATTAGTGGTGGGGTACTTCTAAAGATGGAGAGTTCCAGCAGCCCAATCTTTCCATAGTTCTGAGTAGTAGCAGCTTCTTAGTGTCCATTAAAATCTATCTCCCTTAGCTTTTATACTGCCCATAAGGACCATAAAGACTAGCCTCTCAAATATCAAGCAAAGCTGGCAGAGTCTTTGTGAGTTTTCTCTCTCCCAGCTCAGTACCCCCAGATCCTTCAGTTAGTCCTCACATAATATATATATTTGGTCTCTTCAATACCATGTCCTCTGTTCCCAAATACATTATTTACCTCTTTCCCTCTTAAAGTGGGCTACCCAAAACTAAATGCTCAGGGGAGTTTTAACCAGCACAGAGAGCAGGCTCATCCTTACCTCTGTTCTAAACACTGTTTCTTTTACCCAATTACCATAGTATGCATTTCCATGTTACTGCCATTGGCAAGTACAGCTGTAGAGATTGGGATTTTCTGCAGCTGATTGAAGTTTCCAAATCACCAGTTTCATGGGCTATATTAGGACAATTGTGAAGATATCTGAGGTGACTTCCTGATTCCTGGTTTGAAGCCAATAGGTCTTGTGGTAGCCTCCTAATTCCTCTCCACTCTGATTGTGGCAGAAGTAGAAGTACTCCAACAGACAAATTTCACCATAATTTTCTAAGAGTCATTCCTGGAGGCCCAGTCTGCTTCTCTAACACATCCAATGATTTTGTAAGTATTAAATCTCTTGCTGTTTGAAATGGATAGAGTGCCTCCTGTTCCCTGCAATTATATGCTGACTATTTTGAACAATGAGTAGGATCTCACAAGACAGAAAAAGTTATAGCAATTAAAATGTTATTTTATATCTGCATATATGTAATATCCCAGGGGCTGGAGTATGGATGGAGACAGGGTTAGACTTGCGGATAGATGGATATAAGAAACAGTATCTTCCTGTCTTATGTTTATCCCATAAAGTCACAGTGTAGCAACACTGGCTGGCATGCAAATTACTACATAGTTGGGCTACAATTATAAATTCTACAGCATTTATTACGAGGAACAGAAACACAAAACAATTTAAGCAAAAGAGGGGGATTAATACTAATCCAATAGCAGAAAGAGCAGGAATGGATATGACCTTAGGCACAACTACACCAAGTATCAAATGTTTTAAGAGTTTCTGTCTTCACTTCTCATCTCTACTTCTCTCTGAATATTCTATTTATTCTTTCAAACTACCTTACCTAACAGAGTGGAGTGCCCGGCTGCCGGCTACTCCATATTTGTATCCCAATAGCTCCAAAAATAAAGGCCCTTTTCTCTTAACTGATATTTGAAAAACACCAAGATAAAAATTCTGAACATGGTTTGGATTCTATGGCCATCCTTTGGACTAGTCACTATGGCTTGGGGGTGAGGTACTATGAATAGCCTGACCTGAACCACATGATCACCCTGTAGGCAAAGGATTAAAATCTATTAGCAGTAGAAAGCAGGAGAAAAAGCACTGAGCAGACAGAGCAACATCACCCCCAGATCTGAAATCATCTGAATGATTCATCAATTGCAGCTGTTAGACTTTTAGATATTAACTCTTCTCAGAGAATTTAAAACCACTGATATGACCACTATATTGAGAAAACTGTCTCAGCATTAGTATTCTGGTGAACAGTTTCTGAAATATTTCATCCACGGAGGATTTTGATAACAAGGCATTTATCTCAAGGTTAGTTATTTGGTCACACCAACCATTTAGAATCTAGAAAAAAATGTTTAAGCCTTTGAATAATAGAAGAGGCATTTAAAAAAATAAATTATAAGAGTGATGAAAACCTCCTAGAAACAGACACTGGTAATGGTTACATAAAGTTGTGAATATACTTAATGCCACTGAATTGTACACTTAACAAAGGCTAAAATGTTAAATGTTAAGCATATTTTACCACAATAAAAAGTAAAAATAAAACTATGTATATTATTCATTGACCCATTTATGAATTCAGTCATTCACCATTTATTTTACTTCAGTCTCAGAGGAAAATATGCATTAAAAATAGTTTTCACAAAAATGGGTCCATGCCATTTATAAGGTTTTGTGATTCTCATTGTATCACTTTATGTTGTTAATATCTTTTCTTTCTCAATAAATGCACTTCTAAAATTGCATTTAAATAAATGTTTAGTATTCATTTATTGTCTCTATGTTGTTTTATTTAACTAATCTCTTTACCGTGGGATATTTAAGGTATTTCCAATTTCTTTTTATATTTTATCCTTAAAGCTAAACTTTAACAACTTTTAATAATAATTTCTTAGATACAGAATTTCCGATTAAACATATATGAATACTTTTTCAAGGACTTTTGATACATAGTACCAAATCATTCTCCATAAATTTTTATTAATTTTTGATGTCCCACCAGCATATAAAAGAATACCTATTTCCCAATATTATTTCCTTAAATAGGAAAAATCATTTTGTTTTTATTTTTACAAATTTGATAAGCTTCAATTTACATTTCTATAATTACTAGGGAAATTGAACTTTTTAGTCTGGTAGTTCTTTTTTTAGGCTTCTAAAGATAATAAATTTATTGAAAATGAATAAATGGTTAGACTTCAGTCTTTAAAATTATAATAGGCAAAGTTTAATCTACTAGTAAATTTAAACTATAGTTTGACAATGCCTCTCTTTGCCTTTCTTTTCTTTTGAGTGGTTCTGTGTCTGAGCTGTTCTGAAAGTCACAGTGACTTAGTATAGAAAGGAGTAGAGGAAGTCAAGTGTTGTGACATATTGGAGACTCACATTAAAGTTCAATTTCAGTTAAATAGGTGAACTGGGGTGAGTAAGGGTCCTTATTTCAGTCATGATAGCTCATTAGCTCCCTCCTTTAATGCATTTAATGATTTCGTAAGCTTAATGACTGTTGCAATTAAACTCACCCTGCTTAAGCATTATGAATTATATTATGCTTGTTAGTGGTGCCTTTGATAAAATATAACCAGCCATTTCTTTATATCATAACTCATTTTAAATATTGCTTTTCTATATATGTCCTTGCAAGTTGATTTATTACTTGGTACACCTAAGAAATGTAATAAAAAGAAAGTTAAGACTTGAGTAATTCTTCCAGTGTCTGGATAAGCAGGAGATGGCTTTCTGATTGGTCAGCCTAAAAATGGAGATAGAAGTGAAGGTGGCAATCAGGAATTGGATTAGACTAATTATATGAAAGGAAAATATTAGCTTTTTGTAGCCTCTTTGCCCTCCTTCCCTTTGGATGGAAAATCAACACAGGGCAGATCTCACCAGATAAACCAAGGGAATAAATCTGAGAGCCAGAACTGAGAACAACGACTAGGGAATATTGCATATCTCCTTTTGTCTACCTAGCTTTACCAAGGAAAATTTTGACATTTGAAATCAAAACTGAACAAGAACCTTGTGAAATTGACTATTTGAGCCACCTCACTCAAAAAAACAAAAAAAACAAAAAAAACAAAAAAAAAACAAAAGACCCCTCATGCCGCTCTTTTGTTACATACCCTCCTCCGTCATCCCCGAATCATAAAAATTGTTGTTTTCATTTTGCTCCATTCTTCATTTTGCTCCAGAAAACCATGTCCCAGCCTTTTACCCATTCAGTCCAAATATGTTTCTGGAGACAAGCCCATTCATAACTAATGTTATTTTAATGTGACTCCATAATGCTTTTCTTTCCAAAATCTTTGTCCTTACATGTAACATTCACATAGGATGCATTTGGAATTGGAAAAGTATTTGTCGTATTAGATAAGACAAATCTCAGTGATTTACAATGATTTCACCCTGATTAGTCTCAAATGACAACACAGAATTATAGAGGAAAAATGTCTGTGGGAGTACCATCAAGTTCCTGGGGGCCAGTGAAAGATCCCACCCTGTCTGTTGTTTTGGTGCCTCCTTAGGGAACTGCAACTGACTCTTCTGTGATGTCTATACAATAGAATTAGGAATGTTTCTTTTTATACACTCAGAAAAAGGTCTTGAGTTGCCAGATACAGAGAAGAGTTCACAAATCTCTGTGCAATACCACCTGTTAACAAAATTATCTTTTGAGAGACAGAGTGGTTTAATAGAAAATGTATTACACCAGAAACAAGGAGATGTGTATTTGAGACACACTTCTGGCAGCACTCTACTATTTCTCCTTAGACAAAATAATTTGACTCCTTAGACAAATTATTTTAACTTCAACAGACCTCAGTTTCTTCATCTACAAGAAGAAGAGTTAGACTACACTATCTCTCATCTCTTTAAGCATTTAATGACTATGATTCAATGTTGCTGTTCTGGTCACTTCTAATGAGTCTCATGAAATAAAATCAGTACTTTTTCCTTGCAAGACATTTTTTCCATGAAGACGTTTATTGTAAAAGCATTAGTCCCCATACTACCTGGAAAAAAAAGGAAAAAAAATAATGTAAAAGTTTTAGAAGAAAGTCAAATAATAATGTTAATAAATATATATATATACACAAATAGTATATAAGTGTACACAAAAACACATACATTCAGCTTTGAGTTTCTAATTCACCTGGGGGGTCGGGGAAAGAAACAGATAATATAATAACACAATGGACCTAGATTTCCTCTTCCATTTTTGATGTATGCTTTATTTATTCTTTAATTTTAATATACTATCTTACGTTACTATAATAATGTAATGTAGAAGACTAATTATTAGATTAGATTAAACACAGCGGCATGAGAGACATTCCCAGATTTCTCCCCTTGAAACAACAGTAAGCTGAACTAAAACTCAACAAAAAACACCCAAATTTCACACCAGCACTTCTGAGCATGGGATCTGTGCATGAGAGCTACCACAGATCAGAACCCTGGGTGCCGGGTGGTAAACTGGGAGAGCAAAGAAGCTGCCTCTCTCAGGTGGAGCTCTCTGTAGGAGGAGGAGGAAGGGAGAAGGTGCAGAAACTTCCTTGAACAGCCCTTCCTGAGAGTTCTGTGAGCCCCACACGGCCAGCGGCAATGCCCAATCATCAGGGCAGAAGGCAAAGAAACAGGAATGGCAGAAAAGTGGGGATGGCAGAGAAATAACAGTTGATTTTTACCAGCCGCAGTTGCAAAACTGAGGTTGACCACAGCCCCCAACTCCCAGCCCAGAGGGCCCATCCCCCCATTATCTCCTAAATGGAACACCACAGAGCCTCAGGGGAATCTGAGCAAATGCTACCAAAACTGTCACTAACACTGACAGAAACTGAGATTGAAGGTAGTGAGCATGATTAAACATCTATAAGGGAATAAAAAGACATTATTAACACTTTATATAAAGCAGAGACCCAAGAGGCTTAGATGCCACCTACTGGAAGCCAAAAGAAAAACACCAAAATAGCTTATTTGCAACAGGCTAGAGACCATTATGTGATAAATCTTCTTTCAGAGGGTGGGAGGGGGAACAGAACACACTTCCATTAATGCCCAGGCAGAGAAATAGTCCATTAAACACCATGAAAAACAAAGTTGACAAGGTAGCTCAGAAAGAAAGAGAAAAATCTCCAGAAAATAAGCTTACAGACATAGAAATATGCAACTTAAATGACAGAGAATTCAAGATGATACTTCTGAAAAAACTCAGTGAGATCCAAAATGAACTATATCGACAATTTCAGAAATTGAAAAAACAACTATTTGAGCAGAATGAGTTCTTTAGGAAGGAGACTGAAACCCTCAAAAAGAACTGAATAGACCTTCTAGAGATAAAGAACACACTGCAAGGGCTGAAAAATGAAATAGCAACCTTGAGAAATAGAGTTGACCGAATGAAAGAAAGGATCAATGATATCAAAGCAGAAATCTAGAAATAAATCAGAAGGAAGAAGAGAGAAACCGAAGAATGAAAAATAATGAAAGAGAAATTGAAAAACTAACTGATATCAGGAGAGAAAACATAAGAATAATGGGCATTATCAAAGGTGAGTAAAAGGAACTGGGATTATAAAGCATTTTTACACAAATAATTGACAAGAATTTCCCAAAGCTAAGGAAAGAACTGGAGCTTGGAATTCAAGAAGTCAATAGAACACCCATCATCGTATTAAAAGTATCAAAAATCAATAACAAAGACAAAATTCGCAGGGTAGCCAGGGAAAAGGTAATCGATAAAGGAAAACCCATTAAATTATGGTCGGACTTCTCAGCACAGACCTAACAAGCCAGAAAGGAGTGGAATCAAATATTCAAACTATTAAATGAAAGGAACTACCAGCCAAGAATACTGTATCCAGCTAAGCTCTTCTTTTGAAATGAAGGAGAAATAAAGACTTTTCCAGACATACAAAAATTGAGGGAATTCTCCGCTATGAGGCCTGCACTACAGAAAATTCTGAAAGAGGTTAGCTCACCTAAAACAAAATGACAAAAAAAAAAAACCATAATTAGGAGTAAGGTGACTAGCAGGCTGATAAAAGCAGAGGAGTGCAACTCTTACTAGGAATAAGGCATTATAAGTTTAAAATAAGATTTGCTATAGCGAGATAATAATGAATGTTCATCATACATAGAGACAAATTGAGGCAACAATGACTGAAAAGGGGAGGATTCAGAGTTCCAAATTTGCAAACGGGAAAGGAGATAAGGCATGTGCAGAAGAAAAGGGACGACTGTGTATATAAAACTATACTATACTTTTCATATTAGTAATGGTAACCACAGGTTAAAGATTTAGAATCTACATCTATAACATAAAACAAGAAGTACCAGAGAGAAAGCGCACAAAAATCAACCAAAAAAACAACAAACAAACAAACAAAAAAAGAAACACAAGAACAAGGAAGCAAGCAATGGAAACACTGAGCTACCAGAAAGCAAAAGATAAAATGGCTATAAGAAGATCTTATATTTCAATAATCACCCTAAATGTACATGGGCTGAACTCACTTATAAAAAGGCAGAGTTGCACATTGGATCAAAAAACAAACCCCAACCATATGCTGCCTCCAGGAGAAACATCTCAGTTCCAAAGACAAATATAGACTCAAAGTGAAAGGGTTGAAAATGATATTTCAAGCAATGGAATTCAGAGAAAAGCTGGTGTAACAGTACTAACATTGAATGAAATAGACTTCAAAATCAAAAAGGTAAAGAAAGATACTGAGGGACACTTCATAATGATAAAGGGAATCATGCACCAAGAAGACATAACATTTATTAATATCTATGCTCTCAATTAGGGAGCCCAAAATATGTAAAGCAATTACTAACAGAACTAAAGAGAGAAACAGACCAAAACACTATCATAGTAGGGGACCTAAATACCTCACTGTCAGATATGGACAGATCATCCAAACAGAAAATCAATAAGAATAGGCATTCTTAAATGACACATTAGACCAACAGGAGCCTTCCATCTCAAAACAGCTGCTTATACATTCTTCTCTATTGCACATGGAACATTCTCAAGGATTGACCACCTACTGGGACACAGAGATAGCCTCACTGAATATAAGAGAGTTGAAATCATACCAACCCTATTCCCTGACCATAATGCTTTGAAACTAGATATCACCTGTAAAAAGAAAGCAAAAAGAACCACAAATACATGGAGATTAAACAACATACTACCAAAGACTATGTGGGTCAAAGAAGAAATAAAAAGGGAGATCAAGAGATACATAGAAACGAGTGATAATGATAGTACAACACATCAAAACTTTTGGGACATGGCAGAAGCGGCCATAAGAACAAGCTCAAATAAACAACCTAACTCTTCATTTAAAAAATAAACTAGAAAAGAAAGAACAAATGAAGCCTAAAATCTGCAGAAGGAAAGGAATCATCAAAATTAGAGCAGAAATAAATGAAATTGAAAACAAAAACGATAGAAAAAACAATGCAACAAAGAGATGGTTCTTTGAGAAGGTTAATAAAATTGGCAAACCCCTGGCTAGACTCACTGAAGAAAAAAGAGAAAGGACACAAATAAACAAAATCAGGAATGAAAGAGAGGAAGTTATGACAGACACTGCAGAGATACAAAGAATCATACAAGAATACTATGAAAAAGTATGTAACACTAAATTCAATAACCTAGAAGACAGGGACCAGTACTTAGAAAAATATGACCTTCCCGGACTGAGTCAAGAACTGGAAAATCTAAATTAACTGATCAGCAGTATGGAAATTGAAACAATCATCAAAAACCTACCAAAAAATAAAAGTTCAGGACCAGATAGCTATACCAGTGAATTCTACCAACACATTCAAAGAAGATTTAATACCTTTCTCATCAAACTCTTCCTAACTCATTTTATGAGGCCAATATTACCTTGAATCCAAAACCTGGTGAATATAACACACAAAAAAGAAAACTACAAACCAACATCTCTCATGAACACAGATGCAAAAATCCTAAATAAGATACTAGCGAACAGAATATAGCAACATATTAAAAAGATTGCACACCACGATCAAGTGGGCTTCATCCTAGTGGCACAGGGATGGTTCAACATATGCATATCAATTGTGATACACCACATAAACAAATTTAAAAGTAAGAATCATATGATCATATCAATAGATGCAGAAAAAGTCTTTGACAAGGTACAGCACCCATTTATGATCAAATCACTTAACAGAATCTGTATAGAAGGAAAGTAACTTAACATGATAAAGGCCATATATGACAAGCTCTCAACCAACATTATACTTAATGGTGAAAAACTAAAAACTTCCCCTCTAAGATCAAGACTGTCCACTATCACCACTTTTATTCATTATAAAATTGGAGGTCCTAGCAAATGCAATCAGACAAGAGAAAGATATAAAAAATATCCAAATAGGAAACGAAGAAGTCAAACTGTCACTATTTGTGGATGACATGACTCTCTATATAGAAAACTCTAAAGACTCCACAGGAACTATTAGAAACAATAAGCAAATACAGTAAAGTGTCTGGATACAAAATCGATGTTTAAAAATCCATAATGTTCCTATACTCTAATAACGAAGCGTTAGAAAAAGAGGTGGAAAAAAGTGATTCTTTTGCAATTGCAACAACAAAAAATAAAATACCTAGGAATAAATCGAACAAAACATGTGAAGGATCTATATAATGAAAACTTTAATACCTTATTAAAAGAAATTGAAGAAGATACAAAGAAATGGAAAGATATTCCATATTCTTGGATTGGAAGAATCAACATAGTGAAATGACCATATTACCTAAAGCTTTATACAGATTTAATGCATTCCCCATCAAAATCTCATTGGCATTTTTTTAAAGAAATGGGGGAAAAAATCATTTGGTTTGTATGGAAGCACAAAAGATCCTGAACTACCAAAGCCATCCTGAGAAAAAAGAATGAGGCTAGAGGAATCACTCTGCCCAACTTCAAATTATTCTATAAAGTAACAGTAACTAAACAGCATGGCTTAAAGAGGATTTTATGAATCGATTTCAAAGGCAAGGGAAATAAGAGAAAATTAAATAAATGGAACTACATTAAACCCAAAAGCTTCTGCTCAGCAAAAGAAACCGTCAATAAGATAAAGAGACAACCATCTGAATGGGAAAATATATTTGCCAGCAACACCACCGATAAGGACCTAATATCCAAAATATACAAAGAACTCATACGATTCAATAACAATAAAAAAACAAACAATCCAATCAAAAAATGGACAGAGGACCTGAACAGACACTTCTCTCAAGAAGACATACAAATGGCCAACAAATATATGAAAAGATACTCAACATCGCTAGCTATTAGGGAAATACAAAGCAAAATCACAGTAAGATACCATCTCACATCTGTTAGAACGGCTATAATCAACAGGACAAGTAATAACAAAGTTGAAGAGAATGAGGAGAAATAGGAATCCTCAAACACTGCTTGTGGGACTGCAAATTGGCATAGCCACTATGGAAAGCGGTATGGAGGGTCCTCAAAACCTAAGAATTGACCTATCATATGATCCAGCAATCCCTCTACTGAGTATTTACCTCAAAGACTTGAAAACCCATATCCGAAAAGATATTTGCACACCAACAGTAGCATTATTCACAGTGGCCAGGACATGGAAGCAACCAAAGTGTCCTACGATAGATGATTGGCTAAAGAAACTGTGGTACATATGTAAAGTGGAATATTACTCAGCCATAAGAAGAGATGAAATACTGCCATTTGCAACAACATGGATGGACTTTGAAATAATCATACTAAGTGAAATAAGCCAGACAGAAAATGTTGAAAATCACATGATATCACATATGTGGGATATAAACCTAAAAGCAACAAATGAACAAGACAAACAAACAGAGACTCATGGACATGGACAATAGACTAGTGGTTACCAAAAGGGAGCGGGAATGAAGGAAGGAGAAAAAATAATAATAAAATGTTAAAAAAAAATTATGTACATATAGTATGAAAAATAAATAAATAAATAAATAAACATATTAAAACAAAAGACTAATTCTTTCTTAAATTGTTGTATTAGACATGTTAAACATGTCAATTTCCTAAATTCTACTGTGTTTGGGAAATAATGAGAATAACAATAAGAAGAGCTCACACTTGTATGCCACTGTATGGTTTGTATTATTTAAAGTTAATGTTATAGTCATTAGGATTATATTACTAAATCATCAACTTAGAATATAACATCTATTATTTCACACTCACAAAAACAATTAATTAAATAATTAACATTAAATAAAATCATGTTAAAAATAGGTTGATTCAAAAACACCTTCTTTAAAAAATAAAGTCAGCCAAAGAGTTAAAGTTATAAAATATTGAGTGAATATAATGAAATGGGCATTCTAATACCCATTAATGAAAATACATAGAGTGGTTACAATCTTTCTGATAATAAATTTGGTAAAATGTACACAGAGGATTAAAAATGTTTATACCTTAATGATTCCATTTCTATTAATATATCCTAAGCAAAAATCTGAATTGCAAAGATTTTTTCAAAATAAAGATATTCATTTATGAATCATTTCTACTAAAGAAAAATTGGATCCAATCTAAATGACTAATACAAGTTAATAGTTTTGTAAATTATGGTCTATCCATGTGATGGAACATTATGTAATCACTAAAAATACACTTTGTCAGAATTTTTAATAACATGGAAAATGTCTCTCATGTTTTATTTAGTGAAAAATATTACAAAGTTATATGTTAAAATTTAATCTCAAAAATTATATACCCAATAAAAACAAAACAAAGTATATCAATATTATATTATTGTTACTTTCTTCTTTTAATTTCTTGTAGTCTGCAAAATTTGCAAGTTAAACCTCTGCTACTTTTATATCAGAGACAAAATGCCCGTAGAAGTTAAAAACTAAAATCAAAGATGGCTTGCATTGTGAGACCTCAAGTGCCCAGAATGCTCAGATGAATGAAATGTTTTGGTGGGTTTAATGTTATGACAAACTACAGATGACTTAGGAATCCTTCTTCGAATGTCTTTGCCAAGATTCAAGTACTCAGCCAAGAATTTTTTTCTGAATACCTACTACATAATTGATTCAGGGCTCTTCAGGCTGTTGTTATTAGGCCCAAATCAGACACCTTGCAGAGATTTCCAAACCACTACCATTTGGTGAGTGCAAAAAATGGGTAAGGCAGCCTCTGTGTCAGGCAATGGGGACACCAAGTGTTCTACAGGTTTGGGGTACCAAAGCTTCGGGTACCCCAAGCTGCAGTTCTGGCAGTTGGAAGAATATGTGAGGAGAGGGCAGATGCAACATAGCTTTATTCAGGCATAGCAGGAAACAGCAAGGCACAGGCACAGCTCCAGCTCCTTCACCTACACAGGCGGGGCTGTTCTTATAACAAGTTGCACAACGGTGGGCTAAGGTCAGGTACTATAATCAATCACAATCAATTACAGTGACCATGTGCTGTATCTAAGGTCACCTGGGACTCTGTAGCTAAGGCCACTAGGAAAACCGCTCAGCTTGCTGGGAGGGAGCCTGACTACATCCATTTTGTTTGTCGGTCCTCTTACCCAATACCAAGTAAAATAACAGAAGAGCCCTGCCCTGGCAGGAGTCACAATTCTAGCAGAAGAGATCTATCAAAATTCGCTCTGAAACACAGGTGCAAATATTAAACTAACAAAAGGAATCAGTTTCTGCAGAATAATTGTGGAAGGAGAAAGAATTTTTCATGGAGAGTTCAAGAAAAGTCTTCACGGAAGCAAAAGAGAACCAACCTCGCATAATGGACAGCATTATAATAAACAATGAAAGGAGAACCTCCCTACCAGCCACACCTCACCTCCAGGATGAAGAACTAAATAGACAAAAGCACAGAGGCAGGGGAGGAGCCAGGGTATGTCTGTGCTCAAGAAGAAATCTTTCTTGCTAGAGGTGTCTCTCATGAAGTAGTGGGGCATGGTTTCACAAGAGCATTAATTCATTTTCTAAATCAGTAACTAGAGGTTATAATTGAGTGTGCTCAATTATTGTAGATATTTTGGAACCTCAATCATCGATGTGAACATTAAAAACCACAATATACTTCCATAAATGCAAATGTCAAAGGAATAAATAGTGTTCAAAAGTAACCCATTACTTTTGTACAACACCTTTTGCTTTACATAGCTTTTCTCTGTTGTTTATCTCATTTGCTCTTCACAGACAACCTATAAGACCCGCACTATTACCACCATTTACCAATAAGGAAACACATACAAAGAGATCTGATGAATTGTTTCCAGTTGCACAAGGAATAAGTGACAACTGAGTTTCAAATCTTCTAATTCCATTGTACTTTTTCCTGTACCACAGCCACCTTTGACCCATGGACACATCCTAGAAGTCATTACCTCCTTCCAAATTTCATTTTAATAATTATCATCATCTTTCTTTTTGGATTATAGAGTACAGAGGGTTCTGTTTAGACTGAATTTGGATTCTTCAAAGCAATTCTCTTCTTAAAATGCTTTCACACCTCATTTATCCTTACAATTTTTCAGGTAATTCAGACAAATTGAAAACTTTCCTTTAGTCTAAATCCACTGAGGACAAAATGGGATGCAGAGAGGGTAGGAAAAGGAGAGAGAGGAGATGAAGGCAGGAATGAATAGCTAATTTACTCAACCCTTCGATTCACTTTAAGCTGCAAAAAAAAAAAAAAAAAAAAAAAAAAAAAAAGAGCCCTCCACCCACTGAGGACTTTATAAAGCGCTTGTACTTTTGTTCTTCCAAGGTTGACAGGCTTCTGGAGATATAAAAGTTATAAAATCCCTCTTTATGAATTACATTTTCATTGCACCACTTTTACTACTAGAGCCTTTTACAATATTTGGTTCCATAAGAAAAACAGTTCTATCATATGGTTTCAAGTAATCCTCACACTTCTAAAATCAAACATGGCTGCCAACTTATATTGCAAAAGCTAAATAGATGACATCTGGAAAGAATTTTAAAACCTATTCTTTCATTACCCCCACCTGTATCTTTATAGGCAGCTTGAAGAGAAGTGAAGCAGCAAAAGGATTCTCTGAAACTTACTTTGGAGGAAAATAGAGGGGAGAGGTAAATGTTGGAAACCTGATTTATCATCTCTCTCTGATGTCCTGATTCACCAAATGTGTTTCAAACAGTGAGGGTGACACGGAAGATTGCATATTAAGCTAGTGAATTCAGTATGTCTTTAAAACCAATCATCTCCCCAAAATACAAATCCTATTGCTTGAACCGTCAGGCTGGCTGTGGAATTCAGTTAGGATTTAGTGAACAGATAAAGCAATGATGCTTATTGAATAACTTGATGTCCCTGCACTGTGGAAAACATGGTAGAGTATAACTTTGGGCAAGTAATTTAATAGTTCTTACTCTAGGCTTCTCTATCTAAGAAATTAAGATACTAATAATATCAGCTCTTCCAAACTGACAAAATTATTGTGAAGCTCAAAGAAGTTAATATAGGTGGAAGGGATTTATCAGCAGTAAAGTGCCAAAGAAATGCAAAGTAACATTACACAGTGAAGCAGTGGATCTGGCCTTTGCTCACAAGGAGCTTGCAACCTATCTGGAGGAACAAAGCATAAATATATCAAATGTAAGTAACAGCAGGAGGATTAAATTACAGAAAAGACCTGAGAAGTGATTTGGCAAGATAATATGTAATTATTTTCAAGTGAGTTTTATAGCAACCAGATTTGTGAATTTAAGATAGGTAACAATCTCAGTCAGCTGGAAAGATGTGGACAAGTTTTGTGTTAGAAGCAACTCTGGACCTGGCCTTGGCCAGTGAATAGATTGAGCAAAAAAAAATCATAACACAAGCCCTCAACTCTGCAGCAAACTTGAGTCTTTCCCCAGGTCCAGGCAAAGATATGCTGAGATGGAGTTCACAGACCACTCCTGCATGTGGTCTACTCTCTGATGCTGACTGAGGTAAAGCTCCACTATCATCAAGACAAAGAGTGGGCTGTAAAAGAAGCCCCTGAAACTTACTGTATATGTACAACTTGGAATTATTTGGCTGCCCCATAAGCAAAACCACTCAGACCTTCATATTCTTCTTCACTATACCCTTTTCATTTATATTTGCTTCACCTGTTAAATTGCAGGATATCTTACAAGAAAAGAATATAGTTACTCTAGCATTGTATTCACTACTTGAGGCAATCAACTGTGGTTGCAAACTAAATTCCAAGTAAAAAACACATAAGAAAAGATAAAGAGAGAAAAAAAACAAAAGATGTATCTTGTTTCAAAACCATTCACTTAGGGCTGTATTAGAAGTTTTTTTTTATTTTTTTATTTTTTGAGGATGTAGTAGGTCATAGTTAAAAGGCGTTGGGGAGGCTGTGAAGTATATTTGAGTTGCTTTGAATAAGGCATTCTTGCCTGTTCATTTCACAGACCAAAAAGTAGTTAATGGTCACAGTTTGCTGGATTTAGGATGTAGTAGAACTCGATCCAATCACTCCATTGGTGCAAAATGTGAGTCATAAGCTAGTTCAGAACAAGGTGCGAATGACTCTATCCAACAATTTGTCAATCTAGACAGATAGAAGGCAAATCAACCACCCCCCCCAAGGCACCATCCAGTCCCTTCTTCCCTCCACTGGTTCAATCACTGTACACCCAGGATGTCAAAGGCATTTTCCAGTCTGTATTTTTACTCAAGATCTTCTTTCTGCCCCTTGGTCTTTCATTTCTCTTGGCAGAGCATTGACTCAAACCTGTTCATTTCTTCAAGACTTAGACTCTCATTCCTGCATCCTCTACAGGGCTATTCCTGGTTCACCAACTCCTATAGTGGTCCCGTTGTCTGAACTCCTAACATACTTGTGATGCCTTCGATTTTGGCCCTGTGATTACTCCTTTGAGCCTGACACAGTAACTGGTACAAAAGTAAGCTCTCTTTTAGATATTTGGGAAATAAATTTCAGTTACATATGGTAGGGTTAGGAAATGGCTAGAAATAGCATGACAAACCTTGCTTCGGACTTATCTGTTTGGGGGTATAAATGTGTTATCATCAGTAGCAGCATCAGGAATAGTAATGATAGAGGTTAATAGTAGGAAGCAAAAGAGTTATAGTGTTATTCTTTGATCTCTTACTAATATTAGAGAGGAGGGAAACATCTGGCTCTAAATAGAGGAGAACTAAGTATAGAATAAAGCTATTACCTAAGTAATTTGAGTAAACAAACTGTACAGGGAAACATAAATCTTTGAGGCATAAAAATGAGAGAATCATCATCTCTTGACCCTTTTCTTTTTTCTCTTCTTCAAAACCTAGTTAGTCACAGGTCTTGATGATCCTCCCCCTAAAATGTCTCCCACATGTATCCCTACTTCTAGATCATCCTCAAGTCCTTTCTACCTTATCTGGATTTTTCCAGAAACCTCTCACCTGGTCTCCACCCCTTTAGCCATCCACTTTTTTAAATACATCATTTCATACTCACAATGACTATAACACTCCCATCTGAGAATGTCGCTCCTTAGCTTCTAAGCCATGAATGCCTCCTCACCCCATTCCCTTAAGGATACAGTCTGTACTCCTTAGCATGGCTTCCTTATTTGGCCCCAAATCACCTTTCTAGTTTTATTTCTCCCTATATCCCTTATATCTTTCTAGACACATCAAACTGGTTGCCAAGTCCCAAACATAGGGTATTTTTTTTTTTTCACATCTCCTGTCTGTATACATGGTGTGCTCTCTGCTTTGCTATCTCCCCTCAGTAAACACCCACTCATTCAATAAAGACCAGCTTAAAATCACTTCTTTTGGAAAATGTTTCTAACCACAGCTCCATCCTACACCCTGACTTCTTTGGCTTCCTCACAGTGTATTATCACAATTGTCTGCCCACATGACTGTATGGTCACACTAGATTAACTTCCTGCAGAGGTGGGAACTGTATCTTATTTTTCTCCATTTCCCCAGTGCCTTCAGTGCCTGGTACACAGAGACCCAATATGTGTTTATGGTATATTGAATTAATTAACCCAAGTGGGCTGTCTACTTTCATTAAATCTGTATCCTGCTCTGCTTTGTTTCTGCAGCTGTATTCTTTGCCTTCCCCACATTCCATCCTGATATGTTAATAAGGAATGAGAAACTGAGAAAAGTGAAGCAATGGGGATGAACAGAGAATACCAGGTCAGTAGCAATCTTTTGTGTGTGTGTGTGCAATCAAAGCATTTCTAAAACAAATCTGTGTGTCCTGATTCATTGTCCCTTTTTCTCTTCTCTAACATCTAGTAAGGCAGAGATCTCATTGGTTCTCCCTCGAAAATGTCTTCCACATCTCTTCCTACTTTTACATCACCCTCATGCCCCAGCCATTATCTTATCTGAGACAAACCAGGAGAATTTTTTTGACCTGAAATTCCTGAAATTTTTTTCTGATTTACAGTATTACATTGCTTTAAAAATAGCACCTAGAATTCCTTCCTCTTGTTTCCTTTAAAATCACCATAGTATTTTTAAGGCAACATGATAAGAAAAAAGGACACTGGATTATGCATCTAGATACATAGCTTTTGGTTCCATCTCACCTGCTAAATAACAGTGTGATTTAGATCAAGGTAATTTTTCTCTTTTGAGTCTCAGTTTCCTTTTCTTTTATCAGCTTGCAAAAAGTATCCAGGAATGCTTCCAAAAATAAATAAGTTTTGAGCTGCTCCTCTTCCAGCCATCTTCTGGTCATCAGAAGACTCTCTCTAAGGAATTTCTAGCTCCAACACTCAGGCTCCAGAGTTCTGCTCTTACTTTCCTGCCTGCTTGCTTTCTTTCTCTTCTTCCCTCTCCAGCACATGCCAGTATCAAAGCCTGACCAAAGCCTCAACATTTCATTAGAATTTATTTCCTTTATTATCTTTATCTCAAGACTTCCTACTAGAAATAGGAAGGATGAATATAAAAGACTGATTTCCTTTCCATATGTTTCTCTCCCTCTCATTTTTAGTGAAAATGGCCTATTTGGAGAAGCCAAAATGCCTTGGAATTGAATTCACCAAATATAAACAGGGTTTTAATTTACAGTTTTGGGTCTCCGGGCTCCTGCATATGAATTCTGTAAATGAGACATGTTGCTACGATAAGTCCCATTGGGAGAAGCTAGACTTAGACTAAGAACAGCTGTAGAGCTGTAATCCAATAAAGTTAGCTTCTGAATCAGATACCAATTGTTGGGTCAGTCATAAAGCATCTGAGAGTGATTTTCTCTCTTAGTTGTATACCAGGAACACATGTTTTGGCAGTGGTTGTATCCTTTGACCTTTCAAAAATCCAAATGCCCACACTACACCCCACAGCAAGTAAATTGAAAACTCTGGGAATGGAATGAAAGCATCAGTATCTCTTAAGCACTGAAGTGATTCCAATATGCAGTCAACATTGAAACCACTGCTTTAAAATCAATAATGTCTAAAACATGAACAACCTTCTTCTTTATCACCAGTGTGTAGGAAATATGAGTACAAAAGGCTTCTACCTTGAAGCCAAAATTTATAAGATCTTCAGGTCCTAAGACCAAGACTTGTTTTCTTAACCAAGGTATAAAGCAAAAATTTCAAAAATCTTATCCAACTACCATAACTTTTAGAGTGTCAGCTTTCTGGTTCTTGAAGCATTTGGTTTTGAAGGCTAGTGGCTAGCAGGGAACAATGAAAGTTATATAAGGGCTGAGTTGCACGAAGACTAGGAATGGGGAAGTGTGTTTGATACTACTGCTCCTGGGGAAGAGTCCATATAAATTTGGGGGCTTCATTTCCTCATTTGCAAACCAAATATGTAGGTTGGTGAAATATAGCCTTTAAATGATTTCCTCTACTATTCCCCAGGAGCTATCAGATTGATATAAACTTGCATAAAGTGCTACCCCTTATTAAAAGCTGTCCATTTAAGTACAGCCATGTACTCTAAGTAATAAAAATAATAAACAAACAAACAAACAAACAAACAAACAAACTCTTCCCAGAACTGCAAATATTTGAAGAGAAAACTAGAGGGTATTTGGGTCAATTATCTTGATGCAAGATCTTCACCTTTATATTGGACAACAGCATAATAGAATAACAACTTTCTTTGTCTGTCGTGTCAGCCACTATAAGACCAAAAATATTTCTGCCCTAGTAAGGAACATGAATTCCTCTGAGACCTACTCTCCTTTCTCCTTTATAAAGGACTGAGCTCACCTATGAGTTTCCTGAAGACTTCTAGTCTCTTCATGAACACCTTTTACTCCTCTGTTGCTACACTCTTAGTTCCGAATTACTCAGACTGACTTGGGCATGATCCACCCTTAAGTAGTTACTTTTATAAATGATAAATAGAAAGTGGAAGTATCATGCTCTTCTTCCTGACTCATTGGGATAATTAATTCTGAATTATTTTTCTGTCATGACCTTCACATACATTGTTTCTCTTAATTCTACTTTTTAATAACCTCTTAAATCTCTTAAACTCACTCCTCCCTTTCCATTCCATTGCCACTGCCTTGGTTCAGGTTCTTCACTTTTGAAAAAAGTTGTGTTTCAGTAGAGATGCCTGTAGATATGCAAGCAAGGGAATGGGTTCCTACTTAGCTATTCAATCAATCAATGTAGAGAGAAAGGATTGGGTTATGAGATTGATGAAAACTAGATCTTTTTTATGTCATAGTCCATCCCTTGGTCATTTCTTCCCTAGACAATTGCAAGATCCTCCTAACTGGTCATTTGTCCACTTTCATCCCCAGTCTTTGTTGAATAAATGAGATATATAAAAGTACCATTCCTGGTACTAGGACTACAGAGATAAGTCACCCTAGTCCTGCCTTCAAGTAGCTTCCAATCTAGCAGATGAGATACATATAAGAAAATCATTGCCAGTTTGATAAGTTTTTTGGCTATGCTATCAAAGAGGAGGATACAGCAACTTTTGGCCAGAAAAATAAGAAAAGGTTTTCAGAGCTGAGGGACATTCCAAAAAGAAGGTGAAACATGTGCAAAGACCTGAAGGTAGAGATAATTAAGGTTCATTGCTAAAACCACAAGTAGCTAAACACAGTGAGTATGAACACAAAAGCCTGTCAGGACCAAGGGCTAAAAAAGGAGGCAGGGACCAAATCATGATGAGCTACAGATACATGTTACAGTGAGGAATTTAGATGTTGCCTCATAGTCTATGAGGTGCCATTAGAGGATTTTAAGCAGTGGAATCACAGGATCATGTTTTAGTTTTGAAATGCTCTCTTTGGTAGCAGGTTGGAGGGTGCCTTGAAAGAAACAAACTTGGGGGCAGGTGAAACTGATCAAAAATGTTGCAAAAGTCTGGGGGAGAATATGAGGGCTAAATTAAGTTGATAACAGTGGAACTAGAAAGTAAGATTTTTTTTAAAGTAAGGTATATTTAACATATAACATTATATTAGTTTCAGGTGTACAACATAGTAATTCAATATTTGTATATACTGTGAAATGATCACAATAAGTCAACAATAAGTTGACGTCTCTCACCACGCATAGTTAAAAAATGTTTTTCTTGTGATGAGAACTTTTAAGATCTGCTGTATTAGCAACTTTCAAATATACAATACAGTATCATGAATTACAGTCACAATACTATACATTACATTCCTATAATATTTATTTTAGAACTCAAAATTTCTACTTTTACCCATTTCACCACCCCACCACTACCACTACCAGCCTCTGGCAACCACCAACTTGTTCTCTGTATCTATGAGCTTGTTGGGTTTTTTGGGGAGGTTGTTTTGTTTTGTTTTTCAGATTCCACATAGGATAGGTACAAATGAGTTTATACGGTATTAGCGTTAATGCCCTTAAGTTCCATTCATGTTGTCTCAGATGAAAAGATTTCTTTTCTTATGGCTGAATAACATGTCATTATGTGTGTGTGTGTGTGTGTGTGTGTGTGTGTGTGTGTGTAAAACACATTTTCTTTAACTATTCATCTATTGATGGGCACTTAGGTTTCATTCATATCTTGCCCATTGTAAATAATGTTGCAATGAACATAGGTGTGCAGATATCTTTTTAAGTTAGTGTTTTTGTTTTCTTCAGAAAAATATACTCAGAAGTAGAATCGCTGGATTATATGAAAGTTCTATCTTTAATTTTTTGAAGAAACTCCATACTGTTTTTTATAACACCTGAACCAATTTACATTTTCACCAACAATGCACAAGAGTTCCCTTTCTTCACATTCTCACTAACACTTGTTATCTCTTGTCTTTTTTATAATAAGCATTATAACTGATGTGACATAATATCTCATTGTGGTTTTAACTGGCATTTCTCTGATAATTAGTGATACTAAGCACATTTTTATGAACCTGTTGGCCATCTGTGTGTCTTTTTTAGAAAAATGTCTATACAGATCCTCTGTCCATTTTTAATCAGTTTTTTATTTTTTGCTATCGAGTTGTAAGAGTTCTTTAATATATTTGGATATTAACCCCTTATCAGGTATATGATTTGCAAATATTTTCTCCCATTCAGTAGGTTACTTTTTTATTTTGCTGATGGTTTCTTTCCTATGTAGAAGCTTTCAGTTTGATGTAGTCCCACTTATTTATTTTTGCTTTTGTTACCTTTGTCTTTAGTGTCAAATTAAAAAATAAAAATCATCACCAAGGTCAATGTTTAGGTCTATACTGTTTATGTTTTCTTCTAGGAATTTTATGGTTTCAGGTCTTCTTATATTTGTGTCTTTAATTCATTTTGAGTTAATTTTTGTGTATGGTGTAGAGAGTGATCCAATTTCATTCTTTTGCATGTCTAGTTTTCCCAACACCATTTATTGAAGAGAGGAAGTAAAGTTTAAATCGTATGGGTACTTATCCTGATTTACCCCTGGACTTTGTATCTTGCATTTTTTTTCGTTTGGTTTGATTTTTATTTTTTAAATATGAATTAAGTCCTCCTGCACTTTTCATTTATATCAATTAAACCTCAAAACATCCCCTGAAAAATAGGTATTACCTATTTTTCTCCTTTTTTACCAATAAGGAGACTGACTCAGAAAAGTTGAGTAACTTGCCCAAAACCATATAGCTAAAGGCAACAGCTAGCCTAATGCTCAGATTTTCTGACTCTAAGTTGAGTGTTCTTCAACTGCACTTCCACTAATTAGCACCAGACTTATTTTTATTCTGTCTCTTTTCTATGTCCGAGTGAAGCCTAGCAGTTAGACGATTTGTCTGGGCATAATTTTGGTAGCTCAAAATGCAGTTATGGCTAAGAGCATGGCTTTGAAGTACAAACAACCTGATTTCCAATCGTAAACAATAGTTGGCAAGCCTCTATCTTCCTATCTGTCACAGAGGGTAATAACATCATCCCATAGGGGTACTATAAGGTTAGTATAAATGAGATCAAGGTCCCCAGTACTATGTATGCCTGGTACATAGTCTGTTCTCAAGAAATGGTACCATTTTTTGCTACAAAGAATAGCCAGAAAAAGTCAAGCCCTATCCAGAAGAGATGTCCTACATTTGACTCAGGAATATGATAGTAGAATCGGAAAATAGACATAAACTAAAAACTGAAACAAAATTTTTGCATAGTTTTAATATTTATTCTGTCATTGCTAGGACAATTCTTTAACTCTTATTTATGTCAATGAGGTGACCAGTGAAAACTATTTTACAGTGCTAAGCTATTTTACAGTGGTATTCCGTTTTTGTTCTCTCTCTCTCTCTCTCTCTCTCTCTCTCTCACCCCAACATTAGAATTAAAAAACCTATAAATCGCTTATCTTATTATCTCCTGCCTTGCATTTTAATGTGTCACCTCTAGAAAGACCTCATTGATATTCCAGTTACGTATGTTTGTTTGTGTCTCTTGAGAAAATTTGCTACCAATCTTCCATGTTGAGCACCAGCATCCTCACAACTCAAACTTAGATCTCTCTCTCGTGTGTGTGTGTGTGTGTGTGTGTAGTGTAATGTAGGGGGGGAGAGAGAGAGAGAGAGAGATGGTTTGAATATTTTGCATCTATAAGGTGCTTTAAATAGAACTGTTCAAGAATCTCAGTCCAAATCTATGTACATAAAGGCAAGTGAAGAACTGAGTGTCTTCCGTGATGATGGATTATGTCAATAAAAAAACTCAAGCCTTAATAGCTCTTAAAAAGATAGTTACCTGGCTTTCCAGAGAGACTGTCCTGACAAAAAGGTAATTAAACAGCTCTTCCAGAAAAAAAAGAAAGCTTGTTATCCTGCCTATATTATCCAGAGTTTCATTATTAGGTAACTGAAAAACTTCTCTGCTCCCTGCTACATTGGAGTCCACATGGCAGATGGCTCTCTATCAGCCTCAAGTTAACAGGTGACATGTACAGAATAACAGAAGTCATCTTACAAAATCTAGTTGCTCTTCTCAAGTATTCAGATCATAGCTACCTCCATGCAAAGTACATTGGGAAGTTAGGAAATTATCTATAACAAAACAAAAAAGTTAATAAAATCAGGTCTCTATCACATTCAGCTTTTCCTCCTACCACGAGGAAAAGCTGAATGTGATAGAGACCTGATTTTATTAACTTTTTGCACAGATTGAATTATTTAAATAATGACGTGCTTCATATTACTTGGCTTATGTATTAACACTAGGAGATATAAGTAGATACAGCATTTTTATGTATCTGATGTTACTGCAGTTGACGAAGTTTTCTCATTTTATTAATCAGCTTTTACTTCCCTAAAACAATCCATTGAGATCTTGGAAGAATTTGCTATTGCTGATACTAATAAAACATTTGCTGAGCACCAAACATAGGCCACGTTTTTAACATTTGTTATTTTATTTAAGCATGGAAAAGGTCCTTCAAGGTAGGTTTTTATTATCTTTATTTTACTGATGAGTATACTGAGATTTGGGACATAATGGGCAGTGGCAAGCTGTAAACTCAGGTTGGATTAATTGCAGAATGAGTGCTCTCTGCACTGCCCTGTATCTAGCCAAATAGAGTACTGCTATCTAAACATAAATGTTTGCTAATTTTCAGCATTGCTTACATTATATTTTCAAAAATATTGATCAGGACACTAAAACAACTATAAAAAATAGAAAACAAAATTTTCTGTAGCTTTTAACTCTTCAGAAGCAAATATAAGTGAGATAGCTTTTTAATTAAAACTAAGGTTGCTGGAGTCTACCTGGATTCAACTCTAGATCTACTATTTATCAGCTGTGTGATCTTAAACTAGTTATTCCCTCTAATCTCACTGTTCTCTTCTGTAAAATGGAAAGCCATTGTATGTATTAAAAGAATTGAGGCATACACAATATTTGGCACTCAGTTATCACTTAATAGTTATTATTACTAAACATAGAGCCATTAATGATATAAATAATGAATGATATAAATCATTATTTATCAATAACCAATGATCTAGATAATTTAACTAGTGACATTAATATTGATATAGCTGGACACTATTTAAAGTACTCTGTATATGTTAACTTGTTTAATACTTGCAATCGCCCTCCGAGGTTAGCAACTATTATCATGCCATTTTACAGATGAGGAAGTTACTTAAACCTCAAAAGATAGCTAGTAGGTAGCAGAGCTGGGATTCAAGCACAAGGAGTTCAACTCCAGAGTTCATAACGTTAACCACTATATATACTCTACTGATTCGCTCAGCTGAAGAAAAGCTGGATTTTTATTCCAATTACAAGTCATTTCATCCCCATTACCATTGTCTTCTCTCTGTAAAGGTTCTGGCCATAGCTTTCCTTATTTGTCCAGTGTTTAAGCTTCCTCCATTCTTCAGGAAGATTATATATAAGAAAATTCAAACTGTAATTTCTTATATTCAACCATTTAATTTTTGCTCCTTTGTTTTTGGCCATTTTTTTCTCCAAATCAATAAAAAGAGACAAAAAGTATTTCTACATAACCACAGATTCTAGTCATCTCTGTGGTTGTTACAGGATTTTAACAAGGGAACCTACTTTGCCTTGACAAGAAGTTGTGGAAGAAGCCAGATGTCCCATTAAAACTCCTTTTTAACCTAAATGAGTTGGTGACGATGTATGTTTATATTTGTGAGGATAAAACATACTGTGAGCATCGCTTCTCCTAGCGTATAAACTTTTATCTGAGAATGAGGCTCTTCAGGAGGCTAATTGAGCACTGGAGGCTCTCTACACAGGCAGAACAAAGGAGAGATCTGGAGCCCTTCCCAAGGCCCCAGTCAAACACACACACACGCACACACACACACACACACACACACACTCAAGAAAAACCCTGCTAAATTATCAAGACAGGACAACTTCATCTGATAGCGGATCAACATAAACTTCATTTTGCTTCTATAGACAAAATATTTTTTATGTTTTCAGGAGGAGCTTGAGTTTTCAGATGCCCAGATAAGTCTCAGCTACCTGATTCTGTAAAATGGTCCTCACAGCAATTCTGTGTGTACTGCTGGCTCTGCCCTATCAGCTCAGAAAGAATCACCCAACACTGATTTTCAAGGCCTTACTTTTCCAGTGTAGCTATTTTGTCATTTAAGAGTGAGCATTTAAAGAAAAAATAAAAGTGAAAAAGAATCATGTTAAAAGCCAACCCCATATTTTGTATAAAGGTGTTATTTTTGATGGTTACTTATTATTGTTGGCCTTTTTGGATTAATTGTGGCACTGGTTGTACAAATGGAAAGAGTAATGTGTCACCTAGAATTACTCTGAAGGCCACCCAAACTCCGTATTTCCTGTTATCCTGATGTAAATCAGTGTAACTTGCAGGAGAGCATGCCACAATGCACTGATGGCCAGCCTGTCTTCTGTCACAATCAATGTAGTGTACACCACTCCCCTCTTCTCACTCAGCAAAGGGTCCTAAAAGAGGATTTGTAGAGGAATGCCGCAGCCCTGCAGTGTGCTGACTTTATAAAGAGACGAGGTGAAGTAAGACTTTTCTTTTTAATACCCCATGGTGTTGAACTGAAATTGCAGCCTACTTCTATTTTCAGAGGCCTCCTTGGTAAGAGAATGTTTTTATCTGGAGATACAATGACTGTGGCCCATACTCTGCAGTTCCCATGAAGGCCTTGCCAAAGTCCATGAATGCTTGCTTTATGAATTGGTCTTGCAGGTGTTCAGGGGGGTATGTGATCACTAATGAATAGTCAAAAAATACAGAAAACTCTCTGCAGCCTCTGGCATCAAGAGCTGCTGGGCTTTAAAATTCTGTGAGAAAACACACATACATCTAAAGCATTCCCTAAGCTCCAGCATTGCCTGAGGCCAAATATTCATCACAGTCCATCCCTGGGCTGGTGGTACATTCCAAAAGAGATGGAATCTGTAGTCTCCCTGTGGACCAAAAAGTTTGTGGCTCTTACACAATTTTCCTGCTTTGACTTGCTACAGGCACTATTTGGAGAAAAGTACCATCTTTATGCAGATGTCATTTACATAACCCACAAGGTTAAACTTCCTGGAGATTTTATGATGA
Organism: Rousettus aegyptiacus; assembly: GCF_014176215.1. Classification (NCBI taxonomy): domain Eukaryota; kingdom Metazoa; phylum Chordata; class Mammalia; order Chiroptera; family Pteropodidae; genus Rousettus; species Rousettus aegyptiacus. The sequence continues at coordinate 37,988,956 of NW_023416308.1, read as the reverse complement.
CCTCATGGACCCAAGCCCAGGTGGGTTGGCTGCCTAGGAGAGAAGACACTGGAAGGTCAACACAAAAAACCTCAGATAACCTGCACCTGTCTTCAGGCAAGGGAAAGCCTAGAATTGTAGGGAGTAGCATGGAGTATATTTTTTAAGCAGACAATAGTTCTCAAAGGGCAAGAGGGCTGAGAAAAGAAGTATCCTGCTGTTGGGAGACCACAGAGCCAGAGGCTTTAAATCTAAATAAAATCTGTTTTATACTCTCCACCTAAGAACTTACCTGAGAATCAGTGATGGTGGGAAGAAGGTACTACTTGCTAATCTAGCTTGTTTTTCCCAACCTCAACCCCAGGGAGAGAGTGAAGATGTGGAAGAAAATGTTTGTCATGTTTTCTCACTTTTCTACCTACTCTTCTTGTCTACCATGTGCTCTCTATGAGTTGATAGAAGGGGGAAAAATTTTTATGAGGAAGACCTCAATTAGCTGTGCCATTCTCTTAAAGGTTACAAAAGATTTCAGAGCTTTGCTGAGAGATTTCCAACTTCTCTGGCCCTTTGAAGGGTAGTGAGCTCTCTTTACCAGTACTGACTCTGGGCATTGAAGAAAGACAAGAACCTAGCGTGGGAAAACAGAATATTGGGCAACAAAAGGTGGCACCTCCAGCAGCCTCTACTGCTCTCTATTGCATGTTACTCTAGAATTTCCTATCACCTACAGTAATACCAGTTAGAGTTAAGTGGAAGGGGAAGTCTTTGAATCAGTGATATTTCAAAACCACAAAAGAAGACATTCTAGTTCCAAAACCATTTCCAACTTGGCCCCCCGACACCAACAAAATTCAACAATTAGAGATGTTTGGTTTAACCCAAACATGAGCTACTATAAACATTAATTTATTCAGAAAATATCCATTGAACACTCTCTTTGTGCCATGCATTATGCTGGGCATTAGATAAATGGGACAAACAACATAGACAAGGTTTTCTGTGTTGTATCCCAATACATCACAGATACTCAATAGAGGCTTGCAGAGCAATGAATGCAAGTCCACTTGTCATACCTTTCAAGGTCAGGAAGGAGTAGCATTGGCTCCAGCAAGGCCAGTCATGATCCTTCCCAATGACCTAGAAGCTCAGGAATCTGATCAGACCACTTTGCAAAGGTTGCCAATCAGTTTCTGTTCTGAGGCCAAGAATGAAAACAAAAGAAGTGAAATGCCAGCAGCTTTCAGTCACCTAACCCAATTCGATGGCCTTTTTGTTTTTATATCCCCAGATCTGTTCTGGGAACTGTTAACCAAAGGATAGTCTGATTCTCTCAAACTGCTGTTTTTAACTCTTTGGAAGAAAAAGGCTTTCGCAGTTTTCTCCTTGCACAGAGTGGAGGATGAGAGATAATCCCATATGTAGTAGATTTCTCTATTATAGGTGGCAGCTACTACTACACTATGAATATTAATAATTATAATTCCTTAAAGCTAGTGCTACGCATTTCAAAGGATTTCCTTCCATGTATGAATTTCAGGAGAAACAGGAAGCACAGGCAGTATTAACATCAGGCAAAAAACCCTAAAGCTAAGTAGGTATAGGCAAACAACTTGCTGTGGATGGTAAACTAGTAATATAGGAACTAAGAGTTGAATCAAGATCTTTCAACAGTAACAGGAGCACAGGAGTAATCATAATTTTAAAGAAAATAAATTGCTGTAGATCAACACTGCCCAACAGAAATGGAATGTGAGCCACCTGAGTAAGTTAAAATTTTTCTGGTCACCCAACAAAATTTTTTTAAAAAGTGACATTTATTTTAATATTTTTATGTAACCCAATATAGTTTAAATATTGTCATTTTCTCATGTAATTAATATAAGTAGTTTCAGTGAGCCAATTGACCTACTGTTTTTTACTTAGAGGACATCTGAATTCAGATTAGCCCCATTTCAAGTATGCAATAGCCACAAGTGTCTGGTTACTACAATATAGGAAAGCACACAAACATAGTTAAAAGGGAGGAGATAAGACAATAGATCGCATTTACAAATCAAGTGAAATCCCCCTCAAAAAAGGAAATCATATTGTAGAAGTGTTTAACCAGGAAAGGAGCTGAGGAAAGATAGCATTGGCCCCTCCACCAGCCCCAAAGTGTGGCACCGAAGGCCCTGATGCTGCACACATCACATGTCACCCGGGAAAACAATGTCCAGCATTCAATAATAGAAGCAAGGCCTGGAAAATTTTTGGAGAAGCTACTCCCTCCAGGATGGAAGCAGGAACAGACATTCCAGGGCTTATAAAGCCTCTGTCAATAAGAAACTGGCCCCACAATCATTCTCGACCACAGTGAGGCCTGACAGGAAACTGACCTAGTAAACCAGACAAATTACCTCCTAAGCCAGGCCTGTCTGCCTCCCACTCTATCCCCCAGTGAAACTTGAGCTGTTTGGAAGCTTAACTCAGCTTTTTGGAGGGTGAGAGAGGGAAGGCACACAGAGAAGTCAGGAAGACTCTGACAGCCTAAGCCACCAGCCCTGGAGTTCTAGGTCACTGTCACATCTGCATGAGAGCAAGTACCAGAGGAGTGCTCTTCAGTTAATCCTGACTTACTGAGTGCCTCTGAGCTGACTGATTCCCTTCTATGACCTCTCAGTTGCCCCATCAGATAGTGACCATAATCATGCATGCTCATCTGGGACCATGTCTGTTAGGTGGTTGTTTTTTTGGTTGCAAAAGACCATTCATTGTTTCACTTGGATAAAGTGACCTATGATGTTCACACTGGAATCCTTGAGACTTGATTACTGGCAAGGAAGCCAGAGGGAAGCAAAAGAGAGCACTAGGAAAGAAAAGTTGTAATATAAAAATCTGAAGCTTGGGAAAGGGGTCTCATGTAAAAATAGATTTATGAGGCATCATCAGCAAGGCCTAAGTGGGTAAGAAATGGCCTTAAGTTCAGACAGTACTTCATCACTATCTTCTTTGTAGACAGGAAGCCTGTGCTCCTGCTTGATGATTACACATAGCAAATTGTAAACTCAAACAAAGGTGGTGTCAAAATAGTTTTTGAAATAGGGCACTTGGAATTATTCAAATAGCAGTAGACTGGTTAGTTAAGAGCAAGTCACAGCACCTCTCTAAACCCCATTAACCACAAAACAAGTAAAAATGCCTTCGACCTTTGATGTCATCTGGATCTATTTCTGAACCCTCTGCACACTTTGAATGTGTCACAGACTCTTAAACATTCATGAGAAGGACAAGTTGGTACACTCCCCACAGGATAGCAAGGTAGCTCTGTTATAATTTTCTCCTGACTCTTGCTCAAAATGCTGAGGTACCAAAGATCCATTCTCTGGGAAAGTCCAGAAAGGCAGGCACACATGATGTGTTGGGGAAGAGCAGAGATGAAGATCAAAGAACCCCATCATTTAGGAAGCTCCTGAGCCTTGCCGCCCCTGGTACGGCTGCTTCTGCTTCCATCTGCACCTGTGTCCTGAGCTCCAGCTTTGGGCTCCTTCCAGTCCATTTGTGTCCCCTCAATCTGTGGAATTTCTCAAATGCTCCAGATTTTCTGGCTGGTTTAACAGCCTTATGGAGGGGTTAAAATCTCATATTTAAACTGTCAAAGCTATTTAAGGTCTAACAATGCCTCAATGATCTAACTGAATCCAGGTTTCTTTCAAAGATACAACTGAACACCATAATCATTTGGTTTTTGCAAACTCCCTATTTTCTTTAAAAAACCTTGACATAATCCTAGAAGGCAACTAACATGCAATGAAAATAAAGGTAATGCAATTTCTTAGTAATGCCTTGTGCTCAGGGGAGCTCAAAACAGTGATTACTGGAGGGCTATTCTAACCTAAGCTGCTAGTACTATGCTAGGAGAGGCTGTCAAGGCACCCACCTTTCTCTTGTGTCTTTACCCTGGTTTCTGATGCAAAATTGAGCAATTTTTTGACTCTCTGAACTTTAGTTTCACTTTCCGCAACATGAAGAAAGCAGCCTATTTTCTACCTAGCAACCTATATCAAGAATATGATATTAAGGTAACTTGACTTGGGAGGGAAAAAAAAATGCCTACATAGTAAGGACTATGATAGCGTTATGGATGGATTTCTTTTTCTATCCTTTATTTTCCAAGCATTTTGAAATATGGTTACATTGTTTTTAGAATTTTAATTTATTGTAAAATTTAACATAAAAGTAACTTGAAATTGTTAAATTCTATATGAGGGCAAATCCCAGTCAATTCTTAATTATCTGTGTGCTGCAAAGTGTTTTGTCTATGTTCTACTCTTTAAATCCAAATGTAATTTCCCTGCTCACTAAGAACCTCTCTGAGGCAACATTAATCAATCAGTCAATCAAAAAATATAAATGTGTGTATTTATTTTCAGCTTTGAATTCAGCATTGTAGAAAATGTGTGGGGGATATGGAAGGCTTCAGTCCTGTCCTGAAGAAATTCACAATGATGTTCAGAAAATAAGATGAATATATGTGACAAAATTCAAGTGACAAAACTGTGGCTATGACCAAAGGGCCAAACTATAGGGAACAATCTCTAGCAATGAATGGTCAGAGTAACCAGTGCCAATGTTATGGAAAATTGAGATTAAGCGAAATCTTGAAAAATATCTCACAGATAATATCTATGTGTGAGATAGAAAGATGGTAGAAGAAAAGGAGGTCCTTGAACAGCAACAATAAAGCAGGAAAGAGGAACTGGTATTTGCTGACATTTACTACTCAACAGGCACTGATACAGTATCTCACTTAAGCAATCTTGTTGACTCCTTACAACCACCATGTGAGGCAGCCATTTTTAGTACCCTCATTGGACAGATGAGGAAACTGAGCCTCAATAATTGTGCTATGTTCATGGGATAATGCAGGGGACACCTGCTTAATTATAGGAGGCAGGTGTCCCTGGCGACATAATGAAGCATAAATTAGAATAAAGAGGGGCCAGATGACAGACAGCCATACTGTATAGTACTGTCTAATATTCCTCTTGACTATTTGAGACATATCTAGTTCTACTAAGGAGCTAAAACATGGTAAAATATTCTTTTGTTAAACACAACTTTACTGTTTGGTAGGACTACATTTTACTTTAACCATTGAAAATTTAGCTTCCATGTTGAAATGTGTTATAAGTATAAAATACACACTGAATTTCAAACACTTAAAATAAAAAAGGGATGTAAAAGAACTTATTAATAATTTTAATCCTGACTAAATATTAAAATCATAATATTTTGAATACATTTCAGTAAAATAAGACATAGTAATAAATTTTTATATATTTCTTTTTTATATTTTAATGTGGATATTAGAAAATTATTAATCACAAACATTATATTCCATTGAACAGTGCTGATACATGGCTTTGAAACCCTGGGGATTAGTAAAATATATTTTTAGAGGCCACAAGACTTTTTTTAGTGTTGGCCTGAGCTAATATATCTTTGGACTTATAAATTCAAATATATTACCAATGATTTTAATTGCCTAATGTTTTGGATCATCTGTAATGGTTTTATTGGTACACTATACTTTGCAAAGCACTTTCACACATATTATGTGAACCCCTACATCCCCATTGTAAGATGGAGTAGATATAATTACTCCATTTCCTATTTCTATTACCATAGTGAACTGTCCCTGCTCCTATCTCCAAGGCTAGCCCCTTCATTTCTCATCCTTAACCAAGTCTGTCTTTTCTCTCCTCAATATTTTCTTCTCAAAGGTACCATTCCCATAAACCTACAAAGAAACTGTGACATTCCTCTTCAATTAAAAACTCCCTTGACCCCACATCATCCTGTTTTTCTGCTTCTTTTTACAACAGAAGTCCTTAAAAGTAATTATTGACACTTGTTGTCTCTTCTCCTCTCATATTCTCCAGATCAATTTCCATTAGACTTTCTGATTACTATCATCCAAACAGAATTTTTCTTGTCACAGAGTGATGCTCTTTATAAGTCGGATTATAGCACTCTTCTATTTAAATCTTCCAAGGGCTTCCCATCTCACAGCACAATTCAAAGTTGTTTCCATGACCTATTAGCTCCCACATCATCTCCCCAAAAGTCCCTGCCCCACCTTGCTAATCTCATTGCTATCACTATTTCCTCGCCTGCTCTATTGTATGAAATGTATTTCAAATGTGTCAAATTATATATACCTCATCTTAGTCCACAAATGCTAAAGCTGTTTTTATACTGTCAGTTACTTGCCTACAGCTCTTTAAAGATTCCCCTACAAACTATAGAACAGAATTCTAACTCAGCCTGGCATTCGTGGACCATCATAATCTGGCGATGCCTACTTTGTGGTCTCTTCTTCTCTATACTCCTTCTTCCCTGCCTTAGAATATATCCCTTTATTCTGCTTGCTTCTGCTCACACTATTCTTCACCCTCTTGGAATACCTTCTCTCATTTATTTATCAAACTCTACCTACCCTTCAAAGTCTGGATCAAGTCCTACTTCTCCTTTAAGGCTTGCCTAATTGTACTACCCCAAAATGGACATACTCTGCTCTTTCCTCGTGTAGATCTCAACCTTAGCATCATTAAGGTGACATTGAGGACACTCTACTAGTCACTCATCATTCACTCATTTATTCAATCAGTATTTATCTTGTCAGGAACCTATCATGTATTATAATTTTTTTTCTTTTCATACTTTCACTTGATTTATTCAATTAAGTTATAAACTCTTTGGGGGAGAAAACTAAGATTTTAAACTATGTAAATGATCTATGCAATTTTACATATGTAATATGTAAAATTATTGATCAAAGAGAATGTAGCCTGTTTCATTGCCTCTGTGTTGTTATATGTATAGTTCCATTTGCATAGAATGCCCTCTATTCAGCTCTTACTATTCCCATCTGTCAGGCAAATGCTTACTCTTTGTTAAATAGACAAGTTAGGTTGATCTTTCCCTTATATAGGCCTCCTCTACCGCCAACACATTGCACTTGTCTGGCTGTCATGGTTTTTTCCTCAGGGTTTTTTGTTTGTTTATTTGTTTGTTTGTTTTAGTGAATGATTTCCCCTCCTAAAATCACTAACAATATTCTATGGAATATTTAAGTACTTTACATTTTCCACAGGAAAAGTACAAATTAAATTCATGCAAGTGTTCTAGTCATTGTTGTCCTAAATATATCTATGAACTTTAAAAGCACCTTCTCATTATCAGTACCTTCTGTATCTAAAATATGTTTCAGCCTTTTTTTTCTACCTTCACAACATCCATATGAAGTTCCTGTAGACCTCATGTTGCATTTGAGTTAATGAATTCTGAAGTTTCATGCCTCTGTTGTTGCTTCATATATTGTTTTGTTTGCCTGTATTGCCCTAAGAGTAGAAAGAGATTAGATTAATTAATCAGTAAAACATACTTGATACACATTGAAGTTCCCCATATTAGTGCTGATGTTTGCTACTCTTTGGGTATCTCAAATACTATTTAGAATCAATAAAGAATTAAGCGGTTTAACTATAATACAAATCCTGAGAAATCATGAAGATTGAGAAAGGTGATACTAAGGATAGCCCAGTGAACTTTTATATAGGCAATAGAAATTATCCAAACTGAAACAGGGAAAGCAAAAAAAGATTGAAAAAAAAAAAAGTCCTTAATATCAGCAACTTTCAAGATAATACAAAGCAGTCTAACATATGTGTAATTGGAGTCCTCGAAAAGGAAGCATAAAAAAATATTAAATAAATGACAGTCGAATAAATTACCAAATTTGATGGAAATTATAAACCCACAGATCGAACACACTCAACAAAGAGCAAATAGGAAAGAAAAATATTAGATGCATCATTGTGAAACTGCTGCAAATCAAAGGTAAAGAGAAAATTATAAAAGTATCCAAAGGAAAAAAAGATATTTTATACAAATGAGCAAAGTAAAAAGGACTGAAAACTTCCCTCAGAAATAATGCAAGCCACAATGCAATTGAATGACACCTTTAAAGTGCGGAGAAATAAAGCAGTCAACCCAGAATTCTATCTTCATTTAGGATATTCCTCAAAAATAGAGGCAAAATAAAGAAATTTAAAAAAATACAAAACCCAAAAGAATTTGTCATCAGCAGATCTGCACTACAAAAAGTTGTTAATGAAATTTAGGCTGAAGGAAAATTCACCAGATGGAAACTCAGATCTATTTCATAAAGAAATGAAAAACACTAAAATAGTAAATAATCAAATTAAAAGAAAAGAAATGTTCAAACCAATTGCCTTCATAAATATGGACACAAACATCTTTAAAAAATATTAGCAAATTAAATTCAGCAATGTATTAAAATGATAATGCATCATACCCAAATGTGGTTTACACCCAGAATGCAACGCAGTTTTAACATTTAAAACTCAACCACTGAAATTCACCATAACAAAGTAAAGAAGAAAATTACATAATTATCTACTTGTCTGGTAGGATTTGAAAATCTAATTTTAAATTTTATATAAAAATGCAAAGAATCTAATGTGTGTGTGTGTGTGCATGCGTGTGTGTGTGTGTGTGTGTGTAATTTTAGATAAAGAACAAAGCTGGAGGATTTATACTATCTAATTTCAGATTTACTATAAATCTAAGCAACATTAAATAACACAGTGTGGTATTAGTGTAAGGATAGGTGTACAAGTCAGTGGAGAGTATAGCGGTTTCAGAAATAGACCTACAAATTATTTGGTCAGTTAATTTTTCAACATTTTGGTTAATTAATTCAAACAGTTGAATAACAGTGTAGAATAAGGGGAAAATAGCTTCCAAAGTATTGTGTTATAATAACTGGAATGTATGGAAAACCCCACAAATCTTGACTTTTATTTCACATTACACACAAGAAGTAATTCAAAATGGATCACTGAACTAAGCCTGAAATTTACAAATAAAAAACCTAAAAGGGGGAGGTGGAAAAAAATAGCGTATATGATAAAGGCTTTGTTCATCCCTCTTGTGACAAAATCAAAGTTGTGACAGAAACACGGAGCAAATAGCAAGCAGAATCACCTGGGGTCTAGGTGAACAGAAGCCCTACAACTAGAGAGAGAAATAATTCATCACCCTGCAACAGTAGAAGGAAGGAGGGGATGAAGAGGCGAGGCTGCCTGGTCCCGAGCAGCTGAGTGGGACAGAGGTTGCAGTAGTGGCAGCCAGCAGCTGTAGACACCTCTTAAAGGGGCTGTGTCCATGAGCAGACTTTGGTGATGGACCTGCTTGCACCAGGACTGGGTTGACTGCATGGGGGCACCAGGGACATACAGGGGGACACTTAGTTGTTAAAGTGAGGGCAGGAAGTGAGGCTCTCTCCTGGGCAGAAGTGCTGGTGGTATCCATTGTTTTTCTTTTGAGCCCACCCTGCTCCCAGTGTGCAGAGGCTGCCATACCTGAGACATCCTCAAACTGGATAAGAGGTTGCTCCACCCAGAGAATTTTCTAAAACTCCTCCTCCCCCAACTCTCAGCTCCACCCAAGCTGCATCCATTTGTGTCCTCAGGAAGTCTGGTGCTGCTTGCTGAGCAGTGCCAAGACTCACACTGGTGGCAGCTGGCCTTGGTTTCTGGTGTGGCCTTTTGAGGCAACTATAAGCACAGCATCTGTGGATTGCTTGCCGAACCTTAACAGGTGGCCCCAGAGGGGCACAGGCTGGGGCTAAACTTGGCCTATAGCTGAACCCCTCTCAGAACTGTGCCACTGGACACCTACTACATGGAGCCACACCAATAAGACCAGGAGACTTAGGAGCTTTGCTTAGAACATAGACGCAGATACAGAAAGGCAGATAAAATGGGAAGACAAAGAAACAGAAACCATGTGAGAGAACAGAACATAGATCTAGGAAAAAAGGGGCCAAGCAATCTAACAGATGCAGAGTTCAAAGCACTGGTTATAAAGGTGTTCAATAAACTTAGGGGAAATGTAGATGAATTCAGTGAGAACTTTAATGGGGAGATAAAAATCATAAAAATGGAAGTGGAAATTATAAAAGGGAACCGGTCAGAAATGAAGAACATATTATCAGAGATGAAGAGTATATTAGAGAGAATAAACAGAGCGGATAAAGAAGAGGATCAAACTACCAATATAGAGGATGAGGAAGCCAAGGACACTCAATCAGAATGGAAAGAAAAAAGAAACCAAGACTATAATAATAATTTAAGTAGCCTATGGGACACTATTAAATGTAAAAATATCCGTGCCATAGGGGTACTGGAAGGAATACAAGAACTTGAAAAGCTATTTGAGGAAATAATGACGGAAAACTTTCCTAACCTGGTAAAGGAAATAAACACAACCCCAGGAAGCTCAGAGAGTCCCAATAAAGAGGAACCTGAAGAGGCCCACACCAGTCATAATGAAAATGTCAAAGGTTAAAGACAAACAGAGAATCTTAAAAGTAGCAAGAGAAAAGCAGTTAGTTACCTACAAGGGAGCACCCAGAAGACTGGCAACTGATTTCTCAAAAGGAACTATACAGGACAGAAGGGTTTGGCACAAAATATTCAAAGTGATGAAAACTCAGGCTCTACAATCAAGAATACTTTATCCAGCAAAGAGTTGAAGGACAGATAAAGAATTTCCCACACAAAAACAAGCTAAAGGAATTTATTAACACCAAACCAGTATTACAGGAAATATTGGAGGGACTTCTTTAAAAAGAAAAAAACATATATGAAAAAACATGAATAAAGAATGGTAATAACTGCATTCCTATCAACAAATACCTCAAATGGAAAAGAATTAAGTGTTCCAACCAAAAGATAAAGCGGCTGAATGGATAAGAAAACAAGACCCCTACTATGCCTACAAGAGACTCAGTTCAGATTAAAAGACACACGCAGACTAAAAGAAAGGGAATGGAAAAAGATATTGCTTTGATGGTGGGTATTGTGCTAAATTAAATAAATCAGATAAATAGAGACAAATATCGCATGATTTCACATACACGTGGAATCTAAAGAATAAAATAACAACAACAAAAATGAAAATAAACTCATAGGTACAAAGGATATTTTGAGGACTACTAGTTGGAAGGAGGGTTCAGGGGGATGGTGAAAAACAGCAATGGGGTTAAGTACAAATGGATAGTTACAAAAGACATGGAGGTATAAAGTGTAACATAAAGAAAATAGTTAATAATGTAATAAATATGTAAGAAAGAAGAGGTGTACTAGATTTAGTGGGGTGGTCACTTTGTGAGTTATATAGATCGCCAATCACTCTGCTGTACAACTGAAACTAATATATTATTATATGTTAACCATAATTTTTAAAAACTCATTAAATTATACAATGTAAATGCAAGCAACTAATTGTCTATTATGTTTCCATAAAGCTGGGGAAAAAATCTAAAAAGAAACAAAGGAGAAAATTTTATCAGTCTTAGGGTAGCAATGATTTCTTATCAAGGAAAATAAAGAATGAAAAAATGATAAAATGTATCAACATTTTAAATTTTTGTTCTGCTCTTTGAAAGACTGTTAAAAAAGTAAAAAGGAATGCCACAGATTTGGGGAGTGGAAATATATACATATACATATAAATAATATGTATATATACACATATATAAAAATGTCCTGAATCAGATAATGTATATATGTGAACTTTTACAACTTGATAATAAAAAGATGAATACAAACAATCCATTTTAAAAATAGACTCAAAAGATTTGAACAAACACTTTAGAAATGAAGATATATGAACAGAAGCTCAACATCATTAGTTATGAAAATAAAAATTAATTGCACAATAAAATACCACTACACAGTAACAGGTGTTCACAAGTAAATAGAACTAGAACTCTCATACATTACTGGTAGGAAGACAACTCTTTGGAAAACTTGATAGTTTCTAATAAAGTTAAGCATACACTTACTTTGTGAGCTAATGATTTTATTCTTGAGCATTTACCCAGAGAAGTGAAATATATGTCCACACAAAGACTGTACAAGAATGTTTGAGACTGATGTAACCATTATAGTCAAAACCGAGATAACCCAAATGTCCATCAACAGAATCGAGTGTGATATACCCATACAATGGAATACTCCTCAGCAATAAAAAGAACAAGCTACCAAAATACTAATACATGCTATCACATGAGTGAACCTTAAAAACAATATGCTATGTAAAAATAGCCAAATAGAAATAATACATAGTGTATAATTCTTTTATATAAAATTCTAAAGCAATAATACTGTACTAATCAGTAGTGATAGGAGACAGATTTATGGTTGTCTATGGAGTTATGGAGTCCAGGGAGGGTTGAAGATTGCCTTAAAGAGGCATGATAGGTGGTGGAAATGTTCTATATCTTGGTTGTGGTGGTGCTTACATGGGTGCATGCATTTGTCAAAACTCATCATTAAACGAAACTTTAATGGTTTTGTTTTAACATACGCAATTTACATGAGGTATAATTTTATAACATTGAGTTTAAATAATCAAAAAGATGCTATAAACTAAATTGAAAGTACAGGATTTTGTTTCAGCCTCACCAGATTCAATATTCTTATGTAGCAAGAAATTATACTTATCAAGTTTATTGAGGCACATAGTTGGAGGAGTTTCTTTTATTTATTTATGTGACACATATTCTTTAAGTAGCCACTATATGCTAGGCATTTAAGTCTATAATGATGAAGAAAAAGAGAGATCTCTAATCTCCATTGTATTATAGTCTTATTAGGCAAACATTAATCAAATCAGTGGAATGTACAATTTTAAGCTGAAAGAAACTGAACAGCCCTATGAGACTATATAAATAAAAGGAACCTGGCTGAGGCTAAAGGGGACAGGAAAAGGCTCCCTGAGGCTCCCATCCAGTTGGGAGCTTAAAGACAAGTGGTTAGGACTTATCCAATTTAGGGGTGCATTTTTTATTACAAAGTCCCTGTGTGGGAGATGGAAGTATTTTGAAGGAACTAGAGAAAGGTCTGGCAGGACCTCTAAGAAAAAGAGAGAGAATGAAATGAAATGAAGGATAAAAGGCAGAAAACCATGTCAAATCCATGTCTTGAGAGCAGTGACAGCCCATGGAGGGGTCCTGAGTGGAAGTGATAAAGTCAGGCTGCTAAGGTGGCGGGCAGGCACTGACACAACAGTCTAGGTGAGAGTTGGCTACTTCTACTCAGGTGATAGATGTGGAGAAGTAAAGAAGTACATGCTTTTGCTAATAGGAGGCAAAACTGACAATTCTTGAAGGATTAGATATGGGGGATGAGGGAAAAGGAGGAGTTCAGGATGACAGCCAGTTTCTGCCTTGGACACCTTTATGGGAAGAAGCATTCTTTACTGAGAAACTCTACAAAGATGAAGAAGCAAATTTAAGAGTGGGAGGATTAAATGAGAGACATACTGCATATAAAGTACTTGGAGGACACTGATATGTAAAAGTCCAAATGACTGAAGTCTGGGAGATCTGGGCTGCAGCTGTAGCCATCAGGATATAACAAGTCATCAAAATCTTTGGGAGGTTGAGATCACAAAAGCAGAAGTGTGTGGGGGAGATGAGTAGGACCCAGGACAGAGCCCAGAGGAGAAACAACGTTTAAGGCCCAGCCAGGGAAAGCAAGATCCACAAAGAACAATGACAAATGTATAAGAGGTAAGAAGAAATACAGAAAAATGTTATTCCGCAGAAGCCAAGGAAGGGAAGAGAGCATTTCAAGGAGGATGCAGTCCCAGACAGCACCCCTTCGAACTCAAACTTCCAGACTTATGCATGAGGCCAGTGAGAGGGTAGTGATAATAATGTCTAACATGACTGAGCACTTTCTGAACATTCTAGACATTGTTCTAAGCACTTTACAAGATAATTGTCTGATTTGGTCACTACAACAGCAGCAGTGGATAAGAGAGGGGAAAGCACTGTTCTAGATCACCTTGCCAGAGTGATAACTAATACAAGATTCCTGACTCCCGTTCCAGTGCTCCTCCTCTATTGCCTTTTAATTGGCCTACACTGTCTATCAGTCTATTTTTACAAAGATGCCCCTCGGGCTAGGGGACCCAAATTCTATGCACCATAAAATGTGGTATATACCAGATTATTTGAGACTTTGGACTTCTTAACCCACCTGAAGCTAGCTGCCTCACAGGCCAAAGGAGGAGGGAGATGCCAAATAGGCCACCAGGGAAAAAGCATCTATTTCTGCAGATGCCTGGTGCAGTGCCCTTCCCACCCCACTGCTACACCTTTTAGTTCCACAGAGTCACAGAACTTGTCAGGAAGAGTTCTTATACCCACAATCTATGGAAAATAGGCAAGGGGAACATCACTAGCTCAGCACCCCTGCACTTCTCTCCCCACCCTTGCCATCGCATCCCTCAAGTTGGCATCCTTCTTTTTCCTTCCCGGATCTTATATAGTCATGCAGTTTCATAAGTACCAAGGCAGACTGTCTGCCAGCACCTCTAACCATTCTGTGCCAACGCAATGGCTAAGGCAAGCCAAACACTGAATATATCTATTTTCTGCTTCTAGAGCAAGGCACCAGCCGGCCTCGAGTGGCAGGGTGGGGCCTGGGACGTGTACATCCAAACTAGGATGCCAGAGTGGGTGGGCTTGGGTGCCTAGGATTGAGGGGTTAGGGGATTGCAGGCTGGCTGCAAACAGTGCATGTGTGAGTGAGGAAGCGCTAACCTTCCTCTCTCTCTCTCTCTCTCTCTCTCTCTCTCTCTCTCTCTCTCTCTCTCTCTCTCTCTCTCTCTCTCTCTCTCTCTCTCTCTCTCTCTGCTAGCGCAAGCCTGCAGTTCTTTGTATCTGAGTCTCCACTGGCTGTCTGTGCTAGACTGGGTGGGGCGGGGAAAGCCAGAAGCAGCGAATCAGCATCTGGGTCTTGAAAAATGCCTAGAAGCATGGACAGTTTCATTAGAAACCCTTGCACATTTGTTCAAGTCTGCCTGCACAGTTTACTTCCTCTCCCTTGTCCCCTTTCTTCCCCCACACCCCGCTCCCTATCGCCTTACCTCCCCCACCTGAATTCTCTACCAGCCTCCTCCCTCCCTGGTCATCTGGATCTCATTGTTCTTGCATTTCCCCAGCTGCCTGTCTGCATTTGCAGTCCTGCATGTGCACAGACATACCCGTGCTCATGGCACCCCCATTTTGCAAGCCCTTACCTTGACAACCCCACACCTTTCCCAGAAAGATGCCCTTAACAGAATGGACCTTTTATTCCAAAGTAGGAATAGAAAGAGCCTTGGGTATAGTTAACTGGAGCAAGAGAAGCCACCATGAAGGGCTGTATTTTTCTATGGATGGGCAGCTTCTGTTGGTTTGGGATATTTTAGTCATTTCCTAAAGAATATACTATATGGACAACCTATTTCTCCACTTTGGGGGCATCCCTGAAAGAAGACTGTTAAAAGGAATATTCAAGAGGACACAACAAAATGTTTCCCCTAGTTTCACCTAGAGGCATTTTGCTACATTCAGTTATTGTTCGGTTCGGTATATGTTTAACCAATGTGCTGAGAAAAAAAAAATAGGCAAAAATCTAGGACATTATATCTTTAAGAATCTAGACTAAAACACCTTAAATGAACTCTGCAGCAGACAGACGAAACATAAATAAATAAATAAATAAATAAATAAATAAATAAATAAATAAATAAATAAAAAGGCCCTTCTCTGGCCCTTGCTGTTTTTGCCATTATTCATGATGTAATTTTTCAGGTGTTAGTTCAGCAGAGAAAGATTGGAACAGGGCTTGTTGCTAGGACATGAATGAAGAAAAGGAATCCCATTGGTTCTCTGGGACTTCACTGGAACCAATGGGAATGAAAAGAATGGAGAGGGGAAAAGTCACCCCTCCCCCGCAAAAAGATTCTCAGGCTGGACTATTGTGTTTGCTATGTTAAAGTAAAGTGGGATACTGTAAATTTATGGGGTTTTTTAGTCTACTTTTTAGGGTTTAAGTGGGTAGTGTTATCCGATGAACTAATGCTGAAGAATGAGCAATGAAGAGGCAGCTTTGTTCACACTGTCCTGGGTTTCACTAATAGCTCACTGTCACTGAAGTCGAGCAGTATGCAAACAAGGCGGGGCACATTTCACACCCTTATCCTGCTGCCACACACCATTCAGGGAATGTAATTATGCTAGAGCTGGAGGCGGGGAGGCTAGAGTGTAAGTAAAGATGATTCCTCTAGTTTTGATCACAAAAAGGTGAACCCCAAACAACCTTTTACAATGTAAGTGAAACAGCTCTGTGCGTAAACCAGGGTCTCAGCATGTTCTCTGCCCAAGGCTTCAGAGCCACCTCCCAACATGCCCTGGCATCTCAGTGGGTCACAGCATGGTCTCTGGCACAGCAAATGTCCAGTTCTGATAATCACCACGTGTATGCACAGTGTGGCAGAAAACATTGCAGGGTTCCCAGACCGGGGCTATAAAATGTTCACCTCCTTAAGCTGTTTGCATCTCAGCCTCCTATCCAGCAAAGTAAGCAGTTTTTGTGTGCCAGTCATGCTCAGCTGCTTGTTTTTAGGCAGTTCCTTGCAAACCTGGGCAGGAAGAGAAGCTTTGATCCCCACAAGGCCCCCTCTTTCCCTCATTTGACTGTGTAAGCTTGACAATCATTCCCCTCCCTGCCATATTCCATTGTCTGGGCTCTGACTGTAACCCACACCTTTAATAAATGTGCAAATTTTGGGCTGGGTGACTTGAAACACACTCGCAATAAATTGACTTCTTATTGGGTTATAGACCTGGCCAGTTTATTTATACCCTGGAGGGGACTCAGTCTCTGCCAGATTCCTACTTCAGAGATTCTGTGGCTGGAATCCAGAAACATAAAAGGATTTCTGCTTGTAACAGGAGTACTTCCTAAGACCACAAGCAGTTTCAACCAATTAACTTCTCTGGTTGCAACAGAAGATTTTAGGAAACTCAGAATGACCAGGAGATTTTCAGCCACAAGTCTTTATTGGATCTATGGCAAGAATGGATCTGATTATTGATTTCTTTCTTGCAGATTTCTGTGACTTTCCAGGTTGTGTAAGATCTGGGGGCATGGAGGGTGGAGCATGTGCAAAAAAAATGGGAGGAGATAAAACAAAAAGGGAGATTTTATAATAATAGGCCTTTCTTTTTCTTTCAGCCAAACAAATCCCAGAGGCTCTACTCATGTCCACCTCTCAGCACTGATAGAAAACACAACTCCAAGTACAGACTCTAATTGTACCCTTCAGGTGACAGGTAGCTGTGTGCTTCAGTTCAAAGCCAAAGTCCAGGTTTAGTAAATCTGATTTCAGACAGTTGACATTTCAAAATAAAAGCATTCAGCCTTGAGCCCCAAACAGAGTCCTCTCTGCAGCCTTTTACCAGAAATCCTGTGAGACACACTTCAGTTTAGGTCTCCACTCAAACCTCACTTTGTTCTCAGTACTCATAAAATCTCAGACTGCTTACAAAGCTGCATAGCCTGAGCTTGAGTGGAGGTTCCAGAGACTAGTGGCAGGGAGTATAAAATGCAAGGGAGTAATGTTGCAGGAGCTACCCACACTGGAGCCTGAGTGGCCACCAAACAGATCCCAGAAAAAAAGAAGGAAGGTTACATAATATCTTCTCATCCTGTGTAGTAATTTATTAATCAGTTAGGGATCCTTTTTCATTTATTGAGGACATAAGTAAAAATCATAAGATCTGAACGAGGGAGAGAGAGAGAGAGAGCCAGTTGAACAATCAATATTAGAGAGAGCTCTGTCATCTAAGCAATATAGATTGTCTTCAAGCCTGGGCTCTAACTTCAAGCCTCTGAATATTCCATTTATGTATTATTAACTCTGTATAGAAGCACTATCATTCCTTGGTGCAAAGAACTAACAGGAGCTCTGAAAATTAAGAGATCTGCTTAGTGACACCCAGTCAGCCTGCTTAGTGACACCCAGTCAAAAGCCAGGAGGAAACACCCCCAACTCTGATCAGGAAAAGACCCTCCACCCACAAACAAACTTCAGCAATGAGCACCTTTTCATTGCCACTGGTGAACTATAAGCTAATCATGTTTTCCTGAAAGGGAAGCAAATTATATTGATTGTACAATGGAAGCTATTGTCGTTCCCAGTGTATTGTCATGACTCAGAAGATGCAAAAATATTGACTTGCTCTAAGTAGCATTTTAGTTTGTCTCCAGATAGCAGTTTTAAGGCACAGAATAACCAGAGATAGTTTTGCTAACCAGTCATAGAAGAAATGGAAGATATGGGTATAACTAACCTACCGTATGTGAGTGACAGAGCATTCTAAGGGAAAAGGTACATGTCTTAGACCTCATGAAAGAATTAACATAGGATATACACATACATATACATATATATATAATTCCTTAAAACTCCCAACAGTACCTACAATAGCAAGAAAATAATGAAGACACCTCTAAAAAGAAGATGACTAATTAAAGTAATTAAGCTGCTCTGAATTATTAAAATATGAAGACTTCTGTAGGGACTACTAAAAAAGCCAGAACATATTTGCAGTTCAAAAATTAAAACCATATTCTGGTTCATTAGCTGAGATGGGAACTCATACGTTTTAGCCTACAATCTTATTCACAGATGCATAAGTGTCTAATATTTCACACCTTTGTAATGGCTCTTGTAAAAATATTTTAAAAAAAAAGAATGAAAGAAAATGCAACAACCTGACTTCAATTATTTTATTACTTGCAGGGCAGGGGAGATCTTTAGAAGAATGACAATGCGCCTTTCAGGTTTACTTTGAAAATGCCCCCAGGCTTTGAAATGCCAGGTGTGTTGGGGCCTGGGACTAGTGTCAGGCTGGGGACAGTGAAGGGCAAAGAGTCACCTCTTAACATATTCTTCAGCTGTGTCTTCAAAGCAGTCGGTGTTCTTTCCTTCCTACTAAATCAAATTTAACTCCTTAGGCTGACTCTAAAATCCCTCGCCATCATACTCTTCCCTATCTGTCCTCACTCTATGAAACTTATTCCAAGTCAGTAGGGCAAACCCCAATATCTTGTTCCAAACAAGATATTCTCACTTCTACATCCTTAGTCAGTTGTCCCCTGCCTGAAATGTCCTTTATTTCTCTCAGAACCCAACTTTGGGTCCCTTTGTCCCCAAAGCTTTCTGTTCTTTTCTCCCAGACAATCACACTCAGGACCTGGGACATTTTTTATTTAATTGCAAATTTGATAATGTATCCCCTCCCCCCCCCCCCCCCCCCCCCCCCCCCCCCCCCCCCACCGCTCCCACTGCCTCAAAATCTTCACTTTCACCCTCTGCTTTCAGAATTAATGTTTGGGTACATTAGCCTGGTGTCATTGTCTTCTGGACTCTGGCCCTGGCCTTTTACTCCAACCAGTGGTTAACAGTACCCACTCTGGAGCCAGACAGGCTGATGAGAACCCAGCTCTGCCATACACTAGTGTGCTTCACTTTGTCGAACCTCAATTTCAACAAAGGATTATTATTAGGATGATTAAGTGAGTTAAGCACTTAGAACTGAGCCTGGAATGTACTTGGTGCTCAGTGAGTGTTTCTTATTATCACTGTAATTAATATATTCATCCTTATTACAAATCCTGCCCTCTAGCAGACTACTCACTATTCTACTTGGTTTTCCACCAACATCCATTGTTCATAAAGTCTATCAAACCTACTAGGACACATTCTAATACCATGGTCTCCCAAATCCTATCCTGGATTCAGCCATGCAAATCTAACCAGTCCCTAAATTTTATCTATATCTCTGATAATGTATAGCACTGTCTGTTTTGTATTCCAGTTTTGCACAGTAATTGAGGATAGGTGCTACATTTATCTTTATCTCCACTTCCCACTTGTAGCAGAAACTGTTAGTGCTCATCAAATATTTAATATGTCTTATATTTCCCAGCCTCTCTTGTATGATCTTAGGGTCATACGACTAGTTTAGGTCAACAGACTACAAGCAGAAGTGGCAGATGTCACTTGTGGGCTGAGGGTTGAAAACCAGTGTGCCTCATCCAGCTTTCTCTTCCTCTCTTTGGAAACCTCAAAAGTTACATGTCTCCAGAAAGTACAACTATAAGATGTCATTCTTCCATCAGTATTGGTCCCTGAAGGAGACAATTCCTGACAACCCTTTTTGGATGTGTTTATCTGAGTAAGAAATAAACCTATGTTGTGTTAAAGCTCTGAAATTTGGAGATTGTCATTACTTCAGCATAGCCTTGCTTATCCTGACTATTATACCACCCTGCCTTTTCGACACTTGATACAGGAAACATAGCACATAAAAGGTACTTAACATTCAAATGTTAAATAAATAGTGCACAAAAATATTTTTTATAAACATGTTTAATAATTTAATGTTGCTCAATCTAACTTAAATGTTTTACTTGACTCTTTTTCTAGACTGCATACCCTTTGTGGGTTTTTTCAGTTGGTCAAAGGACCTTGTACAGCACTGCATGTGTGTATAATAAGACTTGGTGATTAATGCAGGGTCAGCCTCAGTTCACCAGTTCACCAGCATCCACTCTACCTGAGATCATATTTTGGTAGTAAGAGTTCCAACAATAGCTGATTCCTCCAGAGCAACTAACTTTATACACTGTTAGGGTATAGTTAGATGATGGCTGAGCTGTGGAGCAGCTGTCCCAGTCCTGAGATCATAGTTCCTCAGTCAAGATAGAAGACAAAACAGATAAAACTATTTGTCAACATTTTTTAACCCATATCTAGTCAAAAATTTGATAAGGCTTTTTCCAAGTGGTTCATAGTATAAACATTTATTTTCCAAACATGAAAGTAAAATTAATTTACTTCTAAAAAGTACTCTTTTTTTCTCCTGTGCTCACTCTAAAATTCTGATATGTACCAGGTGGGTAGAGATCTAGCTGAGGCCCTGTAACAGAGCAGTTTTCTGCCATCTTCATCCCAGAAGGATGAATCAGGAATCACATGAGACTCCTCCTGCCCTTAAATAACTTATACCTGTGGCAGGAAACTAAAGAGCCAGGTTAAAGTCACAGATCCACCGAATGGGTAACTAACTAATCCTTCTATGTCACAATGACCACCTGTGAAAAGGAGAGGAAAAATGATTCCTCTCTCCTTTCTTCCCCTTTAGGATAGTAAGAGAAACAATGAGAAAATGCATTTTTCTGCTGGCTTCTTAATAGTAGTCTCTATTCCTTAGAACATTCATACAAATATGCTGGACAAATCTACATTTCTAGGCTTTCACATACATCTGAATTTATGTTCTTGCTCTCAATGAGACTATGACACTCAGAAATCTAGGCATCATGCTTCTTTCATTGTCAGAGTCATGGAAAGTTTTCCCACACAGGGAAAAACTGAAATACTAAAATAAACTAGAATAGAAGCAACTCATTCAGAGAAAAGATAAACTTTGCATTTCTCTATTGACTGGAGTTTTTAAAAAAGCATTAGTTAAGAGGAGGCAAATTTGGTCAACTCAGCTGGAGAATGCTCTCCACTCTGGGTTCATGCCATAAAACCAAGATGCCATAAACCCAGAGCCATCTCTTACACACAAACACACACACACACACACACACACACACACACACACACTAAAATGAACTTCAAAGGGAGAATTGTTCAAGAGTGGACATAATCTGAGGTGAGATAAAACAACTAAACTGGGCTCCTTTCCAGGAAGGATGTCAGAACTTTATACAGGGCATCTAAAATTCAGATAATTACCGTCATCCTGACTTGGAAAGTCTATCGCATTGATGGTAGATTATGCTACTCGTCCCAGGCATCTCTCATTTGTCCTCTTAACTGGTTTTATTCTGTGTGAGCTACTCTCAGAGCCTCTAAATGCCAGTTTGTTCTGTGGGGCATTTCCCCTGGGTAGACAGAACAAGCTCAGAGCAGCCAGGGCCACCAGAATGTTAAGCTGCTTTGAACCCCTAAATGGGCAAGTTCAGGACATCTCAGAGGAGAAAGGCTGCTGAATGTGACCAAAAGAAATCTCAGCCAGGAGAAATGGATTCATCGGATCACTGTTTAAAATGCAACAGGGAAGCAAAGCTGTTCTCTTGAGCCAAGGGGGAAGGATGACTGATAATTGAGAAATCAGTGACACAGGAGATAGTGGGCTGATAATTAACTAAGCAGATGGTAGAGGTGGAAGTGTAGTTGCTTCCCAGTCAAGAACCCTTGTGCACCAGTAACATTGTTGGTCCAGTATTCTACCAAGGCTCCAGGTCTTTGACACAGCGATGCCTCCTGTCCTGCCTCCTGCTGTGTTGAGACAGGTCATAACATACCTATCCCTATACCTCCTATAAAGCAAGTTAGAAGCAGTGCATACTCAGCCATAGATTTCTCTGCTTTGGGGACATTTTATTCTCCTGCTTGGCCTTTGAATTTTTTTCCAATTTATTAGATAATGAGCAGATGCTAATTATGCACCCAGCTTTGTGTTGTACCCTGGTGATTCTAAAATAAATGACATGATTCCTGCACTCAAGAAGTTTAGTCTAATCAGAAATACAGACAAGTAAATAAGTACATTAAGGTAATAAAGTTTCCAGGAAAGAATTTTCACATGGCTGCCACTGATTTTCTCTGAATATTCTTCTCTAGGCTTTGAGGATACTACACTTACTTGGTTTTACTCCTAAATCAGTGGCTTCTCCACCTGAGTCTCCTTTGCTAGATTCTCCTCCTCCCTGGGTGATATTTAACCCAGTGTCTTTAAGTACCATTTACATACTGACAATTCCCAAATTTGTATCTCCAGCTGCAGTTTCTCCCCTGAACTTTATTTCATACACACAACTGCTCACTGGTATCTGTATTTGGATGCCTAATAGACATCTCAAGTTTATTATTTACCTATTGATTTTTCCTCTTTCCTAAGTTCTCCCACCTCCACCATCAAACCTTTATTCCCTCAATACATGGCAGAACATCCACCCAATTGCTCAAATAGAAAACTCAAGAGTTATCTTTGCTTCTGGCCCTACAGTCATATTCTTCCTCCAGTCTATCAATAAATACAGATAAAATCAAGAATCTTCTGCTCTAACTCTCGTAATGATTGTGAACTTTATTCCATGAATATGTACATATACAATATTTTCCATATAATTCATAGGTTTCATAGGAGGAGGAAGTTGTCAATAGATTCCAAGTTAAGAACCCAGGTAATTGACTGCTATAAATGAATGTTTATATATGTTTAACATTTTTAGATGTTAAGCTACTTAGGGACAGGAATTTTTCATGAAATTATCTCAGTAGGGCACCTGGCATAGTGCCTCAAACAGTTAATCCTTCGATTAAATCTTTTTAATATAATATAGAGAAAAAATTGACATTCATTCAATAAATATTTATGGAACACATACCATGTGCAGTGGCTGGTGCTGGTTGCCATGAAACATAAAGATTTATAAAACATACAGGGAAAGTGAGTCAACAACACAATGAATGGTGTTCTAGCTTCAGGATTCACTAAAGATTCAGAGGTGAAATAGGACAAGATAGGCCCGATGAACAGTAAGGCAACCCAACCTGGCTAGAACAGAGGGTTCAGATCATATGAGGGTTCACTGGAGCCAAGATTTAGAGGTGAAGAGCAAGGCAATGGCTAATGTATAACACTCAAGTAATACCTTCGTATGGCTGAGTTGGCAGGAAGAATAATGTGGCACTATTCAAAAATCATTATATCATTGATCCTGCACCTCAAGCATCTCTATATTCATACTTCATCACTACTCCAACCTTTTGTAGCAGTTTCCTTTATTGCCCTATTTTCATGTGGGAAGAAGGAATATGGGTTAGGTCAAATCACTTAGAGGGTACTTCTGCAATGAGGTACTTATAGAGGGCACTGGGTACTAGGGAACTTAAATGGGGACACAGGAGCATTGGGGTACTTATGGAGAACATAGGGGTACTTACAGAGGGCACTAGAGCATTGGTGTCCTGACAGAGGGAAATGGGGCATTGAGGTACTTAAGTAGTATGTGTAAGTGGTTCACAGGTGTGTGTCATGGCCTTCCAGCATGATCGTAAGCTCTTTGAGGGTGGCTATTTTAATGTCTATCATTATTGCAATAGTTAAGAGTTTACAAAACACTTTAACATGCATTATTTTACTTAATCCTTAAAACTTCCCAGTGAAAGAGCTACATTTTGCAATGTGGAAATTCAGATGTAAAAATAAAGATGACAGGTTGAACTCAGGTTATTGAGTATCCACCAAGTTCCAGACCTTGTCAAACATGTTTTATTTATTCTTCACTGAAGTGATATGAATATTCTTGATTTACAAGTACAGAAACTGAGGTTCAGAAGAGTTAAATCACTTGCTGGTAAACAAGAACTAAGTGATAAAACCAATCTTTGAGGATAGGACCAGCCCCCTTACCACTAGCAATGAATGCAGTGCTAGACACCTAGCAGATGTTTAATAAATACAACCTTAATCGATGGCAGGATAGCTGGTGAATAAGTGATTATGGGGTGGCCCTTCATAATGATGCAGAATACAGAAACTTCTAGAGTCACAGCAACTCAAGAAAAATCCCCTGCAGGAAAGAACTCTGAGAAATTTGAGCAAAATTTCAAATTTATCACCCCCTTTTGTCTAGGGATGCCTGAATTCCATGGATAAAGCTTACTTACCATTTTCCTTTAGCCACTTTCAAAATTAGGCTCATCTTTCTCTTTCAACAGGTCTTTACCCAGTGCCCATGGTTACAATTCTCTATTTGGCATCAAAGTCTAGGAAAGAGAAATGTCTCAAATAATGATAGTAGACCATTAATAGCCTTCTTATCACCAGTCCTTTGAATAATAGACAGAAGGACAGCTGTTTCTGAAGCCAGAGAATTTAGAGATAATATTTTTAAGGAAATGGGTCTTTGGAAATTAAATTTACAACCAGATTTGTGTGTGTGTTTGTGTGTGTGTGTTTGTGTGTGTAGCAACTATCATTTAAGACACTCAATTGAATATAATCTCTCTTACTCTACCTGTGCTCCTATTTTCTGGAATATCCCTTCTCCACACCAACTTATCTGATAGAATCTGAAGATGAAATCAGGTCTGTGGTCTTACAAAAGGTTGGGGCTAGTGATGAGATATGAACCTAGAGAGGCTTGAGGTGCGGGATCAATGTCTAACATATAATATAATGCCCCTGCAGCACCTTGTGCACTGTCTTATTCATAGAATTGATCAATAAATAATCACTGAATTTTATTAGAGTTAAGTGAACCAAAGCGATTCTATGAATAGTGCTCAGAAAAGGGCAGGGTATGTGATTCCTGGTTAAGGGGATAAAATAAAGGGTGAGAAGCCCTCTTTATCACGGAGTCAAGTCCCTAAACTTAATCAGTTTTCCACGTGTCCATTTTTTGGTCAGTAGAATCAGTCACCAAAGCCACTTCAAATCCAGCATGGGATTTAAGCTGCTATTTGATCCAACATGAAGATTTTATTTTCTACAAGAATCCCACAAACATGGTCAGCTTGATCCTGAATTATTAAAGCAAATGGAGACTCATTTCCTATCCTTTAGAGGTAGGGGCCCGTGTTGGGGGTTGGTGGAATACTGCCAGGACAAAACACATAAGCCAACACAATTATCCACCATCTGTTGTATGGACTAAAGATGGTTATTTAGTGATCAGAACAGACCTCATGGTTCCTGGCCTTGGATCTTCATGTTCTGACATTGGTTCCTGTGACTCTCTGCATAGAATTTACAGGTGTGTAAAACAGATGAAATGACCATGCCCCTATAAATGTGATAACAATGTATCTCCCATACAGAATGGACAGAAATGCAACTCTAGAAATCTTTTGATTTAATTAATGTTTGCTGCATATTTGATGAATCTGCTAGTGAAAAGGGGCACATGTCATAGCATAGTCTGGTTACTATGGTTTATGAGTCAACACTTTTCCCAAGCTCTGCATTATACATTTTGAAATCTCACTGCAATTTCAAAAGCAGAGTTGATGTCTTTCACATGCATCAGAAAAACAGCTTCCCAGAGGACTACTACTAGAGACTCTCACCATCTTGGGGAGCAGTACTTAAAACTCACACTAATACAAATAAAAACAGAGATGAAGCTTCAATAAGGTAGACTCTTTGTGGCATATTTACGGCTGTTGGTTTCTACACAAATAGTCAATTCTCAATTATGGACTCAAATAAGGGACTAATGGTGCAGGAATCTAAATGTATGCCAATGAAATGATACTCCTCCTTCTGTTCATTCATTCTTCCACTCATCCTTTCAATAACCAAGTTGTGAAGGTTTAAAGTTGACTAAGACATGGTACTTGCCCTTTAGTAACTCATGGTCTAGTTGGGGAAATGGACAAAGAAAATAACCACAAAACAATATGATAAGTACTATATACAATAAAGGTACACAGATTTGCTCTGAGAATATGGAGGAGCAATGCTTTTATCTTCTGCATTGGTGAAGCCCCACTGACAGCAGACCAGCTGAAGTAGATCCCCGGCATAAGCTGGGCAGGAGACAGGACACTTTCCTGCAGCCCTGATTCGTAGAGCCAGCAAACCAAGCTAACATGAAGAAATTGAAGAACCCTGAGAGCATTATTTAGTTGGTTTGGAAAGCAGAACCTGACAGAGTATGGAAATTTGCATTGCAAAGCCAAAAGAAATGTAAAAAAAAAAAAAATAGAATAAGGAACAGTGTGTAAATTCTAGAGAAAGTAGTCAGAACCAGCTGTTGTCAAATTGGCCTCACATGCTCCCCACAACATGGGCGATGAGTGTAAGTGAGTTTCAGGAACAGGAATGGAAAAGGCGAGAGTGACTAATTCTATCTGCAGAGGTTGAGGAAAACTTTAGAGAGGAGTTGTGTATGCTGGTTTTGAAGAATCAGTAGGAGTTTGCCATAGGAAATTCATTAATTAGACAACCGAGTGTTGACAGTTCTACAGCAGACAGTTGTAGATGCAGGATGAAGGACAGATTTGGTTTCTCTCTTCTTGAGAAGGCTAGAGTTTGAATTATTTTTTCCCTATTGTATTCAAAGGCACCCATTATCAGACAATTAATATTTAACTCACAAAGAATCCCCTCACACATCTACTCTCTTCCAGTTAAAGGGTACTAATTGATCTTTGTCCCCAAATAATTTCGGGCTCTGTAACTTTGCTTCTATTGCCCCCTTATCCTGAAACCCCTGTCTTTCCCTTTTCTTATTGAAATTACTCATCTTTCTATATCTAAATCAAGTACTGCCCCATCTAGGAACCTTCTCTCACCACCACCAGAGCCCTAGAGAAAATAAACCATTCCTTATCTAGGCTTCTAAAATTTACTACTTATACCTTCATTGGCCACCCATTCTATTCTGCTTTGGATTAAATATAGTGATTCACGTCATTTTGCCATTGACAAACAGTAAATAAGTAAAAGATAAAACTCCTTGAGGAAAGGGGTGCTTCTTTTTTGTTTCTTTTTTTTTATTTTGAAAAACATTTACCTACAGAAAAGTTAAATTACTAGTCAATGAGCATCCTTAATCCACCAATCATTAACATTCTGGCATATTTGCTTTTTTTTTTTTTTCTGAATCATTTGAAGGTAAGTTGCAAACATCATTACACCCATCCCTAAATAAATCAGCATGCCTCTAATGAATGGAACTTTCTCCTTTAAAATCACAATACCATTATCCTATCTAAAAAATCATCAACAAACCCATTATGGAGTCTATATTCAGATTTTCCTAATTATCTCAAAAATGTCTTGTATAGCTTTATCTCTGTTGGATATAGGATCCTGTCAAGATTCACGCATTGCGTTTAGTTATAACACTTCTTTAGTCTTTTTACCTAGAAGACTTGCTTCTGGGTATAAGAATCTCTTACTCTTCTTCTTCTTCTTCTTTTTTTAACACAGTAGATAATAAATGTTTAATAATAGAAGAAATGGGCAGATGGATGAACAAACAAACCCCAGTAATGCAAAATTCTTAGGCAATTCCTCCAAGATAGACAGAATTCTATTGGAAGGACATATTTAGAAAGTATCCTTTGTGAAACCACCAGGAACTGAATAGGGGACCAGGGTATACCTCCAAACTACCACTTTAATAGTCATGAGCTTCTTCTTAGGCCACTGGAGAAATAGCTCAAGAGTGACCTAAGGAGAGAAAAAAATCTGATCCCTCACATTTGACTAAAGATGAGAGAGTCCCAGGAATCAGGGACTCATTATCTCATAGAATGTTAGGGCTAGAAGAGACCTCAGAGATCAAGTCCATCTCTCTGACTTTGCAGGAGAGAGCATTCAGACTCAGAAATGTACAATGTTTCCTTCAAGATCACACAGGTAAACTTTGTCCCTGACTCCCTATCCAGCTTCCTTTCAATTTTACCAGTCATGACAACAATATCTGGGCTCTTTGTCTCCCTTGATTTTAATGATTCACTCAATCTTCAAGCATCAAAGACCGCAAAGGATTCTAGACAAACCTATTCTCAGAAACCCTATCTTGCCCATGCAGGTGGGGTTATTTTAGAGGGTGCTCACTGCCTCCAGTGAGGAAAGACTAAGAAGCAGACAGCACCTTGAGCAGTCACGGCAAAGGTTGGCAGGAGTAAAGCCCTAAGGATGAGAAGTAAATACCTCCCTGTTCACTTTGCGCCCACCGTGTCCTGTATTTTAAATGCATCACTGAACTATTCTAGGGCTCATTCGCCTCATCGGTGAAAATAGATCATTGCAGAGCAGTTATCACCATGATGGCCATTTGCAAGTGTGAATCCTTTTGGAAATAAAAGTGAAAAATAAGAGAGAAGTCAGGATGAGGGGTGATTCTCATTTCTAACCGTCTGAGGATAAGAATTTATTTAAAACAGCAAAACTGAATTCTCTTCAGGAAGCATTTGTTCTTTCCAAATTTCTTATAGGCAACAGCAACACAGGTTTGCAGTTGGAGAATTTCATTGAACAGAGAAAAATGACTAGAAAGGACGAGGTGACTGGCTCAGTCATTAATGGATTGAAGAGTGAGGAAAAACCTCAATCATCACTGAGGAGCCAGAGGTTTTGTACAGAAATTCCAGGCTTGGACTTGAACTTGTGACCTTGGCTGAACCTCTTGACTCTTAGGAGCCTCATTTGTAAAATAAAGGAAGTGAGATAGAATTGCAGTAATTTTTTTTTTAACTTCCGAATGTACATTACAGTCATCTGATGGTGGGATGCAGTGGTTTAAAATTGTAAAGCCAATTCCCCACCCCATTTCCATTCTGATTTCAACAGCTCTGGGGTGGAATCTACGTTATTCTTAAATAGCCAGGTTTGAGAACCTCTGTTTATAGGATCTCAAAAAGCTGTGGTAGAAAGGAACACTGGGATTTCACAACTATTCTAGGTCTGCCTGACTTGATTATTTCCCCAATCTGAGCACTCCCTTGGAGTGTTCAGTGGCAACCAGCACTTCCCAAGCAAACTGTGGGGACACATGTATTTTTCAACTGAAAGGAAAAAAGCATAAAGCTTGGATCCTTAAACATTTTGGAGGTGTTTGGCCAGCTGTGTGGAGGTCCCTTTCCTATGTCTAATTCAGGTAGTGGGGTGGCCACTGGAGCAGGCAGGCAGGAAAAGGTCTCAACCACATCTACGAGATGGCTGATCAGTCTGCCTGACTGCTTGATGCCAGTGCCAGCCATCAGCTCCCGACATGCAGGACTTGAAGCATCTGCCAGGCGAGTGCTGGCTTTTGATCAGTACCCTGTCTAGCCAGAGACCTGCAGGGTAACAGTCAGGCTCCCTGCAGTTGGCTAGCAGGAATCTTTCTGCAGCCTTGAGAGAGGTGTTTGAATAATTTGAGTACAGATTTTAAAGTGGGGTGCAGGTGGGGGTGGGGAAAACTGAATGATGGAGGCTCTCTCCTAATGCCAAGTTTTTCCATCTCAGCTAAGGAAAGCAAGATACCCTTTCTAGTTTGGTGATTGCAGCAGGATTCCTGGGCTACCTTTGCACATTTTGCTATCATGCCCCAGGGCTTGGAGAGAGTTTTTAGCCTTAGCTGACACATCTATAAAACCCTGAGACCACCAGAGAGGTCCGGGTTTCTCCAGTGTCAAACTACAGAGTGCGGCAATGAGAGCAACAGGGCTGTTTACAAGGCACCTGAGGACTCCAGGGGATCCACTAGCCAGAAGACTTCAGGTGGGTCTCTATCTTCTAACTGGGTCCCCCTCGGGCTTCAGCTGGTGTCTTTGGGAAACCCAGTCTGCATTCTTAGTGTGGAGACTCAGGGTACCCAGCAAACCTGTGTGTTAAAATGCAGTGGCCCCTCCTCCTTGGCCCTCTTCCTGAGTAGTCAGGCCAAGTCGAAGCAGAGGCCCATCCACAGACAAATAATGTGTGTCCTGTGTCTGACAATAGCAGCTATGTGACTTGAAGCGCTCTTCTCTTAGAAAACCAACTGCGCACCAGTTTTGCTTATTTGCTCTAACCTTCAAAGATCCAAGAGTTCCCTTCCTAGTTTAACAAATAAATCCAGTTCCGCTCCAGCAGGTTTCAGCCCACAAACTTCTATTGTTATGGTGTCCCCTAAATTTACCCTGCTGGCTCCCTCTCCGGCACCCCAGTCCCATTCTGGCTCACCTTTCTTTAGTTTTTTGGGATAAAACAATCTCTCTCTTTAAAAAAAAAAAAATTCTTTCAAAGGGTAAGGAATGTTGACACCCTCTGACACATGCCTCTGATGTCTGGTTAGACTCCAGACGGCTGTATTTGAACGTGTGCTGACGCAATCGGGCAGATTGGGTTAAACCAAATATTACAATTGCAAAAACTCATCTGGAGCTAATAATGTTGAGGCCACAGAAAGGAAAAGGGCCCTGCTTTGGGGCTGGCCAGCGGAACAGGCCATGCCCGGCCAACGCTGCCACCTTTGGTGGAAGCAGGGAATAGGGCGCGCCTCCTTGGCCTTCCTGTTTTGTTCCTGAGTCACTGGCCCACATGCAGACACCTTCCCCAGCCAGCCAGACCAGGGCTATTTTAAAAAGTTAGCGCCTCTCCACAGCATTTGGTGTAAAGATAGCTAGTATGACTGCCTTGGCTTTTCTCCGGGGGAGAAAAAAAAAGAAAGAAAGAAAAGAAAAAGAAGAAAAAAGACAACAACGTCCCAATTTTAGAGCCAGGGCTGGCTACAAAGGCAGTTGCAGTCGGAGCTCGATTAAACACGTGTCCCTTGGATTAAACAGAGCATGTGTCACTGGCTCACTTAGGAGGAAGGCTCGTTTAAGTAAGAATTTTTTATTTTGCGGGCGAATGAGGGGGACGCACAACTCTGGGTTATGTCGGCACACTGATGAACTGCAAGTCACATGCTAAATCCAGAAATGATGAAAACATCTGTTTTCGCTTTAGAAAAGCAAGGCTCTGGTGGTGAAGAAGGGCGGGGGAACGGAGGTGATGGCTTTGCTCACCATCGCCATCTGCTGAGCCTGCTGTGGAAACGCGTGAGTCTCAAGCACAATGCAGATTACCGGCTCGCCCCCGGGGAAGGGGAAGATCAACAGGTGGGGGTCTCTGCACGGGCAATCACTCTACTGGGAGGACAGCCCTGATTTTGCCCTGGAGACTGTGCAATTTTGTATGGTCTTGGAGTGTTCATAACAAAGAGCTTTGTCCCCAGGGACTGCTCTGGGGCAGAGGAGGAGGAGAAACAGCAAATGAATTCCTAGGTTGGGGAGGAAGGAGATAAAGGAGGAGGGGAATAGCTGGTTGGTGGTTTGCAGACAGTGAAATTTGCTGTTCCTTCTGGCTGAAATCTACCAGAACAAAGAAATCACACTGCCTCTCTAGGAAAACTCCCAGCTGCACTTCCCCCAGCCGTCCTTCTTTCCTGCTAAGGAGGTTTTTACTCAGCATGTCTGGGAATGTTTCAGCATTCACAGACACCATTCCGGTCAGGCAGGACTTGATCAACCTTTAAGGTGAAATCCACTCAGCCTCATATGAATGGGGCACTGGAGATGGATTCTGAATAGGAGTCATACTGACAGCAAAGCCATGGAATTCTTTCAATATTAAGCAAATATTTACTGCCTGCCTGTTAGGTGCCCAGCACTCACTCAGCATAACCATTAGTTAAAAAAAAAAAATACAAATATGTCAAAAGAAAATGTATGTTTAATATCAAACGAGTATTCAAGACAATGAAAGATGTGAATTCAGAAGCAGGGAGAGGATTCCAGACCCTGATTTGACTTTTTCCCAGTTTGGGGGGTAATTCTGAGAAGTCTGATTCTCCCGATTACCCCTCATATAGCCTAATCCCCTAAATAACTGATTTCAGTCAACCTGCTCAGTCCTCACAGATTTTGCCATAAACTATCTATATTCCCCCAGCCTTACAGTTAAACCCTTCTCTACAGTTCCTGAGGAGCTCATTGCCAGAAGATATCACTGCTAGAATACGATCCAAACTGCATCCTACTACCCACAATCGGAATTGGGTGGGTCCTAAACTTTACTCCCAGTCATTGTTCCTGGGCTGGAAGCAAAATTGTGAGCTACAACCACATGAACAGTCCTTCTCAACAACACACAGGCAATGAAGGGTTACTATAAAAGAGAAAGAGCTCTGGTCACATGAAAAGTTCCAGGCTTACAATCTCTTTAACCCCTTTATTCCTCTTACACTCATCTGCTAAACACTCCCTCAGCTCTCTGCTGACCACTTTGAGGTGCCCAGAAGAGGAAAGTCTACTAATATGGTCTGATGTCAATCTGTCTGTTCATATAAACTCTCAAATTCAAAGGGAAATAGAGGTTCTCTTTTTGGCCTAATTCTTCCCAATCTTCCATTTCACCCCAAA
This sequence comes from Rousettus aegyptiacus, assembly GCF_014176215.1. Classification (NCBI taxonomy): domain Eukaryota; kingdom Metazoa; phylum Chordata; class Mammalia; order Chiroptera; family Pteropodidae; genus Rousettus; species Rousettus aegyptiacus. Next base: position 37,956,094 of record NW_023416308.1, on the reverse strand, counting down.
ATAAATATGGAAAGAACTGTCCTCTTCATAGGACCGAGAAACTTACAGGATGAGTCAGAAAAAGATTTATTCCCATTTTACAGTTGGACAAATAATATAAGCACCAACTCAGTCTTCACAGATCTTGCCATAAACTAACTATATCCCCAGTGGCCGTGTTTCCATAGGACCCAAGTGCTTACTTTGTTAGGGCCCAAACTAATTCTCAATACCTGTATAGGTCCACTTGTCACTGCAGCTGCCCTGTTCTGGTGTTAGAAAATTATTAGTTCAGGAGAACCATGCAAATCAATACAATCAACTTTAGTTTTTGTTTCAGGCTTTAAAAAATTAGAAGATGAGACTTTATTCTAGTCTGGTTTGATATTGATCTGCTGTGGAGAGTTTTGATGAATTCTCTTTGTTTTACAAACTGAGAAAACCTATTCACTGACCCATATTTCTCTTCTGACTCTTTCCTTGACACTTTTTTTTTTCTCATTTTTACCTAGTTTTGCAACAAGTTTGTGTTTTGATCCATTGGGGACAGGATATGAAAAATTTCAGTATTCATTGACATTTTTGAGTTCAGAATTTAAGGTGTTTTGTCAACATTCTGCAAAATAAAAATATCTGAACTAGACTCAAACATCAGAGTAGAAAAACTGCAGGAGAAAAAAAATGTGTCATGAAAATTAACAGTAGTGATTCTGTGCTTTACTATGTCTAAGATGTCAACCTTCCAAGCTATTATTCTAGTCCTACCTAACTCTCAATTCCCCATTACAAAAATAAATTCTATTGCCCCACTTTACTCCATGCATTTTGGCATGTTTTTCTTTACACAGAGGAATAACCTTTGTTCAAAGCTCCACTCTCCTAAGCTGTTCTGAATTCTGCGAGATCACTCTTCACATACAAGATTAGCACCCCCTTTCCAGCTCCAAATAGACTATAATCCAAAAGCTGCTCTTTTAAATAGAGGTTTCTTTTATGCTTAAATTCCTAAATAAAAGAAACATCAATGCTACTGCTACTCTCTTCAGTTAAATCCGATTTGCAAGAAATGCTGCATACTCAAAAATCTGGGTGTGAGCTGAAGTCTGGGCTCAGGGAACACATTTAGGATTCTGCAGTCATTTTCTATCTTGAGGGCCCTCTACTGGCCAAAACAATACTTGGTATCAACAAAGAACACCAAAGCAAATGATTACAACAAAGGCAGGGTTGGACGCTAGCATGCATTTAAAATACTGCACGTAAGTCCCACATTTTGCTCCATAGAGGTGTGTCTCACTTCAAGAAAGCTAAGACAGAATTTCTGTTCAGGGAAAGAAGATGTTATTTGCATTACAAAGGACCCTTCACTTTATAAAAAGAGGCAGGTTTGAACTCTATTAAATGACAAATCTCTCTAATTTCTTTAAGAGTCTATTGAATTGGCAAAACTAGATTGACATACAAATTTCCAGAATATATCTGTGGCCTAAACAACGTACATTTGTACTTCCTTTGCACTATTTGATCCATTTCATGAGCAATTTACCATGAGACGAGGAGAAAGTGTAGATCAGAACACATAGTGGGAAGATCTAAAGGCTCAGTGCAAGTTCAAGGTCCTCGGAGCCCAGAACTGCCTCTCTGAAGCACTGTGAGAATAACAGGAGGTTGCTCCAGTATATTTCTTCTGGACTTGGAGGATCCTGCCGGTGATCTAGAATATTTCACAAGAAGTTTTTCCAGAAGTTTGCTTCATCTCAGTAAGTCATGTCTGGCAGGCATGCCCCAGTTTCTCCTGGTGTAAAATGAAAGGGTGATTACACAAACCAGATATAAAGTTCTCTAGGGCCTTGGATTCCTAGTCATGATCTTTGCTCCCTAGAAGCATTGGGGAAAGAGAGGAAGGGAGAAGAAAGGGAGACTTTCTCCCACAGAGTCCCTTCAGTCTTTCAGAGCCTCACCACAGCACCACACCCCTCCCCTCAGCATGTGCATGACTTGCAGCAGTCACACCAAACTTATATGCCTGCCCTCATCCCATTCTCCACTCAGTAAACTCCTATTTATTCTGCATTGCCCAGGCCAAATGATTATTTCACTGTGATGCCTTACTCAACTATCCAAAGGCAAACCTGTCTCATCTCCTTTGGGTTCTATAGCCTTGTGCACCAGCCTCTGTCACAGAGCTTGGCAATGTTGGTGTCCTCTAGTCTGCAGATTTTGGACAGCTTTGTGCTCTCTTGTTCTTGGGTCCTCAGTGCTCAGTGTGGGGACTGCAGAATGGAAGTGGAATGAGAAGGGCTGCTCCTAAGAACAGAGCTTCTCTCCTTTTATATCCTCAGGAAGAGAGGCAGCAGTTGGGGCCAGCAATTCCTGCCCTAGGCCTGTCCTGACCCAGGGCCATAGCATGCTACTGTGGATGCTGGGAGAAGCAGAATGGCATTCCTCACCCCAGCATCGTATGCTGGTGATGGAGGGGACATCTTAGCCTCTTCAGCCTCTCCCTCCCAATCAGATATGAACCAGATCCCAGTTTGTTATGATGACCGAGGTTCTTTCTCTCTGTGCACTTGCCGCCGCCGCAGCAAACGTTATGCAGCAGAGAGTATGTCTGGACTCTGTGCTTGGACTGGGCCAGCTCCATCTACTTCTCTCTCTACTGTTGGAAAGAGGAGCCTAAAGTCACTCCCCCTCCTCCCCTCCCATTCTCTGCTCATCTTATGTTAATCTAGTGCACATGCATGGTGTGTCCCAAAAACCCTCTCGTTGAGGACACCAGTAGTCTCATCTGCAAAAACAGGGCCTGACTCACAGGGCTGTAGGAAAGACAGAAGGGGACACTCTCCTTGGTAATCCTTATAGTCATGGTGTTTCACATGCATTATCTAATGTATTTAATTATCTAATTTAATCCTCACAGTAACCCTATGACATAGGATCCTGATTTACAAGCAAGGAAACCACACTGCAAAAACAGTTAAGACACCAAGATCACCAGCTTTCCAGCCCAGCCCAACATATGCAGTTCTCCACAAAAACACGCTGAAATTCTGCATGAAAGGCTGCCTGGCACAGCGAAAGTGCTGGCACAGTGGAAGTGCTACACAGCCATTGGTCACAGTTCCTCCCTTGTTTGATAAGACTGAATACTCCCTCCTTTGACCTCTGTGCTCCTTGGCACCTGAGTGCTCCTGGTCTCCACTTGCTCTCTGGACTGTCCCAGGCTCCTCGATCCTTGAAATATATGGTGTTACTTTGAGATCTCTTCTCACTCCTGACCTATCTCTTCAGGATTTCATCTCCACCTATCTCTCTAACTACCACTCTTCTGGATATAACTCTCAAACAAACATCTCCAGCCCATCTCTGTCTCAGTGCTCCAGAAACTGCCTAAACCGCCCTCCCATGTGTCCAGCGCTCTTTTCTGAACTCTATTTTTTTCCCCATAGCACTTATCATCTTCAAACATACCATGTCATTTTGCAATCTCTTGTATTTATTGTTTATTTTGTCTCCCTTTGCTTGAGTCTAAGTTCCCCAAAGATAGGGTTTTTGTTTTGTTTGCTACAGTATCTCCAGCATGCCTCACTCAGTAACACAGTACTCACTCAATAGATGTTCACTAAATGAAAGAAGTCACATGTTAACTAGTCATCTCTGCTTAATTGTGCCACTAGCCCTTCAAACTCAACATGTCCTACATGTCCTAAAGAGAATTCACCAACTCTACCACCCTCCATTTTCTCCTTTTTTTTTTTTTTTTTATCTTTTTAACAACATCAGCAACCATGAGATTTTTATGGGATGGATATGGGGGAACCATCCTGAATCTTTCCTCCTGAGGCTCCCTCTCTAATAGGGGCAAGTGATAGCTACGTTGAATTCTCCATGAATGGTGTACCTCAGTGATCTCTGTGCTCAAAGAGACCCCTACAACCTTATTGAGGAAAAGAACTTTTCTTAGATGAAACCACTGAGGAATTATGTAAAATTAGATGATGAAATATGTGGCACAAATAGTGGTGAATGCAGTGAAATCAGTTACAAAAGAATTTAGTCTAAAATTACCATTCTCTGAACACTGTCTCTTTTTTCTGATCACCTATGGAAGCTATATTTGTACAGCACATTCCAATTTAAAAGCACTTGTACTTCTATTCTTTCAGACCTCCCAATACCTTGTGGTGTTGGCTTTAGTATTATTCCATTTTATGGACAAGAAAACTAAGGCAATGGAGAGGTTAGGTCAATTGTACCAGTGGTCACATAGCCACTATCACAGAACCAGACCAACACCTCAGCTCAGCCCGTGAGCTCACCCCTCAGAGTTGGAGCTATCCAGTCTGGCCTGCTACCTTTTAATTTGTTTTACTTTTATCTACCAAAGACTGTATGTGAAAAAGAGCACTGGTTGCCTGGCTAGTATCTATTCTCCCCTTCTTCTTTCCAATAAAAGCCCTCTGTCATTAGAAATGGCAATGAGCCACATCAAATGAACTACATTTCCTAGACTCCTTGCAAAAGGAGTGGTCAATAAAACATAATCATAAAGTGGTAGGTGGAGATTCTTAGAAAACTCTTTAAAAGAAGACAACACAGATGTGAGGTTCCCTGCTACTCCTGTCTCTTACTGTTTCTTGCTGCCTGGACAGTGGTCCTGGTGGCTGGAATGGGAGCTCTATGCAGACTGCAGACCATGAGGGGGACCTAAAAGAAGAAAGCCATGATAAGGATGGCAGAGCAGAAAGATGGCGACAACTTAGATCTTTTATAGCTGAATTTTCTATAGCAGCCTAGAACTTTGCTGTTGTTGTTTTTACATGAAAACAAACTCTTCTCTTTTAAAACTGCTGTAATGTAGGTTTTAGGTTATATGCAGCTAACCCTTATATCAACTGATTGATTCTTCAAGAATGAGTTAACTCATCCCTTCATTCATCCAATATTGGGGAGGAAAAATTGCTCCCCATATCTTTCTAGGTTCTTTTAGCTGGTCTAAAAATTAAAATGACATGAGACAGATTAAACTGGAGAAAATCAAATTTTATTTCATATACATGGGAGCTCCATAAAAACATGAGGCACAAAGAAGAGATCAAAGCAGGTAGCTTTTATACTTTTGGACAAAGAAAAAATAAATTTATGAAGAACTGACAAGACAAAGAAACTTAGGCTTGGGTACTAATTAATAAAAAAACTAAGCAGTTTGTTCACAGTCTTCTTAGCCCTGAATTCCCTATCTCTGGTGGTAAGCATGTCTCTCTACCTCCTGGTGAAGGGAGGGCACCTTTCATAAGGGAGACTTATTTCCTCCTTTCAAGAGGACAAAGGAGGACCAGAATGTCCTTCTTGTACAGGCTGTTTCTTAAGTAATGTTAATTCAAAATAATCAATATGTCAAAGTAGCATATTTGGGGGTGGGGAGCAAATTTTGTTCTCCTCTATCAACAAATTTTACTAAGCATCAAGAATTATTCAAGAATCTGTGGAAACAACAAATGAAGAGCTCCATTTTAAAAGATTCTGTGTTTTCTGCTGCTCTACCACTGCCTTGCTTTAAATCTCCTCCAGGGTCGAGGGGGACGAATGACTGAATTTTCTTTCACAGAAGTCCATCTACTTTCTAGTGAGACCAGTAATCTGCACTTTTGTACTCTCCCCTCTAGGTGTACAGCCTTCACAGAGAGGGCTGACTTATGTTTCTGAAACGGAGAGTGCACATTCTGTGCAGATTCTCCCATGGGGTGGTTATCAGAGCCACTTTTGGCCCACAGATCTTTGTGTGAAGAAAAAACTCACTTGAGCTTGGAGTACCTTTTAAGAAGAGTGAGCCCCCAAAGGACTAACTCAGTCTGGTCCTTATTCAGAAGTTTGCTACATCTTGGAAATGTGTCCATTCACCCTAATCTGTTCCATGTATCATAAAATTTTGTAGCAGTAAAAAATAGTAAAAATCATGTAATAATACATAATAAGTCACTCATTCATTCTCTTGCTCTCACTCTCACAATGAGGATATAGAGAAATCACATACATTTCTGAACTCACTCTTTTATAATGTTTTGCTGTCTCCTATAAGGCACAATTACTCTGTCTTCTCTTTTCTCTCTGACCCCTAGAAACTTCAAGGCTCTGAACATAGGAAACACTCTAAAAGCACATGTTGATTCCATATATTGGACCACACATCAACCAGCATATTGGGGTTAACTTCTGGGTCAGAAAGATTGGCTCAAAAACAAGCTTTATTTTTTTTCTATGTAAAATAGGATAATTATATTTATTTAAAAGAATTTTTAATATTGAATGGTAGTGCCTGGCACACTATCAGTCCTCAGTAAATTGTGGCTATTATTATCCACTCATCCATTCATCTCCCCAAAAAACTTTTCCAAAATAATCTTAAGTTCAGAGTAATATGGCAAGAATGAGTAATAGAAAAGTAGACAATATGGCCTTTGATTTTAGTGAAGTTTTGCGATCCAAAATAGAAGTCAGGCAAATTTTTACCAAGTAAGAAGGTAAAATGGATTTCTGTCAAAGCATCCCAATACCAATGAATCTCTGCAATCAAACTCTCTAGTGAACCCTCCAATGTGATTTATTTTTATAATAAACCATATTACACCTTAAGCCACATGTATATATGTCATTCCTTCACATGGCCCTACCTGAAAGATAAACAGAAGAGGGCTGCCCTTTAAATAAAGAATAGCATGTGGCAAGTCTAGCCTAGACCCAAGGATGCATTTCTCACTCTCTCCTGCTCTAATCCATTACAGAAGTTGACAAATGCAAGCATTCAGGGAAGGACTCCACCGTGGCTCTTCCTTGGTCCTGTGGGGCATGATGCTGTGTTCACATCAACAGGCCATGCAGTTTCCAGGGCTGTGTAAAAGATGAGGCAAAGGGAAGGAGTCCGACTCATGGGGTTCAGAGCAAGGAGGAAAAAGAAACTTGTCAATTTATGCTTTAGAGGCTCATTTTTCAGTACAGATTAGTATAAATTGTAGAGTTTCAGGATGAAGTGGTTAAGATAGAGGTATCATCTGCACTCCATTATTTGTGCTAAAAGAAAGGATCCAGGAAGCCCTGGGAAAAAATTTAAAAGGTAGATTGATTATTCAAAAACTTATTCTCTATGTATGTTTTGTTAACAAAAAATACTGTCTATTTTTCATACATTTCATACATTTTGCTAGTTATTACAATCTGTTTTTTTTAATCCATTATAAAAGTATAGTGTTAGATTATAAAATAGTATTTGGGTACTAAGATTCTACCATTCATTCTTTCTTTAAAAAGTCTATATATAAAAATATAATAGCCAAAGGAAACAAAGTATTATTACATCGCTAATAAAATCTGGGTAAGCAGCCTATGACACATTCTTTTACCTGAAATAGTTTCTCTTCAAAGCTGAACTGCTCTGGTTTAAGCTCAAAATCCAATTGGAGTCCCTATCTCTCCCCAGTGTAATCACATGCTCCGCTAGCACAAGCTTGACTTTAGCCTTTTACAGTTCACACTGATTAGTTCACCGATTAGGTGAGCTCTTAGGCAAGCCACTTAACATCTTTAGCATGTTTTCTCTTTTTATAACATCATTTATAACATCTAATGAAGACTCAAAAAAAAAAAAAAAAAAAAAAAAAAAAAAAAAAAAAAAAAAAGCCCTCGCACTCCAAAGTTTTATTCTAAGTTGCTCTGGAAGGAAGGAATCATATCTCTCTTATTCTATGTTATTCTCCCAATGACTAATACAGGATCAGATACAAAGGAATCTCTCAATAAGTACTTCTTGAATGAATGTTACTCTGAGATCCATGAATCGGGTGCCTTATTGACCAAGGAGTTTTGACTCTTGCCAACCCAGAGCTGGAGACTTTACATTAACCTTTAATTTCTTCAGGTACTGACCCAATCCTCAGAATTCTCTCTTGATACCTCACTATCCTAGAGATTGCAGAATGTATAAGAGATTCCACTAGGGGGCTCAGCAGCTATTTACATATAATCCACATTTTCTACCCTCTAACTCTGGCATATCTATGTGATGCAATTTAATACTTAGGGGAACTGTTTTGCCATTTAACACATTCCTTGCCCAGGTGAAATGGAGAAAGTGTTCATCATCCAACACTAAATACCTCCAAAGCTCCTACCAATTCCTTCTTTTCCTCCTACCCCATCACAGACACACACAAACTGATCCCTGATCCCATCACCTCACCTTCAGCAATCCTTAGACCACCTCCCTTCTCTTCCTTAGAGTTCAGACACATCCCTCTTGGCCGACTGGGTTACTTTTATACTAAACATGCTTAATGTGACAACCACATTTTTGGCCCATTTTCTGCTTATGCATCTGTCTTATGCTCTTATGTCTATTATGCTCTCTATTTTTTTTGGTGGGATGCATTGATAGACATTCCTCCCATATCCCAAACAGCAAAACACTCAATAGGAAAACCTAAATGAGTCAAAGATAATAAATCCTACTACGAATTCCATTAATGTGGAAGATAAGTCAAAGAACTTGACTGTGATGATAGGTGGCATGGTGACAGTCCTCTGGTTCTATTGGTATTCAGAGTAAGCCTATATCAAAACTGCTTACAGGAACAAAGGGGAAGAGACTATTTCTCTGCTTCTGAGATCCAAATTCAGATTTGCCTTTGTGGTTGGAACCAGGACCTAACAGAAATAGCATAGCTTTAGTAAACTCCCCCACATAAACTTAGTTATATTCAGGACAACAGAACTGTAACCAGATGCAACTGCTCATAGAGAATAAAGTGATAAAAGGACACACACTAAATGTTAACAGTTATCTCTGGGAATGGTTTTCTTCTTGGTGCTTTTATTTTCCAAAAATTTCTATAGTGATACAAATTCCTTTTATAATCACCTAAATAAGATGTTATTTAAACAGGTAAATAAATTTCAAATGTATACACCCAAATAGGACTATCAGAGGGTCATTTGGATTTGGTGTGTGAAATAATTAAAAGCACAGACTCTGTAGCCAGATTACTTGAGTTCAAATTTCAGTACTGCCTTTTACTAGCTGTTGTGACCTTGGGTAAATGTCTCAATCTTTCTGTACTTGTTTCCTTATCTATAACATCAGAATAATAATATGCTCCTTAAAGAATTGTTATGAGGATTAAATGAGCTGATATGTAAGAATAATACCTGGCATGTAACAATTACATATTTGCTATTATTTATTGCCATGAAACTATCATTGCTCAGAATATTTTTGGACCACTTTTTGGGGAGTATCATATTTATTAAACACATTCCCTTGAATCACTTCATGTGGATAAAATTTCCTCCTTTGAAGATGTTCTGATTCTTGGGAGCAATCAAGCTGTTTGGGAATTGAAATAGGTGTGCTTATGAAGTCAAGAGTTTAATGTTCTAGTGTTCATCTGCTGCCTATGAAGAATTCCATTAAACACATGCACATTGCAGATACACACCCAGACTATTCAGCACCATCTAGGGCTTGATCAATCTCTAAGTAACTAATAGGTTCTGCTTCAGCTATAGAGAGATTGAAAATAAGTTTACTTATGAGACCGCTTCATACAATCAATCTTAAGGTTTTGTGAACTAGTTTATAGCCAAAGGGCAAATGTCAGAAAAATGGTGATTTACATTTAAATTTGAGCCTTCTTTTCCCCTCAAAGTTTGCTGATGCAAGTTTTAAGTGAGAAATGTCATTGTTTTCATACAAATATACTAAAATATTACCAGTTGTCTTTTTGGCATTAAATAGGGCTGCAATATCACAATGATAACATTTGCATTTTCACACCACTGCTTTTCTGTAAATATTTGCTGACTCAAATTAACCTACACGTAATCTTGAAAATAATAAAATTAATGGGGCACTAGCATCAAAGTCAGTTAGTACTGGATGAAAATAATGGCAGCCACCTCCATTTGCTGGGACCTGAACGGTCCTGGGCTAGGGTACTTACTGCCTGAATAGAACACATTACAATGGTGTGCCCCTCAAAGTATATAAGTAAGGTGAATAAAATGTGTACTGAACATTCTTTTCTCAAGATGCAAAGGATTTTGATAAAATCACTGGATTGTTGCAAAGCAAAGGAATCTCTCAGTTTCTAATTATTAAATTCTTTACAAAACATTTTCCAATCAAAAAAAAAAAAAAAACAGGCTTCACTGATTCAGCATCAGTAGGAAATACTATGTTCCATACAAATAATTTTGCAAAGAAATTTAAGTATAATTTTTTTATGTCTCCAAATGTCAATTTTAATTTTTCTGGTGGAAATCCTTTTTAAAAAATACAAATCAAAACCACAATGAGATAGTGCCTCACACCAGTAGAATGGTTATTATCAAAAAGTCTACAAATAACAAGTGATAATGAGGATGTGGAGAAAATAAAACCCTCATAGGCTGTTGGTGGGAGTACAAATTGGTACAGCCACTATGAAAAATATTATGGCTGTCCCTCAAAAAACTAAAAATAAAACTACCATATGACCCAGCAATTCCACTTCTGGGTATTTATCTAAAGAAAACAAAAACAGTAATTTGAAAAAAAAAAATGCATCCCTATGTTCATTGCAATATTATTAACAACAGTTAAAATATGGAAGCAACCTAAGTGTCCAATGATAAACGAATGGATAAAGAAAACATGGGTTATATGTATAGTGGAATATTAATCAGCTCTAAGAAAAGAATGAAATCTTGCCATTTGCAACAACATAGATAGACCTAGAGGGTATTATGCTAAGTGAAATAAGTCAGGAAGACAAATATCATAAGATTTCACTTATATGTGGAATCGAAAATAACAAACAAAACCAGACTTACAGAGACAGAGATCAAACTGCTGGTTGCCAGAGGGGAGGCAGTAGGGGGATGGGTGGAAAAGGTCAGGGGAATATAGTCAACAATATTGTGGTAAGTTTGCATAGTGACAAGACTACTAGACTCAGTGTGGTGGCCACACTGCAAGGTATATAAATGTAAAATTACTATACTATATACCCTAAACTAATATTCTATACCAACTATACTTAAATAAAAAAAATGTTAAAGTGTATTACCTGTGTTCTTAAATTCCCTAAACAGTTATTACTATTACAGACCTCTAATACTGTACCAAAGGGGCAAAGTAGCATGGTGAGTAAGGTCTTAAGAATGACATAAATGTAAGTATGAATCTTTGCCACTTACTTACCACATGAGACCTTACAGAAATTACCCTCTCAAGAGTAAATTATCACATCTTTTAAAGTAAAGATTAATATTTAAATCATAAGATCACCTTTAGAATAAAAAAAGTATATATTTATAAAGAGTTTAGCATAGCACTACAAAGAACAGGGATTCAATAGAAAGGAACTACTATTCTAATTGAGTGGGCTACTTAATGTGTAGGATTTTGTCCCTATTGGGCCTACAAGGCTTAAACCAAATGGCCCTAACTCATTGTTTGTTGGGTTCCTTTATCTCTAATAAAGATTTTCTGATAGTCTAACTATAAGGCTCTTATCTTTATTTTATTGTCAGTTTGTCTCCTGTAGCAGTCTCTTTCCATTTTAAATTTGCTGTGGGCTGGGGAACCAGATACTCTAGGCTGACAGAGGTAGTCAGAATTTGGGGGTGACATTGAGATACCCCCCTAGGATTCAAACACTGTCCATCCAGAGTTAAACTTTAAAATCAACACACAGCAGGGAGAATAATCTTACAGATACAATGGTTCTCAAGCCAGGAAAATTTTTCATAACCCAGTCTGAATGTGTTAACATTAGCTATAGAAAGCTTAGTGAGGGGAATGGGTGTGTTCAACCACAAAATACAGAAAAAGATGAATCAAAAGTGGCAGATATGAGTAGTGCCCAAGCCCCATCCAGGGAAATCTTTTGAGAAGGGACTTCAAGAAATAAAACCCCATTAACAAGACTTTTTAAATAAAAGTGTATACAGGGAGTTGTAACTTGAAGGTTTCAGATACTAAATTATTCCTGTAGTGGAGTGTCAATCATTTGTTTGTTCATTCAGTATTTATTGTATAACTACTATTCTTACCTGGAACCCTCCCATTTCATTTATTCTGTATCCATGCTCACCAAGCAACCTTCTAATTGTGACTGGCTTCCTGGATAGATCTCCCCATGGGGGAGAATGCAATGGCGATGCTAACATTCTAAGTGACAAGACTAATTCCCATGGTGAGTTAATAAATGGGCATTACCATTTTGTTGCATATCAGTCTCATGAGCTTGGTTAATGTGCATTTGCCTACCAGAGATGAATTCACTATCATGCATTGACAAAACATGATCTAAGCCCAAAAATCTAAGGGCTAGGCCATGGGCAGGTAAATTCGCCCAGGTGGTAGGTATCCCATTCTGGGTGCAAGGTGCTGGGTTGAGTGTGTCTTTCTGACACTGAATGCTGACAGATGGCAGTGTGGTACAATGATAGAAGAACAGGATCGGCGGGGGGTGGTGTGTGGGGGGGGGAGGGTGGTTGCAGATATATCCGGCACTTAATGAAGGCTGGTTTTGCTATTTACTTTCTAGTTTCCCTTAAACAAGTTACTTAACCTTTCTGAGCCTCTCTTTTCATCTATGAAACAGGACGAAAATACTGTAGATTTGTTTGGGCTCAATATTTAAACAAGAGCAGTATACTAGAAGATGTTAAATAAAAAATACCTCTAATGTATTTGACCTCAAAGGAAAGAGAAGTGAAAGCAAAATTAAATAAATGAGACTATGCCAAACTAAAAAGTTTCTGCACAGCAAAAGAAACCATCAACAAAATAAAGAGACAATCAACAACACCCCTGATGAGTAGCTAATACCTAGAATACATAAAGATCTCACACAACTCAACAACAACAACAACAAAACCAAACAATCCAGTTAAGAAATGGGCAGAGGACCTGAACAGATACTTCTCCCAAGAAAACATACAAATAGCTAACAGACACATGGAAAGATGCTCAACTTTACTAGCTATTAGGGAAATACAAATCAAAACCACAATACCACCACCTCACACCTATTAGCATGGCTATGGTCAACAGGATATGTAATAACAAGGGTTGGAGAAGTTGTGAGGAAAACGGAACTCTCATACACTGCTGGTGAGAATGTAATTTGGTATAGCCGCTATGGAAAACAGCATGTGGGTTCCTGTAAAAATTAATATGGCCCAGCAATTCTGCTTCTGGCTATCTACTCCCCAAATTTGAAAACATTTATATGTAAAGATATATGCACCCTGATTTTCACTGCAGCATAATTCATGGTGGCCAAGACGTGGAAACAACCTTTCAATAGATGATTGATAAAGAAGATGTGGTTCATATATACAATGGAATATTACTTAGCCATAAGAAAAGATGAAATACTGTCATTTGCGACAACATGGATGGGTCTTGAGATTATTATGCTAAGTGAAATAAGTCAGAGAGAAAAAGTTGAGAACCATATAATTCCACTCCTATGTCGGATATAAAACTGAATGCAACAAATGAGACAAACAGACTCATGGACACAGACAACAGTTTAGTGGTTACTTGAGGGGGTGAGGGGTAGAGATGGGTAAAGGGGATCAAATATAAGGTGACGGAAGGAAACTTAACTTTGGGTGGTAAATACTAAAAGCAGTAAACATATGACATACTATTGAATTGAACACTTGAAACCTATATAATTTTATTAAACAATGTCATCCCGACAAATTTAACTAAAACAAAACAAAACAAAAACAAACACCTGTTCCCCTCCCCCAAGTTCCACACTTTCCAATCCTGACTTAAAGATCCATTTGCCATCCAGCTACTGATTAAAGGAAGGAGCAGCATTCTTCACAAGACTTTACTGCCTGTGGAAACCTAAAAGTGCTCTTTGACGCACAGCTCATCATACTGCTGTCCTTTCTTCTCTTAGATTTGGAAATTGCCTTGTTAGAAAATGTAGTTACAGCTTTACGGTTCCCATTTTAGTCATCTCCCCTGATGAATAATTCTATCTACTTCAAAACAACCTCCACAACATCTCCCACTCCTCAGCTAACACAAAGACACCGTGTTCTTCAAGGAGCTACCACCTGAGACTAGCTTGTTAATAACAAAATTATTCCAGGTCTTAGTGTTCTCTCAACTATGAAATAAATGTTCTTCTAAAACAAACAAATCAAACAGTGGTCAGAGACTGTATTAACCATCTTTATTGCACTCAAAAGAACAATGCAAGACACGCATAGAGTGAATTTTCAAATAGGTGTTTTCTTGACCCAGTTAAATTTTTATTCAGTGAAAAAAATTGACATTGTGACAAAAATTATCTTAAAATTGTGCAACAATATAGTAAAATCTTCAGCATAATCAGTGATTTGGAAACCAAGGCAATTGAAATCATAAATACCTACTTTTACTTTGGAGGGAAATAAGTATACAGAGTCTCACTTTAAATAAGAGCAGAGCAGGCCTTTATTTTGTAGCAGATACTTTTGATTTTGCCTAAAGTTTCTAATAATTCATAACAAGAGTCTTTAAATGAAAAATCACATGGACTATCTGAGAATAATATCCCAGTTTAGCATTCATACAAATTCCATTTGAATTATTACACATCGAACTAATACCATTCTTGAGTTATTTGGCTCTGATGATTTAATTCATAATACAGCTGCTCAGAATTAGTGAGCAGAAACATACATAAAAACTATCCTCCCTCAATCCACATTCAGTAGAGATTCCCCTTCTGAAAACATGTTTATTGACCATGTACCCAACACCCAACAATACATACATCTCTTGCTATCTATTCCATATTTCAGTCTTGCATAGAAAGAAGTCTATATATACTCAATGCACTGGCTTTTATTACACAAAAATTGTACCTGAAAGGCAGCACACACATTTGTTAAGAAAAACAACATAATAGGAAGGTCAAAATATAATCCCAATACAAGTCAAGATTCTTTTTTTTTTTTTTTTTGAGTCAATTCCTAAAATCAATATGGAGGTCGTATTCAGTTTGCTTAGAGCACTAGATCCCTTCTTTAGGGACCTCCCAACCCTCTGCTGAAGGAAGAGAACATTTTTTTCCAGGAATTTGCCATGACCCTCTTGGTGGGAAAGTGATCAACAAAACCTGACAGGATGGGGTTTCTGTCCTTAGGGAAGTACTGAGATTATAATCTCACTAGATGGAGCAGCTGCTGGGTGGCTACTCAAAGACAGGAGTCTCCATGGAGTAGTGGGTGATCATCTGTTAAGAGCCTCACAACACCACTGATCTCCCCACTTTCCTCCCAAAATGGTCACTGGTTTGAGAAGGGTTACATTCCTTAAATTGAGGAAGTATAGTTTAATCTAGTAGACCACACATGATGGGCAGGACAGAATATGCAGCTGTGTGTCCTACATCTGTGCCACACAAATACCCCTTGTGATACTACCCAAGATGGAATGACAGAAATCCTTTTCCCAAAGTAGGAAGTTTCAACCAGCTACCCAGAATTGTAAATATCTCCCCAACTTTCCAGGGTAGCCAGTAGTTACTGGAGCTTCTCATCAGTATGGAAACAGACATGGCTTCTCCCTGGAATCCTCTGCAGAACCCTACTCTGTCATTTTATTAGCACAAACCCACATCTCATAAGGCTCAACGGCATTCAGTACATAAAGGGGCAAAATCAACTTCCAAAGGAAATTTGTACTCAATCCCCCTGCCTGCCAAATTTTAGTGGTGTGTCCATTGTGGTTCACTTCCAATGCTCATTCTAATGTGCCCTGGGGGAAAATAAAACCTTTTCCTCATACAGTGTGAACTTTTGAGGTGGCGTATCCAGCAAGGCACAAAAGCCCCTTCTTCACAAACAACGATGGGCTCCAGCTGGTCACAGTGAAGACAATTATCTGATCATTCTCAAAGGCTGCACATAGTTTTTGTTTTTATTTCCTATTGTCACTCCAACCTCTGGACTTTTACAGACAGCACATATACATCAAAACCTCACAAAGCTATGCAGAGGGAAATAAGAGTGCGTGCTTCAAAAGTACATAAAAATATACAATTTACACATAGCTGCCTCTATCTAGCTTTGTTTTCAGGAACTTAGCTCTTCTGTTTATATAAAATACTCTAGACCTAAAAGGCTGCATTTTCTCAAACAGCACAGTGGCATTTTCCAAAGAGAGGGGTGATGGCTGGTCTATACAGTACTGTGTACTAAGCATTGGGAGGCACTGGTAAGTAGAATTAGATGCTCGCAAATATCTTAAGTTGCTAACTGGAGACATATGCTCTGTAAAAAGGCTTTTCTCTGGAATAACTGAAAATAAAGTCTCAGAGCCTTTAATATCAGCTTTTACCAATGCCACCAAAAAGTTGGCAGAAAAATAAAAATATATATATACTTTCTAGTGGTTCAATTAAATGACTTCCCTCCCACCAGACTGTTACTCTTTCAGCTACTTAAAAAGCTTATTAAAGGGGAAGTGGTAGGGCATGG
The DNA here is from genome assembly GCF_014176215.1 of Rousettus aegyptiacus. NCBI lineage: Eukaryota > Metazoa > Chordata > Mammalia > Chiroptera > Pteropodidae > Rousettus > Rousettus aegyptiacus. The sequence goes on along the minus strand of NW_023416308.1, from coordinate 37,939,582 downwards.
AGTTTTCAAAACTCCAAGGTAAGATAAAATAAAGCCAAAGAAATTCCGGTCTTTAAAGAAATAACCAAGGAGAGTGATAGAAGAGAAAATATGCTGGAAGAAGGCTCATTATCACTACCACTTGTTGAAATAAAATGAAATCTTACCTATATGACATACTAAATGACATACTCCTCATCCAAAAAATATTTATATTTTTTAAACTAAAATATGTAATTGGTTCTTTGTTTTCCAATCCCTAGGTAGAAGGAAACTATATTATTACCCAAGAGTGATTCTTTTGGATAAAAGAAAGCAAATACTTGTAAGAAAGAGATGCATTGCATCTAAGAAGAGATGGGGTTTTTACAACGTTGGTGTGTAAAAGACACATTCGAAAACTGTGACTGTGGAACACTTTCTCCAGAGCTCACTGCTTCTTGGCTGGGAAGAAGTTTTGCAATGAAGTTCATACAGTAAGGGTCACAACAATGCTAGAGCTTGGTGCTTATAACAGTAAGTCTAAAGGGCATGAATCAGTGCTCAATGGATTCCACATACCTATCATGTGGCCATGTTGTGAATACAGGAATGGCATTTAAAGAAAGAAAAAAAAAATCCCAGTTTATTTTACAGAGATAATAAATTCTAGTGTCACTGCTACTATGAATTGGATTGAATGGTTTCAAATTCGTACACCTCTAGTATCACTGTAAGAGTAGACAGCACTTTCTCTTTAAATGGGGCAGGGGTATGGGCAATGGAAGTGGAGGAAAAGAAAAAAAAGAGAAGGCACTGACCCAATTCAAAATGACTGCATATATCAGTATGGATTTTTAAGGACAATAAGAGGTACCCTAACACAAATACAAAACTTTATATTCGAGATTCTTCAGTGATAAGTAAAAAGGAAAAAATCAAAAATTGTTCTATATTTGCTAGTGTATCTATCATGGCACGGATCTAGAACTCTCTCCCACACCCAGAGTAATTTTTTGCAATGACAATGACACTAGTGTATAATAGAAAAAGTGTTACTATTTTGTAGCTTTGAAGGCCACATCTTGTTTAGAGGCGTATATGTAAGATTCCATCAATTAATAATAAAGAGGAAGCTGTTGCTTGCAAGACTTCCCAAGCTGCAGCTTTGTTTAACTGAAGTGAAGCAATAACTCAATACGCTTTCCTGCCAAATACACAAGTTAATAAAAATGAATTGTTTCCAGAATGGCAACAAATTGCTCTTGTTCCTTACCCAAAAACCCTATGGGCGAGGGACTCATAACATGTATGGTGTCAGATGGCCACTAAAGCCTTACCTTACACAGAATCTCAATAAATCAAAAAAATAACGCAAAAGAACTTTCCCCCACAATACACTCGAATGCTTTCATATAAACTAAACCCAAACAAAACTTAAAATGTGAGCATACTTTCGAGGAAGGATTCCCCCCATCACTCTCTCTTGAAGTTTTTATTAACTATGTTTCTCTGTCTTAGAAAAATAAAAAGAATGGCCAATTTATTGAATCAAAATTATCTCACAGACATAAAAGCATGCCCAGCAAGCACAGCCCTGTAAGACTACATTAATATCAAGTTGAAGCAATTTGGTTACTAAAATCAACCTGGTTTGAAGTTCACAGTTGATCACTATAAAGTTTATTCATTCCTTTTTTTTTTTTTTTTGGCCCATATAAAAATAACATTGCAACTCAAAGTGCATTTTTTAAAATAAACCATCAACTATCTTTATCAAATAAAATATTTACACCATTTGGTTTCTAGTGAGGAAAGCTCTTTCAGGCTATCACCATGGGAACATCATCTGAAAATCCAGTTATCATCGGAGCATCTTCATCGTCCTCTCCTAAAGGCAAAACAGTTAGTCCTTAGTGAGTTCCAACTCACTTGTGTCTGACCCTACCTCCCAACCACTGAGTCCCTCCCACTTCCCACCCCATCACAAGCACCAGTTAGGAAAGTTAGCACAGCAGCTGGGCAAAATAACCAATGCTGAAACCTAGCCCAACTTGTCTCTGACACTCTTGGGTCACCTCCCCATCAATGGGTGGCCAAGCTTATTTTAATGGTAGCTTGATTTTAACCAAGTAAGTAAAGTCAATCTTGTAGGAAAGAGAATTTTACTACCCACCCAAAAGTCCAATGGGTGGTTTAAGTTCCCCAACTTGAGTTATCCACACCCTGTGCTAGCACAGTAAACTTCATTGTCTGTTTTCTCCTTTGCACCCACGTTACTCTAAAAAAAAAAGATCTTAGAGGAGAGTAAGTGTTTTGAGGACAGCTTCCCAGACTACTAGTTGTCCCTTCACGGCCCCTGGTACAATCCTATACAACTAAGTACCAATCTAAATTCAGTAATTGTTGCATGGCACCATAATAGGTCAACTCCTTGTGCCCACGATAACAGAAGCAAAGAACCCACTCCATTCATGCAAAGCAACCAGTTAAAACTTATAATAAAGCAAAAAAGGAAACTGAGAAGGAAAGCAAGTAGAGCTAATATCAAATGATCAGTGAATGGGAATACAGAAAAATCTTTACAAACAAACAAACAAAAATTATTACTAGTTTACAGAAAAAAATCAATATGTAATCTAGCATTCTGAGTTTGTAGAAGCCTGAGTTTGGGGAAGGTCCCCAAACGCACCTACTTTATTATCTTTATTATAATAAGTGGCCAACTTGCTCAATTAGCATTTAATAATTTGAATGTGCAGATGTTTATAATAAGACATTTCCTTCTTTTTCCCATGCTATACATTATCAATACATAAAAGAAGAATGGCCAGTGAGGTTGCACTAACACTCAGAAAGAGAAACAAGATGAAAAGGACTTCTTTGGACAAAAGCAGATTGGGGAAGCATGACTTTGTCTTGACTAGAATTTCTAGAGATATCAGACCTCCAGGTCTGCATAGGATGAGAAGGGTTGAAATTCTTGAGAATTTGCCAACACTTTGGGAGTACTCAGAGCCTAGGGCCTGTCCTTCCTATACAAGGCAAGATCCTAGAAGTGCTTCCACAAAATGGCTCTCCATCTCGGGGCCAGACTACACTATTGAAGAGAATACTGGGACTTTAACTTTGGAGCAAATTCAAAGTAAGTCTCCAACTGGTATAACCCAAAGCAGTGAGATCATTCGTTAATGCATAACTTCTAGAGTCAAAAAATGAGCTTAAGGTGATACTTCCTAATCAAGTCCCTGGCTTTGTGGGATCTGCCCTGGGAGGAAGAACCACATACCCAGGTCGTCCCCCGAGAAGATGGCTGAGCCCAGCCTGGAGCTGTAGTGGCTATTGGCAAAGGCGGTGAAACTGCTCTGCAGCCTCCGATGTTTTGTGTACAGGATGGCAAACCCAACCCCTAGGCTCAGCAGTATCAGGAACAAGATGGGCACCACGATGGCAGCAACATCAGTAGATCTGGCAGCCTGAAGTGCTGATGCATCTCCACCTGCCAAGGCAAGATGCCAACCCATAAATCTCTTACTAAAGGCAAGAAAAGGGATTAGTTAACTCCTCAATACCCCTCCCACCAAAAAAAGCTAGGTGTTTTCGACAGCCACCCAACAGCCTGGTATGACATGTTCCTGAACGTGATGCCTGAATGTTTCCCAACTCCTTGCCATGAGCTGATAGATCATGGGCCTTGTGCATGCAAATATGGTAATTACATTAGATTCCTAATCACTGCCTTGTTGGTTATTTAGATAATCTCTTGGAAGGGAGACCTTTGTTGGGCTATCAACATTGATTTCATTAGCATTATTACTTAAGACCACTTGCCTGCCTTACATAAGAGGATGTGAAATCAGACCACTAATTAACAAGATTGCAATTATTTCCCCCTACTTGGCACCAAAGTCTCTCTGAACTGCAATTACCTGAAGCTCCATTAAGTGACACAAACCAGCAATACTGCCTTAACAGCTCATGAAGTTTTATGAGTTTTTACTTAAATAAAAGAGAGAGCCAGGGGACATTTTCATATATATTTAACATTTTCTAAAAGCTCTTTACAAAGCCATTTGAGTGTCTATAACCTAACAATGCCACTCCCTTTTCATTGTTTTAAACAAATCCTAGTTTTATGATGATGTATCGATAAGGCTCTAGGGCAAAGCCACCCCCTATTGGGTTAGAACCAGTCTTCCTGAAAGGGGTAAGCTTTTTAAATCAGAAATCCTTGGGAAAGTGTGAGCCTGAGGCAGGGAAATGGAAATCTGAGTCAGTTTTAGCTAAAGAAGCAAAAAGGACTCTCTAGGTCTCCAGGAGGAGCCTTGCTCAGCCTGAGGCTATTCCTTGGTGTAAGGTAAGATGATGTGGGCTGGGCCTCTGCTCATGGAGAAATCCACTAGTTTCCTGGAATTCTTTCCAACAGGGCACTCATGAACATGGACCAGAGAGCCATTTCTTGCAAGGCTAATCTAACAATTTAATATTTGTGTCTTTAAGTCCTTTCATTATTGACTTATCAAACACCACCCCTACCAAACAAACAAACAAACCAAAAAACAAAAAAACTCCAGCAAAATCTTTTCATGTGTCTTAATATCTAACCTTGAATGCTCTCGGCTAGAGCAGGAAGCCAGAATGGTGGTGACAGGAATGAGTGAGCCCCTGCCCTCCACCCCACTTCCAAGGGGACAGAGAAAAGCAAAAGGCAAGATGTAGACCGAGAGATCTAACCAAAAGATTCTTTCTGTTAGACAATCTTGCCTTTATAAAGTAGCTAGCAGGTATCCTCACGACAGTTTTCCCCAGTCTATTTCAACAGTTGCTGACTGGTTTTACTTAAAAAGGATGCTCTATTTAGGAAATGCTAGGAGTTTGTTTGGTTGTTTTCTGTAGGACCTTCTCAGAACTTGTATGATGCTTTGAATCGCCAAAGGGTTATGATATGCAAGGTTCCCTCCTTTATAGTGGTACCAAGGGTAAGTGTTCCACCAGAACACATCCTGGGATGCCTGATGCGACAGAACACATAACAACTCTAACATATGATTCTGGCCTGAGCACTGGTTAGTTCTTGGCCGGAAGTAAATAAAACTAAAAAGATCAGTGGCAAAATGTTTGTTGAAATCCTGGTCAAGCTGCTACGACATAAGCAGAATTTCTGTGTAAATGGAAGGCTCCTCTCCTCTGCCATCAGCATGACCCAATGGTGATATCTCTGAGTGTCCACAAGAGAGAGATCTCAGGCCAAATCCTTGTTCTGAGCTGAGGCTGACAGTTAAAATGAAGGGGAAGGCTGTAAAATCAGTTATTCCACACAGGGAGATTATTAACCGACTTGGAGAATCATAGGGGCTATTAGCATATTGGGGGCTCTGAAAAGTCCTAAAAACACTAATGACAACAAAAACCAACAAAACTCATTAACCTAGTGTTTCCCAAATAGAATCTCCTTTTTAAACGAAACCTGTTAGCCTTCCTTTTTTGGGCTTGACATTCAGAATGTGGTCACCTTGTAACTCCAGCTCCTTATACCCTGGCTCAGGAAGTATTAGTAAATAAATCAGTGCCTGATTAAATTGATAAATAAATTATTTTCTTTTGAATTGAAATAATATTTTAAATACATTTTGAAAAACATATTTTAATCAAACCATACTACATCCTTAATGTATTTCCCCGGAATGGAAGACAGAAACTAGCAGCAATAGTAACTCACCAGATCCCAAGTCATCATATAGCAGGACAGCAGGTTCCCCACAAATCTGGCTGCCAAAAAGGCATCTTGCTTGGACAGTGAAAGTATAATTATGACCCAATTTCAGGTTGGAAATTTTAAAGAAATTGTCAGTAGTATTCCCAAGGTAAGCTGTAATATTCATGGCACTATCAAGCATATGTATCTCATAGCCCTGGAAATAAACACAGGAGATTGCTTAGGAAGTTAGATAGGGACTCTGACAGCTTCTATTATGCTTCCAATTTTATGTGAACCCCTTATTGCAGAGGCTATAACAGATGTTAAAGCACTTTGGGTTTCTTACTAGGTCTTTTCATATTACTATTGAGATACTGCATTCAAAAAAGGGAATTTTTCTCATCCCAAATGTCTCAAATTACTACGACACCCCTTTCAAGCTATATAGGAGAAGTGAAAAAGCATAGCCCTAACAAAAGCCATTTTAACAAATATTTCAGTGCGCATTCAAAGTTCTTGTAAGCAGTCTACTTGTCCTAAAGAATCTCAAAGAATATTAAATGCCACAAAGAATCTGGACAATTCAGCAATAGTTTGTTCTAATGGAATTTGACTAATAATAAATCCAGGTCACAATGGACTCCAGCAATGGGGTCTAAAAAAGGAACTTGCATCAGAAGACAGGATGTTTCTCCACAGAACAATGCATGGGGACTCCACTATCAGCACACAGCTCACTTCTTATCTCCTTGCTTTCTAGCTCTTCCAAGCTGATGGTAGTCACAGACCAGCCTGACCTTGAAATAAGAAGTGTTTCAGTAGGCTCAGGCCCCAGTTCTCTGGAGGAGAGACTGAAGTAAATAAACTGAGTAAGTGTCCTGGACTATTGCACTGGAAAAGTAACTCTTGAGACAGTCCTGACCCAGCATGCAGGCCGAGATCAGAGTAGACTACTGGATTTCTTCACTGATCTCTGAACATCCAGTGTCAAACCCACCACCACCACCTACTCCACCACTACCAAAAAAAGACCTCCTATCCCTATCCAGGTATTGGATCCCACTGCATACTCACAGTCTCTTGGTCCTCATTACACTGGCCTGTCTATTCTGCGTCGGGGTGGAGGAGTAGAGGAGGACATGAAATGTTTATGCCAGAACCCCACACTGGGAATAGACTTGTCCTGTACCCCAACCTAAAAGCTGGGCTTCTGACACCCAGGAAGAATCCCTGATGACAATCAGCTGCCAAACCAGCTCTCCTAATACCACCTGCCTGGAAGCCCATCTCTGCTTTCTTCTTTCTACATCAGTGTTATTTTTAATATATATTTGGTGTACAATATTTGCGAAATACATAAAGGTCTAAAGAAAAAAGTTCAAATGACACAAACATCAACCACCCAAAATGTATTTAATCAGCCCTCTCTGTTGAGCATTTAGGTTGTTTTCTCTTTCTTGCTAGCATAAATAAATGCCCCGAACGGCCCCATACATAAATTATTTATGCATATTGTTTCCTAAGAGTAAATTCCTAAAAGAATTGCTGGGTCAAAGGGTGTGAACATTTTTGATACATATTACTTAATGAACCTTACAAAAGGTTGAACTAATTCATACTGCTAGAGTACTAATCTCCCCCAATTATTACTCATACCGGTATTACTCTTCCCCCTAAATTTTGCCCATTTAAGCGAAAGTGTCATATATTTGTTAATTAGATTACACATGAAGTTGAACCTTTTGTGTGTGTGTGTACTGGTACTGGAATTTTTTACTTTGTTACCTGTACCTTTTTCAAAATTATAATATTTCTGTTCTGAATTGCTTTGAGAGCTTCCTTTACATTTAAATATATTAACCATTTATATGTCATAGTCATGAGAGTTGTGAGAATTTTTAAATTTTAATATAGCTTTGCTTCTAGTATTGCACTGTGACTATTTAGAACCCCAGGACTCTTTGCCAACACTATACCTTGAGGTAGCCACAGTTGATTTATCATGCTTCTATTTAACTCGTGTTTGTCTAACAATGGGCTAAAGCAGCTCCATTCAAGAATCGTCCCCAGCTGTTGCTCTTCTCCTCCTATCACATGTTGTGTGTGAATACAGTAATTGATCTGCTAATAACTAAGCATAACAAGTGTTTTTCATATGTCAACACTATCTTCAAGTATTTCCTACTCCCTTGAGTTTTACTGGAAAGAAACTGATATCAGGTTGAGAGTGCAGCTCAGCTTCCCATCACTGAAGCCACAGCCTTGCCCTCAGAAAGTTTAGAAAAGATGGGGCCCTTGAATACAATGCTGAGTTCCAATCCAGCTTCAAGAAGCACAGTGAAGGCTTTGGCCCATTTCTTTCTTTCAGGTGAAGAGAAGTTCATGATTGAAAAGTGCTTAGTGTAAAGATTCTCATCTTTAATGGGCAGTATAAATATTTCACTAATTAGCAACCTCATAGAAAATGGTCCTTTAATTCTCAAGTACACCGCCTTATACTTTCTTTTTACTCTATGTCAGCTAATGAGCTCATCTCTAAAGTAGCATTTCAACTACATTTCCAAAGTCATTGAGAAGGAGGAAAGAACTCACCCTGCTTTCATTAAAATACTTTTCCTTCAAAGCTAGACTTTTCCAAAACAGAAGAACGTGGTCATTTTCTGTTATGATTTTTAAGGCATCGGGTGCTGATAACAAAACTGAAAATTAAAGATGAAATAGGATGCAGTTAGTGGCTATATATTTGAATTTCCATTTTCTTATCTGTCAAAAGGAGATTAAATAATGTTAGCCTTGCAGGGCCTAGGCTAAGGAAGAAATAAAACACAGGTATGGTTAGTATAGAGCCTAGCATCTGGCAGACACTCTTTAACTGACATATGTCGTTGTTATAACACCTTTATCCAAGAAATCTGTACAGTATGTAATTTAGTAGCCCTTAGTCCCAAGGACAGCTAAAAACAAATGAGGTAGAGGAAGGGATGAAATGGAATGGATTGAACTTGGACTTCTCCTCTCCTTAGTCCTGTCCCCAGAGGCAGAGGGGCCTTAGAGCTTAGTAAAGGGCCTTAAGTCAGAGCGCTGGAATGACCACAGAGTATGGCCCAGCCCCAGTGATCATACTGCCAGTCTCCATTACTGATACTCCTCACACTGCTGTTGTCCAAATAAATGAGCTTATTACCTGCTTTCTGAACTTGAGCCTCAATGCAGAGCTATAGAGCCAGCCCCAGGCTGGCAGCAAGTTCCTCTTTAATCTACTGCCCAATTATTGCTCTCTCTTCATTTCTGCATATCATATTGTCACTAGGAACTACTGTGACTTTAGTCCTGGTCCCCAGATGCAATGCTTGGTTTTAGTGGCAAACAGTTTCATTCCCTAACTCTCTTGAGCATTCCTCTTCTTCTTTCCTAGACATGTCAAAACCGGCTTGCATAGAGGAGATTAAAAGAGATACAGAATCTTGAAAATGACAGCGTTCCCCAGTTCATAGTGCTCTGACAACCACACTGCGGCCAGACAATGGATTCCTACACCGTTTTACCCAAGTATGGATACTAAAGGGTGGTGTTTGCACTTCCTGTGTAATTCCTGATAGAATTTCCTGTGCAAAGGCATTCTAACAGCACTGTACACTCCCTGCTGTGCAAGAAAGATTGCCATCTCTCTCTGCTTACCTGTGGTAATTTTTATACTGGAATCCTTGCTCATGTTCCCCAGTTGGACAATGACATGGTATTTCCCTCCAGGCTCCAACTTGTTCAGAGTGTATTCCACAGTACTGTTGCAGGATTTTACTTTGTAGCTTCTGTCACTCTTTCTTATTAGATCTTTAACTGCAATTGCATATAACTGGACAAGAAAAACGTTTTAATGGTAATCAAAACTGTGGCATTTTTTTATTCCTTGTAGGTCAATGATGGTTGATATAACATACGTATATCTGTGGCTGGGACCCATAGCAACAACACGTTGGGCCCCAAAGTCTGACTCTGCTCTTTAGGAAGACTTTGGATGACTAGGTCCAACCTTATAACAAGTATTCACTCCCAGAATTGTGCATAAAATTATCAATTCAATCCAAAAAATACTCTAGAGAAATTCACATTTATTGTGGCATCAGCAGGTAGATAGGAGCAGGCAAGAAAAACCCAAACTCACTGTTCAACTTCTGTATCTCCACTACTGTTAACAGTTTTGAGATGTTGTCAGAGGAGATAATAAAGGGAAATGGTCAAAGGACATCAAACTTTACTCTCTCCCAGGCTGCTTCTTACATATATGGAGGAAAGGGGAAAATAAAGGGACAGGTAGTAAGTACAAGAAACTCAATCATCAGGAAGAAGCTGAGAGTCAGGAAGTATCTTAGCAATCAAGTGTCAAGTACCACATGATGTGGGATGTGGGCAGCGCAGAGAGGATGGAGGTAAAAGCAGCCTGGGGCAGGAGTTGTTTCTAAAATCAATGCTTCTTTTTAGATCAGGGGCCAGCAAACTTTTTCATACGGGTGTACATAGTAAATATTTTAGGCTTTGAAAGCCAGATCAACTCTGTCATTTGTACCATGAAAGCATCCATAGATAATATGTAAATGAATGGGTATAGCTTCATTCTAATAATATTCTATTTACAAAGACAGAGGACAGCCAGATGTGGCCTGCAGGCTTTTGTTTGCCAATCCATTTTGGAAGGTCAGAGAATGAAATGTGAGAAGGCAGAGAAGAAAAAGGAACCAATATAGCGGTCAGAAATAATAGAGAAGTGACAACAAAAAAGTAGCACCCATAAGGACCCCATCGTTGGCCAGAGAGAAAGGAGAAACCTTGTGCTGAGCTACAACCACCAGGCCTATGGTTCTTGCCCCAATACAAGGCCCCTTCCCCCACAAAAACCATACTATGAATAAGCAAGGGTGCCAGGACAACCAGCCCACTCACTAAGTCCTCGTCAGGAGAATCATAGGGGGATTCCCACTTGATGACAGCTGAGGTTTTGCCTGTGTGAACTGCATGTAGGTGCCGGGGTGGGAGCCTGCTATCCGGGATCATCCGCACCACCATGTAGTCGGAGGATGGCCCTTGGTAAGGTACTACCACACGGACCTGAAACGAATACCATGTGGGCTCATTCAAACTTCACAAAATCATTTTTTCAACAAAATAGCGACATATGCACATAATTAAAATTCAATCAGTACAAAAAGATGTAAAATATAAAATAATTCCCCACCTACCCCACAGGTCTAATTAGTTTTTCCATAGGTACCACTGGTAACAGTTTTTATACTTCCCTCCAGAAATGTCCTAAGTATATATAAGTACAGAAATCCATATGTATGTATGTATGTAGATACATACATACATATATATATTCTATATATATGTATGTAGATACATACATACATATATATATTCTATATATATGTATGTATGTGTACATGCATATATATATGTGTGTTATATATATGTATGCATGTATGTATATACAGGCTATTTTCCTTAAAAAATTTTTTTACAAATAAGAAAATGTTATGCATATTATTATGTTCTTCCCTTCTTTCACTTAATAATATAGCTCAGATTTTTTCTTATAACTACATTTAGAGTTATTATATTTCTTTTGGATGGTTGTCCTGCATTCCATTGCAAGGATAAGCTACACTATTTTTAACCACTCCTCTTTTGATAGACATTTGTTTCAAATCTTTTGCTATCACAAGCAATAGTATATCACACGCCTCTTCCTATATATCTTACCACATGTGTAAAAGTATATAGGCTAAATTCCTAGAAGTAGAATCGGATAAAAGCTTTAATGCATTCCTGTGACCCATCTGCCAGGTTCTCAGTCCTCCACAATGGAGCCACAGTTGGTATGGCTGTTTAATCTGTGTTTCAAGCAAGAACTTGATGCTCGTGCTTTTGAGTAACTACCCTCCTCCCGTCACTCACAGGAATCCTGGAATCCATGGCTCCAGCACCCTAGGTCTCACCTAGGAGCTCAGGAACTAAGACATCCCCTAAAAAGAGAAACTCCTCTGGCCTCTGTGGTATGGGACACTTACCAGAAACAAATACTGCTCATCCCTACTGACAATGACTGTTTTGTTGTGGAGTGAAGTCACCAAGCTCTTTGGGTTGCGATAGAGGTCAAGAAAGGACGTAGCATAGAAGATACCATAAACCTGATAAAAGAAGAGAACAGAAAAGGACATCAGCTCAGTGACAAATGACCTCATTCTTTTGAAATCCCTGATTTAAGACCCTTGGAACCACTTTAAAAATGCTCAGAGAAGTCTTCATTCAACATTTATTTTATGCACTCATTTACAGAGAAGGCACATGGGCCAGGCACTGTACTTGCACCTACAAAAGTAACATGGCGTAGTCTCTGTCCTCAAAGAGCTCGTGTTTGAGGAGAGATAGGCAGAGAAGGAAAACAGACACAATTACAAATAACAAATTGCAAACATAGAATGATAGATGTTAGACTGTATGACGAGCCAGGGAAAAGAGGAGGATTCCCAAAAGGGGGTGATACTTTTACCAGTGTGAAGCAGGGGCATGAGGAGCTGAGAAGATGTGCCATGTCGGATAGGAAGCTGTGCAAGTCCATGGCGGGAGTGTATGCAGGAGGGATAGTGGTCATCCTGGCTAACTTACCACATTCTTGGGGCCAGTCCAGGTGCATTCCACTGCAGTCTGATTAATGGCCCTGGCTTTGAGGCTAGGAGCAGGTGGGCGGACTCCTTTGGTCATCACATGCACAAATGCCAAAGGACTATCTCCTAAGTCGGTCTTGGCCCAGGCAGAAATCTCATATGATGTATGAGCTGTCAGATTGCCAACTGTAAAAACAGGGACAAGGAGATGTCAGGAGGGAACTAGAGGTGTTATTCAAGAATTTATGTCCTGATATGCACATCATTTTTTTTTTTAAATTTAAGTGCTCAATTTAAGTGAGTCAAACATGTTGGATTTTCATATTTTACAGAATCATTAAGTGTTATTCAATGACTACTCTACATAACATAAACTTCAATCCAGTTATCCTATGAAGTCAGAGGGACCCCAAAATTTGTGCAACCAGGATGTCTATCACAGTCCTTGTTAGAGTAGAAAAAACTGTACATAATCTGACTGTCCAGTGATGGGGAAATAGTTAAATAACATACATTCAATGAACTTCATGTGCATTCCATGAACTATTATGCGGCCACTAAAAGTTACTTCCAAGAATATTTAATAAGACTAGAAAATTCTCAAAATTTTATGTTAAATAAAGGGGCAAAATACGAAGCTGTATATATTATTCTGATTTTATAAAAAAATATATAAAAGATGAATGAAGCAAACAAATATTAATTAGAAGATATCAAAGTTTAAAAGTGGTTTTCCTGGGAAGTGAAGTTATAGGAAATTTAAAGTTCTCATTATACTTCATTTTCGAAATGACAGAGACACTGTAATAAACATGTGCCTCTTTTCTAATTAGGTGGAAATGTTATTAAAAAGTAAAAGAGAAGTGAACAAAGGATATCTAAGAGTACAGCCTTTGGAACTAGAATGACTTGGGTTCGAGAACTGACTCTACACTTTGTAGTTGTATTAACAAGGGTAAAGCATTCAAACTCTCAGTCCTTGTTTGTAACATAGAGAAAAATAACAGCACTTTTTGCAGCTGGCTATTAGAGGATTAAAAGGAAAACGCTTGAATAGTACTTGGCATGATGCCTAGCACAGAGCTAGCCCTTAAGTATTTCAAGCAATAGTTAATAAGCCTTTCGTTCTTGATTCTGCCAATTTCTATTGGTGTGACACTGAGGTAACGAGATCACAGGCTCTGGAATTAGAAAGATGTAGGTTCCAACCCTAGCTCTGCCACTTTCTCATGGAATCTCTGAACCTTGTTTTCCCATTTCTAAAATAAGCTTATTCCACAGATTTATTATTGGCATTATGTAAAACAATACATTCAGCATGCCTAGGTAAATGCCTGCACATAGTAAGTGCTCAATGTTATTTCTACTCTTGTAGAACCTGCTTGCATGACCTTCAGTTTCCACACACGCACACACACAAGATAATAGAGCACCCATTAGGAACAAAACATGATTGAAAGTACTTTGTGATCAGGGTAGATGGGGAAAGAAAGAAGCTCCCATGTCATTCTCAATATTCACAGGCAGCCTTTGCCACTGAAGGTTTTGTCTTGGAAATAAATTAAAATCCTTCCTTGAGCCCATCAGATATGAGAATTTTAATTGAGACTCAGTATTTGCACAGATATATGAGAGTTTAGACCACTTCCTTCTTTCCTCACTTCCTTTCTTCCTTCTTTAGCTTAGTTTGTTTGTCTATGCAGTCGACAAATATTTACTGACCACCAGTTATGCACCAGGCCCTTGTATTAGCAGAGGAGGAGTGAACCAGGCCAGAAAAGAGAAACAGGTAACTAAATCTAGAAACTCTTTTAGAATGCAAAAATCATTTGTGTAGAGTTAATCTAGTTTCTTCCCAAGTTTTTGTTTTGTTTTGTTTTGTTTTTAAAGTCTCCAGCTTATATGAGAACCATCAGGTTAAAAGGGAGCTTGAGGAACTACCAACTGGATCCCTCACCTGAAGTCAGTAGTCATTTATAGTATCCTCATTTTGTCCACCCAGAATGACAGCTAGAAGAAACCCCACACACTTTTCCTGGGTACCTGCCACACAAGCTATGCTGCCAGGAAAGCATCTCTCTAGCCTTACTCCATTCTGCTCACACACCAACCAGCTCCAAGGTTTTACCTTTGTGGGACAATATGCTCCCTCGGAAGTTTAAAGTTCTCTTCTCTTGTTTGTGAGTGTCAAATGCCCAAAAGAGGTTCACCACATAGCCATTCACCTGCCAGAAATCAAGAAACGTGTCATGCAAACAGTATAGTCATAGACTACACCAAATACAAAAGGTAATCCTTTTCTATAGTTTCTCTAGGTATCTCATTTCTTATAATGGACAGGTTGTTTATTTTGATCTTTCAAATAGTTCGATTTGTGCTATCATTGAATATTTAGTTGTTCTCTACCTACTTCTAAAAACAAACTTGAGACCTTTATAAAGTGCAGATTCAATGAAACAAAAAATTAATATAAAATAAAAGTACAAGAACCAACTTATAAAGGCAGAAGAAAGAAAACTTGAAAAGATGATTAGGTTATGACAATTAAGGATAAATCTTAGTGAAGTCCAAGAAGTCAACAATACAAAGGAGGCTTGGTTAGATCTCATTGTCTAATAGAAGCACATATATCCATGTATCAGGAAAGACTATCTTTTCTAAGATGAGCTCACAGAAGAATTTGATTTAAAGATCTTTAAATACAAAACAAACAAAATAAAAGATTAGATAGACAAGGTCTACATAAGGCCATTTCTTGCACTGACTGTCTCTGACACCAAATTGTAGTTCAGTAAATGGCACAAGGACTCTGAAAGTTGTTTGTCCTGTCACAACTTCAAAGAATGCTATGGAAGGTGGATCTCAACTTGAGGAAGGTAGGACAGATAACTATGGTGAAGCTAGTTATGAAGATGGGCCGAGCGGATGTGCTGGTGGTGTTGGTAGAGGAAGATATTGGCTGGATGTTAGTGGATACATTTCCAGGTATCTGACTCTCATAAGACTCTTCCACTGTGGGAGCCTCTGCATTAGTGCTTAGCATCAGGAAATCCAATAAAGCTGAAAATTACAGGGCATACATATTCTGTAACACCAACTCCTTATTTGCACTGTAGCTGTGAACCATTTAATTATATGGTTAAAAAAAAAAAAAAAAAGGCACCAGGCTGGCTGAGGCAGAATAATTACATGTGAAGACTCAAGTTATTCTTCATGAGAAAAGGAACTGACCTAGTTGTGGTATTTTAGCTTCACTAGACTATGTCATTTATTTTTCTTAATCTTACTGGGCTCTGCTGTATCAGTTCCCATACAAAGTCAAGTCCCATCCAACTGCTAGTTTGAAATTTCAACATTACCTTGATGTCACTATCCATGGTCAGGGTGAAGCTCAGAGAATTTTCACTATAGCTGTCAATATGGATATCTGGTGGTGAGATCACTGAAAACAAAAGGGAATTCAAAAAGAGAAACCACATGATGAAAAGTGAGGAAGGTAGGACTTAGTTTTCAGCACAACAGACAAAGTGATCTTTCAGTAGAGGAAGAAAGGGCATTTCTTTGGCTGTTTTTAACTCATCTATCTCTTTTACCACTGTTTTCCTGAAGCTGAGTTTGGGTCCACAGTTGCCTGGTGAACACATAGCTATCTTGGCTCAGTCCACTATTCTGGCAATTAGGGCGAGCAATAAAGTTCTATTATATAAATGCACCCCAAACAACTGTTTCAGTCTGGTTATGAAAGGTACAGAGATCACAATGAGAGTCACCTTTACTGGCACTAATGGAGACCCAGGAGCCTCAGTCCTTTTGGAAGGATGACAGCAAGGTAAATAGTAAGTCATAAATTATAAATGTATTGTGGCATAATGAAAAGAACATAGCCCTGGAGTCTGGCAAACTTGAGTTCAAATTCCTATTCAGACATTAACAATTACGTAATCTGGGGCAAGTTACTTATCCTCATTGAGCCTGAAAATTACGATCTACACTTCACAGAGCTGGGGAAATTCACTAAAATAAAAGTACCTAGCACTCAACTAATGTTCCATTTCTCTCCCTTTCCAATAAAGTCCCATCGAGGACAGATTAAAGAACCAATAAGTCACCAGCATTCTTAAAAAGACCAGAGCTCAAGCTGAGAGCTGGTGGAGGTGGAGGTGGGGGGTGGGCAAGGAGAGAATGGCAGAGAGAAAAGACCCATCTCAGTTCAAGTGATGAGCATCATGTTATCCTTTTGAAGGTCTGTCCACAAGAAAATTGATAGTGCTTTGTTAGGTAAAATCTAAAAGGGCTTGATGGAATAGATAATCTTTAAATGGCAACTTGTATATTAAACTCTCAGAACCTATACCTCTTCTACAGATAAGGCAAGAGAGACTCAAAGGAATGGATAAGATTTGGAGGCAAAAGAGATATGTCAAAATCTGGAAGAGTTTGTCCAGATGATCAACCATGTAATAATAATAAAACTGAGCTTGAGGAAAATGCAGTAACCAGGAAAAGAAAGGATATTAGGAGTTTCAGGCAGCCAACTCAGAGAAAAATAGCATGGGTGCTGCTATAAAGCTGAGCTGAATTATAATTGTGTGACTAGGGACAAGTCACAGTCCTCTCCAAACCAGTTTCCTCTGCTACAGAATAAGCATAAGAATACTTGAGGGACTGATAAGGATTAAAAGAGATCAATTCATGTAAAATAACAAGCATGTTGCTTACTCCACAAGAAGTGCTGGATAAACCGTGGCTTTTCTCATTGTTATTATTAATCCACTACATTCACTAATTAATTTAGTCCTTCTGGTTGATGCCACTGCTGTTTTTGTCCTTCATCTTCTTATATTATTATGATGTGAGGTCACAGATGTTTCATAAAAATCAGCACATAGTTGCCTCTTGCATATATGTTAACTAAAATGCACTCTTAGGTTCATCAAAATCATATAAAAGAATTTTAAGAGAAGTAACCACCCACTGAAATTTTCAAATGCAGGTATGACTTGTGTCTAGGGAATTCAAGGTACATATTTTTGTTGACTTTCCAAAGTCCCTTCTTTTCAGTCTGAACAGTTAGTATATTTTGACCCTGATTTTGTAGAAGGAAATGATACCATATAAAAACTCTACGGTAGGATGAATTCGGCACACATTTTCTAATACCTACAAACACCCTCCTCCAAAGACTGACAGGGTTCACTTAATTTGGCATGCCTCTTGCCCTGATTCAATGACCTTAAATTTTAAAGGCAACCAGTGACCCTTTACAACCCAGAGCTTATTTCTCACAGGCAGAGATTAAATATACCCAATCACATTCCATGTGACACTCTGACTTTAATACTCACAAGTTCAGAAATGAAAGCCCCAAGTACCAAGTCAAGAAAACTACTCAAACAGTTGAGTTTTCTGTCTCTCAAAGTGTGCCAGAGTCTGTCCTCATGAGGCACACACACCATATGACAAACCAGCCACCCAGTGTCTGTAAGCACGTGTCTCAGCCCAGGAAAGCAGGGTAGCACAGTGGTTAAGGGCACAGGCTTTGGAGTCAGGCAAATTAGTTTCCTGCCAGCTCTGTCACTTACTGTGTGGCAAATAACATAACCTCTTTCCAGTTCTTTATCTGTTTATAGTTGTTCTGAGGGTTCAATTAGATGAGTTGATGTATGCAAAGCAGGGAGCACTCCAAAGTGCCCTGAACTTGGCAGCAATCAGCTACTACTAATATCAGCTCTAGTGCTAGAAACCACCACCTACACAACGTGTGTCAGTGCCATTGGCAGAAGGAACAAGCATCAGCATGGCACTCTATTTAAAACACCATAAATGAACATTACAAAATCATCTTTCTCTTTAGTGAAGGAAAGGACATCTTCTATTCTGTGTATTTGCATGAGGACAGAGGGTTGGGTCTGATGGCCATTGGAAATCCCTTGCATTATAAGAAATGCTTAGTTCTAGGAAGAGAACTGTACCCAAAATCTGTACCTACATCACTGTGGAGACAGGCATAGAAGCAAATGTGTTGGGGGAAGGAGACTGTGTGAAGTTTTCTAATCTATGCTTCTCCATTTTCCAGTCACACTGAAAGCTACTTCCACAGGGTTGCTCACTTCTCTAAATCTGCAAATGCTGGGATCATTTACCTTTTCCTTTTATGGTGGTAATGGATTTAGAATCGCTCCAGTTTCCTATTCCACGACTAGTCACCGCGGCCACCTTTTCAAATCAGAGTGTGAATTAGTATAAAATAAAGGCAAGGTACCATAGAGTAAGAATGCCGAGAGAGCTAAAGGGGTGAGACTTTGGCAGTAAGGTTGGAAAAAAGTGTCCACGGAGGGATCCAGGATATTCAGAAGCTAAAGCAACTTAAATAAGAAAGTGAAAGAGGCAATGAGAAAGAACTGGGGTAAAGGAAATGGGGCCAATGCTGAGATTATGAAATGTCTGCTGATTGATGAATGTCAAGGTCTCCCTAAAGGGCAGGTATGTGTGGTGTGTGTGTGTGTGTGTGTGTGTGTGTGTGTGTGTGTGTTGTGTTGTGTGTTGTGTTGTGTGTGTGTGTGGGTGTGTGTGTGTGTGCCCATATATACACAGATAAGCATACACATATATATGAAAAAGAGTACTGAGAATATTATCAGTGTAAGGGAGTCTGTGTATGAACTTAATTGTTTCAACAAACATGTTCTGCACAAAACCTATCTCTTTTCTGCTGAAGATCTTGGTAATATATTTCTTTTATAAGAACCCCACAGTATCAACTTATAAATGCCACTTATAGCTCTGTATCACCCTGCAGCAACAGATAAGCAGAAAAGAGGTAGGTGCAAAAGTATAAGAGCTGAAGTTAGCAGAATATCTTGGTTAAAGGCAGGTAAAGTGGCATTACCATAAACTCTTGGTTATCTGAAGGAAGTCTGATTTTAACTTCTCTGTGACAGTGGTTTAAGAAATAGGAAGAAACAATGACTCCCCAGGGCAAGGGGTTAGGTATTTAGCAGGCTGATAATAAGCATCTCATAAAGGTAAGCAGGGAATTCTCGGAAAACAGCACCCATCTCCCCATGATCGAAGGCTAAGCCAAGGGCTGAAATGGATGCTAAAACTCACTCTGACAGTATATTGAGCGCTGACCAATAAGTTCTTTATTTCTGTAAAGTTACTAGCAGCCCTCTGGGAGGCCCATATCCTGGAACCACTCCTGCTGTATTCTACCTAAAGTGAGAAGGAAAAGATTTTAGTAAAAGGTAGCCAAAGGTCTGGGAAATCTTAACACCTTACAAGGAGGCCAGAGGAAGGTGAAGGGGTAGATGCAAAATCTTCTAAGAGATGAATCATTATTTACAAGGTTATACCAAATCAGGTCAAGTTATGCAGGACAATATCTGCTTTAAAAGACCTAGAAATCTCCTAAGAGCCCCAATCCATGTGGCCAGCTCCTAGAAGATACTTACAATGTACTCTCGAATGAGGCCATGGGGGTGGATGGGAGGAGTCCAGTGGCCTATAATCACACCTTCCACTTCCTTGTGGAGTGATAGCTGGAGATTTCGAGGGGCATCTGGCACTAGAAAAGAGTCAATTGGGGTTAAAACTCGCCTGCATACTGGTTAACTGGAGAAATTTCCCTGAGCTTAAAATAATGATAAGAAAGAATATAGAGCTGGCATTGTGACCTATCAACTCGAAAAGGCTGTTAGCTTGGTCTTCACATTTCAAGAAACATTTCCCTCTTCCAGAATGCAAGCTGTGCTGTCCATGCATTAGATCATGCCTTAGTCGACTCTTACATAGATTTATGGCCCACAAGAGCTACAGGATGGAATTACTTGGGCAGGCTGAGTCACCACTGGCCCTGGACCTCCAATGCTGAGATCTTAATTGTCAAGGATAGCACCTGCTGCCTAGACTTCTCATACAACAAAACAGAGTACTGTGGGTGTGACTACAAAGGAAGAAGACTTATTTTCTAACAGCACAGAACTTCTAAGTCTAAATGAATAGAACTGCCTTCAAAGCAGACTCTTTAATGATTTTAGTGGAGGCACATTCAAGCCATTTCTGGGTCTTGTCTTATGTGACTGCTTTCAGAGTCAGTTTAGAAGCCACACATGAAAGCCAGTTACAATACTGTCTAGTCAAACTTTATTTTTTCTGTAGAGAGCATTTATCCACAGAAAATGAATGTTATGGGTTGAGCTGTATGGCCTTTGTCCCCTGCCAAATTCGTATGTTATAGTTCTAATTCACAGTACCATAGAATATGACTGTACTTGAAGATTGTGTCTTTAAAGAAGTAATTCACTTAAAGTAAGGTTGCTGGGGTGGGCCTTAACCTAATATGAGTGATGTCCCTATAAGAAGAATTTAGGACACAGACACATACACAGAGGGAAGACTATGTGAAGACACAGGAGGTAGACCTTCCCTGCAGACTCCTTAATCTCAGACTCCCTGTCTCCAAGACTGTGAGAAACAAATTTCTGTTGTTTAAGCTGACCAGTCCATGAAACTTTGTTATGGCCACCCTAGCAAACTAATATAATGAGAATTCATCAAAAATCAGTGTGACTGACCTGTGAGCTCTTTAAGGGCAGTAACTCTGTCTTATTTATCTCCAAATCTCCAATTCCTAACATTAATGCCTGAGCAATAATGGGTGTCCAGCTAATATGTGTAGAAAGAAAAGCAATGAATAGGATATTTCAAAGATAATTCCATAATGTTGAGAGTTTAGCTGAGTTACTCTATGGTCTTGCTGCCTTGGTATCCATTTTGTTTGTCCAAGCAGCCTCCAGGGGCCCTTAAACTGACACTAGCCCTTCATGCAAGTACATATGCTGGACAGCAGTGTCACAAGCAAATATAAGTTCCTGATATGATTTCCCCCAACAGCTCTTGTGCTCAGCAGTCTCCCCTATCTTCCAGGGCCTTCCCATCATGAACCCCTCAAGGAAGACCCATAAATCTTAGCCACAATACTTCTGTACATATGAGGCACATGTGATTATGTTCCCAACAGTCCTAAGCATCATTATGAAACTCAGAAAATTCCACATAAGGTCTTATACATGCCATACAAATAAACTATAACACTTACATCCTTCTGGAGTCCTCAGAGTCACAAAGTCATTGGTATTGTGTACCTTGCTCAGACACTGGACCTGGACTTTCACCTGATATGTGGTATCAGGCTTTAAGACTTTTAATACCATGTTTGTTTTATTGCTGTGGCTCTCCAGAGTCTTCCATATGCTCTCTCCAACCACCCTAAGCAACACAATAAAGATACAGTCCAATCAAAGCAGCAGGAGGTAGCTGAAATATCTGACTCTTAATAAAGAGCCATTCCATGCATTCCACTAGAGTTTACAGAACATCCAGTGAAAATGAAGACATCATTTCTCCCATGGCAATTAGGGACCTACCTGTAGTAGACATTATATACACAAGAAGCAGAGGGCATTTTCTTGGGCCGCATCCAGGTCAAAGTTATATCCCCAGAGAAGTCAGCTGTCCACTGAAGATTCTGTACTTTGTATACAGTTAATTCATCTAGAGAGATAAAGGGGGGAAAGGGAAAGAAGGTGATATCTTACGAATTCTTGTATTTCAGAGATTCTTTCATTTTTAGTAAATCTACCATGATCTAGACTCTCAGGCCACAATCATCATCTTTAAAGACACCTGAGAAAACAGAATGGAAACCTTCCCATATGACCTTTCCCAGGGTCTCCTCAATTTCCATTCATATTTTTCCTTGCATTTCACCTCCTTGGCTGTACTCATTTTAGGCTGTTTCTTAATACTCAATGCTATAAGTACAAGACCATTGGTCAAAGCAGTATCTATTATGACTACAAACTAATGTTCGTGGCCCTCCGCCAATTCATATGCTGAAACTTAATCCCCAATATAATAGCATTAGGAGATGAGGCCTTTTGGGAGGTGATTAGGTCATGCAGTTGGAGCACTCATGAATGAGATTAGCGTCCTCATAAAAGAGATTCTAGAGAACTCCCTCACAGCTTCCATCATGTGAGAACACAGTGAGAAGACAGCTGTCTAAGAATCAGGAAGTAGGACTTCACCGAACACTGAACCTGCTGGTGATGCGATCTTGGACTTTCCGACTTCCAGAACTGCAGAATAAATTTCTGTTGTTTATAAGTCACCCAGTCTGTGGTACTCTGTTGTAGCAGCCAAAAAGGACAAAGACGATTTCTAAATGCATTCTAGACATGTATCCCATCACAAAGCCTGAAGCTCTGAGAGTGCAACAGTGCATCAACATAAGGTGGGAAGTCCATGGAAAACCAATCTTAGACCAGTGTTTCTCGAACAGGGATAAGATTAGCTGGACACTATATCAGAGGTGGGACAAGCCTCACCTTACTTGGTACTCTGAAATGGGACAAAAATCTTTCATTTTCAAACTGAGAAAAAGCTCAGAATGGTTCTCACTAGAGATCCACACAGGAGGGCCCAGGATATGCCCTGAGGTAAATGAGGGAGTGAGGAACCCAGCACTTACCACTGCAGGCCTGTTCGTCACTCTCGTCAGAGCAGTCCAGGAAGCCATCACAGCGTTCAGAGAGCAGGATGCAGTCCTCACTGTCCTCACACTTGAACTCCCTGCTCATACAGGTCAAAGTGCTATGTGTGGCTGAAACACAGGGAAGGGGCCAGGTTGTACTAAAGGTTTATCATGTTTGGGAAAAGGGGTTTGCATTCTATGAACTAATCAGCTTCTGCTTTATAATATGCCTCTGGAATGATGAGAGGTGACGCCATGTAGGCACTGTGATACTCTTCATTGGAATCTACCTTCATGACAAGCAAGAGTCATGAAAGAGTCCAACAAACTAGAATTTAAATCCTGGCTCTATGAGAGTTTGAGCAAACTGCTTAATGGTACCCACATTCAGCTCCTGTTTGTAAAATTGGGGTGACAATTTCATCACTATTGTGTCTACAAGGATCCAGTGAGATCAAGTACCTGGAATAGTGTCTGGCTGATAGCAGGCATCAACAAATTGTAGCTATAACCCTACAGTGCTACTGATTATTGTTACTGTATTAGTTTGCAGAATGATACTTTGATTTCTGGCTTGAGTAATACTACTAATAAAATGAATTACAATATTAGGAGGCATGTCCACTTTATATAATATTTTAATTGTATAGGTTTCAAAGTATTTTACCAAAAAATGAAATATCACAAATACAGAGCATTGGTAAATTAAGAGTTATACAACTGTATTTATATAAACCATAATTTGATATTCTCTCCATTTCTGTAAATAGAATTAAACTGCATGAGGCTCTAAAAAGCAAGCGATGGCAATATAATTGCAAATGATTATAAAAAGAGAAAAAAAGAGAATGGCCATAGAAACCAAATCTACTGACCAAGGAGGGTCTAGGCCAGGCCCACATACAGGTACTGAGGCCTTCTTTATATAGATTCAGGAGGGGATATAACAGTGAAGAGGGTCTGAAATCCCTCTTGCTTTTCCAAGTCAAAGATGTCCATGTTCTAATCCCTGGAACACGTTAAATGTCTTCTTCCATGGCAAAAGGGACTTTGCAGGTGTGATTAAGTTAAAGACCCTGACATAGGAAGTTTATCCTGGATTATCCCAGTAGGTCCAATTTAATCACTTAGGTCCTTAAAAACAGATGCCACTTTCTGGCTGTGGTCACAGAGGAAGATGTTAAGACAGAAAAGATGGATTGCTGCTGGCTTTGAAAATAGAAGAAGGGCGTCTCTAGAAGCTAGAATAAGCAAGGACAGAGATTTTCCCATGGAGCATCCAGAGAAACCAGCCCTGGCCACTTCTTGGTTTTAGTCAGTAAGACATGTGCCTGATTACTGACCTAGAAAAGTATAAGAAAATAAATGTGTGTTGCTTTACTATTAGGTTTGTGTTGATTGTTACAGTGGTCATAGAAAACTAACATAGGCTCAAACCTCTGTATTTTCCCAGATCTTACATCTTCCTTGGTTTTCTGGGTTCATACTATAATTTCTCTATTGGAACTCAAGACCAAACCCCTCCTAGTTCTTGCTCCCCAACCCATGCAAACATACACACAATATTCAACACAATGACTATTTAAGTACTAAAAGAAATTAACAAAGAGACCACTAAACCACTGTACTAATCTGAGAGTAGAGAATCTATATAATTCTTGACAGATTCCTAGGACAAGCCCTAAACACACATTAAAGCAGAAATATAGAGCTGAGCATGTGCAACATTTATAAGCTCCACAGTGATTCAACAGAATTGGCCAAGGTTGAGAACTTCTGTCCTAGAACAAGAACAGATAATTCTGTTTTCTATCTCAAGCACTGTATCCACTTCTCACAAATACACTCTGAGATGTAGGCAGAAAAAGTACACACTGTTCACATCAGAGCAACCAGAATGGTCAAGAGGATAAAGGATCCAGGGATATTTTCCTAGAGATGAAAAGATATAGAAGTTGGGGGTAGGGATGGAATGCTACAACAATTGTCCTCAACTGATGAGTTTTCATGTGAAAGAAAAAATAAGACTTCTTTGCATGTCTCTAGAGTGGAGGTACAGACTTCAGTTAAATATATATTTTTAAGGAACTCTTTAATATACTAATTCTCAATGGGAGATGGAAAATTGCAAAACCACTTGTGAGGCTTTTTACAAACTATAATCCCTCATCTCCTGAAAAATTATTGTATCATAGAGTTGGTATATGCTGAGCTGAAATTGGTTTGCCTTGGAGAAGTAGGAAGGAGGGCTCTGTTACTGATAAAACTGAATTAGAGTATTTAGAAAAGGTTTGAGAACCACTAGTGAAATAGTCTCAGAAGCCTACAATGAAATTCATCCATCTTTCTTTCCATCCATCCTTAATTAAGCAACATCCTTATGAATAAGGCAGACTTAAAACAGGCTAAAGAAACTTATTTAAAGAATACCAATTAATGAATTAATCTCACCCAAGAGGAAGTCCTATTCCAGGTCCTTTTGTTAATTATTTTCAATGTTCACCTATTGTGTGGTTACTTACTTGACTCAGATGTTCGTATTATTATTTGGTAACTGTGGGGTCAAAATGACCTGTCATTTTAATGTCCCAAGGGTACCCTTTTTCATTCTTTTAATGTATATGTAGAATTTTATACTAATCCTCATTTAATTTCTCTGTGTTATTTGAAGTATTCTACCATATAAAAACTTTCAACATGGCATGATGAAAAAATCATAACTGTATGAAAAAAAAAAAAAAGCTAAATAAATACCTCAGTCTGTTACATGACCCTCCTTGAAGCTTAATTTTATTATCTCTAAAACTGAGATTATATCAAAATTGCAAGGTTATTGTGAAGAATAAAGCAAAAGTAATAGGATATCATGTTCTCAAAAAATCTTCCCTGGAGGGTGAATTTCTCTCCAACTACTCACGACAATTGGCCTCGTCCTGGCCATCCTGGCAATCTTGATGGCCATCACAGCGCTTCCAGTTGGGGATACATTTCTTTGGTTGGCGGCACTCGAATTCAAATCGGTCACATCGCCCAAGCTGTGTGGGAGTGGAAGCAGCAGTAACATTTGCTAGAAAAGACGATTTTTTAAAATCACTTTTTAGTGTTGAGGGAGCTGGTCAGCAATTGCAACTAACTTAATGCGTTAAGAGGTTACAGCGCTTTAGGAATTACAACAAGAATCTGAAGACAAATGTCAGCTTTGGATAAAAACTGTAGAGTGACTAGACGTAGGCATCTAATTTTGCACTCATAGGACCCCACTATAAGAAGAGAGAGTGCCAAAATTTTGGAAGCTGGAAGGCAGACAGACAGTGGTAGGTGACTAAAGAAGCCATAGTAGACTGTATTCTATCCTAAGCTGTCAAGGGAGAAAGCTAAGAACCAGCAAAACAACATTACAGAAACCTCAAAAAGCTCAAAACTTGTATCTCAGCTGGGGGAGAAATAGAAAGTCACAATGAAGAAAACAATTGAAAGACGGGTAAGAAGAAGCTAGACTCTCTATATCCTCTCCCTCACTAGTTCCAGGAGGTAATCACTCTGCACATAGCACCACAGAACCCTAGAGAAATGTTTGGAGTGGGTAAAAAGAATCCTGTTTAGACAGGCATAGTTGGGACTTGAGAACGTGGTATTAAAAAGGAGGGATTAAACCTACAGATTACTGAATGCAAAGGAAGACCCTTCTCCTCTTGCTCAGAAAGTGTGCCAGTAAGACCTATATTTTCCAGTCAGGAGATTAAAAATCTTCTGTAGAAAAACTGACCAGCCTCAAAGACAAACCCTAAAGTAACCCAGATCAAGAGTTCTCCAAACAGCTCAACCATGAAACTCAAAGTTGACAAGCCTACCCACGTGTACAGAATTTCTTAGCAGTGTTTTAGTCCCCAACCTTAAACACAAGCAAGCAGCCGAGGAAAGCTTTTGACATGAAAGACAAAAACCAATGTGGACCCCCTCCCACTGCAAAAAAGGAAACATGGAAGAAATGGAGACTTTGTAAGAAATCTTCAAAAAAAAAAAAAAATCTTTACTATGTTCAGAAAGAATATATTTATCCATGAGAAAAGAACAAGATGTCATTAAAAAAAGCGGGATTAAAAATTATACTGTTCTTAAAATTAATTTCATGAAAACTCAAATGGAAAACTCAGTAGAAGAGTAGGAAGATAGAACTGAGTAAATCTTGCAGAGAGTAAGAAAAAAAAATGTATTTATATATGTATGCATGTATATATGTGTGTGTGAGTGTGTGTGTGTGTGTGTGTGTGTGTGTGTGTAAAATAGAAAAGATTAGGAACAAAAAGAGAGCCAGATCAGAAGATCCAATATATGAATGACTAGAATTTCAGGGGAAAACAAAAAACAAAAACAGAAGAAAATATCATAAATGAAATATTTCAAGAAAAATTCCTAAAACTAAAATACATAAATTTCCAGAATAAATAAAAGCCTATCAATGTCCACTAATTGGACAGAAAAGGACCCATATCAAAGTATATCACTGTGAAATATAAAAATACTAGTGCCAAAGGGAAGATTCTATAAGTTTCCAGAGGGTAAAAATAGGTTATATCATAAAGATCAAAATCAGAAAGGCTTTGTATCGCCCAAGAGTTGTATGAAGAACAGTAAAGCAATACTTTCAAATTCTGAAGAAAAATTCTTTACAATCTATAATTCCAAACCCAGTCTATCAGTCAGTTCTAAACACAGAAAAGAAGAGCACTTTCAGACAAGCAAGACCTCACTCCATATACCCTTTCTCAGGAACTTTCTGGAAAATGTTCTCTACCAAAAAATGGGATTAAAAAAAGAAAAAGAAAAATCTAGGATATAGAAAACTAATATTCCAACACAAAAGAGAGCTAAAGTGAGTCCTTAGGATGATGGAGAAGCAACAGTCCAGAAGACACCTGTGTCCCAGGCATAAAGGGCAACTAGCATGAACCAGAGCAGTAAAACTCAATAGACAAACCCACTGAAGGCCTTCAACTGTCCTGGGCCACTGTACCATCACATTCACCTGACAAAGCTACTAGAGGGTGTGCTCCACCAAAACATGGGAGTAAATCAAGAAAAAGCAAAACACAAGATCCAGGAAATGGGGAATCTAAATCACAAGAAAGCAAAAAAAATTCCGAGAAGGGCAGTGAAGTCCCAGGTCAGGGGCATGCCGTAAGCACAGAGAGGAGAGGCCCAGCTGTGAGAAGGGAGATTGCCAAGAGAAACACTGCAGCTGAGGAATCATCTGACATGGTTACCTAGTGGAAAGTTATTCTTAGAGGCTACTGACAGATGGAAAGCATTAGCAAATGATACAAAACGATCTGAGTTAACAAACAAAAAACAAAGGTATTAAACTTTTGGATATTATGTGCATTCCATAGTTTTAACTAGATTTTCAAATGGGCTTCTCCAACCCTCGAAACCACTCTGCTAAAACAGGTGCCTGGAGAAGAGTGGTAAAAAGTAAGGCTAGAAAGCTAGGTCAAGGCAAATTATGGCACTCATACTTGAACAATAAGGGAACCATCAGAAGGTTCTAGTACTGGCAGAGAATATGCTTGTGTATCACTTTGTGGCTTCTTGGAATATAAAGTGAAAAGGGAATAGACATGAGGCAGAAAATCCAAGTAGGAGACTTTCACTCTGAAGAAATAACATCTGAGCATTAGAGATAACACCAATCTAAATTTACACAATGTACAAGAAAAAAATCACAAAAGCTGAATAGAATATCTAAATAGAAATCTGCTCACTCATTGGATTAGTCAGAATTCACTACAGTTTGTTAATGTCCTAGTCAGAGTTTCAATAACTGAAAACAATTTTGAGAAAAGAATTATCAGGTTTCTCGATAGAGAGGTGGGCCTTAGGGGGAAAAGGCAGAGATAAGTTTTTGTTTTGTTTTACAATTAGTTTTAATTTGAGAAGAATTTATGGGATACCAACTATATGCCTATTATTGTGGTTGGCACAGTGGTGTATTCAAAGTAGTATGCAGCTCCAAATAGACTATAATCCAAAAGCTGCTCTTTTAAATAGAGGTTTCTTTTATGCTTAAATTCCTAAATAAAAGAAACATCAATGCTACTGCTACTCTCTTCAGTTAAATCCGATTTGCAAGAAATGCTGCATACTCAAAAATCTGGGTGTGAGCTGAAGTCTGGGCTCAGGGAACACATTTAGGATTCTGCAGTCATTTTCTATCTTGAGGGCCCTCTACTGGCCAAAATAATACTTGATATCAACAAAGAACACCAAAGCAAATGATTACAACAAAGGCAGGGTTGGACGCTAGCATGCATTTAAAATACTGCACGTAAGTCCCAGATTTTGCCCCATAGAGGTGTGTCTCACTTCAAGAAAGCTAAGACAGAATTTCTGTTCAGGGAAAGAAGATGTTATTTGCATTACAAAGGACCCTTCACTTTATAAAAAGAGGCAGGTTTGAACTCTATTAAATGACAAATCTCTCTAATTTCTTTAAGAATCTATTGAATTGGCAAAAACCAGATTGACATACAAATTTCCAGAATACATCTGTGGCCTAAACACAAGATACACACAATCGCAATTGAAAGAAAAGATTTATACACATGAAATGATTAGGAAGCGATATAATGGCAGATCATAGTAAGTATCAAAAGGTAAGTTGAATGATATTGGAAAAGAGATCAAAAAAAGATCAGTTAAAGTAGGGGACCCCAGACCCCATACTGCACACTGGTATCAGTCTGTGGCCTGTTAGGAACTGGGCTGCACAGAAGGAGGTGAGCAGTGGGCAAGTGAGGGAATTTTCATCTGTATTTACAGCTGCTCCCCAGCACTAGAATCACCGCCTCAGCTCCATCTCAGATCATCAGGCATTAGATACTCATAAAAACACCGGTCCCTGGTGCCAAAAAGGTTAGGGAACCACTGAGTTGCAGGACTTAATGAAAACTTCATGGTCGAGGGGCTTGAGAGGAAGACTAATTCCCTCCTTGTTGGAAGCAGGAATCTCAAACGTCAATGAACCTAAGGATCATATGGGAAGCTCCTGGGTTCCATTGAGAATTTCTAATTATATGTTCTTTATAGAGATCCCAAGTAATTCCATTATGAGTGGTCTGTGTGCCACATTTTGAGAAATACTGACAGCATATTGAGGTCTCTTTTAGCTACAAAATCCATGCTTCTCTCTGCTGTGAGGAATGGTGGATTTCACAGAGATGGAAGTAGGAGAACAAGGCAATACTCTGAAAGAATATAGGCAGAGAAACAACATGTCTGTCCAGAGTGGATGAGGAGCCCAGCTTGGTGGATGTAAGAAGTAATGGCAGGCAAGGGTTGGTCAGCTCACACAGGGCCTTGACAATAGGACTCAGGGGCGAGGATCTAGCTCCTGCACAGAGGAAAAGAGGAAACCACTCATGATTTTAAATAGGGCAGCAGTGAGATGAAAATAGTATTAAAGAAGGAAAATCAGATAGTTGACCTAGAAGTTTGCTAAGAAAAAGCATGGCAAATAATTGTCAATTCTCTTACAATAATTGAATTTGAAATAAAATCCTGTTTAGGCGAGGACGCAGCATCCTTACCTCTGGATTTAGTTAAGGGCATGCACTAAATGGGATCTCAGAGTTCACCCAGCTTCCAGCAATATGGTTACCCGCACAAACCTTCAGCTGCCTCTCCATATTCAGCCACTAGATGACAGTGCTTACCCTTTGTTTAGTAGAAGGTCTGGCAACTAGCAAGCAGGAAACCTGGGCTCTCTCCTAAGAGTAATATACGCACGGAACACATCCCCATAATTCCCACTGTCATTTCCCTCAGAGAAGAAAGCAAAGGTAGCCCAACCACAGCCAGGGTGGAAAACAGGGTGGCTGCCCTATTCTTGCGGGAAGATCAGAGGAAAATTATTGATGATGAGCTACCCCAGTTCCGAGTCCCCATGGGTCTCTGCTCTGTTGATGAGAAGCAGCCTGGGCAATGAGCAGAGTTCCAGAGATCAGGGCATCAGCCCGGCCATGCTGTGCCCAGGATGAATCCCTGGAAGGTCCTCTATATAAAAGCAGTTGTTAAGGGAGAAGCCAGGGGCCAACACTCACCAAATGAGGGGCATGCTTCCTCGTCTGAGCCATCTGCACAATCTCGGTACCCATCACACACCCAGCTGTCCATCACACAGGCCCCATTGCTACAGCGGTAGTAATTAGGTGGACACGTAGAGGGACCAGGAGTAGGGGAGGGAAGAATATGTGAATCTGAGGAAAACACCAAACAAGGAAACCCAAAATTTTATGAGAAGCTTGATCTCAGACTAAAATTAGTCTCAAAACAATTGTGGATATCTCAGTTTTAGCTGCAGCAGCCCAGTGCCAAGCAAAGTTCTGAAGAGCAGTTCATTTAAAAATCATTTATAATGGGGTATCAAAATATACTTTTTTTTTTTTTTTAATTTTTTGGAGCAGATGCACCTTACCTATTTTATTTGATTTAGGCTAATATTCAGACGAATGTGCTTTTGCAGGAGCTTGTACAGGATGATGGAAGGAAGGTGGCTCAATGCATGGGGAGAATTCCTTCTGAGTCTAAACACTGTTCTGGTTCACATTATACCACAATTACCCCAAGGCCTGGTTCAGAGATGAGACAATCAAAACTGAAAGGGATGAGCATACATTCTACTTCAGGGCTTCTCAACTGTATCCTGGCACACATGGCACCTAGAAAGTTTGTTTAAATGCAGATTCTGACTCAGGAGGGAGGTCTGGGGTGGGGTTGGGGAGTCTACATTTCTAACAAGCTCCATGGAAAGGCAGATGTTACTGGTCTGCCAACCACACTCGGAGTAACCAGGCCGTAGGTTTCTTTACTGTGCACTGTAAAATATGGAATTAATACTCCTAGAAACGGAAGAAACCAATCACAGTGATTTTCCAAATGGGAGGAGAACAGAACTCAGAGAGTTACCCCTCCCCCAAAACATCACTGCCTAAGTCAGGCACTGAGTGTCTTCATTGTGGGGCAGACCCCAGGACCTCTTACCTCCACAATCCCTCTCATCAGACCAGTCCCCGCAGTCATTCTCCCTGTCACACTTCCACCTATTGGGGATGCAGTGGCCATTCTCACACTGGAACTGGAAGTACCGGGAACAGTTTGGGAGTTCCGTGGGGTTTTCTGAGAACAAACATACTATTAGTCGTTTGCCCTGCACCAGTGTGAACATAAAGCTCCAAATACACAGCCTCCTTAACACCCAAGTTCCGGGGTGGCCTGCACATCCCTCCCTACCAGAGAAAGATAAGGCAGCTTCTTGGACCCAGTGGGTGACCAAAAATACATCCATAAATTCAATGGAAGGCCATCCTCCCAGACCCCAACTCATGTTTCTCTGACCTACACTTCTATATATCTTGCAAATGATACTCGAGTTCTTAATTTTGATGCTTTACCAAAGGAATGACCTAACTATTGATGACAACACAATGGTGACAATGATGTTATTACAATGTGGTATCTATTACTTATAGAGGAGGAAGGGGAAGCATACTCCTCTCATAAAAGGAAATATTTACCATTAATTCTTTACCTACTGTATTCCTTAATACAGAATGTGAACTTTCAGACAGGGAAAGAAAAAGAAATGGAATAAACATCCCCTAACACCTACTCAGAATCAGGTTGCTACTTCAAGACTCAGTTCCACGGAGCTTCAAGAATAGGTCTGCTGAGGGAGGAGAAGGCAAAGCTAGCACGAGTGTGCTGGTGTGCATCCTCTCTATAACGACAGGGACCACTGTAACCCGAAGAGAGGGGTGAGAGGGTGCAGACCTAAGACCTTCTTACCACAGCTGGCTTCATCGGAGTAGTCGCCGCAGTCGTCCATCCCATCGCATTTCCAAATCAAACTGATGCACACTCCATTCTGACACTGGAAACTGAACTCATCACAAACCTTGTGGAACTCAGGGTCTTGGGCTAGATAAGAAACAAACATCCATGAAACCCAGACTATTTCCATACCGAGTTCAAGGTAGTAACGCTGCTTGGAAATAAGAGCAAAGAGTAAAAGGCCTCCAACGACTGTCTAGCTAAAGGTATTCTAGAAAGAGAAAGTCAATTGAAGGCCTAACCCCCAGTACCTAAGAACATGACTACATATGGAGATAAGGTCTTTAAAGAGGTAATTAAGTTCAAATGAGGTCATTAGTGGGGAGCTGCAACCCAATATGACTGATGTCCTTATAAGAGGAAAGCCAACTGAAGACACAGAAAAAAGATGGTCATCTTCAAGTCAAGGACATAGGCCTCAGAAGAAACCAACCTTGCCAATAGCTTGACACTGGACTTCCAGCCTCCAGAACTGTGAGGAAACACTTTTCTGTTGTTTAAGCCACCCAGTTTGTGGTCCTTTGTTATAGAAGCTCGAGCACACTAGCATAAGTACCTACTACATGCAGGACAGTTTTAGGAATGGGGCTATTAAAGCTGTGAACCAGACAAAGGCCCTGCTCTCATGACACGCACATTCCAGCAGGGGGAGACACACAGGAAAATTAATGCACAGTGTGCAAAGTGGTGTTAAGTGCCGTGAAGACCACTGGAGCAAGCCAGGGGGCAAGAAAGACCTGTCAGGAAAGGCAGCATTTGAGCAGAGATCTTGGTTATTCTTCATCTTCCCTTTATTCATATACAAGCAACTAACAAACACTACTTTTGAAGCAGCAACAGTAAGTCTTTCTCAGAAAAGGCAAGACTGGACACATAAACAGGACCTGTAAACTAGATGGAAGTGCCTCCCCAGGGTGGCCCCTCCTTGTAGTTTCTTCAGTGAGTGTCAGTTACCCCCGGTGCCCCCACTCATGGCTTGCCCCACTCACAGCATCCTGCAAATGCTGCATCCTCATCTGATCCATCTCGACACTGGATAATCCCATCACACACCATGGAGTGAAACAGGCACTGCTGGCGGTTCTTACACACGAAGTCCATGAAGCGTGTGCAGAGGGGCTCTGAAAGCGGTCCAGTGAAGAAGCTGTGAGCACTTGGTACAGATGTGCATGCAGGAAATAGTAGTAACAGCTGCCATTTACTTAGCATTTGTTTTGTACCACACCCTGACCTAAAGCACTTGACATAAAAGCACATCATTAAACTCTCATGGTAGTATTATGAAAGATTTTATTGTCCTGTTTTCAAAATAAGAAAACAGGGATGGCAGTATTAAGTATTTTGCCAAGAGCACACAGCTGATGAAGGTGTAGCCAAAACTGAAATTCAAAGCTGTCTGACATCAAAGCCCATGATCTTAATCTCTGTTAATATAAAACTAGCTCTCTAATACAGGGGTTGGTACACTTCTATGAAGTACCAGTGTTATGGACTGATTTTTATCCCTGCCCCGCCCCCCCCCCCCAGTTCATACCTTGAAGCCCTAATCCCTAATGTGATTATGTTTGGAGACAGGGCCTTTAAAGAGGTAATGAAAGTTAAATGAGATAAATACAATTAAAAGAGGTAAATAAAGGTTAAGTGGATAAAAATGGTGCATTGATCCAATAGGACCAGTGTTCTCACAAGAAGAAACAGACACCAGAGATGGAAGGCCCTGAGAAAAGGCCATATGAAGACATAGTGAGAAGATGGCCTTTGGAATTGAACAGCAACACTGGCTGGTCTGGGTCTCCAGCTTGCCAGCCACCCTGCAGATTTTGGACTTGCCAGCCTTCATAATCACATGAGCCAATTTCTTAAAATCAATGTCTCTATATATACATCCACATTCTACTGGTTCTGTTTCTCTGGAGACCTTATTACAACTAAAGAGCAATTCTCAAGACTTCGTAGGTCACTCAGTCTCAATTACAACTACTCAACTCTTTCACTGTAGCACAAAGGCAGCCAGAGACAGCATGTAAGCAAATGGTAGTGACTGTGCTCAAATAAAACTTCACTCAATAGAACAGGGTATGGGTTAGATTCCCCCACAGGCCAGTTTACCAACCCTTGCACTACTATATCACTTCTCAGCCTAGACTTCATGTTAGAATCACCTGGAGCACTTTCTAAAACTTCCAATGCTCAAGCCATACTCTAATAATTAATTCAGAATCTCTGGGGATGGGAAGGGGATGAGACTTGGTCACCATGAGCCTTTAAAGCTCCCAGAGAGTTCCAATGGATAAACTCATGGATGGACATCTCTGATCCAAGACATCCTTTCTAGGTCTAAGGAAAACTGGAGATAAAAAGGGTCACCTGGCCTCAAAATGTTACCAAAGTGATAATCAATGACACGAATAAAACCAATAAAGTAAGAGAAATAAGTATCCAATTCAAAATAACTGGCTGTGTCATAGAACATACTACAACTAAACAATAACGTTCACCTATGACCTAATTCCACAATCACCCCTCTTCCCACTCCACTATCCTTCACCTAAACCAAGGCTCTCTGTCATGATCAGCCTCTCAGAGTCCTAGCCAAGCACTCAGCATCCACTTGGTTATAAGCTAACTACAAGCAGGTACAGAGGAAATGAAAGGATTTAGTCCAATATATGCCCTTCACTCATTACCACCAGGTGGTTCCCTAGGGCAGAGAGAGGACTTACCACAGTGCTGCTCATCTGAGGCATCTGAGCAATCCTGCAGACCATCACAGTGTTTGCTAGATGGGATGCAGGTGCCATTCGGGCAGCGGAATCCATTGCACTTCTTCTCTGAAATGTAATTCAATAATAAAGAATGGCCAAGAGGAAACAGGCACTCACATACATACATTGTTGGGAAATTTGTACCATCCCTAAAGAGGGCGATTTGGCAACAGCTATCACAATTACAAATGTTTATATACTGTGACCCAGAAATGCCTCTTGGAGAAATGTAATCTACCTACATAAGTGAAAAATAATGTAAGTACAAGGTTATTCACTGCAACACTGTTTATAATAGATTGAAAACCACCTACATGTCCATCAATAGGGGACCTTAGAAGTTATTATACATTGGAACACTAGACTGTTATTATAATGAGACTGAAAAAGCATTCTGTAAATTATGTCCTAGATATACAGTTATGTGAAAAACAAGGTACAAAACCACATGCATAGATTACTGTCTGTTTAAAACTAGACAATACACAGTATATTTAAATTTGCATATGTGAACAAAAATATTCAGAATGCATATATAATCAAGGTTTTCTTTGGGGACAAGGTGGAAATTGGGAAGATGGGTGGAAAAATGTCTATTGTATACCTTTTTATAGTTTTTCCATTTTGAATCATTTTAATCTGTTATGTACTCAAATAATTATGTATCTTTAAGAAATGTAAAAGAAAAGCTTTAGTGAATGGAATAAAGGAGAACATGAACCCTCATTATAAACCCTGGCTTTTAAAGCTCTCTTAAATCACTCACCATCTTAATTCTTCAGGAATTCTAAGCCAAAGCCCTTTTGGAGAAAGTCTGTCTGAGAAATGTTAAGAACCTTAGGCTTCTCACTTAGTATGGAATTCTCAGTACCAGGTCACCCTTTGTCCTACAAAGAGAGCTGCTGCCAGACAGTAGGCTTAGCCATCAGTTCTAGCAGGTCTGTTCTGGCCACTGCAAGCCTAACTTTTAGTAAAATAGTTCCAGGATGATCAGGTGTAAGGTGAGAAAATATCTTTTAAATCTGTAAAAAAGTCATCATTACTAGGAAATCATTTGAAGGACATCAAACAGAAATAGTAAATGAGTACCATGCATTGGGGAAATATTTAATCACTAAAGTTTTAAAAAAGTATAAAATTAAAAGTACAAAACATGATTCTCACTCATTAAATTAGAGAAAACAACTCAAAAGTTAAAATGCAATACCAAGCGAGACTTGGGTAAACATACAACATTACTGCTGGAGATGCTTTTTAGTATAATCACTTGGAGATGAAATCTAAAAGCACTTAACAAGAACCATTAAAGTCAAACAGAACCTTTAACCTGCAGAACATATCCCAAAAAGTAGCCAGCCCTCCATATTCATAATTCACGTCTGAAGATTCGATCAACCTCCAATCGAAAACCCTAGATGGCTGAACCTGAGGATGCAGAACCCACAGATATGGAGGGCCAATCAAGGCACTTGAGCATTGGCAGACTTTGCTATCCAAAGGGGTTGCTGGAACTGATCCCTGTTGGATTCCAACAGACGACTGTATCTCAAAGGAAAAATAAGCCTTTGTTTCTAAGGGCATGAATTGTTTTACTATGCATAATAGTATAAAACTGAAAACACTTGAATGCTCAACCAGGGTGCAACAAAAACTGTTATAGTAATACGTAGTGAATATGCATCTGCCATAAAAATGCTGACTACAGAAAAATCTGTTTAATATTGGGACACAAAGGGAGTATACTATATAACAACACGTAGACAATGACTACAATTCCATGAAAATTTGGAATATATGGTGTAAAATAATAATAAAAAAAACATTTATTGGTCTCTATCCTTGGTTAGTGGCATAAAGCTCCTGAAACACTTGTAATTGCCTGGGTAATAGGAGTGTCTTTTGTTCTAATGAGGTGACATTTGGTAGGCTACTGGATATCTTTAAGATGGGGGCTGGTCACCAGAAAAACCATGTCATGATTAGAAGCTTAAAACTTTTTACCTCTCATCCTCTAGAAAGGAGAAAGAAATGGAGACTGATCAATCAAGGCTATGTGACAAAGCCTCCATAAAAAATCCCAGAAGTACAGAATTCATAGAGCTTTCAGGTTGCTGGACACATGGAGGTGATAAGAGGGTGGCGCATGGAGACGGTATGGAAGCTCTGTACTCTTTCCTCATCCATCTGGATGGTCGTCTCTATCTTCATCATATCCTCTCATAATAAACCAGGAAACCTAAATATTTCCCTGAGTTCTGTGAGCTATTCTAGCAAATTATCAAAGAGGGGGTTGTGGGAATCTAGATTTATAGCTGATCAGTCAGAAAAGTACAGGTGGGTATGGGACTTAGGACTAGCATCTGAAGTAGGTGGGAGGGAGTCTTGCAGGCCTGAGCCTCTTGACCAGTGGGAAATGACTTTATCTAGAGGAAAATGGTGTCAGGATTGAGCTAAACTGTGGGACATTTAGTGGGTGTTGGAAAACTGCTTCGTGTGGAAAACATATACTTGGTGGCCAGGAAGTGTCAGAAGTATTCTATGAGTGTTGAGAGCAAAGGAGAAACACAAGGAGCTTTTCCTACAGACAGCAAAAGGGTACGCATAGGGAACCTTAGAAATATTTGGTGTAAAAAGTATTTTATATATTATGTTTTTGTGGCAGCTATTTTGTGGTTAATTTCTATTGTGAAGATGACTGACTATCCCAGAGTTCTTTCTTAAATTCATTACACTGAAAATTCTACCTACGAGGTGGAGAGCCATTTTCTCTAAGGATACAGAGAATACTTAGTCATAAAGTATGCTATTCACACGGGAGCTATTGCCTACTTTTCTGGCAGAACACTGGTAATGTGACTGTAGTTAGCACTCTGTGTAGGTTAGTTGGTTTCCGTTTCTTTTCTTCAAAGCTGTTATAGAAAAGCCGTGAGGCAAACTGCTTGACTAAGAATCAAGGTTGTATAACACACCACTATTACATATCATATGGTGATGCCACAGAGAAAGTGAGTAGGCATGTTTAGTTGTCAGAGTGAGCACACGGGAACAGAATAGTATTTCATTTCCTATTGCCTCTTCCTGAATAGCAGACATTGTGAAAGCTCCAGGTGAGGGCCAAAGAATTTGTTTTTACCACAGTTGATTGGATCCTCATCAGAACCATCTTGGCAATCCATGTCACCATCACATGCCCACCGCTGAGGGATGCAGTGCCCATTGTGACACTGGAAGTTGGAGGGCTCACAGGTATGATAGATGGCTGCCAGCAAAAGAGAAGAGAGAAATCATCAATGTTCCTTTCATCTCTCCTCCCTCCATAAACCATCAAGAGACTGCCTGAAACAGGATTGTATTAGGTAATAAGGCATAAACTGGAGCATCTGAGAATACATCTTAGGTGAGAAAGCAGGCACCTGGGGCTGCCCTTAAGGTGGAGTGCAGCCTCCTGAATGGGCAATGACTTGAGCTGATGGGCTTATAAATGTTACACAAGAACATTCATTTTCTACAACAAAGAATCATTCCCCTTTTGCAGATGAAAAATAGGCTCAGAGAGATTACAAAACTTGCTCACATTCACAGAGATAATTAAGTAATAACACCATGGCTGTCAAAGTCCAAAGCCCGTGCTGTTTCTACACCTCCTTGATACTTTATCTTCTAACATAAATCCTCTCACTCTTCCAGATTCTGGCAGCATAAAGAGAGGTAGCATGTGCTCAGGAGACTGGGTTCTAGACCTGGTTCAGCCACTGTTTGGGGGCCTCAATTTCATCAACTATATTGATATCTAAGGACCCTTATAAGCTCTAAAAGGCCATGATTTTATAATTCTAAATAAACAACCCAAATTCAAATGTGAAAAACCTCAGGTCAAAGAACATAAAAGATTTATCCAAAATATCAAAGAAAGTAGGCCCCAGAACCTAGAATTGTCTGACTCACTGCACAGTCTAGAGCAACATCTACCAGGCAACAATACATAGCATTCAGTACAATCATTAAAAGAAACAAGAGGCAAATGAAACAGAAAGTCACTGTTATAAAAGAACAGCCTCATCTGCACACATGGGCTGAGGCTACCTGGAAGTCTTTTAGAAACATCTCAAAACCTTGGTCAAAGATAGTTCAAATGTATAACATCTGCCTCAAACCCAACCAACACTACTAACCTTATGCCTTCTCCACCAGATTTCCCCTTCCTCCTTTGAAACAGAAAGCTGTGTCTGTTCATTGCTGAATGAAAGCCATGTTTGAAAGTTGGTTACAACTGGCATAAAATAATATAGCCAAGAGGGATGGGCTCTCTGTTAGTTTAACTGTGTGAATAGGATGTCTTCATGATAGAAGGCAAAACAAACACAAGTGGTGTGGAGTGTAAACTAGTTATTTATTTAATCAAGATGGTTGGCAATACTTATTGCTCAAGGGTTGAGAAAAATGGCTTCCAATGCCCTCTAGAATTTCTACTGAATTTGAGGCTATTTTTTGTAATAGTCGGAAATATAAAGAACCTGATTTTTCAAGCCATTTTAAAACAAGTGGTGGTCTATTAACTGCTGTTTTCGTAGCCCTCTGAAGTCCAGGACTAAAATTGGTAGCATGCAAA
This sequence comes from Rousettus aegyptiacus, assembly GCF_014176215.1. Classification (NCBI taxonomy): domain Eukaryota; kingdom Metazoa; phylum Chordata; class Mammalia; order Chiroptera; family Pteropodidae; genus Rousettus; species Rousettus aegyptiacus. The sequence goes on along the minus strand of NW_023416308.1, from coordinate 37,899,465 downwards.
CAAGTCTATAGAAAGTCTCAATATTTTACAACCTTTAGAACTCAGAACCCATTAAACGTCTTTTTAAAATATACTTATCTCTGATAAGAGGAATTACGTGTATCATGCATGCTACATGAGCTTTTGCTCCATTAACAGCCATTGCCTAGAATATTTTTGATCTATTAGTTTTACAAGTCTGACAGCACTCAACTCAAAAACAATTCCTCATCAAGGCCTTGCTCACTTTCATAAAACATACCATTGCCTAAACTCATTGCCATACTGATCTACTTGTTATTATTCAGTGTATGCATATCGCTTTTAATTGAAAACAATTTCAGAATGCTAATGGAGTTTCCAAATAACAATTCTAGGAGGCATGTCTGAGATCTCAAGATTCTATCACAGAAGAAGCTGAGCTCCAAAAGACTGACCAGTTTGCATAATTTCATTCACGTGGCCAGGTATGATCAGAATGCTTAACACATTCTCTTCTGAATTTTTCTGTCAAGTAACTTATTAGCTCTCTGACACTGTCGGATAATTAACATATGCTCAGTTAATATATATTTTTTAATTATAAGGATGGAAGAGATTGACTTTAATACAGACTGAAGAATTTGAGGACGGAACAAAGAATCCTTTACATGACCGCATTCATTGTGACTATAAGAATGGAAAGGTTAATGGGTAAATGATCATGAAATTAGAATACCAGGGTTTCTAATAGAGGAGATTACCCAACAATTTACTCTCTAACTTGGACAGATCTTTTCTGATTCAGCAAGATCCTCTATATCACCTGATCAAAAGCATTAACCAAATAAAAGTGGAGCAGAAGATGTGAATTAATTACTATGATGAGGAAAGCACTGCCTAATTTTTTCAAAGCCCTATATTAATTCACTAAAGTGAATGAAGAAAAGAAATGCTAATCTCAACGCAAAATCAACAACAGTAAAAAAAAAACATAAAGCAAAAAGAAAGGGTACTGAAAACTAAAAGGCAGATTTGAAAAAGAACCAAATAGAAATTCTAGATATAAAAAAATATAGTCATGGAAATAAAAACAACATGTGTGAAAGAGCAGATTAGATCCAGCTGAAAAAAACTGTTGAACTGGAAGAGAAAGCTGAAGAAGTACCTTAAATTCTAGCACAGAGTCATAAAGAGACAACAACTATAAAAACAAGAGGCATGAACGATGAAATAAGACAGTCCAACAAACGGCTGTTGGTCACCGCTGAAGACAAAATCAGAAAAATAGCAGACACAGCTGAAAAGATAGTGGCTGTAATTTCCCAAAACTGATGAAAAATATAAATCCTCAGATTTTAGAAGGAAAACTAGTCTCAAGCAGGATAATGCCATACCTAGGTAGATGAAACTGCATAACAACGACAACCTCTCTGCCATATACACACACATGCACACACATAAAACCTAAAAACTATAGAGAAAAGAATGTCTGAGTGTTGTTCAAAAGATAATCAGAAAGGAGAATTCAAATCAACACAAAAGATATCAGAAGGAAATGGAATAATTCCATTAAAATACTTATGGAAAATTACTATAAACCTAGAAAACCAGAAACATCTGTATTCAGGATTGAAAGTGAAAAAATGTTTATATAAATAAAACCTTAAAAGAGTTTACCACTGACAGTCTCCTGCTACAGGAAACACTGAAGGATGTACATGGAAAGGAAGCACTAGCTAGAAGAAGCAACTGGAGAATAGGTAGATACCTATAAATAAATTTGGTTACTAAAACATAGTAATAATGGCTAATTTCAGGACTTTAAAAATATAAAATTAAAATATAAAGTATTTACTAAGTATGTTGATAATGAAACTGTATGCAAAGATTAGAATTAAAGCGTTTGGAAGCCCTTGCGGTCTAGGAGAAAGAGAAGATATTAAGCATACACATAAGATGCCTGAGGGCAACAGCTAAAAGAACAGAAATATCAAATGTTTAAGTTCAAAATCAATGCAGAGGGGTAGTGAGAAAGGAGTAATAGTAATAATAATGATAATAATAATAATAAACCCTCAATCCCATGGAAAGCAAAAAGGGAGGAGGAGAAGAACAAAGAAAACATATGCACAGACTATGCATACCAGCTGAGGCCAAGAGGAAGTCAGCTGGCCTTGACTTATTTTCTTTGGCTTTGCACATGACTTAATTTATTAAGTCAACAAAGGAAGTGATATGCCACACATCTGAAGCTCACATCTGACCTCCAACTATTTTGAGATGATGGAGAAATAGAATCACCTTTAAAAAGTTTGGAAGAACAGCTACTGGAACAAGGCTGCAGTTGAGGTGCAAGCACTCTATACATTTTCTCCAGTTAGCCCTGCCAGAGATAAAATCAAAAGTCTATGACAGGGGTCTCCGATCCCTGGGCTGTGGACCAGTACATGGCCTACTAGGAATGGGGCCGCACAGCAGGAGGTGAGTGGTGTGCATGCAAGCAAAGCTTCATCTGTATTTGCAGCAGCTCCCCAGCACTAGCATCACCACCTCAGCTTTACCTCAGATTACTGGGCATTAGATTCTCATAGGAGCACCAGTCCTTGGGGCCAAAAAAGATGGGGAACCACTGGTCTATAAGAAGCCACCTCATAGAAATGAAGTTGTTAATTCATTCTGGAGGACTGGCACATGCTTCTGAAACACAAGTTTGACTAATGTGGTTGTGCTAACAAGATGTTCAATTACCCTGCAATTTATAAATTGAAATGCCCAAGTGCACCCATCTAATTTATTAACCAATTATCCACCTAAACCCAAAGCTTCCAAACAGCATTCATATGCTGTCAGGGATGACAGCAGTTCTTTCATAGACCTTGGTTTTTCTTCCTTCTTCAGTCCATGCTCATATATGGAGAGAATTTTCCTGCAGTCCTTCCAGAAGCAGAGGTGCAGACACCGAGACTGCATCACAAAGGATGTAGGGGAAGTTTACAAGGGAAGGGAATCAGTAAAATCACAGATCATCCTGTGTGATGTACATGACATTTGAGGAGATCCGTTTACTCCTCAAAGGGAACATAAGGTCATGTCTAAACTGAAACAGATGGAGAGAGGTAGTTGTGTAAAACCATCCAGTTGACAAAGGTTGTCTGAACATGTACTCCGCCAGGCTAAGCACTGGGAGGATACAAACGAGTAGAAGATAGAAGCCCTTCAGGAATCATTTCTAAACCAAAGCATAACACAGTTACTTAAGTTTAAGTTTGGGATATGGTAATAGATCTAACTTTTTTTATGTGTTCTTACAAATAAATATGCATGCTTTTGAGCTCCCAGATGCTGGACAGCATAGAAACTGTTATGGTACTGCAGGGGCGAGGAAGGTTAAGGCACAGGATTTCAAAGTCACTCCACTATTTTGTGACAGTAATAATCCATACCAGATGAATGAGATGTTGACTCCTTAGTGATGAATTATAAAACAAAGTCTGATTTATCATGGTGTAAAACATGTCTGCCTTCATTATAATATGGTTAAACAAACCATATTATTTTTAGAGGAGGCTGAAGAGAAAATTGACTCATCAGGTAGTAAATTTTTTTCTTATTCCACCATAACTTCTCCAATTCCTTGCTTTACCCCATTCAACCATAATGTACACATCATTTACTCATTCATTCATTCACACAATCAAAAATAGTGCAATAAACATGAGTGAACCTATTACCCAACAGAAGAATCAGAACATTGCCTAGACTTTATACCACCTAGCCTTCTTCTGATATTTTCGTGTTGTTTCCACTTTTATTTTTAATGAAATCTTCCCCCAAACAGGTATAAGCACAGTTTTTAAGTTTTCACTGTTTGGGGAACCCTCTGATGTTCCACTTGAAAACAAAAGATAGTTCAATACTGCTCAGCATATGGTCCCAAAACTGGAGGTCAGGCTGTAAACTGTTTATTATTGATCCTGAAGGAATATGAAGCTTGAGCCAGAATGTAAATCAACTACATATCACTCAGGACAGTTTAACTCATTTAACTTTTTTTCATAGCAAGACTCTCTCAACAAAGAAAGATTTACATTTTGGCATAAGCTCATCATAGATCAATTCTTTGAGAAGCACTGAACTAACTGCTTTCTAAGGCCCATTTCTTAGAGGCTGGATTCTCTGATGATGTAGGGCTTCAATGCTCACTAGCACATGAACAGAGAACAGCTGTTAAGAGTCCAGGAAATACTGACCAGTACAGTTGGCTTCATCAGACCAGTCCCTGCAGTCGTTGTCCCCATCACACACCCAAGAGGAGCGGATGCACATGCCAGAGCTGCAGTTGTACTCGTCGCTCCGGCACTGGTGCCTTTCTGCAGGTGAGACCACAGAGATGTGAGGGAAAAGTTCGCTCAGAATTTATCTTGTGTCAAAGCTACTAAGGTTCAGAGATATACCATTACCTCATTTTCACTGATTATCCAGAAAGAGCATGGATGCAGAGACTTAAACCAGGGATATAAGGTCATCAAGGCTGGTTTCCAACTATGTGCTGCAAACGGTGTACAAGTGTGTTGAGATACTGACACCTCACACTCTTGCCACTGGTTGTCTCTAGGCAAGAGAAGTTTGTCCATGTCCATTGATCTCAGTGTATTTTATAAGTATCATCATTTTCTATTCTTGCTATAATGGAAAGAAGTTTGGAAAGCAACCTCTAGTTGTCCAAAAAGTAGAATTTTTAAGAAACAGAAGTCTTCTAGAGACAGAAACAGAACCTGTGGTTTCAGAATAGGGGTGATTAAAACTTTTGAGCATGGGAATCAATTTGAGGTGCTCAGCTTGGGAAAAGTGAGATCGCTGCTGAACTTTCAAAATAGAGGAAATGTCAGTTTGGGACTTTCTGAGAGTGGAGCTCCAGGAATGGTGGCTGGTGGGCAGTCTCTAGAAGGGTGGGGGCCTGGGGTAAATGAACTGGTGCAGCCTGAACACGACTTAAAAGGAGGCTGCACTGGCAACATATTGTGTAGGCCCTGAGGATTGCATTAAAGAACCTTCCAATGGAATTTTAAAGATTCTACAAGAATAGTAGTAGCCAACTTTGGGACCTAGGGTGGCTGCCTCAGTTGCCTCACTCAAGAGACAGGCTGATGGCAAAGTTGGTGATTCAATTATTTATGAGGAAACTGTCCAGAGACTGACGAAGCAACCTGGCTCTGAGGAAAGGACTAACTGAGACCTTGGGATGCATTCAAGGTACATCAACATGATGGGCCATGAATTAAAAATCTGAGGGCACTGAAACTGTTTAATGGTCAAATGTGAGTCCAGTGAGTGAGAAGATAACACCAGAAACACGTAACCATGTGGAGTTTCCTTTCTACCAGAGCAAAACTAGCTACACACTTTAATCCCCTCAGATTTCTGAGGAGGAAATGGAAGAATTGAAAGGATAATAGTTGTGAATCCCAAGGACTGTTTTCTGAAATTTATTTATATAAAGATGAAAGAAATTAAGTAATCCCCCCGCCCCCCAAAATTCCTCTTAGAGCTGGCTAGGAACATTTTCTCTGTTGCCCTTGTCTCAGTCCCTGTTGAGGCAAACTACCTGCTCATGATAAAGCAGGCCCTGTCCATAAACTTGCCTGGACATGCCACCAGCAGGGCCACCCCAACACAGCACAGAGTATCTGGCCCCAGTCTCTCTTCCCTTTCATGCCTGTGATTCCTCCAATCTGGTACACTATGTGTACTACATAGTGCTTCTTCCTTCAACAGTCAGTGACTCTGGGTTTGGTACCAGAGCCCATTAACTGAGACAAGACTCATGAAACTGACCGGGCAGTACTGTGCAACTGGAAGGGCATGGGGAACATGGGTTTCAGCTCCCCATGCTGACACAAACCAATTGTGGCACTTCAAATAAGCCCCCCACCCTCTATGAACCTCAGTCATTGAATCTGGAAAGCAAAAGGACTGAACTACAGAATCCCTATCACTCATTGCAATTCCAACACACTACTTTTCTAAATATAAAAATTTTCATTCAGAAAATAGATGTTCAAACAATGCTTGCATCATCTATTGACTTCTAACAGAGTTTTCTGAATTAGATTGGTTAAAAGAAAATTTCATAAAGATATAGATCTGTATCTTCAGGAGTCTAATCTCACAGCTACTCAGAGACGTGGACCAAGTGTATAGCTGCTAATAATTGCCTGAGTTCATTTAGAAACCTCATTTCCTTATTATTACATTCACTCTCATGGTAAAGCAGGATCCACTGCTTATGAATGAATCAATCCTACCATGCCGACAGGGGTGATCACACAGCTGGATATCATAAGTTCCAAAATGGCTTTCAGAAATCCTCCATTTCCAACCCATCCCATCCAATAAGACAGCCCAGTGAGCAAGGGTGCTGCCCCCTGTGGAACAGGGTTCCTGGACATCATGTCCCCTTACCACAGTGACTTTCATCGCTGTTGTCTCCACAGTCATCTTCAAGATCACATTTGTAGGACAGTGGAATACAGGTCCCAGACTCCTGGCAATGGAACTGGGTATCCAGATCACAAATGGTAGTAGCTAAAATGGGAAAGAGAGAAGACATAGTTGTTAAGTACAATTAATTCACCCCAAATACAAATGTCTCACTGGAAAATGATTTTTAAAAAGAAGGAAGCAGATTTCAATTGCAGTAACGGAAACAAAACCTAGATTTCTGGAACAAATAAACTGCATAAGAACCTGAAATTCGCAACCAAGGGAAATAAGGGCCTATCCTTCTATGGACAGCTTCCAGATCATAACAGGGCTGAGAAAAGTAGGAAACCGGCATCTGGCTGAGAGAGAGTGATGGGTTCGATTACTTTCTAAGATCCCCTTAAACATGAAGTGTCTCCCTACTTAAGTGGCAGAAATACCTTTATCTGGAAAATCACCATTAGGAAGCCCAGTTTCACATACAAAGCCACCATATAGGTGATAAAGGTAGTGTGCAAGTAGAATTCTGCAGCAGCAATCTGGGCCCTGCAATCAGTAAAGACTGGGTTTCAAATCCTGGCTCTGCCTCTTCCTCAAGCAATTAAATTTAACCTCTCTGAGCCTCAGCTTCCTCCACATTAAAATGAGGAAAAGTTAACATGGCCAAGTGCTCGTGATGACAGAAAGACTAGATATAAAAATTCTACTGTCTACAACTTACTTCACTATTCTGTGCCTCAGTTCCCTAGACTGTTAATATCTACCTCATGGCATTATCATGAAGGTAAATAAGAAAACAAGTTTAGGATCAGAGCCAATTAAATAGGATGTAAATATAATAAGCCCCAAACAAATGTCATTTCCCTCCCTCGTCATTCCTCATGCCCTTCTGCAAAAGAATGAGTACAGAATTAGACTGTCTCCCTCTTTTAAATAAGAATTATCTGAGCTTAAGCACAGCCCTTAGAACTAGAGAAAGAAACTGGGAAGAAAGGCTGCTCAGGGGAGCAGCTCATGTATCAGGTGCAATGTGATGGTGGTGGTGGTGGCAAGGATTGCTGTAAAATGAAAAGCCAATGGCAGCACTGCAGTCAGACATCCTTGGCAGCTCTTCTCTGAGGCTCCATTCCTTCTCTGTAACTGAGCTCATGGTGGGAGTAAGGAGATAAATGCAAAAATGACAAGACTGTAGGGGATTCACGTCAAAACCTCAAACGTCTGACAACTACCCAGCACAGGAATTTATTTAAGAGGGAGTGAGATCTGCTGACAACATCCCTCCCACATCTCCCTTTGTCTCCACTCCTCCTGTCTTCCCTGGCAGCTGACAAGATGTCTCGTTTAACTTCCCAGACAGTAGTGGCCCATCATGGCCCATCCTTTCCCTGCAGACCTCTAGGAGGGGGTGTGTCTCGCCATCATAAGTGCTGTTCTCCTCCTTAATGAGGGAAACACTACAGAAAGGCACAGATAAGCACTGTAACCTTGGTTCCCAACCTCTGCCTTTTAATCTCTGCCTCCTTCATCTCCTTACCTCTGCCATTTCTGACCAGTCTGGGCCTGAGTCAAGTGGGATTGTGAGAAAGCAAGTCTCAGGGTCTTGGGAAGGTCAATTCCAGCTGACATTTACACCAGGAGGAAGTCAGAGCCAGCTGCCCACTTCATTCAGGGGAGGAGCTTAAACTCTATGTGGAAACACAGGAGACTGGTAGCATACCTCAGGGTTGGGTGAGTGGGCAGCACCGCCTAAAGATGGAGGTATGTGTTTCTCTCAAAACACCGAACCAATCTGATATCCCAGCTAGTCCATCTACTAGAAACTAAAGCTCAGGGACCCAAGGAAAAGTCCCTAGCTATTGGACATGAGGTCATCAAGTTCATATCTCTCTGCTTCTACTATGCCTAATCATATCTAGGCAATTTTCTTGCAATGTGTAAATTCTAAGAAGCATCTCTTCTCCTACCCTATTATGTAATAAAGTCCTTTCCAGAATCTGCTCCAATGCTCTTAACATTTATTAATGTTTTCAAGGAGCTTTGGCTCGTCCTCGACAAATATCACACTTCCGGAGACTCTAGTAGGTAGATAGAGTTTTATCAGTGTCCACTTTGCAAAAAAGAAAAACACACAGAGGCTAGTGCTCTCCCAAATCTGCCATTCAGGAAGCTCTTTTCCTTAAGTGAGAAAGGCATCCACTGAAGCCAATGAAAAATGATTTAGGAAAGGTTTGGTATAAAACCTCCAAAAAGACAGAGAAGGCAATAGATAGAATTGCAGGGCCAGATGAGTTTAATGAGTTGATTGCTTCTAAAGTTGCTTTCTGGGTAGAGTGCCATGGGAACCTGGCACAGGCTCTACAGATGGCAGGCCAAATATATCCACTAAAGGCAAGATGAGGACATAGAGCCAGAAGCCACCATTAATCTGTTCTTACAATACAAAATGATAAACGAGCTTCTGAATTTCCAAAGGTAAAATATTTGAAAGAGAAACCTTCAGACTGTTTTTCTCTGGCTTCCCAGCTCTTGTTTTTTTTTTTTCCCATCATATTCATTCTGCCCATAGCTTATCTTTCCAAAGGGAAAATCTTATCATGTCATTTCAATGGCTCTCAACTGCTCTTCTAACGAAATCCAAAGGCCTTTGCTGCTCTAGGCCCCACACACTGATCCAGCCTTCCCTTAACCCACTGCTCCCACTCAAGTTCTCAATGACCTACCCACACCAGTTTCCTAACTGAGCTACATATACTCTCACCTCTGGGCTTTCATACATGCTGCTTCCTTGCCTAGAACTTTCCTCTCTCCACCTCAGCTTGATTCACCTCTATTCACCTTTCAGGGCTCTTCAAGTTTGATTTGGGTGCCCTGGTGCTTCCCCATCATATCACTCATTGTTCCAATGTAACTTGATATTTGCTTTTCTGACATCCCTTCAGACATTAAACTCTGTCCATCCTGATCAGCAATATAGTCCCAGGCTAAGAAAAGAGCCTGGAACAAAGGGTCTTCCATAAATACTTATGGAGTAAATGTATGAACATATTATTGACTGACAGAGGGCAAAGCACCTCCTTCTAAGTAAAAATTAACTAAAGGAAGCTAAAATTTGTAGTAAATGAATTATCCATTACAAATAATTATTTGTTTGTCTTTAAACCCTGCTAAACAGAATCATATATTTTAGTAGATAGACCTGAGAAATTATATAGTTCAAAGATTACATTTATATGCACATATAACATAACAGATTCCAGACCAAAGTAGGCATTACCAATAAAGTAGAACAATCTCTCTGGAGCCTGGCTGGCAGCCAACACCAACAGATTGCAGTGGTTTACAAGGAAAATCTTTTCCCACATCTGAAAAGGCTGAATACTGAACTTACAAATCAAAGACTGTCACCTGGTCACTGCCCCAAATCACCAGCTGGGCCACAGTTAGAGCCCAGCTTACCAGATTCCCAAATAAGTTCAATTTCAGCCACATGATGCTTATTTTAAATCTCTTATAATGACATAGTTAACTTATGTGGATTTGTTTTTAAATAATAAGTTATATCTTGTTGGATTTGGAAATGTGTAATTCTCTGTGTTCTCCAAGCCCCATAAGCTTAAATGGACATCACTGAGGGGACCAGCCTGCTGGTAACAGTAAATGCTTAACAATCTGAAAACTTGGCCAAGCCAGGGACTCACGGCAATTTCTCTCATCGCTCATGTCCCCACAGTCGTTGTCAAAGTCACACCACCAAATGCTGTTGATACAATTCCCGTTGCTGCAGCGATACTGGTTGAAGAGACAAGTGTTCTCTAGCCATCCAAAGTAGGCAAGGGAGGAAACAAAATCAATATTATTTTTACTGATGGACCACAAGACCTTTTTTTAGCTTCCATTTCTATTCCTCAAATAACATGCCTTAGATGATCAAGAGGAAGAGGGGTGGGAAGCACACATACATGCAAAGATAGAAGCCTCTGATACAGGCCTCCTTCTTTCCTTTCCTAATTAAAATTAAAGAAGAGGCAAGCCAGAGGAGCATTTAGAGGTGGTTACAGTGATGAAAAAGGAGTGATGATGCAAATTGGGTCTAGTGGGTAGAGAGATATTATATACCAACATTATAAAATACTAATTCCACAAGGAATTCCTTCATAGACTGCATCTATACAGGATTCACATATATTTAATGTATCTATAGTATGTATTATATGTATTATATATTATATATATTATATTATATTATACGTATCATATGTTATATATAATATATACAGTTATACATATTCATATATTCAATTTACCAACCAACTGGGTTATGAAGACTTTATTTACATACTCTGAGGATTTTTTCTACCTCATGACTTCTTTAAAACAAGCAGTTATAATTCCTCACACACAAAAAATATTGTTTAGTAAAGGTCAAGAACCCATGATGATTGGCCTCTTGCTTAGATACCAAAAGCCTTCTAATTTGGAATATAAAAAAGCCTTCTTCCCTCTCCTCTTGGAACTTAGTGTTAACTCTGTTTCTTTCCAAATAGCCGAAAGAGAGTCTTCTGTGTCTAAAAAGGAAGGCTCATCTTTCTTCTATTTGTTTTTCTTAAGGAAGAAACATCATAAGGCAAATTTGTGTTTCACTGGCCTAGACTAAGAGGCTGCTGTGAGAAGGAAGGTTATGATTATAAAGTCATTAAATGGAAAGCGCAGTATTATTTAAAAACAAACAGCTTAGGGCTGTACTGGATGAGGAATGAAGGACCACAGCCTTAGAACCTGAACCAGATGTCTATAGTTATCTAGTCTATTGTATTTTTAGCTTGGGCACTTTCAATAATCCCCAAAACATTAGAAAATAGAGAGCACTGGGAAAGAGGAGAAAAGGGAAGGAGGACGGTGGTCAGAAAAGAAAAAGGGATGCACCTTCTTTGACACAGGTGTTGTTCCTCAGCTGATAGCCCTGAGGGCACTCACACATCAGGTCCCCAGATGGGAGGACACTGCTGGGCACACCCTCTGGACACCTGCAGCTCTTACTGTTGTTGGCCTTAGGCAGGCAGAGCAGGCTGCATGGCCTGGGCATGCAGGCATTGCTTCCTGGAAAAAAAAAAATGGCAGCATCTACATTAATAAACACCAGGAGGCACTAAATGGAGACTGCAACCCAACACAACCTACTCATTTTCCAGAAACGACAATGTGAAGCTCAGAAAGATAAAGGCAAAGTGGCAGATGTTGGGGGACCTACTGTCCTAACAAACTCTGTTCAGTGTCCTCAGGAAGGGCCTGACCCACACAGGGTCTCAGCTAGATCAAAATTCCCTAGAAAAAAGCTAAGCATCACCTGGTCCTCCAGAGAATTTGGAATCAGGATGATGAAAGACCACAAAGTAACCAGGGAGCTGGGGCTGGGAGAAAAGTCATATTGCATGAGTGTTAAAGGTGATGCAGCACAAGCCCAAACCTGTGTAAGTTAAAGCTATGTAGAAACAAGCTCAGAGTATGCAGAGACGATAAGCATGTATAGTTAGAAGACTAAAGCAGACTTTGAAAAAAAGGACAACACTAGGGACCTGTGGGGAAAGGGAGAGGAGGATAGCTTTGCCATTCCCAGCTCTAATCCCTATAAAGCGCATCTATACTTCCTAACTATTACTAGGTTCCTTACTATCTCCCTTTATTCTTTCAATAGCACTTTTCCTTTAGTTAGCTTGAGTGGGTTTTTGTTTTTTTATGATCTAAATGCCCTTTTTAGAACACATACCTGAGTAACAACAGGGCCCGGACAAAAATCCAGGTCTCCCCTTCTAAATTCTTTTGTACCAGAATGTAGCTGCTAAGCTAACTGAGGAGCCAACCTGGTACTCATTAGGCACTGTATGTCATGCTATAAATCCACACGAGGACTGGTTAATGTCGATCTATCCCACTATTTACAATCTTTTCTCTGTTTGGCTTTCCGAAGAGAGTTCCAAATAAAATTCACAAGTTCCTTCATTTTACTCTTGAGAGAGAACCTTTGTGGATGAACAATGATGGAAAAGGTGCTTTCCTCTCTTGCATGTCTTTCTGGGAAGGAGAGGAGAGGATGCATAAACCATTTTGCGCCAGCTAAAAACATGATACAACTATTGAGCAACATAAAAGCCACATAGATCATGAAAAGTGTTTTTCTTTTTGCATGTGACTACTCATCATCAAAATTGGGAAAAATAAACATGAATCCTTTGACAAAACTCGACTGACAATGATTCCTCAGCAATGCCATCTCCCAGAAAGCCCCATTCATTAATGACAATCAGTACTCATATGACAATATACTCATTAGCTTTGGATGTGTGGGCACCTTATCAATGTTTAACCGGCATTACATATAAAATTAAAAATTGCAATCATATAGTAACATGTCATTTTGATGCTAAGGACCAAAGAGTACAAGATGTTACTAAATAGATAAAATCTATACAACCACTGAGGGAAATCATATGATGAAACATTCAAAAAGTTTTCCAGAGTAACTCGATAACCCCAAAGGTGCAAATTACCACAGCAGAATAACAGGCTGAGTATAGCGGAAATGCCAAAAATCAGTTTGGCCTGATCTGTTCCACGGGCTGAGACTGATTCTTTATCTAAAGTATATGTGCCATAGGCTACAGGAGGGAATCCATCACTGCCGCTAATGAAAAACAGCTCCACCAGGATCTGGAACACATTCTTTGTATTCAAAGGACGACATACTATTCAATGTTCCAAAAAATTGAATGATAGAATATTTGAAAAATACTCAATGACAGGATATTTGCACATAGGTTGTATCTATAAAATAATGTGACTAACATTTCACATGCAGAGCAGATGTTCCTACCCAAAGAAGCAAGAGCCAAAAGCACAGAACCCAAAATGGGGCGCAGTATTTCAGGAAAACTGGGCTAAACAGAGATGTACGAAATCTGAGGAGCAGTATCTAGGGCAAACCTCAAACCAAGCTGACCAAGTCACTGACTCCAAGAGGTAGGCTAGGCAGGAGTATATGGGCTGGGACAAAGCCACAGTACAGAAAACAGAAGTGCTGTACCTGAGAGACCCTGGGACAGTGTGGATGAAAATTTCAGCAGTTTCCCTAGAGAATTTCAGCATTTTCCCTATTATACACCCTTATACAGTATACCACAGCATTGTGTGGGCAAGGTGGGCAATAAAAAGAACATCATCCCAATGTGAAGAGTGGGCAAATGACAACCTTCATCTCCAAAAATGTTCCCTTACAAAACCAATACTTAGCTTCGTGATGTTTTCACTAGGCATATTCAGAACACTTTCATATATACTCTTTAGAAAATTCCTCCAGAACTAGTTTAGGAGCCAAAAATGCTATTATCTTGTTTAGTTATCTATACACTTGACAATTATCCAAATCAAATCCTCCCCAGATAATACATATTCACCTTCATTATAGATATTTAAAAGCATGTGCTTACTGTAGGCTCTGAAAGAGAATGCCAACAGCGTCAAAATATTTTAACCCATTACAGCATCAATTGAATACATCAAGAGCCTTGCAGAATAAGCTGTTTAAAAAAAAAAAAACACTCTTTATGAAGAATACATCCCTGTAATACTATGTAAAAATCAGCCAAGTATAAAGACAAGAAATGCATACATTTATTACCAAATATCCCAAATTGGCAAATGTTCCAAGTGAACAAGTTTCATCATAAACAAGAACCAATCAAAATCTAGTACTTCTAAATCACTTTGAGATAGGATTAAACATGATGGTGTAAGAGATATTCCTAGATCTCTCCCCTTGAAACAATAATAAGCTGAATACCTAAAACTCAAGGAAAAAAACCAAACTGCACACCAGCACATCTGAGCATGTGATCAGCACGTAAGAGCTACCACAATTCAGAACCCTGGGTGTCGGGGGATGGACTGGGAGAAAGAAAGAAGCTGCCTCTCACAGCCAGAGCTCCCTGTAGGAGGAGGGGGAGGTGAGAAGGTGCCGCTAGCGAGTTCCCTGAACAGCCCTGCCCAAGAGTGCTGTGAGCTCCATGCAGCTGGAGGCAGCATGGTAGAGGGCAGAGAAACGGGGATGGCAGAAAAGCAGTGACATCAAAGAAAAAAAACATTTCATTTTTACCACTTGCAGTTGCAAAACTGAGGCTGAGCTACAGCCTCCGACCCCCAACCCAGAGGGCTCTTCCTCCATACCTACCAAGACAGAATGACGCAGAGCCCCAGGGGAATCTGAGCAAATGCTACCTAAACTGACAGGAACTGAGATTGAGGGTAGTGAGCATGATTAAATATCTCTAAGGAAAAAAAATATATATTAACACTTTATATAAGGCAGACATCCAAGAGGTTTAGACGCCACCTACTGGAAAACCAAAAGAAAAATACCTCATTTGCAATAGGTTAGGGACCATTATAAGATAAATCTTTCAGGAAGGGGTTGGGTGGGGGGGGGGGGGGGAGAGCAGAACACACTTCCATTAATGCCCAGGCAGAGAAATAGTCCATTAAACACCATGAAAAACCGAGTTGACAAGGCACCTCAGAAAGAAAGAGAAAAATCTCCAGAAAATAAGCTTACAGACATAGAAATATGTGACTTAAATGACAGAGATTCAGGATGATACTTCTGACAAAACTCAGTGAGATCCAAAATGAACTATATCAACGATTTCAGAAATTGAAAAAACAACTAATTGAGCAGAATGAGTTCTTTAGCAAGGAGATTGAAACCCTCAAAAAGAACTGAATAGACCTTCTAGAGATAAAGAACACACTGCAAGGGCTGAAAGATGAAATAGCAACTTTAGGAAATAGAGTTGACCAAATGAAGGATAGGATCAATGATATCAAAGCAGAAATCTAGAAATAAATCAGAAGGAAAAAGAGAGAAACCAAAGAATGAAAAATAATGAAAGAGAAATTGAAAAACTAGCTGATACCAGGAGAGAAAACATAAGAATAATGGGCATTATCAAAGGTGAGTAAAAGGAACTGAGATTATAAAGCATTTTTACAAAACTAGTTGACAAGAATTTCCTAAAGCTAAGGAAAGAACTGGAGCTTGGAATTCAAGAAGTCAATAGAACACCCATCATCTCAATCCAAAAGGGCCTTCACCAAGACGCATCATATTAAAATTATCAAAAATCAATAACAAAGACAAAATTCGCAGGGTAGCCAAGGAAAAGGTAATTGATAAAGGAAAACCCATTAAATTATGGTCGGACTTCTCAGCACAAACCTAACAAGCCTGAAAGGAGTGGAATCAAATATTCAAACTATTAAATGAAAGGAACTACCAGCCAAGAATATTGTATCCAGCTAAGCTCTCCTTTTGAAATGAAGGAGAAATAAAGACCTTTCCAGACATACAAAAATTAAGGGAATTCTCTACTACAAGTCCTGCACTACAGGAAATTCTGAAAGAGGTCAGCTCGCCTAAAACAAAATGACAAAAAAAACAATCATAATTAGGAGTAAGGTGACTAGCAGGCTGATAAAAGCAGAGGAGTGCAACTCTTACTAGGAATAGGCATTATAAGCTTAAAATAAAAAGATTTGCTATAGCGAGATAATAATGAATGTTCATCATACATAGGGACAAATTGAGGCAACAATGACTGAAAAGGGGAGGATTCAGAGTTCCAAATTCGCAAACAGGAAAGGAGATAAGGCACACTCATAAAAAAATGGATGACTGTATATATACAACTACCCTTTTCATATTCGTAATGGTAACCACAAGACAAAGATTTAGAATGAAGTATATAACATAAAAGAAAAAGAACCAGAGGGAAAACTCACAAAAGCCAATCAAAATAAAGAAAACAGAAACACAAGGACAAAGAAGCAATAGAAACACTGAGCTACCCGAAACCAAAAGATAAAATGGCTATAAGAAGACCTCATATTTCGATAATCACTCTAAATGTAAATGGACTGAACTCAACAATAAAAAGGCACAGAGTTGCAGAATTGATCAAGAAAACAAAACCCAACCATATGTTGCCTCCAGGAGACACATTTCAGCTCCAAAGACAAATATAGACTCAAAAGGGTGGAAATGCTATTTCAAGCAAATGGCATTCAGAGAATAGAGGGAATAACAGTACTAATATCAGATGAAATAGACTTAAGAATAAAAAAGGTAAAGAAATGTACTGAGGGACACTTCATAATGATAAAGGGAATCATGCACCAAGAAGACATAACGCTTATTAATATCTATGCTCCCAATCAGGGAGCCCAGAAATATGTAAAGCAGTTCCTAACAGAACTAAAGGGAGAAACAGATCAACACACTATCATAGCAAAGGACCTAAATACCTCACTATTGGATATGGAGAGATCATTCTAACAGAAAACAATATGGAAATAACATCTTTAAATGACACATGAGTGCAATTGGACATAATTGACATTTACAGAGCCTTCCATCCCCAAACAGCTGCTTATACATTCTTCTCTAGTGAACATGGATCATTCTCAAGAATTGACCACATACTGGGACACAGAGATAGCCTCAAGAAATATAAGAGAGTAGAAATCATACCAACCATATTCTCTGATCATAATGCTTTGAAACTAGAGATCAACCGTAAAAAGAAAGTGAAAATAACCACAAGTAAATGAAGACTAACAATACACTACTGAAGAATAATTGTGTCAGAGAAGAAATAAAAAGAGAGATCAAGAGATACATAGAAACTACTGATAATGATAGTACAACATATCAAAACTTCTGGGACATGACAAAAATGGTCATAAGAGGAAAGTTCATATCATTACAAGCCTATGTCCAGAAACAAGAACAAGCCCAAATAAACAAACTAACTCTTCATCTTAGAAGATTAGAAAAGAAAGAACAAATGAAGTCTAAAGACAGCAGAAGAAATCATCAAAATTAGAGCAGAAATAAATGAAATTGAAAACAAAACAAAAATATAAGATAGAAACAATCATCAAAACCTACCAGAAAGTAAAAGTCCAGGACCAGATGGCTTCACTAGTGAATTCTAGCAAACATTCAAAGAAGATTTAATACCTATTCTCCTCAAACTCTTCCAAAAAATCAAAGAGGAGGCAATACTTTCCAACTCATTTTATGAGGCCAGTATCACCTTGATACCAAAACCTGATAAAGATAACATTAAAAAAAGAAAACTACAGACCAATATCTCTCATGAACAGAGATGCAAAAATCCTAAATAAGATACTAGGGAACCGAATATAGCAACATATTAAAAAGATTATACACCACGATCAAGTGGGCTTCATCCCAAGGGCACAGGGATGGTCCAACATATGCAAATCGATTAATGAGTTACACCATGTAGACAAATTAAAAAAGAAGAATTATATGATCATATCAATAGACTCAGAAAAAGTCTTCGACAAGATACAGCACCCATTTATGATCAAAACACTTAACAGAATTGGTATAGAAGGGAAAGTACCTTAACATAATAAAGGCCATATATGACAAGCCCTCAGCCAACATCATACTTAATGGTGAAAAACCAAAAACCTTCCCTCTAAGATCAGGAACAAGGCAAGGCTGTCTACTAATGCCACTATTATTCAATATATCATTGGAGGTCCTAGCAAGTGCAATCAGGCAAAAGAAAGATATAAAAGGCATCCAAATAGGAAATGAAGAAGTCAAATTGTCACTATTTGCGGATGAGATGATTCTCTATATAGAAAACCCTAAAGACTCCACAAGAACACTACCAGAAACAATAAGCAAATACAGTAAAGTCTCTGGATAAAAAATCAATAGCATTCTTATAACCTAATAACGAAGTGTCAGAAAAAGAAATTGAAAAAAATAATTCCTTTTGCAATTGCAACAAAAGGAATAAAATACCTAGAAATAAATCTAACGAAACATGTGAAAGACCTATATAATGAAAACTACAAGACCCTATTAAAAGAAATCGAAGAATATACAAAGAAATGGAAAGATATTCTGTGTTCTTGGATTGGAAGAATCAACATAGTCAAAAATGACCTTATTACCTAAAGCATTATACAGATTTAATGCCATCTCCATCAAAATCTCATTGGCATTTTTTAAAGAAATAGAACAAAAAGTTATCAGATTCATATGGAAGTACAAAAGACCTGAATTGCCGAAGCAATCCTGAAAAAAAAAAAAAAATGAGGCTGGAGGCATCACTCTGCCCAACTTCAAATTATACTACAAAGCAACAGTAATCAAAACGGCATGGTATTTTCAGAAAAACAGACACACGGACCAGTGTAACGGAACTGAGAGTCCAGAAATAAATCTATATTTTTATGGGCAAATAATTTTCAACAAAAAAGCCCGAAATATACAGTGGAGAAAGGAAATCCTCTTCAATAAGTGGTGCTGGAAAAACTGGAAAGCCACCTGCAAAAGAATGAAACTAGACTGTTGTCTATCACCATACACCAAAATTAAATCAAAATGGATTAAAGACCTGAACATAAGACCTGAAACAATAAAATGCATAGAAGAAAACAAGAACGAAACTCAAGGAACTTGGACTTAAAGAGGATTTTATGAATTTGACCTCAAAGGCAAGGGAAATAAGCACAAATTGAACGAATGGGACTACATCACACTAAAAAGCTTCTGCTCAGCAAAAGAAACCATCGACAAGGTAAAGAGACAACCATCAGAATGGGAAAATGCATACAACTTAATAATAATAAAAAACCCAAACAATCCAATCAAAAAATGGGCAGAAGACCTGAATAGACACTCCTCCCTAGAGGACATACAAATGGCCAACAAATATATGAAAAGATGCTCAACAGCACCAGCTCTTAGGGAAATGCAAAGCAAAATCACAATGAGATACCATCTCACACCTGTTAGAATGGCTATATTCAACAAAAGAAGTAATAACAAATGTTAGAGAGGATATGGAGAAATAGGAACCCTCATACGCTGCTGGTGGGACTCTAAATTGGTACAGCCACTATGGAAAGCTGTATAGAGGTTCCGCAAAAAACTAAGAATTGACCTACCATATGATCCAGCAATCCCTCTACTAGGTATTTATCCCAAAGGCTTGAAAAGTCACATTTGAAAAGATATCTGCACACTGAAGTTCATAGCAGTATTATTCACAGTGGCCAGGACATGGAAGCGACCCAAGTGCCCTATGATAGATGATTGGCTAAAGAAGCTGTGGTACACATATACAATGGAATATTACTCAGCCATAAGAAGAGATGAAACACTTCCGTTTGCAACAACATGGATGGCCCTTGAAAGAATCCTACTAAGCGAAATAAATCAGAGAGAAAAGGTTGAAAATCACATGATATCACATATGTGGGATATAAACCTAAAAGCAACAAACAAACAAAGGACAGGACAAACAAACAAAGACTCATGGACACGAACAATGGACTAATGGTTACCAGAAGGGAGAGGGGAGGAGGGTGGGAGAAAATATAAAAATAAAATGTTAAAAAAATATATATGTATATATAATATGAAAAAAAATAAACTGGCATTTTAAAAATTAAAAAATATAAAAAAACAAATGAGAAATAAAAAATAAAATAAAATAAAAAGCCAAATGAAAAATTAAAATAAATACATAAATAAATAAATAAATCACTGTGGAATCCTAGGGCACTGCATTTCAACAATAGCTGACAGAGGGAGCAGAGTTGATGGCTTTATTGAACTCAAGCTTTGAAGTCAACCAGGTCATTGTCCAAATTTGTAATAAATATGTGATGTAGAAAAGTTACTGAACCTGATATTCACGTTCTTATCTATAAAATGGAAATATTAATAGTACACATGGATTTAGGCAAGATTAACTGAGGTTATACAAACCCACAAAGCATATTAGTGTAGTGCTTATGACATAGCAATCCCTTAATAAATGTAGATATTATCATCATTATTTTAGATTAGTAACAAGTCCTACATCTGTTAGGAGCAGACAACAAATATAACAGATTGACCAGCTCCAAAGGTTGCCAACATGCAGCATGAATTTGCAATACTTCCTCAGTGTTCATAAAAGCAGGCAAGATAGAGCAAACAAGTTCAAGGTCAGGAGATACTTGCTGTATACAAGCAATGCCGGCAGTCAGATGTCACTGTAAAAGCTTAGATTTAACCTAAACTGGCCTGCCTGAGAGATTACAAACTGGCTTTCCAGCCCTATGTCTGTGGTAGGCCTCCTGGAAGCAGGAGACAGGCTGTGATTTTCCCTTCATGCCTGAGAATCTCCTTAATTTTAAGTAGGCAGAGAAACTCTTGGGTAACAGAATGACTGTACATCAGCTGGGATAAAGTGACCAGCCAAGACTGAGGAGTGGGGAACCCAGGGGCCACTGATTCATCCAAACATGGTGTTTCGGGAGCTGCGGTGTGCTCATCAAACACATGCTTACAAGCACCTGTCAAAACCAGGACCCTCTCTTCTGGACTGCATGGTAATTTAAAGTAATGGTGACAATTTCCTTAGCTTACTAGCATTGTGGATTAGTAGGGGTGGAAAAGCCCCAATATTTCAGTTACTGGAGCTGAGAAGCATGATTCCTTTACCCACTCTATTTTAAAACAGGCACCTCCTCTAAGAAAGAATGTGACTTCTCCATTTAGTGGCAGAAATGGAACAAAAGCCCAGTTCCTAAACTAGTGAGGGACATTTGGGAAAGCAAAATATCTGAGATTTCATTCCCTAATCTATAAATCATAGATCCTAATACCAGCCCTGCCCACCTCATAGGTCAGTTATGAAAACGTAACAATATCGATGTAAAGTTCAAGGATACTTTATAGTTCTCTAAGGGTGTTTTCCCGCTATCTTCACTGGTCCCCAAAGGATAACAATAACATCTATACCCGTATTAATTCCCTTTGTCAATTTTCTCTTAGCACAGGGCCAGCCAAAACACACAAAACAATGCCAATGTTCTAGTTCAAAATAGGAAACCTAGTAGTCTGTCAATAAAGGAGAATCAGCAGACCAAGGTGCAATTTAATTCTGCTGAGATAAAGGCAGCACTTCTTAAAAGGACTATTGTTTTTGGAGTACTCTGCTTTCTCCTGTAGAATCAATAGTATGGTTGGGAGATAAAGTGAAAAGGTAATCAAGTAAGGAAGAAGGTTTTCCATTGAATAGTCTCAGACTCCAGGACCAAATAGTCTCAGACTCCAGCAGGTCAAAGCCTATCAGAAAGTTGCAACTGCTTGCATACCCAGCACAGCATGGGTACACACCCCAGTAAGGGTGCCAAACGGGGGTTAAGCACGTGCTGGGATTCTCCAGCTGCAACAGAAGCCACACTGCCAATCAGTAAGGGGGCAAAAACAGGAGGAGGGTGTAATTATCTACCAATCACCAACACTCCAGGCAGGCAAAAACATGTTGCCTTCCAGCTGTTTGTGTATCATTAGAAAAGAAATTAAGATGTCATTAGGAAGAAATTAAATAATGTTTGTGTTGTCGTGACAACAAAGATGCAGGCTGCCAAATCCTGCTTGAGCAGAGATTGCCCACACCCAGTCCCTTTCTAGAGATCAACTCGATAGAGATTAAGAGGGAGACATTGCCTTACCGGTTGTCTTCCCCTTGTAGAATATCTTCATGTCCATCAGCCCTGTGAGCTGGCTTGCCAGAACCACCATCTGAGACCCACTGTATTTGGAAGCTCGGAATATGCTGAGCTGTGACCAGTCATCCCAGTAGATTTCATTCTGAAAGGAAAACCTTTGCTCTTTAGTCCAATGCTTCAGTCGTCTATTCGGGACCCTCAGTAAAAAATAGAGCTCCACCTTGTAGTGGACACCTGGCAAACACTGGCTAAATGATGGGCCCAATCAAGATTATACTTAAATCCAAGACTCGGTGATTTTATCAAACCTACCAAGTATCTACACTAAAGGAATGGCCCAAAAGAAACTATACGATAAGCATTCAAGTTTGACCACAAGCCCAATCCTTCAGTTAGAAATCTGCTTCCCAATGTTGGGAAGAATCTTTTGTTCCCTAGAGCAGGGGTTCCAAATCCCTCAGCCATGGTCTGTTAGGAATCAGGCCACACAGCAGGAGGTGAGTGGCAGGCGAGCGAGTGAAGTTTCATCTGTATTTGCAGCCTCTCCTCAGTGGTGGCATCACCACCACAGCTCTACCTCAGCTCATCAGGCATTAGATTCTCATAGGACCACTGTTCCCTGGTGCCAAAATGTTTGGGGTCTCTAGAGTCAAAACAGAAATGACAGGCAATGCAGGTAGTGCATTACAGAAAAAAGTGAGCAGACCTCACAAGAGATGGAGCCACAGAGTCAAAACAATACCACCGACACTGAAGGGCAAGCTGGGAATTTCGTGTGAAGTAACTTCAACCTTTAACCTTTTGAAATGTGAACAGTGAGCAACCTGGACCCCTGGCACCTCTGTGTAGTATCCCTTCTTTGGGTTGAAAGAAATTGTGTCAAATTCAGAATTAAGCTGGTTTTCTGGAAGTTAGAGAAGCATCTCTGCAAAACCCCAGAGATAGTAGTTTCCTTACATCAGTTGCTCTTCACCTACTCTAACAGACCCTATGCTGGGAACAAATGAGTCCCTACCTTAAAGACGGCAATGGCGTAGGGATGTGGGAGGTTGTCCAGGATAATCGAGCGCCGCTGGCCACTGAAAGTGATACGCTCAATGCAGTCCAGGTAGGCATCTGTCCAGTAGACCCACTGGTCATCCACGGAGATGCCATTGGGCCATTTCACATCCTCAGACACAAGGCGATGGACAGCAGAACCATCCATATTGCTGCGATAAATACCAGGCTTCAGGTCTCCCCAGTCAGTCCAGAACATCACCCTGGTCAAAACCAGAAAGAACACACAGTACATCAGGACTAGGAAATGGGAGCTCAAATGCTACTCCAAGGAGGTGAAAAGCCCCTTCAGAAAACCCAGGCTGGTTATTTCAGCATTATTATTACAGTATGTAATTGTAATACTTAAAACCACTTAATTCCTTGCCCCAAAAATTCCTTTACTGGAATTAATCTACTGATACAATCAAGTTATGCAAAGACAAGGTACAAAGATGGTCATCACAGCAGTGTTCATACTAGGAAAAAAATATATGTGTATAGTCTTTTAAAAAACATTTACTTGTGTATACACACACACATATGTTAACCTATAGAAAAAGTGATACATTATGGTACATACAAAAGACTATTAGGAAGCCTAAAATATATATGTGGTCACATGAAACTATCTTCGACACATTAAATTTTTCAATAAGTGCAGAATAGTAAATATCCTATTATTCTATTTGGCATAAATGTGTATATATGTTTATCTCTGAGTGTTTTAAGGATATATGCTTGTAAATGGATTTTAAAAAATTCTGAATGAGACACAAGAAACTAGGAACCCCTAGGAAGTGTAAAGAATTAAGAGCGAGAAAAGAGGAAACAAATATCATTCATTTCATATACTTTTGTTCCCTTTTAATATTTTTAATTAAGTACATATATTAATTTCAGGGTTTTCTTTTAAAACATAGATTTAATCCTCAATCATAAATGCTACAAGAAAGGATAGAAAGGCTACTCTAGAATTTTCCTTTTAGTTATGTTTCTTTAAGTTAATAAAGAAATAAAAAGCACCTCTGCACTCCCCAAGTGCATACAAATTGCTATTAAAAAAACCTATATATGCTGGAGGGCAGAGAATAGATGAAATGGATTAAATTTCCATACCACATGTGAAACTCAAGATAAAGAATCCTCACAATATCCAACCAAGCCTGACTATGAGGACAGAGAGATTTTTATTACCTTTTGTTGGAGAAATCCCCTTCAGATATGAGACATCTGGATATCTAAAGAAATTCTGATGTTTGCTAATGAAAAGTTACCTGACCAACACTATGGTTTCAAAACTCTGTTAATAGATTATTTCAATCACAATAATGAGAAACAGAGTTTTTGTTCAACAGTTTGCATTTCCATGAGAATCTGTTTGCTACGGCATTTGACACATACTGACTTCCACTGGGGCCACACTTACCCCTCCTGCGGCATGAGGACCAGAGCTCTGGGCCGATCAAGCATAGAGGAATTGACGATGGTGAGTCGAAAGTCACCATCGGGATGAGCTACCTGATTTAAAAAAAAAAAAAAGAGGAAGCAAAAAGCCCCACATTGCCAAGTCTCCTGCTCAGCTCCTATCTATGGACATGTCTCTCTATGGCCACCTCCTCTACAGACTGATCTGGAAAATCTGCCCCATTTCCAGTCAAAATGAGTTGTTCCCTCCTTTGACTCATGTGATAATTCTCACAGGGTCTGACCGAGGAGCAAGCACTGCCTGTGCCCCTATTCCCAGAACATGGTAATGATCTGCACAAAGTCCTCAAATGTGTTTACTTATTTTACCTGCCTACGTTATCCCATGCCCCAATCACCAATGGCTCAACACTATCCACAGAACAAATTCTCAATGTCACAGTCTTGCAATTAAGAGTCTCCACAGACCGGTCCCACATTCTCTCTCTTCCATTTCAGCTCCCATGACTTTGGCAACACTGGTCTTCTCACGGTTCTTTAAGCCTGACATACTCCTGTTTATACTTGCCATATCCCCTTCTGAAACTGTCCTCTACTCTCTAATCAAATCCTATCTTTCTTTCAAAACTCATTCCCAGGCCTTCCTTCTCTGCTGACTCTTCTGGTCAAAGGGCATCTCTAGTTCTCATCATTGACTTACCTGACACCATTGTGTACAAGCGGTATTTGAGTTGTACACTGGTCTCCCATCCAGCCTATGAGAGTGTGAACACTTAAGCTTTGCCACACATAATTAAAGGAAGGGAAGAAGTACTAATAACAAAACCAACAATACAGTACTAAGTATGTGGCAGGTACTGTGCATCTTTTCATTCCTTTCTCTCAGCTGCTCTATGAGGCGAATACTCTAATGATCCTCCTCTCCTCGGTCAGGGCTCAACTCAGATGTCACATCTTCAAGATGACTCCTCTACCAACCTTTTCTAACGCTGTCCACTGCCCAATTACATAATCACTCTGCCCTTTGATGCTTTTTGCAGCACTTACCACCAAGGGAACTGATTAACTTTTTTCATTATTTTGCTTCTCCATTAAAATCTACTCTGTATCAGAAGCCCTATACCTTGCTTACTGCTGTATAATTGCAACCTAAAGCCATACCTGGCACATATCATGTACTCAAAAAGCACTTTTTAAATGACTCAGTGGATGAATGAATGAATTTTCACCTTACAGATCTAGAAATTGAAACCTGAGTCACTGGCCTACTAAAATAAAGACTGAACCCAGGTCTATCTTTCAAGTTTGTGGCTTTCTAGGTCTCCCAGGTTCTACTGTATTTTCCACTTTACCCATAGGCTATACCCCCACAGAAAATCAATATAAAGAGGTGCTGAGGCAGTGCCCCAGGGCCTTAGCAGTAACTTTCAGGAGTTGGGTGTACCTATATTCTTGGATACAGTGATTTTGGTGGCTTAGAGGCCATTTTTTACCCTCATGCTGCCTTGGGCAGCTAAACTACAGATAGATGAAGTGAGGAAAATAAGAATACTTACCTTACAGGGTTATTGTGAGAAGTAAATCAAATATTTCCTGCAAAGTGATTCTAATAGGGCTTGGCACATACCAAGTGGTCATTGTCATCATTAATAATAATGGTGATGATGATCGTGATATTATTATTACTCTAATCAACTATAATACTACTAGAGTATTGATGTTATAGCATTTTAACAATGACATTGAATTATTATTATCATTGTTACTACCATTTCTTCTAGCCAAAATATAAACTTTCAGGTATCTTAATGAAATCTTTTTGACGGATTCTGGTTCTCCTGTAGGACTTTCACAGCAGTGAGGAATAATGAGACTATCCTGCTTTTCTTTCTTCTCCAGAGGCTCAGCTGGTTCACTCTCTGGAATTCTTTGAAAAATTCCAGAGTAATGTGACACACTAGTTCTTATGTCTGTGTCAAATCTGGCTTAAAGCCCAATTGCTCCCCCTACTACCTACTTAACTAAGGACAGCAGGGGAATATACATACCTCAATCTTTTTAAAGCCAGCATCCACCCAGTAAAGTAACTGGCTGAGAGGTTCAAAGACCAAGGCTTCTACTGTCTCCAGGCCAGAACTGATAATCACCTCTTGCCCTGTACTCCCATTCAAACAGAGGCGCTGAAGATAAAAAAAAAAAAAAAAAAAAAGAAATGTTGTAAAATGCTCAAATGACCTCCTGCCAAATCAGTCTCAGGGATGGTAACCCTTTATTCAACTGGCTTCACTGGCAACAGATGAGATGTTTGCTGTTGTTGTTTTTTAATATTAGTAAACTTTCTAGATGAATGAAGCCAGTTTTTAATAAAAGCATTTCTAAAATGTATCATGGCTTCCTGTTTGAAGCAGAATAATTAAACAGAACTTAATCATCTGTATTATTCTACATTATCATAATGAACACTGGCCGGTGAACCATGCCATATCATAATAAGGTAAAGATAACAGAGATGCATGAGTCTGTTTTCCTTTTAAAATAAATGAAACCAGATTGGTATTATTTTTAAGTCCTTATGTCTGCTTTTTAGAGTCTCCCTCCCTTGAGAGGCTCTTAGCCATCAGATGCTATTGTTGGGACAGCTACACTCAGCAGTCACCACCACTGTTCCCCATCCCTACCCCCTCAATTACCCAAGCACTGTAAAATTTCTGTTGGGTTGGAAGTCTGGATAAAATTTGTTGGAATTGCTTTTCTAAAAGGATTAAAGATCAAACAGCTCTCCTTTAAAGTGCATGGGTTTAAGTGTATGGCTATCTATCTAGACTGTGAGGGGATCTTTATAGCTCACTTCCTGGTTCTTGACTGTGTTCAGAATAGTTGAAGTGGATCATTACATAAACTATAGGTAAGTCAAGTATGACTATATCACGGCTTAGGAAGAAGGATGCTATGGGGCAGGTGGTATGATTGGGAGTGACTAATAACCCCATATTCCTAGTCTTAAAATATTCCCAAAGGGAAAAGTGAGACCTCGCTTATAAGCAAGACCACAGATTTGGGGGCGTCTTTGTTCATCCTACAAGGAAAGAAAATAACTAAAGCAGAAAACTGAAACATTTTATCAGTAAGCCCTGAGATGAGTTTGGGCTTAAAACTTCTAATACCTACTTCCTTGGGTCATTGCAAGTCAAAGCCCCTGGGACTAGACCAAGGGCTGACTCACCTGGATGATATCCAAGGCCAGGTCAGACCAGTACAAGCAGTTGTGTTCATAGTCAAAGTCCAGGGCCACTGCTGCCCGCAACCCAGTGAGAGGCAATTGCTCAGTGGCTCCTGAGGCTAGGTCATAGCGGTGGATAGACTTCCGCATAGCATACAGGATGAATTCGTTCTCCTCTGCAGAGACACACAAAACAATAGGGAGGGTGAATCTAGGGGATGCTGAAGAGGTCCCAGCATGTCTGACCCATTTTTTCCTTCGGACACAAACCTCAGAACCAATGGCACATGGTGTGAATCAAGTGAAAGAGCACAGGAATCCAGGCTTAGAAGGTGTGTAACAGAAAAACATTTCTGCCTTGGGCATGTTACTTAAACTCGTGTGAATCTTAAACAAGTTTCCTCATCTGTAAAATGTATTACTTATCATTTTTTTGGTTTGTTTTTAATCTATATTCCCCCAGTAGGCATGCTTGAACATCCAAACTTCTGAGCTCAGCCTAAAAATCACTAATCACACTTGACAAAATAATGACACCAGACAGTATGTTGTCCTCATCATATGCCTGTATCACATGGCACCATAATTTTGTGAACTAGAGACTACTAGTTACTGAAGACTTGTAGCTAAATTTTCTAATCTGTTTGTTCACCTGTTCAATATTGTTCACAATGGCATACGCCAATTCTATCAATCTATTACATTTTTAAAACAATAATACATTTGTCCTTGACTACTTACAAAATGTTTTCCAACATAATTTTCACAAAAATCCTATTCCTACATAATAAATATTTACACAATGCACATACTATGTACCAGACACTGTTTAATACATATTAACAACTGTATAGTGGGAGAGCTACTATAACACAATTTTAGAAATGACAAAATTGAGAGCAAAGAGGTTAAGTAACTCACTCAAAATTACACAACTACTAAGTGGCAGAGCCAACACTCAAACCCAGCCGTCTGGATCCAAAGTTTACATTTTAAACACTATACAATGCTGTCTCTTATTATGTAAATACTAATATTGCTATTTTTAAGTTGTAGAAATAGAAGCCCAGAGTTCCTAAAGAGACTTACTTAATGATAGATAACAAGTAACTGGAAAAGCTAGTGCTCTCTCTCTTCCATTTAGGAAACAGCTTGGGAAACACTAAATTCTTCCAAGAGAATGGAGATGAGCAACACACGTGAACTCGTGTTGAAAGCACCTAATGCGTTGCACATGGGACTAAATGCAAATAAATCTGAGTTCCTTCACTCAATGTCCACATAGTTACTGCTGTTTTGGTTTTATTTTCCCTCCCTCTCTCATTCCATTTATTCAGTGAGTTCCGATGTACTAGTCTCTTGCTTTATAAAGGGTTCAATACAGATAATGTACAAAAATATAAATCTACCTACAACTTTTAATAAAGTTTACCTCCTTTTCCTTTGGTACCACACTTCAAAAGTATTTAAGCAACTTCATGATAACTAATCTCTCCTTTCAGTTTCAAGAAAATCTTCCCACTATAATTCCCAGTAAAGGGGGGCGGTCAAGATGAAACTGTCTAGCTTGTAAATGACATTGAAATCAAGGACTCTTGCCAAAGCTTAGCCACATAGAATCATGGAGAACACATTCACAGCAGCAAGTTTTTCACTCCATATCTCTCTCTAATATCTTTAAATCTCATTCTGTTGCTTTGTCTTTTGTTTTTTTCTTCTGTTTCATTCAATGAATGCCTTCACAGTAGAGCCTGAGTCCAGAAATACTTGCTTTAGGATTAGGTACAAAGGAACATATAGCATTTCCATGTGTAATACTTAAGTTAGAAAAGGAAGAGAATTCTTAGTCAATTCCAGCCATACATGAGCACAGCATAGAAATCTTACTACAGTATTCATAAAAGAAAAAAAAAAAACTTACTTCATTTAAATTAAAATCCTTTCAGGTGCCCAGATTATCTCATCTTTGCAAAGATGTTATGGTTCTCATTGGTCTTATGAAGCCGTCTTTTCTTTTTTTGGTACATCCGTACCTTTAGTTCCACTTTTTTATATATAGCATTTAGAAGGTGGCTTACACTACAAATGAGATTTGTTTCTACTTCATTCCCTGTTCTATCCTCTCCTTTATCAAAATAGCTTCTTTATCAGTTTAAACAACTTTAAATAAACTGTTTTGTCCCTCGCTAAATTATTTTCAGAAATATTTATTATAAAAATATGTACTACAGCCCCTTAAGAGCAATCACTCAAACTCTACTAACCCGAGCCCTCATCAATAACAGCTCTTGTAAAGGGGATATTTGAATATTATCTGCTCATTTGTGAGAATATGCTGAAGCCATGTTCTTTTTAAGTCTCTACAGTGAGTATGCTAATTACTCTGGTTATGATGGAATATTAAATTAAGGGACTAATGAGCTTAGCATAAAAAATACAGGGCAAGCTGGCAAGCAGTGAGCAAAAGAGAGAGCCACTCTGCTCTGCCTACAGAGGATGACATGCTTCTCTCATGATTCATGTGGCATTTGTGGCTGTTCCATTAGACAACACCACTGCTGATGGAAGTCAGCCCCAATCATTCCCCTTCACCAAGAGGTCTGAGCAGAATGAAGGGCTCAGAGAGAATAAGGAAGCTCTACATGAATAAGAACTAGAAACAAAGAAAAGGGAAAAAAAAGATGCTAAGAGATTAACTCTTTGTTAAGGGATCATAATTTCATGTGTATACTTCAAAATACCTCAATATGTGCCATCACTGCTAAAACAACTTAAAACATGCTTGGAACACACTAAATCTTATAGCGTGTGCATGCACTCCAAAAAAGTTTTCCTTAATTAGCATGCATAATGATCATCTAAGATAATGGGAATGACATTTATTTGCCACTTGGCTGATGTCTAGGTGCACATGCGCTTAGTCTGAATTTTAGCTTTGCTACTTACCAGGTGTGACCTTAAATAAGTCATTTAACCCTCTCCTTTGATCATGCTTCCGCGTATTAAAAAAAATGGAGCTAATGATATCTGTTTCACTGGGTAGTCATAAGAATTAAAATGATGACACATGGAAAAGTACATTAAAATGTATAAAATTCTGTTAAAATATTTATAATTATTTTTATAAAAATTAAGATAGACCAATTAGTTACTTCCCAAAAACCCACAAGTCTCTATATTCCACTATGACAAACAGAGCAAGGTACACACAAAAGGCCTATGGGCACTCCTCATTCCTCCATGCCTAGAATACAACAGATGCCAAATTAACATTTGTCAGTGAACAAAGGGGATTTCCTTCAAAAAACATTCTCCATTCCTATAATGTCATAAGTCTATAAATAAATTTAGTTTGGATCCCAAGTTTAGAGAGCTCTGGGATGCTTGTAACTTCTACTCTTTTTTTCCACTAAGTTAGAAGAGTCACAAGGCCGAATCTGGGTGAGATCATAATTATGCTTCAATGATGGCTCAAGAAGTCAAAGGAAAGAAATCACCTCTTACCTGCCAAGGGACAGGGGACCAGTTCTCCTTCCAGTCGTGCTTCAACATCTCCTCCACTACAAGTGTCCCCAGAAATCTTCCGATAGCTGTCATCCCCCACCCCAAGAGCAAGAGGTCAGAAACACCAAAGAACAGTCACAAAGTCTTCGTAACTGGAAATACATTTCCTATCCAGGGACAATGAAGTTCTTCTATTCACTTCTCCATAGAATAGTAAAAAGGCTGTTTAATCATTCTGAATCAGTTCTGTTTGCAATTAGATTAGGCAGCCCAGACAATTTGGAGTGCTGTCCTAGGCAAGAGTTTCACATATATCTCTTCAAAAAACTCCTATGAAGATATATCCTTATTGAAATTTGTGACTTAAGATACAACGAGAGTTGTAAAAAAACTTACAGACTTGCGTTTTTTTTCTTACTGAGGGCAGAAGAATTTGCAAATGTCAATGCCCAAACTACTTGAAATCTGCTAACTTAGAAATATAGCATTTGTAGTATGAAAGATACCTAGGTGGTTAGCTGTGCTCTCTCATAACAAGTGCAGATCCCCACCCCTCCACAGCATCCCTGACATGGCAGCCTTTGTGAGACATACCCTCTTGTTCTCCTGTAAGTAGAACCCACTGGACAAGGCACAGGAGGGGAGTATGATTTCCCAAAAAACTCTGGATCGGGAACACAAACCTCTAGTGACAAATCTTCACTCATCTTGAAGCCGAAGTCACTGAAAAGACAATTAGTGTTTGTTAAGGCCACTGGTTTACATACTTCGGGCATTTCAGTACCAACCCTGGTGACTTCTACCATACTACCTGCCACCTGTATTATAAGTTAATGTACCCCTTAAAGACTATTCACTTTTCTGCACTAATACATTTCTAAAAGAAACTTGATATCAGAACTGTAATTACAAACCACTATCATATGACATAAACAAACAAAAACAATATAAATCGTGCAAAAAAAAAATATTAAATTTTTTTGCTAGATCCAGTTTCCTACCCAAAGATGCTGGGCCTGCCTGCTCTTTGTTAAAAGGGATTAGCAATTGTTAAAGAATTACTAGCACCTAGTGAGACTTTCTTCTTAACATGATTAGAATAATTAAAAGAAATTTAAAAGAACAGTACTTTTTTTTAACAATGTGGTTTTTTGTTTTTGTTTTTGTTTTTGTTTTTGTTTTAACTAATGTTTTTTAAGACCATGTCCATGTACTACTTAAAATCACCTTGGGTGCCTCATCCTGCACTTTGGGACACAGTGGTTTGATCCACAAGAACTTCTGCATTTTGGGGCCACACCTCTGCCAAATCACTCAGCTCAAGGGGCCGAGTAGCAAGCAGAGGACCCTGGCCTACTCTTGGCTCTGCCCTTAATCACATGACTTCCCTTGGCTGCACTGAACAGCTCTAGGATAGCTGTGCTGTATACTTCCCAAGGCCCTTCCCAAACTAGAATTTTGCAATTTGAAGGTATTTTCCACCTGAAAGGCTTCATTTACTCT
The DNA here is from genome assembly GCF_014176215.1 of Rousettus aegyptiacus. NCBI lineage: Eukaryota > Metazoa > Chordata > Mammalia > Chiroptera > Pteropodidae > Rousettus > Rousettus aegyptiacus. The sequence continues at coordinate 37,866,725 of NW_023416308.1, read as the reverse complement.
TTTTGGTTCAACAAATATTTACTGAAACACCTACTATATGAAAAGTTTTAACAGGTACAGGGCAAAGTGATTTGTGTTTATATTGTGTCATATACATATTTAGCACTTTGTAGAAAATTATTCAGAAGGGTTTTATTACTGTATCAAACAGGTCTCATTCCTTAAATTAGGTAATTTTTACTGGATGGCTGCTTTAAATCTTTTTGGGGACTAAGTGGAACATTAGCTAATTGATTATTTCCCCTCCCATGGCAGAGCACCCTTCTTAGGCAGGTTTCTTCAAGCTGTAAGCAATAACATAGATGGCAGTAAAGCACTTCAGAAGGTTAAGATCAGCTTCCTCCCCCACCTTCCCCCCAAAACAGAAGATTGCAAAATTTGTCATACTTAAAAGTAAATGTTATCTCATAAAACTTTTGTTTTAATTACATGTGTGTATGTGTCTACATACATAAGTATGTGTAGGTACACAGTCATACCACAAAATGCACTGTGTACTAGGGGTTGCAGTCAAGAATTTGAAGGCCACACTTCTTGGCAGTGTGGGAAAACATGGAGATGTAAAAGAGTCAACTATACTTTGAAACATATATGTATATATACTTTGAAATATATATATATAAATATATATACATATATATGTGTGTGTGTATATATATATATATATGTAAAATATATAAAAATAAAATAAAAACTTAGCACCCACCAAGTTTCTACAGGTTAGTGGGGTTGGCATTGGTGGACCAATGAGAGCTAAGCCAGTTTACCAGGAAGGCACACTAGCCCATGTTTCCTGGTTTTTGTTGTTGTTGTCAGGCAGATTTTAGAGAAAGGACATAATAATGATCATCAGAAAAAAAATCAAAGATTTGTTAGGTTTCTTTCTTTTCTTTCTTTCTTTCTTTTTTTTTTTTTTTTACTTATTTTTTATTTTGTTTCATTTTAAAGTACTTAATGGGGATAAAAGAGGGAAGGGGGAAGAGAGAGGGCACTATAACCTTTTGCATCATTAGGGCTTCTAGAGTCAGGGGTACTACCTCGGGCCAGCAAAGCTCTCAGATTAGAATTACAATTTCATGGTATCTAATGGAGAGCAGAAGGCAGCAAAAAGGCATTGGATTGACATCACTTCAAACATCACACAGCTCTGTGACTTTGCCATGGAAGCGTCTACGCTGTTATCTTAGAAGTGCACAGCTTTCAAAGGGCATGAGCGTCATCGCATCTTGTACTGTCCAAAGCCTGCTGTTCAAAGGATGAGTTTTCAGATAAGCAGCATCAGGATCAGCAGAATTGCAGATTCCCAGAACTAATGAGTCAGAACTTGCATTTTAACAAGATCCCAGGTCATTCATATGTATATTCAAGTTTAGGAAACATTGGTCTGTATAGGACAGGAGTTAACCAAATCTTGTTAGCTGTTTTAGTGAATGAAACTTTATAGGATCACAGTCATGTCTGTTCACCATGACTATTTTCATACTACTACAGGCAGAGTTGAGTGGCTGCATCAGAGGCAATATGGCCTGCAAAGTCTAAAACATTTACTATATAGCCTTGTTGCAAACTCTGGACTAGAATGCATCAGAGGTTTCTGGCTTTAGTCAAGAAAAGTGTGCTTCCCAAAGCAAACATTAGTTTCTTTGTACCTCAGCAACTACTGAAAAATGAATTACATGTTTAGGTTCAATACCCATGCTCTACTAATAGCCCTGCCTAATCTGGGATGATTTTGTGCTGGGTTACAGATTTGAGAGACTGCCTAGGACCTCTGAGGCCCTATGTGCTTTACTGCTATAATCAACTTCTAAAGCTAAGCTCTATTCTGATTTTCAACTCTCCTCAGAAGCCTTCAAAGATTCCCTTCTGCTTACAGAATAAGGTCCATACCCTTAGGTCTCTACCTCTTTCGGATTCTCTTTTCAGCCTCATTTCCACTCATTGACCCCACCTCATATACCCAACAAGGCACCCAAACTAAACAGCCAACTACTTCTCTGCCTCCATGCCTTCACACTGCTGCTACATCTTCTCAGAATGCCCCTGTCCATATATCCAGATGCTTCCTTAAGGCCCATATCAAACAGTGCTTCTTCCAAAATCTTCCCAATTCCTCAAGAACAAATCACAGCCTCCTCCTTCCTGTCAATATTCACAATAGAAGTACATCCTCCGAGGTACTTGCAGCTTTCCATCTCCTTTTACAATTATTTGTGAGCATGTCATTTATTCTGCTTTTAGCATTTTCAGCAGTGCCTTGGCTACCTAGCTCAAGGACTAATGAACACACACACACACACACACACACACACACACACACACACACACACACGGTAACATTCCCTCATTTCGAATAAAGAAATAAATTCCCTTTAAAAGGGAGTTTCTAAGAAAAGGAATTACCTACAATGCATGTTCCTTGTTTGGGTTGCTCCATAGAAACAAACCCCAGAGCCATCTATTCCTGAATGAACTACCACAGCTTGCCATGTAATAATGCCTCTACTACATCACATGGCTATAGGAACTAAATGGAATAACCTACATAAAAAGTGCCTAGAACAATTCCTGGCACAAAAAAGGTACTTAAACATTTGTTCCCTATGGTTCCCTTCCTTTCCTCAGGGAAATGGACCATATCCTGGCCTGTTTTCCATGCTGCTGAGAATAAAACACAACTAAATCCCTAGAAATTGATGAAGAACCAACCATTCATAGTCCTCTCGGGTGCAGGAACAGTTGGACACGACCACTGGCCTATCAAAGTCTTCTCCATTAAAGCACGTTGCATGAGGGGTCCTCCGCTTGAAAACAGTCTTGTGTCCTAGCAAACACTCATTGCCTCGCTCATCAGATGGTGACCACAGTTTGTAGTCATTGTCTGTGCAGGGAACCCCTGAGGAAAGGAAATGCAGCATTAGAGGCAGGCCCGTGTAGGGTTTCCTGTCCTTCCTTCCCATCAGCCCAGCCACCCGCTTCCTATCATCCTGTTGTTGCCTGGTAAGCACACACGCCTCTGGAGCTGTCCCAAGCCTCCAATCAGCTTGCTTTGAGGCCGAGTGACACCCACACAAATGAAAATGATGCCCCCTAAAATACAGATGTTCATTTGAGAAAGCTGAGAAGAAGCAAGCCACCTTCGGCACTATCTTAACTTCTGATATATTTTAGCACATTCCGTAATTCCTTTTAGAAATAGGTGCCCAGAGGTGTTTATCTGCTAGGAAGTTAGGGAAATGCTGAATCTTTGATAGATGGCGTCATTCAGGAGTACAGTTCCCCCACCTGCTTTCTGGGGGTAGTGTGGGAACATCCAGTAGTATGGTCTGAGAGCAACAGAGAATTTTCAGTGCAGAAGGTGCAGGGTCTTCACAGAAGGATGAAAAATGGTAAGACGACTTGGATGATCACTCCATCTACCCATATGCACCCCCAGATTTAAATAGAGTGGTGTCTACAGGAATTTCAAAATAAACCTATGTCAATATTAGTACTTTATGTCTTTTTTATATATACATATCTTCAATCAGATTAAATGTTGCCTGAAAATGATGAACAACTGTCAACTCAATGCAATTCGAATTAGCAAGTACTTATTAAACTCTTACTGCCTGAAAGGCTATCAGGCTGTGCAGTTTGTGTAAAACAAGTGTACGGAGGACAGGTTCTTATTTCCAAGAACCTTATAATCTAGTTAATCAGAGATGACACACATACAGAACAGATACAAATTTATAATTCAAGGCGGATGAGTACATTTATATTCCAGACACAGAGAAGAGGGGAGGAGTCTCCTGGTTGTAATATTAGCAGCCAAACACATTGGATGCTGAAACATGAAAAGGATTTCAATTAGTGGAAATTGAATGGGTGGCACAGGGGTCATTCCAGGCAGAGAAAAAGGAAAGGTAAGAGAGGCAGGGAAGAAAGATATTTACTTCTCCTTGGTTACTTACACATTTTGTGCCTAGACTAGCAGATCATGATGAGATCCTAAACAGCTCTGAGAGGACCCAGACCCATGTGGCACACTGCCTTTCACATAGTAGTTACTGGCTGAATTTATCAAACTACAACTGCTAATTTGGAAGAATGTCTTTCATTCATTCATCCATTTATTTATTCACATGTTTAACACACATATTCCTAAACCTACTATGTGTCAATGACTGCACAAGGAAATGAGAATATAAAAAAAAAATAACACATGGTCCTATTAAGAATCACCCGAGTAGCAGACTATATATTTTTCACTCACTTACTCTATATGTGCCCATCTCCTTAAACAGATCATAAACTTTTCTGAGTACAAGGTATCTAAGCTGATGCTCTGGTCAATAAATATTTCTATGAAAAGAGCTAAGGAGGCAGCAGCTTACCCAGAGCATCTGTGGCATTGACTTGGAGGATCAGCCAGCTATGAACAGTTTCTTTGCTGGATCCAAAGATGGTGAAGACAGTGCTCTTCTCACCAGGTTCTGTAAGGAGCCCATACACAAACACTGGCTTCTCGGAGAAGGTGAATGTTTTCCAGGTCTCCCCTTCATTGGTACTGTATCTGCCCAAATGCAAGTAAAAGGATACTTGCAGTTAAAGTCTCTCCACCAATAATAGGAACCAGGACTCCTTGGAGAAATGGCTTATCCTGAGCTAAAGTAAGGAAAGTTTAAGGTTGTGCCAGAAAGGAAAGAAGTGCTCAGAGACTAATAGAGTCAACACAAAAGGACATAGGAGCTACCTCAATGGACTCTAATTGGCCAAATTTAGGAAAATTTGAGCATAAAAAGTAAAATGATGTAAATAGATTATACACTGAATGCAAATAGAGAATAAGTTTCTAGATGACACTAAAAAGAGAAAAGGGGAGGAAACTTTTTCTTATGTTCAATGCTACCTAATAAATGTTGAAAACAATGACAGAATGAGAAAATTGACTGTTCTGTAACCCTCACTGTAATAATTGACTCAGACGAGATCATCACTGGACGCTAAATTACTGGGTAAGAAGCACTGGGGACCAGCATGGTCACATGATCTAAAGATATCAACCCACAGATTAAGGGGGAAATGTAATGTTTACAGCAGACCATGTAAGAATCACAACCTTCACCAAAATTGGCATCACAAATAGTGGGACAACTTGACACTGTGCTTCCAATAAAGCAATAAGGATAACACATCATCTATATACTATTCTATACAATTCCAGAATGTAAGACATTCTACAAGACAACTGGTCTGGGGTCTTCAAAAAACAAACAAACAAACAAAAAACCAAGGTTATGAAAACAAAAAAAAAAAGGCAGAAGGCAGAAACATGCTAGAGAAAACACTCAACTATCTTTCTTTTCTCTCTATGGACAGTTACCAATGAGTGTACAGCAAAGAAGTATAGGGAAAATGGAGTTTAGAGGTGTGTTGGAAGATTACTTAAAATATTATATTATTTTTCTGGATGTTGCGATGTTCATGGTAGCTTCAGCTTCTTAAATTTGTGAGTTTCTTCTAACTTAAATAAATATTCATTTTATGCTTAATTTTGTATTTCGATTTTTATATTCTTTCACTGGGATAGCCCCCCAAAATTGTGTATGTGTCAGTCTTCATAAAACTTTGATTCATCCCTATGACTATAGGGAAAAAAGTCCAGCTGAAATACTGGTTATATGACCAGTTTGCGTGTGTAGACAATTATAGTATCAGGCTTTTTACGGTTAAAGAAGACTTTGCAACATCAAAATTACAACTAAACTACAGAACAACTACCATTGAGAACAACCTGAAGTGTAGCTGAACAGAAGTCCTATAACTAAGGATATACAGAAGAAGCCATGTCAAGACTGCAGTTGCTCCAACGAATCCGGAATTTGGAAAGATGCTGTCTGAAGGACCAAGTCAAAGCCATGCTGATGTGATGCAGAGACCCACAGGAGATCACTTCTCTCAGCTGGAAGAGCTTTTCCATAGATACAGGCCTGGTGTAAAGCAGTCTTCCTCATCTTTTCCTCCCAAATAGCCCTCATAGTGGAGGGGAGTGAACACACATCACTAAGAAAGGTGAAGCAGTCTTCTGTTTCCATAAATTGTCTTGCAAGTTTATCTTAAAACTGTTGTGGATGTAACTACCAAATGCAGTGTGTAAAGCTTGACTGAGTCCTGGATTAGAAACAAGAGTAGCTATAAGAATATGGAATTGAGAAAAGATAAATGTAGTCTATAAGTAATATTTAGTTCATGTTAATTTCCTTAGATGTGATAATGGCATCCTGATTGTGTAAAAATACCCTTATTTATTGGAGATATAAGTATTGATAGGTAGGTAGGTAGCTAGGTAGGTAGAGAGATAGATGATAGATTGACAGATAGGCAGGTAGGCACTCAGAGAGACAAACAGGATAAATACATGGGTGATAGAAGTTAAGCAGATGGGCAAAATATTAACAACTAATAATTTTTGGTGAAGATTACATGAGTGTTCTATGTAATTCTTCCAATTCCTCCTGTGATCTTAAAAATTAAAAAGTTGGATGAAAAGTATGTCCTGAGAAAAGTCTCTAAGGCCAACAATTCTACCAGAACAAAAAAGCAAGCCCTTGAAAAAAGAAGCAGCATTGAAGTTAACTGTACTGATTTTAAATTATCTTTTATATTGAAGAGAAGGAAGAGGAGAAAATGTGCCTAATATTTGCTCCTTCACCCAGTAGGCTAGTGAGATTCTCAACATGAGAAACCACTCAATTAGAGATTTCATTAGGATCACAGACTTATTAAAACTCCCTGAAATCCTAATTATATTTAAAAAAAAAAAAAACACCTTATTTTTCTTTCAACTCTCCTATGTTTTGGGGATTTTCATATACTCACTCAGGATCTTAATATTTGACATAAATCTTTTCATGGCATCATTCAATCCAAACTCTTCCTCCAATATTGTGATTACTAAAATTGATACTTCTGCAAGGCTATGCGTTAAACCAAGTGGTGATGTTATGAGGCGACACAAAAAATGTCACTGGGTACTAAGTGGTCTCCTACAGATCTTCGAGAGGAGAAATTCTCATCTGGCTGATATGCTTTTGGTTTAAGTTAATTTTGAGGCAGATATAGGGATAAGTTAACTCACTCGATCTCCTTCTTGTACCAGTGAGATGAGCAAAACTCTTAGTACCACTTTTAAAGCAGAGTAACGATATAGAACACTCTTTTCTTCATAAGAATTTTTGTGGACCACACAGAAAAAATTCACTTCCAGTGAAACAAACAAATCGTAAAGTTCTGATAAATAGTTTGATCTCAACCCAAAATAAGACATCTAGTTCTCACAGAGCTGGACCCATTTGTCAATGAGCTGGATAATAACAATCAGGAAGGTAAATCTGCTGAATTTGCAAAGGGCACAAGGCTACTTGTACAGATGATAAATACCAAAAACAGTTAAAAGGTGATAAGAACATCTGCTCCTCTATAACTCATAGGGTGGAAGAAATCACATGGAGTTAGAACGACGTGAAAGGGGGCAGCTCTCTCTGCAACTCTCTTACTAAATATTTATTTACTACTAGCATTAGGCACTGCAATCCAGTGAAAAGGTTAACTGCTGCCTCCCACCCATGCTCTGGAATTGTGCAGCTGCTTCCAGAACTCAGGTCCAGAAAAGACAGCTGCTCTGCTAGGTGTAGTCTTTCCAGCAGCTTTTCAGGACTCCCAGAGGGAAGTCCTAGGAACCCAGAAATCCCCTATGAGGAAAGATGCTTTGGGGCAAGTACAAAGCATTTTTAGTAACTACCAATAATATTGTTATGCTAACAGAAAACTGCTGAGAAACAATGGAAAATGATTTCATCCTTCATGATCAAGCCAACAAACTTGTGTTTGGGTCTTTTTTGGTCACTGTGCAAAAACACAACAGCCCCTTCTAAGCAGAATGCTGAACACAAACAAGAAATACTTGCCTCCCTTGAGCAGGTTCACGGTGACAGTATGCTAAGTGAATGAGTAAATGAATCCTCAGAACACATTTTTATTTACTTATTTCAAACATGTAGACACATGAGCGAAACAAAGTGTTCCACTTCTTCCTCTCAATTTTGATTAACTAATAAAGGTAACACAGCCTCAGTAGAGAATCAAGGCAGAAGCTGAAAGGAATATCAGTCGATTCTTAGTTATCTGTACTAATCAGGGAGAGAAAGACATAAATAATTTAAAAAGAGAAAAAACAAAAACAAAAACCTTACTTTAAGCAATGTTCCACATCCATCCTCACTAAACGTCTTTATTAGAGTTATTGATGTTACTCTGCTTCCTTGAGGTTGGGTAAGCTTTGAGTTGGAAAGCTCCCTTTCAAAAAGAACCCTTCCCACAGCCTCTCTCTCCAGCTGGCTGAGAAACAAAATAGAGTCACAGTGGGCCTGGTCAACTCCCAAAAGATGCCTTACTCACCTTAGTATCACTGGTATCTACAACATCTGGTTCATTATAGTTGTTCAACAAGTGTTTGTGTAATTGACCTAAAATTACACCTAATGGAAATACAATCCAGCTCCAGCTTGGCCCCTAATTAATGACAGTCATAGAATTTCTTTACGTAAAAACTAAGAAAGGTGGATTGAGTTATCTCTGGTGCCTCTGGGCACCACCAGGTTGCAGAAAATCAGGGCCTCACACTCAAATTTGAACTCCAAATACTGTCATTTACACAGAGCATAATGGGAGGCCCTCTCCCCCACCAGGGCGGTACAACTGCCACATTATCGCACCCTTTCCAATTTCATAAATTAGTAAATAAGAAATCTTGGAAGATCAAGTGTGGATGACCTATTTATTGAACAATCACATATTTATTAAGTGCCTCCTAGCCTCTATAAAATAGAAACACTTTGTCTACAAAGACCTTGCTAGTAAATTGTGTAATGCAGGCATATAACGAAAAGGTAACTAACAAAAGGAGTCAGTATGTGATCAATTCCAAACTAATGAGACAGGCAATAAATACTATAAGACCCAAAGGAGAGAGTGATGGGGTGGGGGTGGGGGGTGGGGAGGCAGGGTTAGGGTAGACACAGAAGGGGCTTGAAGCCCTAGACAAGCAACTGAAATCCAACTTGGTCCAAAGCAGCCTTCACTCACGCATGGGTATAACAGTTGACTGCCATTGTGCTTTGAGGATACGAATGAACTACCATATTATTTCCTGCTTTTATTCTGATGAAGCCGACAGCAGCATGCAGTGACAGGTCAAAAGCAGAGCAGCAGGAGGAGCAAAAAAAACTCTGTGAAAAACCTACTGAGTAAATGCCAGGTGGTTACACATATTTTTGCCAAGCTCAGGCTGATAATTGGGACATGTACATCTACCAATAGGAGGCTTGTACATATTTTTATATTTACAAATGTTTCATTTGAACCATACATGCAAACGCCTACAAATAACCTATACAAATAGAGGAATGCTGTAGTGTCCATAAGCTCCAGAGTCTACAACCTAAAGTCATTTTTTAATGTCTGGGGAGGGCATTGTGATTTTCTGGCAGCAGGTTTATTTTCCTGATCATGTTTTGTACAAGCTATTGCAGCAATGATGCTGTGCTCCCTGAGCACATATGCACCAACAGATGGTGTAAGAGAACTAGAATGATGCTAACTACTTCACAGAAGCCGGCCTGGAATGCAAATGTAATGTGTAGAAAATTAAACAAGGAAAATCAGGAACCGACTCTATGATCTGACTGCCATACAAAGAATTAAATGTAATCCTAGAAAGTTAAACTATGCCCCCTACCATATTTCTCTTATAGTAGTGTACCAAATATCACATTGTTTACTTGTATTATCTTACTTCTAGAGGATGGACTCCTTCAGAGTGGGGGAAAACATCTTATTTATTGTTAAATACACTGTACCTCCCAGAATTAGTGCTTGCTAAATATGTGAAATAAAAATTAATAAATTGGTAGACAAATAAATGACGGTATAAATGTGAAAAGATCTGTGCTTTGTGACAGTCTTCGCCTGAGCACACACCAATCTGAATGTGGATACAGAGTGTTGCTTAGAAACACAGCTTCTTCTGACCCTTGGCTCTAAAGGAAGCAGCTGACCAGTGCCACACAGATGAGAAACAACCAGGTGGAATGCCAAGCACCAGTACTTTGGTTTTCTCTGCTTCTTGGAGGCCAGGCTGCTCGGCACATGTCAAATTAACCACAGGGGAAACCATCTGCTAAGATCTCTTTTTCAAACCACGCACCTCTCTCTTGATGCTGGCCCTGTTTCTAAAAGGAGCAAAGAAAAAAGCTTTCTTCCCTGCATTAAAGATGATTAGAGAAGCCCTCTTCATCTCCTTCAGTCATTCATCCTTTGGTTTCAGCTCAAAATAAGAAGAAGTGAGAGGCCAGTTTGCCCTGACCTAACATTAGCAAAATTAACTTTTGTCCTTACAGACAAAAGTAATCAAAGGACTGGTTCTGATAAAATCAAAATTCAGTAAGCAGAGGTTACAAACTACCAACATTGTTGCTTTTCAGAGCAATATATTGCAAAGAGTACAGAACATAATTTAGAGACAAATGGAAGACTTTGGGCAAGTGATTTTTTTACCTTGCTGAGCCTCAGTTTTCTCATCTGTAAAATGAAGTGGTTAACCCCAAAGATCCCTTCTATATCCATCTGTAAGAACCTCCAAAACCAAATATAGCATAAAAGTCAGTCAGCTATCAAGTTATATGCATTCTGAAATTATTACTCATGTATTATTTATTATTATTATTTATTATTATTCATTCCATGAGTAAATCTCTGTATACCACATGCAAAACAATGAAAGACAATTTAAAGAGCCTCTAGTTAATTTTTTAGTTAGAATTATTCGATATTTATACAGAATTGTACTGTTTCAAATCAATAAAATTATTTTATTTATTCCTCGTGGTACCCCTTTGAGATAGGAAAGGCAGATTATTATTTCCATTCTATCGATAAGCAAAGTCTAAGTGATTTCTTGACAACACAAATTGTGCTGTCAATGGCCCAGCGCTAGAAAGCGATAATCCAGGTATAATCAGACTTAAATTCCTGAGAGAACAGTGTGATGTTTAAAAAAAGCTTCATCAGAGACACTTACTTCAACTCATTGGTTTCCATGCCCTGGGAGATAGCCATGATGATGCCGCCATGGTCTCCCCAAGTATAGTAGTGAGGTCCAGGAAGTGCCTAAAGGGGAAAAGCCAATGCTGATGCCACTGCTGTGGATGTGACTAGACAGAAACCATGCACACTGCACGCCCACACATAGATGCACGCACGCAAGCACACATGCACACAGCAGCCATATAGACCACATTACTACAACTTTTCAGTTTCCAGAACACATAAACATCCATTATCTCATCTGCTCTGCACAGCCTTGAGGGATGGGAAGATCAAGTTCTCATATACCATTTTTTTTTTCCCAAATGAAGAAACTAGAGTTGCTATTAAAGTGGCAAACTATAGAGACAGAAGTCAAACTCAAATCCCTGAGTCTCACCAATAAGTGATTAAAAATTAACCAACCAGAGTTCCAGTTCTTCTATGATGGTATAAGTCTATCTTTCCTGCTGATTACAACTAAAATCTTTGGACAAAATACAAAAGACTGCTACCTGAGAATGCAGAAAAGTAAACAAAATCAGGCAGCCTGTGGAGGGGATCTGAAACCTAGAGAAGCCACACAGCTGGGGTTTCCTGGTATGGCTTAGCCAGGGAAAGCACCAATTATGGATTACCTCAGTCTCAGCCAGACAGCTAAAACTTCAACACAAACTGTTCTTGCCTAAGGAACCGAGAAAAGAAGCCCCTCCCTACAGGCTAGGGAAAATGTGGGTAGAATCCTACAGGAGTGCTGAAGAAGTAAATCCTTTAGTTCTGTGCATGAACTCATGTAAGTCTCAGCCCCCCAGACTACACATGTGTGGAACAGACACAAACCAGCACAGCAAAGGCTTAGCAAACTGAAATTAGATTTCATCTATCACCCACAGAATTCAAGACAGAACTTATGGTATGAGTCTAAACAGGTTATTATTACATGCTAAAACAAAAATATCCACATATTCCAGAAGATTTCATTTCATGCATTTCATTCATTGTCCATGACACAATCCAAAATTACTGAATATACAAACCTATCTGTAGAATGCATCCAGTTTTCAAGGGAAAAGACAATAGGTCTCACTCTCAAGATGATGCAAATGTGGAAATTACCAAAGATTTCAAAATAGTTATCACAACTGTGTTCCATGAGATAAAAGAAAATACATTTGAAAAAAATTAAAGGTAGGAATTTTCTCCAGAGAAGTGAAAGTATTTAAAAGAAAAAATTTTGAACTTAAAAATATATCTGAACTGATATTCACTAATGCACTCAATAAAATAGAAATAAAAGAATTAGCAAGATTTAAGATAAAGAACAGTAGAAATTATTCATTTTAAAGAAGGTATAGAAAAAAAATTAAATAAAAAGTACCAAGAACCTATGGGACAACAACAAAAGGTTTAACGTGTAATTGGAGTCCAAAGTGAACAGAAGAAAGGGAATGTAGCAGAAAAAAATATCTGAATAACAGCTGAAAATTTCCCAAATTGAGTAAAAAACATAAATTTACACACTCAAGTTCAGTATCCCCAAAAAGGATGAACACAAAGAAAACCACATCTAGAGACAACATAACAAAACTACTAAAAACTAAAGATAAAGGGAAAAAATATTGAAGTAACTAGAGAAAATTGACACATTAAATATAGGAAAGTGATAAGTGAAATGACTATAGATTTCTTTTCAGAAACGAGGGAAGCAAGAAAATAGCAGCACATCTTTAAAGTACCAAAAGAATATTATTATCAACACAGAATTCTATATCCAACAAATATATCTTCCAGGAATGAAGGTGAAATAAAGAGATTCTCAAATGAAGGAAAACCAAGAGAATGCATAGCCTATAGATCTGCTCTGTAAGAAATGCTAAAGGAATTTCTTCAGGATGTAGGGAAACTCACCAGGGGAAAACAGGGATCTTCAAGAATAAAAGAGCAAGAGAAATGGTAACTACACCTGAGTAAATATATAATACTGTTTTTTTCCTCCGAAGTTGTTTAAAATTAATATGATTTAAAGCAAAAACGAAAACACGGTCTTACGGTCTTTTCAATGTATGTTGCTTGACACACAGAACAACAATAACAAAATGGTTGGAGGAAGAGAAAAGGGGCTATATGGTTGTAAGGTTTCAAAACTTTATGTTAAGTGTAATATTAAGTGCAATATTCAAAAAAGACTGAAAGATTGAATATGTATAAATAAAAAACAAATAAATTATTAGACCTAAATTCAACCATAAGAATATTCACATTAAATATTAATGATCTAAGTGTTTCAGTTAAAAAGTAAGAGCTTGAGGGAATAAATAAAAAAGCCAGACCCTACTATATGCTGGCTATAAGAAACATTTCAACTATGAAAACACAGTACAAAGTAAATGGATGATAAAAGACGTATTATCTAAACAGTAAACATAAAAAGGCTAGAGTAACTATTTCAAAATTAGATAAAACAGACCTCAAGAAAAAGAATATTTCCATAGATAAAGAAGAATATTTCATAATGATAAAAAGGACAATCAGAAGAGATAAAAATTATAAATATGCATGTACTTAATAACAGAACCTCATAATACATAAAACAAAAATTGACAGGATTTAAAGAAAAAACAGACAATTCCAAAATCGTAGTTGGAGATTTCACCACCCCTCTCTCAGCAATTTACAGAAGTAGCCAAAAAAAGGCAATGAGATCACAGAAGATCTGAGCAACAGAATACCAGCCAAGTCATATAAATAACACCTTTGGAACACTACATCCAAATTGCAGAGTACACATTCCTTTCTAATGTGTATAATGAATTCACCAAGATAGACCACATATTGGATCACAAAGCAAGCTCCAATAAATTTAAAGGGATCAAGATCACACAAAGTATATTTCCTGACTACAAGGAAATTAAATTAGAAATCAATAATAAGATATCTATGAAAATTTCAAATACCTGAAAACCAGCAGCCCTTTTCTAAATAACTTACCAAAGACAAAAAGCAAAGGGACATTATAAAATGATAAAAATGGTCAGGAATTAGAGTGGCAACAATTACACATCACACAAAAACTACTGAACTATACACTTTTAAATAACGAATTGCATCCCAATTTTAAAAGAAGACATGAAAAATATTCTGAGCTCAATAACAATAATATAACATATATAAATTTGTGGCATATAGCTAAAGCAGCATTTGGAGGAAAACTTACAGCTTTAAAATGTGTATATTAGAAAAGATCTAAAATCAATGACCTAAAGTTATATCATAAGAAATTACAAAAAGAAAAACAAAATAAATCCAAAGTAAATAGGTAAAAATAAAATTTAAAAAAAAAAACACTGAAGAGCAGAAATCAATAAAGTAGAAAACAGACAATAGAGAAAATTAAAATCAAAAGTATGTTCTTTGAAAATAGCAATAATATTGACAAACCACTAACTAACTTATCAAGAAAAATAGTGAAAAAACACAAATCGCCAATACCAAAATGAAAACAAGTTATGAACATAGATCCTCCATTTAAAAAAAAAAGGAAGAAAGAAAATATCTTGAGTAACTTTAATCCAACAAATTCAATAATTTAGATGAAAGGACAAGTTTCTTAAAATATACAACTCACCAAAATTAACATAAGTAGTAGAAAATCCAAATGGTTCTCTCTATGCTAGATACAGTAAATTTCTAATAAAAAATTCTCAAGAAGAAAACTCCAGGTCCAGATAGTTTCATCACTGATGAATTATTAATCAAGAAAAATAAATAAATAAATAACACCATTCTTACACAAACTTTGCCAGAAAACAGAAGAGGAGGGCTCACTATTTGACTTGTTTTATGACACCAGCCTAACCTTAACACCAAAACTTGGAAAAGATGTTACAAAAAACAAACAAACAAACAAACAAACAAACAAAAAACAGACAGACTAATGTCTCATGAATAATGCAAAAATCTTTAAAAAACTATTAACAAATGAAACCCAACTTCATATAAAAAAAGATACATATAATTAAGTCGGGTTGATCCCATTAAGTCAAGATTAGTTTAATGCCCCAAAATTAATAAATATAACATGTTACCTATGTGATATTATAAGAAGAAATATATATTTTGGTCTTCATCCCTGGTTCCTGGTCAGAGTTCCTAAACCCATTGTAATTTCCTAAGTGATGAGAGCAATAGGAGCACCTTTTGTTGTCTTAATTGGTCTTTGACCCAAGCTCCTGACATACGGTTCCTAAAATTCCTATAATTTCCTGAGTGATGGAGGTGATCAGAGTATCTTACGCTGAACAGTCCAATATTCCCTGGAATTTCGTGAGTGATAAGAGTCTTTTATTCTAATGAGGTGATTCTTATTGGGCTCCTGGGGAGTATGGAGGCTGGTCATCAGAAAAACTAACCATGATTAGAAGCCTGAAACTTTCAGCCCCACTGCTCATGCTCTGGGGAGGGGAGAAGGGCAGGAAATGGAGTTAACAATCAATCATGCCTATGTGATGAAACCTCTACTTAAAAAAAAAAAAAAAAAAAAATCCTAAACTACAGGGTTTGGACAATTTCTGAGCTGGGAGTACATCCTCACGCTGGGAGGATGACACATTCAAACTCCATGGAAACAGAAGCTCCTGTGCTCAGGACCCAATGGACCTTGTCCTATGTACCTCTTCATCTAGCTGTTCATCTGTATTCTTTGTAATATGCTTTATAATAAACCTATAATTATAAGTAAATGTTTTCCTGAGTTCTATTAGCTGTTCTAGCAAATTACTGAGCCTGGGGAGGGGATCATGGGAACTTTTGATTTATAGCCAGTAAGTAAGAATTACAGGTGATAACCTAGAACTTGCAATTTGAATCTGAAGGTGAAGGAGTAAGGGCACTCTAGAAACTGTGCCCTTAATCTGTGGGGTCTATGCTAACTCCAGCTATTTAGTGTCATGACTGAATTGTAGGACATCCAGTTGGTGTCCATAGATTTGAAGAATTGCTTAATGTGATGGGAAAATGTCTACACATTTGGTATCAGAAGTTTTCTGAAAGTGAAGAAAAATACTTTTTCTTTAATATAGTACATCATATTACATATTACCCATATTATTACATATTAATGAGAAGGAAAGAAAATAGAAATAAGAGATTTAAAGAGCACAAAGGAATAAAATTGTCCCTATTTGCAGAAGATATGGTTGCTTATACAGGATCTACAAAATAATTAATAATACTAATGAACTATTTTAGCAAGTTTGCAGAATACAAGGTTAATATGTAAAATTCAATTGTAGCCTTAAATATTAGAGCAAAATTGGTAAATGACCTTAAAATAAAATCCTAATTACAGCAATATCTAAAAATAAAAATAACAGGGGAATAAAGTTAACAAAAGCTATACAAGCTCTCCTCATTGAAAAATATAAATATTGCTAAAAGAAATTTTAAAAGAATTGGAGAAATATACTATATTGATGGATCATAAGACTCAGTAGTGTTAAGATGTCAGTTTTCTCCAAATTGATCTATATATTCAATGCAATCCCAATCAAAATACCAGCAAGTTTTGTAGAAATTTTAAAATATATTTGGAAATGCAAAGGACTTAGAAGAGTCAATCAACAGATGAATATGTGGAATAAATAAAAAAGAACCATTAAACAACATGAATGAACCTCAAAATCATCATAATTGACAGAAACCAGGCAAAAAGACTGCATACTGTATGAGTCCATTTATACAGAATTCTAGGAAATACTAATAATCTGACAGAACCAAAGGTAAAGAGAAGAATAATTTACAAAGGTGCACAACAATCATTTGGAAGGTGATGGAAACGTCTGTTGTATTTGTGGTGTAGTAATGCTGTAGTCATGGTGATCGATTCTGATTTGAAACTGTAAATTTCAAATATTCGTAGTTTACTATGATTCCATACTCCTTAAAAAGTTGATTTTTAAAAAGCATAAAAAGAGAACTCTGAGGATTGAATAATTTGCACAACCAATTAGCAACAGAAAGGGAACAAGAATTATAGTCATCAGTTTTCTAGGCAGCACTCTACTGCATCTTGAATTGAAGAATTTGCACAACCAATTAGCAACAGAAAGGGAACAAGAATTATAGTCATCAGTTTTCTAGGCAGCACTCTACTGCATCTTATTTTGTCGTCCCCCTGCAAATACCTATTCCCTTCACACATCTCAGACTGTCCCTCTAAAGTAAAGGCTGCGATAAATAAATATATAAATAAACCAACCAACAAACAAACAAAATAAAAATAAAGTAAAGGCTGCCAACGAGGACTCAGATGCCTGGTCACACAGACACTCTCAACCTTTACATCCCTTGGTTAGTTCTCTGCTATTTCCAAGTATAAGGTCCCTTATGTGATGGCTGCCTCTTGGCAGGTGCTAAGCATTCATGGAGAGAGACACAGCTGCCCCAGCATCAGCCAGAGGGTACCACTTCACTGGAGGAGGAACAAGACACTGCTTTCTACTGATACTGATTTCCAGAAGGAAATCACTTACAGATGTTCAAATCCCTGATCATACTAACATCAGAAGGTACAAACAAACCATAAGGCTATCCACAGAGAATATCCAAAAGGAATGTCCAGCTCCAAGGAATAAGAAAGCAGTTGCTTAATCTTTCCCATGGGAGCAGGACAAAAATACCCAAAAATTCCAAACTGTTCTCACTTTTCAACTACTCTGGCCTTAATGATCTCCTTCATCTAAATAAGTACGTATATTGTCTACCATACTGGATCGGTCCTTTATTTACACACACACATGTGTGTGCACACACACACACAAGCAAGCAGGCTGTGTCAGAGTCCCAGATCTCTCTCAGGTAGAAAGATGATAAGCTCTACGTAAATGAGATAGAGTATGTGACAGGTCTCTGTAGTTCCAAAAAGCCACACAAAGGTTGGGTTTTATTACTGCTTTACCTATTACATATTTAAACATGAAAGTATACACAATGAATTCCCAATAAGAAGCACTAAGAGGATGGGAACTATCTACTACTCTTCCGAGAACTCCATGTACTTCCTGACATCAGACTTAGCCTGCAGGAGGTGCTCTTGTCAAAGCCCTCTATTGAGTTTTCCTGGTGGATATGCACTGCAGCTCCTACAGAATGAGACGAGATTCACTTCCCTTAGTCTTAATAATTCATGAGGGGCTTGGTGGAAAACTTTTTTTTACAAGTTTGGAAATTCCCTAACGTCCAATGCTGCATTAGCATTCCAGGACTGGAAAACTAGCTCCACCTTCAAAATTGGTACAATCAATGTCTAAGGATCCATCCCAAAGGCAAAAAAAAGTCTTCTTTCATGGCACAGAATGAGATGAAAATCCATCACAATCCAGTGAGAATAGGCTTGACTTTGACTTCAATAATATACAAAAATAAATAAATAACCAGGGTCAGACCTGAAACCACTACAACTAAATTGTAATTTGCTAATAGAGTCAGGAAATATTTACTGAGCATCCACCCCATGCCAAACACTGCTAGGTCCCAGGGGTAAAGAATAAGTAAAACAGACATTGTCTTGTTCATGGAACTTATAATCTTAGAACGTTTGGTCAATTTTTTTTTTAAAGGTCTTTTTTAAGAAGTTTTTTGATTCAAAGTAGCGTTTGTGGCAAAATCACAAGCCCACATTACAAAGTATGAATACAGATCAGAGCAGCTGACCCTCACATGTGACTCCGGTACCTCTCTTTATTTTATAGTCATATTTGGCATCAGTGGCCTCTACCATGAGCTGTATGTGTCCCTAAAATGTCATTCCCCTACAAACAAGAACTGGGGACAGGGGGCTGACCTCTCGCCACCGGGCTCCGGCACTGCTAGAGATGTACACATTCATCTTGCTTGCTAAGTTCTTTCCCACTGAACCTAAAATGCAAGAATAATAATTAGTTTTGATTTCAAGAATATATCAGATAATTGCCTTGCCCAGCTAGAAATTTGAGGGCTTAGCAACTAAGAATGTCTTAAAACCATGGGCAGCAGTTACTACAACAGATGTCAGTGGTCACTGTGCATTTGGCTGCACATAACCAAATGGCTTAACCAGTAAGTGAGAAGAGGCAAAGCAAACTTACCAGTAGCAATGATGAGACCAGGAGCCGACTCCTTCGATAGAATGGGCATTCTCCGGAGCTGGAGGTTGAGGAGCTGACTGAGCCGCTGGGCCAGGTGGAGGGAACAGCCCTTGGAGAGCTACAAAACACAAGTTCCAGGCACTGTCAGCAAGTGACATGATACCTAGATCACCCTCTAAACACCGAGAACTGTGTGCAGACATTGCAGCTAAATACCAAGGAAGACCTGGCCCAAAAGAAATCAGTCACACCCCAGCTGTCCTCACACTTCCTCAGATGGACATGATCCTCTGAACCACATAAATGTCTCTCATTGAAGAAGAGAGAATACTAATAAAAATTCTTCCTGAGCATCTTGGAAAAATAGCAATTAGAAATCAGTGTCAACTCAATTGGAATTGGAAAGCTATCACTCCATATTACCTAGAGATTCTCTTATGTGACTTGCAACTAAAAAGAAATGAAATGACTTCATGGTACTTATTTTCTAAGTCAGTTGAGATATATTCAGAATATGATTTAAGCAATTTTGTCAGATGAAAAACTAAGAATCAGAAGTCATAACATCTCACTGATAAGCTCCCAGATGTACAACATATGAGATATAAACACCAAATGATTCACATTAAATTTTTTTGAGAAGTCTACAAGGTACAAAGTCTACAGGTGTTTACTGTAAGACTTCAAGTTATTCAAACTGGCCTCCTAAACATGTTAAGATTTTAACAGTTCTGGGGACAAAGCCTTTTGCTATATGGTCATGCCTGATTCTCTTGGCCCGAAAGTGATCATAAAATGTGTTCTGGGCAGGATAACTCTGTGTGTGCTTCTGGCACAGGTAAAAAACTGTGGCATGTTTGGCAGATATACCTATTTTTATAACAAAGGATCTCTAACAAATACCCACCTTGCTAACATCACACTTTGGCAAATGAAAACTAGAGCAAATTGGGCTGGGTCTCAAAGAAATATCTGACAACCTTTTTAACCTTCTTTTCTTTCACCGCCTAAAATCAGAAGTAGAAACTAAAAGCTGATTAACTATTGTACAGTTCATAAATAAACCAATCAGTCAGTGAAATAAGAAGCTAAGGTTTAACAATACCTTTAATTCTATTTAACCAAGGCTTGGACCCCCACTGTAAGCTGAAAAATGCCCTGTCCCATCCACACCAGGCTCATGTAGAGCTCCTGAGATCTAGAAGACACTAATGAGTAAATTAAGAAACACCTAAGTACTGGTTTCTACTTACTTATATCCTGCCTCTTTCAAAAGTCAGATCTGATATGGTAAGTCAAGACCTGGTGCCAAATCGAACAAGTAATCAAGTACATTCTAGAGCAAGAGTTTCCAGGAAAAAATTTCCCTAGGGCCACAGATACAGCATTTAGGAGGTCAACATATTTGACTATGGGCAAATAAAATTCAATCATCTAAAGACCAGGTAATTGTATCACTAAAATGTTATAATTTTTCCAAAAATCAGTGCTGCTTATTTTTTTCTGAGTTCCTTCTGCCCACTTACTTTACATATCCTAATTACCTTAGGATAAATGAAAATGAAAATGAAGGTGTGGTACACCATATAAAGCCAGGGACCACAATCCATAGACTGTTTTTGTGAGGGAAAAATAAAGAAGCTGCTTAGTATATGGGAACACTTAATGGAACCGAATAATACATTTTAGTATTGTTACCTTTTCAAATAAAGCCATAGATAGAGAAAGTTGTTAAACCTCTAAATTATATTCAGAGAAAAATTTTTATCTATTTATTTTTTAAACACCTATAGCACCTGTTCTACTCTCATTTTCTCACTTGCTTTCTATCACATCAACTGCTGAAAATTCGGCTTCACAAAGATATGATGCCATCAAAAGAAATATATCATGAGTTAATGGTGAAACTGAACTAACTCAAGATAGTAATTCACATGGGGACAAACAGATGTCAAGTACCACAGTGTTTCTCTATAAAGTTTAAAATGTCCCTGGTGCCTCTGTGAGTTTTCTATGGCACCAATTTACCTTGGTACAGAGTTTGGGAACTATAAGGGTAGAACTACAGATAAGTCTGTCATAAAAAGGCCAAAAAAGGTTAAAGTATCTATACCTCACAACTTATTTTTTCTCCATATCCCGTGAAGGCTGGAGCCTGAAGAAATTCCCAGGTCCCTCCTTTGTCAAAGGTGATGACTGTTCTCATGTTCTCCTCATTCATGGAGCCATTAATCAAAGTAGCAATGTAGACTCCTTGTAACCCTTCCACGCGATGGAAGTCAGCGAATGGTTCATTTGCAAAATACCTACAATAAAAAAATGAACAGCTATGAAAATGGAATTGGTGTTTGTTTGGTATGTTTTTACTGTAAATAACATAAAATTTAACCATTTTAAAATACGCAATTCAATGGCACTAAGTACATTCACAATGTTGTGCAACCATCATCACTATCTAGTTCCAGGATATTTTCATCATCCCTGACAGAAACCCTATACCCACTGGCAGTCATTCCCTGTTTCTCCTTCCCATCCCAGGCCCTAGCAACCACTAATAAGTTTTCTATCTCTAGATTTGCCTATTCTGGGTACCTCATATAAATGTAATTATACAATATTTGGCCCTTTTTATGGATACTTTCACTTAGCATAATGTTTTAAAAGTTCATCCATGTTGTAGCATGTATCAGTACTTCATTCCATGTTATGATTAAATAATCTTTTTTTTTTTTAAATGTGCTTTTTTACTTTGAGGGTCAAGATACCTATCTCATCAATAATTCCTCACCAGGGGTTCAGAATCATGACTATAACACACAAAAGTTGATGTTAAGAGTCACTTCTATTTCTTCACTATTGAAAGTGACCCAAAATCCTCTGGTGAGCCTTGACAAACAGCAAATGATAAGCCAGACTTTCCAGACACTAACAATAGTGCTAGAGTTTACAGTTTAACCCAATCTGTAGGAATATAGCTAATGGTTAATCAGCCACTGTACAGCCACTTACAACTAATTAGATAACACCCTGATCAGACAGAAGCCCATAGGGTTTCTGTCAGAAAGCAGAGCAGAATTCCTTCCCAGAGAAGCAGTGCACACAGCAAAGACAGATCTATAAGCTTGAAGTTATACCTGTTAACAGTGAAGCAGAGCATAAGGCCCTTCAGGCCTTAACTACTATGTTAGAATACTGAAATTTCACTGGAAAGTAGTTCTGTAAGAAAATGGCACACATATTACAAATATAACATATCTCCAAGAAATGGTAACCACGGTTCACACATGGCTTTTAAAATTGGAAGGGTTCCCTTTATTTAGAGGGTTCTGAACCACTGGGCTTTGTTTAAAAAGCAAGCAACTGCTTTTTTCCATTATCTGCCATACAATTCTTGAGCTGGGTGACTGCTCTGTAACCTCAGACAGATGCACACTACAAGCTCTGATGCAGAAAAGAAAAAGGAGCAGCACTCACAAAACACTGACAAAACTACTTCAGACTGAGAGATGAACAAAACTCTAAATAAAACACTGGGAGTTTAGACCAAATATTCTGACATGTGGCCTCCTTAGGTCTCTTTTATTATTTTTAAGTCACTTCCTTAGTAATCAGTCCAAGATCTATTACCCTCCTGCTCTATTTATATCAGCTGTACTACATTTGATTCTATCAGCATGAAGTCTGTCATCCTCAGGTTTATTGGCTTCTTTCATATATACCTGGCAGGTCTGAGTTTCTCTCATTTCAACAAACATTGTTTCTTTCTCCTGGTCATTTCCCTAGAGATTTTTCTTTTAGTTCCAAGCAGAAACTTGTCCTCTGTACCTCACACACTCCTCTGCCACCAATTCCCAGCCCACCCTGTCATCTCCCCATTTGACTTGCACTACAATTCACCCCACCCTAAGCACTCTCTCTGGGAGTCCATTTTCTTCCATTTTTCTCACTGACCCTCACTACAGCACTGCTCCCCTGCTTCCCAGTGTCCCCTGGGTCAAGCCTAGCCAGGCAGCTCATCAGATCCTCCCAGGCCACAGTAAGTGCAGAATCAGAGCTCTCCTAGAAATTCCTGGACAAACTAACAGACCTCCTCAGGATGGCCCAACAGGCCTGACAGTTCCCTCATCACTAAATCTGTTCCTCTATCCAGACACTACTTTCCATGAGACTTCTACTTGGCATATCTCACTGATGCCAGGGCCACCCCCTATTAAGAATTCTTTCTCCAGTTTTCTAAGTAAATTAGAACCAGTTCCTGGGTACTATACTTTCCTATTAAGTTCAAAGAACAGCTCATTTCAAATACCACAAAGGTTTTATTTTTTTAAAACCAGCCTGCCCATGTAATCTGTTAAGTCACTTTTATCCCATTTCATCTTGTTGAAATGGAGATGCCGATGACAAAAGTTCACTCAAATGAGCAGATCTGAACAACTCTAGTCCTGAGATAAAAATGAAAAAATAAAAAGGCTGAGTAGGATGTTGGTCTTGACCTAAATCTATTTTCAATTGCCTAACTGGGCCCTATGTTCAGGCAAGGTGCGAGGGACTTTTGTGACTGTATAGAGGGCCATCTATATGTGTGAGGGGCCATATGATTGCATAACTAAGGAGCCAGTCTCTGCAGCTTCTGGCTACTGCTCTGCCTGATCATAACATATTCACCCTAAATATCTCACAAACGTGGATGTCAAAAAAACCTTTGTCAAGCTGTTATTTATCCATACCATAGGCAGACACTCTCAAAGTGAAAAATAAACAGTGAGAGTCCTAACGGATGATTCACGATTTTAATTACAAAAAAAGGATGATACTCACTCATAAAAACATATAAAACACACAATGTTATGTGTGTGTGTGTATATACATATATATGTATATATGTGTGTGTACACACACACACACACACGCCTTACTGTTAAATCGTACACCTGAAACTTACTGGACCTTGAAAAAGAAAATCCAGAGACAGAAAGCATCCTGATGATTGCTAAAGGCTGGACAGAGGGGACGGTGGGGAGAAAATGCTTAATGGATAAGGGGTTTTCCTTTGGGGAAATCAAAATATTTGGAATTAGATAAAGTTAGTGGTTACACAACATTGTGAATGTACTAAATGCCACTGAGTTAGTTGTTCACTTTAAAATGGTCAAGTTTTAATCAGGCTAATTTCACCGCCACGATTAAAAAGAGAAAAAAAAAGCCACAGGAACCAAACCAAAGGCAATGCCACTGACCACACTAGAACAATTGAGTCTGAATCATGGCAAGAATGGTTTATAACACATTATAACACATGAAATAATAAATAACCTGTCAGCCTATACTGGGGGGGAAAAAAGTAAGGACTAAAAGATGAACTTCCAGATGGCAGAGCAGGAAAACACTGTGTTCACCTCTACCCACAACCATCAAAATTACAACTAAATTTTAGAACAACCATAATTGAAAACCACCTGAAGACCAGCCGAACAGAATTCCTCTAATTAAATATAAAGAAGAAGCCATGTCGATATCAGTAGGAGGGGCAGAGACATGAAATGGGCTGAGCCATACCCAAGAGTGGCAGGTAAGAATCAGGAGGAATATCTCAGCTGTGGAGGTCCCCCTTAAGAGAAAGGTCCCAGTCCCATACTGGCCTCCCTAGCCCAGAGCATCAGTTCCAGGAAGAGGATTTCCCACAACATCTGGCTGTGAAAATTAGCAGGAAACCTGTCCAGTAGAGACAGAGGGCTGCTGGAAGCCCAAGTGTCCTCTTAAAGGGCCTGAGTGCAGTCACTCACTCACAAACACTCACCCTAAGCACTAGTAGAGGGACAGAAACTCAAAAAGTACTAGGGATATATTGGGAGGAACTGAATCATCTGGCTTCAAGGGAAGGGCTGGAGTGGCAACTCTCTCTAGGACCGAAGTGCTCACAGACACCATTGTTTTTTTGTTGAGCCCTCCCTCCAACACAGTCAGCAGGCACAGATGGGTGGGTGCCAAATCTGAGTCTCCATCGACCATGATAACAATGCAAGCCCAACCAAAAACATTGTGATTTCTTGACACCCTGCCCCACCCAGCTTGTGCACCTGCCCAAATCTCTTTCAGCAGCTATTCCTTACCAGCAGCCAGCCTCAGATAGTGCTGTGGACTTTCCTAAAATTTCCCAAAGTTCCACAAACTCCAAACAAGCAGTGACTGGACTCAGCTAACCCTGTGCCTATTACTAAGGGGCCCCAAGCCTGGCACTAGTGACAGCCAAACTTGTCACACAGCATAGCCTCTCCCAGGCACCTGCAAGCCCAGAACAGGCAGCTATGAGCCACAGATCATTTTGTACGTCCTGCCAACTAGTCCCAAGCTAAGATAGGCAGTGGCTGACCTGGGCCTATACCATAGCCCTTACCAAGAGACCTTGAAACCAACATATCTAGTGGCTGGCTTCTGGCCACACCAGATCACCATCTAATTAGCTCCATAAAAGACAAACCAAAGGGAAAACTTGCACGCACCAGAGCCCTGCTAAATGGAATCCCATTTTGGAGGGGCAGCCCCTGCGCAACAGCTTGTCTGCTGTAGTCAAGATCAGTCTTCAGTCAGCCTGAGGGTCAATCCAACCCACTGATGTGCCAACGTCAATCAAAGCTCAACTACAACAGGAGAGCATTCATAACCCACACAAGTGACATCCCTGGAATCATACCACAATGTGTGACCTTTCTGTCAGTCTTCTTTTACTTTACATAGTATTTTCAAGGTTGATCTATATGTAGCAAGTTTAAGTATTTCATATATATATATATATATATATATATATATATATATATATATGTTTTTTATTATGGAACACCCAGGTGAAGTGGCCAGGGAGACTGAGACACAGGGCCCCACTAGACACCTACTACTAAGGTCGCTCTGCCAAGACCAGGAGACACAGTAGCTCTACCTAATACATACAAACAAACACAGAGAGGCATCCAAAATGAGGAGACATAGATACATGTTCCAAATGGAAAAACAGGACAAAGCTCCATTAAAAAAAAAAAAAAAGCTAAATAAAATGGAGGCAAGCAATCTACCAAATAGAGTTCAAAACACTGTTTATAAGGATTCTCAATGCATCTAGGAAAAGAGTAGTTGAACTCAGTGAGAACTTTAACAAAGAGATAGAAACCATAAAAAAAGAACCAGACATAAATGAAGAATACATTAGATGGAATCAACAGTAGACTAAGTAAAGCAGGGAATCAATTTGATGATCTTGAAGACAAGGTAGCATAAAACACCCAAACAGAACAGAGGAAAAAATTTTTTTAAAGAAAAGAAAAAAATAAGGACAGTTTAAGGAACCTCTGGAACAACATATAGTATACCAACATTCACATCATAGAGGTACCAGTAGGAGAGAAAGGGCAAAGGATTAAAAACCTGTTTGAAGAAATAATGACTAAAAACTTCCCTAACCTGGCAGAGGAAATAGATATACCAGTCCAGAAAGCCTAGAGAGTCCCAAATAAGATGAACCCAAAGAGGCCCACACCAAGACACATTATAATGAAAAACCAAAGGTAAAAGGAGAGAATCTCAAAATCAGCAAGAGAAAAGCAGTTAGTTATGTACAACAGAGTACCAGTAAGATTGTTAGCTGATTTCTCCACAGAAACATTGCAGGCAAGCAAGAATTTTCACAAATTATTCAAAGTGATGAAAAGCTAGGACCTACAACAAAAATTACTCTACCTAGCAAGACTATCATTAAGGATTGAAAGAAAGATAAAAGCTTCTCACACAAGAAAAAGCTAAAGGAGTTTATCACCACTGAATGAGTATCTTAAGAAATGTTAAAGGGACTTCTTTGAGAAGAAGAAAAAAAATATCAAAAATATGAATAATAGAGAAGAATAACTACAAACCTATCAATAATTACTTTCAATGTAAATGGTTTAAATGCTTCAGTCAAAGACATAAGGTGGATGAATGGATAAAAAAACAAGACCCTTATGTATGCTGTCTACAAGAAACCCACTTTAGATCAAAAGACACTCAGAAACTGAAAGTAAAAGAATGGAATAAAGATAGGTTATGCAAAAGGAAACAGACAACAAACAAAAAAGATGGGGTAGCATACTTACATCAGACAAAATAGACTTTAAAACAAAGGCTATAACAAGAGACAAAACGGACATTTCATAATGATAAAGGGATCAATCCAACAAAAGGATATAATTCTTGTAAACATTTACATACCCAATTTAGGAGAACCTAAATATAAAAGCAAATATTGATGGATATGAAGGGAGAGATTGACAAAAATATGGTCACAGTAGTGGATTTTAACTTCCCATTGACATCAATGGATAAATTATCCTGACAGAAAATCAACAAGAAAACAGAGACCTTAAATGACACATTAGATCAGGTAATTGGATTTGATTGAAATTTTTAGAACACATCACCCAAAAGCAAGAGAATATACATTATTTTCAAGTGCACATGAAACATTTTCTAGAATAGAGCACATGTCAGGCCACAAAACAAGTCTCGGTAAATTTAAGAAAACTGAAATTATATCAAGTATTTCACTAATCACAATGGTATGAAACTAGAAATCAATTACAAGAAGAAAACTGAAAAACATACAAACACATGAAGGCTAAATAACATGCCACTAAAAAGTAAATTGGTCAACAACAATACCAAAGAAGAAATCAAAAGATACCTTGAGACAAATGAAATAAAAATACAGTGACCCCAAATCTATGGAACACAGCCAAAGGAGTTCTAAGAAGGAAATTAATAGCAAGATAAGCCTACCTCAAGAAACAAGAAAAATTTCAAATAAACAATCTAACTTTATACCTAAATGAACTAAAAAAGAGAAACAAAGCCCAGAGTGAGTAGAAGTTAGAAAATAATAAAGGTCAGAGCAGAAATAAATGAAATAGTCTAAAAAACAATTTTAAAAAAATCTAAGAAACCAAGAACTGGTTCTTTGAAAAGAGAAAATTAATAAACTTTTAACCAGATTCATCAAGAAAAAAAGAGTGAGGATCCAAATAAATATAATTAGCAGGGAAAGAGGAGAAATGACAACTGACACCACAGAAATAGAAAGGATTAAAAGAAAATACTATTAACAATTATATGTCAAGAAGTTAGACGACCTGAAATAAAAGGTTAAATTCCTAAAAAATGTACAATCTTACAAGACTGAATGATGAAGAAACAGACAATCTGAACGAATTGATTATACTATGGAACAAAATCAAATCAGTAATCTAAAAACTCCAACAAACAAAAGTGGTAGACGGAGTGCTCCACAGGTGAATTTTACCAAATATTCAAAGAAAAACTGATACTTATCTCTCTCAAACCATTCTTAAAAATTAAATAGGAGGGAAGGTTCCCAAGTTCATTTTATAAGGCTAGCATTACCCTGATTCTAAAATCACACAAAGATATCACACACACACACACACACACACACACACACGCACACACACTCATGAAGATTATAGATCACTATCCCTAATAAACATTGATGCAAAAATCCTCGATAAAATATTAGCAAACTGAATTCAGTAATACATTAAAAAGATCATACACCGTAATCAAGTGGGATTTATTCCTCAGATGCAAGGTTGATTTAACATTCACGAATCAATTAACCACATAAACAAAATGAAGGATAATAAACACAATCATATCAATAGATACAAAAAAAATCCAGCATCAATTTACAGTAAAAACTCTTAGCCAAGTGGGAATAAAGGAAACATACCTCAACATAATAAAAGCCATATATGACAAACCCATAGTGAACATCATCCTCAACAGTGAAAAGCTACAAGCGTTTTCCTTAAAATCAAGAACAGACAAGCATGTATACTTTTACCACTTCTATTCAAGATAATATTGCAAATCCTAACCACAGCAATCAGACAAGAAAGCAAAATAAAAGGCATCCATACTGGAAAGGAAAAAGTAAAACTGTCAGTATTTGCAGATGACATGATACCATATATAGAGAACCTTAAAGAATCCAATAAAAACTATTAGAAATAGTAAATCTGTTCAGTAAAGTAGAAGGACACAAAATTAATATTTGGAAATTGGTTGCATTTTTATATGCCATAATGAAATGTCAGAAAGTGAAGGTAAGAAAACAACCTCATTTACAATTGAACCAAAAAATATAAAATACCTAGGAATAAATTTAACCAACAATGTAAAAGACCTGTACTTGGAAAATTATAAGACACTGAAGAAAGAAACTGAAGAAGATACAAATAAATGGAAGCATATAATTTGCTCATGGATAAGAGGAACTAACATTGTTAAAATGTCCATACTATCCAAAGCAATCTACACATTCGATGCAATCCCTATCAAAATATCAATGGCATTTTTCACAAAACTAGAACAAATAATCCTAAAACTTATATGGGACCACAAAAGACCTGAAGAGCCAAAGCAATCATGAGAAAGAAAAACAAAATCAGAATTTCATGCCACCTGATATCAAACTATACTACAAGGCCATAGTAATAAAAACAGCATCGTACTGGCGTAAAAACAGACACATAGATTGATGGAACAAAATAGAGACTAGAAACAAACCAACGACTATATGGTCATTAATCTATGACAAAGGAGGCAAGAATATACAAGACTTGGATTTCAGCAATACTTTCCCAGCTAGTCTCCTGGCATCCACTTTTGTCCCCTCTAGGAGTATAATTTCCACACAGTATCAAGAAAAGCTTTTTTAAAAGGTAAGTCCAAGGGTGTTCCCTTAAAATTATTTATAACACTATCCATATATGTTGTATGCACTTTATATAATGCAATTCACAATTTTTTAAATGGTAAAAATGTAATAGGTTAAATAAAATGATATCCATCTTCTGGATAAATGCCTCCATCCCACTTAGAAGAAAAACATAAATTTTTTCCATGCCCTTAAAGGCCTTGTGTAATCTGAGCCCTGCTCTCTTGGATCCTGTCTTTTGGATTCTCTCTCCCCTCCTTCAACTGTTTGACCCATCCTGGTCTCACTGTTCCTCAAATAAACCAATAAAGTCCCACATTAGGGTCACTGTGCCCTCAGCCTGCCCCAGGTATCTGCCTGGCTCCTACCCTCTTGAAAGTCAGGCTCCTGCTCTAATGTGACCCTTCTGGAACAGCTTTCCACGATCAGCTGATATAAAACAACACCCTCATAAACCTCTGTCCTCTTACCTTCTTTGGCATTCACAATGACCAGGCAGATTACATATTTGTTTATATTCTGCCTTCCCTTAATTAGAACAAAAGTTCCATGGAACAAGGACTTTATTCTGATTTTTCATTGCTGTATAAATTATTTTGTTGCTGTACCTGGAACAAGGTCTGGCATAGAGCAGCAGCATACTCGCTGAATGAACTGATGACTAAAAGAAATGCCAGCATGAAGAAAGATAGTACATAGCAGTTACATGCCCTATGAGCTGGTGGTCATGGCCTTAGAGCCAGACCTCACTAAAGACCAGTCAGCTTCACCAGACTGCCCTTTAAAAGAGCAAAGAGTGATCCTAATCACAGACATCTGGTTTGTCACACAACAAATAAAAATAAGTGGTGGCACTGAGGGATCACATTACCACCCACAAATTCATGGCATTGATCCCTCCCAAAACCTAGACTCTTCCACAGCCTAGAGAATGCCCATTATAGGACAATCCCAAGCATGTGATTTACTGCTAAAGTATCAATGACATCGGTATCTTTCCACAGATACCCACAGAACAATACCTTGCACAAAAACAAGATGACTAAATGAAAGAAACCAAAGGGAAAGGTTGACAGAGCGTCTGCATCTCTAAATGTCAGTGCTCAGCTTTGTTATCACATAAAAATCACCTAGAGAGATTTGAAAATCCTCACACCCCAGTCACACCCCAAACCAGTTAAATTGTCATCTCCAAGAACATGAGCCAGGAGGGAGGTTTTGAAAAACACACTGGTGAGTCTAAATGTACAGCTACTTCTAAAAACCACCACTTAAAGTCAATGGTCGTGTTCATCTGGGGAAGCCGTGGAGAACTCCCGTGTGCCTTACCTCACCAGGGTGTCACTGCCAGCCCCTCCTGGGCTGTAATAAAGCATGTTCTCCAAGGACAAGGAGAACTTCAGCCCCTCTGCCTCCGAGATGTGTAAGTTGGTACGGTTGTTACCATGACTGACACACACAAATACCTGGTCCTCAGAGGCATCTGCGATGTAATATTCCTTTGGAATCAAAAATCAAAAAAATACATTACGTCATAAAAAGCATACTTCCTCTCAGCTTTCCTTACATATACTAAAGCAATGACGTCCCAATGTCCCAGTGACAAATGTGGGCCTGAAACCCACAGAAAGCTCCCCAGTCTTGGCAAAGAAGCCTAGCTGGATTTCCCTTTGGAGAACCTGAGGGGTCTCTACATCTGGAACTAGGTAGGCCCTCTATTGGAAATTGGGATACGAAATAAGAATAGGCCACTGAACTCCATAAATGACCCAAAAACCTCTTTTTAGTTAATAAAATCTCCCGTTTTTTCCCATGAGACCTATCATTAGTACAAAGTACAGTATAGATTAATGTGCATTTCCTTTCCTTTTTATTTTTCAAGGTGACTAAAGGAAGGTGGAATCCATAGAAAGCAAAGGACTGACAAGAATGTTTTCTATCATGTACTCCTCTGAGCTACTAACCTTCCACCATACCAACCACTAGTGTCAAAGGCTTCAAATACCACCTCCTCCCTGTGGCCACTTCTTTGATGACTCCAGCCCACTTTAATCTTTCTCATCAATCTCTAAGTTATAATGCAGACTGAATGTGACTATATATGGTTTCCACCTCTGCTTAGTTCTGCCTCTCCAACCTACCTGTACCAAAAGGTAGGACCCAAATTCTACACCTTTTACAAACCTAGCCATCTGTGAGCAACACAGCAGATACTTAAACAACTGCTGTTGTCACTAACTCCTAGTCCTTCAGTACCGGCACACTGAGTCCAGTGACTCTGCCTCTAAACCTCTCTGCCAATCTTTCTCCACTTAAAGCAAATTAAGGCTCCCATTCAGTTTCACTTCAAACAATGATGAAGGAAATAAACAGACCAAGATGCCCAAAGCATAATGGCTCTCTCTCTAGAGACCTATCTGGAAAGGGACTTCAGGGAATGTAGTCAAATATCCACCCAGGACATTCCCACAACACCCTTTTCTTGACCTCTGCAGTGGGTAGACTGACACCTCTTCCCACCCCCAAAGTGAACCCCACTCACAGTAATAGGATGTCTTGTGACAAACTGGGCTGCTTGCATGGGCTTTCGGCCAAAAGAAACCCAAAGCTGCACAGAAGGTGGATGTTGACTGCCCAAGAGATGCTGCCAAGGAAGAGAAAAAAATCAATTGTCCCACATTACAGTCACTCAAAATAAGTGAAAAGGGAAATAGAAAAGTCAAACGCCTCTGACACTTCTAAAAACAAAATGGAATAAGACTGCCAATGCACAATTTTCAAACATCTGCTGTCACAGGACAGTTTGGGCTGTACTGCTTTATCTTAGATACCCAGTCTGCGATAGATTCTAAATACTCCCTGGATGTTAGATGAGGAGGAAGGACAATGGTACCTACGATTCAAGAGCTTGGGCGTGGGTAGGAAAATGGAGGCTGCCAAAGCTTAAGCAGAGAATGAAAAGAAAAGGACTGTATGACAAGGCTGAAGAGACCTTTTGGAAAGTGGGGCAGAGTCAAAAGCCCCAAAACCAATACGGGGTGAGATCAGCCACAAACCATGCACACAAAACATATTCTCATTTCTTTCTACTCCTTTTTTCATATTATAAGGACACTTGAGTTACAAGGCTTTTATGTGCACCGAACTGAAAGAATTTTCATTAATTCAATTTTTCTTTTTTCCTTTTTTTTTTTTTTTTAGGTGAGGCAACAACCCTTGGTTGACATCACAGATTGTGAGGATCTTATCAGCTTATGATCCCTTATTTTTATTTTTTATGCCTACAGCATCTGGTCTTCCTAGGTGATCTCCCATCCAAGTACTAACCAGGCCCGACCCTGCTTAGCTTCTGAGATCAGATGGGATCGGGCTTGTTCAGGGTAGGATGACCATAAACCAAATTTTCAATCTTTTAATAATTCTCATTAATTAAGGTCTTTTGCTAGAATATGTTTTCTTTGGTTGAGTACAGAGAATTCCACATAAGGTTGCCCATATCACATTGCATTTCAGAGATATTAAACCATGGCTAAAATCTTGAAAATGTATATAAAAGCAGTAGATTAAGAGGAAATCAATGAATCTCTCTGGGTCTCATTTTTTTCATCTGCAAAAGCTAATTTGGATTAGGGCTTCTGTGCGGAAGGGTTTAAAGGGTCCAGGAACCCTGTAAATATATATGTAATATTTTTGTGTCGATGCACTCATTGTGCTAGGAAGGGTCTATGTCTTTTACCAGATTCTCAAAAGGGTGAATGATTCAAAAAAGGATAAGAAGCACTATAAAGGTGCTATGTAGTTTTGCACTTCTAAGAGGGAGGCACACCCTCATGTAGGCATAATCACACACATGACTATTATATGCATTAGAATGTTGGGATCCCTACCCAAAAGGGATTCCTTTATCCTTGGTTATGTTGCTACTATTTATTATAGATTTTGAATTCCTATAGAGTAAGGAACATATCAATTTGTCTTAACTGTAAAATAACAACTGAATACCCTGTGCTCATGTATGCCCAATAAATACTATATGAACTGCAAGCTGATGAACATGAAGTTATTTGTTATTCATTTGAGCAGTTTATGTGTGTGTGTGTATTCAAACCACAGCTGAACAAATGGTTAAAAGTAGTTTGTTTTAAGAAGCAAGTTATAGAAGTATAGAAGCTTGCTATTGCAAAATGGCGCCCTAAAAACCATGTTAATAGCTTATACTCAGTATGGGACTATAGGAAATGATGAACCTATTAAAAATGTAAAACGTTTTACCTGAATGAGAAAATGGTTCCCAGAAAAATATTTATAAATTCCAAAAGTCCTCCTTAAGTCAATAAAATTTTGTAGCTATGTATAAAAGTCAGATGATAGTTTAAGTAACCTATGTGAATCCTTATGAATACATACAAATACACAGATATCAATGAAACACATACTTTTATGTTTTATATTTTTTCACTACTTCCTACTGTGGTTACACCTTAAAAAGAAGCCATTTTTCTTAATGACCCCAGACTGATCATGAGTTAAATGTTCATAATGAGTGCTGCTGGGAGCCCTGAGAATTGAGAATGTATACCAAGGTTGGTCTTGCTCTATAAATGAAAAGATCACAAAACACAAGTCATTAAAAAAAAGGAAAAGAAAAGAAAAAAGAACCTCGAAACATATTTATCCCACTGCCTTCCAGAAGAATAGTCCTAAACCTGGGTAATTTAGGCTCACTCATAATGCATTCTTAAAGAGTTATTATAATTTTTATTGCCAGTAAAAAAATATTAACAAGTAAACTATGGCACACTATTGATAATAAGATGTATTGTAAAGCCCTAATATTTTTCTTAATAAACCTTAGGTTTGTTGTTGAGTTGTTCTTTATTGTTATTATAAAACTAAAACAGGCTTATGTAAAACATCCAACATTACAGATAGATATGAGGTAAAATGCAAAAGTTCTGGCCCCTACTCTCCACTCTAAAAGACTAGGGTTCTCTTCCTTTTGTGCAACTATGTATGGTCATGTGACTGAGTACTAATCAATGAGATATAAACAGAAGTGCTGTGCTGGGTTTCGAGGAAGGCTGTTTAAAGGGACTGAATCAGCTGAAGGGGTTCTGTTTTGACCTCTCTGTCTTTATTCTTCCTAAAGCCAATAAAGACTCAAAAGTTAGTACAAATGTCTTGGATCACGAGGGGAACTTGAGAATAGAAATCACTACTTAGGATGATAGAACAGAAAGAGAGGCCTGGGTCCCCAATAACACCAAGATACCAACATAGCCCTATATTACCTACCTCCAAGTAGCATTGATTGGTTAAGCCACTTTTATATCTAGTAGTCTAAAACAATGCCAAATTTATACAAGCAATTTTATTTTTCACATACAAATTGGATCATGATAAAAATAAAGATAGTCATTACCAGACTATCTTACTGTTCTATAATTTAACTTTTTTCCTTAACAGTAAATCTTAGACATCTTTCATTTAACAGATTTTGATGGACATTTAGATTACTTACAAAAGCACTCTTCAGTGAACATACTTGTATATAATACCTCTTTCAGAACTACACAAGAATGTTTGTAGATGCGTTCTTAAAATTCCTAGGTCAAAATTTTCAATTTTGATAGATATTATAAATGGCTTTCCTAAAAGGCACACCAGTTAATACATCTACCAAGCACATATAATTTCACAACTAGGAATGTATACCAAGGCTGGTCTTGCTCTATAAATGAAAAGATCACAAAACACGATATATGGCAATATTATAGGGTCTAGAATTTATGATTAAAAAATTTTCATTTGGCATCTTCATTTCTGGTGAGTAAAAATAAATTAACATAAGTATCTGAATGACCCAAATTTTGGAGAGTACATTTACACTTATATTTGAGATTATGTCAATAGTAAAAAGAAACAAGCAAAAGACAAAGGATGTCGTGGTGAGCTATTCAACTAAAAGTTTCTCAGAAAAAAACTGGTGGGAGAATGAGGGATCCACAGGCGGCTAGTGGACAAGAACACCAACCCAGAAGCACCTGGGCTGTAGCATTCACTACCACCTTCTCCTTTGAAGCAGTAACAAAGTTTCAGCAAACACCATCATTCACATTAATGTAATTTATACTTAAACATTTATAGGTAAAATGATATATCTGGAATTCACTTTCAAATATTCCAGGAAAAAAATCAGTGGGTAGACAGCTGAAAAAAGATTAGCAAATACAGGTAATACTGAGGCTGAATGAGGGCACATGGGGAGGTCGTAGCAGCATAAACTATTCTTTTATGTAAAATTGAAAAAGTCCACAATGAAAAATTTACAAAGGTAATATTAATTGGAAGTACTTCCAGAATAACAAAGTAAGGAACTCTAAAGATCTATTCATCTGCAACAGCAACAAGAACATTTGACAGAAATTCTCAAAATCAACTTTTTCGGAATTCTAAATATTAAACAAAGGCTTGCAAAACCCAAGGAGCATTTAGTGAAGAACGATGACTGAAGCTCAGTAAAAATAGCCAACTTTGTGATGTTTTAACTTGCCCTAATCCCATCTCCTTCTCTCTAGTTCTGCAATAGTATTGGAAACCCACAGCTTTACAACTACGATAGCTGTGAAAAACAGCAGCCTAGCGGCCACCAGAGAAAACAAAACAAGTTGGAAGCTTCCAAAATGCCCCAGAGCCAGAGAGCTGTCACTATTTGATCTGCCTGGTAGTTTGCTTGAAAGTTATATTCTCAGATTTTCTCTCTATATAACCTGATTTAGCTCACTGTACAAATAGACCTATAGCCACTGCATTTATTGAAGAATGACAACTGACAAATGTTTAACATCACAACCACTGGATAAGCATTACCATTTGGAATTAACAAGAGGTTAACTAAAAAGCATGAAAGGGAAAACTGGGGAAGAAGATATCTATGAGAAGCTTTGATAAGCTCTGAAATATTCCAGGGAATCTATAAGGTCACATACATAGAGTTGTGTGTACTCAAGAAAGAACCAAAAAGGGCCACTCATGCCTGGCTAATAACCTTGAGGCTCTACACAAGTCGGAAGTAAAGGCTAAGGGAGAGATGCAAATTGCACTGAAGGCATGCTCCCAACACTAGCTCAGAGGGCCTCAGCAAAGGCTGCCAGGCTTACTGGCTCAAAGCATTTTAAGAAATCTCTGTTCAGTCATTACCTGACCACTAAACTAAATGATCAAACACTTGAGTAGCCATACATAATGAAGAATGTAAACTTTACAAAACTAATGCAGAAAACTCACAAAACAAAACAAAAAAGGCAACAACAATAACAATAACAAAAAGCAACAACCAAAAACCCTGGG
Organism: Rousettus aegyptiacus; assembly: GCF_014176215.1. NCBI lineage: Eukaryota > Metazoa > Chordata > Mammalia > Chiroptera > Pteropodidae > Rousettus > Rousettus aegyptiacus. The sequence goes on along the minus strand of NW_023416308.1, from coordinate 37,829,366 downwards.
AAGGGAATACTCTGATATGAGGAGTTGCTATACTATCTCACTTAAAATGTCTGGTTGTTCAACATTAACAACAACAAAAAATGACAGGACAAGCAAAAAGCAAAGTATATCCAATAACAACATACACAACACACACACAGGGTCAACAGAAACTGTTCCTGAGGAAGGCCAGATACTGGACTTAGACAAAAAATTCGAATCCTCTATGATAAATATGTTAAAAGAACTAAAGAAAACCATGTCTCAAAAATTAAAGGAAAGTATGAGAACATTGTCTCACTAAAGAAAAGCAATTAAGAAATTATGACTGGAAATTATTTTTTTAAAAAGAAACAAATTGAAACTCTTCAATTGAAAAGTATAACTTAAAAGAAAAAATTCACTGGAGAAGAAGTTCAACAAGAGATCTGAACTGGCAGAAGAAAACAGCACTGAACCTAAAAACACATTAATTCTGATAATCCATACTACAACACGGATGAAACTTGAAAACACAATACTTTGAAAGAAACCAGTCCAAAAGGTCATATATCATCTAATTCCCCTTATATGAAATGTTTAGAATAGGCAAATCCATAAGGCAGAGACTACAGTCATGGTTGCCAGGGACTGGGAGAAGGGAATGGGAAGTAATGCTAATGGGCATGGAGTTTCTTTTGAAAGTGATGAAAATGTTCTGGAATCAGGTGGTCATGAACATTATACAACCTTGTGAATACACTAGAAAACACCGAATTGTACATTTCAAAGGGGTGAATTTTATGGTATGTGAATTAAATCTCAATGCAGGTATTATAAAAATTCATTTTAAATTTATTAGTATTATAGTTTTACTTTAAATCTGTGAATATGCTTGGGTTTTATTGTTGTATATAAGTTATAAACAGTATATGCTTATAACTAGCTTTATGTTTGCATACATTTAATTAAGTAGCATCATAATTAAAATAATTTGTCAACAGTTGGTTTTAGTCAGTTATGCAGAAATTCACACCTCAATTATACTACCAAGTGGTCAGCTAACTTCTCACGTAGAAGAAGCCCACAATCCAGAGGTAATTACTAAGTTATTATTTAATCTCTATAGAGATTATTATTTAATCTCTACAGAGACTTTAAATTAGCATAATTAAGATTAAAAATTAATTTTTAATAGTGAAATTAATGGTTGGTGGGTCAAAGTAGTGAAGTATAAATGAGCTCTTTAAAGAGATCAGTAGCATGCAAGATGTCTGAACTGGCCATAATATCCTAAAGAAAACACCCTGACATGAATAGAGCATAAATATTTAGGGAGGCCTATAATCTGAATTTTTAGGCATATGCCTAAGACTTGTCGATCTCAGAGAATTCTGGTTGTCCAATGCCAATTGAAAGGGTAGCAGAATCCTGCCTCTACAATGGGGATGGTAAACTTTTTTCTGTAAAGGTCTGTATAGAAATATTCTGGACTTTGTGAGTCATCCTGCCTCTATGCAACTATTCAATTCTACCACTGTAACATGAAAGCAGTGATAGACCACATATAAGCAGATAAGCATGATTATGTTTCAATGCAACTTTACTGATAAAAACAGTGAAGAAGCATAGTTTGCCAATTCCTGCTCTAGAATTCTGTGTCTACATCATGCAAGGTGTGGCTGGCTGCATCACCTATAGGAATAGGGAGGAGACTCCATAAAGCCCGCACATTGTGTCCTTGCTTAATGACATACATTTGTGCAAGAAATGTCTAAACCTGGCTTTTCGTGACAAATTGCTAGTAAAGCTACAGAGAAGCAGCTAACCCTCATTTACCTCCAACTTTCTGGCCACTATTGTTATCTGCCAGAGAGAACCAAATAGGTATATATTACAAAGGTAACAAATTGATATGCCAGTTTGCAGAGGTGCCTCACTGTTGTTTAGATGGTCCTATCATTTTGATGTAAACCATTAAGATAAGTGAACTTGATGTCAAAAAAAAAAATTAGACTTGGATAAAAAAAATCAAAGGGCAACAGACAAAATGTACACATGAAGTAAGAAGCCAACAGGGCTCCATAAAGTTCTGAAGACTTGGATACATGCTCTAGCCCAGAAACCAGATGGCTGTCCCCACACATTCTAAAAAACTAACTTGCAGAGAATTGTAATTATTCACGGTGTTGGAATAAAACAAAAGAGTTAAGGGCCCAAAATGAATTTCTATGGTTTTGCAATTAGTTCCTTGACTTTTCAAATTTTATTTGAATCTATTTCTATACAGACCTTTGCAGAATTCCCCAAACCCAGGCATCCTGAGCACTAGGCACAGCCAGATAAGGAATTACACTTGTAGGCCTCAACACTCCTACTGATTAGGTTATCCAACCAGGGCCAATGTTATCTGTCCTTATGGTTTAATAGTCTAGTGTAATAAAATGGAGGAAAACAGCCATTTTATGATCCACTGCCAGCTGTTTCTTCTCATCGATCTATGCATTGAGAAATGTTTCTTTGATAATAATTGACAATTATTAGAGGTATCTGCATACAGAAGACCTCAAGGATGAGTTCCTCAAATTTTAGAGATTCTTAGGCATCCTGGGGCTGCTAAAGGAAAGAAAAAAATGCATTTTGGCCCTGTACTCTGTATTTGTAACAACTATGCTTGGGTGATGTTGCTGCAGGTGCTCCTAAGAGCACAATCTGAGAAACACTTCCAAGTAGTGGCCCAGCTCATCTTACCTAGATCCTCTAGCTAATACTACTGGCCTTGGGATATGGTGGCCCATCCATGTGCTGAAGGAAGAAGCCAACACATAACTACAGACTTGCCACCAATACAATGTAAATAAATAAGCCAAATAAAGAGTTGAGAGTTGACTATAAAAGTACCAATAATTTAATACTCCCCAAATCCCCCCCAAATCTACTAGCCTATGCTTTCTAAATTAAGGCATCTTTATGGCATTCATTCAACTCTACTGCACATCTGCTATGTATCAAGCATTGTGCAAGATACTGAGTATTATATCAGTGATGATCAAAATAGGCACAGCCCCAATTTTATCACTGGCCAGGTACAATAAAAAAAACTTACCACAAGCACTCTGCAAATCACCTACATCTAGAGAACAGACATAGCTGTTACTCTGGAATGAAGGGCACAGAAAGTTCCAACTGGCATATAACTCAGACTTCTGGTGTGTTATCCAGAAATAATAGGGTTAAGAATAATGTACTATACCCACCCCCACCTCATTTCTTACACGGGACAAATCTGGGAATCAGTCACTGTGCTTTAAAATTAAGAAATTAAAATCATACCAAAAAAATCCAAACCCAAGAAACTAAAACAGAAAAGACCTATGAACACTGGATGACTGGAGATGGTCCTAGGATGCAGAACTGCCCAACTAGAAGCCGTGAGGTGCCAGTCCTCAGGGCTGATTTCTCACCACCACATCCCTGCCTGAGGAAATTCAAGAATGCTTGTGTTCTTAGGCTGGAATGTGAGTGTCTGTATGTGAGTTAGTGTGTGTATGAGTGCGCGCGCATGTGTGTGTGTGTGTGTGTGTGTGTGTGTGTGTGTGTGTGTAAGAGAAAGAGCCAGGTAAAGTAGAAAGACAATGACCCAAGGAGTGACTCAAGGTAAGCAGCCTGACAGAAGAAAAACTACCGTAGTTTAATAGTTTAAAAAAAAAAAAAAAAAAACAAAAAACATTTTGCAAACTAGGTAATGGGAAACCCCTCTTGTCTTTAGCCACCCCATCTTCTCTCCTCATTCCAACCTTGCTCCCTGCTTTCCTTCTTTCTACCCTAAAATCCCAATGGGGTTGACCTGTTTCTGCTTGGCCAGCTGCCAATCGTATAAGTAAATGAGAACCTGAAGGAAAATATTACATCTGATTTTAGTTGTTAAGGTTAAGAGTGGTAGAAAGCAGAGTGATCCCCCAGTTACCAAAGGCCCTCAACAGCCTGAAGCCAATGAGTGGCCACCATGAAGAAAGCAAGCGTATAGCGCCACAGGATAGTAGCCCAGCCTGCTCTTGGCCAGGATTGTTTTTTTACTTTACACAGGGCAGTATAACTGCAATCTGCAACTTCGTACAGCTACAAGGCAGGTCCTGTTAAAAAATCAATTGGGGTATTAAATGAGGAAGCTCTCCATTTCAGCATCTGGCTCCAATGCATCAAATCGAGGGGAAGATTTTCCCAAAGGCTGAAAGTTTAGCTATTTACTGACAGCTGGAAGCTTAATTACTGCTTTTATTAGTGTTTTACTCCCACTCGCCAATGACTATGCATTCTATTAGCCATGTAAATTAACATGGGGCCAAAATTTGCAAAGAAATTAGCCTAAATTGAAAGGAAATCAGGCAGTGGGGTCGAAGAAATATGACACTGAGCCCCAACCCTCCTTTCTGAATTCTTTTCATTGGGATTTCAAAGAAATGTTTGTCCAGGATGCCTGGCTACTGGGAAACAACCAAATTCTTAGAGCCTACAGACACTCTGAGCGGCTGTCTAAGCTTCTCTACTCCTTGACCTCCCAGTACCTTTCAAGCCCTTTGAGAATACCTATTTCCGTCCAGCGCCCTTCAGTCAAGCTGCCCCAAGCATGATCCAGGCCCTGCTTGTGTGAACTCACTGGCCTGATCAGAGAACGCCAAACCTCAGAAAGAAAACCCCAAAGCAGTTTGTTATTTAGCACTTTCAACTCACCACAACCTTTGTAGCAAACATGTATTTGTCCCGAAGCTGAAAGTCTCTCACTTCCTCAAGGATCACTTCCTGGTTCTCCCGAGACTGGAAGAAGTCTGTACTTCGGAAAACTGTAGAGTAACCAGAGGGTTCATGCCGTTCAATGTATATGGTGTTTGGCTTATCATAGGGATCAATTCCCCTGGAAAGAAAAAACAGTTGTTATCATAATTTCCATTGGAGGCATGGAGGTTCAGCTATGCAAGCAACCAGATCTTAGGGCCACCATGCTGGGATCTACAAACGATACTCTCTGTGCCACATACATTTCCCCTTGGTTGCTCCTTGACTCAGTATAGAGGAAAACGAACTGCCATTTGTAGTGTTTTGTGTTGTTAGAGATGTTTTTAAAGCATCCTGGGTTTCCACTCAGGGCAAGCTCTGATCAGGCTTGAGAAGAGCAAAAAGAAGAAAAAGTAAAAGGCAGAGTGTTTTAGAATCAGCAAGAAATGGATGGCTTAAGGCTGTCAGCAAGTTTCTGGCCTCAAGTTATGATCCTCAGAGGAAAAAAGGAAAGTGTTTCCCCAGGATGAAATAGCCTGAGAGAAAACCACGTGAGGAACCAGTAGGCCTGATGTTTGGCCCTTTCTCTTTATGTTTGCACTGTGCTGTTGCTATTGTCACCCATTTGTGCAGCCAGGATTCATCCAATGCAAATTCAGGTCCTGTGTGGCTACTTTACAAACTCTTTTTTGCATATACTGATCGGTTCAGAAATGCAGGGCTCGTTTCTTCCCCTGTGCTTTTGTCTGTACTACATCCCTCTGCAGAAATGCCCTGGCATTCTGCACCTCTAAATTCTATTCATCTTCTGAGGCCAAATTCAAGTTTCCCTCTTCCAGGAAGCCTTCCCCTAATGCCCTTTTCCCTTCTCCCAACACTGGCAATGTATCTCTATAGCACTCAATTTCAAGCCTTTTTTATGAGTTTTACATGAGTTTTAAACAAAAGTAGAGAACTGCTTTGGTTGGGTGAATTTTAAATCAATCTCCTTATTTTATACAGTGGCACTTCTCATTATACTGTTCTACACTGTAATATATTACATTATACTGTATTATATTGTTTTACCATAATGTGTTTGTCTGAGCTTCCAAGAATACGAATGCCTTTAAAGTCCATGTCTTATATTTCTTTTTATCCTACAGAGTTCCTAGTTGAATTGGTCCTTGCTGCATTGCATCCATGGACCATAATTATAGAGACTATTCCAAACTGAAGACTGTAGAGCGATGAGATCAAACTACCTTGGAGAATAATCTCTGAAATGCTGTTCCCCCAAATATGGCCCCAAACAGCAGCTGGAAGAATGACTAATCTTCCCCAAGTTCCTAAAACTCATAAGAATTCACATGAACATCAAGGCCAGGCAGTCTATTCATCAAGAGGACAAATAACTAGAAAAATCAGGAAGAGAGCTTCAGAGTGAGGATACAGGTATGACCCACAGAAATACAGAAGGGCTCACTTATATAATTATCTTTGTAAAGTTCTACCATATGCACAACAGCTCTCAGGATAATGAAGGTTGATCTTATATAATTCCTTCAAAAATGTACTGTCACAAGCATATTGGAAGGAAGGAAGGAAGGAAGAAAGGAAGGAAGGAAGGAAGGAAGGAAGGAAGGAAGGAAGGAAGGAAGGAAGGAAGGAAAGAAGGAAAGAAGGGAGGAAGGAAGGAAGGAAAAGAGGAAAAAAAAGGATGGAAGGAAGAAGGAAAGAAAGAAGGGGGAAAAAAGGAAAGAAGAGGAGGGTGAAAGAGAGGAAGGGAGACAGGAATAGAAAAATAAAGGAGCCCCCCCCCTTTTTTTTTACAATGGGGGGAGACTTGATTTTGGAGTCTTACTAAGGCAGCGTAGAAACCAACAGCCTTGGTCCTAATGTGGGAGACAATTATCATCAATTGTTGTGTGTTGGGGGGGGAAGAGTGATGGTCTCTTCTTTTCCACAATTAGAAGTATTGATTAAAATACTTCCTCTACCCTAGAGGATGTGCAAATTAAAATGAGGTTGCTGGGCATATTTTAAAAGGCAGAGAGGAAAGGACCTTTATTTGGATATTTTGAGAACAAGCTTACTTCATTATTCCTTCCTAGCCAAAATCAGCAGTTGACACCTAGAGATAGAGCTGTGACTTTCATCCCAATTCTCTTCCGTAATTCATCTTTGGGCATTCTATTTCTGAGAGCCATTCCCCTACAAGTTCTTGTACTTTGAAGTTTCTAGTCTTCCATCCACTTCTTACACTCACTCACACCTACTTCCTGTTCTCTTTGCCCTCATTTGGAAATTCCAAGCCTTGCTCTATCTTTAAGCACAGTCTTCAGTCCTTACCTGGCATCATCTGCCATCTCCTGACTCACTTACAACCCTTCAGTGATGTTCCACAGGGCATCCTACAGCCCCTCCTCCATAGCTCTTCCACTGTCCTGTCTTGCCCATATCCAGCTCTAAATAACATAAATCATTGGTTTTCTTCATTCCTGCTTCTCCCAGGCTGCCAAGCATTGTTGAACAAATACATGCCATTACTCTCTGAGATTACACTCTCATTTATTACAGGATCTCCTAGGGGAAAATCTCCCAAATAGCCAGAAATTCCCTCATAGCAGACATGTTATTATCTAAAATAAGGTAGGACAGTCCTTTCTCCTAAGATATCTGCAGGGAGGCAGAAGGTACAACATACCAATTCCCAAAGAGAAGTACCTCTTTTCAGTAATACAGCTGGTTTGCCCTCTTAATATATGGTTCCCTGAACAGATAAAAAAGTAATTTGTCCCTTTAAAATGCAAATAAAGAAAAAGAAAGTTCTAATGGTATTCCTTGGATAGAGGCTGTACTTGGATGAAATTACAGTTATAATTTTACTAAGACTCCATAACCTCTGCCCAAGGAAAATAACAAAAAGGTCAGAATCAGCTGTCCTCTATAAAAAGGACAGTCCACTGAAGCCTGAAGACACTCGGGTATAAGGTTCCTCTCTGTGATCCTTCCATCTTTACTGTCCTCAATTACTAAGAAAGTAGTACCAACTCAAAGATAGTCCTCTTCAAACAGGGGGCTAAAAAAAGGACAGACAGTATCTACCATCTTTTGGGGACATTACATTTAATGAAGACTAAAACTACATGTAAAAGTCAAAAGACAAATGACAAACTGAGAAACATAAATAAACATATATACTCTATCTCCTATCACACATGTCTGATCTCAAATACATAAAGAGTTCCTGGAAATCAATAACAAAAAGACTAACAATCCAGTAGAAAAAGGTCAAAGGACATGAACAGACATTTCTTTAAAAAAAAAAAAAAGAAATAAAAATGACCTTTAAGTGGGTTAAAAGATGTTTAAAATCATTCATAAGAAAAATGCAAATTAAAACTACACTGTGATACTATTTCTTTCCTAACACATTGGCCATGGAGAAAGACCAATTCCATGTTGTTGAGATGAGTGCAAAATATGACACTTTATACAGAAAATTTGGCAATCTCTACCAAAGTTACAATTTACTGAAGATATATCAGTGCACAAAAGTCCCTGCCCTTGTGGGTTTTTATTCTTTTGAAGAGAGAAGCACAAATAATAAGCATAATCATAGTATATTAGAATGTGACGTGTTATGCAAAAAAAGAAGAGATCTGGGTACAGTAGATTGGGAGCGACAGGACATTAGTTGCAATTTAATAGGATCCTATGGTAGGCTTCATTTAGGAGGCGTTATTTGAGTAGTCTTGAATGAGGTAGGAAAGAAAACAGTAAATATGTCTTTAGTAAGAGCATTTTGGCAGAAAAAATGGCCAAGTGTAAAGTCCCTGTAGTAAGAATATACTCTGGTATTTAATCTGAGAGAAATAATGATGCATATTGAAGAGTTCAAAGCAGAGGAACAATATAATCTGACCTGTTTTTAACAGGATCCATCTGGCTGTGTGCTAAGTATTGGTTGTAGAAGTACAAGAGTGGAAGCAGAAAGACCAATCGGAGGACCGATGAGCAATGATGGTGGCTTGGAATAGAGTAGTAGCTGAGTAATAAATCCTATATATTGAAGGTGGAGCCAAAAGGATTTCTTGATTGATTGAATGTGAATTAGAAAATAAATCTGGAATCAATGATGACTCAAAGTTTTTGAATTAAGCACCACACACAGAAATAAGGAAGATCATGAGTGGATCTGATTTCAGGCAGTGAAGATCAAGAGTTAATTTGAAAGGTACCAAGTTTGCTATGTTTGAATGGGTTGAGTGACCCATCGACCTAGCAAGTCTGATCCTGGAATCTGTTCTACATATTCACCTACACAGGTACAAATGCATGCATTCAAGTTGATATACTACGTCCCTGTAACACTGAAAGTTCAGGAGCAACTAGGACTAGAAATAACTGTACCTCTTAAAGTAAAGCCCTGCTGATTTCACTTCCCTTCTCAAAAACCTACAATGGCTTCCCATTGCTTTCAGAATTCAGTCCGAATTCCCTTACCACGCAGTACAGATTCTGACACAAATAACCCTTTCCAAACTTTACCCAATGCACTGCCCAAAAGTAAGACTCGTGTTCTGCACCCAAGCACCATATTGTCTCATCTCTGCTTTTGGCCAGTCTGTTCCTGTCTACAATTCCCATCCTGCACACCTCCACACAGATGCATGCTACCTGTTGTACATTTCCTGGTGCTACTGATGATGCTCCCATCTGGAAAGCCTCCTCATGCTATGTCCATGACTTCTGAGCTTCTCCTATAATGTGTGTTATGTGAACAAAATATCTTTCCTTACTCCCTCAACTGCGATCTCCTTAATAACTAATATCTGTAAATTACTCAACTTCTTATACCCTAAAGTATTTAGCATGTTTTATATATTTAAAAAAAATATGATATGAATGAACAAATGAATTGATTTTATGTAAAAAAGAAAATCTCCACTTCTGATATGACGCTCTAAAAATGAAAGTCTTTAGAAACTTATATATACAAGAGCTTCAGGATTCCTCTGGGTTCTCTGGTGGACTAAAAAATGCAAAAGCTCTGTACTCTTCTCACAATCTTCTTTTCTCATCCTCATCCCAAGGTTGTTATACTTGCAGTTCTACTTCTCAGGTTTAGAAATGCATTTCATGAATCAAGTGCTTCACATTTCATGCAAGGGCAGGTTTATCCTCCATGCAGGAGCTAGAACTGAAGAGAAGAGATTATGTAATTCAAATTTCTTAGATGGCATAACTTACCAGGAAAAGGACTTCACATGTTCTTGAATCATGATCCAGGTCTGGCCAAAATCATCTGACTTCCACAGCTAGAAAGACAAAAGCAATAAGAAGTGGTCATGATGCAAGAGGCAGACACAACCTGAATGGCATCACCAAAAATTCACTGAAATACATCCTCAAAAACATGCTATCTGTGAAGACAGGCACAGAGATCACCAAGACCAGCACAGTTACTCCAAATGCAAACAAGGGCAGGAAAGGAAGAACAGAATGCACCTTTGCATTCTTCTCCATAGTTACTAAGGTCTTAATAGAAGGCATAAAGAAAGGAAAAATGATTATGACTTGTCTTCCATTTATAGGTTATCAGAAATTATATTTTAGCCAAGAGAAGCCCTCAGGTGATGGTAAACATAAAGATTATATACTTGGTAGTTCTCACCTGAGAAATAATGTCCTTAAAAACCCATAATGGGCCATTGTGTTTAAAGTTGAATGGAAAGGACACTGGCTAAGTACAGAGTCGAAAAGTACCAAAGTGAATCAACTGAATACACAGGGTGTGGCCATGAGTAATTGCTGATCTTTGCCAAGGCTGCTCAACTTCCAAATACATACATATCCTGAGGATTCCTCTGGCCCTTGCAACCATGTAATGAGAAGCAGGAGACAAAAAATACCAATAATTCATCTACACTGGTAAACTGGCCCTGTCCACACTTAGGTTCCTCCATAAAGGAAGTGAAGGTAATGTTTTGGGCTAAACAACCTGCTAATAGAAAGAAACGTTTCAAGATTCCTTTGAACAAAGCCATTCAAAACTTATAAATCCAATCCTATAGGATCTACAGGTTTCATAGGATTATGCCAGACCAGTATTATTGACTTGGCAAATTTTAACCTTGAAATATAAATCCTACTCAGGCTTCCTCCCCATTACTCACCTTTCCTTCAAATTTGGATGAAAGGAGGAAAATACACACATTTATATTACATGCACATGTATACACAAACACTGGAAAAAAACATTAATGTTAATGGCAAATTCAAATAAATGGTAGGCAAAAGCAGTGTGCTTAAGGTGGCAGATAGGAAAGGCACAATAGGAATTTGACAAGTGGTCCCAGTAGAACTCAGACTTCTCTACCTGGATCTCTCCAATTAATTTTCATAGCCTCAATTTGCCCTCAGGACTAACAAAGGTACATCTGCACAGAGAAAGCCATGATATTTAACTAATAGAGCCTTCCAAATGTTACATGTTGCTCTCTAGCTGAGATGCAGATTGAGAGTGCCAGGAAATACATTTTTCCTTAGCCATGGAAAGTGAAATAGTAGCTACAAAAGTTAAGCCTGAGAGAGGAGGAGGGAGGAGCCAGAGGGAGGTCACTCAAAAGACATGCAATCCACACAAGCAGAGGGCAGAGCAGAAAACATGAGGAGCTCCACCTGTGTTCCAGAAGCTCTCTTACCTGCTTGTTAGGGTGAGACCTGTCAAAGCCCAGGAGAAGGTTGGAGGCCTTACTATGCAAAAGGAGATCAGCTGCCCGGAATGGGATGGAAAAGCCTTGAATAGTGTTGCAGAAGTCAAACGTGATCCAGAGGTACTGAGCATAAGCATCCGTAAAGATGTACTGCAAGAGAAAAGAGATGAGCTCAGAGCATGACCTGACCAGCGCAATCCAACACCCCCCAAACAATGTTTGAGCACACACAAATGCAGGGGCCAACCAGCACCAACCCAGTGCCAAGGACTTGCAGGACTTCCACATGGCATTGTCACTGTCTCTTGGCAATGAAGAGATGCCGGTGCACACTAAACAAGGCTCAGTGAAGGAACGGGTGCAGGATGGGCTGGCAGGGTAAGTCACACACTGCTCTCATTTAGCCAAGAAATGAAGCTGGTCAAGGCTTTCTATTTTTCTTTCAAATGACAGCCATTCCCACTCCCTGGTGAATCACTTGGTCAGAATCAGAGGGCAGCTACCAGAAGCTGAGAAAGAAAAGTCCTGCTCTTCAGACTGGCTGCACACAGACTGAACGGCTGTCTATCCTCTAGCATGCCTTTCCAGGAAAATCCCTAAAATCACAACCAATTACGAAAATTCGATTTACCCTCTCGCCACCAGGCCAGGTGACAGGGCAGCACTGAGAACCAAGCTGCCACTGGGGCTGGCTGACTGTCTCTGGGGCACAGCAGGAAGTGATTCCGGTAAGGGCCTCACCTTATTTTGGTTCCACACAACCGAGTGACTTAGAACAAGTTTGGCTGGAGGATGACTGCCAGTCTAAAGTGTTTTCTAGGGGAAAGGATTCAATTTAACAAATATGTATTTGAATATTCACCATGGACCAGACGTTGGGAGTGCCAGTGTGAAAACACAGGATCCTTCCTTTTAAGTAGATTAAAATCTAATATGGGAGAAAGACAGGTCCACAGCTAACTCTATGTAAAGGGAAAATGAGATTAAATGAGAAACGATGAACAGTCCTATGAAACCACAGACTACAGGTCATAGTTTTTTAGATCAGAAATGACTCCAGGTATGATTTAGACCTTGAAGGACAGGCAAGACTTCCATAGGGAAAGAACATTCCAAAACTAGGGTAGTGAGAGTTTGGGAACAAAGGAGGGAAAAAAAATATAGCATAGGTCTGATGATAGCTCTTAAAGGCTGAGGGGAATAATTAGAAAACACGGCTGGAAAGCACAGATGATGACAGACCCTGAATGAACACAAGAAATCTGGATGACAGCCCCTGTTCCCAGAGGAACAGGGTGACTAAGGGAATATGTGAACCAGAAACTAGTGACAGGGGGAACCAGCTCTACCATCAACCAATCACTGAAATTCTAGAAATCAACAATCCAAAGGAATCAGTCCAAAACCACTTTTGCTAATTGATTCCACCTGATCCAGGTCAATCTTCAGCTCTGATTCTCTCAGCACTAACAGCTTCTGCGAGTACTAATACTTATGCACTTGTTCACATGTTGTTTTCATATGTTCTTGCTCCTTTTCTTTTGCACTCTCTGCCCCCAAATCTAGACTCTAAACTTCCCAGAAAGATGTTTTATGTCTTCTTTCTCTTAGGTTTTCTCCACATCTAATATAAAACTCCCATCTCTGTAGAAGTCTAATGAAAAATAACTCTAAAGGGTAGTCAATGTTTTAAAAGCAAAAACTACTCAAAGCAAGTGCAACATTATAAAAACAATTAAGAGAACCATCATGATTTGGGGCATAAAAGTGATCCCTAGAAATAATTTAGCCCATTCTCCTGCTCTGAAACCATGTTGGTTACTGGGGAAGGGAGTATTCTAAGTTTGAAAAGAGATCTATTCCATAGCTTTCTTCAGTTTAGTATTTTAAAATCTAAAGATCATGTACACAGTCATAGAACTTATTATTGTTTATGATAATAGCTAACACTTTTCAAGAGCCCTTACTATGTGTCAGGCACTGAGCTAAAAGATTTGCAAGCCTTATCTCATTTAGTCCATTTAGCACTCACAGCAACTCAATGCCGTAGACATCACTATCTCTTCTTTTACTAATGAGGACACTGTAGTTTAGAGAGATTAACTGCCCAAGAAGACCCAGGAGTAGGAAACACGTGGGTCAATGTATGGCTGGTTCAGAGACCATCTCTTAATACTTCATCAATCCTTACTTCTTTTCTTCCAACAAAAGGCAATATTTCCTGAATTTGATTCATGTACCTCCTCTTAATTCACTCGTTAAGCTTTTACTGGAAACCTTTTTCCCTTGCTTTCTGCAATAGGGTCTCATCTCCACTCTCCATCCTTCAGCTCTGACCATCTCTGTCCTTGACTCTCTTGCTGGCTCCTTTCTCTTAGCCCGGTCCCTACCCTCACATAACCTCATCACTTTTCCATCCTTGGCTGCTAACTTGGTTTATCCCTCCACACAAATTCAACTATGGCTTCCAAGAAAAAGCATTCCCTGATTTTCAAATCTATGGTCTAATCCTGACTTCTTACTGAGATTCTTGTGTCATTACCTTTTTCTTAGGATCTCCACTGTTATGCCAAGATATTTCACTATGTCCAAAACTGAACTCTTCAACACCTTCCCTTCAAAACCCAATTCTCCCTCCTCGTGTCCCAAGCTCTTCTCCCAAGCCCATTACTCACAATTAACATTGGGGTTTTACACATTGCCCTCCTTTGGCCCCCACTCTCATCAGCCACCTACATTGTTATGTTTTACTTTAAAATATTTTTCACAATCTATGCCTTCCTTCTTATTCCTACTGCTACTAGCCTGCCCCATGTCCCTTCTAGAGATCATAAGCAAAACTGGGCATTGGGTGTAATTCATCATGTCTTTTAGGATCTAGCAGGGTGTGAAATACTTAGGGTGTGATATTAGGTTTGATTGAGTGAGTAGACAACTTCGTGCCTGTAATACCACAATGGTTTCCTTTCTGACCCTTCTCTAGTCTTTCCCTTCAGTCCATCCTACATATTTCCAGAAGACACATTTCCCTGAGACAGTATTCACAGCAACTCTCCTATTTAGAGATTCTTCTGGCTCCCTACACATTTTGCCCTCTAGGTAAACTATAAACTCCTCCACCTTCAGACAGGGGCCTGACTGATATCAGGAAGCACCTCAGTGCAAATCTTCCACCCCTGAGAAGCAAATCTCCTCACTACCTGCATAGAAACCACATATTGGTACTTTGAAGTCTCTGCCCACACCTTCCTCCTCTTGGAGAGCTCCCACTAACTCTGCTCTAGCCACTGAAGTCATGCCTGTGCTTGAAGCTTCATTTCTAATCCTAAATACCCCATGGAGCCTTTACTTCTCTGCTGCAACCTCCTTCAATTACACCAGCCCTTATTACTTGCAGGTTCCATTCATCATTTAGGCATGTGTTGCTTCGTGCTGTTACATAACCATGTCACACATGCACATTAGGAAGGCACAGAATGTCCTACTCTGCTTTTCAGTCCCTATATTTGCCTATTCAAGACCAACCCCATAGATTTCCCAGGACAGACTTACTAGGTGTTTTCTAACTTGTGCGATTTCAGGAGTGTCCTCACATACCCCAGCTCTCCAACCCCGTTTGTAAACACAGAATATTCCAGAAGAGCTTCATCCATTAGCTTGAAGTTTTTTCTCAAAATGTAAATATCTCTGGAAAGATTAAATTAGCAACAGAATTTATCTCCATGTTAGCATAAGAGATTCTCTCTAGTTTTGAGTGCAGAAACCACAAGCACAATGAAAGGATGAAGGGCAGAAGAGGTGATGAAGAAACATATCTCTAGGAAGTGGAAACCAAGGGAAAGAGAAAGCTACTTTATAATTGTACATAGGACCAACGCTGCCTGGTAAAAGGAAGGACCAACTGTCTTTTCTGCTGAGGTCATAAAGCCTAATTGCACATTCAGCAACTTTTCTAAAAGAGCCCAGACATATTTAGACACTGCCTGAGTGATCTTGGGTGTGCTATGAGGCTAGTGAAACTGCCACGTGGCTAGAGCTGCACACTGGTTCAGGAGGCAGCACACAGGATGGAGAAGAAGAAAGTTGGACTTCGGGCTAATGCAAAAATAGACTCACGCACTCATATGACCCACAACCACTCCATCCCCTGTAACCATACCATCACCACAGCAAGGCAGAGCCAGCAGACCAGAGCTGGTCGCCTAACTAGCATCTACTTTCCCCTTCCACAGGTACACACCCCCTGAGACTTCCATGTGGCTCTATAGTCATATCATAACCTTTCAGAACAGATGCTAAGAGTCATTTCGACCATTTCAAATCAGGCTCCTTGACAAACCACTTAACATTTTATAGGTGATGTGCCTGGCCCCAGTGCCTTGGCATTGACAGCGAGGCACCCAGCCTTATGTGATTTTTCTCACAAAGTGGTAAGTTTGGTGGAGCAAACTGCCTTCCAAGGGACAAAGGCAAAAGCAACAAAAGTAATCACCACAATAAGAGTCATCATTTCCTTCCTGAGAAGGCTGGGTAGGGCTAACAGCCTTCTCTGGGGACTTAGAAGCTCAGCAGAGAAAGCTCCATTCCTAAGCTCACTCAGCCTGCTCCAGGCCCAGGTCCTACTGTCACTAAGCTCTCCAAAAAGGCAACTCCTTTTCACTTTCTCCATCAACTTTAAAGCATATCCAACTCAACCAGGAGAAACCTGAGATGCACAGCTCTTCAAGGCAGACAGCACTTGGGCTGCAGGCATGCTGCTCCCATCTTACCTCACAGCACCTAATATTCCTTCACTGCAATCATCCCTGTCTTTCTCCATGGCCCTGCCCTGCTCCTTCTCCACACCTAATGCTCAAAAAACTCCCTACCCTCTCCCTGCACTAAACCTCCCCCCAAAAGCCCAAAACTGCATCTTTTCTGACGATTCAGGCATATGGCTTTAGCGGCTGCTTACCACAAACCGTGATAAGCAGGAAGAAAGATGAACCCTGCTTACAGACATCTGTACCCTATGGTTGGAGGTGCAGAAGGGAAGTGGGTGGGGGTGTGGGGGTGCTGAAAAGGAAGATTCCAAGAAGACAATGGGTGGTTTCAAGGCCATCACTTAAATAAGTGTTAGCTCTGGGACAATGTATAAAACTAATGACAGCAATAATAGACAGGTACAAGCTGACAAAGTGAGTAATCCAAGCATTATTTGATTCTTGGGAGTCAGGGGGCACAGAGATCTATCCACAGGGAGATGGGGTTTTCTTGCAGAAACAAGGCCAGGCCAGCTAGTTGGGAAAACAAATTGGGAGGCACAGCAGGAATTGCCGCCTTTATTTCATTTTCTATACCTGTATAGGTTGGAGGGAGATGGGTGCACAAATGTACAAGCATGCACACACACTTGCACAGATGCACAGGCACTGGTGATGCAATAAAACCAAGAGTTTAGCAGCACAGTACAAGACCTGCAAGGTAAGTCTCAGGAGACTGATAACATTTTTGCCACCTGTGAGTCAAGCAACTTAGTTGGCAGATAGATTTTCTGTGCTGTAATTTGCCATTGTTTGTCTATGAAAGCAGCCTGGCCAGTACCTGGCCTACATGAATGATTATGTACAATTCCATCCTAATAATTGTCAGCTCCACCTCCCAGCCCCCAAGGGCAGTCATCATCCGAAAATAAAGCCCCATGAAGTCACAAAAAGGGGATAGCTACTTCCTTACACGCTTGTTGTCCGCAGGACTGTGGTAGAACTGGGTGATCACAGCTTCACTGCCATTTCCCATACCAAAGTTTAACTTTGCTGAAATTTTCTGGAATGACTTTCCATAGTCATAAGACACGTACACCTGGAATGCAGAGGAAGGGGAAAAAAAGAAGAGTTGGTGAGAAATGTGGTAGAAAGAGCTCTCACTTTCAAACATTCTGCCCTAGATCCTGAATGTGGTTCCCAATAGATCCCTAGATATGAAAAAGATAACCCATAAAGGAGAAACAGGGCCCCTCCCTGTCTGTCCCCAAGCACATACGGGGAGAAAGCATGAAAGCATTGCAGCCCGGAATACACAGGCCTCTTGTCTGAGGCCAAGAGAAGTCTCGGGAAGGGGAGACACCTGGATGAAAACAATGATAACCTCCTCCCCATGGCTGGGTTAAATGCTGAACAAATTACATCTCGAGGCAGAGAAAATGTTTTTGTGAGGGGAAGAGATTGAGAATGTTTGCCATCTGTTAAAATGCCCCCCAAAGGTAATCTAATACCTCGTCCCTCTGCTAGGAAGTTCTGTTCCTATAGCATGCTAGAAGATTTAAAAAAAAAAAAAAAAAAAAAAAAAAGAAGCCTCATGAGTCTCCACAGAGCAGCCCAAGAGATGGAAAAGAAAAAATGCTAAAAGATTGAGTATACACAGAGGTTAAATACATGGCTACCTGAGCCTCTTTCCCAGCACTCTTGTTTTCTGATTCTGTACTCTGGGAGACTGAGCATGCACCACAGCAGCAAGACCCATGCACAGACCAGCAGTCTCTCTCTCCTGCTTCTAGGTGTCCAGCTATCCAGAGTCACCGGCTATCCAGAGTCATCCACTGGGTGCTTACTAGGTACCAGATACGTACTGCCTTCAAATATCTGATCTCAAGTAGCTCTCACCACAACCCTGCGTGGCAAATGCAATTATGAAAATAATTGTCAGAAAAGACAACAGGGGCTAATGAGACTAGTTGCCTGCCAAAGTAACAGAAAGTAAGTTGTAGCATGGGATTCCTACTCAGGCTGCCTGCCTCCAAAGCCAAAATCCAAAAGTCATTACACCTCAGGTAATGAATAGAATGGAAATTGTCCATGATTTTGTACCTTGACTTTACTACCAGCGTAACATAAAATACAATTAATGTAATCAGTGGATTGAAAACAAGCTTGAAAGAGGAATATAACATTAATGATAACCTAGTTAGAACTGGAGTAAGCATTAAAGTAGAAGAACAGGTGAATTCCAAGAAGAATGGGAACTACTAAACTAATTTCAGAAAGTATATTGCCTCCACTGCCCTCTGATTTAACAGCAAACATGTTTTGAGGGTTTTATATGAGCCAGATACTGTGCCGGACAACCGACATAAAAGACATGCCCTTTAGATACAATGTAAACATGTAAATATTTATAAATAATGTCCACATAAACAATGAACTACACAAAGTATGAGAGCACAGATGGGTCAAAATTTTTTAGAGGTCAAGGTCACAAGAGCACAGCAAGAGCCTCTGCCAAAACCTGGCTCAGAATAGAAGAAACCCTACCACAAACACACACACGTAAACACAGCGCGTGTTCCCAACTCCCAAAAACACAGTAAGGGGCTGCCGCAAGAGCAATTTCATAAATGCAGCAGGTTGAGAATTCACAGATAACTTGAGTGGGTTAAAAGACAGAGTAGTACTTTCTTGCTTCCATCCTCCTGGCCAAGAATGGACATTAGGGGTTCCTCTTAGAGTCAGAGGTCACCTGTAACAAATGAATGGCTTTTCATAATGGGAACTCAGGCCCCTTCCAGCTCCAGCATCTTATAAATTGATAATTGACTAGGAGTTATCTCCTCAGAGGTACAAAATGATAATTGTTTCACATTAGCATAACATTTTTCAATACACAATGTTGTTTTGTATACATTATTTCTCTTCATCTTCAAAAGCTAACTGAGTTACTCTCACCTCTGCCTCCTTTGGTGTACCTGGAACATAGCAGGTACTTAGTAAAGCTTTCTAAAGTCAATAAATATCATTATAAACCACGAAATAAATGAATGCATTCCATAAATGAATAAAAGAGTGAAATGAATCAGTGAGTGACTGAGTGAATAGTTTAAGAGATAACAAAAACTAAGACTCAGAGAAGTTAATGATTATCCAAAGGTCATACTGCTAGTAAATGACAAGACTATTGTGATGGGTTCCTGCAATTCCAAGTCCAGTTGTCTTTCCACTCTTACAAGTTAACCTTCTAGGAGAATGTTCTTTTCCACATACGGAGGTCAGACACCAAACCTACAGGCCAGGCAGTGGAAGGAATACTGGACGGCAAGCAGAAAAGACCAACATTAATAAAGTACGAGGCTTTCTGAGATTCTTGGTCATACTCCTTCCATTTCACACTTGGAGGTACAACAACCCTCACCACCAAAAACTCTTCCTTAATTCTCACCTGTAAACAAAACCCATCTCTTCGAATCTTATGCTCAACAGAAGTCAAGAGTAAGCCCTACACCTAAGGGCTCTCAAAATGCTCATCAACCTTCCCTTCTCTGGCTTAAATGATTCCAACATGATATTTTTATCCTATCCTCATAATTCTTATTTCTATTTGATTAACATAGACCCTAAACTCGAAAGGGTGAAGACCAAACTAAGGGCTATGCACAGCTGTCCACTTTCATCCACAGTGAGGAGTCCAGAAAAGGCTCCTGCCTGTAATGTCCAGATAATGTCAAGGGGGTTAACTGCCTCATGGGCTCCACATTGCACCCTGACTAGTACATTCTGGTTTGTTTAAAGAAAACTAGGCTGCTGACTCACTCACTGCCCACTAAGTCCTGCAGGTGAATCTGGGCAAGTACCATGTACTTGATCATCTTGCCTTCTAGTTTGTTTGTCACCTAAACACAGGGCTCTGCAGTAATTAGTCCTCTCTGACCTCCATAAGACACTACTCCCTAAGAACAAAGCTAAAGGGGGAAGGCAGTACTAAACTGCCAAAAGTTGCTAGTTAGATAACTGTTTCACCTGTAAAGACAGTCCTTCATATGAATGGTTTTAAGTTATTTTCTCTGTACTTCAAAACCATGTAATAATAGTGAAGAGGAGGAGGAAGAGGGAAAGGAGGAGAGGGGAGAAGAAGAAAAGAAGTGAAAAGTGAGAAGTGGGAAAAGAGTTAAAATGTAGAGAAAACGTTTCCTATCTAGCACTGTTCTAAGTACTTTTACCAGTGCTTCTCAAACTGTAAAATGCCTACAAATCACCCGGCAGGACACTGTTCAAAATGCAGATTCTAATCCAGGAAGTCTGGAGTGAGACCAGAGATTCCACATTTCTAACTGGCTCCCAGAAAAATACCCGTAGTTGCTGATCCACAGGCTACACTTCAAGAAGTAACTTTTTTTTTTTTTTTTTTTACAAGTACTGTTTCACTGACAAATGAGGAGACAAGATGAAGGGAAGGTTAATGACTTGGCCCAAGGCCAGACTGCTAATGAATGGCAGAGCCAGGATTCGAACTCAGGCACTTTGACTTCAGAGTCAGCGCTCAGCTAGATATCAGGTCCCATGGGCTACCAAGTTCTGCACTATAAGCAAGTATAATGTGACTTTAAATAATGTCATTTCCTTCAATGTTGTCTCATTATAATATTGATGAGATACCTTGGACCTTAACTCTTGTTCATGTCCATTAGCCTGTGCTAAAATCAGTTTCATTATACATTTTTAAGGGCTTGCTATCCTGTCCCTGCTCCCGAGTCAATCTCAGTGGCACCAACCATAACTTCATACCACACTGGGTACAAGGGCAGCAAGTCCTACCATTCCCAACATCTCCTCTGGTTGACTCTGGTCTTGTGATGAGCACTATGTCTGGAGAACTCTGGCCAATTATGTCACACCTGAGTACTTCCTAAAATAGGAGAGGGCAGAAACAAGGAGGTAGGAAGGGTCAAGATAAATATTGTTTCTTGCACCTACCTGACCCGTCACAAACAGGGGTCCTGCAGGATCCGTTCGTCAAGGGAGCTCACTTGCTACTGGTTCTCAGAAACAATATTCATTTCTTTCTGGTTTAACAGCATATTTTCTGGGATTCCAGCGCCCGGGTCCATCCCTTTTTTATATACTAAATATGCAATCACTTAGCCATTTTCCAACACTCATAGTTCCTTATTGGTATAGGCTCTTTCCCTACTGGACTACTGACAGGGCCTTACAATCCAGTCTTCTTTAAAGAAAACTAAGAATGTTACTACTCTGGCACCACCAACTCCTGCTTCTGAGTCATAATTTATTTTTGCATTAGCTTTTCACATCAGAACAT
Organism: Rousettus aegyptiacus; assembly: GCF_014176215.1. Lineage (NCBI taxonomy): Eukaryota > Metazoa > Chordata > Mammalia > Chiroptera > Pteropodidae > Rousettus > Rousettus aegyptiacus. The sequence goes on along the minus strand of NW_023416308.1, from coordinate 37,807,866 downwards.
CTCAGTTTCATCTGCCAATTCTTTAATGTAGCTTGTATATATGGGGGAAATCTGTCATCCTTATTTATTACCTCCAAGCATTGTTTCCTTTCCCTTTAATCTTATCATATACTTCATTCCAGGATAGTGTATCACTTCAAGTGTTTAACGGCTTCTTAGCTATGCTCAAATAGTTGGACAAAGAGAGAACTGCGTTTGGGTTGACAGGTAACATCACAGTGACCAACAATCCTGGTTGGTCCAGAACTGAGGGCACTCCCAGGATGTGGGACTTACAGTGCTAAAACCCAGGTTTGGTCACCTAGCAATACTACATCTTCACACGCCAAGTACGTGATTGGGTCTTAATTCTCATTGGTTATAGCTCTCCCACAGGAATGCCGAGGAACCTCATGCACATCACCTAATGTCTCTAGCCTCCTTTTTGTCCAGCAAAACCATAAAACAATGGTTAAGGGCCTTACTTATTGCACAAAGAAAATATTTTCTGAACAAATAATTTTTTTAAATGCATAAAAACTCTAAGGAGGACATTTTTCAACACAGTAAGTCATAGAGCCATTCTTTGCTCAAAAGAGATGCCTATGGGCAGTAACAATGCTGAATATACACAAAGGTGCCTACACACTCTCCCAGGGCCAACAGGCATCCATATGCTGCTGTCTGTGCTTGCAAACACTGATTTATAAATTGGCCAAAGCCATTACCCCACACAAGCGTAGCTCTGTTCCAGATCACTACACTTAAACGGGCTGTCAGGTACAGTGAGTGATTTTCCACTTGTCACTGCTCGGCACCCACCCTGGGCAAAGCTATGCATCATTATAGCCGGTCCTTTTTCTGCCCTCCCTGTCTGTGGCTCCCTGATTCAGCTCACAGAAAACACCCTTGGTGTTCCCTCCAGTCACTTACCCTAGAACATATCCAATTCAAATAGTGAATACAGAGCGGGCCCTCACAGAAAACAAATCTACACTCAAGAATTACAATTATGCTCTTAAGCTGATGTGACAGTGCTAGCAAATCCAGAGGTTTCCTCTAGCCAGAGCACAGAGTAGCCAAAGCTCCATAGCACATTGTCTGTCCACAGTGTCACCCTGTCACCATGTCAGACCCTAACCCGAGGCCAGGGCTGTTCTTCCCCACAACAGGAAGTCTGGAGCAAAGGCGGAGACTTAGGACCCAAAGGCCAGCTCTGCCTCCTCATGTATGTGTGACTTGGCTTATACATTGTTTGTAAAACTACACATTAGCTGCCAATTTGTAAGACTCAGTAGTTTTCACATAAAAGTCCAGATCTCTGAGTTTCTCTCAAAAAGTCAAATGTGGCCACACTCGGCCCCGCTTCCTGCATGCTATCCAGAGCTGAGATGCAATGAACAACGGCCCCCTCAGAAGCACTTATTCTCCAGTTTGCCAAAGTCCTTTCCACTTCTTTGTCTCTCTCAGACACTGAGACCAAGTATTACTCATCATGTTCAAATTAAAATACAAGTGAATGTTTCTTGAACTTGTATCTCTTTCAAAAGTGAGAAAATCACATATTGTCCCAGAGGGCTATTTACTTCAAGAAAAATGGGAGAGACTATTATTCTTTGTGGAGGTAAAGAATGTTATAAACTTGGAGACAGTTTCATTCCTGCCCATTACCGCCTGGCTTCTCATTGACCTTTGAATTTGTGAGCTTTGGTTTTATGTCTTTGAAGCACCCAACCTATTAAAATATCTCATGTATAAGACAACTGTAAAATTAAGAACATAAGTAAATCCAATTCAACAACTCACCCAACGTAAGAGGTTAGAAGAAATCAGCAAAGGGAAAGATCAGTGAGTCCACAAGGCTCTGCTACAGACATGCAGCTCTGCCCAAAAATGTACTTCTGGCATTTTGTTGAGCAGATATGACTATCCAGATCAAACCCTATCACTTCACGAAAGTAATCACACATCACATAAATCGAGTTACAATTGACTGCACAACACTGTGTTCAGTAAACAAAGGATATTTATTATTTTCTAGATTCACTTCTGTGTCATATAATTAATCCCACCCATTCCCCATTTACTATTTTTTCTGGAATGATAACCCCAGAGATCACAAAAGAACATATTGGCAGCACACAGGAGTGAAAGTAGAGACACCAATACTTACGTCACTGCTCTTGGGCCTTGCCAATGCCAGGCTGTCTCGGGCTAAAGCCACGATCACGTTGCTTTTCTCCCCTGCCCAGTGTACCACCATCTGATTGTGGGAATCATTCAGACTAACCTGAAAGGTAGAAAACCAATGCAGGAATTAAGACTCATGGAGAGTAAGGTCATAAACATTCCAAAGCAAGACTCTCTCTACCTTTGTCATTCAGAAAAGACTAAAATTCTTAGATCTGGAGCACCCAGGTGGCCTATTTTTCCCCCTATACAAATTCCACCTCATTCAATTTCCCCAAGAAGAAACACTGGTCCTCTGCCCTTATATATTTGAAACATAATGAAATTGCAAAGAAAATCCTCTCCGGGTCCCATTGGCATAACTGATTACTTTGCTTGTTTTTGTTCTTTGTGAAATCAATTTCTGGTTATTCTTATCCTTACTCCCTACATGAGACAAGCACTCCAAAGGCTGAAACCAAAACATCTGCCTTATTCAAAAAAGTACACAGGAAAGTACACATACTTTCAAACCACTGTTCAAACTAGTGCTGTCTCTGGCCTCTAGGTGGCATTGCTCATCCTTAGCTCATAACAAGGAAGAAGGGAAAAACATCACAGTGCAGTTTTATTTAGTTAGTATTGAAGTGCCTCAAGTAAGGAAATATTTTCTAGGACTTCACAGAAATGACCTTTGGATTATAGCTAGCAGTAGTTTCCAGGCTTCTGAATTTTATAAACCAGTAAAATGAAAATAAGTTAGAAAAGCTAACAGAAGATTGGTTGGCCACTTCTCTTTTGCCAGGTAAGGAGAAAAACAAAACAAGCCACTGTTTCAGAGCTTGACTCATCTGCTCCCTGCATCCGTTTCCTCTGCTTCCTAAGAACACAGATTCTCCAGTCCAGGTGGCCTTGCAGGGAGGTGTGGCCCCAGGGCTGAGTTCCAGCCAGTGGAATGTGAGAGAAGGTGGTCCCTGCTGCTAGCCCCACAGCCCCCATGCAGCTTTCTGTTTTCTTTCCGCAGGCTGCATTCAAGATCCTGGAGTCCCAGAGGAGAGCAAAACCATAGAACAGAGGGAGCCCATGTCCCCAAGGAGAAGGCCCTCTGCTAATCAGTACCACCCACTTTGAAATTCTCTTATTTGGGAAATGTATTTACACCACTGAGCTTCTGGAATTACCTATTATGTACCTAACCCTCCTGAGCGATATGACCACCATCTAAATGATCATCACTGTTTAAAGTAAAAACATTTTTATACCGAAACCTGAGGAAAGATACAATCTCAGAATAAAAAACAGTTCTTTTAGATAGTCCTTGTTTTATGAAAAATTACATTACTTTGGTTTTTCCTATTTTACACTGATGACAGTTCAAGGGCTGGCATTTTAGAAGACCTGAGCCATACCCTGCACCCCTCTGTGTGAAGAGCAAACCAAGGACCATAATGACAAACATTCTGAGAGCTGATGTTAGAAAGGCCCTGAAAATTAGGAGCACGTGTTCTCCCTCTTGCTAAGCAATGTCTGGGGGAAGCCTATTCTGCTGGCCTCTTTAACCTTGCTGAAGAAGGAAGTCGGGCTTCTAGGCTCCGAGCGGCCTCTGCAAAGTCCAGCCAGTACATTTCCCCAGCGCCTCCCCCCCCCCACCACACACACACACACACACACACACACTCACTGGGACTGATGCAAACCGTTAAGCCCCAGCTGAACTGCCCTCTGAGCTGTTTTCCTATCAAGGCTCTGCAGCAGAAACCCTCCCCTCCCCTGCCCTGAGGGCCTTTCTCCTACTTTTTCCTTCTTATCCATCCACTCCTAACTCCACCCCTAACATTCCCTGCCCACTTCTTGAGATGCTCTCAGATGTCACCAGAGAGAAAGGAAACACCTGTGCCACAAACTTGGCAGACAGAATGACAAAGGAGCTAATCCTTTACTACTCTGCTTTGGGTCTTAAGCACCTGCATCTAATTTGATCCACATTCAAATTCTTTTGGAAAATATTTGAAAAGATCTTTTTAAAGAAAAAGACCCTTGATATTTTTTAGGAAAATATGTCAATTCCAAAATGTTCCTTCTCATTCCCAGAGAGATAAGTCTCAACCAAGAAGTATAAATAAAAAATAGAAAATAAGTCAATTATATAACCCAGAATGCCACCAGGAGAAAGCAGCCAGGGGACTCTTCACCAGCCGGTAACAAATGCCTTACTTCAGCCTTTATTTTTCCCCTTCTCTCCTTCCAGCCCTCACCTCTGAAAGGAATCTGGAAGCACCTGTGGATCAGAAGCCTACGAGCACAGGTGCCCTAGGAACTCAGGCTAAAAGTCTTCTCTCCAAAAATATCCTCACCCTTAGAACCAGAGGAGAATAAACAGAGAACTTATACAAACATCAATACGATAAAAGATTTGGAACCTAGAGTAATCATCATCCAACGTTAGCCGGAGTCTGAGATGAAAAAGCCCACTGGTATTTAATTTGGGCAACCACAGAAAAGTCCCTCTGGCAGGTAACAATCAAATTACACTGTGAAATGGTTACAAAGCCATCAGTGATCAGAGTGGGAAAGAGGTCTGAATACAACTTGCTGAAGTCATTCTACTTAGAGGACATGAGATTTATGAGACCCCTTCGACCAATCCTAAAAGAAGTGAAGGGGTGGAAGCATCACAAAGGACAAGCATCAGAACATCCGAGGGACTTTTTTACAAAGGAAGCCTAAAAGGCGAGCTTGGTGAAACACTTTCTTAAAAAATTCCTTTTTCGTTTTATCAGATGTCCCTTTTATTCCTAACAGATTGTAAAAGGGCAGCCCAGTGGGGAGAAAAAAAAAATTCCTGGCAAGAAATGGTTTGTCCGAGGGCCACCAAGCAGCTCACACACATAGTTCAGCTCCTCTACTTGGCAAGATGTCAGCATGGGCACATTCTGATCATGGGAGTGACTCCCTGGTGAGTCACTGCCTCTGGCTGAGCATGGCTGATCCTCAAAGCAGCTCAGGTGCCCAACCCCCAGAGCACAAGCCCAGAGTCAGCCACAGGAATCCACATAAACGGAGGATAACAAGGGCTAGGACTAGGACTTGGAGAGGATGATAGAGCCAGCAGGCAGGCAGGCAGCAGGCAGGCAATTAGCTTAACGCAAAGGCATGCATTCTGTTCTCTGGCCTCATCTTCCTCTTATCTCCCCTCTCTCTCCACTTTCACCTCCCTGCAAAGAAGAAAGAAAAAGAAGTAAAAGCTGGCTCTCCAAGGAAAGGGGCCAGGAAACCAGAGGCTGAGGGCAGCCCCCAGCCATCAAGAACACCTGCAGAACTTGACTAAATCATGACACTTTATGGGTGGTTTTCGATTTGTTTGAGTCCTTTTCCATCCCCAGGGACTTCTCCCTAGCCTTTCCCTATACTCTCCCCAAGACCAGCCCTCTGGGGTAGCTTCAGGCTTCCAGATCACTCTCATCAGTCTGGCTCACTAAGGTCCCACAATAGACAAGGTTGGGCACCCAGAAGACACTGGTCTGGGATGGGGCAGGAGGGTGGGAGAGTGTCTTTTCCAGGAATACAAGCCTATTGTGTAGTCAGTTATAACCACAACCCTGGGGCCTGAACAACTTTCACTCCACCTCCAGCTCACAGGATGTAGCTGGCTTGATAAAGGAGATACAATTAACTGGAGCTGCAAAAGCAGCAGGGAGGGGGCCCAATGATACCCCTCAGAAGGCAAACAGAGAAAAATCACACACCACAGAAATCTCTGCACAGAAACAGCACCATAAACAGCCACCAAGCCACCAGGGGCTGGAACGTGCTTCAGGCCTCTGCTAGGCTCACAGATTGGTGGTTAAGAGTCAAGATAACCTTCCAGAGGTCACCTGATCCAAGTGATGACAGAATCGCCCAGACCTACTGATTCAGAATCCCTCTGACTGGAGCCAAGGAATCAATCTTTTTAAAAGATATACTGCACATGTCTCTAATTCAGTTTATTTGGAAAGTGATGAATCTAGTCCTTCCCCCTTCCTCCTAGCAGGACCTGTGACTTAAACAACAGTGGCTGGAAAACTCATTTTGGGGGGGGTGGGAGGGTGGGAGGAGGTGAATTGTCTTTGGATATTTTGGGTAGATGTTAAAATCCCAAGATCTACTAATATATGCCACAATGTGGGCGAACCTCAAAAACACTATGTTATTGAAAGAAGCCAGAAATAACAGGTCACATATTATAGATACCACTTATGTGAAATGTACAGAACAGATAAATCCATAGAGGTAGAAAAGAGGTTGGTAGTTGTCAGTGATTGGGGAGAGTAAGAAAAGGGGTTTTATTTTAGAGTGATGAAACGACTTGAAACTAAATAGGTGGTGATTGCACTGCATTGTGAACATGCTTAATGCCACTGAGTTTTTCACTTCAAAATGGTTAAGTTCATGTTATGTGAATTTCGTCTCATTTTTTTTTAAGGCTCCATAACCAGTAAAGAACATTAACTTCTCAAGTGCTGATCTAATAACTAGGAGCTCCTACTCTAAGGAAGCGCTCCTTTCCTCTAATCTGGATCCTTCGTGTACCCAAAATATGCAGCTAAAATGAGTCAGAGAGGAGGCAGACCAAGTAGTGAGTCTCTGGCCAAAGCAACCCTTCAAAGTGCTGTCAGCAGCATCTGCAGAGACACAGCATCCACACAGGCCTCTTGATTCCTGGTCCCTGGCTGGAGAAATGGCCTCAGGGTTAGAGATAGCACTAGCATCCATTTCCAGCTTACAACAATCATCACCACCCCTAAGCTGACACACCTCACACCTCAGTCTGTGTTGTCTCTCAGCCCCCCAACACACCCTGGCATTCCAAAGAGGTTAAATGGATTTGCCTTATTATTCAGAGTAAGGGAGAAAATATGCTGCCACCCAAGCACCAAGCTCTGGGCTGTTATAAATAGAAGGGAGGACAAATTCAGTTGTATAAAGGTTCTGATTGCTCATGCATTCACTTACAGTTTACATATGCACTGAGGCCTACTAGGTGCCAGACACCCAGTAGGGCTCTTTAATCATTTCTTACCTGTCAAGAGCACACAGAGCCCTTCTGGGGGAAATTAGTGTTGCAAATCTGAAACCATAAACTATTAAGGCTTATTCAGGAAGATGGTGGCCCTTACTGGAATGGGTCACACATCATCTTTATTAATTTCTTCTGCTATTACTTCTTTCGCATCGATCAAACCCAAAGATTAGGAATGCCCTTCACACCACTGCCTACAGTCCTCACCACTCCTGCAGAGCTTCTTTCCAGAACACAGTACAAGGAAGACAAATAAGTCAGTCTGGTTTATTTCTCTGTCTCAATAGCAATGACATACAAAGAAGCATTTTTAAAATTCTACAGTGAAGTATAAAACAAATACACTGTCCTTCAAGTATGAGACAAAAGCAGCTGCTAAATCCCCTGAACTACAGGACAGGCCTGAGGAAACCAAAGAGGAGACTCCTGAGGTCCAAGAATAACAGGTTTTCTCCAATCATCCGTTTGCACAACCTAAATGCTGGGTATGAAAATCACTCCTCTGAGTTTCTGTTAAGACTGTGTTCTCACTATATTTAGTAAGCTCATTAGCCTCTCTGGACTCTCTACCTCAGAAGGAGAGCTGAAATCTAGTTTAAGAGTTCCCTGCACTGAGCCCCTGTTCATGGAATCTCTGCTCACTCATTCGACTTTTGTTTTCTCTACACTTTGCACACAGAACTCATGAAGTACTTCGCTGATAAATTCAGGATGCCCACCACAGATGAGAGAGAATGACTTTGGGCTAAAAAACTTAGCATTTCACTACAATCTCCTTAACTGGAATTATACATATATACATATTTTCCTTTATCTTTACCAAAAGAATGATAATCCTATTTTTACTGACTTACATTATCAGCTCAGAGACCAATTGGCAAATAGAATCTATTCACTATTGACCTCTATATGGCATATCCTCCTGTGAACCCCACTTTGTCATTTAGCAAATAGCATACTTTGCTGTTCCATGAGGGCTCCTTATTAAAAAGAACCTGTGAAAAATCTTTGTCCTGAAAATAATCACCCCTTAATTTACCAGGTGGTGAGTAAGAAAAATAAGAAAATATCGGAGCCAGAAGTAACTTCAAGGAACATCTAAGCCATCTTCCATATTTTGCAGATAAAGTTAAGCTCAAAGAAAGAGTCAGAGCTGGTGTCCCATACACCCTCAAACCCAAGCCCAAGGCAGGGTACACAGGCAGAGAGCATGGCAAGTCCCTCTCACCAGTGTTAACTGGCTGCTGAGTGCCCTGACCCAAGACTAGCATTAAGTGAGGATTCATCTAATAGCCCAAAGCTGTTTCTATGAGCTCTTTAAGGTTCCAGAACATCTTTTCTGGACCCTCCTCTTTAGCTCTGCAGCTTCACCATGAATAGCCCCCTACCTGCTTCTGCTATTTATTGAGTAATTACTATATACCAGATTCTAAGCTCGGTGTTAGGAAATAGCAGACTTTGGGGGAGGGAGGTATAATTGCATGTATGGGAGAGAGCATGGCTGCACTGAGGATAAGACCTACAGCAAGAGCCAGGGAGGAGGGTGGGGGAAAAGAATCAGGACGAGTCACATTTGAAAAGTTAAAAGAAAATTAGTGTAGCCAGAAGAGCCAAAAAGAAGGTAGAATTATACGAGATCTTGAGGTTTTAAAGGAGAAAAGAGAGTTCACAGTCAAAAAGGCAGTGGATCCCTGGCTGAAAGCAAAGCTTTCATTGGAATATTGGTAAGAGGCAAATGTGGCACAGTAAGTCAGAGGCTTGGCTTTGGATCTTGGTCTCTATGATTTACTGGCTGTGTAACTTTGGCTACATCACTTCACCTTTCTGAGCCTCAAGATACTCATCTGTGAAATGAGAGTAATAATGATCCTTACCTTCCCAATTTTATAGGACTCATAAGAATTAAATGTTATGTTATCCATAAACCTTAAAATGCTAAAACATTATTTCCTTTTGTTATTGGTATAGTCTTGATACTCAAATAAGCCATTCTACACACAATGGCACCATATAAAAAATTAACACGAGCATCACCAGGGTTGGAACACCGAAGCTGAAGACCAAGCAATGGCATACATGAAATGATGAAACTGCATGCCTCAGTCAAGCTCAGAACTCATGGCCAAGTGCAGCACTTTGGCAGTCTTCAGCCACAGCCAAGCTCAGAAAGCCGGAGAAACCCAACTTCAGTTCCCAAGGCTCCAGCACAGTGGTGACACTCATTTCTAGCATTTTCCTCACCCTAAAGGGAAACATTACATTCCAGAACCAAAGGCCTCAAACCTTACCAGTGGCTTCTTTACCAAACTGTGAGGGAAAGCCAGTGGAGAAGAGAAGGCACATCAACCAACAGCGTGGCCAATTTCTCAATAAAATGGTTGCTCCTGAACTCCTAGGCGGGGCAAGGCACCCTGCAGAAGCTCCTCATGCACCCCTCTACCAGCTTAACTCCTAGTTTAACTTCCACAACTCTTTGTTGGTAACCCTTTCACCTCTACCCAACTCTCCACACCCACCACTTAATTTTTCTCCTGTAGATTCAAAGCCTTGTTCCTGCAGTAATCCTTACATCTCCAGCAGCAGCAGCACACCTTGCCAAATTCAGCAAACCACATTCCCGGTTAATTGTAGATTTTTTTTAACTGCTCAGTGAGAAAACTTCAGGGAACTAAATATATACAGATGAGGTAAGTTATAGTTATAGAATCTCATGTTACTCAATTAATTGAGCACGGATTTAAACATTTCAAGTTTCTTCCAAACACTGCCACAGTTTCACAGGCTACTCACCCACCTCCACTCTGTCCCCACATCCTACCATCAGCAGGTTCCTCTTCTAACATCCTTGGGCAGCCAGCACTAGTCCTTCTTCCCAGGTCCCAGGGGCAGACCTACATGGAACAGTCTCGCATGTGACCCCTGGGCTAATAGAGAAACAGTGTCCTTAACTATCCGGGCTCCTGCCCTACATAAGGCTCATCTCATAAGCACCCCTGAGTCTTCCCAGTGACAGTCCTTAAACTAGCTTGTCTCCTAAAGTTGCTTTTAACCTTGGCCCTCCATGCTCAATCAGATCATCCCAGCTTTTCTCAATTTCTTCTGGGCACAGGGGTTTCCTAAGAGTTAAAAATTTCCTCATGACACTATTCAGCTCCCCAGCCCATCAAGGCAGAATGGATCTCACCTCAGTACCAACTAACATGAAAATCCCAATTCAGGACCCACTCATTAGCTCGAACCCATATTTATTTCACATAAGAATCACACTAGCCATCTGCCCACCTCTGATCCAGTTATTTGGGGGAAATGGGTCTCCACTCCATAGGCTGGTCTCTTTTCTAAATAAGAGTAGCAACGTTAGTTACCTTCTTCATTTAAAAAAAAAAAAAAAATGGAGATGATCAACAGCACATTGGCCCTTACAGGACATGAAAAGCATTTGATACACATCCATCTTATCATTGCTCTTATCTGCCACTCAGATTTGAGATATAATCACATCAGCCTGCCTTTCTGAGAATTTGTAGCTGTGTTTTCAATATAATTCAGGGAACTGGAGATAAATCATCATGAAGGGTCCCGATTTTCCTAGCCAAGAGCCTGCAGTGGCAGCAACAGCAGTGGCATGCTAAATAAAGGGAAGCGGGGTTATATGCAGTGATGAAGACCACACGCCAGTGCTATTTGTCTTCATGCCAGCCTGAAAGGTTGCAGGGATGAAAGACAGACCCAGCTACATGGAGGCAAGTCAACAAGAGCATAGGAGGCACAGTACAGGGATGGGAAGATGGCTTCACTGTTAAAGCACTGTTTACATCTTTTACGGCCAAACTGACCTGCAGGGTCTGCACACCATCTCAGCAAAGGCCATGCAAGAAGGCTGTTTGTGCAAACCATATCAGAAGTAAAGACATAGAGGTCGGCCTTCATTGCTCAAGGCACTGGAAAGAGGTAACAGTGCAGAGGTATCCTCTAAAATGAACACTAAACCTGCCAGACCCTCCACAGACCCCATATACATTCCAATCTAGGAAATAAAGGCCACCGTCTCCTACCACTCAGCTTGGCAGTCAGCAGCCACCAAAACCTGGGATTTACACTACAGCCCCTCAACTTTTGCTTTCTCTCCAGTTTGTGGTGAAAACAAATGCAGGCTTTTGCTGTAACTACAGCTTCTCTCCTGGCCGAAGTAGAGGTTGCCTACCATTGGGAAGAGGAGACTCCCCACAATCTGTGAAAGCTATACAGTCTAATACAGTAGAGAGGGGCACATGTGGCTATTTAAACTTAAAGGGATTAAAGTTAAATGAAAGAAAATAAATTCATTTCTTCAGTGATACCAGCCGTATTTGAAGTACTCAACTGCCATATATTACTAGTGGACACACTGGACAGCACAGATAGAGAATACTTCCATCATCGCAGAAAGATCTATCAAAGAGCGCTATATTAGATCTGTCATGAAGCCAGGAAGATAGGATCATCAGGCTCTCATATAGTATCAGTGATACGATCATGAGTGTTACCATTGTTATTAACTTTCTAATGGATAACAGAATTTTCTAATTATTTTTAACTCACTATCATGGTCCTGATCCTATTTTTATGAAATCCACCCCAAAGCATTCTTTATGTTGCAATAAAGAAAACAAGAGTCTCACAATAACATGCGGTGAAACCCAAATCTTGCTCTTGATCAGCAGCCCACACTGCCTTCTCTGATTTATATCATCACCAGCCACGCCACTTCTTTGAAGGCCTAAGGTTCACAAGTCAATAAACCGATAAATTAAATCGAAATTAACTGAGGGAAATAAATTTTTGCATCTATGTGGCTGTACTGAATATGCAATGTGCCGGTGGATTCCAGCATACCTAGAGAATGCATAGGTAGGTTCTGTGCTCACCAACAAAAAGAATGCCTTCCCTCTGCCGACCAGATCACTTCTGGAAAAATACTAATCCCCAAATACTCAAACCAAAGTAGAGTGAGCGAGCTCTCCTTTAGTTTCCACCACAACTAAATCTAAATATCAACGTAACTCCTCAGCTTTAATACGTTTCCACACAGTCAGTTCTTAATTATCTGCATCTGAATTGTGGAAAATTGTAAACTCCAAACTGGCTGTTCCTGAGCACATTTATGCCAGCCATTTCACATTATCAGTTGCTCAAAAAATGCAAACTCATTTTCATATTTGCCTAAGCAAAATTTAATTAGAAAGGTAACGTTATGTTTTTAAAAAGTGACTAAATAAATATAAAAAGGCAAATAGCTTATTTTTGGATTACCTGTTCTCCAGATTATTAGAATGTTCCTATGTGGACAATATAAAGCTGGCTCTATCTATCTCTGGCCATGGGATTAAACAATAACAACGCAAAGATGGTTGTCATCTCTAAGGAGGAATAGACCAAAATATGACAATAAAATATTCCTATAACATCTATCTTTTGCTTTAGGATGTTAGTTGCTTTTAGGCTCTGCCTCCTGGATCCCAGGTATCAAAGCAATTTATTAAGAGTACCATTAACTTTATTCAGACTATAAGAAAACATTCTTGAAAAGAACATGAATTAAAACCAAGATCCATGATCTCTCTATTCTGGTATACTCCAAATCTGGGCTCTATGACCCTAGGGAAATATCCTCCAGCATTTTTCCAAGTTATGAAAGAACTACATATTGCTGCTCTCCTGGCCTGCAGGAACCCTCCAAGTGAAATGAGAATGACATTTCTTTCACCTGGTCTGGAGAAAAAGTAATGATCTATTTTCTGCTATGACACTTCAGGTAACTCCCTTCCAATTGACAGTCATAATGCCATAAATATATTTTGGAGCTAGAGTTAATCTCATTATTCATGATATCAGGCATTAAGGTAACAGAAAGCCACCAAAATTTCAATTAGTAAATTTTATGTACATCTATGTTATATATGTGTAGAACAGTTCTGGAAGAATATACAAAAAAAAAAAAAAATTGATGACGACAGTTACCAACTGGGAAAGTTCATTATGTGAATGGGGGACACAGGAGGGAGGGACATTTACTTCTCAATACATACTCTTTTGTCCAAATTTTGTTTTGTACATATATATTACCCATTGAAGACTAAATAAACAAATTGGATAGCTTTTCATTTCATCCCTTTAATTCTCTATCTCCTCATTCCTATCCCTGCCCCCTTTACCTCCCATTCTTTCCACCTCTGAAAGTCATCACCCACCATACCCAAAACAAGCAAGCTACTAATGAACTAAACAGTAGCCAGAGACTGAGCAAAGAACTGCATGCAATAAGAAGAGATGCCAAGTGGAACCAGGAAGTTTTTCAAGGTCACATCCCTTATCAAGCCAACCCAACATGCCAAACAACTCTTAACCTACTTAGAAGCCAACTTGAAACAGCAAATGCTTTGCCTTTTCATCTCGTGGAAGCATTCAGGTCAAACATCCTAACTTCAAAATCAACCAAACAATTCTTTCCCAATCAACTGTATCGTGTAAGAATCTACTCAAAAGAGATCTAAAGCTAAAAGTATTCCACCTCCAAAGGAGGCTCTTTGTCCAAGGAAATCGTGCTGTAACATACACTTTATTTTCAGTCTCAAATCAAGACACCGAATATTCCCTGTTCTCTAAAATGCAGGAATTATGAGGACAGAGCTCATTGGAAGGAAAATAAACCTGTAAATCCTGTTAGGCTTTGCACCTCATTCCAAAGGACTTTTCCCCAAAACAGTACTATTAGCAATAACCAAGAGAGCCCTAAAAGGGAGAATTATGTACAACAGAATCACAGCATGTTGCTCAAAATAACCCCTAGGATATCACAGGAAAATCAGGGCTCCACTATCCACCATCCTCCTCACCATGGAGGAAGCCAACTCATTTTTACACTCCATTTGTGAACTCACCACTGCCCCCCTTATAAATATCTCTTCTATAACTCAGATTTGCTTCCTACCCTCCAGGCTTCTCTACTTCCAGGTGTTCAGTAGGTCCATCAATAATCCTTAAGGGTCTCCCAAGCCTCAGGGACACAGAGAAGAGAAAAACTTGACCTCTGCTCTCAAGGAGCAGATAGGGAGATGAAACAGTTAAACAAGTACAACATAAGGCAGTAAATGCTGTACCTGAGCTCAAAAAAACTGTTCCCACTAAAGCCTGCGAATACTAGGAGGTATTCCTTGGATGCTGAAGAATGGAATAGGGGTTTTCCAGGCAAAGACAAGAGAGGAGAAGACCATTTCAGGCAGAGGAAAAAGCAAGTATGACTGTACAAAGGCATGGAGCTGACAGGAAGAAATCGAGAATAAATTCAGTGTGGTAAGAATTACAAAATCCCCATTCATGGAGTGGTCTTTTTTTAGAAGTTTTTCAACTTCTCAATTTTGAACCTGAGAAGAAAAGTAAGTCTTAATATCTGATAGTAGATTATTTTCACCACTATTACTATATTTCATTATTACAAACATGTCTTTAAGGAGTCATGGCAGAACCCAGACTCCCACACTGAAAACATGAAGAATATGGTCGAAAAACCATGCCTAGTTGATTGTATAAGTTAGCAGAGCCCGAGAAAAAGAACTGACTACAACACAGGGCTCTTTTCTCAGATACAGGATATAACGGTAAAAGACTTCTTTGCTCCCTGAAGCTATTGCCTTAACATCACCGCGCCTCAGACTTTTTGTTCAGGCAGCTCAATCTGTACCGCCAGGCATCCTCTTCACCTCATTCAGAGGTCAGAGGGTATTGGAGCCCACTGACCCCTTATCACTCCATCTCCCATGCCCTCCTATATAACACAACCCACTAACACCCCACTGTAGACTTGTGACTGGTTTATTATATCCATGTTTAGTTTACTAGTTTCCACTTGTTTCACTTACATGCCTGTATTTACATCTGCTTTATCTCCTCCTTAAATTATAAGTTTTCTAAAAGCAGGAATGAAATATTCCCCAGCCCCATCTCTATATAGAACCACTCTCAATTCAAGTGATACTGTGGAAAAACATTGCAATTCCATAGGTTTAAACGGGAGGGAGTATAAAGTGTAACTTAGTTTTGAGTTAGAAATAGGATGGCCATATAATTTATAGTCCACATCCTCACACTTCTGAAAGTAAAGGCAGTACTTTCCATAACCAGCATGTACAAATTATAAACCAGATCTGTCTCAGCTAAAACAGGCAAATGGTCAGTCACCTTTGCCAAAAAGGTCATTCCAAATAGATGTGAATTACTCCAGAGCTCAAAGAGGGGCAGGCCAGGCCCCTTCAGTCACTGATTCCTGAGCTTGCAGTCCGAAGGATCTGCACCAAATAGTGCCCATGGCAGAAAGCCCAGTACCAGGAAGATCTTCCTTTTTTGTAACTCAAATCCTTAAAAATTCAAATTAATTTTATTTTTATTACCCCCAGGGCAACAGAGAACAATGCCATAGAAAGGTAGCCTTAGAAAAAAAAAAAACACTGCCCTACCTCACTTTTAGTAGGAATTCCTTCTTATTTGTTGGACTGCTAGTTCTCCATCCTTCAACTAAACAAAACTCAATCTGGCTGGCTCAGGACTATAAAAGCCAAGGATTTTGGAGTGACTCTCAGTGATAACACAGTTCATCTTTAACGTGCTCCAAATCCCCAGGAGCTTTCCCAAACCAAACTCAAGGAAGAAATGGCACCTGCATGCATATTTTTGAGACCAGGAAGCTCTTCCCTCAGCCAGAACTATAGCTGCAAGGGACATGAGCTCCCACCTCTTCCCACTTCCAGCCCCAAGAGTGCTGATTCAAGCCCACAACAGAGCTGGGCTGACTGGGAAGACTCAAGGAATAAGGGAGCCTCTCTTTCTCCATTCTGCTGCATCAAGATGATGGCATCCCAGTTGAGAGCAAGGACATTGCTGACTTATTTTCAACAATATGAAAAAGAAGTTTCAGATGGGGATAGGGAAGAGAATAAGGATCTGGACCCAGAACTGAGCAGGAAGGCTCCAGCAGCTCATGCCCACCAGTAATTACATGCCCACTGGCACAAACTTCTGCCCGGGGGGCGGGGGGGGGGGGTTTGGGGCTGATGGTAGATGGAAGTCAAATGCTCCCACTCACTCATCATCCTTTCCCCCTGTATAGCTCTGTGTGTGTGTGTGTGTGTGCGCGCGCGCGCGCGCGCACAATGTTGTAGGAGTTAAAAGTAGGTATTTAAGAAGCATTGTATAAGGATAATGAAACCATTTGATTACCCAGAGGTCATTGAAATAATGCATACGAAAGCTAAAGAGCAGATAACGCTGCCCCAAGAGATCTTGGGCTAGTCATTTCACTTTCCCCGGCTTTGGTTTCTTCATCAGCAAAATGACACAACAGAGTAAGATGGGTTATAAGGTTGAATATTTAACTCTATATATTTCCTGAAAAAATGACTAAAGGAAAATCAGCGAAGAGAGACAAAACTTCTAATCCTTTAACTTTTACTTTAAAAGAGCATTTTGACTCTAGAAATCATGTAATTTATCACCTCCACTGGTACCACTTTTTCTCCCCCGCTGACCTTCTAGTTCTGCTGATGTCAATCATAACCACCAGGCTGGGAGTCTCATAAGCTCATAAGAGACAAATTAATTTTGCCAATAATGATACTAACCCGTAAATGCCATTTGCAAATCCTAGCAGTAAGCCTGGTCATAAAAGTGGAATTCATGTTACTTACAATCTAATAAACCTATTGACTAGATAGAAATATATTACAGAATATTCATGCTAACCAAATTCTTGCAGTCTTTCAAATCCCCAAGTGTCATGAGGGATATTCTCGTCCAAAACAAAGTCAATAGCTTGAAGGGGAGGTGGAACGGATAGAAGCTCACCCACCCACACACTCCTCTGGGCTATATCAAGAGAGTCAAGCTTTCCGGTTTGCTCACCTTAATTGTGGTTATAAATGCTAAGTGCGGAAACCCCCTCCTCTTAATGTTCTGTGTAAGTGTACTACAACTGCAGGGTGCTCGTCTCCACTGCCAACTGGTGATACACTAAAGAAAGCCGGATTTTTATCCACACGCAAAATGAAGGTGCACCCCTCCTATACCTATCGTAAACTACACTGGTCAGCACTCACTTTGGGGAAGTATGCACTGCACCCCTCCAGTTACCTGGAAAACGTTGCTTAAATGGACAGGAAGAAGGGGAAAAAAACAATGCAATTCAAGTGCTGACTGCTGTACTCATGGGAGGGGGGAGGAGGACAAATGCAAGCCGGGAAGTCCCCAGAGGTGCCTGCACCTGGAGGTGACTGCAAAGGATGGATACGGGGATGAGGAAGTGCAGGGAGAGGAAAGGACTAGAAGGTAGGTTGCAAACTGCTCACCTGTCCGTACACCTTGATGGGCTCGGGCTGCAGAACAGCGCTCCGTCTCCTCCGGAGCTGCTTCCCGTCCGCCTCCCGGGTGTCCCCGCGCGCCAACAGCCGCAGCTCGCGCGCGTCGCCCTGCACTACGAGGAAGCCCCGGTCCTGGGGCAAGGGCGAGCGGCCGCCGTGTAGCGTCTGCGTCCAGACCTCGCAGAGAGCCGCCGGCGGCAGCAGCGCGACCAGGGCGAATAGGAAGGGGAGTCGCGACTCCCTCCTGCTGCTCCGTGTCGCCATGTTCCGGCGAACGCTACTGCAGGTGGCGCCGCCGCCAGGAGAGAATGTGCAGTACGAGGCCAGGAGAGCTGCGGGCCCGTGGCCGCGCACGCCGCTCCCGGGGCTTCCAGGCCGCCCGCGCCGTTCGCAGTCGCCCCGCTGTGCCTGCAGCCTCTGCAGCCCACAGACCTGCTTCGCTCGGCCCAGCGCCGTCACGTGTGAGGCGGGCAACCGCGTCCCTTTCGCGCACCTTCTCCGATCTACGGCCTCAGAGGCGACTCCAGCCCCTCCCCCTTTACTTCCCCCCATGGATGGGGAAGTCAAGGCAATGAGTGCTCGCGATGGTGCGTCCCCTTCCTCCTCGCCGCGGACGCACCTACTCGTTCACCCTGCAGCAGTCAAGAGTTGTGCGGGGCCCCCTCATCTCTTCTGGGGTTAGTTGCCTCCTAAATCGTGTCGAGGTCGTCCTCAGCCCCTGTCCCGCCACATGACCACCGCCACCTCCCCTCTCCGCACCCCCACCTCTGAGTAAGCGCTCAAAACCAAAGAAAATTAGTTCGGAGAACACGGCGAATACATTAGATGCGCCCGCTCCCATTGTGAAATTCAGAGTGTCAAGTACTCTGGGCCCCAAAATGTACTTGAAGTGATCACAGTCACATACAGGGCCCCAGCACAGTGATTTGCTCATGACCCCTCCAAAGTGACCAAGCACAGAGCTACTTGACCTCAGCCATAAAATGGACATGTAAACCAGTCCCTTCAGGCCACAGCCAACACAGGGCAAGTCCTCTACCCAAGGGTATAAAGCTTGCAAACACCAAGGTGTGGGGAGGACACACTTTAACCCTAAATTCAGCTTTAAGATCCAGACCCGCTGAACCACAAGAGATAAAACCTATGCTGTTAAACTGCTAAGGCATAGCCAAAGGAAATATTTTTCTCAGGGTCGTGGAAGCAACCAAGGTATATCCACTGTGGTCTCCATACTAGACTTGCTAAGGACCTGGCCTCAGATTCTGCAGTCCCCATCTCCTCCCACCCTCCCTTTTTCAGTTTTTCTGTCCATCTCAGCATAATCACAGAACTACCCAGTTCTCCCCTCCAAGCAAATTGCTTATCCTCTGGGAAACCCACTGAATGACTGCCAGTTCCTTCTCCCCATCCAGATCAGCACTGCCTTGTCACCTTACCAGGAGTGTGACCTCCCAAGACCAGCAGCAAAGACATCTATCTGTACCCTTGTGTAAAGCCCAAGGGAAAATGAGAGGAACATGGTTAGAGCCAGAATGCCCTATAGGTGATTCAATTATTGTTTGGTTTTTTTTTCCTTCAACATATATTTAATGAGAACCTTCTCTACAAAAGCAAGTGTCAGAATCTCTGCAGAAAACAGAGACACAAGTCCTTGAAGTATGGATTTGAAAATGGGGAGCTGCTTTGCCCACACAAACTGATGGCTCTAGATTCAGATTGCAGGGAAGGATTAGTAGGGCAGGGCCAGCCACTTGCTGATTTTGATTTTGATTTTCAGCTTGGATGCCAGAGAACTGGCAGAAATGCTCAAACATGGTCAACTGACTCCTTGAAAGCCATCCTCTGTAATCATTATCTACATTCCAAGCCATTCTCAGGTGGAAAGTACACTGAATTTTGACTCAAAAGGTCCACCCTCTAACTTTGGGCACTTGGCCAAATAACCTCTGTGAATTTCAGTTTTTTCATCTGCAAAATAAGGACCTAAATCCCTACCTGTCATACAGGATTGCTAAGAGTATCAGATGAGATAATGTATATAAAGTAAAATCACTTTGCACATTGTGAAGGCCCCAGATAGTAGTATTGTATGCAGGTGGCATTGGAGACATGTATTCTTATCCTGGCTTTGCAATCGAGTTACTGTTTGATTTTTGTCCTGGTCATCTCACCTCTCTCTTCATATGTGAAATAAAAGACCTTGCAGCTCTGACCGTTCTCCACCCCCTTCAGGATACCCCACCTACGTATAAGATTGGAGCAGTCACAGGAAAGGCTGCCCAGGACAAAGGTCAGAGCTGAATTGTGCAATTGAGGGGGGGAGGAGTGTTCCTCTTAGCTTCAAAACTGGACTTAGGTTGTAAACAAGCCACCACTTCCTCCAAAGTGACATGAAGTTAGGGTGGGAATGTGGACAGAAGGCAGTACCCCATCTCCCTCTACCCCAAACCTGCACAGCCTTGCTCTTGATGCTGCCCAACATCATGAGGAAAATTAACTTGCATAGAAATTTAATACTGACTCACAACTGTGTATTAAAAAGTCAAGCCGATGGGCAGACTTCAAACTGTCCTCCTCCTCTGTCCTACCTATGCTAGGCCATCCTGAGCTAGGACTGGAGTTGGGGCTAGGGAAAAAAACCACCCAGAGGTCACAGCATCCCACATTTTTATCCAGATGGTCATGTTTTAAATAGCAACAAGACAAGTCATGAAGAGAAGGGGAAACAAATTCACAAAGCCTAGCTGGTCCTCTGTCTGTTCTCTCTCCCTTTGTGGCCTTCCCAAATGCTGAGATTTGTCCGCTCATCCTCCCCCGAGTCCCTGGCCTGACAACTATCCATCCTTCATATTCCAAGAAGCCTCTCTCTTCATCTAGCCTAGCTTATATCACCAGCTTTAAGGCTCTAAGTCCCCTGCAGTCTTTGATACTCTCTGGTCACATTGCTTATTTAACCTCATCTTTCTCTTAAACTACAAGCAGCAGGAGGGCAACACCAAGTCCATCTTGCCCACAACTATGTTCACAGTGCTCAACATAATCTTGACATATGGTGGGTGCTCGGTGATATGTATAGAATATATGGATATGAATGATAGGAAGGAGTGACATCCCCACGTGCTGTGGTAAGGATTGGGGAGTGGTTAAGGGACCAATGCAGTTGAATTTCAAAACTTTTCTTACCACCATTCCTTAAAAACTGGACTATAAGTCACAACCAGACCTCTGAGTCACTGAAGCAGAAAAAGGAACTTCTAAAACTTGGTGTGGTGAACTTCATTCCCTCTTCTACATCCCTGTGGTCAAATAACTACCATTTACCTCACCAAGCAGGGTAAGATAGACATACCCTCCTGTCCCAAGGAAATAATTCTCCTACTGCTGCCAAAAATTTCTTTAGGATATTTAAGGCAACCTCCAGGATAATTTATAAGGTTTAAAATATATATGCACTGAGAACATAGAATAAGTAAATTATATTCTCAGTCTTGAATAAATTAAATTCAAAGAGGAGGTTCTGGAAAGAGTAGTAACTTACTTGTTGATAGCAGTGATTTACATTTGCATAGCATTGTAAGGGCATTATCAATCAGAGTTCATCTCACAGCAAGCCTTCCAAGTGGGCCAAAGCAGGCATTACTGACACCTCTAATTACAGATTTTGAGAATTAAATCTCAGAAAGGAAGATTACATGACTTGCCCAAAGTCACACAGTTTGTAAGTGTTAGAGTCTAACCGAAGTTCTCTAACTTTTTCTACCACTTCTGATACTTCCCTTAGGAAGAGAGGAGAGGAGCTGGTGTTTCAGGTCCTAGGTGGAGAGAGGCAGTGAGAACGTGGGAGGAAAGACTGAGTTACTCAAGTCCTCACCTCTTTCACAGCTCTATCCTATTTTAAACCTCATAAACCAAGCTGTCCCTGCACTGGGTGCCTCTGGAGGTGTGATGTTAAATTAGGGAGTAATGTTACAGAGCTCATAAGTCAATCCTGTTTTCTATACTTTTCTAGAAGATAAATTTAATTAGGGATTTGGTTTCAAATTTTTAAATGAGGGATTTTGGTGCAAAATCTGTGAGGGAGCACAGGCTGGTTCCACTGTTTACTCTGGGCATTTTGTTTTGGCCTCTCAGAAACATCTTCTTGAACTTCTGTGACAAGAAAGTACTCAGACCTTTGTAAATGAAAGGAAAAACCTAGAAAAGTTTCTTATTGTTATGTAAACTAAAGGACAAAATGTCCTGAAGTAAGACAATGGTTTCCTGTGGGTCACTCAGAAATTATTTCCTTCCCCATGAATATAGATTAGGACTCTTCTTCCCTGGTTTGGAGAATGGAAGAATTTAAGCTGATTCTTTGAAATTTCTGAATAAATACATATCAAAGGCTTATTATATATTTTCCCCTCAGAGCCTTTGCAGTACAATAACTGGATGAGCACAGCTCTGGGCACTAGAGTGCCAAGAGGCATCCCCCAAGCAGCTTGGACACAACTCTTAAGTGTTGCTTTATAGTTCAGCAGATGACCTGAAGTGAGCTTGGAGTCATCAAGACTGAGAAAGCAGACGCCCAGGCTGGCTTTTTGGCTCACCTCTCTGTGATACATTGCAACAGGGACCTAGAATTTTTTTCTTCTTCCATTTTACTGTACCAGGAAAATAAAAATGCTCCCCTACCCCCTAGTCATTGTTTACCCCATCAACTAAAAGCCTACTTCTTGATTCTGCCCCAATTCCACTTAACCATCCCAAAGGCCTGCAACCTTGATTTATGCCTTTCTTGAGATAATCATCTTCTGCTTTGCATTATAGCAACTCTCTTGGTATCTACCTCCTTTTCTAAATTATAATTAGGTCTTTGAATCGATCTTCCTGGCTTGCAGTTAATAGATTACAACCTGTTGAATTGAAAGAAACGATTTTGGGGGAGGGGTAGAATTCCCCTCATCTCTGTTACTCACACCCCTTGGCAGTTGGTTCTGCAAGGAAGAACACTTTTGAATCACTGCTCCCGTCATAGTATCCACGTCAAAGGATAGCCATGGGCCCTGTCAGCACCAGGTGAGTCAACCTTGCCAAGAAGTGAGTCCTTCCCTTATAATTTACTGTTACATATAACCTAGTCATTATCTCATTACCAACTGCCCAAGGATAAGGCTAATAGAATACTAGGATAGAACTCAGCCACTCCCTTCAAGGAACTTGAAGAAAACAAACACAGATAAACAAAAGTTGCAGGAATGTGTGAATACAGTATTAATTAAACACGGAGGCCATTAGACTAAGGTGGCTCTCATACAGTGGTGGCCTATCTAAGCAAATCAAAACCTAAACCTATAAATGGTTCAGGGTTAAGAAATCAAAACCTAAGCAAAACCCATCACAAACAGCCAACTAGGATTTAAACTATAACCAACCGAATAATTTCCTTTCTTTTCACATCTTCTCTATAGAAGTCTTTTCCCTGGCTCCTGTCTGGGGAGCACACCTAATCATTTCCAGTTCGGTGCTGTACAATTCTAGTTAATTTTTGCTCAAAAAAACTCTTAAAATTTGTAACATGTCCCAGTTTATCTTTTAACAGAAAGGGCTCTGTTCTTGGGAATGGGGTGGGGGTGGCAGGGAAGATGATCAATGAGTTTGGTGAGTGTGAATTGGAGAAAACTTTCTGCAGAACAAGACTTTTGGGGGAGTGGTTTTAAGTGTATGCAAATAGGGGAGTGGGGGATGGCGGAGGAAGGAAGGAGAAGGCTGAAATTTCCGTGTCCAGGGGGAGCATGAAGTTATTTTATGTGTCTGAGGAGAATGAGGACAATGTAAAAGGATGGTGGCAAGGTACAGTGTGAGTGCAAACATATAGGGTGGTACCTGTTACGGGAGGCAGGAAGGCAAAGGGCATGGTGTGGGGAGATCAGAATTGAATGGAGTACCTCATCTAATTCTTATCAGTACAAGGTAATTTATAAATGCTGTGCAGCCGGGGCAGCCTGAACTGTGCTTCTTCGATCAGCCATTTTACCAGAACCACTGCACATGCTCCACATCGCCTCTTCTGTCCACTTCCTTCTACAGCACCTGGAGGCTCCTGTTTATCCTGCATGGTATCTTTCACAGGGCACGCAGATCATCTCTTTCACTGTCTGCCGTTTCTAAATCCATCACACACAGAATTTTACTTGATGTCATCGGCCAAATTAATACCTGTTTAAATGATCATTCCCACCAGACTCAAAACTGCAAGTGCTTTTACTGGGGCCACGGATAAAGGAATAAATTTTCTCAGAGCACTTAAACAAATTACATTAAATCCTTTACACCAAATAAATTATTGAAACAGTGATTGGGGTTTGGATCATACCAACAGATCTGCTCAAAGGCAAATGCATTCTCATTTGGGGTTTGACACAATGCCAGAGTTAGAAAACTGTCCAACCACTTAAGCTGAGAACTAAGAGAAAACCTCTCCTCTTCAGTGGTTATTTAAACAAGAACTTCAATGCTAAATTAGCAGTAGATTTTGTGTATGAATTTTCTTTGCATCCTAACACTTATGTAAATGAAAAACCCAAAGAAGTGCAAATTAAGACTATTCTTGATTCTAAACGGCTGCTATTCTGTGATAATGACACCATGGAATACTACAGTCTGCCAAGCATGGTGTGTGGTTCATTCGGTCCCATCTGCCTTATTTGCCTCCCAGCAAGAGAGCACCCACTGTGTCCTTGTTTTACCTGCCCACTAAAGTTAGATGTGACCCTCTCTCCCTCCTCCACCTCATGATTTAATCTCACCGAGAACATTTATCACATAAACGGAACAAGAGGTTGATACGAACATAACCTGCATCAGGGAGCAACATGGAGAGATCAGA
Source organism: Rousettus aegyptiacus (assembly GCF_014176215.1). Taxonomy (NCBI): domain Eukaryota; kingdom Metazoa; phylum Chordata; class Mammalia; order Chiroptera; family Pteropodidae; genus Rousettus; species Rousettus aegyptiacus. The sequence continues at coordinate 37,783,400 of NW_023416308.1, read as the reverse complement.
GGCATCAGTTTGGACACTTGGGAGCCAACTCATCTAGATTTATATCCCAGATTTGCCACCAACTAGCTGGATCATCTCGGGCACCTTCTCAGAACTTAATTTTCATCTGTAAATGAATTGCCTACATCTGCAAGTTTAAAAAATTAAAGGAGACCATGTACATCAAGGGTTTAGCTCGAACCCTGGCATATAAACCTATTGTTATTGTGGAAAGTTCAGATTAGAGATATTATTACTAAATCAATTTAGCCATTCAGCAACTGTCAGGTTTTTATTCAAGTTTGCATGTGTCCCTTAGACTTTACAACCAGGTGACGTGTTGCTATAAAAGCGTGTCTCAGATCCAGTTCTGCCACACACAAACATCAAACATTTCTTAGCAAACAGGCAGAGAGGCGCTCCAACAGCCTGTTCCCAGAAGCTCAGGATGGGCCCTGCTCTCAGGCTTTTCTCTCGTCCCAGGACCCTTTCGGGAAAACATGGACCCCAGGAAGATGTAGCAGTATTGTGAAGCCAGGTATCCACCAAACTCCTAGTCAAATCAGGGAACAGAGTTCTTCATTAAGTGGAGGGACAAAAGGCTAAATGAACGCCATCCCTAGCTTAGTTCCAGAGGAGAGTTAGCCTGCCTTTTACTGAATTCTTATAGCTTATCCATGCAAGCCAGGGCCAGCCAACTTAATTCCTTAAGCAGCACTGATTCCACCAATGAAAAATTATTTCTAATATCCCTTATGCTAATTCATGCATCATCTGATTCAGATTTAGTTAATAATATTGCAAGTTTTTGGTAGAGCCAGCCACCTCTGTAACGTGGATTCTTGACCAGGGTGCTTTTAAAGCTGATCACAGAGCATGGATTCCTGACTAGGATCCTCCAAATGTCAATAGTATGCCCCCTACATGAATTATGGTTACTTTATACACATGTACCTGACACTTTATATTTAAATATTTAAAAACTAATTCCTGACACTATAGCAACTGAATAAGGAAATAAGGAAAAGCTTCCAGCATCATCAAAACAGAAACGCTCTGTAAATTATTGATTTATAATAAGAAATATACTATATACTTGGTCTTCATCCTTTTTCTGGCACAAAATTCCTTAAATCTTTGGAATATCCTAAGTGACAAGAGAAATGAAGATGTCTCATAACAAGCCCCTTTCAATCAAATTGGAGTTTATGCTAATGAGGTGACTTTTGGAAAGCCCCTGAGTAACCTGAGGATGCAGCCTGCTTACCAGGGGAACCAACCAAGAACGGAGAGTTGGAACTTTCAATCCCATCCCTCTCCCACCTTGGGGAAGGGAGAGGAGCTGGAAGTTAAATCAATCGTTGATGACCAATGATTTCATCAATCATGCCAGTGTAATGAAGCCTGTACAAAAACCCCAAAGCATCAGTCCCCAATTGTTTTGGCACCAGAGACTGGTGCTCCTATGAGAATCTAATGCCCATTAATCTGAGGTAAAGCTAAGGTGGCGATGCAAGCTCTGGGGAGCAGCTGCAAATATAGATGAAGCTTGCTTGCCTCTTGCTGTGTGGCCCGGTTCTCAACAAGTGTGGATTGGTCTGTGGCCTGGGGGTTGGGGACCTCTGCCCCAAAAGATGGAGTTCTGGCACGTTCCTAGTAAATAAACACGTGGAGATACAGGCACACCCAGAGAAGGAATTGAAGCTCTGTGCCCTTTCCCCATATCTTGCCCTACATATTTCTTCCATCTGGCCTGTTCCTGAGTTATATCTTTTTTGAAATAAACCAGTAAATGTTTTTCTGAGTTCTGTGAGCCAATTAAATTGATTAATTTGGGTAGCAAATTAATCAAACCTGAGACGGGGTTCATGAGAACCTTCAATCTATAGCTGGTTGGTCACAAGCACAGGGCATAACCTGGATTTGTGACTAACATTTGAAGGGCTTAATCTGTGGGGTCTGATGAGATCTTCAAATAGATATTGTCAGTATTGAGTTAAATTGTAACTTGTATCACAGGGTTGCTCAATGTATGAAATGTCCACAATCCTTGTGCCAGAAGCGAAGTCGCGTTGCAGTGGAGGGTGTGTTATAAAGTAAAACACGAGGGGTGTTTTTCTTCTTTAGAACTATAGATTCTCCTTCAGTAGGAATGTTTATGCCTGTAATTTATGTAAAATACTTCAGCCTAGACAGTGAGATATCACTGTGTTAGTTTGGGCAGCAACCTAAAATAGAGAAGATTTGGTAGGTAAGTTTGGGCAGCAACCTAAAATAGAGAAGATTTGGCTCAACCATCCATGATCTTTTAGCATTTAAATAATAAACACTACCTTTAAATTTTCTTTTAAGTGTCTCTTATATGCCATGACTCGAACTGAGCTTAATGTTTTATGTCCTCTTTTAAATTCTCAAAGCATTTTTGTATTGGTAGGAATTATTTTCATTTCACTGAAAAGGGTGCTGAAAATCAGAGACATTGAGTTAGTTGTAGAAGATATACAACCCCGCATCAAGCTTCAAAACTCTGGCTATCTGGCTGAAAAGTAGAAGCTTTCTCCCTAGTACTATACTTACTACCTACTGTGTGAAAGAGGAAGTAGAAGTATTCACATTTCTTTATAGAGTGGGACTGAGACATTACAGGAGAGCCCAGAAAGATAAGTTCAAATTAAAAAGAACTTTTAATAATTGAGCTATTCAAAAATTAAATGTATTGATGTAAATTTTATGCAGAAATATAAAGGATATAGAATATTTAAAACAATCTTGAAAAAGAACAAATCTGAAGCTTTTATATGAGATGATTTTGAGATTTTACTGTAAAGCTATAGTAATGAAGGCAGTGTGGTATTGGCATAAATAGATTAAACAGAGAAAAAAACTAGAAGTCTATAAATAGAAATGCACCTATAAAGTCAAACGATTTTTGACAAAGACACCAATGAAATTGAATGGGGAAAAGAAAGTAATTTTTTAAGTGAATAATTGAATAATCGGTTGTTTATATTGTTATAAAACAAGAATCCAGTTAGAAAATTTAAAGATCAAATTTGACGATTCATGAATTGGGCAGCATATCATTTAGCAAATAGAAAGGAGCGTTGCTGAAGATTTAAAAAAAAAAACAGAAAGAAAATTTTTAGCAAAGAATTCATTGTTTCAGCCGAGGCTGCCCTCCTAAGGGAAACAGAAGGAGCCTACTGGGTGGATTACTTTCCCAGTGCTGACCAGGTAATTCCTAGTTGGCTGGTTAAAGGTTATATTTCTGGGATAGATTGAGACCACAATTAGGTTAGGTATTAAGTTGATTGCTGATGTGAGGCTTGCACAAACGACTCCATTTGGGGCCTGTTGTTTCTTTTTAACAAAATGGACCCAATGAACCTCAACCTCTACTTTACATCATATACAAAAGTTAATTTGAGATGGATCATAAACCTAAATGTAAATGCTAAACTGCAAACCTTCTAGAAGAAAATATAGAATAGAATATCTTTGTGGATTGGGATAGGCAAAGATTTCTTAGGCAGGACACACACATACACACATAAATAACAACTGATGAAACAATTGATTCAATACACTTTATTAAAATTAAAATTTCTGATTATCAAAAAATATGTTAATAAAATGAATAAGCAAGTCACAGTCTAGGAGAAATATGTATCTCTGACAAAGGACTCATAAACAGACTGTGCAAAGAAATCCCACATTTCAATGATAAAAAGATGATTAATATTTTTAAATGAGCAAAGGATTTGGGCAAACATTTCACAAAAGAGAATGTATGTGTGGTCAATAAGCACATAAAAAAGATCTTCAGCATTGTTGGTCAACAGGAAAATGCAAATTAAAACCACAATGGGATTTAACTCGATGGGATAAAATTTTTAAATTCTAGCAATGCCAAATGTTGGAAAGGTTGTGGAGCAACTGGATCTCTTAAACATTGCTGATGAAAGTATAAAATAGTATGGCCAATTAGGAAAAGTGGCATTTTCTTATAAATATTTACCTATCTTGTGATCTAGGAATTCTTAAAAAAATTAAATCATATGCCTACAAAAATATCATATAAGAATGTTCATTGTGGCTTTATTTCTAAAATCCTGATTTTGGAAATGATGCAGATGTTTATCAATAGGAGAATGGGTACACAAATTGAGGTATATTCATATAGTGGGATATTACCCAATAAACAAAAAGAAACAAACATAGACAACTCAAAAATATTATGTTACTTGAAAAAAGCCAGACACAAAAGAGTGCACGTAATGAATGACTCTACTTATGTAAAATCCAGGAAAAAGCAAAATTAATCTTTGGGAATAGAAATTAGAATTATGATTGTCTGTGGAAGGATGATGGGGATGGTGATTAATTGAAAAGGAGTATATGGAAATTTTCTGTGTGATGGCAATTTTCTATATTTTAATTAAGCCATTGGATACACAGACATATTTGTCAAAACTCATCAAACTATATACTTAAGGGCTGTGCATTTTACTATATGTAATCATACCTCATTTAAAAATAATTTTAAATAAATAAAAGGATGAAATGAGTTGCTTCTTTCAGTATTATGCTCCTTGGCATTGGAAGTATTCAAGCTAGATTAAATGCTTGTCAGAGATATTGTGGAGGGTTCAGTTTAAGTCATAAAAAAACCCTCGGATTTTAAGAACTTAATGTACATGATATTGATCTAATCATATATTTCAGAAAAGGCAATATTTGCCTTCGCCTTCTATATTAGAAAATAGATAAGAAACTTTTTGTTAGATAATAGATAAGGGAATTAGGTAAGAATTAGAAATGATAAGGAAATTTATGATATCATAAACTTTAAAGCATGTTAAATTTTTTTTCTTTCTTTTCTGAAACTCTTTGTCTATCTGGCCTTATCTCTACTTCCTTTGTGATACCCAATCCCTTAGCCATTCTATGTTCCTGTATCTCAGAACATTGGTTGTTTGCACATTTCCTTTGTTAAACATTCTCCCCACGCCACTTCTCATCAACTTCTCCCCCTCCTTGAAGATTCTATGCAGAAGTTCACTGCATCTATAGAACTTCACTATAAGCCCTACTCCTCACAGTCTGAGTTCTATTTCCACCCTAGGTTTATCTGTAGCATAGGATTTACCCTGGGCCAAATGATGCCTAGGTTCCTTCCACCTCAAAGATTCCAGCTCATTTAAACGTGTGATTTCAGACTTGAACAATGAAGAAAAACAGTCAAGCTGTCAGCAGTAGCATCTTCAACAGGTTCTACATAAGGTCAACTCAATGAAAGAATATGACCTGGGTGACACATTTTTATGGGAATTATATTACATTGTCAGCTGATTGATAAGAGCCAGCTGAGATTGTCAAACTAGTGTATAGTTTGGAGATTTACATATTTGAGGCTGGATATAAAAGAATTAAGCTCAGCGGCTGCATGAGAATGGTGCGACGGGCATGGGAGGCACGAGTTTGAAAAAAAAAAAAAAGGATGAATAAAATTCAAGGCTAAATGCAGAAACTGATATCTATGAAGTACTTTCTCTGGTGCCAGATTCTACGCTAAACACTTTGTATTCGTTTAATTTTCATTATAATTCTCTGCAGAGAGTTTAAGTAGTATGCCCAAGATTTCACAATTAGTAAGTGATAGAACTGGGTTTCATTTCCAGGTCTGCTTGACTCCAAAGTCCATGCTCCTAATCACTATGCTTCACGCTGTCCTGGAAAGAAATGGCCAAAATCATTTTGTCCTGTCTCTTGGTTCCAGATACCCCAACTAGCCCAAACTGACCATTTTTAGATTATCTCAGAAAAGGAGCTTATAGCATACCTCAGTAACCTGTTCCAGTGTCTCTAATGTTTTCAGGCAGGACACTCTTCTTTGTAGTTAATCTGAGTCTCCTCTATTTTTGTTTTATCATTATTAGGTGACCTTAAGTCTTATTTATACTAATAATTTCAGTGGAAGCAGAAGGATGCACAAACTGCTGTATGAGGATTCTAAATATACTGGTGCATCTGCTATGTGTCTGAGTTTTTCCAGGTTGCTATAGCAGTGTACTCTAGAGCCACACAAAGGGGTACTGATGAGGGGACATGATGAGTCAAGAAGCAAATGTTCATTAAAGGCAATGGGAAATGGGTTCATTCTCACTAAGGTATAAGCACAGTAGACCACAGAGTATGTTCTAACAGGAAGCTATGACCAAACCAAAGTAAATACAAGAAATTAATCTAGTAGACATAGGAACTAGGAATGAGAAAGTGTAGCAATGTTATGCTGAACTTTTACAACGATCTTCTCTCCATGGTCACTTTGTCAAAATTAATGAAAATCATATCAAATATACTTAGCACCTACTAGAGATTCATTTCTCCATCTTTTCCTCTTCCTTCTCATTAGTGCATATGACTGTATTATGGGTAAATACTTGTTTTCAGAAATAGTTCTGTGAAAACCCAGAAAATGGGTCCTCCTTGCTCAAAAGCCTGACCCCAATCCTCAGATTTGCAACTCAAGATGACTCAGACCATCAAGTGGGTAAGTGGGAGGTTTTAAAGGTATGATCCAAAAGCTAGTAAGGAGTGAACACACATTGAGAACTATATCACTAACTTAGCAGCAGTTACTTGGTCAGTTTTTTTTTTTCTTTTAATCTCTTCCCATTTTCTTCAACCAGTGTGAGAAATGAGACTCAAGACTCAAGACAAGTATATTTTTATAGAGACCGGAGCAGAGAGAAAGAACTAATGCATGGAGTATTGTTCAGAAGGGCAAACTGAGCAAAGCATTGTAGTGGGGCATCCTGGTAAGGGTGAGCCACCTTAGATGAAGTAAATTGAAAAAAGACAAGCCAGTTGTGTGTAACACTTCCCTCAAGTGGTTTCTAAAGATGGGTAAAGAAAGGGAACTAAACTAGGCCAACATGTTGACATTTTCACATGTCAGTTTGAATAAATACATCAGCTCTAGCATCTTGTCTTGTTGCCTATGCAACAACAGCATGCTTTTCACAAGCCCAGAAACAAGAGCCAGGTTTTCTAGTTTTTGCTTAAGTTTGTAACCTTTCCAGGCTTACCTCAGGGCAGACATCTATTGGGAAGATGGGATTGTGAAATTTCCTGAGGAAGACTTTGGCCACAACAACAAACAGAGCTACCCCAGAGGTAGATTCAAGGCATGATTACTATGCTGGCTTTTGAGATCTGAAGGACTTTCAGTATTCTACACTTTTTATTGTGCCAAGTGGTTATATAAAATTACCAAAGCTGTAGGCTGGTCCAATTTGGGACAGAGGCCTTTTTGAATTTAAATGGTGGAGAGAGAGATTGAGAGAATTATAATAGTCAGACCAACCAATTACGTAGACTATATAGAAATCCACATTTGGGAACTCCCCATATTCAGGGGCTGGTTTTTAATTTGGCAGGCTCAGAAATTCAGTTTTATCAAAGCAAGTACACTGATTTGGGCCATTATCAATTTCCTGGCTATCATCTATTTGCTTTTAAGATAGTCTCTATCCCTTTTCACCCAGTTCTGTGCTTCTGGAGGCTGGTAGTATGAAGCACATCAACAGAATCTTTGCCCCTCTGACTTTGTTAACTTTGGCCAATTGGAGGCTTTGGCAGGAGAACATAACGTAGCAAAGAAAGTAAGCCAGGGGAGTTATTCTCCCAATTTCCTACCTTCCAGATAGCTATGTGGGTTAGCCATGTCCCGGTACTAAAGATCCCCAGCTCATATGGGGCAGCCCGCTTCCATACAGCTTCCTTCTTCGCTTTGTCCCTTTAGGCCTGGGGGAGGCAAGAATTTGCCCCTATGATTAGCCTGGGATACTGTGCTATTACTTGCAATTTCTTCACATGTTGTAAATGTAGCTTTATTAAACTCTCCTTAAAATATTAGAGTGTGTATGCCTACTGAGAACATTTCTGATATTCAATTACCTTATATTTAACTAACATCTGTCAAACCGATAGAAAGTTTATATACTGCCTATGATTTTATTTTCTAACTTTATTAGTTTGGATTGTTGCAAAGGGAACTTTCAAAAACTCTCCATCTTATTCTGTGAATTATGCTTCCAATTTGAATTAGCTGCCTTCAAATGGATAGTTGTACCAGATAATAATCTCGTTAAATATGTATAGGTGTTAGCTTGCTTTTTTAAAACTCAACTGTGTAAGAATAAAAAACTAAAACTGTATTAAAACAGTAAAATATTAACAGTAACTAAATATTAATAGGCTATAGTACAGTACTTCAGAGCACAAGGTTTAAAGTTAGATAGAGATTCAAATCTACTATTCTATTAGCTATGTGGTCTTTGGAAATTCACTTAACCTCTCTAGGTCTTAGTTTTTGTTTTTTTGTTTTTTTTTTATCCCGAAAATAGTCATAATGATTATACTCACTTTTTACAGTTATTGTGAAGGTTAAATGAGATAATGTACATAAAATATGAGTGAGCACTCAAAAAATTCTAGTTATCATTATTATTACCATTAGTAATGGTATCCTTACTTCCCCTAGGCCTGAAGGGACAAAAATTTTAGGAGCTTTGTGCCAGAAATTGGGATGAAGACCAAATACCTAGGTATAATTTGGTTCCTCTCTCTCTGCCTGTTGTTTATTCTGTTTTTTTTTTTTTTTCTCAAACTACTTTTGGATTTCTCTTGTTGCAGAAAGAAGACCAGTGAGAAACCAAGCACCACTCAGAGAATTGGAGAACTCAGGTTTATTATGCTGGCGGTCCCAGAAGAGCTAATGCTCTGAAGATCTAGGTCCCGATGTCAGGGGTAACCTTACTTTTAGGGCTTACAAGCAAAGGCAATATATCTGTTTTCTAGACAGAACAATCAAAGGGGAGGATGAGGCTTTAGTTGATTTCGAGATCACTCTGCTCTTCGGCCTATGCAGCAAGCGTGTCTACAGAAGCAGAATAAAGAGCTGATTGTAAGGTTAGCCATTTGAGTAGAAAATATCTCTTCACTCTCTCGGCTTAAATTAAAAAAGAAACTTCTAACTTTATCCTGAAATTTTTCTTGGAGTGAGAACCTTCCTGAGCACATACATGATTGTTTTAAGTTCTGATTTTTTTTAAGCGTTGAGTCAGCTTGGGGTCAAAAGCGATTTTAAGTAAGTTTTCTTTTTTTTTTAATTTATTTAAAAAATTTTTCCCTCCTCTATAATCACCCCTCCCCCCACTTCCACCTCTGACCTATAGATGTTGCCGTTTGCCTTTAAGAACTGGATCTCTGAAGGCGAGGTGTCTCCTCCCATGTCCCCCGCCCCCAGCACACTCGGGGGTGGGGCCTGGCGCACCTGGGGTATGGTCCATGGCTTCATCTAAGGCACGAACCTTCTGCATGTAAAGCAGACTTGCTAATCACTACTCTATGGAGCCACCCTTCAGTAAGTTTTCTTAAACATTTTACTCCTCACCCTCCTGAATGAACCTTAGATATCTTTTTACCACAGTAGTAGAGCAACTAAAACTTTTCTTTCCAATCTAACCTCTCACCTTAACCATACCCCAGCAACAGAACATGTTAGAAAGAAGTGTTCTGGGCCCCAAGCTGTTTATTGTCTGTTTATTTTGGGATTTTTGTTCATTAAATTGAGTTATAACTCAAGATAGTAAGGGGATAAATGCTTTCTTAATAAAATGAAGGCCAGAATAATTGCTCTCAAAGTGTCAAATTTATGATAACAGGAGAATAAGAATTCCTTACATGAGCTGTGCTTGATTACAGATACTCCCAGAGTAAGGCACCCATAGCCCAGTGTGGAATATTGCTCCTCTCCTCCTTCCACTTATCCTCAGGACTGATACCAAAGTGCCTCCATTCCTGGGGGAGACAGTTAACCCTAACTCCAGAACTTTCCTCTCCTTGCTACAGAGCAGCAGGACTGAGTGAATGACTAAAGCTACTGATGGCCTGTGAGAACTGAGAATATGAAATTTACTATATACCTAAGAAAGCTTAGGGGTACTGAAATTTGACTACTTCTCTAAGGAAAGTGATAAATACCAAGAGAAAGCAAAAGAAAGGAATTAAAGGGACAAGACTAATAAAAATGAGAAGAAAGATAGGATCAAGGGAATGTCCTTGAGAGACACCCTCTGAAAACCTAAGAAATAAGGTCCAAAAAATTGTAAATAGTTGCTATAGACTGGATGTGTTTCCCTTTCCTCCCTACTCCCCTCAATTCATATGTTGAACTCTAATCCCCAATGTGATGGCATTTAGAGGTGGGGTCTTTGGGAAATGATTATGTCCTGAGGAAAGAGCCCTCATGATGAGGTTAGTGTTCTTATAAAAGAGGCCTCAGAGCGCTCTTTTGCTTCTCTGCCATGTGAGGACATAGCAAGAAGTTGGCCATCTAAGAGCCAGGAATGGGCTCTCACCAGACACTGAATCTGCTGGCACCTTGATCTTGGACTTCCAGACATGTGAGAAATACTAAGTGTTGTTTATAAGCCTCCCAGTCTATGGCATTCTGTTACAGTAGCCAAACTAAGAAAATAGTGCAAAGGAGCAAATTAAAATAGGCACAATGTTTGACCTTCCACTGTCCCTCTCCCCTTATATTAGTCAGGAATCTTTTGGTTGTAAATTGTAAATTGTAGAAACAAAAACTAGCTTAAGTACTGCAGGGAATTTAGTAGCTTTTTGTAAAGAAAAAGCTCTCTGTTTTCCTCCTCTACTCACCGCTAGTACTACATTTCTGGTCACCAAATGTAGGGGGAGGAGCACTTTTCTTATACCAAGCAGTTCTACAATACCAGCTGGGCGTCCCACAATTCAATTCAGTTCTAACTACCTGAAGATAACATCAGATCCCACAGGTTAAATGCTCGGTCTCACAAGACTGCCCCAACCTCCACCCTTTCAGATACCAATTGTAAATCCAGGTTGTTACTTGTGTTTCTGACCAGCTGGCTATAAATCAGAAGTTCCCATGACCACCTCCTCAGGTTCATTGTTAGAGCACCTCACAAAATTCAGAAAAACAATTTACTTGCTAGATTACCAGTTTATTACAAAGGACATTGAAAGATACAAATAAATAGCCAGATGAAAATATGCATAGGATGAGATCTGGAAAGATCCTGAGCACAGGGGCTTCTGTTACCATGAAGTTTGAGATGCACCACCCTCCCACATGTTGATGAATTCTTATTTCCCAGCCCAGAAGCTCTCCACACCCCATCATTTTGGGTTTTTATGGAGGCTTTATTACATAGCCATGGTTGATTATATCATAAGCTGTTGGTGGTTAATTTAATCTCCAGCCCCTCTCCCCTCCTCAACCCTCCTCTCATGCAGTAACCCTCAAAATGTTCTCTGTATTTATGAGTTTGTTTTTGTTACTTTCTTTATTTTGTTCTTTAGATTCCACATGTATGTACAATCATATGGCATTTTTCCCCCTCTATCTGACTTAATCCACTCAACACAATACCCTCTAGGTCTCCCATAAAATATCTTTTTCCATTCCATTACTTTTAGTCTGTGTGTATCTTTTAATCTAAAGTGAGTCTCTTATAGGTATCATATGTAAGGGGCTTTATTTCTTGTCTATTCAACCAGTCTTTCTTTTGATTAGAGCATTTAATTCTTTTTTATTTAAAGCGCTCATTGATAGATATATAGTTATTGCCATTTTTTATTTAGACTTTTGATACATTTTTTTTCTTCCACTTAAATCCCTCCAACATTCCCTGAAATATTGGCTTGTTGGTGATGAACTCCTTTAGCTTTTTCTTGTCTGGGAAGCTCTTTATCTGTTTTTCAGTTCTAAATGATAACTTTTCTGGGTAAAGTAATCTAGGCTGTAGGTCCTGGGTTTTCATCACTTTGAGTATTTTGTGCCAAGCCCTTCTGGCCTGTAAAGTTTCTGTTGAGAAACTGACTGAGTCTTCTGGGCATCCCCTTGTATGTCACTAACTGCTTTTCTCTTGCTGTTTTTAAGATTCTCTGTTTGTCTTTAGCTTTTAGCATTTTAATTATGATATGCCTTGCTGTGGGTCTTTTGGGCTTCTTCTTGTTTGAGACTCTCTGAACTTCCTGAGGTTGTATGTCTATTTCCTTCACCAGGTTAGGGAAGTTTTCCATCATCGTTGCTTCAAATAGGTTTTCAATTTCTTGTTCTGTCTTTTCTCCTTCTGATACCCCTATGATGCAAATGGTGTTATGCTTGATGCCGTCCCAGAGACTTCTTATACTATCTTCATTGTTTTGGATTCTTTTTCTTGTTTCTGTTCTGATTGGGTGTCATCTGCTACTCCATCCTCTATGTTGCTGATTTGATCTTTCGTTTCATCCACTTTATTTGTTCCCTCTAATGTACTCTTTATCTCAGATATGTATTCTTCATTTCTGATGATTATGTTTTCCATCTCCATTTTCATGTTTTCTATCTCTTTGTTAAAGTTCTCACTGAATTCATCTACTTTTCCCCTAAGTTCCTTGAGCATCCTTATAACCAGTGTTTTGAACTCTGCATCTGGTATATTGCTTGTTTCCATTTTGGCAAATTATTTTTCTGAAGCTTTGTCCTGTTTTTTCAAGTGGGACATGCTTCTTTGTCTCTCTGTTATGGCTGCTTCCCTGTGTCTGTTTCTATGATTAGGTAGGGCTCATAAGTCTCCCTGTCTTAGTAGAGTGACTCTCTGTAGTAAGTATGCTGTGGGGCTTCTTGGCACAGACCTGAGAGAGGTCCAGCTACAGGCCAGATTCAACCACAGTCTGTGCATTTCCAAGGCCACCTGAGAAGAGTCACCAAGCAATCCACATATGGCTGCCACCTGTGCTGGGTTTGCAGGTGCCTTGAAGCACCAAGTCAGAAACCAAGGCCAGCTGCCGCTAGTGCAGAATCTGGGGCTGCTCGGCAAGAAGTACAGGGCACGCTGAGGCCAGATGCTGCTTTTTTGGATTTTGTGAGCCTGTCAGAGATTTTATAAAAGTTCACAGCAGGAGCCAAGACAGCCCCTTTTCATGGAATAAATCACTAGAACCACCTTGGGTGGGCCTACCATTTGGAAGAGGCGGAGTCTCAGGAAACCCCCTAGGGAGACCAACCTATGTTATCCAGATCGATGGTGCCTATGTCTGCAGGCTGGGAGAGGGGAGGGCTCAACAAAGGAACAATGGCTTCTGCCTTCTTTCTGTCCAGGAGCCAGCTGCCCCTCCAGCCCTTGCCCTGAAGCCTGACAGCTCAGTAGTGCCTCCCCACATGTCGCTGGCACCCCTTGAGCAAGTACCTCAGCTCTGGAGCTCAGAGAGAGCAAGTTCGTCAGAGAGTAAAGCCAACTGTGGGTATTTTATGAGGAAGGTCTTCACTTCCCACAGTCCTCTGTTATTCAGTCATGACCTTGGCTGGTTTTCATACCCAGAGGTCATGAGGACTTCTTTTCCTGGCACTGGAACCCTGGGCTGGGGAGCCCAGTGTATGGCTAGAATGCCTCACTCCTCAGGTGGGAGCTAAGATAGCCCTCCTGATTCTCAATCGCCAATCATGGTTGTAGGACCCGGCCATTTTACGTCTCTGCCCCTCCTACCATTTTGAGGTGACCTAGTTGTGGCGCTTCTGTTCAGTCAGACCTCTGGTGACTCCATGTACTGGTTGCTTTGTAGTTTTGTTATAATTTTGGTGAGGTCTCTAGGGGAGGTGTGTGCAGCCTTTAGCTTCGACACCATCTTGATTCACAAATCAGTTGTATGTGTCTTGCTTTTTTACGACTGGCAGTGTAGTAGGGTTGTTTACACTAGCATCATTACAAACATATGAGTGACATCTTGCACTAGAACTTTACCACAGCTATGACATCACTACCTGATAGAAATTTTCAGCTCCATTATAACCTTATGAGACCATTGTTGTATATGCAGTCTATTATTGACCAAAATGTTGTTATGCAGTGCATGACTGCATATATTATTATAAATCACAGTATTATACTTCTCTAACTAAGAAGTCCAAGAGGTGACCTGACTTCACACCCCACTGTATTCAGGGGTTCAAATTACAACACAAATACTATGTTTTTTTTTACTACCTCTTTGTTTTACAGGCAGTTAGTTCAGTTTTTCTCCGTGTAACAGCAAGATGATCACCAGTTGTCCCTGGCTTATATCATTCTAAAAGGTAAAGAGAAAAGAGAGAACCTCACCTTAGCATATTACTCAGTCTTTATCAGTTTCCGAAGAAGACCCTGGTGAAGTCATATGCCCTACAATAAGATGGGATATTCTGATTGTTTAGTTAGAGACATGTACCCACAATAATTACATAATGTGAGGAAAGGACATTTCTCAGAAGGAAACCTTAAAGAACAGCTATTTGGCTTGAAGATTTTTGAAAGTCTATTTGGCTTGAAGATTTTTCTGAACTCTCCAATTAAGAGCTGGTTTAACATTGCTGAAGTTCAGTGTTATTCAGTTTGGGAAAAGGGGCACTCTGGTTTTGGTGGCATTAAAGACAGGTCAGAGGTCATCTTCTCTGTCAGTTCAGTCTCAGAACTCTTTGTACTCTGTAGTGAACCTTTGATTGATGATAATAATCTCCCTAGTGATTATAGTTTAGATTTTAAAAATGAAAGATCTATTCTGCTGCACTACCTCCCCATCTTACCCTCCTACTGCCCCATATAGTAATTAGAGACACACCTGTGAGACAGAAAAGGAAAGTGTCTTGACACAGACTGGTCATGAATAACAGCCATGTTTATTCTTTCATACTCTCAGTTCCCTAATCTGCCTTTTATTTCCACTGGGGTAAAGCCAAAAAGACAGAATGAAAGAGGCCATGGCTGTATTATTTATAATTCTTCTGTGATAACTCCATGGTGCCTTTTCTTTTTCAGTGGAGTTTTCTGAAAGCCGGCTTTTATAATTCATCTACTAGATAGTTTCAATTTAATAATGATTTTTTTTTTAAATAACTTTTGCAGACCCCCCTAGAGTTTCAGTCAAAATAGATCATAATAGAAATTTTCAAAGAAATCAACAGTGATTTCTTTAGTTTCTCACATCTAAACACGTTTGCACACATGGTCAAGCTGAATGAAATTTTCATGTTCCTATTCTCAGAATCCGTCCCCTCCCTGTATCAATACCCTTTCAAAACCTAATATGAAATTATTCTCTCCAGGAAGTCTTCTTTGAGTAATCACTTCCAGGTCTAATTACAGATTTTTTATCATACAAACAATAATTGTGAATATAGTTCCAATTAGGCTCACCTACTTTTGTTCATATATGAATTTAAAGTTTCATGAGTCCTGCAATGTGAGTGTACCTCCTGCTTTCCCAAGTAAGTGACAACTCTTGGGCAGAGATCTTCTCTTCTGTGTCTATCTAGTCATTCTTTCCCATTCCTCTCCATCCCCTCAATCCCACTGCTTTAAGTAAAGACAGAGGAGGTACTTATTTTCTGGTGCAGTGAAAAATCCTGGGCTCTGCAAATTGCCAGAGTTGAGATGAATTCCAGCTCTGCCATTTACTTACTGTATAAGGAAAAGGAACAATTTTAGAAAGCTTCATTTTCTTACTTGAAAAAGTGATAACAAATTCTTTAAGATTTGTGTGAGAATTAAGTAAGCTATGTGTTCAAAAGCACTTAACGATGCTTGTAATTCTGTTTCCTTATTAATGTGATTGGAGAAACTACTGAGTCCATGAAATAGCCTTCTTGTTTGTTATTGACATTTGAAATTCTTTTTCAGAAGACAAAATCTTGCATGTCAAATTAGAAATAAGATTGAAACTATAAATAATCTTGGGGCAAGTAACAATAAAGTCAAATGCTTTCACTCTGCAAGGTATGATAAATATATGACCATGTATCCATCCCATCACTGCTCCTTCCCTTACCAGTGAATGACAGTGTGAATTGGTCAAAGTAGAATGTCCCACCCAGCATGTAGTACACCTCAGAATTCTCAACCCAGTACTCTAGACAGACAGTAGAAGTCATGCTAACACACACATCATTTACACTTACTACTTTCACAAGAGCAAGATTTGATTATAGAATTGGGGGAAGATTAAAGGAAGTGAGTAAAGTAACACTCATTGTTACATGTAGCAATAAAATAGGGTTCTAGGAGAGAAAGGGTGCAAGTTCTGCTGCTCGATATATTTTTCTAAGATGTCACCATTATTCAGAAAGGTGTATCTCAGGTCCCAGTTTAAAGGATTACCCCTTGGACTACTAAATAAAATAATTACTAATTGTGAGGTACTTGAAGTAACAAGGTAGGATAAAAGAAAATAACATGAGACCTACTTTAGACAAACTGGTCTGTGGAATGCTTCTCTAAGAAGATGACATTTGGGCTGAGATTGAAAGAAGAGTCTTTAGGTACCATACCAAGAGGATCAGAAAGAAGCAAGTAGCAAAGTTTCAGGTCGGAATGAACTCTGACTCCTCAAAAAGTTGTACAAAATCCAGTAGGACTGGAGTAAAGTGAGCAAGTTAGAGTGGCAAAGACTAAGTTTAAAAGGTGGGCAGGGCTGGATAACCCAGAATTCTGGGGCCTGTGTTAGGAAATTTGGATAAACCTTCAAAGGCTTTTAGTTATATGGTCTTAGATAGTTTTTACTCTGGGCAAATTGGTTGGGGAGTGGAGATAGGTCAAGAAAAGAACAGACAGGTTGAGACTAAGTGAAAGAAAACAATGGCTTAGTCTGGAGAAGTGAACAGCAATATTATTCTGGAGGTTGACACTACAGGACTTATTGACGCCCTAAGAGTGGGGAATCAGGTGAAGAGGGAAATAATAGGTGACTCCAGGTTACTTAATGGTACTACCATTTACCCAGAGAATGATTAACAGGAGGAGAGATGTTGGGCAAGGGTGATTTTCTTGTTTGTGTGTCTTTCATTGTCAGTTTCACTTATTCATCAGGAATTCTGGGCATAGAATGAGAGAAAGAGGGGAAAAAAACATGATGGGTAACAAGAGGGAACATATGCTTTTATTGGGGTTATTTATTTTTTTGACAGAAATATATTGGGCACCAATTATGTGCCACCAATCATGTGCCAGACCCTCTTCTAGGTTTTGAGATTGCCCAAGTTCTTGCTCTCATAGAACTTATATTCTACTAGATGGGGGTGGAGGATACAGAAAAATAAGTACATAATATACTATGAATAAAATGAAGA
The DNA here is from genome assembly GCF_014176215.1 of Rousettus aegyptiacus. Taxonomy (NCBI): domain Eukaryota; kingdom Metazoa; phylum Chordata; class Mammalia; order Chiroptera; family Pteropodidae; genus Rousettus; species Rousettus aegyptiacus. The sequence goes on along the minus strand of NW_023416308.1, from coordinate 37,766,227 downwards.
AATGTAAGGGATAAAGAATTAAGTATGTGTAAGGAGTGTGGTTTGCTATTTTATATATGGTGGTTAGCAAAGCCTGTCTGATAAGGTGACATTTGATTAGAAAGCTGAGGGGGGTGAGAAATCAGCTACATGAGTATCTGGGGGCATTTCAAGCAAAGAAAGAGCAAGTGCAAATTCCCCGCTTATTGTGTTCCAGAAGCTTCAAGGAGGCCAGTGTGTCTAGAGCAGAGTGATGAAGAGTGAACTCAGTGGGAGATGAGAGCAGCCGCTGTGCCCCAAAGCTCACCAGAACTATTCAAACTAGCAAATCCTAAACTATTTACACTGTTGTACCATGTTTTTCCTGCAGAAACCCTAATAAATTCTGTGGCCTATGCTTTCCTCTCACTCCTGCTTCTGCCTCCTGACCAAACCTCGTGATTCTCCATCTGGTCCTATGTGGCATGGAGTGCCCATTTTCCTTGGGAACTTATAAGTAATAAAATGTCTTTCATTGTCATTCACCTCTCTGTGTCATCACTCAGTTACCTTTATAAATTGAGACCCAGCACAAATCATCCATCCAAAACAATTTCCTCTCCTCTTCTCCCTCTTCCTCTCCTTCTTTCCCTTAGTCGAAAATCTCTTCCTTCTATAATTTTCTCATCACCAAGCCTGCGATATGATATTTTTGCTCAAGCAGGCTGATCCATGCTCCTCAAGCCCTCTGATACCTGGGAAAATGAATATTGGTTGGTTTTTAGTGGAATCATTTGCTTTCCTTGAGGTTCATTGTGTCTTGGCATCATCCCTTGTAGAATGCAGACTGTCTTATTTGGGCACTGCTTCAATCCACTTCCTTTTGATAGTCCTCATTGAAAATCTAGGATATCTTCAGGCCACTGCTCAGTCTGAGGTATACATTTCCACTCTATTAGTGCCTCTGAGAAGCTTTTATAGTTAATGTGTATGCTTTAATGCTTCCTCCTGAACTATGGTTCATCCAGCTAAGTCACACTTTTGTATTAATTAGAAAAGGGGTGACCGAAATGAGGATTTGATTCAATGGCTTAGTTTGTCTGGGAGATTTTTTTTTTTTTTTTTTTTTTTTTTTTACTGCCAACTTACATGACAAATCTAAGAGGCGCTCTTGGCTGGCATAACTTATTTTATTAAAGTGAGAGGTTGTGTTTTTAACTCTTCAGTTGAATTAGCTGACCTGTATAAAGTTAGCAAAATCCTATAATATCGTTTAAGCATCCTTATACAATCTATGCTAAACACTAGCATTTAACATCCTCTGAATATTTAATTCCAAAGCTGACACAGACACAAACAGTTTAACAAGATGCATAAAATATGCTCATGTGTTATAATGAGTAATTCACAACTGCTTCCTAGCTAAAGTTTTAGAAACTAAATTCTGAGCCTCCCCTCCTACCAGACCTACTGAAATACACTAGAATTGCCTGATGCTCAGACACTGATCCCAAGTGACACTTTCTCAAGTCCTAAGCGTGGCCTTTCAACTGGATTTGGCCTTCCAAGTTGGCCTTCTGTTCTGGATTTCCCTCCTTAGTTTCTGTACCTTGCCGTTTTGTTTCAATATTAGGTTTCAACTGGCTAGAATCTGTTAAGTAAGTCCATTCTCCACAACTTACATTTATTGAGCTTCCTCTTCTTATTCTTCAGATATCCCCTTAGAAGCCCCTCAGTGAAATGGAAAGGCCATTTGGTTTTGCAGCACCTATCTGCATGCATCTCCCCATCCCTCAGGAGAACTATAACCGCAGCCTGAGTTCCTGCATCCTTTCATAATGCCATTTGGAGCAGATCTTAATGACAACTTAGTCCTGTATTTTATAGGTCAACCAGCATTTATCTGAGTAATTAACAATCCCAGTTCCCTGCTGTGCTAACTCTTTCAAAATCATATAAAGATAGATCTACAAATTTATAATCCTACTTCCACTTCCTTCCATGGAGCTTGGTGTCATAGTCACTTTGCTTATGTTTATCTTTCAGAGCACGATAAGAAAATCATTCTAAATTTTAGGGAGGAAATCTTAAGACAAGAGACAGAAGTGGATGGAGAGAAATATCATTGGTGCATCTGCTAAAGAAAAACCTCAGGCTGCCACCTTTGGCTCTACAGGGATTGGGACTGAAGTTAAATAGAGATGGATTTCAATTCTTTATCAGCTGAAATCTAAAATGCAGTCATTTATTTGACTATAGCTTGGAGTTTCTTCTATATATCTGTGACTTTGAAAATGCAATATCAATTGTGGTGTTCTTCTCTTAGATTTTATGCAAAAAAATTTGAGTGGAAGGTTGCCCGTTGCTATAGCAACATTACAGGGAGCGAGGTTGGGAGAATAATATGTCTCCTGTTTAGAGATTTTCTCTCCTGCTTATAACTGCTTTTTTCTTATTCCTATATGTAGGAATTTTGCAAATTAGCCACAAAAAAGAAAGCTTCATTATTTCTTACCCTGCCATCAACTCATCTTTGAAAATAGAAAAAGTTTTTTTTAACTATTTGACATCAATGAATTTATTTTACTATATATACATATACATTTACATTTACATGTACATATACATATACATATACACATATCTTCTCCCTAGTGGGTTGTAAACTTGGAGAAAGGTAGTAGATCTGTAATAGTTACAGCACTACGGGAGTAGTGTCCATCAGACTGTATGTAAATGAGAATTGGCTATCAGTTACCCTCATTCTCAAGGTACTGCTTTTTCCTAGCTAATTTTGAAACTTTGGAAGGGAGAAATTTTCTAGCTCTTTCCATTTACTGCATTTGCTTTAGAACTGGTTCAGAAGTCACACCAGAAATCAGTATGGATACTTTATAATTATCACCCTTCATTTATTAATTTTTAAAAGAATTATTGGTATAATTTACATGTAATAAAATCCACCCATTTCAAGTATATATTTCAATGATTTTTAGTAAACTTATAGAGTTGAGCAACAGTCATTGCAATCCCATTTTAGAACATATCCATAATCTGTTGCTACCTTTAGCTCTAGCAACCACTACTTTTTGTCTCTATAGATTTGCCTTTTTCTGGATATTTCATATAAATAGAATCATACAATATATGATCTTTTTGACTGGCTTATTTCATTTAGCATAACATTTTTAAGGTTCACCCATGTTGTAGCATGCATTGGTATTTCATTCCTTTTTACAGCTGAATAATTTTCCATTGTATGGATATACCAGATATGTTCACCCATATATCAGTTGATGAATATTTGGGTTGTTTCCAGTTTTGGGTTGTTATGAATAAAGCTGTCCTGAACATTCACATGTAAGTCTTTGTGTGGACTTCATTTTTTTAAAATAAGAAAATGTATTTCTCAATTCTATCTTGCCTCTACTCTGAGTAGCTTTGCAATATTGAAAATATTCTTTAAAATGTGCCATAGGTTCTGATGGTGATGCCCAAAGGAAAGATTTTCTGAAAATTCTTTTTACACAGATAACACCATTGGACTAAGAAGTAATTATTCTGGAGAAGATAATAATCATTTAATGTATAAACTTAAGTATATTGGTGATAAAATAGTTAATATCATGTGCTTTATAGCTTAATTATACCACTACTGTGAATCTACAACAACCTAGCAGAGTACCTTGCAAATAACAGCTGCTTGAAAAATATTTGCTGATTGATTTAAAAATGTCCACAGTGGTTCCCCTTGGAAAGTAAATATCAAAAGTTTTGATGTTCAACAGTGTTTTTCTGTTTTGTATAAACAGCCAAAGCCCTCTGAGAGAACATAACAAGCTATTCAAAGAGCCCCAAGCCACATGGGCAGCCATATTGATCTTCCTTCAGCTCAAGAGGCTCTTGTCAAAGCAATTGCTCTGTAGGCTGAGAGAAGCAGGAAGCATTTGTGTTGGGCCAGTGGGAGTATTTGGTCAGTCAATATGAAATGTCTCCATGAGAAATAGCCATAAGAGGCAAGCATTCCCTTGACAAAGGGCTCCCCTTCCCCTTGCTGGGCACATTTTCTAGGGCGGTCAACTGGCCTGGATCCAATATTGGCTAACTTCCTCTCGCTCATTCTCTTGAACTCTGTTCCAGGCATCTATGGTCAGATTTGAGCTGTAAACTCAAAAGACTCCAACCACAAGAAAACTAGAACCATTCTGTGGCCATGCTTGCTGACATTTTGGTTGCCTTATTGGCTTTTGGCAGTAGCTAATGCATGTAAACCTGTGGTCTGTGGACTCTGGGGTAGCCCTCAATAAAAGCCCACCTTTAATTGGACAAACAGTGTCTTTCTCTCAGTTTTCCTTCTGCCCAAGATAATAGTGCATTAGAAATGCAGTTTGAGTGTCTACCAGGACACATGATCTGTGTGCCTCTTCCCTAGGAGCACTGCCAAGGTCAGAATGACAAGGCCTTTCAGCCAGGTATTACCACTTAAATAGTTGGTTCTTTTGTATTTTCATGTAGTCATAGTTGTTTCTATTTTGATTTTCATGCATCTATTAACTTGTCATCAGCACAGGTTTTAGATTTTAACATAAAATGTGTTTAAATAATTATTCTTTTCTACCATAAAATATTATTTTTCATTTTAGTAGATATCAATTAAAAATTCAACATGCTCAATATTTTATTGTTTCCTCATTCACTTATCTCTGTTAAAAATAAGAAAATTGTATGTTACTCAGCTAATTAATTTTTTTTTTTAGTGTTGATTCTGTCTTATCAACTCTATTCTTAAAGTATTGCACTTGTCTTTACTTTTGGCTCACCCAATGTAGGGCACATTTCTTTATGCTTGCCTAGCATCTTTCCCTCTTGAGAAGTGTTCAAGTCCTTTTTGGTAATAACCTGCCCACTCCTCCAGCCATGTGATCCAGGTAGAGCTTTCCTCTTCTTACCCAGCTCTGACTCTCTAATACGGAGATGGAAAATGGCCCAATTTAACCAATCACAGTCCTTTCCTGGAACTTTTCCAACTGGTACTGAAGCAGAGGAGGGCTCTTTTCTCTCTGATTGAGATTTTCTCTTTTTGCTTAAGCAAGTCCCAGGTGGGTATTATTACTTGCAACCAAAAGCCTTGACTTATATACCTACTCTTTTACTATAATTTTGGCCACAGTCTTTCTGGTTCCTATAACTTTATTACTAGCTTTTTAATCAACAAGTCAAAACAAAACATATGCCATGGTACTTTTGCTTTCCCTTATTATCTTTTTATAACCTAAGGATCTTTTAATGGCTCTAAGGGTCACAAGAGAGAAGAGATGAAGATAGGAAGGTGTTTAGAAACCACATCACTGTGGAACATTGCAAACAGTTGAATGTTAAACTAGGAAAAAACTCAGACAAATGACCTTGAGGAAAGGGATGGTGGAAGTAAAACTATTTGCAATTATTTGAAAAGCTATTGTATAAAGAAAGTAGAGCTATTCCTTGTCATTTTGTAGAGGCATTCATCCTGATGGTTGAAATTAGTATAGAATCATTGGTGTTCTTCATAAAGAGAAAATACTTCTGATAACCAAAGTGTACCAAAAAGAAACAGTCCTGCCTGCACTCAAAAAGTAAGATTCCCAGAGACTTAGAGTTCATTACTTAAGAACTCCTGAGTGAAGGACATTGCCTCAAAGAATCTTTTAATTCTTTAGAGTCTATAGTGTTGAAGTGGAGATGGAGGTGAAAATATTGCTGGTGAGAGAGGTCAGGAACATGAATCTCTGCTTTGGATTAGAATCAGGTTCTATCTGAGATAGAAACACATCTTTATCATACATCTTGCCATGTTGAGGTGACTTGTCATTAACTTCTCTGCCTTCGTTCATTTAAATTATTTAAGTGGTAGCTAGAGGATCTTGCCTCTCTGGATCTTGGTGCGCTTAAGTGTGAAATGAGAAATTTGGACTAGCTTAGAAGTCTCTTGACTTTGCTGTTAGGGATTATAGAGGGAGGTCTGAGAGGTAATTCTAAAGATTGAAGAGGTAAGGAGATACAACCTTCATCATCCCATATACAATGATTTCTAGCTCTCTCTAGTTACCAGAATTATCTTATGGCTGGAAAAGTACATAGAGAGAGGGGCTGAGGGGATGTTTGTAGTACAAGTTACATAATTTGTGGAGCCCTGTGCCAAATGAAAATGTAGGGCTCCTTGTTTAAAATTAATAAGAATTTTATTATTGCAGCGACAGTAGAGCATTAAACCAAGTGTGGAGTCCTTCTAATTGTGAGGCCCTATGTGACTACACAGGACATATACCCATAAAGCCAGCCTGAATATATGACAAAACCTTGTATTAATTTCACAATTTAAAACACTAGATTTGAAGCTCCTTGTTTAGTTAATTTCAAAATTCTGCTTTGGCTGTAATAAAGAATACTTTAATCAATAAATCAGTTAAAAGCTTCACTGATCATTTATACACTAAAATTTTTTTATAATTCTATAAGTAAACAAAAGAAGAAACAAATAAATATCCAACAATTACTAAATTTCTCTGAATTCCCTAAAATTGAAATGGTTGTGGGTTTGGCTTATTATGATAATCTATTTTCAAAGAGGCCTGCTAATTAAGGTGCTTTGCATGCATTGTTTAAATACACATTTTACCCCCATTTGTCTTTATTCAGAATCAAATACATCCATTTACTCTCTTTTCTGGGTTGGTATCAATAAACCATTTTTCTTTTCTTATTCATTCAGCAACTACTTATCACAGTTTAAGTACTTTAAGTGCTCTACATTGTACTAATATTAGGCAAAATGTAATTTAAAACAAAAAAAATGATACTAGATATAAAGAGAAATATTTTGTAATGGTAAAAGGGTCAATCCATCATAAAGATATACAATTATCATCATACATTTACCTAAAATACCAAAGCAAAAACTGATAGCACTAAATGGAGAAATAGACAATTTAACAATAATAATAATAGCTGTAAACATCAATACCCTATTTTCAATAATGGATAAAACAACTAGACAGCAGGGCAAGAATAAATAGAAGACTTAAACTAGACTACGAACCAAACAGACCGAACAGACATCTATAAAACATTCCATCTAACAATAGCAGAATACACATTCTTCTCAAAGTACATGAAACCTAGTCCAGGATAAGCCATATGCAAGGCCATAATACAAAACCTAATTTAAAAAGGATTGAGATAATAACCATAAGTACATATTTTGTGACCACAATGAAATGGAATTAGATATCAATAACAGATGGAAATTTGAGAAATTCATAAATATGTAGAAATTAAGCTATGCACTCCAAATAACCAATAGGTCAAAGAAGAGAAGTTAGAAAATACCTTAACATGAGTAACAATGAAAACACAATATTCCACAATGTATAAGATACAGCTGAAGCAGTGTTTAGCTATAAATGCCTATATTGAAAAAAGAAGAAAGATCTCAAATCAGTAACTGAATTTTCTACCCTAAGACACAGGGGAAAAAGCAAACTAAATCTAAAACAAGCAGGAGGAAGGGGATATTTATGAGTGCTGCAGAAATTAATAAAATAAAGACTAGAAAACAAATAGGGAAAACAAACAAAACCAAAAGTTGATTTGTTGAAAAGATCAACAAAATAGATAATTTAGCTAGATTGCTAGACTAGATAAACTAGAAAGAGAGAGGGGAGAGTACTCAAAATACTACAAACAGGAGCAAAAGAGGAGATATCATTGGTTATCTTACAGAAATGAAAAAGAAAAGATATAAATATTATTATAAATATAAAAGCATACTAGGAACATACAGTTGTTTGTGAACAAATTAGATTACTTAGATTAAATAAACACGTTCCTAGAAAGATATGAACTACCAACAATGGCTCCAAAAGAAATAGAATATTTACATAGACCTATAAGAAGAGATTGAATTACTTTTCTACATAGGGGATCCCAAACCCAAATAGGTTAACTGATGAATTCTACTAAACAACTGAAGATAAATTAATACCAACCCTTCACAAAATTTCTCCTAAAAGTACAAGAGGAGGGAATGCTTTCTAACTCATTCTATAACGCTGGTTTTACCCCGATACCAATCCAAAGACATCACAAGAAAAAAAAAACTACAGAACCGCATCCACAATGTGTATAGATATGAAAATCTTTAGTAAAATACTAGCAAACCAAATCAACTATTATATAAAAGGCTTATATACCAAGACCAAATAAGCTTTATCTCAGAAATGCAATTTTGTTTTAACAAATAAAACTTTATTAATGTAATATACTACATAATAGAATAAAGGATAAAAAACCACATGATCATCTTGATTTGACACTAAAAAAGCACTGACTAATCTCGATACGCTTTCATGCTAAAAACAATTAACAAACTAGGGACAAAAGGTCCTTCCTTAATCTTATAAGTGCATCTATAAAAAATCCAAACTAATATTATATTTAATGATGAAAGACTGAAACCTTTCCCTTGAAATTAGGAATAAGGAAGGATGCATACTATTTCCACATCTTTTCAACATTGTACTGGAGATTCTAGTCAGGATAATTGGGTAAAAATTGAAAATATAAAAACATCCAGATTGGATAGAAGAAATAAAACTATTTCTATTATCAGATAACATAATTTCGTATATAGAAAATTCTAAGGAATCAGCACATACACATGCAAACTATTAGTACTAATAAAGAAGTTAATTAATGTTTCAGGATGCAAGATCAATGTACAAACATCAATTATAGTTTCATAACTAGCAATGAACAATCAAAACTGAAATTAAGAAAATAATTCTATTTACAATAGCATCAAAAATAATAAAACACAGGAAAACTTTAACAAAATGCAATATTTTTTCACTGAAAACTATAAAGCATTGAAAAAAAATAAAGACCTAAATATATGAAAAGACATCTCATGTTTATGACTTGGAAGACTTAATATTTTTAAGATGACAGTATTTTCCTAATTGATCTACAGATGAAACATAAACCCTATCATCCCCCAAGCTGGTTTGTTTGCAAAAATTGACAAACTGAATCTATAATTCATATGGAAATGCAAAGAATATAAAGTAACCAATACAATCTTGAAAAAAAAATGAAAGAAGAGGACTCATGCTTTTCAATTTCAAAATTTACTACAAAGCTACAGTGGCCAAGACAACGAAATAAGGATAGTCATATAGATCAAAGGAATAGAACTGAGACTCTAGAAATAAACTCTCACATAATTTGTTTAGGAAAATATAGGCTTTTCCATAAATGGTGCTAGGACAACTGGATAACCACATGAAAGAGAATGAAGTTGGTCTCCTTCACTCTATACACAAAGATTAACTCAAAATTAATCATATGTCTAAATGTAAGAGCTAAAGCTATATATCTCTTAGAAGAAAATATAAGCATAAATCTTCATCATTTTTGATTAGGCAAGGATTTTTAAATATGATACCAAAAGCACAAGCAACCAAAGAAAAAATAGAGAAATTGGACTTTCTCAAATTAAAAAAAAAAATAAATTGTTCTTCAAAAAGATATTATCAAGAAAGTAAAAAGACAACCCACAGAATGAGAGAAACACTTGTAATCATGTATCTGAAAAGAGACTTGTATTTGTATTTTTTAAAACTTTTATAATTCAATAATTAAAAGGCAAATAACAATTATAAAATGGGCAAAGAATATGAATACACATTTTTGCAAAAGATATACACAAATGACCAATAAGCACATGCAAAGGTGCTCAACATCTTTACCCATCAGAAAATTACAAAACAAAACCACAATTAGATGCTACTTTATACCTACTAAGATGGCTATAATAAGAAACACAGATAGTAACAAGTGTTGGTAAGTGTGTGGAGAAATGAGAACCTTCACGCACTATAAGTGGGAATGTTAAATGGTACAGCTACTTTGGAAAACATTCTGGAAGTTTCACAAAAGGTGGACTTACCATGTAACCCAGCAATTCCACTCCTAGGTATATACCCAAGAGAAATGAAAACATACATTCACACAAAAATGTGTTCATGAACCTCCATTGCAACATTATTTATAATAGTCAAAATGTCCATCAATGATGAATAGATTTAAACATGTAAAAGAAGGCAGTCATAAAAGATCATAAATTATATGATTGCATTTACATGAAACATCCAGAATAGGTAAATCCATAGAAATAGAAAAATAAGATTAGTGGTTGCCTAGGGATGGGAAACTTGGTAGGGAATGGATAGTGACTGATAGTAGGCCCAGGGCTTCTTTATGGATGATAAAAATTATCTAAATTTTTTTTTGTGGTTCTGGTTATAAAACTTTGTAAATATACCAAAAACCATTAAAATGTACAGTTTAAGGATCTGTGTATGTGTGTGTATAAACATATATATATATAAATATATATATGTGTGTATATATATATATATATTTTTTTTTTTTAAGAGACTTAGAAGATGAATAGAAGTTGACCAGACCCAGGTGGCTGCAAGGAAAGAGATGATAATGTTCCATTTAGAGCATTTCAAATGATAGGGTCCATTTCCCCAACCACCGTAGAGGTTAATTCTACAGTATCGCTAACAGTTAGCTAACCTCTACCAGACTACTTTAATAAAAGATCATTCTAAAACTATTTGTTGATATATATGCTAAGGTATGAGGTAACTGTAAACAAAACAATCAATGAATACAGTAAATTGTTATCATAGTGACATTGACAAGTGCCAAGGGGATCTGTCCATAGGAAGGGCATCAAACCCAGTCTTGGTGAAGGTTTCCCAGAGAAATTTACATCAAAGCCCACGGTTAAAAGATACTAAGACAAAGGAAAGGAGGCAAAGAGACAAAGAAAACTGAAATAGAGAAAAAGTGTAAACAAAGGCCCCTGATTGCTGGGAGCTGAAAATCATTGAACAGGGCTGGAACATAGAGTGTGAAAACAGAAAATTGGCGAGAGATAGAAAAAGAAATAAACAAATATGTGTACTATCTCTTTGTGTAAGTTCTCAATGAGTTTATCTATTCTTCCCCTAAGTTTATTGAGCATCCTTATAACCAGTGTTTTGAATCCTGTATCTAGTAAATTGCTTGCCTACAGTTCTTTTTCTGGTGTTTTGTCTTATTCTTTCGCTTAGGATATGTTTCTTTGTTTCTTCATTTTGGCTGCCTCCCTGTGTTTGTTTCTATATATTAGGTAGATCCATTACATATCCCAGTCTTGGCTGGGTGGCCTCATGTAGTAGGTGTCCTATGGAACCCAGTGGCACAGTCTCCCTGGTTACCTGAGCCAGGTGCTCCAGGAGCGTTCCTTCTGTGGATTGTGTGTGCCCCCCTGTTGTAGTTGAGCCTAAATTGCTGTTGGTATGTTAGTGGGTGGGTTTGATCCCCAGGCTGACTAGCTCTGAGGACTAGCTACATAGTGGACAAGCTGCTATGGGGAGCTGACCCCAAGGAGCAGGATTTGCCCCAGTAGGGCTCTGGCGCCTGCCAAAACCACCCTTTGGGTGTGCCATTTGTGAAATTAATCAGGTGGTACTCTATTGTGATCTGAAACCAGCCACCAGATGTTTCTAGGGTCTTTTGAGAGGAATTGTGGTTCAGGCCAAGGTCAGTTGCTATCTGTGCCTGGCCCAGGCCATCTGGTAGGAGCTACAAAATGGTCCTCAGTTGGTTGCTGACTGTACTGGGCTCTGAGATGCATGGGAGGCTATGCTGTGAATCAAGGCCAGTTACCACCAGGGCTGGCCCTGGGGCTGTTCAGCAAAAGGCATAGAGTATGCCAATGCCAGCTGCCAGCTGCCTGGGGTCTGCAGATCTGTGAGAAATTTTAGGAAAATCTGCAGTGAGGAATAAGGCTGGCTACTGTGAGGAACAGCCACTGAAAGAGGCTTGAGTAGTGTGTGAGTTGGGTGGATAAGTGTCTCAGGGGGTCACCAGGGTAGTGCAAATGGTTAATATAAATTCAGATTTAGTTCCCACCTTCACCTACAGGCTATGTGGGGGGAGTGCTCAACAAAGGAACAATAGCGACTTCCCCTTCAGCACTCACACTGAAGCTACACAATTTAGTTTCTCTCCATATGTCCCAGGTACCTTAGGAGCTGCTGTTTCTTTGCTGGAACTTGGTATGAGTGCCAGTGAGTGAGTCTGCACATGGGCCCTTTAAGAGCATGCCTGGGTTTCCAGCAGCCTGGAATCCCCGCTGATTTTCACAGACAGATGTTGTGGAGGCTCTCAGAGCTGGGACCTCCATAGCCAAAGTATTTCTCCCAATTCTCAATTACCATATGTGGTGATCATGTTTTCACCCTCCTACCAGTCTTGCTGTGGTTTCTGTATATTCTTAGTTATAGGCGTTCCATTCAGCTAGTCTTCAGATCATTCCTCAGGGTGATTTTTCTATAATTTATTTGTAATTTTGATGTGGTCATGGGAGGAGGCAAGCACAATGTTTACCTCCTCTGCCATCTTGACTAGAAGTCTCGGCTCTGTTCTGCACCTTCTTCTTCAATTTTGTCACAGAATCTCTGGGGCTCCTTAGACCCTGGTAGCCATGCATACAGTGAGGCAAAGGAAGTGAGAAGCCAGGAAGGATGTCCTGAAATGCATTCCCTTGGTCATCCCTGCTGGTAGTCTCTTCTTGGACTCTCGAGTGTGTACAATACAGTGAATTGAGTAATGATCCTAATTCTCCCTTTTGAGAAAGAGAATATAGGGATTTACATAAGACCTGGGCCTCTTCCCTTCTTAGCTGCCCTTTGCAGGGTGTACAAAAACGCCATGTGCCCAGGCAAAGACTGAGGTGCTTATCGCAATGTATACGTCCCCCCAGCCGCTGGGGTGGAGGCTAGAAATTCTTCAGAAGAACAGTGGACAAATTGTTCCCTAGATGAACTGTTTGTTCAAAGCAGGGTTGCTGCGGGTTGTATGGGAAGGGTGGGCTTTACACTAAGTACTGGTCGTGTGAAGATATATGAATGCCCTTGGGATTTTTGTAACTCTGCTCATGTGCATGCAAATGGGTCAGGGCCATTTTCCTTATGTAAAATCTCTCCCAGTCATTACAGTTTGAAGTGGCAGAAAGGGTTTATAGGGACAGTAATACATTAGATAACATGGAAAATGTTAAGTAACTCCTGCTCAGATCTCTTTCTCTTTGCTGTTATTAACATGTTGCTAAGAATACATCATGGAAGAACACATGCTGTGGAACCAGACAAACTGGGTTCAAATCCCACTTCACACCTTAACCCAATGATACTACACACATCACTTATGGGCTCTAAGCTGCAGTTTATTTTTCTGTGAGACAGAGATACTATCCACCTAACATATGATACAGAAAAGTCATGAAACACAGCAGGCATCTAATTAATGTGAGCAGTTAAAATTAATGGGAACCCAGGGGGAGTCAATATAAAACTTGTAGGCTGGGAAAATGTCATCGAGATCACTCAAATTTTTTCTGAAAAAAATGATAATTTATCTAACTCCTTTGGTGAGCTCTTGCTCCTAAGTAACTTTTAGACTCAGCTCTGATTTCTGGTAGGGGCTTCTGAGTAGTCATTGCCAATAAGAGATCATGTCCCATTTTATTATCTATTCCCAGAGTTCTATCAACTAAACAAATGAACACCTCCATGAGCTGGGAAACAAGAGGGGGTCAACACTCTTTCTGCCTGTAAAGTACTTTTTGATTGTCTCTAATTGGTCTTTATCCTAAGCCAAATTGGTATATAGAGTGTCTTTTGTGCAGGCAGCAATTCACCCATACCACACCAGGGTGAAATCCAGGAAGCAGAAAGGAGGCCGGGGACTTCCCAGGCAGAGAGAGGAATGCAGACTGGTTTCTAAGGGCAGGAAACAGTACAAAAGTGCTAGGGGAAAAACAAAGTTGCTGTTCAAGTGGTTTATAAAATTGAAATTATTCTGAACTTTCTTAAGAATTGGATATGGAAATAGAAAAACAAAACAAAACAAAACAGACATTTTTCCAGATCCACCCGTAAAAGGAAACTTGAATGACTTTTCAGTTTATCTAGGTTGTGGCTGTCTTCAAAGTCTGCTATAAATGCCACTGCTTCTGGGAACTCACAGTATTCCTGTGCTATAATTACTTATGCAAGATTGATATTCCCTGCTTGCAGCCACAGCTCAGAGTACATGAACATGCCCTAGGTCAGCACAAAGAACAATTATGGTGGCCCTATAGTGTTCTTAGGGACTTGAAAATTGTGGGCAGAGGGTTTGCAGGTGAGTACTTGAAGCACAGATAGGACAAGCATCCCAGCAAGGCTGACAAAGGACTGAGGTCCTGTGGTTCATAGCTCCTAGACGTGCATAGGACACTCACACATTACTCCTCACCATGCTTCTTTTGTGGGGGTCCACTGGCCCTGGCACTCTTTGGGCCATGGTCCAACTGGTCTGACTGTAAGGGGTAAATATCCCAGACAGTTTTCTGCCCATTCTTTTTTTTTTTTTTTTTTTTTTTTTTTTGGCCTTGCTCTCTAAACCCTTATTCTTCTCCTTAGCTTTTTAAAAAACCATAAAAAGGATCACCGATTCCCCTAAAGAGCTTGATGTTTGGTGATAGACTGGAAAGTTTGTATATCCTTTCTCAATACCCTAAAAACTTGTTTGCCATCACGTGAGAGTGAGAAGATCCAATTCCTAGAAGCATAAGCTGGTTTCTTGCCAAAGTAAAGCATGCTTCCAACACTTTCTGATGAGTCATCATCTACCATGGATAGATAAAAAGACTTTTTGCTAGAGCAACAAAACATACACTAAATAGAAACAAATAAAGGAACCCCCATAAAAAGGATCTTAATGGGCCACTCTGCAAGCAAGGTCTTTGGTGGTTAACCTTGTATTCTTTTATATAAATGTCTCTTATTCTCTATGAGATGAGGAGAAAGAAATGCATCCTCACTTTTTCTACCCTGTATCATTTAGCATTGTGCCTTATACCTGATATACTCAATATATGAAGGCTCTTCTTATATCTTTATTGTTACTTCTTCCATTCTTCCTTATACAGTGTAGTTTCAAGTCTTTTCACCATTTCATTGTTATCACTGACATATTCTTCTATATCTGCTGCCTCTTCAAGTGAAGTCCTTGAAAGAAAATTAAATATTTCAGCTGTGGTCTGACCTGCCCTATGCATGGACTGTAACAAGACCATAACATTAAAACTTCTCTCTAAAGATTAATACCAACCCATTAATCTGTACATTTACGGTCACTCAAGCAGTTTTAAACCCACCTAACTATTGACTTTAAGCCATATTTCTGTATTTTGAGCTCATGGAAATCATATGAAACTTCAATAAATGCCCTAAAACACTGTCAATAATAGTTCCTTAGTCTATTAGAATAATGTATTAAGTAGGTTATAATTCTGTCTGCTTAAACAAGATACAAGTTTATCTTTCTTTCATGGAAGAGTCCAAGATAGTAAGTGGGCTTTGCTCCCAGGAATTATCAGGGACATAAGCTCTTGTTGTTGAACCACTCCCACATAATGCCCTAATCTGCATGGTCCAAAAGGATTCACTCATTCACATATTAGCAAATAACATGCATCTTCATGTTAGGGTAGGACCCAGAAAGAGCATGCTTCACTTTTGCTCATACCCATTGCCAGAACTTGGTTACATGTCCTATACCTAGTTGAAAGTGAGGCTGAGAAATTTAGTTTTATTTTACATAGGTAAGGTAGGCTGAATAATACCCTTTCCCTTGAAGGACAACTGTACTCTAATCCTTGGAACCTGTAAATGTGTTATTTTATGTAGGAAAAATTTTGCAGGTGTGATTAAGTTAAGAATTTTGAGGTGAGATTATCCTTGATAATTTAGGTGAGTCAAATGTAATAGCAAGGATTTTTATAAAAGTAAGGCAAGAGAGTCAGAAGGAAAAGGATGGAACCAGAGGGCATCGAGAGAGAATGGGGAGAAGAGAGAGAATGAGGGGGAGAGAGAGAGGGAGAGGGAGAGGGAGAGAAGGAGGGAGAGAAGGAGGGAGAGAAGGAGGGAGAGGGAGAGAAGTTTGAAGACACCATGCTGGTGGCTTTGAAGACAAAGGATATAGGCAGCCTCTAGAAGCCAGTAAAGGCATGGAAACAGATCATTTCCTAGAACCTCCGGAAGAAACGCAACCCTGATGACTTATTTAAGACTCTGACCTCCATATTTGTAAAATAATAAATTTGTGTAGCTTTAGGGCACTAAATCGTGGCAATTTGTTAGAGCAGCAATAGGGAACTAATATAGTGTACATTGTCTCTGCTGAAATTTCTGTTACTATAGAAAAACAAAAGAAAAGATATGGGGGCTGGCGGGGGGGGGTGCTGTAAATAACAGTTTCTACCATGAATTTTTGTGTAGTGATCTGAGACCTATTCCTAAAGTTCACCTCTTTTGCTTCAAGTTTTCCATATTCTTTTGAAAATCTCATTTATCTTGCTTGGACTCATTGTCAAACTCACAGGTCTGTATTCTAGGAATCTTTTCTATTTCTGAAAATAATTTAGTTTTCTAGTCTTTCTCTTATTGTCCCTGATGCATTGGAGTCTTGTTGTAACTTGCAGGGGCTAGAGATTTGAAGTTGTTTAAAGAATTAGAGTGTTCCCACAATTCCTTCATGTATTCTGGAGCATCTATTGCCACCTATAAATAGTCATTTACCCATGCAATTGGGAGATCATTCTCCCTGAGTCAGAATTCAGAAACAACATAGATGCTTAAGAGTTTTGCAGTATACCATCATCATTCAGTAACAAACTCTGAAGTTCTGGCTTAAATTAGCTTAGGTGATATTAGATCACTTACATTGGGTTTATAGAGGCCTGAGCCATTACTGCTCTCTCTTGCTCAATGAGAAAAATATGTAAAGATTCAGATTTCTCTGTAGGCTTTTAAGAAATTGCTTGATTACCTTCCAGGAGAGATCAAATGCTGGCATTTCTGAGCCTATGTTCCCCTGAGGACGCTGCTTCTTATACCAGCAATAGTTCCAGGGTGGCTGAAATTGATGCATTTGGTTACCTTAGTTCACCTAAGATCTGCCTCCTCTAAGAGCCAAATTACTCTCAGAGAAGCAGTCTACAGGCTGACAACCAAAATAATTAGGAAATCAAATAGTTGCAAGGCTTAAAGTTTCCAAAAGATGAGTGCATTTCTCTATTTTGTTCTCACCTGCTCTGTGTTCTCTCTGCCAAGACTCCCTCTGCCCCAGATTCATTGGCACTCAAGGCAGGAGCCAACTGTCCACTGAGGAGTCTTCATTAAAATGCACTGCTCTTACTAATTAGGAGCCAAGGTTCTCCTACGGTGGACTTGGCCTGGGTATTGCCATAATCTCCATAAATAGACTCTTTACTTTGCAAATGGTGCCACCATAGCCAGGCATTTTCAACCTGGCAAATGCTCTGAGCATTCTTAACTGGCAGAGGGAATGTGTTAGACCAAGAAGACAGAGGCATTCATGCTGAAGTAGGGACTCTGTCCTGACTTCACCCCATGATGTCTGGGGAGCAGGCAGCCAACACAATGGCATTCACAGCTACAATGTGAAGTAACCATACAGCCCAAATTTTCTAAGAGATCTTATTTCCCATCATTTTAATCTTATAGTAAAGGAAACTTGTTAAACGCACAAAATGCATGTGTAGTTTTTAAAAATTGATCTGTTTCATCTTTTAAAAGACTACTTTTATCAATAAACTTACAAATCAGAAGAAAATCAGGTGAGTTCTTGATCTCCCAAATATGTCTATCCTCTCTGAGAATGTGTTTACTTTTGAAATTTCTTTCACCTATAAAGCTCTCTGCTATTCCTGTATGTCTAATGCTTATCATCATTTCTAGTACTAGTTCTTTTGCAAGGCTTGTTTTGATTTCCTTGATTAAATGTAACCTCTCCCTTTTCTGCAATGTCAGTATAATTGTTTATCTCTCTTTTATGCCACCTATGTGTGGAATACTGAATCTGTGCCAGGTCCCATGCTGAGCACTTTATATACATCTTTAGAGTAAACTTGCAACTTAGGTGTTATCCTCATTTTGTAAATGAGAGAACTGAGGCTCAGTGACATCAAGAAGCAAGTCCAGGGATATCCCTTGGCAAGGAGCAGAACAAGGCTTGAGACTTGGAATTGCAGTTCATAGTGAAATTTGTCCTCTCATTGGATTGCGGACCTATCTCTGTCACCTCAGCATTTCCTTTCTGCCCAAAGTACTCAAGTAAACATAGTCCTTGATTACAATCTAACTAGGGAGATCAAACATGTCTTCAAGAAAAATAGCTATTTTAGAAGGCAGTCTAAAAGTGTATTTGGTACAAGCAATATACCTGCTGCTGGTAAACTTACATTCCACAAAACTTACTATTAAAAGGTTCATATGTCTGATTAAGTTATAGGGCAAATTGTTAGTCCTCCCGCTAATGCTAGTCTTATAATTAGCACTTCTGAAACTTTAATGCGAACCGCCACGGATCTTGCTAAAATGAAGATTTTGATGCATGTCTGGGGTGAGACTGAAAAATCTACATTTCTAACAAGCTCCCAGATGATGCTACACTTTGAGTAGCAAAGCTCTGAGAGACAACTATAAACTATAATTGGGAGAACGTGGAATCAAAAAGAAGCAGGATTTGGGGGGTAGTGTGAGCTACAGAGATTAGAAGCCAGAAGGAAGTCATTTTTAAGTGGGAGAAAAGTGCAGGGTGCATTTCTCATATATAGGCCTCCATCTTTTCCCTATGTTGTTCCAACCTTTGCTTGGAAATCCCTTGTATATTCTCTCATCAACAAACTTTTATGCATCCTTAAACCAGTTCAGAGGCCATTACCAGTAAACTTTGATGAACTTCCAGGCTGAGCTAGTGCTCCCCTCCTATACATTCATGATGGTCAGTGTACATTCAGTCCTGTCTGCTTCCCCACCTATTGTCTGTTCCTTGAAGGCAGAGACTGTGTATTAAAGATCTGACACATGATAGATGCTCTTTAGTAAACTGAGCTTACAGCAGAGACTAAGGGATTGGTAGAGAAGGCAACAAGAAAACTAGAGATGGAAAAAAACAGTTAGGACATCAAAGGAGTTCTGTACCAGTCATCTGCTGCCAAATAAGGCTATATAAAAAAAAAACAACCACAAAACCCAGTGGTTGAAACAATAAGCATTTATTTAAGTCATGAGGATATGGGTCAACTAAACAGTTCTGATCCTAGGTAGACTCTCATATATCTGTACTTAGTTTGCAGTCTGACTTTGATGATCTTGACTGGGCTGTCTCACATATCTGAGACCTCAACGCAGGTCCTTGTGGTCCCTCATCTTTGCAGCTAGCCCAGGTTTGGGCTCATGTCCAAGACAGGGTTTCAAGAGTGAAAGTGAAACATGCAAAGTCTCTTAATGCCAAGGCTTGGATATGGCGCACTGTTCCTTTTGCTTCATTTTATTGGCCAGTGGGAGCTCAAAGGTTCAGTCCAGAGTCAAGAAGTGAGAAAACAGAGTCTATTGCTTCATAAGAGCTACAAGTTAAAGAGTAAAGGCATGTGGAGAGGAATAATTGGAGCCATTTTTACAATCCACTGCCATAATTTTAGGTTGACTCAGACTCTGTGAGCCTTGACTTTAATGTTCTCACCTTCAGGAGATAACTGGGCTGCAAACCATAACCATTCTTCATTATTTGCACAACAGTCACTCAAGGAGAATGTTTTTTTCCAGACTTGCTTCTTAGCTGCTTCCTCCTACTGTCCAGCTGCTGTGTGTTCATATAATTCAGACTTGCTCTAAAATTAAAGCAAAACATGATTAGAGAGGTGAATCTGGTGGAATAAAAAGTGAAACCAAATTAAAATGAAATATAAATATTTTTACGTTAAGCTCCATTCAGATTACCTGTGTTGCTACAATTGATGTAGCTACTTAAGGGTTGTTAGTGTACATATATTTTTAATTCAATTTTTTGAATAAGTAATACATTAACCAAAGTATAAAAGAGTATATGAGAATCCTCCTTCACACGTTCTCCCCTAAGCATAAATACTATTACTTAGTTCACCTCAAGATAGATAATGTTAATTTTTAAATATAACCTCCCAGAAATACACATATAATTAGATATAAATACATACATATGTCATCTCCTTGATTCTGCATTTTGCTTTTTTTTTCCAATTAACATTATATCTATATAAAGATTTTTACAAATCAGGGCATAAAAATGTTCTTATTTTTTGTTAGGACTGCATAATTTTCCATTATGTGGATGTATCATAACTCATTTAATCAATCTCTCATTGATAGCTATTTAATTTGTTTCCATTTTTTTTGCTATTGTATAATTAACACTTGAGAAAACTTGTGATAGCACAATGATAAATTCTAAAATTTGGCATTATAAATGGATTGATGACAATGACTGCACAATTATCTTCTGAATGGAGTGTTTGTTTTAGTTTACAATCTTGAAACATTAAAAACAAACAGATAATTTCATGACAATACTGGCTTGGGTATGTGCCCAGCATTTTTAGAACTTTATGTTCTCAGTGTCTTCTAGAGAAAGCCATATGGGATAGTGGGGAGATGAGGAGTGAACAGAATGATATGATTAAAAATACAGGGGGCTATGTTGCATTTTCAAAGGGCTGTTGATACCTGTGTAGGGGAAATGCCAATTTGTTCAAGTATCTCTTCATGCTTAGGAGCTTTTTTGCATTAGCTAGCTCTGCTTTGCTCCTGTCAACACTTTCTGTTCTGATGGGTGAATGGGCTGTGTGCAGAACTGCTGTCCTGTAAAAACTATAATAAAGCCATGACAACTGTACTCTCAGGGGTCCCAGAACAACTCAGAATCATCTAAATGCCAAATTCACCATTTAAGAATAAAACCAGCTTGTCTCTTAATTTGTTTAGAGCCATGAGGTACACCAATTGTTTCCAAATGCCAGTTCTTAGACTTGCTTCCTTAAAACCACACCAGATGTGCTATTAAAAATTAGCTCTGTGGGCCCCACATCATCAGACCCATGGAACCAGCTTCTTTGGAATCTATAACAAGCTCCCAAGGTAACTTGGAAACATTGTCAAAACAGGAAAGTTTATCAAGGAAACAATGCAGATAAACATTGCTGCATTTAGAAACCAAGAAGTTCAGGCCTTATAGACTAAATATGTGGGATATATTAAATGTTCTGCACTCTATCAGCCTGATGCTTGGGTATGGAAAAGATTTATTCTCTCTGACTTCAAAGATTTCAAATGTGAAGCTCTGTCCCATCCTGGCTTCTCACTGATCCAGTGTCTGACAGGAACCTTGAATGGAATTCTGAAATGGTGACGTACAAGAAATGTGTGGTGGATGATGTTGACCAGAGGACCAGCCCAACTCTCCCCCTTCTGCCTGTGTGAATAGTCACAAGCCCTTTGGAGTGAGCAATGGCCTCTTTGGTGGGAGGTGGGAGGTTAGATTAGGCACTGAGATTGGTCAGGCTAGCAAGGAAGCTAGTCTGAAGAGGGGTACTAGATATAAGGCTGGGCTACAATGACCAGGCAGGCAAGGATTGCTGCCATAAGGTGATCCTACACACAGGAGAGCAGCTGTTTTCTCAATGAAGTTGTATAGACTCAGGCCTTCAGGTTGTGGTGTGGGAAGGAGCTGGCAGGAGCCTCGGGTGCCCCCTTACTCCAGGGAAAATTGTCTGTTCTCAAAGTCCAGAGTTTATTTTAGGAGCTCTGCTTTTCCTAGGAGAAACTAGGCCTCCTCACTCACATGTATGGCCATATTAGGGGATTCAGACAAGGCATGAATCCTGACTAGAAAGGAGCTGCTAACTCTGTGGGTAAATCATCAGGGGTGGTCACTCTCTCCCAAACCTAATTTGCCCCTTTATGTAGGGGAGACAGATTTTCTTATTTCTATGTAAATGCACTAAGAGTTTAATTTCCAAAATAAAACCAGCATGTTAAAGAGGCAGGCAATAACACTTTGCTATTTCAAGGTGTAGCTGTGCAAATAAATCCTCTTTTAAAAGTAAAAAGCAGTTTCTCAGAGTCTTAATAGTGCTGAGCACATAGTTGGTTTTTAATAAGTATGTGGCAAATTAATGACAATATATTAAGTATCATCCTGAAAGAAAGTGATACCTATATATAAAAAGATACCTTCTTCTATGATGTAAGGACATGGGAATATTCCTGTATTTTTCTATGTCCTGAATCTACACTATGATTTTTACCCATAATGACTTGCAATAATCCTTTGTGTTTTGAAGGCATGCCACTTCTGTGAAGGAATAATGAATAAAGTATTCACATGCAAATGTCTTCATGGATTTTAAGTAAATCCTTTAGAGAGAACAGGAGAACACTATTCTAAACCCTCTTTCTCTAAGTATCCATTCATGTTTAAACCCGAGGCAACCGAAAGCAACTTTACTCTGCAGCTCCTTTTAGTTTCTACTTAGGGTTAGATGAAGTGAGGCAGAGGGGCCTGAGTAGTAACTGGTGGCAAAGATTTTGACTAAAGATAAGGTTTTGTCTCACTGAGTCAGGTATGAAAGAGATTTTGAAATGAAAGAGGGAGAAAGAGAGAAAAGACAAAGGAAACCCATAGGGTAGAGACCAGACAGAGACAGAAGGCAAGAAGAATGTAATAACTACCAGGGAATGGAGATTTGAAGGGCTGGGGGTAGAGGTGGGGAGGGGGATGTAGAGATAGAGATAGAGACAGAGATAGAGATAGAGATAGTTAGATTGATATCAATTTAATTGATCTTTTCAAAGAACCAATTTTTTTTAATTTTCTGTTTCTAATTTTATTGATTTTTGTTCTTATCTTTATTATTTCCTATTGTTTCCCCTCTCTTTCTCTAGCTGCTCCAGGATTTTTTCTTTAGTATTTAACAATTTCATTACAATGTGTCTGCTATGGATTTTGTTAGACTTATGCTTTTAGGAATTTCCTGAGCTGTTTGAATCTATACATTAATATAGTCTATAAATTTGGGAAGTTTCAGCCATTATTTCCTCTAATAGTTTTTCTGTATTCCATTCTTTCTATTCTTTTTCTAGGATGTCAATGACATGAATGTTAGAACTTTGGCAATATCCCCTATGTTCCTAAGTCTCTGCTCAATTTTTTTCCCAGTTTTTTTCTTTACTGTTGTTCAGATTGGATACTTTCTATTGATCTATTTTCAAGTCTATTGGTTCTTTTCTCTGACCTCTCCATTCTGCTATTGACCTCATCCAGTGCATTTTAAAAATTTTTAGTTATTGTATTATCTATATCTAATCTTTCCATTGGTTCTTTTTTATATCTTTTATTTCTTTACTAAGACTTTATATCTTTCTATTTGGTTCAACCTTATTTCTTGGGGAATTTTTATAATAGCTACTTCAAAGTCATTGTCTGATCATTCCAACATCTGTATCATCTTATCATTAGCATCTGTTGATTACTTTTTCCAGTGAGAGCTGAGATTTTTCTGTTTCATTGAATGCTAAGTAATTTCATATTATATTCTGGACACTTTCAATATTATATTATGAGATTCAGGGTCTTACTTAAACTATATGGAGAGTGTTGATGTTTTTGTGTTAGTAGGCAATCAACCTGGTTGGTTTCAGGACATATGTTCTAACTATATTTCTATGTGTGTGGTTCCAATGTCAGTTCAGTTTTCAAAGTTTTGCAATGCTACTCAGATCTGCCTCCACACCTATATGACCTAGTGACTAGTCTTGGATTGGAGCAGTGATCTCTCCCATAGCTCAGTTTTCAGTCTATGGTATGTTGTTTAGGGTCAGATCCATTTAAGTGAAACTTATGGATAAGCTCAGGAATTTGTTAACAACATCCTAGTTCTTCCCTCTTCACAATATCCCCAGTACTTTCTGGTTCCCTGGGGCTCCACTTTTCATTCTTCTAATTAGAAAACTAAGGCTTTAGCCCTGTTGCTCTGCTGCATACCTCCATGAGTATACCTAGCTCTGGGGCCAAGTGGCAGAAGGACAGAGAGATAGAAAAAGCAATAGGGAGCACTGACCCACTTGAGACCACAGCTCCTCCAATCAGCATGGACATTTTCCCTTTCTCAGAGTTCTGGGTGCCCATGGGCCCCATTGCTGCCATGCTACTATCACATCAGGATTGTCTAGGGAATGGAGCATAACAGAGCAGAGAAAAAGAAAGAGAAAACAGACCATGTTCTCCACTCCTCCTAAGCTTTAGGAGTCTCCTTTCTGCTTGTTGAGCCAGAAGTAGACAGCTTCTATAACTCTTTCTATGCATATCTGATTCTCACTTTTAGTTTTCAGGTTGCCTTGAGTCCAGGCCAGTGGATAGTAAGGGGAAAAAGTGGGCTGTAAGGGACTGATTCCTGGTTCTATGATACTTCAAATTCCAGTCCTCTTTCCCAATCCACTGGCTATCATTTATTTTCCAGAGTCTTCAAATAGCTGTTCCAATTATTCTTTCCAGTTTTTATAGCTGCATTCAGTGGGAGAGACAAGGTAGAGTATGCTCATTACATCTCTTATGCTTCTATTTTGATTCACAGGAATTCCATCTAGCTGTACTTAACAAGTTATAAAACAAGGAACTAGATTTTTAACTTTCACTTCATTTCATTCTGAGAAAAATGTACAATAGCAAAAATCACTAAGGGAAAAGTTTATCTATCAAGGAGAGTAATATATGTATCATTTCTTAGCTTCTTAGATTACTTCGCTTCTTCTTTAAGATCATGGGAAAGAGAAATCAAAGATAGTGCTTCGTTATTATGTACTATACATAGCCCCTGAGAAAAATGTATGTGATCTCTTAAGGTACTTAGGACATAAAGAAAGCAGGAGACCTTAATCGTAGAGTCGTGGCTTAGGAAAATAGATTACTGTCCATACAGAAAGATCTTCCATGTATGCTTCAGGATTTAACTGTGATTCAAAGGAAAACCCTAACAATCTTGCTTTCTCAAAACTTTTGCAAACATACAGTAAATTGCCAAGACCAGGATGTTCTTTATCAAGGACTTCCAAGGAGATAAAAATTTATTTGTTTTTCTGTTGGCCTGTTGGGGCAGGTGAATTCCAGAGTGATGTTTGCTTTCTATAAACACATCAAACCATTGTTGAACAGAATCTCTACATATATTGTCAGTGGGAACATAATTTGGGTCAAAGAATCATAAATTCTATTTTGATAATTTGCCAAAGACAACATTGAGAACATAGCTATCCTAATGGGGGGAAACTGTAAAGAGACACTCATAGCTAAACAGCATGGCAGTAGGGCAGGGAGGTGGGGAGAGAAGTGAGATATTCTGCCCAACAGATTGCAGACTTCTCTTTAACCAATTAATTAGTCATTAAGCAGGTAGAACTTTTTTTTTTTCAACTCCGAGTGCTGGGAATGACTATGAATCAGTGAACACAGGCTAAACTGCTACAAACAAACAGAAACATGATGCTTAAAGTAAGTCCTTTAAGATGCTCAGATGACTAATTCTGTTCAATATATCAACCCATAAACTTTTTTTTGTAACAAATCTACAGACATTAAATGCAACATCCTCATGACACTTTTGTCCTAGTTTCTGTAGGTTACTGAAAAACAGTTCATATATATATTGGCTTTATCTTTCCTTCCTCTTGCTTCACGAAACTTAGGTGATGCTGTTGATGATGGTGGGAGTGGCGTGGAGGAAGAGCAGAGGAAATGAAAGCAAATAAGGATGATATGTTCATTCAACGTGGCCTTTTCTCTACACAATTTTATTTGCTTTATAAGTGAAGAAATGGGATCGACAACAATAACAAAGAAGCTCAAGTCATCATTATTCATTCCAAGAGTAATGCCAGGACTTTCAACTCTAATGCCCTTCTGTTTAGTTCATGAGGGTCCTAGAGGAAGAGAATTTTACCCCAGGGTCTATGTAAGACCACGGTCAGACAATTTTGTATTTACTCTTTACTACCAACATCTCCACCAGTCCTCAAGAGCATTGTGCAGTAGAGAATAGTTGTCCTTTGTTTTAGACAAAGATGAACAAGAAAAAATCTGTAGTTTAATTGCAGTAGAAAGCAGTTAGATTAGATGTGAGAAAGAATTGTTGGACTCTAAGAATTGTGGCAGAGTCCTCTTTCTAAAGATTTTACAGAAAACTTTCTTTCTGGGGTAGTCAAAAACAGTCTTCCTAGGAGACCAATTACCAAAATCCAGCACCTGGAATCCATCATTTTTATACTCGATCTTCTGGTTAATAAAGGAATTCCAATTTTGTCCCTCAAGGCAGGTCTCTACACCATGACTGCGGAGGCAGGTATCTTTTGTCTATAGCTGGAGTATTTCTGTCTCAGGAGACCCCAGTCCACAGGGATCTTCTGTTTCATGTGAGGAATGGAAAGAGAAAAAAAATCTTCCTTTAAAACAACCAATTGAGTCCCTTTATTGGGGAAATGGTACGTAAGTTTCTCAAGGGGAACAAAAAACCACAGCCAAAGTTTAAAAGACATTCTTAGTACCAGTCCAGCAGCAACATCCTAAAGCTGGAATTCTCAAATCTGGTTGCCTATTAGAATCACTGTAGACTTTGGGCTCCACCCAGTCTAATTAAACCAGAAAGTTGGATGATAGAGCCCAGGCACTGAAATATTTTTTAAAGTTTTTCAAGTAATCGGAAAATGTGTCCTGGGTAGAGAAGTACCATGCAAGTTTAGTTGATATTCAGTGTCCTCTTTGAGATATTTTTAGTAATTCAAATATACTGGCTGGACCAAGGGAGGGGAGTACAAAATGTCCACTTACTTGCATTGTTGCCATTTACTGGCATTCAATTGCTATTTTGGAGGATTAGAGCTCCAAGCATTATACTATGAACAGGTGGCCTGCTCCTTGCCTGGGAACTGAAGGGAGCCACTTCAATAGCCTTGTTTCAAGAGCCCAGGAAGACAGAAACTGTGACTCCCAGGGCCATGTCTTGAAGGCCCCCTCCAGAGAATGGGAGCTGTGATTTTGTTTGCAAGGCTGAGGGTCTCCAAGCTGCTGATCCATCCTTAGCACTCACAAGGCAGAATGTATACAATTTCCAGAACACAATAAAACAGTTGTCTGCAGTACAAAGGAAACACAGTATTTGTGAAGGCCTTGTGGGTGAGAATGCAAAGGCAACAAAGTGCAGGGGTTAGGAATTACAATTCTGGATTTGGACCACCTTAGGATCAATCCCACCACATACTAGCTTTGTGTCCATAGGCACATTACTTAATTTATTTTAGTTTTGCTCTTCTTTACCTATAAAATGAGGATAATAATAGTAACTATCTCATATGGTTGTGATGATTCATGGAAATAGTGAATATAATACTTAGTATAATGCATCCAATAAAAACTGCCTATATTTATTTTGTTGGGGTGGGAGTTGCAATGGAGGCTGTGATGTTGGAAGGGGTTGAGGAGTTTTCCTCAACAAGGCTGTGGCATAGGAAACTGAGAAGGAGGTGGGAGGGAGAGGCATTGGACAGGACACCAGGCTGGTACTGACAGGTCCCCTCGAAGTCAAAGTGCACACTTGCTGGGTCTTTGCAGCTCCTGCACTTGATAGGGAAAGGAGAATGTCCCTCAGCATGGGGCTATGTATAGTCCCATATCTGCTCAACCCTGAGAGCAGTAAAATTGTCACCTGGCTCTTTGTCCTCTTCAGCATCCCTGGAGATTCTGAATAAGAAATCATATGGGAACCAAAAAATCTGCATCTGTTTAAGAGTTCTCTGGGTGATCTTGCTGCACAAGCAGGTTTGAGAACCAGAGTACATACAGTCTGCTCAGTCTAATGAAAAGTAGTTATGAAAGCATCTCTACCTCAGTTTGCTTACTCACTCTGTGTTTCACTGCCAGATCGCCAGTCTGAAATTCCATGAAGGAGTTGTATTATCATGTATTTTCCTTTATTTATTTATTTTATTTTTAATTTTCTTATTGTTATTATTTAAAAAAAATTTTTTTTAGGTGAGGCAACGCTTGGTTGACCCCACAGATTGCAAGGACCTTGTCAGCTTGCAATCTCATTTTTCACACCTACAGCACCTGATCTTCCTAGGTGGTCTCCCATCCAATTACTAACCAGGTCCAACCCTGCTTAGCTTCCAAGATCAGACAGGATTGGGCTTGTTCATGGGTAGCATGGCCATAGACTGTATCTTCCTTTAAAATGCACTTGAGTCTTGATGTGAAATTACAGAGTCCTAGCACTTAAGATAGAATTCAACAAATTCAATAGAATTCTGAAGAGAGAGAAAGGCAAAACATGATTTGGGGAAAGGGAATGATGTGGGAATAAGAAGGGGGCTTTGGGAAACATAGAAGAAGCTATCTGGGAGATAGGCACAGGGAGTACGCCAGGAGGTAGAAGAAGGCCCAAGATAAAAGAAATGAGGATTTCAAAGACAATGGCTGTTTCTTTAGCCAGCTGGATGTAGCCTGTAAACTGCCATTTACAGAGCACTTGCTGAGTGGCAAGTATGGCGTCAAACATTTTAACACCAATTTGATCTTCACAAAAGTTCTGCAATGAAGACATTCCTATTCCTATCTGGAGAAATTAAGAAAGTTGAGGTTCTATTACTTCATCCGATAAGATGGACAGATGGCATTATAGCCCTCAGTCTTACAGTATAGAGGTGAGATTGGGCAAGAGAAGCAAGAGCGAGGATCTTTGGAGACAAGTTCCTGGTGATGACTGAGCCTTGTGTAATCTTCTGTCCTTTTTTTCCCCAAGCCCACCTCTCTATGAGCCTGGAAGGAGGGAAATAACCCAAATGAAAACCTATCACATGCTAAGAACTGTGGTTAGGTATTTTCAGAGCAGGGAGCTGACTAAACACTGTCCTCTGAACTCTCAACCAACAGAAACAGCAAATACATTTGAAGAATACCTTTATTTGGCTTCTGATTCTCATGAAGACATTACTATTAAAACCCAAAACTCTGCCTCACATAGCCTCATCTGCCTCAAAACCCTTGTCAGCATATCGTTCCTAGCAATCAGATGAATTTGGCATTAAAACCTTTGACTATTTCTGCTTAGTCTGTATCATTGAACTAGTTTCCCATGATTCTGATGCCTTGCCTCTAACCTTCACGGACATGGCTGGGCCCTGATGCCGAGCCTTGACCACATCAGTACTCCTTCCTGTGAGTTGTGCTCCTGTGTTGCTGCTACTTCCGTAGAATAATCCCTTGAGACCTTAATGGCACTGCTCTTTAGTCTTTAAATTTAGTGTTTCCTGAAACGTTCCGCTGCTATCTCTTACCCAGTGGATTTGATTAGTCTGGCTCCAGTCAAACCCAAGTTTCCCAAGCTTCAATAAACAGTGTAGATAAGGCATTTGACTTTTGGGAGACAATTATATATTCTGTTCAGTTCCTCATTATGCATTCATTCACACATATTTAGTGAGCTCTTTCTATGTCTACAGTGTTGACCCAGCAGTAGCTAGGATTTGGGAATACAGTGGTGAATAAAATAGTCTCACATATGTGGAATTTAGAACTTAAGCTTCTAGAGTAGGTGTCAGGGGTACCTACTCTCATACTCAGAGGTCTCTGAGGAAGTATATTTCAGTTGGGACCTAAAGGATTGTGTAGCCAGACAAAGGTGGGGAGAAAGAGGATTCCAAGCATAGGGAAGACTATGTGTGATGATTAGAAGTGAGACAGGGATGACCTACTAAAGAAATTGGAAGAAGCTCAGTAGGACTACAATGTCAAGCATGTGTGATATATTATTCTTTTAAATGCATGTGTCACATTATGGTCTGAGTATATGGTTGCCTTTCTCTTCACACCAGCCTACAAGCTCTATGAAGGCCACATCTGTTGTTTTATCTTTATATTCTCAGAAGCCAACCCAGAAGCACTTATATAATAAGTATTCAATAAATGCTTGCTGCACCAAACTGAATTGAGCCAGTGCCTTGGCTTTGGCCTTGTCTGGTGACTTCCTCTTTTCTAGCACTCTCATTCTCAGCTCACGTCCTTGAATTTGCCTGAGTTACAGCAATACTCTTGCTACATAAGTAGAAGGTGGCAGTGTATGAGAGGAAGTGAAAACATCTTTGAGTATTTTGATGCACCAATAATTCAGAATTTTGTAGCTAGAATATTTTTCTATGCTAAACTCTTAAAATAAGGTAGGAGTGTCTCAACATTAAATAAAACCTGGTCTCTTTCCTTACTTGCCAAAAAGAACAATTTTTTGGATCCTAATTCCCACAGGTGTGTAATTCACTAATTTGTTTTCTCCCAAATAGCCTGGGTATTTTCAGACAAGTTATATTTTATTAAGTTATTAAGAAAAACACATAATTAATAACTAACTTCTAAAAATCTGTTTTCTTATAAGGCTTTCCTTGACTTTCAGTGGATCTAAGAAAATCTGGAGAAAGGCTGTGTTGGGCCTATCAGGTTGCCCCCTGATACTCTATAAATCAAGGTGAAGGTCCAGTTTAGCTCTTTTTAGCTTTCCTGGATCCCCTGTGCTGGGGGATTCTCCTACTGTTAGAGAGCTCTCAGTTTCAGTAGCCATTGGGACACACTCAGCATATCATTCTGTCCACATGCTCTATCAGCCCTTTAGGAGAGACAGTTCTTGTCAAAGCAGCTCACAATCTTTCATAATCTTAGCACCCAACACAATATTTCCTTTCAACACTTTTCCCACCAAGTGTCCTAATATTTAAGTAAAATAAACAATTTATTTTACACACTTGCAAATGGAATCCACAATGTTTTTAAACCTCATTTTCAACTTCCTAATTGATACACAAAAGAAAACCAGCCAACCATTGCTAATGCTGCTGCTGCTGCTGCTGCTGCTGCTACTATTACTACTACTACTACATCAGCTGACATTTATTTAGCATTTAACCAATATTAAGTCATTTAATTTTCATAACAACTTTCTGAGGTGGTACATTATTCTTAAAGTTGAGAAAGCTGAGGCAGTCTGGTTCAAAACTTTATGTTTCTAACCATCATAATATGTTGCTTCTCTAGAGAACAATCACTATAGTAGAGTGAAAAGAAAGTGGCCTTTGAGGTTGGAAAAATCCTTGGCTTTGATACTTAATTAGTTGAATAATCATGAGTAGGTTACTTAACTTCACTGAGCCTCAGTTTTATTATCTTCAAAATAAGTATAATTCTTACCTCAGAGTAACGAGTAAATGAAAAGAACATCAAAGGATCTCGCATATCAGGTGGGAGGAAGATGGCAGACTAGGTAAAAGCAGGGTTCATCTCCTTCCAGATCCACATTGAAATTACAACCACATTGAAGCTGGTAGGAGGGGCGAAGCCCAAAATTGGGCTGGACCCGCACTCATGGGTGGTGGAGGAACACTGGGAGGGAAAGCAAGGCTGCAGAAGCTCTTTTGAAGGAGAGGGTGGTCTTGGCTTCATTTGGGTTCTCCCCAGCCCGGGGTCACAGCCCAGGGAAGAGGAGAATCCAATAACTCTACCATAAAAACCAGAGGATTCTGGCCATCTGGGTGAGATAGAAGAAAACTAGATGTCTTTTTGAAGGACCCATGCTCAGGCTTTCTGACCTGTGGACACTCACCCAGGACACTGGTAGTGGGTCAGAGGCTCCAGTGGGATTCATACCAAGAAAGTCTGCATTACCTGGCACCAGAACAAGGGCTAGAAGGGCAGCCACCCTGTGCCTTAGTCCGGCCCCCCCTACCAGGCAATGTATAGGCCCCTCCCACAGGGCCATTAAGAAGCACTGGCTTGAGAAGATCAGCCTGCCCCATTCAATCTGCAGATTGCCCCAGGTTTTTGTTGCCAGATGGTTGCCAAGCCTTGCACAGTTTCAGGGCCAAGTATTTGCAGCTGGCAGCCAGCACTGTGAGCTGCAATTCTGAGATAGGGTCAGGCAGATCACTGCTGCCAACACAAACTTGGGCAGACCTTTGGAATCCGTGGGCCAGTTCCAAAGAGATGCTGATTTTGCTGTGATCTGGGACTTCTGTAGGAACACAGAAATGGTTACCAAAGTTGCAGCAAGACTGAGGTTGTATTGATCTGACTGCCATTGTCTCTCTGTGTGAGATCCTGCCCCACCCTACCCACAAATAGTCCCAGGTGGCCCATTGACAGTGAACTGCTGCAGCCCTGACCCTTCTCCCCTGTGATCTCTTAATCCACACAGGCAACAAACTTTGGCTAGCACTGGGTGGGCACTGCATTGAAATCAGTGGCAGGTAGACCTCTGCTGCCTGCAAGAGTTGCAGTATTGTGTCTGGGGAGCTCAAGGGTCTGTGGAACCACCCTAGAAGGCAACTGGTCTCACTGTGATCTGTGACTACAATGTGACTATCCAGGCACAGAAGTTGCAGCAAAACGAAGGCTGTATTGGCCTGATGGCCCTTGTCTCCCTGAGATCCTGCTTCACCCAAGCCACAAAGCACCTGCAGCCCATTTGTAGGCAGCCTCCTATGCCCTGTTTAGCTCTGGGGTTGTGCAGTCTGCACAGGCAACATACTTTGACTAGCACAGTGAGCATGTTTTGGAGAAAACAGTTGTGGGCATACCACCGCTGCCTGAGAGGATTGCAGTGGTCTGAATTGGCCTGGCAGTCCTTAATTCTCTGAGCTCCTACCCCATTTAATACACAAAGTGCCCGCTGTATGTTGATAAGCAGCTGCTCCTGCCCTGGGGTAGCACATTCAGGCCATAGGTGGGCAGCAGCTGATATTGCTATGAGTGGAAACTTGTACAAGGAGCCACAGAGACAGCATTGGTATGTTAACTGACACTACAGTAGCAGGGGGAAATTTACTCAATAGACCCGGGAGACTCTCGGGTTCCCTGCACCACCCATCACGCATATTACCCAGAAGCTCATCCAGTTTCAGAGATTCGCAGGCAACTGATAAGCAGTGTCAGGCCTTGAGAAGCACTAGTACCTCTGCTAAACTCCCAAAGGTCAAGGACAGGGGATAACTGACCACTGCCTACAGCGTCGTCTCTTCCACTTACCTATAGATCCAGCATAGGCAATAACCATATGTGGTTCGCTTTGTAGCTCCCATCGGGTACCCCTGAGCAATCAAAAGCAGCAGCTGACCTTGGCCTATCGGAAAGCCCCTCCCAAGGGACCATAAAACCAATGTATCTGGAGGCTAGCACCAGAACACAATGGAGCAACTCCTGACTAGTTCCATTAGTGGTACACACAAAGGGTAGTTGCAACAAGTACACAAGCCTGCTACAGCAAATCCCACTCAGTGGGGTTAGTCCCAACACAGCAACTCTTACACTGTGGGTGCAGCCAATTCCCACAATTAGTCAGCCTGAGCATTAATCCAATCCACTGATCTACGAATAATAATAAAGGCTTGGCAACAACAGAAGATCACTCACAACCCATGCAAAGATCACATCCAGAGCCCCCAGCACAGGGGATCAGGGAGAGTGCAATACTAGGCCACACAGGACGCCTTCCACATTAGGCCATCTGGCTAAGGCTGAGAGACGAAACAAATATTCCTGACATATAGAAATGAATGCAGAGAGGCTAATAAAGTTAGAAAACAAAGAAACATGCCACAAATGAAACAACAGGAAAAAATTCCAGAAAGTAAGCTAAATGAAATGGAGGCAAGCAACCTACCAGAGACAGAATTCAAAATAATGGTTATAAGGATGCACAATGAACTTATGGGGAGAATGGATGAAGACAACGAGAACATTAACAAAGAGATATAAGTATGAAAAAAAGGACATAGATATCATAAAAAAGAATCAGACACAAATGAAGAATCCGATAACTGAAATGAAGAATATGCTAGAAAGATTCAACAGTAGACCTGACAAAGCAGAAGATCGAATCAGCAAACTGGAAGACAAGGTAGCAGACTACATGCAATCAGAACAATAAAAAGGAAAAAAGAATTTTACAAAATGAGGCTAGTTTAAGAGACTTCTGGGACAAATATCCAGATCATAGGAGTACCTGAAGGGGAAGAGAGAAAGAGATTGAGAATCTATTTGAAAAAATAATGAGGATCTTTGGAAACATGGCAGAGTGAGAAACGTTCCCAGATCTCTCCCATTGAAACAACAATAAGCTGAACATCTAAAACTCAACAAAAAACACCCAAACTGCACATCAGCATGTCTGAGGGTGGAATAGGTGCATAATGGCTACCATAGGTCAGAACCCTAGGTGTCAGGCGGTAGACCAGGAATAATAAAGAAGCTGCCTCTGGGGGCTGATGGAGCTCACTGCAGGAGAAGGGGAAGAATGAAAGAGTGGAGAGTTCCTGCGACAAGTTCCCCAAACAGCCCTGCCTAGGAAAGCTGTAGAGTCCTGAATAGCCCTGCCTGGAAAAGCTGTAGGACCCAGTCATTAGGGCAGAAAGCAGAGAAGCAGGATGGGAACGTAGAGGAACAGCAGTTGATTTTTACTGGCCGTGGTTGCAAAACCAAAGCTGAGCCTCAGCTCCCAACCCCCAACCCAGAGGGCCCCTCCCCCATAACCTCCAAGACTGATCACTGCAGAGCCCCAAGGGAATCTGAGCAAATGCTGCTGAGACTGTCACTGACACAACAAGTACTAAAATGGAGGGTAGTGAGCATGATTAAAATTCTACAAGTAAATTTAAAAAGCATTATTAAGACTTTATATAAAGCAGGAATCCAAGAGGCTTACACACCACCTCCTGGAAAACAAAAGAAAAGGGCCTTTTTTGTAGCAGACTAAAGAGAGACCCTTACATAATAAATCTTCTTTCTGGAAAAACAGCAGAATACACTTCCATTATGCTCAGGCAGAGAAATATTCCATTAAACACCAGGAACAACTAAGGTGACAAGGCATCACACAAGAAAGAGAAAAATCTCCAGAAAATAAGCTTAAAGACATAGAAATATGCAACTTAAATGACTGAGAATTCAGGATAGTACTTCTGAAAAAACTCACTGAGATACAAAACAACTCAAATAAACAATTGCAGGAACTGAAAAAAGCAACTAGATGAGCAGAGTAAAGAGATTGAAATTCTCAAAAAGAACCAGACAGAACTGGAGATGAAAAAAGAAACAGCAAGCTTGGGAAATAGAGTTGACCAAATAGAGAAAAGAATCAGTGATATTGAAGATAGAAATCTAGAAATAAATTAGAGAGAAGAAGAGAGAAACCAAAGAATGAAAAATAATGAAAAGAAATTCAAGAACTAGCTGATACCATCAGGAGAGGAAACATAAGAATAATGGGCATTATCGAAGGCAATGAAAAGGAGCAGGGACTAGAAATCATTTTCAGACAAATAGTGGATGAAAATTTCTCAAATCTAAGGAATGAGCTGGGGCTTGGAATTCAAGAAGTCAACAGAACACCCAATTATCTAAATCTAAAAAGGCCTTCACCAAAACACATTGTATTAAAATTATCAAAAATCAGTGACAAAGACAGAATTCTAAAGGCAGCTAGGGAAAGAAAAAAGGTAACATATAAAAGTAAACCAATTAGATTATCCTCAGACTTCTCAGCACAAACCTTACAAGCCAGAAAGAAATGGAATCAAATATATAAACTATTAAGTGAAAGGAATGACCAGCCTAGAATAATATATCCAGCTAAGCCCTCCTTTAGATATGAAGGAGAAATTAAGATTTTTCCAGACATACAAAAATTGAGGGAATTCTCCACTATGAAGCCTGCACTGCAGGAAATACTGAAAGGAGTCAATTCACCTAAAACAAAATGACAAAACAAACAAACAAAAACATAATTAGGAGTAAAGTGACTATTATGCAAATAGAAGCAGAGAATGCAACCCTTACTAAGAACAGAGTATATAAGTGTAAATATAATAAGAGAATTGTTATAACTACATAGTAATGAAAGTTCAGCAAATATAGGAACAAATTGAGATAACAATGACTAAAAAGGGGAGGATATGCAAAGGGGAATGGAGATAAGGCATGTGCAGAAGAAAATGGATGACTGTGTATATAACTATCGTTTACATATTTGTAATGATAACTACATGCCAAAGATTCAGAACCATTGTATATAACGTAAAACAAGAAGGACCGGAGGGAAAACGCACAAAAGCTAACCAAAATAAAGAAAGCAGAAGCACAAGGACAAGGCAGCAATAGAAACACTGAGCTACCACAAAGTAAAAGATAAAATGGCTATAAGAAGACCTCATATTTCAGTAATCACTCTAAATGTAAATAAATTAAACACAGCAATAAAAAGTCACAGAGTTGCAGAATGGATCAAAAAACAAAACCCAACCATATAGTGCCTCCAGGAGGCACCTCTCAGCTCCAAAGACAAAGATAGATTCCAAGTGAAAGGGTGGAAAATGATATATTATGCAAATGCTATTCAGAGAAAAGCAGGAGTAGGAGTACTAATATCAGATAAATAGACTTCAAAATCAAAAAGGTAAAGAAAGATACTGAGAGACACTTTATAATGATAAAGGGAATCATGGACCAAGAAGACATAACACTTATTAATATCTTTGCTCCCAATCAGGGAGCCCAGAGATATATAAAGCAATTACAAACAGAACTAAAGGAAGAAACAGACCAAAACAGTATCATAGTAGGGGAACTAAATACCTCACTATTGGATATGGACATATCATCCAAACAGAAAATCAATAAGAAAATAACGTCTTTAAATGACACATTAGACCAATTAGATATAATTGACATTTACAGAGCCTTCCATGCCCAAACAGCTGCTTATACATTCATCTCTAGTGCACATGGAACATTCTAAAGAATCGACCACGTACTGGGACACGAAAATAGCCTCAACAAATATAAGAGGGTTGAAATCATATCTATCATACTCTCTGATCATAATGCTTTAAACTAGATATCAACTGCAAAAAGAAATCAGGAAGAACCACAAATACATGGAAATTAAACAACATACTACTGAAGAATAACTGGGTCAGAGAAGAAATAAAAAGAGAGATCAAAACATACATAAAAATGAATGATAATGATAGCACAGCATATCAAAATTTTGGGATATGGCAAAAACAGTCATAAGAGGAAAGTTTATATCATTACAGGCCTATCTCTAAAAACAAGAATGAGCCCAAATAAATAACCTAATGTTTCATCTCATCTTGAAAAACTAGAAAAGGAAGAACAAAGGAAGCCTAAAGGCAGCAGTAGGAAAAAAATAATCAAAATTAGAGCAGAATTAAATGAAAATGGGAACAAAAAGACAATAGAAAAAAATAAATGCAACAAAGAGCTGGTTCTTTGAGAAGGTTAATAAAATTGACAAACCCCTTGATAGACTCACTAAAGAAAAAAGAGAAAGAACACAAATAAAATCAGGCATGAAAGGGGAAATTATGACTGATATTGCAGAAATACAAAGGATCATACAAGAATACTATGAAAAAGTATATAACACCAAATTTAATAACCTAAAAGAAATAGACCAGTCCTTAGAAAAATACGGTCTTCCTAGACTAAATCAAGAACTGGAAAATCTAAATAGACTCATCAGCAGGATAAAAATTGAAACAATCATCAAAAACCTACCAAAAAGTAAAAGTCCAGGACCAGATGGCTTCACCAATGAATTCTACCAAATATTCAAAGAATATTTAATACTTGTTCTCCTCAAACTCTTCCAAAAAATCGAAGAGGAGGCAATACTTCCCAAGTCATTTTTTGAGGCTAATATTACTTTGATGCCAAAACCCGGTAAAGATACACACACACACACACACACACACTACAGGCCAATATCTCTCATGAACACAGATGCAAAACTCCTAAATAAGATACTAGTGAACCGAATACAGCAACATATTAAACAGATTATACGCCACAATCAAGTGGGCTTCATCCCAGGGGCACAGGGATGGTTCAACATACCCAAATCAATTAATATGATACACTACATAAACAAATTAAAAATAAGAATCCTATAATCATATCAATAGATGCAGAAAAAGCCTTCGACAAGATACAGCACCCATTTATGATCAGAACACTTAACGAAATTGGTATAGAAGGAAAGTATCTTGACATAATAAAAGCTATATATGACAAGCCCTCAGCCAACATCATACTGAACAGTGAAAAATTAAAAACCTTCCCTCTAAGATCGGGAATAAGGCAAGGCTGTCCAACATCGCCACTCTTATTCAATATAACATTGGATGTCCTACTAAGTGCAATCAGGCAAGAGAAAGATAAAAAAGGCATCCAAATAGGAAATGAAGAAGTCAAACTGTCACTATTTGCAGATGACATGATTCTCTATTTAGAAAATCCTAAATACTCCACAAGAACTACTAGAAACCATAAGCAAATACAATAAACTCACTGGGTACAAAATTAATGTTAAAAAAAAATCCATAGTGTTCTTATATTCTAATAATGAAGTGTCTGAAAAAGAAGTGGAAAAAATAATTCTTTTTGCAACTGCAAAAAAAAAATGAAAGAAATACCTAGGAATAAATCTAACAAAACATGTGAAGAACTTATATAATGAAAACTATAAGACCCTATTAAAAGAAATCGAAGAAGATACAAAGAAATGGAAAGATATTCTGTGTTCTTGGATTGGAAGAATCAACATAGTTAAACCACCTTATTACCTAAAGCATTATACAGATTTAATGCCATCCCCATCAAAATCTTATCAGAATTTTTTAATGAAATAGAACAAAAAATCATCAGATTTGTATGAAAGCACAAAAGACCCCAAATTGCCAAAGTCATCAGGAAAAATAAAAAAGAACAAGGCTGGAGGCATCACTCTGCCCAATTTCAAAATATACTACAAAGGAACAGCAATCAAAATGGCATGGTATTGGCAGAAAAATAGACACATGGACAAGTGGAACAGAATCAAGAGTCAAGAAATAAACCTATATTTCTATGGGCATATAACTTTCGACAAAGAAGCCAAAAACTTACAGTGGAGTAAGGAAAGCTTCTTCAATAAGTGGTGCTCAGAACACTGGAAAGCTACCTGCAAAAAAAAGAAAGTAGACTGTTGTTTATAACAATACACCATAATTAACTCAAAATGGATTAAGGATCTGAATATAAGACCTGAAACAATAAAATGCATAGAAGGAAATATAGGAACTAAACTCAAGGACTTTGGTCTTAAAGTGGATTTTATGAATTTGACTTCAAAAGCAAGGGGAGTAAAAGCTAAAATAAGTGAATAGGACTATATCAAACTAAAAAAAAAACTACTCAACAAAAGAAATCATCAAGAATATAAAGAGAGAACCATCCAAATGGGAAAATATATTTGCAAGCACACCTTCGATAAGGGCTTAATATCTAAAATACACAAAGAACTCATACAACTACATAACAACAGCAAAAAAAATCCCACAAATGATCCAATCCAAAAATGGGTGGAGGAACTGAACAGACTCTTCTCCCTAGGGGATATACAAATGGCCAAAAAATCTTTGAAAAAATGCTCAACATCGCTAGCTATTAGAAAAATGCAAATGAAAACCACAATGAGATACCATCTCACACCTGTTAGAATAGCTACAATCAACAGGACAAGGAATAGCAAATGTTGAAGAAGATGCACAGAAAATGAACCCTTATACACTGCCAGTGAGACTGCAAATAGGTATAGCCACTATGGAAAACAGTATGAAGGTTCCTCAAAAACTTAAGAATTGATCTACCATATGATCCAGCAATCCCTCTACTGGGTATTTACCCCAAAGGCTTGAAACCCATAACCAAAAAGATATTTTCACACTGATGTTCATAGCAGCATTTATCATGGTGGCCAGGACATGGAAGTTACTGAAGGGTCCTACGATAAATGATTGGCTTAAGAAGCTGTGGTGCATATATACAATGGAATATTACTCAGCCATAAGAAGAAATGAAATACTGACATTTGTGACAACGTGGATGGCCCTCGCTATAATCATGTTAAGTGAAATAAACCAGACAGAAAAAGTCGAAAATCACATAATATCACTTATATGTGAGATGTAAACCTAAAAGCAACAGATGAGTAAACAAATAGAGACTCATGGACACGGACTGTAGGCTAATTGTTACCCGAGGACTATAGACTAGTGGTTACTAGTGGGGTGGGGGAGTAGTGGGTAGGTAGACAGGGTAGAGAGGGTCACATATAGGGTTTAGGTGGAGGGTGAAGTGGGTAAAGGGGATTAAATATACAGTAGCTGAAGAAAACTGGACTTTGGGTGGTGAACACATGATAGAATATGCAGATGTCAAATGATAATGTACATCTGAAAATCATATAATTGTATTAAGCAATGTTACCCCAATAAACTTAATTTTTTAAAAAAAAAGAAAGAAAGAATGACAGTAAACATTCCTAACCTGGCAAAGGAATTAGACATACAAGTTCAGGAAGCACAAAGAGTCCTAAACAAGAGGAACTCAAACAGACCTACACCAAGACACATCATAATTAAAATGCCAAAGGTCAAAAACAAAGAGAGAATCTTAAAAGCAGCAAGAGAAATGCAGCTAGTTACTTTAAAAGGTATCCCCATCAGAATGTCTGCTGATTTTTCAATGGAAACTTTGCAGACTGGAAGGGGCTGGCAAGAAATATTCATAGTGATGAAAATCAAGAACCTACAACCATGCATACTCTAGCCAGCAAGACTTTTGATTAAAATGTAAGGTGAAATAAAGAGCTTCCCAGACAGAAAAAAGCTTAAGGAATTCATCATCAATAAGCCAGTATTACAAGAAGTGTTCTAGGGACTTCTGTAAAAAGAGAAGGGGTAAAAAAGAAAATAGAAATAATAATTACAAATAATAAAATGGCAGTAACTATGTACCTATCAGTAATCACTTTAAATGTAAATGAATTACATGCTTCAATCAAAAGACATAGGGTAGCTGAATGGAAACAAGACCCATGCATGTGCTGTCTACAGAGACCCATTTCAGATCAAATGACACTCACAGACTGAAAGTAAAAAATAAAAAAGGTATTTCATACCAACAGAAATGAAAAAAACCTGGCATAGTAATACATATCTTAGATAAAATAGACTTTAAAACAAAGACTATAATAAAAGACAAAAAAGGGGATTACATAATGATGAAGGGATCGCTGAATCAAGAGGACATAACTCTAGTAAACATATACACACTCAACATAGGAGCACCTATATACGTAAAGCAATTGTTCACTGACATAAAAGGAGAGATCAATAGTAGTACACTCATAGCAGGAGACTTTAATAACCCATTGACGCCAAT
The DNA here is from genome assembly GCF_014176215.1 of Rousettus aegyptiacus. Lineage (NCBI taxonomy): Eukaryota > Metazoa > Chordata > Mammalia > Chiroptera > Pteropodidae > Rousettus > Rousettus aegyptiacus. The sequence continues at coordinate 37,724,911 of NW_023416308.1, read as the reverse complement.
GAACAGATCTTCCAGGTAAAAAATCAAAAAGGAAACAATGGGCCTAAAAGAGACAAGACCAAATGGATTTAATAGATATTTTCAGAGCATTTTACCCCAAACCAGCAAAATATACATTCTTCTCAAGTGCACATGGAACATTTTCTAGGATAGACCACATGTTAGGACACAAAACGAGTCTCAATAAATTTAAGAAGAATTAAATCATATCAAACATCTTCTCTGATTGCAATGATATGAAACTAGAAATCAACTGCAAGAAAAAAAACTGGGAAATACACAAATATATGGAGGCTAAATAACATACTACTAGACAATGACTGGGTTATTAATGAGATCAAAGAAGAAATCAAAAGATACCTAGAGACAAATGAAAATGGAAACACGACTCAAAATCTATGGAATACAGCAAAAGCAGTCCTAAGAGGGAAATTCATAGCAATACAGGCTTACCTCAAGAAACAATAAAAAGCTCAAATAAACGATTTAACCTTACAATTAAAAGAACTAGAAAAAGAACAGCAAACAAAGCCCGAAATTAATAGAAGAAAGGAAATAATAAAGATCAGAGCAGAATAAATGAAATAGAGTATAGAAAAACAATACAAAAGATTAAGGAAATCAAGAACTGGTTCTTTGAAAAGATAAACAAAATTGACAGACCCTTAGCCAGACTCATTAAGGAAAAAAGAGAGGACTCAAATAAATACAATCAGAAATGAAAATGGAGAATAACCACAAACTCCACAGAAATACAAAGGATTATAAGAAAATACTACAAGCAATTATATGCTAACAAATAGGACAATCTGAAAGAAATGGACACATTCTTAAAAACATACAATCTCCCAAGACTGAGTCAAGAAAAAGAAAATCTGAACTGACCAATTATCACCAATGAAATAGAATCAGTAATCAAAAAACTTCCAAAATACAAAAGTCCTGAATTAGTTGGCTCCATAGGAGAATTTTACCAAAGAAGAATTATGATCTAGTCTTCTCAAACTATTACAAAAAATTCAAGAAGAGGGAAGGTTCCCTAACTCTTTTTAAGAGGCTACCATTACCTTCACTCCAAAACCAGACAAAGACATCACACACACACACACACACACACACACACACACACACACACACAAGTTGATCTTATGAACACTGATGCAAAGATCATCAACAAAATATTCACAAACTGAATTTAGCAATATATTAAAAATATCATATACCATGATCAAGTTGGATTTATTCCTGAGATACAAGGTTGGCACAATATCTGCAAATCAATTAATGTGATACACCACATTAAGAAATCGAAAGATAAAAGCCATATGATAATATCAATAGATGCAAAAAAAAGCATTTGAAAAAATCCAGCATCTATTAATGATAAAAACTCTCAGCAAAGGGGGAATAGAGGGAACATACCTCAACATAATAAAGGTCATATATGAAAAACCTACAGCTAACATCATACTCAATGGGGAAAAGCTAAAAGCATTTTCCTTAAGCTCAAGAACAAGACAAGGATGCCCACTTTTACCACTCCTCCTCAACAATGTATTGGAAGTCTTAGCCACAGCAATATGACAAGAAAGAGAAATAAAAAGTAACCGAATTGAAAAGGAAGAAGTAAAACTCTTGTTATTTGCCAATGACATGATACTATATAGATAGAACTCTAAAGATTCCACCAAAAAACTGTTAGAACTGATCAATGAATTCAGTAAAGTAACAAGTTACAAAATAAATATTCAGAAGTTGATGGCATTTTATGCACCAATGAAGAACATTCAGAAAGAGAAATTTTTAAAAATCTCATTTACAACTGCATCAAAAACAATAAAACACCTGGAAATCAAATTAACCAAAGAAGTAAAAGACCTGTTCTAAGAAAATTATGTCTTTGAAAAAAAAATTGAAGAAAATACAAATAAATGGTAGCATATACCGTGTTCATGGGTAGGAAGAATGAACATCATTAAAATGGCCATACTACCCAAAGTAATCTATAGATTCAATACAATCTGTATCAAAATACCAATGACATTTTTCAGAGAGCTAGAGCAAATAAGCCTAAAATTTATGTGGAATTATAAAAGATCCCAGATAGCTACAGCAATTTTGAGAAAAAAAGAACAAAGTTGGAGGTATCACACTACCTGATATCAAATGACTGCAAGGCTATAGTAATCGAAACAACATGGTACTGGCATAAAAACAGATATATTAATCAAGGGAACAGAATAGAGTCCAGAAATAAATCAATGCCTATACGCTCACTTAATATATGACAAAGGAGGTAAAAATATACAATGGGGTAAATACAGTTTCTTCAATAAGTGGTATTGGAAAAATTAGACAGATACATGCAAAAAAAGAGAAAAGCTGGACCACCTTCTTACACCATATACAAGAATAGACTCATAATGGATTAAAGATTTAAATGTAAGACCTCGAACCATAAAACTTCCAGAAGAAAACATACACAGTAAACTCTCTGATATTACTTATTAGTGATTTCTTTTTAGATATATCTCCCTGGGCAAGGGAAACAAAGGAAAAATAAACAAATGTGACTACATCAAACTAAAAATTTTTGTATAGCAAAGGAAACCATCAATAAAACAAAAAGACAATCAACTGATAGGGAGAAGATATTTGCTAATGAAACATATGATAAGAGGTTAATATTCAAAATATATAAAGAACCCATACAACTCAACAAAAACAACAACAACAACAAAAACAATCCAATTAAAAAATGAGCAGAAGACCTGAACAGATACTTCTCCAAAGAGGAAATACGGATGGATAATAGACATAAGGAAAGATACTCAAGGTTGCTAGTCATCAGAGAAATGCAAATTAAAACCACAATGAGATATCACCTACACCTGTCAGAATGATTATCATCAAAAATCAAAAAACAAATGTTGGTGAGGATGCAGAGAAACGGGAACCATCGTATATTGTTGGTGAAATTGCAAATTAGTATAGCCCCTATGGAAAACAGTATGGAGGTTTCTCAAAAAATTAAAAATGGATATTATACCTTTTGACCCAGCAATTGCACTTCTGGGTATTTATCCAAAAAAAACCCAAAACAATAATTTTTTAAAGATCTGTCCACCCCAATACTCATGGCAACTTAATAGTCAAGATATGGAAGCAACATAAATGTCCATCAACAGACCAATTGGATAAAGAAATTATGGTTCATATATACAGTGGAATATTACTCAGCCATTAAAAAAATGAAATCCTGCTATTTGCAATGACATGGATGGACATAGAAGTTATTACATTGAGTGTAATAAGTCAGACAGAGAAAGATAAATACTCTATTATAATTGCACTTACATATGGAATCTAAGGAACAAAAAGAACAAACTAATGAAAAACAGACTCACAAATATAGTGGACAATTTGGTTATGAACAGAGAGAAGGAAGGTTTGGTGGGGGGCAGGAGAATGGGATGAAAGGTTAAAGAAGTACAAACTAGTAGTTGATACATGGTCATGGGCATGGGGAGCATGGCATAGGGAAAGCAGTTAGCACTAATATATTGGCTAGGTGGAAAACCAGAGGAAAAAAGGAGCAATTAGGGGGATTGTTTTCTAAACTATATAAAATGTCTGACCAATGTACTATACACTTAAAACTAATTAAAATAAATAAATTACTTAAAAAAGAAAAAAAAAAAAAAAGGATCTCACATCTCTGTCTCTAGAGTCGGCCAGGGAGATTTATTCCTAAATATCTAGTCTAGTCTCTGCTTCTTCTTTCTGGGCTTTCTTGGCACCATTAACCTGAATGCCTCTGGAAACCCAAAATCAAATCTCGAAGTCCAAAGATCTGAAAGCCCCTGAAAGCCTCTGGAGGACAATTAAAGCCTCAGAACTGCAGCTACTCCAAAGCACCTGTGTTAGTCCAGGTCCTCCAAGAAGCAGGGTCCAAGACAGGATTAAACATTCAAGGACTTCGTTAATGGAAACACCACTATGAGAAAAAATGGAGAGGGAGCTAAGAAGGACTGGAGAGCCATCAGGTCACAATGCAAGTCTGACCAGAGGTGGGAAGGCATCTTACTTGTCCATAAGTCTAAGGATGATTTGCAAGGCTATCAAGGAGTCTCTGAGCCAGACAGTCAAGAGCTGTCACTGTCTCCCAGGCAGGGTCTGCCTTATTATCCTCACCCTACTCAGTTGTTTGCTGGGAGTAGCCTCTGAGAAGGTATGTCCTCTCTGACCCACTGGATTTCAGAATGCAGTACCTGGGGTCCTGGTCAGTTATGCTCAGTGTCCTTAAATATGAGGATGTGATAGAAAGAAAAAGGGATGCCTTTCCTTCTCTTTTTCAGGGTAAAGTTTTATTCTATGACTTTTCTACCAGCTGGGAAGTTTCTTTAAAATAAGATTGTAGATTATTTGGTTTTCTCTTTGAGCAGTGCCATCTTTAATGTTATAATACTCTATAGTCATGACTCAGAGAATTCTAAAATCTCACAGTTGGCATCAGATATTAGAATTGTTTCTACAGGGAGTCTAGGGTAATTACTGTGCCAAGAGTCAGTTGTTTAGTTTTACTCTTTCTGAGGATGAAGAGATAGAGTCATTGAAGCCCTAGGTAACTTGCCTTGGTTTTGCCCTTGCTTGTTGGCCTCTGCTTCCTTCCTGATCACATGCTGTCTGCATAGTCTACCAGCATTAACCAAACTAGCCATGCATTAGAATTATTCAAGAAACTTTTTAATAATACACAGCCACAGACCCATTTAATCAGCATCTCGGGGCGGGGGAGAATATGGAAATATGCATTTTCAAAAATATCTCCAGATGATTCTCATGGTTGGACAGGTATGGAAACCATGATGTGGTTCATGAAACACTCAATTAAGGGAGACTGTGCAGCTGGAAGCCTTGCTTGGGAACAGCCCATCATATTAGCAGCCACTCACATTATGCTCTTTCATGGCTCAGGCTCTTTTATGTGTGACATTCCAGGCACATGGTTACAGAGCTGTATAGTTCCCTTTGCACTCCCTCAGAGGAAGATACTCTAAGTGGCTCTCTTACATGTTTTGAGAGGAACGTTCACTAAAGGTCTGTGTGTCCAGAAAACTTGTTAGTATCTCTTAGTAGAAAAGAGCCATCTTGGTCATGAAGTCAGTAGAATGTAAAACTCAAACAGATACTCAGTAGAATCTGACACAAAAGTGCATATTGAAGATGCACAGTCAGTTCTACTTCCATGTTACATGTGCATTGCAAACTGAGCTCGCTCCCTAAGAACTGACGAGTTACTGCCAGTTATACAGAGTTTTTCTCTGGATCAGATGCCTAACTACATCCCCTGCATCAGATCTCCATGGGAAGTTGTGTTTGGATGTGAGCAACTGTTCTGCCAGGCTGTATGTTCAAGTTCCTGGCAGGAGTGCCTAGAAGGTGCTCAAAAAGTTCTATTGAACAAAGGATTGTTCCTAGTTTTTTGACTATAGCCTCTGCTAATGTATTGAGCTGGCTCAATGCCAATACCTACTTAGTATTGCAAATAAGGAAAATACTAACATTGAAAATTTCCTGTTTACCTGCTTTCCATGAATCACCTCATTTAATCTCCACCCCAAATGATTTTATGAAGAAGGCAATGTTATTGCCATTTAACTGATAAGAAAACCCAAGTTTAGAGAAGTAATGGACTTACTTAATGTGAAAGTGAATGAGTGGAAGAGCCCATATTAAACCATCGTCGTCAGAAAGTTGCAAAGGCTTTCCTTATCTCTCTCCCCCATAAATGACTGTTTTAATCTGGGTAGCCTACTCTCTGTCTCTCCAGGGCTCTCTATTGGGAGACCTCATTTTCTAAGCCCCTTCAAATTCCTTATAGGTCTAGCTTTGCCCCCTCACCAACATAACCTCCCTGGACTGTCAGCTCTGTCTCCATCACTTACCTTCATCTACCTTCTAGGTCCTCTCCTTTCTTCTCAAGTTCCCTGGTGGTCTTGAGAAAGTGTTGGCAGAGTGAGTTTGATGACAACTTAAACAAGGCCCTCCTCATTGCTTTGTTTCTCTTCTACACCCTTGTTTTTCTCCTATGCCACAAGGACCATCAGCTGGTGACAGAGAAGAGAAAAGGCCATCTTCTCATGTGGTTTAAGTTTTTAAATTAATCTTCAATTCAGTGACCTTGTGAAGTCAGTTTCTTATAATGCCTCCCTGTCCCAAGTATTTTATTTACTTGATTTATCTGTAATATAGAATACTTTTTTTCTTTTCTCACCGCAACTTTGCCCTCAGGAACTTCAGGGCCAGTGAATAATATAAATATATTGTTCATCTCAAAATTAACTCTTCACTGAACCTGGTTAGAGTCCCTGACTGGGCTTCTGCACTCTGATGTTCTCCTATCAGGGTGAGTTTCTTTTGGTCTGTCTCACTTTCCTTCTTTGAGAGAGTGTCAGTGTGACCTGAATGTCAGCCCTTCCTAGATAAATTCTTATGTGTTGTGACCCAGAAAGGAAAAGAGAGCCAACTCTCATGAATAATAATGCAGCCTGACCCACTGAATTATGACTGTGCCAATAAGGTTGAAATCAGAGGTCGAAGATTCAGCTCTAGTTGTGTTTGAGAAATGGTAATGCTATGCCAGGAGGAGTCAGTACTTGTCAATAAGCTTTAGAAAATAGAATCACATGTTTGGTCAGGGAAAGATGAGATACTGAGGGTAGTCAAGGTGTTGACATTCTGTCACTTCTCTTCCTTTGACATGTGATCTGCCAGTAAATTCTTAGTAGGTGTCTCTTTTAAGTGTCTTCAGACATCACCATAAAGGAGACAGGAAGGGCCCTGGGACTCATGGAGCCGAGAGTCAGTAGACACTAACTATCTTAGTTTCACTTCATATAGTGGCTTCTTATAAAATGTTTTGAGTACCTGGGAGATAAATTCTAATTTTGCTTCATCACTTATCCCCTCTAATGCTCTTCAGGTCGGAACAGCACAATCACAAGATGGAAATAGAGGTGAAAAAACAGAAGATAAACAGGCAAATGATAGGGCTGACTTGTCCCAGATGTGTTTAAATGTGATTGCTGATATAACATCCTTGAGCCATGCCATTCATTTGTTCAATAATTTGTCAAATATTTACAGTATACAGACTTTCTACCAGGCACCAAGCTAAGTGCTGGAAACGTAAAGTCAGATAAGACATCAGCTTTGACCCCTAATATGCTTTTGTCCAGTAATTGAGACTGTTATGTTAAATCAGAAATTGTATGTACAGATGGACAGGTACTCTAATAAAGCTATGGACAAGATATAGTAGGGCACAAAAGAGAGATGGCCAGTTCTATCTGAAGAAGTTATCATCTCTTGAGCTGAGTTTTGAAGAATGAGTATCAGGCTACCAGGTAGTCAAAAAAGCAATGACAAGAGGAAAACATGTGCGAACAACAAATCATGGAAAAGAAATGACAAGTATGTTTGTAAAGCTGGAGTATGGAGTACGAAGTGATGACAGTGTTTAGGGGCATAAAGGAGGCAAGAGACTTAATGATTATAAATGAGAATGGTTAGAAGTGAAAAAGTTAACAATTAGATAGTAGGAGACTAACACGTCATGATAAGGAGTTTGGAATCAATTCAATACATCAATACATACTGAGTCACTGATATTTCTTAAATAAGGAAATAATATTTTTATATTTGTATTATATAAATTATAATATATTTTATAAGGTTCACTTTAGTAGCACCAAGGAGAACAGATTAAAGGAAGTGGGGGGTGAGTCTAGGAGCAGAGATACCATTTAGAGGTACATTTGTTAGTTCTACAGTTAAAATTCACAAAAACCCAATTCAAACTAGCTTAAGGTATATGCATATGTTTATGCATATGTATATGTGTATGTGCATGTGTATGTGTATGTATATGTATATGCATATGGATATGGATATGGATATGGATATGGATATGGATATGGATATGGATATGGATATGTTAGTATTAGGGTGTAAAAACTTTAGGATGGATCCAGGAGCACAAAGGTCATCGAATCTTTCTCCATTGCTTGACTCTTCTAGTTTTCTCTTTTATGTGTTGTATTTTCTCATACTACAGATTGGTTATGTCCACATGGCAATAATGATGGTTCTCGGAAATCTCAAGACTATATTCTTATAGCTCTTGATTTAGAAGTGAAAGACACCCTCTTTTTCCCAGAATTCTTATGTCAAATTTCATGGAATCACTACGATTGGCTCTGCATGGAACATAGATCCTTCTTGTGGAGAGGCACATTGGGTACTCTGACTGTCCAGATCATAGTAATGTGCCACCCTTGTGGTTGGGGAAATAACACTTCCTTTTTTTTTTTATTGTTTCATCTATCTTTTCTCTGTTTAAAATATTATTCTAAAATGTATTTTATTAGTTTCAAGTATATAGTTTATAAAACTACCCCCCTAATTGCTTTTGAAAGGACACTTCCTTTTAAGATAAGCTGGTACCATTATCAAAAGATGAAGGAACAGAGAGTGGATAAGACAGGTAAAAATACATCTGCCATAATCAATTTTATTTAAATAACAACTAATGAAGAACTGGGCTTGAGGCAGAAAGGATAGACACAATAACTTTTTAAAAAACAACTTTTAAAGAGTTAGAATAAACTGGAGTTGGTGACAGGTAAGAAATGAGAAAGAGAAAAGGGAAAAGGAGGGCTTTTGTAAAATCCTAGGTTTCTCACTTGGGTGAGTTTGGGGTGTTATATTTAATTAAAATAAAGAAAACTCAGGAAGATAAGTAAGACTCAGCCAGTGGGACAAGGAATATGCAAATGACGAGTCCAGTTTTGGAGTGCTTAAATAGGTTGCAATTAGAGTGTTCAGTAAGACCATATAATTTGCATTGAGGTTGTCAGGGATTAGGTTAAAGGGTTGGAAAGAGGGAGATACTGGCTAAATGAGAGTGGGACCTGGGGAAAAATTGACTAGGTGCTACTTCCTCAAGAGCAATGGCTGTCTTAGTTACTACCCCCAGGACAAGCTAACTAGAGTGGTCTTTGTACATTCTAGGGTAGGTGCATGAAAAGGGAATTCTGGTCAGAGCTGTTGACTCAAAAGGTGGGTTAAAATCGCTGCAAGGGATTCTAGAGTCAGAGTCCCTGAGGAGGGGAGGTAGCTGGTGGGAAACTACATGAAAGGATCAGGATGGGAACCAATTAGGCTAGTATTAGGTGATGTGGAGTAGAACTAGGACCAGGACTCTAGTAGGAACCAACAGGAGGAGTTTAGCCACACACTGAGGAGTGAATAGGGAGACTTCATGCATATTTAGATTCCTAGGACTAAATTCAGTATAATCACAAAGGCTTTCTAGCGCCTCAAGTGAATAAAGCTTATAATGAGTTTCTAGCGGGGTCAGACTTCTACCGGCTCAAGGTAGCAGTTGTTTTATATGAGAATCCTGTGGTAGGCAGGGATGGAGCTGTGAAGAATGGCTGAGCTGACTCAAACCTGGCTCAGAGGCCCTGGTTACAACTGCCCTAATGACCAACTTTAACAAATATGTTATAGAATCCTGGAATCTGTTTCCTTTCTAGGGACAAACCCTAAATAGTAGGTCAACAATAAATACTTGATGAATGAATGAATGAATTTCCTCATGTTTGTATCATATACTCTGTGTGGAGTAAGTGTGCTGTGTGATCATGTACATTGTAGTTTCTGTGCATAGGTTATCCCTGGTAGCTAGAGCTCTGGAGGGCTTACTGGTATACTAAGAACTATGAAGTCCCCTCACAGTTCTGGTTACCTGTCAGGTGAGAAGTTATCTTAAAGTGGTTGTTCAGAGGTGCTAATTTCTGGAGCACAGCTTCTTTGCAAAGTTTGTTGCCAGAACATGAGGATGGTGGCAGTCTCCACACATTTGGAAAAAGGTTGGTTGGCAGGGCTGCTGGAGGCTCCCAGCAGCTAAAGCTCTCTCACTTGGCTTCATGGACTGAGAGAGAGAGAGGCAGTGGGGGCTGCCAAAAACATGGCATTTCTCATGCTAATTAGGAAAAGAGGCAGCAGCAACAGCTCCACTGAGTTATGTTTTTATGTTGAACATTAGGCTTTATCTAAAGATAGGCGAGAGCAAGAACCTCTGCTTTGGAATCACTTTTATAGTATATGACCTCAGCCTTCTTCACACTGCCTCTGATGGGTTCACCATCCTCACATTCCTAGCCCAATCTTATATCTAGAGTTGACCAAAGCTAAGACTGGGAACATCCACAGGATCTGGGGGGTCAGGGGGATCGTCTTTCCGCTCTTATTAAACTAACCTCTGACACTGAAATTCTTGAAATTCGTGAGCATCTTTTGGGTAGGAAGCTACTATTTGCAAATGATCCAAATGCTCCATGTGTACGTGTGCACATATAGTGCAGAAGGGTTTGGATAGCCTTAGAAAAATGTCCACAATGTCCAGATTCCACATTGTTAAATGAAAAAGTTTCAAAACAGTAAATATAGTATGAACCTGGTATCACAAAATATATAATGAAGATGTGTGTGTGTGTGTGTGTGTGTGTGTGTGTGTGTGTGTCACAGGTAGAAAAAGTCTGGAATAATATACACTAAAATGTTAATAGTATTTTCTCTGTATTATAAGATCCAAGGTGATTTGTATGTTTGTATGTTTTGAATTTGGTTAATTTAATTTATTCTTGTTTTTAAATTTTTCTTTAATGAATATGTATTTCTTATATAATAATAATAGGGCTGATAATAACAAATGTAAAGCAACAAGAGAAATAAGTGATCTATTATCCCAATATATTTTTCAGCACAAGGCCTGAAAAACAGTCAGAATGAACCTAAGCAAATTAAAAGTTGTTGCAACAGTTTGTGCTCCCCTATTTACTCCCATCACCAAAAAAAAAAAAAAATGCTTCGAAATCCTAACTCCCGATGTGGTGGTATTAGGAGCTATGGCCTTTGGTAGGTAATCAGGACATGGGGGTGAGTCATGAATAAGATTAGTACCCCTGTAAAAGAGACCCCAGAGAGCTCTGTTGCCCCTTATGCCATATGAGGACACAGAGAGAAGGCAGCTGTCTATGACCAGGAAGTGGGTGCTCACCAGATATCAGATCTTCTTTGATTTTGGACCTCCAGCATCCAGAACTGTGAGAAATAAATTTCTGTTGCCTATAAGCCACCCTGTCTATGCGATTTTGTTATAGTAGCCCAAAAGACTGAGCCAGCTTTGAATCTAAAAGAATTCTGAAGACTGCCTCTCAGTCCTCCTTGGGCTCTTGTGTGCATCTGTGTCCAATGTGCAAGGGATTCTAAGTATGTTGACCCATCATAAAGGCTGGAATTCTCTGACTCTATCTATGCAAGAAGCAAGAGAAATAAGGGTAACTAAACTAATACAGGATTTGAGGTGAGGATGGGGGACAAAATGAAGAGGTAAATACACATATGAACTTTTGTTGTGTTGATTAACTGACTTTTTTGCTGCAAAATTACCTGTGAATAATATTCCTCAGATCGGGCTATGATAGTCAAATGAAGCAAGTGGAGCTCATTCCATTATTATTATTATTATTATTATTATTATTATTTAATTTAGAAAAACTCTTCCTATATTACCCATCCACCACCCTAATCACTATTCTAGGATTGTAAACCCCACTACAAAATTTGAGTCATTAAGTTTTTTGGAGTCTGAGACAGTCGAAAGTGTGAAATGCAGGCCAGAAAGCAAGTGGCTTTGAAACATTTGTTTCCACGAAGCATTAGCTATAATTTTTTAATCACATATTGGAAGTTCTGAGCAAAAACAGAGCTTGGGGCTCTGGTCAGCCAACCAGGAACTCTTGGCTAAGTTATTTTTTCCCATAAGAAAAATCAGGTAATAGACCTAAAGGGAAAAATAAATGACTCCCTTTCTGCTTCATAGGTTCTTTGTGTTTTTGGTAGGAGCCTCATCTGAGTGAAGAGTGTGCTGGTGCTAAGAGTAATAACACAGGATACCCTCAGAGGCCTCTTGAGCTTTAAAATCACTTTATAGCTGGGTGATTAAGAGGAGTAAGAAAAGTCCATCTTAACCAATAGTGTAAGTTTACATTTTGAGCTCCCTGGTCAAGCATTTGCAAGGGTCATCACTTTTCATTAATTATAAAATAAACAACTTTTCATTGAAAAAGGACCACTGGATATGGGAGGCCGGAGAAGGAAGGTAACGCAGGTGTCCTTTGGGCAACAGTCACATACTGGACCCAGGGAGACAAGGACTTACTTCTGCACCTATTTGCAAAGAAGCTCAGCTCTGAGTAGACAAGGCCCTATCCCAAGGTGGGAGACAGGTTTCCTCGTTCATTTTCAGTGGAATCATTATTACGTGCTGCTATTTCCCTACCTCTTGTCATCAGAAAAAATGGAGTAGCAAAAAACAAAAGAACAAGACTTTTATTTTTTAAATTTCCAACTGAAGCAGTGACTATGGGATCACTTACATGGGAGATGTTCTTGGGACTTTTCCAGATTATTTTGAGAAGACTGGCACTTTCTGAAAATGAACATTCTGCTTTTGGGTTAACGTTTGAAAGCCATCTGTGATTGATTTATTAGAGTGCTAATAATATTTTGCTTTCTTCTGTTTTCTCTCTAAAGCATCCTAAATTTCTTCCTTAATCCTATTTACCCAGTTCAATTGTAGAGAAGCCAAAATCACAAGCTATAGAGCGCCATGGTATTTACAGTTTTATGGGAAGGTTAATTTATAGGCTGTTCAGTTTCCTGCTAACCCTAATATTGAATGGAGGAGTCTTCTGTTTAAAAAAGAACTGTACCTGAGATATGAAGATTTGTGTTTGTGTTAGGGGTGTTTTCTGTACCATAGAAAATAAAATCAAAGAATAAAAACGTGTTAGGCTAGGGATGCAGAGGAGCTAATAAAAAGTACTATGTCAAATATGCAATGACATTAATAGCTGCCAATGAGTATTGAGTCAGACAATATGATACTTGCCAGCACTTGTCATGGATGATCTCATTTAATCCTTAATAGCTCTGTGAGGAAGATACTGTCATGGCCACATCACAGAAGTTTAGAAAGGTTAAGTAATTTGCCCAAATCATTTTTTATTTTAATTTTTAAAATTCGGGTATACTCGACAAATAAAATTGTGTGTATTTAAGGTGTACAACATGATGATTTGGTACACATATACATTGTGAAATGGTTACCACACTCAAGTTAATTAACACATCTGTCATCTCATATAGTTTTTTTTTTTTTAAGTTGAGTGGCGTGAATGTTTAAGATCTACTCTCTTAGCAAACTTCAAGTATAGAAGACAGTATCATTAAATGTAGTTACTATGCCATACTTTAGAGTCTCAGAATTTATTCATCTTATAACTAAAAGTTTGTACTCTTTAACCAAAATTTCCCCATTTCTCCCACTCTCTCCCCAGCCACTAGTACTTACCATTCTATTCGCATGTTCTATGAATTCTATTAAAAAAAAAAAAAAAGACTTCACATATAAATGATTCCATGCAGTATTTGTCTTTCTCTATCTTTGCCCAAATGTTAATGGTAATGTATAAACAGGACTTGAACCCAAGTAATTCTACACAATGGCTTATATTCCTATACCCAACACTGTATTCTCTAGAAGGAAGCAGGGAGCAGGCACTTGGCAACCAATCCATCCTTTAAGAAATTATCCTCTGAGCTAAAAGAGCCATTTCCTACCTTTAACCAAACTCCTTCCTCCACTCCACATACAGAACCCATATTCAGTGGCCTAATTATCTTTTACTCTCTTTCCACCATGGTTTATTGGTGTTAACAAAGCTTATTTACTGAAAGAACTAAGGCGTCTCCTGCCAGAGAATTTATCCTGAGAGGAAGAGCAGCCCCTGAGTGACAACTCTAAATATAGCATGATTCAGTCCCTAGAATTTGTCCACTAATCCCATCTCCGAGTCTAATGGAGAACAAAGAATGAGCTGATTATCTATTCTATTTCTGGTCTTCTCTTGACATTACTATTGTCTCCATATGGCTTCTTTAGAAGCTTCTTAGAGTGTTTATAGTAGAAGACACCTTTAGGGTTGTTTGCTCAGCTAGCCCATTTTTCTTGACACTGACATTTACAGCTATAGAGGTGACTCTTGGCAGCTGTGTTCCAGCTTTTTGGTGCTGCCCTTGCCTTGCCTCATCCCACTTTTACCAACTTTGATTGGTGCAGAGGTGGGCTCTTGACTAGGCTGGATCAGAGTCCCTTCCCAGGAATTAGGAATTGGTACTAAGAGAAGGTTAATGGCTGGACTTGTAACATATGAACTTGGAAGCCATTTCCACTAAGTAGACTGATGTGCCAAGAGTGCTGGTCTTCAGCTAGAAAACAAAAGCAATAACAAACCCGATAGAGGTAGAGGCAAATATAGATGGATTTTCCGTCTCTGCTTCCAGTCCTCTTCTTCTGGCCCTTGGCTCTGGGCATACCTTAGTTTTTGTGTTGTTGTTGTTGTTGTTGGTGGTGGTGGTGGTGGTTTTAAATAATAAATTCTTTTTTCCCCTTACACCAGCTTGAGATGGTTTCTAAACTTGCAACAGAGAATTCTAACTTTCTGAATTTAATGAGTTAGTACACCATATAATCTGTTTATTGAACCCATGGTGGCAGGTTCATTTTTTCTCTGTAGGTAAATTAATTTTCTTGATCCCAAAGCAACAATTTATCTCTTTATCTGTTTTCACAAGATGGGGAAGGAGGTATGAGTCAGCACCACTGGTAGAGAAATGTACTTTTCTAACAAATGTACTTTGACAGTGAGCATGTATTATCCTGAAATAAGATAGACTGCACATTATATGTTTTTTTTTTTTCTCTTCATGTAGCCTACAACCCTGAAGATGCTAGGAGAACAAATCTTGTACACAAAGGCACTTTCTTTTCTTTATGTCCCTAAGATGTAAGCCGGGAAGCTGAAAGTCTTTGCTTTTGTAACAAATCGAATAGATAAGCTAGGGAGCCTGCAAGGGTGTCAGCAACTGGCCATTGGAAAGGGAATGGTCAGATGAGGTCCAGGTGGCTCTGGGACTAAATAACCCAACTGTAGGGTCAACAGGACTAAAGTATGATGCAAAGTTTCATGGCAGATCAGGACTGTAGTCTCCTTGCTTCCTTCAAATCCCCTGGAGGGATGACCATATGGTTGATATGATATCTATATTAATTTCGTATAGCAGCATAGTAATTACAGTTAACAGATTAGGAGCCCACCCTACCTCCAATATGAGTTTCCTAATTACATTTGCAACAACTCCATTTTCAAATAATGTCACATTCTGAGGTACTTCAACATATCTTTTTGAAATGGGGAGAACAATTCAAACCATAGCAGAATTCATGGAGTTTTGGCAAATTTGAGCTTAACTTGAGGCAACATAACGTCCCAAGAGGCCTGATCCAGTCATGCAAATAGGTGATGAGGCTCAACTTATTGGGCAGCTTGTGAGAGACAACTTTCATGAAGAGCTAAGGAAGAGAGAATAACTCACCAGGTATGGGACTCTGGGAAAAAGTCTTGCTCACAAAGAAAGAGGGACAATTCTGAAGACAGCATTCATTCTGTTTCTCAGCTGGCCTCCAGGTCCAGCAATTATTGGCATGCACAGGATCCAAGAGTAAAACCGAAAAGGTTAAAAATTTAAAAACATATATTGGAATCCATACCTATAACAGTCAATAATACCAAAAATGAGTTATTATAGTTACTATGATTTCATCATACCCTCAGATTGGTGAGACCTCGGAAACCTTACTTACATCAAAATCAGACAGGTGGCATCATGGGGCAGTGATGGAGAGAAAGAGATAGTAAGAGGCCACTTCAGTTGGATCCTAGTAGTTGGTTTGGCCTGGGACAATAAAGTGAAACCTATCAGTAGGATTTCAGTCAAGTGAGATAGGACTTGAGGAAGATCTATGATCTCATCATAGGAACTGGAGTGTGATTCGAAAATGGAGGCAGAAATATATTTAATGGCTTGAGCGTGTGTGGTTGGGATTAAAGAAAGACAATAAAAAGAAGGCTCATAATTAGACATTGAATTTATGGAAGTTTGATTGCTAGAATCTTCTATTTGCCTCTTCACCTGAAAAAGTAGGAATTACGTTCTTCACATCTTAATTTCTGTCACATAATACAGTGCATGTTTCAAACCAATGGCTTGATAAATATTTGTTGAATGAAGAAATACACTCATATAGAACCTGATTAGAATTGGCTCAGAAATAAGGGCAAGATTAAACCTTCATGATTAAATCTTACAGTTGCGAGAGGCAAAAGGACAGAGGCTGACATAGTCTTACGTTTTATGCTCTCTATCTCTGGCATGGGGTAAGGAAGAAGAAAATAAGGTATAGAGAAGGGGAGAGGAAGCAGGAAAGCATGATAACTACTGAGTTGGTGTTTGCTAATTAAGTTTCATTATCAGGTTTATAATATAACAATAGGTGTTCCATATTCAAATTAAAAATTTATTATCTTCTAACTGAAATATAAATTTGAATTATTCTTGTCACTGTTCCTTTCCATTCTTTAATTGGTTGTATTGATTTCTTCTGTCTTGGAAATATATCAGAACCAATGCATAACATTGGAGGTAACATTAGAGAGTTTTCCTAATTCGACGTAACTCCCAACAAATAAATTTTTACTAACTTTGATGAAATATGATTATCTATCCTCTACTTGAGCACTTTCATTGATGGAGAGCTCACATGTTTGCCAGGCAATCAGTTTTATCACTGAATAAAAGCCAGAGATTCTGATTTAGTAAGTCAGATATGAGACCCAAGAATCTGTACTGTTATATCAATGATGTTGTGATAGCAGAGTGCATCAATGTTTGACTATGTTTTGGAACCACTGTTTCAGATCAGTGATTTTCAAAACTATTTTAGCCAAATAGTGTATGGGTAAAAACCAAAACTTACATAGAAGCAGGACCTTCAAGTGAGAGTAAAGAGCAAGAGGGCTATTAGGCTATAGCTCTGAAGAGGGGGAGATCTAATCAAAAATGTTCATTTTAACTATAGCCTATCAACCTCTAAAAGCCAACTCTAAAGATTGGAAAATAGACCTATAAGACAGAGGTCTTGAAATTTGAAAATTGTTCAGGTATCACTGAGCTATTAGAAGACATATATGAAAGTAGAATAAAGAAAACCAATAAAGAGGGGTTGGGGTGGAGCTCCAAGGCCTGTCTGCTCACCCCCCACCCCACCCCAAAGTGAACACAGTGAACATAGAACTTTACAAAAAATTCATTAGTGCTCATGGTTTGCAAACCATTGTTTGAGAATTTCTGTTGTCTCCTTGTTTGTCAACATCTCTTAATCTGTAGCAGTCAAAATAATTTATATGCACAGAAATCTCTAGAAGTATGCAAGTATAATCAATGAGAAAAAGAAGAGGAAAGAAAAAAAATACTGCCGGTTTGCTACAACCATGTAGAATTCTAAAGTATTGCTTTCTCCCAAAGATGTCAGCTCTGAGGGCCTCATGGAGTTCTTTCTCCCATGGTGTCTCTACCTCTCTCTCTATGCCCAGCATGCCCTGAGTCCTCCCCTATAATAATGGCTGAAATTCCTTACTTTCTTTAGTAAGGGCACATTTAAATGTTCCACATTCTTTAAATCTCAATACCACCTTTGGACTATCTCTCAGTATCTTTTCAGAGTTACTATGATAAAAAATATTGGCTTTTTTACTATGGTCTATAAAAGGCTCTTTTCCTGCCATAGTGAAGTGAAAGAAGTAATGAAAAGGATGAGAGAAACAAAAATTTCAGCCTCCACATACATGGTTCGGATGAGGTCTGACTGGAGAGACAGGAGTAGATTCTCACCTTCCTTTTTTCTGGACTTTTATACTATATTTCACTGATTCTAAGATATACATTTTCCCATTTCTGAAATTTAATGAGAGCTTAGAATCAATAGTGTATCTTAGTTTACTTGGTAGTTTTTTGTTAGTTGTATATAATATAATAGAGCATTATGATAGATGGTGATTTAGATTTAGATTAAAATCCAATAATTTGAATTTGCTTTCCTTCTTTCTTTATGAAAGTAATTTTTTCTAGTAACTTCAAATCAACATCCTTGTGGCATGACTCTTCAATTAACCTTGAATGTGCTATGAACTAATGACAGTTTTTGTCAAATGCCTTGATAAAAGGAAATATATAGCATTTTAAAATTCTATAGTCTGGTGACCCTTTTCTTTAAAAAACAAACCAAAAAAAAGTCAGTTCATTAGCACAACCAGCAACTTCTAACTGACCACTTACTATATACCAGCTATGATTCTAAATGAGGATATATATCTATTGTAAACAACACCAGTAGCCTTTGTTCTTAAACTGTTGTTTCTAGCTGTCCTACTGGACTGTATTAGAAGCTACATTCATAATTTTATTTTTGGAGTAGCCATATTTAAAAAAAATGAAAGAAAAGGGTGAAATTGATTTAATAATATGTTGTATTAACTAAATGTATACAGAATATTTTATTAATGAGAAATTTTACATCTTTTTTTTCATGTCAAGTCTTCAAAATCTAATGTGTGTTTTAACCTACAATACATCTCAGTTATGACTAGCCACATCTCAAATGCTCAATAGCTACATGTGGCTAGTGGCTACTGTGTTGGACACCATAAGTCTAGGGACTAGAGATAAATAACGAAGAAGTAAATGAGCAAATTGATCAACTTAGGGATATGACTATGAGAGAATAAAATAAGATCATGGGATCAAGAGTAACTGGATGGAGTTTATTTTAATAAAGTCTTTTTCGAGAAGGTAACATTAAAGTGAGATCTAATAGATTAGCAGGAGCCTGCTAAGCTAAAATGAGAAGAAAGAGAACTCCAGGTCACAGAATAAGGAGAGCAAAGTCACTGCAGTAGGAATGAATTTGGAAAATCCCAAGAACAGAATGAATATAAGTGTGGCTAGAGCAGAATGAGTCTGCATGTGTGTGTACAGTGGGTGGGGGGTGGTAGATGGAGGACAGTGTGAGAGGAGTAGAAAAGTAGGATTAGCAAGGAGAAATAAGCAGGTACCAGATCATTAAAGGTCTTGTGGGAATTGTAAAGACTTTGGAAATAATGTTGGTTTTTTATGATTTGTTTCTATGTGAGATCACATTTGTTTCTGGTGAATACTACATTCATTTGTTAAGTATTAACATCAATTCATTTGATAATCAATTCTGGAATTTTGCTGAGGATTAATGCTTAGATTTTCCACATGACGTTTACAGATGCCATCCCTTTCCATTATTGAAAGTATGAACATTGTTTTTGTTTGTTTTTTTGTTGTGTGTGTGTGTATGTGTGTGTGTATGTGTGTCTTCTGCTTTCCATGATATTACCTGGAGCAATTCCGAGTTCACACCTGCAAGTTCCTCCAATACTCAAAGATGTAATCCAAATAATCTCATACACATAAACACATTTTCATTGAACAAATTCTTTTTTTACTAGACCATAACATACCTTCATTTTCATTTCTTATTTTTATAATATCCGTACTATTCTTTCTTAATTCTCTCTCTTTCCCATCTACCATGGAGCTGGGAGTTGGGTTATGCTTCTTGCCAGGAATAGTCCTTCTTTGTCAACTGGCTGCCCCTCTTTCTTCCCTTCTCAAAAGGACGGATGGGTTTCTTGGCTGTGTGTCTGATAGCATCTGAAAGCTCTTCAGTATGCTGTTGGCAGAGTCTAGTCAGTGTGACTTGTGTAACATGACATGATCTGTGTCTCAGAACTTTGCCCTAAGGTGTTCTGGGTAACATACTTCAGCAAGACGATCTCTGCTGTCCCCTCAGGAGTCCCTGGAATGGGGAAGCAATGGCAGTAGAGTTAAAATGCATCGGCATGAGGTTAGGTTGGGTGGCCAATTTTTCCATTCCGCCTGGTGCCAGCCCATTAGGATGAGGTCACAGAAGCCTCTTTTCTGATCCAGAAACTGCTGGACAATGAACAGATGCCCAGATGTCCTGTGGGAAAATTCATTTCTGAAAGACTTTTTTCAAATCTTAGGCTGCATTTCAACAAGCACCTGCTCCTGCTTTTTTTCTTTATGGTCTAATGTTAGTGGTAGGATTGGGAATAGATCTTACTAAACCAAAATGCAGATGCTTGTGCCCCAGCCCATCAGAAGAACACATCAATCTGTTGGTTGGAAATATTTCTGGACTTTGATTGCAATATACTAGAGAAATCCCTGTGAGCTGAGGGGAGGAGGCCCACCACTGACCCTGTATAAAAGGAAGTACGAACTGCAGGTTAAGAAAGCATCCGTTAGAGTCAGGCATACTCAGGCAAAAATTCTGCCTCACCCACTGGCCTGTGAGACTGGCAAGTCATATTCAGATTATCGGTTTCTACATCTGTTAGACAGAATAGTAGCCATGCTTACCTCATATTATGTGGGAAGAACTAAACAAGATAATGCATGTAAAGGGTTTAGCACAGTGTGTGGTATATAGCGAACACGCAATGAGTGGTAGCTAGTTACTAAAGCAGTAATTTTGCCTTTATTGTTTAGCACTGATTAACCAAAAAGGGAGACAGGGCTCTGTATATACCCAACTGCTGTTGCTCCCACAAACTGAATTTATATCGGAGCTACTTTAACATGACATTAAATTTAAGATGTAGCTGTATCATCTCTCGGCTCCAGTGCCTTCCCACTCACATCTGGCATACTGCTTTGGAGAGACACACATCTCTGTGACTTACAGATTGACTTCAGAAAGGTATTATGGCTCAGTGATAAAAAGGTTGTTAATTTTTCTTGCATACCACATTAACACACATTTTAAATGGTCTCATTAGTTTTTCTGCTGATATCCAGCTATGAAATTACTGCTTGACTGAAGAGCCCCTGTGGACATAAACTGTCATTATTTTTAGGGATAACACCTGCATACAGCCATAAATCTAGGCTAGCTGCCATTTCAGTACTGTGATTCAACTATGGTTCATCTATTAGATAGAAGTAGTAAGTCAGAAACTGTAACTTTGATGTTCAGGTGGGATAAAAGCACATAGGGACACTCAGTTGCACAAAAGCGGGAGTAGAACTGAGCTTGTAGATTTTTTTTTAAATCGGGTACTATACCAGACTACAGTTTCAGAGCAGTCAACAATGCAATAAACTTCAAGTGACTGACACTGATAATGGTTAAGTGTGTGGGTGTCTGTCCTTTATGCTCAGCCTGGTTAACCTCCTACCACAAAAAGAACAGTATAAGGTACATATTCCAAAATAGAAACTTAGTACATTTTAAAAATTTCAAAGGAGATTTTATTTAAGGTCAGCCCTGGGGTATATCTTTACAACAACTTTTTTAGGAATGAGTGCCAGAATGTTACATTTTTCAAAAATTGAGTATACTAGGTATACAATGTTATCTTAGTTTCAGAGAGATAATATACTGATTCGACATTTATATACCTTACTATGTGTTCACCACACTAAGTTTAGTAAACATCTGTCACCATTCAAAATTATCACAATATTATCAACTATATTCCCCTTCACCTTTTTTATCCAACCCTTCACCTCCCTCCCCTCTGGCAACCATCAGTTTGATCTCTGTTTCTCTGAGTCCATTTTTGTTTTGTTTTGTTCATTTATTTGGTTTTGTTGTTGATGATGATGATGATGATGTTGTTGTTGTTTTAGATTCCACACACAAGTGAAATTATATGGCATTTGTCATTCTCGGTCTGACTTATTTCACTTAGTGTACCATCTAGGCCGATGCGTGTGTGTGTGTGTGTGTGTGTGTCACATCTTGTTTATCCATTCATCTGTTGACATTTAGGTTGCTTCAAGATCTTGGCTATTATAAATAATGCTGCAATGAACATATGGGTGCATATATCTCTTCCTATTAGTGTTTTCATTTTCTTCAGATAAATATGAAGAAGTGGAATTGCTGAATCATATGATAGTTCTATTTTTAGTTTTATGAGTAATGTCCATACTGTGTTCTATAGTAGCTGCGCCAAGGTGCACTCCTACCAACAGTGTACAAGAGTTCCCTTTCTCCACATCTTTGTCAACATTTTTTATTTGCTGACTTTTTGATTATAGCCATGCTGACAGGTGTGAGGTAGTATTTCATTGCAGCTTTGATTTGACTTTCTCCAGTGATTAGTGATGTTGAGCATCTTTTCATATGTCTGTTGACCATATGGATATCTTCTTTGGAAAAATGTCTAGTCATATCCTCTGCCCATATTGTGATCAGATTGTTTATTTTTTGTTATTAATTGTATGAGATTCTCATGTATTTCAGACATTAACTCCTTATTGAATACATCATATGCAAATATACTCTCCCATTCAGTAGACTGCCATTTTTTTTGTTGTTGATGGTTTCCTTCACTATCCAAAACTTTTTAGTTTGATGTAGTCTCATTTGTACATTTTTTCTTTTGATTTTCTTGCTCAAGAGAATATATTTAAAAAGATATTGCTAAGACTGATATCAAAGAGTTTACTCCCTACATTTTCTTCTAAAAGTTTTATGGTTTTAGGTCTCACATTCAGTTTATTTTTGCATATGGTGTAAGAGAGTGGTCCAGTTTTGTTATTTTGTACGTATCTGTTCAGTTTTTCCAACACTACTTATTGAAGAGCCTGTCATTTCCCCATTGTATATTCTTGCCTCCTTTGTCATAGACTAATTGATCTTATAAGTGGGAGTTTATTTCTAGGCTTTCTATTCTCATCCATTGATCTGTGTGTTTGTTTTTGTGCCAGTACCATGCTGTTTTTATTATTATTGCTTTGTAGTAGAGTTTGAAATCAGGGAGCATGATGCCTTCTACTTTTTTCTTCTTTCTCAAGATTGCTTTCGTGGTTTCATATAAATTTTAGAGAAGATCGTCATTGGTATGTCAGTGGTATTTTGTAGTTCTGAGGAGAATATCATTGGTATTTTGATAGGGATTTTATTGCTTTGGGTAGCATGAACATTTCGACAATATTAATCCTTTCAATCCATGAGTACAATAGATATATCCTTCAGTTCATTTGCGTCTTCTTCAATTTTTTTCTTTAATGTCTTATATTTTTCGGAGTATAAGTCTTTAACCTCCTTAGTTAAATTTATTCCTGGGTAAAAATTAATATTTAGAAATCGATTGCATCTTTATAAAACAATAAAGAACTATCAAAAAGAGAAATTAAGAAAATAATTCCATTTACAATTTCATCAAAAATTTAACCAAGGATGTATAAGACCTGTATCTGAAATATTGTAAGACATTAAAGAAGGTTATTGAAGAAGATATAAATAAGCAGAAGCATGTACTGTGCTCATGGATAAGAAGAATTAACATTATTAAAGCCACCCAATGCAATGTATAAATTCAGTGAAATTCCTATCAAAATACAAATGGCAACAGGATGTCAGAAGGATGGCAGAGTGGGGGATCTCTCCAGATATCTCCCCTTGAAATAATAATAAGCTGAACATCTAAAACTTAACAACCACATGCACATAAACACATCGGAGAGATCTGCACATTAGGGCTTCAAAACTGCACAAGTCTGTGGGTTAGATTTGGAGGAATAAAGAAGCTGCTATATTCAGCTGTAGCCCCATGCAGAAGGAGGGGGAAGGGAGAAGTTGTGGCTGGATCCCCAAATAGCTCTGCCTAAGGGATCAGAGTGTTCCATGAAGTGGAGTGTAGGGATCAAATCAGAGGGCAGAACAGGAACTAAGTGTGGAGGGGCAACAGCTGTGTCTTAGCAGCTGCTGTTGCCAAGTGGGAGGCTGTGATACTGAGCCTGGCAGCACCTCCCCCACCAACCCAGAGTATGCCCTCCCCCCTAGCCCATATGCTCCAAGATATAGCACCATAGAGCCACAGGGGAATTTGTGCAACTGGTACTGAAATATAAAATATAGCTGGTACCACAGACAGTTGCTGGGACTGAAGGGATCTGATCATGGATCGAATATACAGTATATTAGACAGAGGAAAAGAAAAACATATTAGCCTCAAAGCAGAGATCCAAGGGACTTGGACACTGCCTATTGGAAATCAAAAGAAAAAACCCTTTTTACCAACTGGCTGAAGAGAGATCATTATTTATAATAAATCATTTGGGGGAGGAAGTAGAGTACACTCCTATTAATGTTCAGACAGAGAAATAGTCCATAAAACACCATGAAAAGCCAAGGTGACAAGGAAATTCAGAAAGAAAGAGAAAAATCTCCAGAAAACAAGCTTAAAGATGTGATTTAAATGAAAGAGAATTCAAGATTACATTCCTGAAAAAGCTCAATGAGAGGCAAGATCAATCTGATCAACAATTCTAAGAACTTAGTATCAAAATAGATCAATGAAAAGAGTTTTTTTAGCAAAGAGATTGAAACCCTATAAAAGAACCAAATAGTACTTTTGGAGATAAAGAACACATTAAAAGCAATGAAGAATGAAATAGCAAGCTTAGGAAATAGAGCTGACCAGATGGAAGAAAGAATCAGTGATCTCAAAGACAGAAATCTGGAAATGACTCAGAAGAAGTGAGAGACCTCAACACACACACACACACACACACACACACACACACACACACACACAGAAGCAGAATAGTGCAAACCTTATTTAGAACAGGGTTTTATAAGTTTAAACATTACGAGGATAATTGCTACTGCAAGTTACAAATGAATGTTCAGCATGCATAGGGATAATCTGAGACATCAATGACAGAAAAGGGGAGGGAGTAAAGATACAAATACACAAAGGGAATGGAGGTAAGGTGAATGCAGAAAATGGATAAACCCCACCAAATTAAAATAATAGACAGAGACAAGGAACAAAGAAAAAATAGAAACAGTGAGCTACTAGAATACAAAAGATAAAATGGCTATAAGAAGACCTCATATTTTAATAATCACCCTAAATGTAAATGGACTGAACTCAAAAGGCACAGAGTTGCAGATTGTATCCAAAAACAAAATCCAGTTACAGCTTTCCTGGTTGGAAACCTGTCCCTCCCTTTGGAGAATCCTATCTTATTTCTTTATCCCCTAAATTCCACAGGTCTGCAGTCTTCCTTAGCACAGCCCATCTCCTTCTGAAATATACTTTCAATAAATCTTATGTTTTTCTTAAAAAAAAAATGAAACAAAACAAAACAAACAAAAACCCCCAGTTATATGCAATCTTCAAGAGACATCTCAGCTGCAAGTACAAATAAATATAGACTCAAAGTGAAAAGGTGGAAAATAATATTCCAAGGATATTCCAGAGAAAAGTGGGTATAGCTGTAGTTATATCTGACAAATAGACTTCAAGATAAAAAAGGTAAAGAGAGATGCTGATGAGTACTTCATAACAATAAAAGGAACCATACATAAAAAAGACATGATACTTATTAATATCTATGTTCCCAATCAGGGAGCCCCAAAATATATCAAGCAATTATTATAGAACTAAAGGGAGAAATTGACCAAACACAGTCATAGTGGGGGACATAAATACCCTACTGTTTAGATATGGATAGATCATCCAAACAGAAAATCATCAGAAGATAATATCCTTAAATGAGACATTAGACCAACTGGACATAATTGACATTTACAGAGCCTTTCATCTCAAAACAGCTGCTTATACATTCTTTTCTAGTGCACATGAAATGTTCTAAAGGATAGACCACATGCTAGGGCACAAAACTAGCCTCAACAAATATAGGAGAATCATACCATGCATATTCTTTAATCATAATGCTTTGAAAGTGAAGATCAACTGTAATAAGAAAGTAGAACCATAAATACATGGAGATTAAATAACATGCTATTAAAGAATGAATGGGTCATTGGATGGCTCCATAGTGTAATGGTTAGCATGTCTGCTTTACATGCAGAAGGTCCTGGGTTCATGCCCCAGGTGGAGCCACAGACACTACCCTGGGTGCGCCAGATCCCGGGTGCACTAGGCCCCCGAATGCACCAGGCCCCAGTGGATGCCAGATTCAGGTCTTTGATACAACAGGCCCTGAGTGCATGCCCCAAGCACATGGGAAAAGAGGCCTCGCCTTCAGAGAGGAGATGCCTGCCTTCAGAGATCGTGTTGCAAGTGCATGGGAGGAGATGCCCTGCCTTCAGAGATCCAGTTCTTAAGGGGAGACAGCAACATTCATAGGTCAGGGGTGGAAGTGGGTAGTGGGAATTAAAGAGGGGGGGGGGAAGAAATGAGTCATAGAAGAAATAAAAAGAGAGATTAAGAGATACATAGAAATAAGTGAGAATGAAATTACAACATATCAAAATTTTGGGGACATAACAAAAGCCGTAATAAGAGGAAGGTCCATATCACACAGGCCTATCTCAAAAAATAAGAATGAGCCCAAATAAACAACCTAACACAACATCTTTAAACAACTAGAAAAAAAAAACAATTGAAGCCCTAAGCCAGAAGAAGGAAAGAAATAATCAAAATTAGGGCAAAATTAATGAAATTGGGAACAAAAAGACAATAGAAAAAATTAATGCAATGAAGAACTGGTTCTTTGAGAAGATTAGTAAAATTGACAAACCCCTGGTTAGACTCACTAAAGAAAAAGAGAAAAGACACAAACAAAATCAGAAATAAAAGAGGAGTTATGATAGATACCACTGAAATACAAAGAATTACACTAGAATACTATGAAAAATTATATGACACCAAATTTAATAACCTAGAAGAAATGAACAAGTTCTTAGAAATATACAACCTTCCTACACTAAATCATGAAGAATTGGAAATTCTAAGGGGACTGATCAGTATGGAAATTGAAACAATCATTAAAAATGTCCCAACAAACAGAAGTACAGGGCTAGATGGATTCACATATGAATTCAAACAAACATTTAAAGATTTAATACACATTCTTCTCAAGATTTTTAAAAATATTGAAAAAGAGGGAATGTTTCTTAACTTATTTTATGAGGCCAACATTACCCTGATATTTACAACCTGGGAAAGATGATATCAACAAACAAACAAACAAACAAAATATCTATAGGCCAATATCTCTCATGAATACAGATACAAAATCCTAAATAAGATACCACAAATTGAATACAACAACACACTAAAAATTACACACAATAATTAAGTAGATTTCATCCCCGGGGCACAAGGATTGTTTAATATACATAAATTGATTAATGTGATACATCACATAAACAAAATAAGCAATAAGAATCATATGATTTTATTAATAGATTCAGAAAATGCCTTTAACAAGATACACCACATACAACAAACTCTCAGCTAACATTATACTTAACAGTGAAAAACTAAAAACCTTTCCTCTAAGATAAGGAACAAGACAAGTCTGTTCATTATCACCACTTTTACTCAATATCATTTTGGAAGTTTTAGCAAGCACAATCAGGCAAGAGAAAGAAATAAAATGCATCTAAATAGAAAATGAAGGAGTCGAACTGTCGCTATTTGTGGATGACATTATTCTCTATATAGAAAACCCTAGAGACTCTATTAAAACGCTACTAGAAATGACAAACAAATACAGTAGTTTCAAAATAAAAAATCAATGTTCAAAAATTTATAGCATTTCTATACTCTAATAATGAATTTTCAGGGAAAAAAAACCATTTTGTAATTACAACAAAAAGAATAAAATACCGAGGAATAAATCTAACAAAACATGTAAAAAACCTATACTATGAAAACTATAAGACACTATTAGTAGAAATTGAAAAAGACAGAGAAATGGAAAGATATTCTGTGTTCTTGGGTTGGAAGAATCAACAGTTAAAATGACCTTATTACTTAAAGCACTATACAGATTTAATGCAATTCCTATCAAATCCCACTGGCATTTTTAAAAGAAAAAGAACAAAAAATCATCAGATTTGTATGGAAGCAAAAAAGACCCCAAATACCCAAAACAATCCTAGGCAAGATTACAAGGCTAGAGATATCACTCTGCTCGACTTCAAATTATACTACAAAAGGACAACAATCAAAGTGACATGAAATAAAAGTGGCAGAAAGACAGAAATACAGACCAGTGGAACAGAATTGAGTCCAGAAGTAAACTCGTATTTATATGGGTAAGTAATATTTGACAAAAGAGCCAAAAACATACAATGGAGAAAGGAAAGTCTCTTCAATAAACGGTTCTGGGAAAACTGGAAATCCACATGCAAAAGAGTGAAAATAGACTATTGTCTATAACCGAACACCAAAATTAACTCCAAATGGATCAAGGACCAGATATAAGCCCTGAAACAATAAACTTCATAGAAGAAAACATAGGTACTAAACTTATGAACCTTGGACTTAGGATTTTGTGAATTTGACTTTAAAGGCAAAGGAAGTAAAAGCAAAAATAAATGAATGAGACTACATCAAACTAAAAGCTTCTGCACAGAAAAAGAAACCGTCAATAAGGCACAGAGGTAATCGTTTAAATGGAAAAATATATTTTCAAACAACACCTAATATCCAAAATTTACAAAGAATTCATACATCTCAATAGCAACAACAACAACAACAAAACAAACAATCCAATTAAAAAATGAGCGGGGCGGGGGGCTGGGGAGGGGGGGGGTTGGGAAATACTCAGAAGAGAGATTGCTGGATTATGTGGTAATTCAATTCTTAGTTTTTTGAGGGAACTCCATACTGTTTTCTATAATGGCTGTACCAATTTGAAGTCCCACCAGGAATGTATAAGGGTTACCTTTTCTTCAAATCCTTTCCAATACTGGTTATTATTTGTAGTGTTGATAATAGCCATTCAAATAGGTGTGAGATAGCATTGCTTTCCTTTTCCCTAACAGACACTTCTCCCAAGAAGATGCACAAATGGCCAACAGACATATGAAAAGATGCTCAACTTCACTAGCTATTAGGGAAAAGGAAAGCAGTGCTATCTCACACCTATTAGAATGGCTATTATCAACACTACAAATAATAACCAGTATTGGAAAGGATTTGAAGAAAAGGTAACCCTCATACATTCCTGGTGGGACTTCAAATTGGTACAGCCATTATAGAAAACAGTATGGAGTTTCCTCAAAAAGCTAAGAATTGAATTACCACATAATCCAGCAATCTCTCTTCTGAGTATTTCCCTACCCCCCCCCCAAAAAAAAACAGAGAACATTTATCCATGAAGATATATGCCATGATGTTCATAGCAGCATTATTCATGGTGGTTAGGACATAGAAACAACCATAGCGTCCTAGTGTAGATGATTAGATGAAGAAGATGTGGTACATATATACAATGGAATATTACTGAGCCATAAGAAAAGATGAAATACTGTCATTTGCAACAACATGGATGGATTTTGAAATAATTATGTTAAGTGAAATAAGCCAGAAAAAGTTGAAAATCGCTCATCGGTGAAATATAAACCTAAAAACAGCAAACAACCATGACGTAGACATGCACAGTGGTTACCAGATTAATGGTTACCAGAAAGAAGAGGAAGAGGAAGGATGTAGATAGGGGTAAAAGGAGTTAAATATTTGGTGACTGAAGGAAATCTAACTCTGAGTGGTGAATACACAATGCAATAAAGATATAACATCCTGTCAAATTGTACACATGATACTTATTGGATTTTGTTGATCATTGTCACTCTGATAATTTTTAATTAAAAAAATGTCAATGGCATTTTTCATAGAACTAAGACAAATAATCCTAAAATTTATATGGAACCGCAAAATATCCCCAATAGCCAAAGCAATCTTGAGAAAGAAGAACGAAGTTGGAGGTACCACACTACTTGATATCAAAATGTACTATAAGGCTATAGTAATCAAAAAGCATAAAAAAAGACACATAGACTGATGGAACAGAATAGAGAGCCTAGAAATAAACCCATGCCTATATGGTGAATTAATCCACGACAAAGGAAGCAGGAATATATAATGGGATAAATACAGTCTCTTTAATAAATGATGTTGGGAAAACTGGATAGATACTTGCAAAAAAAATGAAATTAGATCCCTTTCTCACATCATATACAAGAATAAACTCAAAATGGATTAAAGACTAAAATGTTACACTCAAAACCATAAAACTCCTAGAAGAAAACATAAGAAGCAAAATTTCTGACATTGCTCTTAGTAATATTTTTTTGTATATGTCTCCTCAGGCAAGAGGAACAACAACAGCAAAATAAACAAATGGGACTACATCAAACTAAAAAGTTTTTGCACAGCAAAGGAAACCATTAACAAAATGAGAAGACAACCTACCCAATGGGAGAAGATATTCCCCAGTGATACATCTGATAAAGAGTTAAGATCCAAAATATAAAAGGAACAACTCATACAACTTAACACCAAAAAGATACAATACAATTAAAAATGAGGAGCGGACCTGAATAGACATTTCTCCAAAGAGGACATACAAATGGCCACGGACACAAAAAGGGGCTCAACATTACTAATCATCAAAGAAATACAAATTAAAATCAAAATGAGGTATCATTTCACACCTGTCGGAATGGCTATTATCAAAAATTCAGCAAACAGGAAGTGTTGTCGAGGATGTGGAGGAAAAGGAATACTCGTGTACTATTTTTGGCATTATAAATTGGTGCAGCTGCTATGGAAAACACTATGGAAGTTTACAGCCATGCCACCCAGAACGTGCCCGATCTTGTCTGATCTCAGAAGCTGAGCAGGGTCAGGCCTGGTTAGTACTTGGATAGGAGACCACTTAGGAATATCAGGTGCTATAGGCATTAAAAAAAAAAAATAGAACTACCATATGATCCAACAATCCCACTTCTGGATATTTATTTTAAAAAAAAATCCAAAACACTAATTGGAAAAGACATATGCATCATTGTAGCATTATTTATAATAGCCAAGATATGGAAGCAACCAAGGTGTCCATCGAAAGATGATAGGATAAAAAAGAGGTGGTACATATATATAATGAAATATTGCTCAGCCATGAAAAATAACATCTTGCAATTTGTGACATGGATAAACCTAGAGGGTATTATGATAAGTAAAATAAATCAAATAAAGACAAATACCACATGATTAATTTATATGTGGAATAGAAAACTAAATAAACAAAACAGAAACAAACTCATAGACTCAGAGAATAAACCGACAGGTTAGTGTTGGGAGCCTGGGTGAAAAAGTTGAAGATTATAAAGTACAAATTGGCATTTACAAAATATATTTGGAGGCGTTAGGTATAGCATTGGTAATATAGTCAATAATATTGTAATAGCTATGTATCATGCCAAATGGATACTAGACTTATCTGGGATAGCACTTAGTAAGTTATGTAAGTATCTAACTACTATGCTATACAGCTGAAACTACTTTAATATTTAATGTCAACTATAATTAAAATACAAAAAAAAATTTAATTTCTAGGTATTTTATTCTTTTTGATGCAATTGTAGATGGGATTGTTTTCTTAATTTCTCTTTTTGATCACTTATTGCTAGTATATGGAAACATGACAAATTTCTGTATATTAATTTTGTATTCTTCTACTCTACTGAATATATGCCTTAAGATATATCAATGTGTTAGATATATCTTTATGAAAAATTTAGAAATATAAAAAAGAGAAGAAATTACCATTTATTTATAATCATACCATTATTAGCATTCTAGTCTTTTTTTCATTGTATGTGCATATAAACATGTGAAAATATAAATTAGACTATAAATAAAATCCTGTTGACTCCCATGTCCCTCTCAACCATATATAATAAACATTTCTCACATAATTATTCTTTGAAAAATATTTCAATAGCTTTGAACATGTTCTGGGACAGAATGCTTAATAAATGATAGCTATTATTATTTATTACACAATATTTCACTGAATGACAAAAAATATAATGTATTTTACCTTTCTGATTTTGATAAATATTCAGGTTATTAACTTTCTCCCATTATCATAATCAATTGTGCCAAGAACTTTTTGTACATTGTGTAAATTTCTCATTAATTTGGTAGGATAGATTCTTTATAAGAAATTACTGGATCAAAGCTTAGGAAATTTAAAACATTTTAATATTAAATACATATTGCCAAACTGCCTTCCTTAAAGGAGCATATCTGTTTAAGTTCTAACAGTGATTACAAGAGTTTCCATCTCCACTCACACTGAACTTGGGTGATTGTTTGACTTTAGTAAGTAGGGCTCTATTTAAAAACCAGCTTGAATGGACCAATGTGTCTCTCACTGTGGAGGAAATCAGCAAGAAGGCAACTTGGCCCTGAGACAATGTCAATAAGATCTAGGGATTTCATCTTAGGGTAGTTTTGACCTACCACTATTCTTCCTTGTGCATCTCCAAGAACCCTTGTGCTTATCTTCATGTAATGTTTGTCCCACTGGTAATTCCTCATCCACCCTACCTGTTGGACTCTAAGCTCCGTGAGACCAGGTCTCTTTCATCACATTTAGGCCCAGTATAGAGCCTGGTATCCATTGGGCACTCAGTGCATTATGTGAATGAAAGAATTGCAACTAACACGCCCTAAATTTAGAACTTGGAGCTGAATCATTCTCTTCTGGCTATATTTAAAAATGGAAAAAAGTATTTTTTACATATGATTAAACAAAAGAGCAAGTTATAGAATATCATGTACTTTATGATATCAGTTTTGAAGGGAGAGGGAGCAAGACAGAGAAAGAGGTAGGGAAAGATAGTAAGAGAACAAGGTAGGGTGAGGAAAAGAAAGACTAAACCTTGACATATTCATAGTGGTCATCACAGGTGGTGATAATTTTTTCTTTTTTGTGTGTTTGCATTTTTCAAAAAATTTTATTATGTACATGAATTGGAAATGTTTTTTATTAAAATTATTATCAGATCTCAAATACTTTGAAACCTGTGTGGTATTATGATGACTTGGCAAATTTCACCTTATTTACAGAGTCCTTTTCATTAGTTGGAGCCACTTTATTTATGTGCCCTCTTTACTTACCATGGCTGTAATTTTTATTTTAACTTGAAGAATAAGGGTAAAAAGGAGGGGGGAAAAAAACAACTTGCCAAGCTCCTAGAAATTTAGAGGCTGATTTTGTCCAAGCCAGCAAATCTCTTTGAGGAGGTGGGAAAAGATCACGATGAATAAAGAGGTGTACTAAGAGGAGCACTCAGTAGACCTGTTACTTTTCGCAGAGTCGGCTGAAAAGATCAAGTGACTTCCTCTAAGGAGAAGTTAACTATTCATGATTAACAGAATTTCCTCAGAGCTTTACAGTCCTCAATTCTTATTCCCCCCAGTGCTGGCTTCATTACCTTCTCTCTTCTCAGGGCAACAACATTTAGAAATACCAGTCCCCAAGGAGGAATGGAAGAGTTGCAGTTTACATGATGAAACTGGGTACTAAGGGGAAGTATGGGAAGGAGGTGGGAATAGGAGAGATAAAAGAGGCCAGGAAGGACTATCCAAAAAAAGGAGAAAGAACAACTTCTGTTCCAAGGGGCTTAGAATCTATCTGATACTTCTTTTACTGCTTGAACTCCAAATCCCTGAAGTGATTGTAGAATCCTATGGCTATCAATACATAGTCACTAGAATTATATAATCCTAAAATTTTCCAAACTCTTATAGAAGAAAATGTATAATTCTCTTCATCAAACATGAGTTAGAACATGTATTCATCTTTTTGCCTTAATTTCCAGGCATTTGTGAATTAAACTCTACTTAAATACAATGACTATCTAATCACTTTGCATACTACTTCTGCTCCTGGTGTATAATGTCTTATATACTTGGTTCATCTTTATGTGGTTTTGTATTGCAATTCGCCTCATAAATTATTATAATCTACCTTAGACTTCCTTTTGTGCTAAAATGTGGTATATATTCATTCATTCATTTATTCTATGGGTTGGGTAAAGTGTAAGCTGCCCCTTTCTTTCTTATATACACTCCCACAGTGAGTGGCCTGGCTGGCAGATGAGCAAGGGCCTTTGCCCCATGAGTTCTTTGAGGAGCCAGGTTACTGAGTCTTGTTGGCCTATCATCTGATGGGGTGATGTCATTGCATGGTCAAAGGAGAGCCATAAACATGTCCATATTTCAGCTTGTGGGAAAGTGAGAGACAGAATACCACGACAGACACTCATCTCTTTTTTTCAATTAATAACTTTTATGGCAACTTTAGTTTTATAGAAAAATTGAGCAGAAAGTACAGAATGTTCTCATATACTCCCTGTCCCCCCACATTCATAGACTTCCCCACTATCAACATCCTGTACCACCATGGTACATTTGTTACAATCCATGAACTATGAGCACATCATTATGATCCAAAGTCCATAGTTTACATTACAGCTTATTCTTGGTGTCACACATTCTTTGGGTTTGAACAAATGTAAAATAACATGTATTTACCATTGTAGGATTGCACATAACAGTTGCACTGACCTGACAATTCTCTGCTGTGTCTATTCATCCTTTACACCAACTCCTGGCAACTACCGATCATTTCACTATCTCTATAATTTTGCCTTTTCCAGAATGTCAAATTCCTGGCCTCTATAGTAGACTTTTCGGTATGTTTTAGATAGGCTTTTTTTTCCCACTTAGTAATATACATGTAGGTATACTGCACGTTTTTTCCATGGCTTGATAGGTCTTTTTTTTTTCTTTTTTTTAGCAGTGAGTAATATTCCATTGTCTAGATGTATCACAGTTTATCTGCTCAGCTACTTTAAAGGACATATTGGTTGCTTCAAGTTTTGGTAATTATAAATAAAACTACTATAAACATCAATATACAACTTTTGTGTGGACATAGTTTTTTCTATATTGTTTATCTTTTCAAAAAGCCAACTCCTAATTTCATTGGTCTCTTAGATTGTCTTTTTAGTTAGTTTCATTTATTTCCATTGTGATATTTGATAGTTAATTCTTTCTACTAACTTAGGGCTATTTTGTTCTTCTTTTTTCCAGATCCTTTAGGTGTAAAAATCAGTTTATTTGAGATTTTTCTCTTTTTTAAATTTAGGCACTTATCTTTATGAACATTCCTCTTAGAACTGCTTTTGCTGCATTCCATAAGTTTAAAAGTTGTATTTCCATTTTCGTTTGTCTCGAAATTTTTAAATTTTTTTTCTCATTTCTT
Organism: Rousettus aegyptiacus; assembly: GCF_014176215.1. Lineage (NCBI taxonomy): Eukaryota > Metazoa > Chordata > Mammalia > Chiroptera > Pteropodidae > Rousettus > Rousettus aegyptiacus. The sequence continues at coordinate 37,689,706 of NW_023416308.1, read as the reverse complement.
CTTTGACCCATTAGTTTTTCTATAGCATATCATTTAATCTCCACAAATTTGTTAATTTTCCAGTTTTCTTTTTGTCATCAATTTCTAGTTTCATACCATTGTGGTCCAAAATGATGCTTGATATGATTTTAATCTTCTTAAATTTATTAAGACTTGTTTTATAGCTTAACATAATTTATCCTGGAGAATGTTTCATGTGTTCTTGAGAAGAATGTGTATTATGCTAGTGTTGAATGAAAAGTTCTCTAATTTATCTTTAAGCCTATCGAGTCTAATATATAGTTTAAGTCTAATGCTTCCTTATTGATCTCTATTGATCTTTTTGAAAAATCACCTTTTGGTTTGGTTAATATTCTATATTAATTTCTTATTTTCAATTTCATTGCTTTCTGCTTTAATTTTTCTTATTTTTTATTTTATATAAGTTTCAGATATACAGTACAATGGCTAGACATTTATATAATTTATAAAGTGATACTCCAACTTACTCTAGAACCCACCTGGCACTACAGACAGCCAATACAATAATATTGACTATATTCCATATGTTATATTCTACATTCATGACACTGTTTTGTAAATACTAATTTGTACTTCTTCATCCCTTTCCCATTTTCACCCAGCCTTCCCCTCCACCCCAAACTCATTCCCCTCCCCTCTGGCAATCACCAGTTTGTTCTCTGTATTTGTAAGTCTGTTTTCACTTAGTTTATTCCTTAGGTGAAACTATATGGTATTTATTTTTCTCTGTCTGACTTATTTCACTCAGCATAATACTGTCTAGGTCCATCCATGTCATTGCAAATGGTAAGATTTCATTTTTTAAGGCTCAGTAATATTCTATTGTATATATGTACCATAACTTCTTTATCCAATCATCCATGGATGGGCACTTAGGTTACTTCCATATCTTGGCTATGGTAAATAGTGCTGCTGTGAACATAGGGGTGCATAGATCTTTACAAACAAGTGTTTTGATTTTTTTTTTTTTTGATAAATGCCCATAAGTCAAAAGGCAGGTATATTTTTTAATTTTCTGAAGAACCTCCAAACTGTTTTCCTTAGTGGCTGTACCAATTTGCAATCCCACTAGCAGTGTATGAAGGTTCCCTTCTCTCCACATCCTCACCAACACTTGTTTTTTGATTCATTGAAGATAGCCAATGTGACAGGTATGAGGTGATATCTCATTGTGATTTTAATTTGCATTTCTCTGATAATTAATGATTTTGAGCATCTTTTCATATGGCTATTGGCCATCTGTATTTCTTCTTTGGAGAAATATCTATTCAGGTCTTTTGCCCATTTTTAATTGGGTTGTTTGGTTTTAGCAATATCAAAGGATTTACTGCCTAGGAGTTTTATGGTTTGGGGTCTTACATTGAAGTCTTTAATCCACTTTGAGTTTATTCTTGTATATGGTATAAGAAGGAGGTCTAGTTTTATTGTTTTTGCATATATCTGTTTGGTTCACCCCATAAAATTTGTCGAAGAGTCTATCTTTACCCCATTGTATATTCTCCTTTGTCATAGATTAAATGACCATATAGATGCGAATTTATTTCTGGGATCTCTATTCTGTTACATTGATCTATATGTCTTTTTTTATGCCAGTACCATGCTGTTTTGATTACTATGACCTCATAGAATAGTTTGATATCAGTCAGTGTGATACCTCCAATTTCATTATTCTTTCTCTAGATTGCTATGGCTATTTGTTATCTTTTATGGTTCTATATAAATTTTTGAATTATTTGTTCTAGTTCTCTTAAAAATGCCATTGGTATTTTGATAGGAATTGCATTGAATCTATAGATACTTTTGGGTAGTATGGCAATTTTAATTATGCTGATTCTTTCTGCCCATGAGCATGATATATGCTTCCATTTATTTGTATCTTAAATTTCTTTTATCAATGACTTGTCATTTTCCAAGAACAGGTCTTTTACCTCCTTGGTTAATTTGATTCCTAGGTATTTTATTGTTTTTGATGTAACTGTAAATTGAATTGTTTTTCTTAATTTGTCATTTGATACTTCATCATTGGCGTATAAAAATGCAACCAACTTCTGAATATTAATTTTTTATTTGCTACTTTACTGAATTCATTGATCAGTTCTAACAGTTTTTTGGCAGAATCTTTATGGCTCTCTAATATAGTATCATGTCATCTGCAAATGATGACAGTTTTACTTCTTCCTTTCCAATTTGGATGTTTTTCATTTGTGTTTCTTGTCTGATTGCTGTAGTTATTACTTTTAAGGCTTTGTTGGATAAAAGTAGTGAAAATGGGCTTCCTTGTCTTCTTCCTGATCTTAAGGAAAGTGCTGTTAGCCATTCCCTGTTCAATACAATATGAGCTGTAGGTATGTCACATATGGCCTTTTTGTGTTAAGGTATGGTCCCTCTATTCTCACTTTGCTGAGAGTTTTTATCATTAATGAGTGTTGAATTTTGTTGAATGAATTTTCTGTATCTATTGATAGGATTACATGATATTTATCTTTTAATTTGTTAATGCGTCTTGGTGAAGGCCTTAATTGATTTGAAACTATTAAATCAACCTTGCATCCTGGGAATACATCCAAATTGATCATGGTGTATGATATTTTTAATGTATTGCTGAATTCGATTTGTTAATATTTTGTTGAGAATTTTTGCATCAATGTTCATCAGGGATATCCATCTATAGTTTTCCTTTTTTGTACTGTCTTTGTCTGGTTCGAAATCAGGGTAATAGAGGACTCATAAAGAGTTAGGGAGCTTTCTTTCATTTCAAATTTTTTGGAATAGTTTGAGAAGAATAGGTGTTAATTCTTCTTCAAATGTTTGGTAAAATTTATGTATGAAGCCATCCAGTCCAAGGATTTTGTTTTTTGGAAGTTTTTAGATTACTGACTGGATTTCACTGGGGATAATAGGTCAGTTCAGTTTCTTCTTGACTCAGTCTTGGGATATTATTTGCTTCTAGGAATGTATCCATTTCTTTCAGATTGTCTAATTTGTTGGTATATAATTGCTCATAATATTTTCCTATGATCTTTTATATTTCTGTGGAGTCCGTTTTTACTTCTCCTCTTTCATTTCTGATTTTATTTATTTGAGTCCTCTCTCTTTTTTTTCTTGATGAGTCTGGTTAAAGGTTTATCAATTTTGTTTACCTTTTTATTGTATTGTTTTTTCAGACTCAGATTAATTTATAAAATAATTTTGGTTTTCTATTATATGCTAGACTCTGTTCTAGGAGCTGAGGATACAGCAGTGAACAAAACAGACAAACATCATTTTCCTCAGAAAGTTTATATTCTGTCGGGAGTGCAGGGGTAAACATATGAACAAATAAGAAATAATAAACAAAAACAAATAAATAAATTTATGATTTGTCAGGTAGTGATATATGTGATAAAAACAAATGCAGGGCAGGGGAATAAGAAATGTGGAGAGCAGATGTTACCATTTAAAATAGGATGGGTGGGAATGGCTCACTTGAAAGGTGACATTTGAACACAAGCCTGATTGAAGTGAACGAATGATCTATGGCTATACTTAAGGTGAAGAATGTTCCTGACATAGGGAGCAGCTGAATCCAGAGGCCCTCAGTTGGGGAAGCTGATGACATGTAAAAAGAAACAAAAAGACAGTGGAACAGAATGGATGGGAGGAGCTGACTTTGAGGATTAATAGGAAATGAAGTGAATCTGTGGACTACACTGTTTAGATAATGATCAAACTCTTATCAATTTGTTTAGAAGTAGTTGTTGAGGCCCCATTTTGATTCATTTAAATAATTTGTCGTGCTTTTATTATCTGCACTATTCCATTCATAGCAATAGTAATGGGTAAGATAAAGACTTGCTATAAGTCAATGAATAGAGGTATGGCCTTGCCCACACAGAGCCTCGAGTCTATCAAGTGGTAAAATTATCTTTTAAAAATATAAAGTTTTATCCAATGTGATGATTATTTTCATGTGTCAACTTAACTAGGCCATAATACCCAGATATCTGGTTAAACAGTTTTTATGGGTGTGTCTGTGGGAGTATTTTAGTCCCTTGAAGGCCTGGATAGAATAAAAAGGTGGGGAAAGGGATAATTCCATTTCTCTACCTAATTGCATAAACTGGAACATCAATCTTCTCCTGACCTTGGAATAGAATTTATACCATTGGTGCTCTGGTTCTCAGGCCTTTGAACTTGGACCAGTTTTATATCACTAGCTTTCCTGGGTCTCCGGTTTACAGATGGTAGACCATGGGACTTCTTGGCCTCCATATTTGCATGAGCCAGTTCCTCATAAAATATCTAGATATAAATTTCTCTCTCTCTCTCTCTCTATATATATATATCTTATTCATTTTGTTTCTCTGAAGAATCTTGATTAGTACATCCAGAAATACGAAATCCTCTGTATAGTTCTAGAAATACAGAATCTTCATTAAGGTACATTAAACTCCTTCTCTACTCTATAAATTATTTGAGAACTTTTATTCATTGGTGAATTCATGCAACAAAACATTTAAAAATTAAAATATAGGTGACAAGATATTTTAGAAAGAAGGAAAAAAATCTCCAGAAAATAAGGTTAAAGACATAAAAATATGAGACTTAAATGACAGAGAATTCAGGATGGTACTTCTGAAAAAACTCAATGAAATCCAAAATAATTCATATCAACAACTCCAGGAATTGAAAAAGCAACTACATGAGCAGAATCAATTTTTTAGCAAGGAGATTGAAACCCTTAAAAAGAACAAAAAGAACTTATGGAAGTGAAGAACACACTAAAAAAGATGAAGAATAAAATAGCAAGAGGTCAGCTCACCTAAAATAAAATGACAAAAAAATACATACCTATGAGAAAGGGGACTAGCAGGCAGATAGAAGCAGAAGAGTGCAACCCTTATTAAGAGCAGGGCATTATAAGCTTAAACAATAAGAAAAGAATTTCTATAGCAAGATAGTAATGAATGTTCGACATACATAGGGACAAATTGAGACAGCAATGACTAAAAAGGGGAGAATTCAAAGATCCAGATTAGCAAAGGGGAATGGATATAAGGCACGCACAGAAGAAAATAGACAAATATATATACACACACACACACACACACACACACACACACACAAACACACGTGCGCGCACATATATATGATATATATGTATATAAATATCCTCTACATATTCAAAATGGTAACCACACACTAAAGATTCAGAACCAAAGTATATAACATAAAACCAGAAGGATAAGAAGGAAAACTCATAAAACAAAAACAGAAACAACAAACAAACAAACAAACAAACACACAAGGACAAGGAAGCAATGGAAATACTGAACTACAAGAAAGCAAAAGATAAAATTACTATAGGAATACTCCATATTTCAATAATCACCTTAAATGTAAATGGACTGAAATCACCAATCAAAAGGCACAGAGTTCCAGAATGGATCAAAAAACAAAACCCAATTTATGCTGCCTCCAGGAGACACACCTCAGCTCCAAAGACAAATATAGACTAAATGTGAAAAGGTGGAAAATGATATTTCAAGCAAACAGCATTCAGAGAAAAGTGGGAGTAGCTGTACTAATATCAGATGAAACAGACTTCAAAATCAATAAGGTAAAGAAAGATACTAAGGGATACTTCATAATGATAAAGGGAATCATGCACCGAGAAGACATAACACTTATCTATGCTCCCAATCAGGGAGCCCCAAAGTATGTAAAACAATTACTAACAGAACTAAAGGGAGAAACAGACCAAAACACCATTAGATTAGGGGACCTAAATACCCCATTGTTGGATATGGACAGATCTTCCAAACCGAAAATCAATAAGGAAATAACATCTTTAAATAGCACATTAGACCAACTGGACAGAATTGACATTTATAGAGCTTTTCATCCCAAAATAGCTGCTTGAGCATACATTCTTCTCTAGTGCATGTGGAACATTCTCAAGGATTGACCACATACTGGGACACGGAGATAGCCTCAACAAATATAAGAGAGTGAAATCATTTCATCCATATTCTCTGATCATAATGCTTAAAATGTGAAGAACAACTGTAAAAAAAAAAAAGAAGGAAGAAAAAATACATGAGAATTGAACAAAGTGCTATGAAAAATGGCTGGGTCAGAGAAGAAACAAAAAGAGAGATCAAGAAATACAGAGAAATGAATGATAATGATAGTACACTGATAATGATAGTACAATTTTGGGACACAGCAAAAGTAGTCATAAGAGGAAACTTCATATCATTATGGGCCTATCTCAAAAAAGAACAAGCCCATAAAACAACATAATGCCTCATATTTAAAAAACTAGAAAAAAAATGAAGCCTAAAGTCAGAGAAGAAGGAAAGAAATAACCAAATTTAGAGCAAAATTAAATTAAACTGAAAAAAAAAAAAACAATAGAATAAACAAATGCAAGAAAGAAATGGTTCTTTGAGAAGGTTAATAAAATTGACAAACCCCTGGCTAGACTCACCAAAGAAAAAAGAGAAAGGACACAAATAAACAAAATCAGGGATGAAAGAGGGGAAATTATGATTGACATTGCAGAAATACAAAGGATCATGCAAGAATACTATGAAAAAGTATATAACACCAAATTTAATAACCTAGAAAAACTGGATCAGTACTTAGAAAAATACAACCTTCCTAGACGGAATGAAAAATAACTGGAAAATATAAATAGACTGATTAGCAGTATGAAAATGGAAACAATCATCAAAAACCTGCCGAAAGGTAAAAGTCCAGGACCAGATGACTTTACCAGGGAATTCTAGCAAACATTCAAAGAAGATTTAGTACCTATTCTCCTCACAAACTCTTCCAAAAAATTGAAGAAGAGCCAATTACACAAAACAAGAAACTACAGACCAATATCTCTCTTGAACATAGATGCAAAAATCCTAAATAAGATACCAGTGAACTAAATACAGCAACATGTTTAAAAGATTATACACCATAATCAAGTGGTCTTCATCTCAAGGGAACAGGGATGGTTCAACATATACGAATCAATTAATGTGATACAGCACATGAACAAATTAATGAATAAAAATCTATGATCATATCAATAGATGCAGAAAAAGCCTTCGACAAGATACAGCATACATTTATGATCAAAACACTTAACAAAATCGGTAGAAGGAAAGTAACTTAACATAATAAAGGCCATCTATGACAAATCCTCAGCCAACATTATACTTAACATACAGTGGAGAAAGGAAAGCCTTTTCAATAAATGGTGCTGAGAAAAATGGAAAACTATCTGCAAGAATGAAACTAGACTGTTGTCTATCACCACACACCAAAATTAACTCAAAATGAATTAAGGACCTGAATGTAAGACCTGAAACAATAAAATGCATAGCAAAATCATAGGAACCTTGGACTTAAAGAGAATTTTATGAATTTGACCTCAAAGTCAAAGGGTGTAAAAGCAAAAATAAATGAATGAATTACAACAAACTAAAAGCTTCTGCATAGCAAAAGAAATTGTCAGCAAGGTAAAGAGACAACCATCTGAATAGAACATAGCAAAAGAAATTGTCAGCAAGGTAAAGAGACAACCATCTGAATAGAAGAAGATATTTGCAAGCAACACCTCCGATAAGGGCCTAATATGCAAAATTTACAAAGAACTCATATGACTCAATAACAACAACAAAAACCAAATGATTCAAAAAAAAATGGCACAGTACCTGAACAGACTCTTCTCCCAAGAAGACACACAAATGACCAATAAACATACAAAAAGATGCTCATTATCAATAGCTATTAGGGAAATGCAAAACAAAACCACAATGAGATACCATCTCATACCTCTTAGAATAGCTGTTATCAATAAGACAAGGAATAACAAATGTTGGAGAGGATGCAGAGAAAAAGGAACCTTCATACTGGTGGGACTGTAAATTGGTACAGTCACTATAGAAAACAATATGGTGGTTCCTCAAAAAACTAAGAGTTGATCTACCACTATATGATCCATCAAATTCCTGTAGTTGGCATTTACCCCATAGGCTTGAAAACGCATATCCAAAAAGATATTTGCACACTGATGTTCATAGCAGTATTATTCGCAATGGACAGGTTATGGAAGCAACCGAAGTGTCTTATGATAGATGATTGGCTAAAGAAGCTGTGGTACAATAGAATATTACTTAGTCTTAAGAAGAGATGAAATACTGCCATTTGTGACAACATGGATGGACCTCAAAATAATCATGCAAAGTGAAATAAGCCAGGCAGAAAAAGTTGAAAACTGCATGATAGCACTTATATGTAGGATATAAACCTAAAAGCAACAAAGAAACAGGACAAACAAACAGAGACTCATGAACATGGACAGTAGCCTAGAGATTACCAGAGTGTAGAGGAGTGAGGAGAGGATAGGTAGATAGAGTATAAGGGGTCAAATATGTGGTCATAGAAAGAAATCTTACTATGGGTGGTGAATACACAATGCTATGTATACATACATATATACACACATATGTTTAAATACATCAACATGTTTAAAAGATTATACACCACAATCAAGTGGACTTTATCCCAGGGGCACATATGTGTACATATACATATATATGTATATATGTATGTGTCTGTGCACATGTGTGTGTGTGTGTGTGTGTGTATCCCTTACTGTTGGATTATACACCTGAAATTTATTGGATTTCATTAACCAATGTCATCATAATAAAAAGAAAGAAAGAAGAAAGAAAGAAAGAAAGAAAGAAAGAAAGAAAGAAAGAAAGAAAGAAAGAAAGAAAGAAAGAAGAATGAGAGAGGGAGAAGAGCGAAACGCACACGAAAGAAAGGAAAGAATAGAACAAAGAAGAAAGAAGACAAGAAAGAAAGAAAGAAGAAAGAAAGAAAGAAAGAGAAGGAATAAAAAGTAAAAAACAAAAATGTTGTGACTTGATCATCAACTCAAACTTTAAGGTTCAATGTCAAATGGGACAGTGGAACTCAGTATGATTTGTGAAAATCAAAGCACAAATATGAACTAAAGACGTGATATCTGATGGTTTATAAGGAAAATATGGGCAATAAATAAATAAAAATATAATTTACTAGTAAGAATTGTAACATATTAATAGCTACCACTTATTTAGTTTTTATATTATGCAAAGCATTAGTGAGCTAGGTAATTTGTTTACCTTATTCAATTATATAAAAAACTGATAAGTAAGGTAGTCTTATCCTGTTTTACAGATTAGATAACTGGGAATTAACGACAGGCAATTTGAGCAAGGTCATACAGTTGATAGTGGTAGATTTAGAATTAGAAACCCAAAGCGCTAGTCTCCAGGTCTTACTCAATTTTGATGCCTTCATTATTGTGATTTAGATGACTAAAATATATTGTGCAGATATATTTGGTCTTTATCCACAGTTCTTGACTCATGGCTCCAAAAAACCTTAGAATTTCCTAAGTGAAGAGAGTAACAATGATGTCTCTTGTTAATGAGGTGACTTTTGGACCCACCTAAGAGTCGGGAGATGATTTCTAATAGGAGCCAAACTTGTGATTAGAGGATAGGACTTTCAGTCCTACCTCCTGATTTCTGGGAAGGAGAGAGGGGCTTGAGGTTGAATCAATTGCCAATGGCCAATGACTCAGTCAGTCATGATGACATAATGAAGCTGCCTTAAAATCTGAAAAGAATACCTCATCAGCCCTTTTTCAGAGAGCTACTGTGTTTGGATCCGGAATGCTTTCATGTGCCACTGTGCTAGGTGCTGACTTTCATCCTTTAATATCTTTCATAATTAATCAGTAATCTAATGAGTAAACAAGTTTTCCTGAGTTCTGTGAGCCATTCTAGCAAATTAATCAAGCCTAAAGAGAAGTAATTTGTGATTGGCACTCTGAGTTGGAGGGGGTCATTGCAACCTCCAATACGTAGCTGGTAACATCCTGGGCTCTGACTGGCATCTAAAGTGGAGTGCAGTCTTGTGGGACTGACCCCTCTACCTGTGAAATCTGATTCTATTTCTGGGTAGATAGTGTCAGAATTGAGTTGAATTTCTTGTTAATATGGGGAAGCCTCCAAACACATCTTGGAATTGAATTTGGGAACTCTTTTCACTACCATTATCCTCACTATAAAAAGTGGAGCTTTAGAAGATCATTTATCAAATGAAGAGGGCTGTCTGAATGATCTTAGTCTATCCACTGAGCATATATTAAGTGACTACTATGTACCTACCAGTAAATGTACTGGGCACTGGGAATACAAGGTTGAATGGCATGATGTTTTCCTTAAGCAAAACAGGTAAATTAAGAGACAATAACTGAATGCTCTGAGATATGAGCACAGAAGAGGGGCACATCCTGGGAATTCATGGAGGGTTTCTGAAGGAAGTCAAACTGACCTGAGTCTAGAATGATGAGTAGAAGTTAGATAGATGGAACAGTGGGGGATGATATTCTAGGTAGTCAAAATAACATGTGAAAGGGCACAGAGCTGTGAGGCAGTGTGAAGGAATATACTTTCCCCATTTCTGTGGCTCATTTCCATACGGAGGGAGCTGCCCACCAATTCCTGCCCTCTCCCTCCCTTTTCTTTTCATGGTGGATAGAATGAATTCTGATTAGTAAATCTGAGATGAATAACTTGAGTGTGTCTTATTTGGCTCTCTTTTCTTACTGAAGGGAATGAGCTGTAGACAAGAAGCACATGTTTGTCTCTGTAGTTCACAATTAAGAGCCCCTCTTGTCTGAAGATAGAAAATCTTTTCTCCAATAGTGACTTTATCAATAATAAAGGGGGTATGTTGGTTTTTTGTGTGTATTCTTCTCGTCCCATTACTTAATTGATTCAGAACTTCAGCAGGGAAGAGAGTTGCTATGCAGTGGGCATTCTAGAACCCACATAGAAGGAATGTATGAGGTGGGGAGGGCAGGAGATGAGATTCAACAGATTCGGAAGAGCCAGATCATGGAATATCTTTATCTTAAATGCCATGTATTGGATCCCTCTGAATTTGGTTTTAAACTGGAGAGTAACCTACTCAGAGTTCATTCTACATTAGTCTCTGGTAACAGTGTAGAGAATGGATGTTGGAGAGGGTGAAAGAAATTAGGAAAGGCAGGATGACCAATCTAGAAGTGACTGAAGTTATTAGGGAAGGTGAGTCCTGAGCTAGTTCAGAGGACAAAGTGTAGAGGAGAGCCTGATTCAGCAAATGGCTAGGAGACCACATAAATAAGAGTTAATGATTGGCCAGAAGTGATGAAATCAATTAGAATAATCTGAGATGAATCCTATTTTTCTGACTTCAATAATATCAGCTACTGAGTGAGGAAACACAGGAAAAGGATTCGATTTGGGCAAAATGAGGCAACGATACATTTAGTTAGGGCCATGTTGATTTTCATGTGTGGGATTCCCAGTTGAGATGTTTACCATACAACAGTTGTATATGAGTCTCAAGTCCAGCAGTGATGTCAGTGTTGCAGATTTAAATTTGGAAGCCATCAGCATAGGAAGGGGAGCATAACCATGTTGGATAGTATAGGAAAATAAAACAGTGGGCCAGAAGGAAACCCTTTGGGGAAGGCAAACATTTAAGAAGTTGGCAGAGGAGGCACCTGTGAAACTGGACAAAAAGCAATGATCAGAGATGTATGGGAGAAATCATGAGAGATGTCAGGGAAGTAGAGAATTTCAGGAAAAGCTGAGTGAGAAATAGTATCAAATGCAGCATAAAATTTCAGTTAGAATAAAGGTGGGAGTCTCCAGTGGCTTTGGCTATTTGAAAGTGATGCTTTTGAAAGCAGTTTGAGTTGAGCGGTATGGCCAGGTGACAGAAGTAGGGAAGTAGCAAAGTGAAGACCCCTTCACTTATAGAGGCTATTTTCAAGATGCTTGGCTGAGAAGTCAAGGGGAGGTCAAGAGAGACTTTCTTCTCAAGTGATGTATTTATAGACTGAGGACAATAAGCTAATAGAGAGCAGAAAGGTGAGTTTATGGAAGAAAGGCAATTATAGAGGGTGCGAGTTCCTAAGGTTAAAGGAGATAATTAATGAAAAACTGAGATGGGGTTGGGGAGTAGGGTGGGTGTGTATGGGGGGGTGCAGTGGGGATAGACATTATCTTGAACAAGAGAAGAGATGCTTGCTTTCTGAGACTCTAAAAAAAGAAGGAAGGGTATTTATAAATGAGTCAGACATTGTTTTGTTGTTGATGTTTTTGATAAAGCCTGGAGGAGAGGGAGGAAGCAGAAGTTCATGCCAATGGCCTATGGTTCCTTGATAAAATAGGAGGCAATGTTATTTGCTGAGAGTGTTGGGGCTTGAGAAAATAATAAAGGTTTGGCATGAACATCAGGGATGTCAGAAGAGCAGACGCTAGCCAAGGAAATGGTGACTACACTGGAGCTGGCCTGGCTAGAGAAAAGATAAGACAGGAAGATCTTGCAGACTGACTGAAATGGAACAAGGAAGGAACTTGGTGGTCCATGAAATACTAGCTGTGGCAATGGGGGCATGAAAGCAATGGAAAGAGAAGAGGTCAGCAGCAGAGAGGTTTTTTTTTTGTTTTTTTTTTTTTTTTTACAGTTCTAAAACAACAGTTGATGTTTGAACAACTCTATATTTTAGAAAAGTTTTTGCAGACATTCTATTTGGTTTCCATAGTAGTTCTATGAGACTTATGTTCTATGAGATAAAGCGAGACTCATGGAAATACTGACTAAAGGTCAGACAAGTAGCAAAGGCAGGACTTTGAAGTCCTGGAGACTAATAGCTACTTCAAAGTCAGAAATAAAAATATACAGCTTGGATTTATTTTTTTCAGAGTAAGGGAAACATTTTCATCTCTATTTGTGACCATAAGCACAGTATTGCCAAATGGCTTACTGGCATGTATTTATGTCAAGGTAGGTCTTTGCTTTACCTGGCTAATCTGCCTATGCAGCCCACATAGGTCCATGGATACCCCATGGTAGTTCACACCTCCTTGCATCTGTACCTACTGTCTTTCTGCTTAAAATATTCTCCCTGTGGTTGTCTCCTAGCTAATTTGTCCATCTTTTAAAACTTCCCAAGCACATTTCTTTGCTCATACTGAGAAAAATGCCCTATTTTGTGCTCCTAGTAGGACCCAAAGCTGTTACTTTATCTCATCACATTAATATTGTTGCCAATACACCTGTCTCCCCATGAGACTAAGAGCTCTTTGGGAGCAGAAACTTTTAATATCCATAGAAAGTTCCCAGCACAGCACTTAGTGCAAATATGGGTCAGTCATCTGCAAATAACAGAAATATACCTTTCACATGACTCTCAGTAGAAAACAACTAAAAGAATGAGTTAGTTCATCATACAATCTGTTTTTTGTCCCATCTACCCATTTTATGGCTGTATCCGCTCATCCCTCTCAGACCACTCTGTTTCCCTTTACTCTTTCTACTCTTTTTGTGGCCTTGTCTCAGAAAAAACTCATCACTCTTAGAGAAATTCTTCCTTTCCACTGCTTCTGGTGATTTAATCTTTGTTCTTTAATCAGACATAAGGAGGTGGTAATGGGAGTGGGAAATGTACTCAGATGACCATACATCATTTTATAGAAGGAAAAATCTGGCATTTTCATTGGTAAATAAATCCTGGAGTTCTGGAACTGAATCCATCTTCACACTTTGGGACAGTTCTGTATTGAAAATCTATCCCCTGAACACAACCATCTAGCTTTTTCACTGACTATTCCCTAAGGAACCTAGATCTCTGACCTCCTTTGAAAAGAGATTTTAGCATCTTTGTGGAAAATATGAAATTATTATTAAAGGACTTGCAGTGCTGTAAAGTTATGAAATTGGAGCACAAATGTACAACCCTGGAGTCCTAGGGTGGAGGCTGGGTTCCAAGGCCTGACCACACAGGGCTTTAATTTTGAATTAAACATGAATTATCTGGGTGGCCTTGTGCAAATTAACTTCTAAACAAAAAATAATACTGGGTTTATGGTAAAGATGGTGGAGTAGGTACATGCTGTGCTGGCCTCCTCTAATAACCACATCAAAATTACAACTTAACTACAGAACAACTATCATTTAGAACCATCTGAACTCTAGCTGAATGAAGTCTTATAACTAAGAACATACAGAAGCCACATGAAGACTGTTAGGAGGGGCGGAGATGAGGAATTGTCCATCCCCAAACCTGAAAGTGGAAATTAAAAATTGAAAGGGATGTCTCAGCTGCAGATGTCCTCCCTGGAGCAAGGGGTCCCAGCTCTGCACCAGGCTCCCCAGCCCAGGGTTCCAGCGCCAGGAAGAGAAGCCTGCATAGCTTCTGCTGTGAAAACCAGTGGAGACTGTGACTAAGTAAGCCAAAGGATTGCTGGAGTCCCAGGTCTATCTCTTAAAGGGCTCGTGCATGGGCTTATTCTCTGATGGACTTACTCTGAGCTTCAGTGCTGAGGTAGCAGCTTGAAAGGTACCAGACACATATGCGGAGGAACTGAACTGCCTGGCTTCAGAGTGAGGGCCGTAGGGGCAGCTTTTTCCTAGACAGAAGTGCTGGCAGAATCCATTGTTCCTTTGTTGAGCCCTTCTGCCTCTTAACATGCAGATGCAGGTGCCACCATATCTGAGTCTCCATTAACCTGACTAATACTTATTGCCCTGCCCTGGTGATTTCCTGAGACTCCACCCCACCCAACATACTGGCCAACCCAAGCCAACTCTAGTAGCATTTTCCTACAAATAGCATATCTTGGCTCATGAAGTGGACTTTCCTAAAATCTCCCAAAGGTTCACAAAACCCAAACAAGTAGTATCTGGCCTTGGTGTGCCTTGTACTTCTTGGTACCTAATCCTGGCAGTAATGGCAGCTGACCTTGACTTGGATTTTCACCTTTCCTGCCACCTCCAAGCCCAGCATGGTGGCAGTCATGTGTGGATTGCTTAGTGGCTCATGCCAGGTGGCCCCAGACAGGGCACAGTCTGCTGTTAAACTTGGCCTATGGCAGAGCCCCTCTTGGGAGGCCTCAAGTCCAGCATGCCTGATGGTCTACTTTGGACAAAACCAGAGCACCACCCAGGCCCAAATCTGAGGCTAACACATGCAAATGTCAGACTGGGAAGACACCAGATCCCTGCTAAAGCAATCCTGATTCACAGGGTCAGTCCCTCCACAACAGCTTTTCCACTGTAGTCTCAACCAGTCCTCTCAACCAATCAGCCTGAGGGTCAATCCTTCCCATTGATGTGCAAACCGTAACCAACTATAACAGGAGGGCACAGACAACCCACACAAAAGACTTACCTGAAGCACCTGGCTCAGGTGACCAGAGAGACTGTGCTTCTGGGCAACACAGGACACCTACTACATAAGAGCACTCTACTAAGACTGAAAAACATAATAGCCCTACCTAATACATAGAAACAAACACAGAGAGGTAGGAAAAATGGTGAGACAAAGAAATATGTCCCAAATAAAAGAAGAGAACAAAGCTCCAGAAAAAGAACTAAACAAAATAGAGACAAGCAATCTATCAGAGGCAGAGTTTAAGATGCTAGTTATGAGGATGCTCAATGAACTTAGGAGAAAAGTAGATAAACTTAATAAGAGCTTTAACAAAAAGATAGGAAACATAAAAGTGGAGATAGAAACAATAAAAAAGAACCAGTCAGAAGTGAAGAATACAATAATTGAAATAAAGAATACCTTAAGAGGAATTAACAATAGATTGGATGAAGTGGAGATCAAGTCATCCATTTAGAAGATAAGATAGCAGAAAACACCCAATCAGAACAGCAACAATAAAAAATGAATCCAAAAAATGAGAATATTTTAAGGGGCCTCTGGGGCGATATCAAGCACAACATTTGCATCATAGGGGTACCAGAAGGAGAAGAGAGAGAGCAAGGAATTGAAAACCTATTTCAAGAAATAATGACTAAAAACTTCCCTAACCTGGTGAAGGAAATAGACATACAAGCCCGGGAAGCACAGGGAGACTCAACAAGATAAACCCAAAGAGGCCCACACCAAGACACATCATAATTAAAATGTCAAAGTTAAAAACAAAGAGAGAATCTTAAAAGCAACAGGAGAAAAGCACTTAGTTACATAAAAGGGGATGCCCATGAGACTGTCAGTCGGTTTCTCAAAGGAAACTTTTCAGGCTGGAAGGGCTTAACTTGAAATATTGAGTGATGAAAAGCAAGAGTCTACAATCAAGATTACTCTATCCAGCAAAGTTATCATTTAGAATGAAGAACAGATAAAGAGCTTCCCAGACAAGAAAAAACTAAAGGAGTTCATCAACACCAAACTAGTATTTCAAATATTAAAGGGACTTCTTTAAGAAGAAGGAAAAAAAGATAAAAAATATGAAGAATAAAATGGTCATAACTATATATCAACAATTACTTTAAATGTATATAGATTAAATGTTCCTATTAAAAATAGGGTGGCTGAATGAATACAAAAACAAGACCCTTAAATATGCTGTCTACAAGAGACTCAATTCAGATTGAAACACATACAGAGAATAAAAGTAAAGGGATAGAAAAGATATTTTATGAAAATTTAAAAAAAAAGCTAGGTATCAATGCTTATACCAGAAAAAATAGACTTTAAAACAAAGTCTTTAACAAGAACAAAGAAGAACCCAGAAATCCCACTGTTGGGTATTCATATGATGAAACCCATCTTTGAAGGAACATTTGAATCCATATGTTCATTGCAGCATTATTTACAGTTGCCAAGATATGGAGGCAGCTTGAGTGTCCATCTATGGATGAATGGATAAAGAAGAGGTGGTACATACATAGAGTAAAATATTACTTAGCCATAAAAAAATGAAACCTCGCCACCTGCAGTAACATAAATAGACCTAGAGGGTATTGTGCTGAGTGGATAAGTCAGACAGAGAAAAACAAATGCCATATGATTTCACTTACATGTGGAATTTAAAACAAAATATACAAACAGATAAATCTGAAACAAACTCATAGCTACAGAGAGTTTGATGGTTGCCAGATGTGAGGGATGTCGGGGATGGTTGAAAAAGGGGAAAAGATTAAGAAATACAAATTTGTAGTTAGAAAATAATTATGCAGATATAAAGTATAGTGTAAGGAATAGAGTTAATGTCAATAATATTGTAATAACTGTGTACTGTGTCAAATGGGTACTAGATTTATTGGGCTGATCACTTTGTAAGTTATATAAATGTCCGATCATTATGCTGCACACCTGAAACTAATGTAATATTGTATGTCAACTGTAATTGAAAAAAAAAGATAATTTAAAAATAAATAAATAAAAATAAAACAAATAACATAAGATACTAAGAACTTTGCATGCACACACATGTGCATGTGTGTGTAAATAAAGGTATATACTCAAAAAATATAAATGTATAAATATATACTTCATAACTGTTTCTTCTCTTTCTTCTATCTTATCCTCAACCATACCCAGATGCATTTCATGTTTAATAAAACGTGTAAGTCCTCATTATAGAATTTTCAAGTCTAAGAAATCTTTTAGTTTGATGAGCCCCAAATTTTACGAGGACTATTCCTACACCATTTTCACCTGAACATAAATATAGTCGACTTAGAAGATAGACACATAGGCTATGGAGACTGAATTTGAATCCCAGATCCAAAATATATCAGATGTGTGAATTTGGACACTTGACTTCTTACAGTGTTCATTTTCTCATCTGTAAAGTGGGTGAAAAATATCTGCTTCCTCATGGTTTTTTTGCAACAATTAAATAAGATTATATATGGAAAATATTCAGCATAGAGCCCTGGAACTTAGTATATGCTTAATACATGATATTGATTATAATAATAATAACTAATATTTAATATATTTTTTCCATTAATATACATCAAGCATTAAGAATTGCTTTATATATATATTAATTCATTTATTAGTAAATGGTGGAGGAGGTTGTAGCTTTCCTACTATGATCATGTTTTAAAAGACCCATGAAGAAAGATGGTTGAGTTCTTTCCTCTCAAATGATCTATTATTTTCTGTTAAAGTCAGTAAGGCAAGCTGTTGATGTTTAACTCTGCTAAAGAGGACGGTTGAAAGGGAGCAGAGAGGAATTCATAGAAGGAGCAGTCAGTGAGAGGAGTTGGCCCACTAACCAGAATATCGAGGCCCTGAATTAATGGTGGGCACTGACTTTTATTTCTCAGGCCTGAAACAACAGGCTGTCCCTTCCCAAGGCAGTAGTGCCTGACCTGGGGGAGGGTGATAGGGGAGGCATAGAACTTTTAGGGCAGTGCTGCTCAGTTTCTGTGGTTTATGAGCACACCTCTATCTGGAAGTGCAGAGGGGAGGGAAGATGGCAGAGAGATGTGTGATAATCTGAAAAAATCCATAGCAGGTCAAACTGACTTAACCAAGTAAGGAGCTTGATTTGATAATTAATAGTGTTGTCAAAGTGCTTCAAAAACATTTCATTTAGCCTGCAGATAGTTCTCTTTAATTGTAAAAAAAAAAAAATCACAATTATTATTTTTAAAAACATTAAAGAAAATTGAGCAAAAGAAAATTTGTAGACTAGGACTGTATTGCAATTTATCATAAAGGATAAAGCCTGATACATATTAAAGCTGCCTCTAGCTGCTGAACATACAGATTCCTGACACAAAGAGATCTGAGTTATAATAATTTTCTATACTGAAAAGTGGAGATGGACCATTTAAAATAATGCAGTTCCACTTACCATTTTAGGTTACCAAGCCTGAGATGCCTTTCATAAATTGTTACGCTCTACTGAAACTTCCCATTTGCTTTAATGATATATCAAAATTTTTAAATTGTGAAATATGTAGGTTGGTGCTTTCTTTGAGAATTTTTAAATGGGCTCGCTCCTGAAATACTCAAGGAGGCAACAGGTGGAATAGGATCTTAGGAAGTGTTTATCCCACTCACTCCCAAACCTCTAACATAGTGGCCTTCTTTTATCTGTTCAGCTCCTGGTTAGACTGAACAGGACTTTCTAACTTCAGAACTTCCCACCTGCAGTTTTCCCTTTATGCAACAATTTCCCAATTCTCTTCCTCTGATTGTTGGCTTCTTATCCTGTACGCTCAAGTTTAAATACCACCCCCTAAGAAGCCTTTACTGACCACGTTACCAAAAGCAAGTCCCCCACCATGACTGTAGCTTGCGGTGTACTGGTTGTTTCATGGCACATGTCAGCTTATTTGTTTTCTTGTTAATGAGATCTCCCTACTAGACACTAAATTTCACAAGGGAAGGTAGACAGGGTGCACGTCTCTCATTTCTCATGACAGCCTTAGCATCTAGCACAATGGGTGTCACCTATTAGAAGCCCAATAAAGTATGGAGACAAAAATCATGGACCCTTTCCACAAAACTGTACAAGGTAAAGATAAAGTCTCAGACTCTTAATAACAGCAGGATTGAGAAAACACTGTCTGCTAGGTACTGTGATAATGCTATAGTAATACTTGGCATAATTATTCTAATATTACTAATGATGAAAATTGGGTCCATAGAAGTTATGCAGCTTTACCCAGTCTCCAAACTTACCAAGAGGCAAGAGACAGGATCCAGAGCTAGGTCTGTAGAATGCCAAAACTCATATTTTTAACCCTTATTACAAATAATCAGGACAGTGACTTTCAGGAAGATTGTGAAGCTTCGTTTCCTTTCTGCTGCTGTAAATAACTTACTCTGATTTAACAAACGAACATGGGGCTGATGTCAGTGGTTCCTGGCACTTTTGCTGGAGCAGTATTCATGTGAGTATGGCTTCCAAGACTGCTGTACCAAATCCGAAGTCTTTATAATTTACTTAGAATGGGGCGGGGGCATTTGAGTCTTTGTACTATGGTTTTCAAGTTAATCTTCCAACTTTACTGTAGAGAACAGTTAATCCAAGGGACTTTTTGCAGAGATGCTGCCCAAGGAGCTAAGATCTCAAGGAGTATTATAATTACTTTGGGGTCAGGGGGAGTTCTATGTACCGGGTAGAAAATAGAGAAAATTATGATTTGAATTATAACAAAGAGAATTTGGGTTCCTGCCCTTGAGAAGCCCTCCTAATGCTTTACAGTTCCTTCCTAGAAGACAAGTGCATCCTCAAATGATTCAGTTAGGATTAACTTTTTATGTTTCAGAACACTGGATTCTGCATAATTATAGTTGGCATACAATATTATATTAGTTTCAGGTGTACGACATAGTGATTAGACTTCTATAAAACTTTTATAAAACTTACAAAGTTTTATACTTTGTCTTCACTATGATTACATTTGTCTAAATTTGTTTATTAATAAAACATTTTAAGAATGTTCTCTCTCAGCTTCATGAATGCTTTTTAAAAATTTCCTCTTCATCAGAGATTTTAAATTTTCACAAGGGTTTGTTGAAACAGGTACCAGCTATTGCCTTTTCTCTCACAGAAAATGAGAGTCACCAAATGGGAACACTCTTAAATTCTTGCTGTTAAACACACAAATGTATCATATCCTCTCTGAGTCATCCATCTCATGGTTTTTATTAACATCTATACACTGCTAACTTTCAAAACTATATGTCCTGTCATCCATACATTCACATAGTAGCCTGCATATTTCTTATACACAGATTATATCCTATCACTTCACTGAATATGCTCTTCAGTATCTTCCCATTATCTTAGAATAAAACCAAAACTCTTTGCTGGGCAAAAATCCTTCCAGAATTTGGTCTTACCTTGCACTCCAGCTTTAGTCACTTTCCAGCCTTCTCCTAAAATTCTAGCCATGCTAAACCTCCTTCATCGTCTTTAATGGCTCATGGTCTTTCAACTCTGAATCTTCCTTCACCTAATTCTTCTTCTTACCTGGAATCCTCTTCTACTGGCCTACTCACCTGTCAACTTCAGGTATGTGTTATTAAGTGCTGCATCCTTTTGGGAGATCTTTCTTCACCCCAAGCTGGGTTATGTCCTACTGACTTTTGATCTCATAGCACTTCTGTACATTTCTTATCTAAATAGTCACCATATTTTACTGATATTCCTGTTAATTGTTCATGTTGTATCCCACCTCCTAGCCCAGTGCCCAATTACATGAGATGCTCAAAATTTCTAGTTGAATAAAAATTTTACCTAAATAATAATATTATCCAAACATTCATATTTCGGGAAGGTGGTCCTTGTGAGTTCTTCCACTTGCTAATCGACTGCTGCTTCCAAAAAAAATCATTCAAAACAATCAAGCTCTTTTATAAAATTGGGGAGGAAAAGGCTGCAACATTAAAATACAGGTATGATCCTCTCCTGCTGTAGAACACAGAGTGTGCGTTTAATTAGAAAAGTGTCTAAGATCTGATTCAAATAACTCATGGCTTTTTTTTTTCCTTTAGACTTGCTGGGTAGTTTACACATATACTCTGTGACAATGAAAAAAATGTTCAAACCTGTAGAGAATTCTTGTGAGTTTATTTGAGCCAAACTGATAATAATTGCCAGGAAGCAAAATCTCAACTTACTGGAAAAATACTCTGGAGAATGGCAGTTTTGCAGCCAACATGATACATTAGAATCAAAGAAAGAGATGGTAGGTTAAGGGGGCAGTAGAACAAAGTGGGAAATCTCTGGGACTGGATAAAAAGTAAAATGGAGAGACACATACTACTTTTACATGGATGTGTACAGGATAGTTAATAATTAACATTTACAGCCCATAGAGATGGTATGCAGAGAACAAGATAAAAATGAGGGGCTCTGTGGTCTTCTGCGGTTGCGCCCTGAGGGTTCTGGAAAAGAAAATTAGTCTGATATTTACAGGGTATGTTATCTTAGATGCAAAAAGACAATAGATAGATTCACTTAAGGTAAAGATTGACTTTTGTTAAGGAAGCTACAGGCCTAAAATGTGACTACCCACCATGACCTACTTTTAGTTAGGAATTTTTATGTTCAGACTACTCTATGTGATTACATCCAGTCTCTGAGTTTAAAAGGCTAGAAGCTCAGCACTCCTATAGGAGCCTGTCAGGTTTAGTATGTGGCTCCTTTTTCATCCACATCAGCAACCAGCTTTGAGTATTATGACTAATAGCTGATCATGAAAACATTGTCTTTCAAACATTTAACAAGTATTTACTATATCCCTAAAAGTGGCTTTATTAACTCTTAAACCTAGGTTTTTCCAAAGGAGGAGGAAATAGCATAGTTTCTAATGAAAAAAAAAAAAAAGAATTAAATATTTAAACATTAACATCATTGAAAAACTTTCAGGAGCATATTACTTTCATGTAATTGTATTTTCATATACCTCCTTCTGGGTGAGACAAGCACAGTTGATCCTTGAACAATGTGGGTTTGAATTTTGCAAGTCCACTTATAGGTAGATTCTTCCTCAGCTGACCCATGCAGTTAAATTGACCTGAATTGTCCAAGGGTCAGCTGGAGGTTGGAAATCTGCATATTCAGAGAATCTATTTAAAATCTCTCATTTTCGACTGTGGGCAGTCAGGGCCCTTCTCCCACCCCCACTCCCACACCTACCCCATGCTGTCCAAGGGTCAACCATAATGGAGCCTTTCTGGGGCCTACGAGGATGTTGCATCTGTCTAAATCTTGTCCTACTGATGTTTGTCTGATGTTTTCCCTCCTATATGAGGACCCAAAAAACTGGGCAATTTCAACTTAAGATAAAATGTTTCATGAGAATTTGAAGATAACATTTACTAAACCATCAGAATGTAGAGAACAACTCTGATATCCTACAGCGCCAAAGGTGATATGTTGTCCCACGTGCAAGGGGTGTGTGTAAATGTACAAACTGGATTTTATTCGGGGGTGGTTGTTTTGCGTATTTTGTTGTCATTGTGCCTAAAATACAAGGCTGGGAATAGAATGGTGTAGCTTTAAATGCGGTTAAAATGCAGCAAGGATACATCACTGCCAGGCTGGTTGAGGAGCAAGATTTTCTAAAGACTAGGGAGGGAGTAGATGACAATTCCAGAGCCCTCCAGTATGAAGATCGTATGATTCTTTGCACATCCTCTGTCCAGACCTAAAGTGTCAGTGCTTCTGCTTCTGCTGGAACACAGGGAGAAGTATAACTACTCTACCTACAGTCTGATCCTGGAAACTGCAAAGCTTCAGTCAGGAAAAACAAAACAAACAAGAGAGGAGAAAAAAATCCACCTTAAAAATGCAATTTCAGAGTCTATAACATTCCCCCAAATGTTATTTCCCCCAAATATATTTGCTTTTAGTCCAGCCTTTCAAAGCAAATGTAACTTTAATATGTTTTTCACAGTTCTCAGTATTCATTCATTCATATATTTAATGTCTAATATGTAAGATTATTTCATGAGAAAGGGAAGAGAGAAAATCTGGCTCTTCCTTTGACAAGTGAGGAGCAATACTTGGAGAGGTGAGTTAGCTATCCATGGTTATATAGCCTGAGTCAAGGCCCAGGTGTTCTGACTACCAATAAGAAATAAGAGTGAAGATTTCTAAACTTCTGAGAATTACCCAACATTGTAGTCCTCTTGTCAAACATTATACATTAAATTCTTTCTTTCACTTACAGGTCCTGGTACTCACTCTATATTCCATACAACCTGAACCTTGTCCCTCTTCTGGCCTCTTCACCTTCCTTACCTCTGTCCTTATAAACTTCCACCCAATTCTATAAACTTTCCAGATCTTACCAGGTCACAGCAGCCTTATTGTTCTTTCTCAAGCACACCAAAGACCTGCCCTGAATGCTTTTCTCTCAGATACTCACATGGCTTGCTCTTCCTTTTCATTCATTCTCTGTTCAAATGTCACTCCTCAGACAGGGCTTCTTCAACTATCTTTTCTAAAATAGTACCCTATGAGTTTTTCATTCATTATTTTTTAACTTCAATTATATTTCTAAACCTTTGTGGTGAAATGTAATGCATACATCAAACAGTATATGAAGCACAAAGCTCTCTTCCACCTGCTGGGGCTCCAGCTCTCACCATCACTGTTGTTGATACAGAGCCTTCCTTACTTGACCCTGGGACCGAATTACTGAGAAAGACAGGAAAGGAAAGAGAGCAAACACTTTCATAACATGTTTAGTTCTCATTCTTGGTCCTAACCACGTCCTAAGTTGAGCCCAACATAGGCCTTTCTCTATCAATAAGCACCTAATTTCTAATTACTATTCAAGTAGCTAGAAGTTCAGCACTCCTATAGGAGTAGGAATTTCCCATCCCAGTTCTTAATCCAGAAGTCTGACAAATTCTTTAGATTCTCATATAGTGGTACCTCAAACAGTAGAATTTTATAAGGGTTACCCAGAACTACCCAATAAGTAATTTCACACTCATCAAGGGATTACTTTTCCACAACTCTAGCACTGAAAAAGTTTACAGTTGGAGCTGCCCTGCATGACATCATTAGTATGGTCGCTTCACAGGAAGTCGAACATCCACTTTGGTAAACTTTGGTCTTTCAATTAACCTCAATGAAGTTGTCGTTCCAGTCTACAAAATGACATGTGACATTAAGTAATTGATTTTATTTCTTTAGACTTGTCTCTTCCAATGTAAATAAAGAGTCGAATCCATGATTCCTAATGTCCTCCATAGGTCTAACATTTGTCATTCCAAAAAAGGTTCTTGAAGAAGGGTTAAGATGTTAGTCATTCACCTTTGCATGTGAATTAATCATAGGGGCTTTAGTCTAAAAAAAGAGACTAACAGTATGATTGTTGAACAGAGTTTTAAGACCTTCATCACATGAGGGAAGTAAAGAAGTGGTAAAAGGACTTTGGTGAGGAGATTTAGATAGAATAATAGTGATAAGCACTTACTGAGTGCTAACCATCTGACATTGATCACAGTGCTTTGCAAATGTCATTTCATCTTTACATTACAGTTGTGCATTCTAGTGTATAACCAAAATAAAATTAAATAAAAGAGACCCGAGTTTAAGTCCTGAGTTCTAATCCTGACTTTGTCTTTTTTTTTTTTTTTGCTTTCTGATTTTAGGCAAATTGTCCTAATCTTCCTAGTATCATTTTTTTTCTTATATAAAATATAGAATTTGTCCCATAGGTTTTGGGAAGATTAAATAAGATAATACATACAAAAAATGTTCTGCACAAGGTACTGCGCAAAATAGTTATTCAATAAGGGCAGCTACTTATAATACTGGAAATGTTTAATATCAATTATAGAGCTCAGAACCAGTATCTGAACCTGTATTAGTTTTATACTATATCTGTTTATTTTAAACAGTTTTGCTTTTCCTACTATACAGATTTCTCTTCTATTGGCAAAAGTGTTTAAGAAGAATTTATGGGTTCAATGTTTCCAGTTTTGTTGAAATCTGCCTATTATGTGACTTATAGTAAATATGCATTTGACTTTGTCCAACTTCTGGAAGAGGTCCTACCACCCTTGACATTTTGAAAGTGGGAAGAGCAAAAAAGATGCTTTTGTTACATTAACTAGTGACTTTTGGACTAAAACCAAGGATGAAGGCATTATCAGGACCCAACCATGTTATTAGAGGGCTAGAACTTTCAGTCCTACCCCACTGATTTCTGGGAATGGGAGAGGAACTAGAGGTTGAATCAATCACCAATAGCCAATGTTTAAATTAATAATGCTTATGTAATGAAGCCTCCATAAAAACCAAAAGGACAGGATTTGGAGAGCTTTAAGATGGGGAACCAGAATGCTCCCATATGCCCCCGTTCCATGCCCTAAACTTCATGAGAACATAAACTACTTTGCTCAAGACCTCACCCTATGTATCTTGTCATCTGGCTATTGATTTGTACCCTTTAATAAACTAGTGAGTAAACAGGTTTCCTGAGTTCTATGAGATACTCTAGCAAAGCAATCAAAACTAAGGAGGTGGTCATGGGAACCTCTGATTTATAACCTGTCAGTTAGAAACATGAGTGCCCACAAATATTATATGGGTATCAACCTGGACTTGTGATTGGCATCATAAATGAAGGGCAATCTGTGAGACTGAGCCCTCAACCTGTGGAATTTCATGTTGTCTCTGAGTACTGTCAGGATTTAGATAAATTGTGAGACATCCAGCTAGTGTTGGTTTGCTTGTTGGTGTAGGGAAGTACCCTCTACCTCCCTCACACACATTAAAATTGACCCTACAACTATCAGAAATAGGGTTTATTTTAGAGCAATTATAAAAGCTTTTGGATTCCTTAGTTGGACTCTGAACTGAGAATTTATTAAAGTGATAAACTCATTTTCTTTGCACAAGTTCCTCAGCATACTTAAAGAAATCAACCAACCCCATATTATATTTGTGGGCACCAGGCCTGGTTGGACCAAGGTCTGGCTATGATCCAAGGCCTGGCTGATTCAAGGCCTGACTGACCCAAGGTCTGGCTGGCCCAAGGTCTGGCTATGTTTACATATTTAATATGTAAACATACTTCAGCTTATTGTATCATGCATGTGTGGCTGAAGGCCACTATTGTACTCTGCTATGTGAGACCAGAAGGGGAGCACAACAAAGGGGAGCAGAAGAAGTGCACACAGTACCTCACACCCCCCGCAATAGATTGCACTTCCCAAAAGAAATGCAATAAAGTTAGTGCCTGCCATTTCATTCTCATGTCTGCTTTTTGTGCATTCTTCCAATTGGGCTTCTTACCACCGAACCTTCCCTTCTTGATCAGCAATACACTGACACTTGATGTAGCTGACATGATCCACTTGGCCCTGACAATAATTTCCACTAAAATGTTCTATGCAGCAAATACTTGATCCTCCAAAGCCTTGCCTTCTATAGGCACTTTGTTACAGGTATTTTTAATGGTTGAAGTAACTTTTGCTATGGTATATCATAGACTTCTAGTATCTCCTTTTAATACTGAGAACAAGGTCAGCAATGACTTTAAATCTAATCAAATCAGCGAACCAATTGTAGATAACACAGGACCAATTCATAGAACACATTCTTTAGGTTCTGACCTCTGGAACCATTTCAGGACCAAATTCTTTATCAGTGTTCCATCAGAGAAACAAGAATTTAACCACATACAACTGTGAAAGCAGGTCACAATGAAGTGACTTTCTGCGTCTGGTGATAAAATCTGAAGTCTGCAGAGTAGGAGGTCAGAAAAAAGGAGTTAATGTGACATGGGAGTGAGGGGGTGGCAAAGACAACATATAACTTGGGAAGTTGAGCTGGAAGTCATGATGACAGACTGGTATCCCTGTCATTCTCTCAGAACTTTGAGATGAAGGATGTCAGAGGCTGGAGCCCTTCATGTGGAGTTAATCATACATCAAGTTCAGAATTTGGAGAACCTGAAGGGTATCAGAGAGGAACTACAGCTACTGTGGGCTCAGATGCTGCCGTAAGTTAACCCGGTGAGACAGCAGTCAAGGGATAACATGAATAAACAGCAATACTGTTTAACAGGCTACTCCATTTTCCCAAGCATAAAAAGTAATATGTTAAATGCTTCACTTCCGCCTTCTAAATCTCACACAAAATGACATGTGTAGCCATGCCAAATTAGAACTATGCAGGAAAGTCATTCTGAGAAACACAGTTCTGGCCTAGCAAAGTTGACACAATACCAGCCCACCATACCACTAGTCAAAGAAGAAAGCTCATTGAAAAAAGAAAATAATTTGAACTGAATAATAATGAACACACAACATAACAAAATTTGTGGAATACAGCCACATCAGGCCTTAAGAGGGAATTTTGTGGCTTTAAATGTTAAACTTATAAAGGGAAAAAATTAAATCAATGATCTGAGCTTCTGCCTTAAGAAGTTAGGGCACAAAAAGAGAGCAACAGAAGCCAAAAATAAATAAAAGAAAATAAAAAGACAGTCAGACAACTAATGAAATTGAAGAAAAGCAACATAGAAAAATCAACAAAGCCAAAGTTGGTTGTTAAAAAATAAAATAAAATAAAATTGGTATTCTCTCAGCTAGACTTGCCTAGAAAAAGAATATGCAAATGATCAATATCAGGAATAAAAATACAGATCCTACAAACATTGACGGGATAATAGGAGAATGTTATAAACAACTTTATGGTAACAAATTTGATAATTTAAACAAACAAATTTCTTGAAAACAGTACATCAAAACTGACAAAGAAAAATAAAAATATGAAAAGCCTTCTATTTATTAAGAATTCGAATTCATTATCAAAAATCTTCTCACAAAAAAATTTCCAGACTTGCTTTGGGATAGGCAAAGATTTCTTAGGACATAATCTTCAGTAATCATGAAAGACAAAAAGTCTGATAAATTGGTCTTTATCAAAATTAAATCATTTTTAAAATCAAAAACACAATTTAGGAAATGAAAAGGCAAGCCACAGATTAAATATCTGTAGTACAATTATCTGGTAATATTTATGCCAATATATAAAGAATTCTTATAAATTAATGATACAAAGGAAAATAACATAGTTTAAAAAATGGCCAGACTTGAACAAATACTTTACAAAAAAACACAAAACAACCAAAATGCAGGAAAAAAGATATTTAACATCATTAGTCATAGGAAAATACCAATTAAGCCATTATAGAGAATACTTCACACCACTAGAAGGGCAAAAAATTAAAACTGATGATACTGAAGAACCAAAGTGACTCCATTTTGTGACGGGCCTCCATTTTAGCCAATTCCTGGAAATTACTGTGCGAATGCATGTGTGACCATCACTATGGGGACGCTATAGAAATGGTAGCCACTCCTCCCCCCCACCCCCAGTCAACCTGTAAGAATGACCCTGGAACTCCCCTTCTATTGTTTGCTAGTTAGACCTCACCCTGCGGCTACCTGCCCACCAATGTCTGTAAAGGTCAAATTTGACTTACGAATCCTGCAACACCAAGACCTGTCACCCCATTCTGTAGTTTTTCCCTTTAAATATATCTGTAAGATTAAGGAAGGGGCCCTTCTCCTGCATACTGCTCTAGCTGTGTATGGAGTTGGGTCCGAGCTAGCTCGCTAATAAACTCCCTTGTGAGATTAGATCAGCAGTTGTTTCCTTCGCGGCTGGTGGGGTTCCGAATCGGGGCACAACAATACTATTGAGAATGTGGAAGAAACAGAAATTCTCATAATTGGTAGTGGGAATGTAAAATGGTACAATCACTTTAGAAAACAGTTTGACAGATTCTTATAAAACTAAACATTTATCAATCTACCTTAGCATTTATTAATCCTAATAGGTATTTAACAAAGAGAAATAGAAAAATATCCATACAAAGACATACACATTTGTAGCAGTTTTATTCATAATAACCTCACACTAGAAATTAACTCAAATATCTATCAGCAGACACACAGATAACCAAACTGTGATATACTACAATGGAATACTAATCAGGAATAAAGAGGAACAGACTAGATATATGCAACAGCATAAATGTATCTCAAAATGTGGTAAGCAAAAGAAACTAAACACAAGAGTACATACCATCTGATTCGATTCACATGGAATTCTAGAATGGGCAAAATTAATCTCCAATAACAGTAGATAGATCAATGGTTACCCAGGGGTAGGAAGAGATTGCAAAGAAAGATAAAACTTCTCTTCTGGTGAAGAAAATGTTCTTTATCTTGATTAGGCTGGTGGTTACATGGTATATACATTTGTCCAAGCTCATTGAACTGTACAGTTAAAATAGGTATATTTTATTATATTTAAATTATACCTCCATTTGCTGATTAGAAGAAAAAAAGATCCTAATGAAGGGGCAGACAAAAGTCACTACAACAACTGTTATCAAATAATGGAGTACACTAACTTTCCAGGTTTCTATTTGTTCCTTTGTTGGTGGCATGTCAGTTAGCCAAGTTTTCATCTAAGAAAATGGTTTAGTTAGTAAAATTATAATATTAAAATAGAGAAAGGTATAAAAAATGATACAAGAAATAAACAGAAGACTATAGTGTGAATACTTTAATGTTATATGACTTACTTTTGATATCATTATGCTATTTTGTGTTTAAGTATGTTTGAGTATATTTGAATCATGGTTGTCAAGGAGGCTAAGAAAAATTCTTTGAGTATACAAGTCAATCATTTTGGGGGATGAATCATATACATTAAATCTCTTATCAAATGTTTAAGTAAATGTGATTAATCAAGTAAGTAAATAGTATTAAATGTTTAGGAGAATTTGACCAATTTTATAAGTTAATCATTAATCGAAGAAATAAAATATCTTACTTCTATATGAATTTTACTCTACTTATATTTTAATATCTCCAAGTTGAGCTTAGATATTTAAGAAATACTATTTTATATGTATTTTAATAAGGCAAATATTAATTAAAATAAATATTTATAAGTTTTTCTTTTCATAACAAAATCCTGCTTT
The DNA here is from genome assembly GCF_014176215.1 of Rousettus aegyptiacus. Lineage (NCBI taxonomy): Eukaryota > Metazoa > Chordata > Mammalia > Chiroptera > Pteropodidae > Rousettus > Rousettus aegyptiacus. Next base: position 37,659,352 of record NW_023416308.1, on the reverse strand, counting down.
GACAGTAAAAGCTCATTGACAATCAATATGGTTCATACTATACTTCCTTCTTGACGTTCTTAATTTATCTATTTTACTTTTCATGGAAGCTAAGCTTCGTACTCTTTACTTCAAAATCTTATAGGGGATTCTAGGAATTATGGCAGAGTAAGAGATGTCCTCAGATCTCTCCACTTGAAACAATAAGCTGAACGTCTAAAACTCAACAAAAACACCCAAACTGCATACCAGCACGTTTGAGCGTAGGTTCTGCGCATAAGAACTACCACAGGTTACAACTCTGGGTGTTGGGCGGTGGACTGGGAGGAATAAAGAAGCTGCCTCTCATAGCCCCAGAGCTCCTTGCAGGAGGAGGGGGATGGGTGAATGTGAGGTGACTTCCCTGAATATCCCTGCCTGGAAGTGCCAGGACTTCTACGCAGCCAGCAGCAGGGCCCAGTCATCAGGGTAGAAAACAGAGAAGCGGGATGGGGCCACAGAGAAATACCAGTCGCTCTTTATCAGCTGCAACTGCAAATCCAAGGCTGAGTCTCAGTGCCCAATTTCCAACCCAGAGGGTCAACTCCCCATACTATCCGAGACCAATCACCGTGGAGCCTCAGGGTAATCTGAGCAAACGCTGCCAAAACTGTTTACTAACAATAACAGGAACTGAAACTGAGAGTAGCGAGTGTGATTAAATTTCTACAAGAAAATAAAATTAAAAAAAAAAAAAGAAAACATTATTTAGACTTCATATAAAGCAGGGATCCAAAAGGCTTACACGCCACCTACTGGAAGCCAAAAGAAAAGCAACTTCTTTGTAGCAGACTAAAGAGAGACCCTTACATAAAAAAATCTTTCTGGAAAAACAGCAGAATACACTTCCATTAATGCTCAGGCAGAGAAATTTTCCATTAAACACCATGAACAACCAAGGTGACAAGCCATCTCAGAAAGAAAGAGAAAAATCTACAGAAAATAAGCTTACAGACATAGAAATATGTGACTTAATGACAGAGAATTCATGATGGAACTTCTGAAAAAACTCAATGAGCTCCAAAACGAGTCACATCCATAATTTCAGGAAATGAAAAAACAACTAGATGAACAGAGCAAGGAGACTGCAACCCTCAAGTAGAACAAAATAGATCTTCTAGAGATAAAACACACACACACACACACACACACACACACACACTGAAATAGTTGAAAAATGAAATAACAAGCTTGGGAAATAGAGTTGACTAAATGGAGGAAAGGATCAGTGATATCAAAGACAGAAATCTAGATATAAATCAGAAGGATGAGAGACAAATCGAAGAATAAAAAATAATGAAAGAGAAATTCAAGAACTAGCTGATACTATCAGGAGAGAAAACATAAGAATAATGGGCATTACTGAAGGTGAGGAAAAGGAGCAGGGATTAGAAAGCATTTTCAGACAAATAGTTGATGAGAATTTCCCAAATCTAGGGAATGAGCCTGGAATTCAAGAGTTCAAAGGACCACCCAATTACCTCAACCCAAAAAGGCCTTCAGGAAGACACATTGTATTGAAGAACCAAAGTAACTCCATTTTGTGATGGGCCGCCATTTTAGCCATTCCTGGAAATTACTGTGTGAATGCATGTGTGACCATCACTATGGGGACGCTATAGAAACGGTAGCCACTCCCCCCCCCTCCGCCCCGCCCAGTCAACCTGTAAGAATGACCCTGGAACTCCCCTTCTATTGTTTGCTAGTTAGACCTCCCCCTGCGGCTACCTGCCCACCAATGTCTGTAAAGGTCAAATTTGACTTACGAATCCTGCAACACCAAGACCTGTCACCCCATTCTATAGTTTTTCCCTTTAAATATATCTGTAAGATTAAGGAAGGGGCCCTTCTCCTGCATACTGCTTTGGCTGTGTATGGAGTTGGGTCCGAGCTAGCTCGCTAATAAACTCCCTGTGTGATTGCATCAGCAGTTGTTTCCTTCGCGGCTGGTGGGGTTCCAAATTGGGGCACAACAGTATTAAAGTTATCAAAAATCAGCAACAAAGGTAGAATTCTCAGAGCTGCCAAAAAGAAGAAAACAGTAACTTATAAAGGAAAAACTATTAGATTATCGTCTGACTTCTCAGCACAAACCTTATAAGCCAGAAAAGAATGGAATCAAATATATAAACTATTAAGTGAAAGGAACTACCAGGCTAGAATAATGCATACAGCTAAGCTCTCCTTAGATATGAAGGAGAAATTAAAACCTATCCAAACATACAAAAATAGAGAAAATTCTCTATTAAGAGTCCTTCACCACAGGAAATACTGAAAGGGGTCAGCTCACCTAAAAAAAATGATAACAACAATAACAACAACAACAACAAAAATACATAATTAGAAGTAAAGTGACTATCAGGAAAATAAAAGCAGAGGAATGCAACTCTTACTAAGAACAGGGCATTATAAACTTAAACAATAAGAAAAGAATTGCTATAACAAGATAGTAATGAAAATTTGGCGTACATAGGGACTAATTGAGACAACAATGACTGAAAAGGGGAGGATTCAAATATCCAGATTAGCAAAGGGGAATGGATATAAGGCACACACAGAAGAAAATAGACAACTACATATATACATACACACGCGCGCACACATATATATGATATATATGTATATAAATATCCTCTACATATTCAAAATGGTAACCACACACTAAAGATTCAGAACCAAAGTATATAACATAAAACAAGAAGGACCAGAGGGAAAACACACAAAACACAAACAAAAACAAACAAACAAAAATAGACGCATAAGGACAAGGAAGCAATGGAAATACCGAACTACAAGAAAGCAAAAGATAAAATTGCTATAGGAATAGCTCATATTTCAATAATCACCCTAAATGTAAATGGACTGAAATCACCAATCAAGAGGCACAGAGTTGCAGAATGGATCGAAAAACAAAACCCAACCATATGCTGCTTCCAGGAGACACATCTCAGCTCCAAAGACAAATATAGACTCAAAGTGAAAAGGTAGAAAATGATATTTCGAACAAATGGAATTCAGAGAAAAGCAAGAGTAGCGGTACTAATATCAGACAAAATAGACTTCTAAATCAAAAAGGTAAAGGAAGATACTGAGGGGTACTTCATAATGATAAAGGGCATCATGCAACAAGAAGCCATAACACTTATTAATGCCTATGCTCGCAATCAGGGAGCTCTGAAATATGTGAAGCAATTATTAACAGAACTAAAGGGAGAAACGGACAAAAACATTAACGTATATGGATATGGAGAGATCATCCATACAGAAAATCATAAAGAAATAACATCCTTAAATGACACATTAGATCAACTAGACATAATTGACATATACAGAGCCTTCCACCCCAAAACAGCTGATTATACATTATTCTCCAGTGCACATGGAACATTCTCAGAATAGACACACTTACTGGGACACAGAAATAGCTTCAACAACAAATATAAGAAGGTTGAAATCATACCAACCATATTCTCTGATCGTAATACTTTAAAACTAGAGATCAACTGCAAAAAGAAATCAGGAAGAACCACAAATACATGGAGATTAAACAACATGCTACTGAAGAATAACTGGGTCAGAGAAGAAATAAAAAGGGAGATCAAGAGATACATAGAAACAAATGATAAGGATAGAACAATATCAAAACTTTTGGGATATGGCAAAAGCGATCAAAAGAGGTAAGTTCGTATAATTACAGGCTCATCTCCAAAAACAAGAACAAGCTCAAATAAACAATCTAACACTTCATCTTAAAAAACTAGAAAAGAAAGAACAAATAAAGCCTAAAGTCCACAGAAAGAAATAATAAAATTTAGAACAGAAATAAAATTGAAAACAAAAAAAATCGATAAAAAAAAATATAACAAAGAACTGGTTCTTTGAGAAGGTTAATAAAATTGACAAACCCCTGGATAGACTCACTAAAGAAAAAAGAAAAACACCACAAATAAACGAAACCAGGGATGAAAGAGGGGAGATTATGACAGACATCGTAGAAATACAAAGGATCATGCAAGAATATTATGAAAAAGTATATAACACCAATTCAATAACCTAGAAGAAATGGACCAGTACTTAAAAATACGACCTTCCTAGACTGAATCAAGAACTGGAAAATATAAATAGACTGATCAGCAGTATGGAAATTGAAACAATCATCAAAAACCTACCAAAAAGTAAAAGTCCAGGACCAGATGGCTTCACCAGTGAATTCTACCAAATATCAAAGAAGATTTAATACCTATTCTCCTTAAATTCTTCCAAAGAATTGAAGAGGAAGCAATATTTCCCGACTCATTTTATGAGGCTAATATTATTCTGATACCAAAACCCGGTAAAGATAATACAAAAAAAAGAAAACTACAGGCCTATCTCTCTCATGAACACAGATGCAAAACTCCTAAATAAGATACTAGCGAACCGAATACAGCAACATATTAAAAAGCTTATACACCATGATCAAGTGGGCTTCATCCCAGGTGCACAAGGATGGTCCAACATACACAATTTGATTAATGTGATACACTGCATAAACAAATTAAAAATAAGAATCATATGATCATATCAATAGATGCAGAAAAGCCTTTGACATGATACAGCATTCATTTATGATTTAAAAAATACTTCACAAAATCACTATAGAAGGAAAGTACCTTGACATAATAAAGGCCATATATGAGAAGCCCTCAGCCAACATCATACTTAATGGTGAAAAACTAAAAACCTTTCCTCTAGGATAAGGAACAAGGCAAGGCCGTTCACTATTGCCACTCTTATTCAATATAACATTGGAGGTCCTAGCAAGTGCTATGAGGCAAGAGGAAGATATAAAAGGCATCCAAATAGGAAACAAAGAAGTCAAAGTGTCACTATTTGCGGATGACATGATTATATAGAAAACCTTAAAGACTCCACAACACTACTAGAAACAATAAGCAAGTACAGCAAAGTCTCTAGATACAAAATCAATGTTCAAAAATCCATAGCATTCCTATACTCTAATAATGAAGTGTCAGAAAAAGAAGTGGGAAAAATAATTCCCTTTGCAATTGCAACAAAAAGAATGAATACTTAGAAATAAATTTAACACAACATGTGAAGACCTATACAATGAAAACTACAAGACTCTATTAAATTGAAGATACAAAAAAATGGAAAGATATTCCGTGTTCTTGGGTTGGAAAAATCAACGTTGTTAAAATGACCATATTACCTAAAGCAATCCCCCTCAAATACTATCAGCATTTTTTAAAGAAATATAACAAAACATCACCAGATTTGTATGGAAGCACAAAAGACCCCAAATTGCCAAAGCCATCCTGAGAAAAAAGAATGAGGCTGCAGGCATTACTCTGGCCAACTTCAAATTACATTACAAAGTGACAGTAATCAAAACCGCATAGTATTGACAGCAAAACAGACACACAAACCAGTGGAATAAAATAGAGAGCCCAGAAGTAAACCTATGTTTATATGGGCAAATCATTTTAGACAAAAAATCCAAAAACATACAGTGGAGAAAGGAAAGCCTCTTCAATAAATGATGCTGGAAAAATTGGAAGGCCACCTGCAAAAGAATGAAACTAGACTGTTGTCTATCACCACACACCAAATTAAATCTGAATATAAAACCAGAATCAATAAAATGAATAGAAGAAAACATAGGAACTAAACTCAAGGACTTTGGACTTAAAGAGGTTTTTATGAATTTGACCTCAAAGGCAAGGGAAATAAAAGCAAAAATAAATGAATGAGATTACATCAAACTAAAAAAACTTCTGCTCAGCAAAAGAAATCATCGACAAGGTAAAGAGACAACTATCCACATGGGAAAATATATTTGCAAGCAACACCTCTAATAAGGGCCTAATATCCAAAATATGAAAAGAACTCATATGACTCAATAATTTAAAAAAGCAAATGATCCAATCCAAAAATGGGTGGAGGACCTGAACAGACACTTCTCCCTAGAGGACATACAAATGTTCAACATTGCTAGCTATTAGCAAATCAAAACACAATGAGATAACATCTCACACCTGTTAGAATAGCTATAATCAACAGGACAAGTAATAACAAATATTGAAGAGGATGCCGAGAGAAAGGAACTCTTATACACTGCTGGTGAGACTGCAAATCACTATGGAAAACAGTATGGAGGTTCCTCAAAAAACTAAGATTTGATCTACTATATAATCCAGCAATCCCTCTACTGGGTATTCACCCCAAAGACTTGAAAACTCATATCCAAAAAGATGTTTGCACACCGATGTTCACAGCAGCAATATTCACAGTGGCCAGGACATGGAGACAACCAAAATATCCTACGTTAGATGACTGGCTAAAGAAGCTGTGGTACATATTATATAATGGAATATTACTCAGACATAAGAAGAGATGAAATACTGCCATTTGCAACAACCTGGATGGACCTCAAGATAATCATGCTAAGTGAAATAAGCCAGACAGAAAAAGTTGAAAATCACATGACATCACTTATATGTGGGATAGAAACCTAAAAGCAACAAATGAACAGGAGACACAGAGACTCAGGGACATGGACAATGGATGAGTGGTTACCAGAGGGTAGGGAGTGGGAGAGGAGGAGGGAGGTAGATGGGGTAAAAAGAATCAAATATTGGGGGGTAGGGGTTAGCTAAAGTGGGTAAAGGGGATAAAATATGTGGTAGCTGAAGGAAACTGGACTTTGGGTAGTAATCACACAATAGATGTCAATTTATAATGTACACCTAAAAATTATATAATCGTATTAACCAATGTTACCCCAAAAACGTAATAAAAAAATTTTTAAAAAACATACAAAATCTTATAGACTGGTCTTATAGTTTCTAGCAATGCATTTTAAAAATAAAATTGTTTAACAATAAATCTTTCAACTTTTACAAAGCAAATTTACAGTAAATAATGTAGCAATTTTATTTTTACTGATGTGATTTTCCTCTACATCCCCTATTCTAGTTCACCTCATGTTTTTCACCTTCCAATTTTAAGGTAAAATTGGCATTAAGTAGGCATTTTTCTCCCCACCTTTGGTTTCTACTGAGGGCCTACCCTAGGCGTAATAAAATAATCACTGAACCTAGAAAGCAGCATTAAGTACCATTTACGTGAATAACAGCTTCCATTGACATGTAATTAAGTGTTTCTAATTTACTTAATCTTATTACATAGGTAGTATTTTCATTAATTTACGGATGGAGAGACCAAGATCACACAATCTAGTAAGTGCCAAAGCCAAGATTCAAAATTGTTTAACTTCAAATCTCTTAGCTTCTACAATTCTTCTGAGATAAATTACCTCCCAAAGTTATAGATTATCCTCCTAGGTTTGTCATTACTTGGTATAATCAACAAATAACTATGAAGATCTTTTTGTTTTGTATTCAGAGCACTATGTTATATAATAACTGCACATATTCACCCCTCTAATCAGTACTCATATCACTGATTCACATATGATCTGAATCCAGGGTGGGTTTTGTTTCAAGTGGAAAGCATGACTTTGAGTAAGAAAAAAGGATAGTCTATCCTTGATGTAGGGACTGTCTTTGATTTCCCTTTAGTTCTCCTTGTGACTCCCCCAAGGAACACAGCAAATATCAGCTAATGAATAAATGAAAAACAAATTTTTGGCTAAAAAGACAGCTTTTATAAGTCTGGGATTAAATATTTGCACTTAGTGTAGTGTTTGGCACCTAACAGAGAGGTTCATTAAATATTTATTGACGGGAATGGCATTTCTACCATTTCGTTAACTATTTCAGTAAAGCATTTATGGAACTTCAACCATATCCTGGGCATTCTGTAGGAACACATAGTTTAACCCAACAATGATTCAAACATGGGCTCTACTTTGAAGGAATCTGGGGGTCTAGAATAAATAGGGCATGAATAACAATGATAGAAAGCAATAAATGATGACATAAGACTGCCAGTCAAGTGTTTTGAGTTTGAAATTAGACAAGGAAAGGAAGTTCTTTTTCCTTTAAGTTGGTTTGTTTCTTTGGACATCTATTTTTCATGCTCTCTTTGACAATCAATCTCAGCACCTCAAACTTTTCTTCCATCTGAATTAGTCACAAATATCTTTGTTCTGATTTGTCTCCCTGCTTCCCATCTTCCTCCTAGACATCATTTCTATATAAATAATCTGCTTACACTATACACTCCATGTAAAAAAAACTGAACTCTCAATTTTCTCCCAAATTTGTCTCAACTTCTTAAAAATGGGAGGAAACATGATACAGGGCAATGAGAAGTGGGAAATCATGGCGTTCACACACAGGGAGACGGGAAGAGAGACACAGGGAGGAAGATAAGGATTCAGTAAAGGTCTCTGGGTTTTGTACCACCTCCATCCATTTCTCAATTTCTAACATAAAAGTGGAAAATATAATCCTGCTTTTCCCTTTCTGTCCTGTAAGTATAAAAGGTTTCAAAGTCAAAGCAAAAAAGTCTTTCATCAGATATTCCTGTAGAAAAGAATTTAAATCCTCAATTCCATGAATATTCTCTAAATTTCTCTAATGGAGAATAGGAGAATGTGATGGTAGTCTACAAATAATGTTAGGACTGCTTAAAACCATACTGCTTAATAAGATCAGGCTTTAAGAAAAATGGTGGAAGGGCAGAGACTGTTTGATTACTTTTGAGGAAGTTTCTCTCTCTCCATAAATTACATCCTATCTTTTCTATTAGCTACACGGTAATAAGAATCTAGAGGAAACTTTAACACTTGTAATTGGAGTTATAGAATTAAGGGCACAAAGATAACCAGTACGTTGATAACTTGAAATACTTTTGAGCTCATACGTCTCTTCAACACCTTTGGCGGCACCCTCAAAAAGAGGGAAATAAATTATGATTATGGCAAACTAGCTAATGGTTCGAGAAACTGGTTACCCCATCCTCCTAGCTATACAATTAGAGACATTTCCCTGACTCTCTGAAACTCTTTCAGTCAGATGGGCCATGTGACTGAGTTTTCAAAGGAACATAGGAAAGGGATATGCATGACTTCCAGGCCTGACCTACTCATTGCTTTATGCACTCCTAGAACATAGAAGATTGCAGACTGAGGCAAAGGCAGCTCCCTAAGATAGAAGAAGCCTGGGTCTCAGAATTACCGTAGAAGGCTGCCCACTAGAAACATATCCATACATGAGAGAAATACTCTAGGAAAAGTGGCATGACTGGGTCCTAGTTTCCTCATGTCGGGTACTTGTAACAGTGCCTGATCAAGAGTAAAACCTCAATAAATAGTTGCTGCCATTATTATTAAGCAACAAAGTTTATTTAATTTCCTTTCTTTTCTTGGGCAAAGTGGAATACTAGAGGGTGAGGATGATTATTGAAAAAGTGCTCAGCTGCATTTACCAGTTAAAAATACTAATTAGTATACTGGTATATATAAGGAAGACAAACGTTATAACAGTAACTCAAAGAGAAAAATACATTTTATATGGCTCCCAAGCATTAAATTTATGACAGGTCTCTTTCTTGCTAAATTACTCAAATCTAATATAATGACATAAAAAGAATATAATACCCCTTTCTCTATTTCTCCCCTTGACATTGAGCATTTGGGGACATTTTAAATCAGTTTTGACAACCCAAATAATTTCTGTGGATTCAAATTAATATAAAATTTTTACTAAGAATACTTTGTGTTGTTACAATATTTACCTGATACAGCTTAATAGTCATAGTCAACCTTTATTGATTTTATATAAATAGCTTCAAGAATGCCTACACAAACCATGTTTTGCCAATATTTATGTTACATACAACATTTCATTTTGAAAATATTTGTTAAATTTTTTTTGCAGAGAAAGTGGGGAAAAGTGAAGAAGAGAATATTTCAAAACTATTCTTCAGTGATATGTCTGAATATTTGGCAACTATTCCCTTTTATAGAAAATTATAGGTCTGTGACATTGAAGAATCAAAAGTGCAGTGCATCAATTTAAAAATCAGTAGTGACAAAAATATTATTTGGGCATCAAATTTCTCTAACGATAATAGTTTATTAGTTATTGTTGTTAATCTATTACTGTGCCTAATTTACAAACTAAACTTTATTATAGGTATGTATATGTAGAAAAACATAGTATATATAGTATGTGAAATTATCTGCAGTTTCAGACATCCACTGGGGGTCTTAGAACATATCCCCCATGAATACAGGGAGACTACTGTATATTCAGATTCACATATTTATATATTCATATTTTTATACTGATTAAAAGATGGTTTTAAATAATAACCATCGAAGTCTTTAATAGTCCCAGATTTAAATTAAATCATGGTAGTATCGATTATTTTTTTAATTTCAATTTATTTAATCATCAGTAAAATGTAATATTTGTCAATATCCTCAGAGTATAAGCTTCCTATGTGTAGGAAGTGATAATCTAGTTATATTTACTGTTAATTAGGTCATTTACAAAGCCACTAATATATTACATCAGTATTTTTTTTGTCACACTGACGTTTCCACTTGAACAAATTATACCAACGTTGCAGACATAATCATTCCTAAATCAAGGAACCATCTTTACATTAGTATTTCTTCGTTATGGTGCTTAGTCTTGATATTATTAAACACAATGAATTTTTCTTTATGAATATGGTAGAGTAAGGCAAAAGGGCATAACCTACTTTCCTCAATTATTTATTCTCTATCTTTTTAAAAATGGTTGTTGAGACTATACAAATCATAGATCTGCTGGAAAGAAAAATACAAGTTGTCCCTTAGACCAACATCTAGTATTTTGAGCATGAGGTTAAAATCATGGTGCTCATAGCACCTTCCCTTGATCTACCATTATGATCATTCCTCAGCAGTAACCACATGCTGATTTTCAAAGAATACCATTTACTTGCTATGCCTTTTGGCTATGGATTATTTTTCCTTATTAAAAAACATTTAATAATTGGGAAGTAATCTACTCAGTCTTTGTAAACTCACCATTGAATAATTTTTCATTTTTAAAACCATTTCCTGCATGGCTGTTGTATTTTTCTTCTGTCATCTTCACATAATTAAGTGGTCCCTTCCCTTCAAAAGAGGAGGGATTTTTGAACGAGCCTCCAATTCTATCCCACAATGTGAAATACTGTCCATAATTATAGTCAAAGAACATGTGGTGGTCTGTATGATGAGCTGAGCCATTAATAAATGGCCTTAAGATTTGAGGGACACGAAAATCACCATCATGAATAGAAATTGTCCAGATATTGACCAAGATGTACAAACCTAAATAAACTACCTTGTGCAATGGAAAGATAAAAGGGTATATATGGTAAGGTAGACTTTGAAGGAAGCCATCCACAGGGTGAAAAGCATGACTTGCAAATGGAGTAGGAATCTTCCAGACGTGATGAGGTTTATGTATGTGCTACAGAAGAAAAGAACACCATTAGTACCACCAACATTATCCTGTGCAACATTAAACTTAGTTTATCATATTCAAGTTGCAGAAATGGCCTAACTAAAAAATCCCTTTGAAATTACCAAAATCACTTTATAAAATGCCCTCCTTCCTCACCCCCAAGTAAACAGTAAAATTTTAAAACAAACACTCCAAACCCAAAAAGAACATGAAACGTAAACGTACCTGGTACCTGTCATGACTATGGCTACTTAGGTATTTAATACAGAGTAAATTCTTATAGAGAACAGAATGTATAAACATACACTGTTGAAAAATGTATATATATTTTCTCTTTCCCCTACAAATGATTTACCTTATATACAAGTCTATGATGAAGGCCTCTGTGAATCCAATAGATCAGCATGTCGGTGAAAAAGAGGAAGGACAGTACACTAACAATGAGTTGAAACCATCCTAGAAAAGATAACAGGGTATATAGCAGAATCAAGATTCAGCTTCCAGGATCAGCATGTACTTTTTACATTTAAATCCAAAATATGATCCTAGACTGAAACAATATAAATGATCTGTTTTGGCTAATTCAACACATCTTAAATTAATCCTTGATTCTGGAATCTGCTCATTTCCTCCTTTCCCTCATATAAAAACTTGGAAGTATCCCACCTAAAATATTTCTTAATTAAATTATTAAGGTATTTATGAGACAGAAAAAGGATATTTCTGAGGTATGTTATTTAAATCTCTCAGAATAATGCTAATGATTTCCTTCAAAAACACATCTTTATACATTATCTTCCAGCTTAGAATTTTATTTTCCACTAATTATCTTAATCTAAGCATTTACTCCATAACTCAACCCTTTCTGATCTTTCCAAACCTCATCTGTTCCTGTACTAATGAGGCTGGTTTACTCAATGTCCTCCTAACATCTTGAAGGTCTTACCTCTGTACTTTTACCCATACTATTCCAAGTATCTAGACTGCCTTTCTCCTTTTATTTTTACTCATAATCCTATCTGCTTATCACATTAGTGCATTATTTTAGTTCCTTCCTTTAACTAACTAATCTCTTACTTAGAAAGCAGGGTTGATGGTGACAGTAAGCCTGGGTTCCAGTACCAGAAACACCACATTATTTGTTGAGTAACCTGGGCAAGTTACTGAAATGCTCTGTACGCTTAATTTACTCACCTATGAGAGGAACATAATAGTACTTACTTCATAGAACTGATGTAGAATAAAATGGATTGATATATGTGAAAAGCTTAAAACTGTAGCTGGTACTTCTTAACATTCAATAAATGCTAACTATTATCTTTCTATTACTAGATATAGAAATGATTTCATAATTTCACAAAAATTTAGTTCACTTACCATAGCAGGAGTGCTTACAGTAGACAAAATAAAAAAAATCTATAGGTCTAAAAATTAGAGGTCATTTAAATAAACTATGGATATCTATACAATGAGATACTATAATTAATATACTATATAATGCCAATATTTATGGACATAAAAATATGGGCACATATATTGCTAAGAGAAATATATTTTCTGATTTTCTGTAATTGTCATGCACTACTTGAGTTATTTTTTTAGAAGTTTGAATTCAATACAGATTACAGGAAACAAATACAAAGGCCTATATCTGATCACACCAATCTTCCTCCAGGCATAATTTCATCTAAAACAAAGACTTTAAAATTCACAGATAAACTTAAAGAAATGCATACATATGGCAAGATATAAATGCATAAAAGCAGAACATTCAAAACAACTGAACAACTTATAATTTTTTTTTTTTTAAAAAAGAGGCAGATTTGGTTCCTTAGAAAAAACAATCTGTGCCTGACATTCTTTATTATTTACTTACCATTTGGAAACTCTTCTATATCATCATATAATTTGCTGTACCCTCTCAACTCCAGCAGGAACAATGAAATAGTGGGAATACTTATCCATGGCAATGCCTGGACAGTAAACATAATCTCTCGATAGACTTGATTCTGAAAATAAAATTTCCAATACTTAAAAATTACAAAATCTAAATTTAGCAAAACTAGCATAAAATTGTCTTAGAATGGATTTTTAAAATCTCTTTTATATAAAGGAGTTTACTTCTAAATTTTTTCTATTATAATGTTAATATGTAGGGATGGGTGTGTAAGAAAAATATTCCTTTTGTACTGAGCAAAAGAAATAAATATTTTAAATTCTCAAAACTTTTTCTTCTTTCCACAAAATGTTTATTCTAAATTTCTATTTACTGAATACTCATTTCTTTCATAATTAACTTCCATTCTTAGCCTTCTCTATTTTTTTTTTTCCAGTCCTTGGAGACTTTTATTTGAGATTGTATTTGACAAATACAAGTAACTGAAATAGAAAAATAACTGTAAACAAATCTGAAACTATTGAATTTGGATTCTCTATCTAGTCAAATAAATACATACATAGTAAAAACATATTTCGGTTTGTAAAAATCAAATATTAAAATAACTACACAGATGTGTACATTTATTTATTCATCACTATTAGCAAAGAAATTCTTGTCTATATACTAGCAAAATACCAGACTTCTGGTTAAAAAAAAGTTTGGATTCATTTATTTGTTTAAAGCAAGGGAAGGAGAGGTGGGGTTAGCCCTGTCAAAAATATCTAATCTATCTGAGGCTGGTTTTAAAACTTTATTTAATGGTCATAACAAGTTTAATCTGAAAATCTCACAATTTAATCATATTATAATTTCTACTGTTACAGTAGTTAAAAATAGGTTAAGAAAATCACTTACCTTTAAAAACTGTGGATGCTTCATTAATGAATGATCAAAGACAAAATAATAGCTCAGTGTTGCAAAAAAGAAATAAAGGATATAAGCACCAAGATTTGTTATAATCAAGAGACTAATAGTTTGTCGGAAGAAGTCATCTTCTGGCCACGTGGCTGGATATATGTATGGTGTAAAAAAGTAATGATCTGCAGCACTGAGTACAAGATCCATCTTAGTCCCTACAAGATAAACATGTGTAACAATTATTAACCCATGCTGACATTTCTCAAAGCAAAACTTTTCCAGAAAAACTATATATGAAGCTTCTGTTTCAATCAGCATATGTAGTACAAGTCTGCTCCTACCAGAATCCCCAAAACACCATCTTTAGAATTGGAAAGGTTCTTAAATATCATCTCTAGTCCAGTCTCTTCATATTATACATGGGGACACCAAAACTCACTTAGAGAAACTGAGGACCAGGAAGTTTTTTTCTCTAAGGTCTAGCTGATATGTGGCATAAGAACAGATCTAATTCCATCTCAGTGTTCTTTTCTACTATGCCCAATGGCAACATGGCAAACAGTAAAGATGTGAAACACAAGAGACAATATTCAGGGAAATGGTTTGCTCTTTTGGCAGCTTCTCTATCTTAAACAAACAAACAAACAAACAAACAAAACAATAAAAAAACGTATTTCAGAGATTTTTGCTTCATGCTAAAACTTAAGATGAATTCCCTAAATGTATCTATGTTACCACCACAAGCACAGAAGTCAGGGACTATCTGCTCTTGTGACAGAACAAAGGCCATACTCACTGACAGAACAAAGGGAGATGTATTCTTGATGATAAGAGCTAAAATACATGTATTCCTTTCCCCCTAAGTAATACTCTAGAGATCAGAGGCTGGCCAACCGTGGCCCATGAGCCAAACACAGATCCTGTTTCTGCAAAAAAAGCTATGTCCAGATGTTTATATATTGTCTATGGTTGCTTCTCTAGACAGGGTTGATTTATTACAATTGAGACAGTGTGGCCCATAAAGCCTAAGATATTTATCATCAGGCCTGTTAAAGACAAAGTTTATCAACTTCTGTTTCAGATGCTTAAACTTTTGAAAAACTGTATTCAATTTAGGAAATACTTAAGTCTATTTTATATTCATGATCCTGTTATATAGTTCAGCAACATTATGGTCAGCTTTTGTGAGCTGACCATTGACTCTATTATTCCTTCATTCTTCATTGCACTGTTTATAGAGGAAAATGTGTCCAACATTCTAAAACATCTCTCGTCTATAACAGAAACTTTGAACAACAGCAACAAGAATAAAAAACCGCTCTCGAAATCGCCTACTCATATTAGATTCTAGTTATTCAAATGGCCTTAATCTGCTACATATTGGGCCACATAAATAAACATCAATTTATGAAATAAAGTTGAAAGAAAAACTGAAAACATTTAAAATAATTATTTATAGCCTATTTCCTGTGCTAGATTCCCCACTAAATCTCTACAGTGATTTAGAAAGTCTTAAAAAATATATAGACTCGTAGTTTAAAAATGATATAAAAAGATATACAGAGAGAAGTCTCAACTTCTATACTGTCTCCGAACACCACCATCATTATTTCACTTCAGCCCTTTAGGTAACAATATTTATTAGTTTCTAATGAATCCTTACAATATTTTTAAATGTAAGATAAAACTACAAATTTTTATTTTCTTCCTTCTTCACAAAAAAGTATCATTATTATGCACACCATGACATTCTCTTAACAATGTATCTTGGAGATTCACCTTCATTGTATAAAGAATATCCTTCTCATTTGTTTTTAATTAAATAGCTTTATTGAGATACAATCCACATACTCTTAATTTTAATTCACCATTTTAGAATTTTAGAGTATGATTCAGAAGTTTTCAGCATATTCTCAGTAATGAAATCATCATCACTATCCAATTTCAGAATATTTCCATCACCTCCAAAAGAAACCCCATATTCCATACTGTTGATTATGTCTTAGATGTGTATATTAATGTTTGTCAGCCAATGTAAGAAGTTTTGGGCTACTATTACTTAAATAACCTTTTATCCAATTTCTCTCTCTTCTCTTTCTGGGACTTTCATTATGCTTATGTTGGTATTCTTGATGATATCTTCCAAGCTGAGGCTCTGCTCATTTTTCTTCAATCTTACTACCTGCTCCTTAGACTGGATAAATCTCAATTGAACTATGTTTAAGTTCTTTGATTCTGTCAACTCAAATCTTATGTTAAGCCTGCAGGTTCATTTTAAACTTCAGTTTTTATACTTTCGACTCCTGAATTTTTATTTGGTATTTAAAAAAAAAAAGTTCTATCACTTTAACAATGTCTCTAGTTGATGGGAAATTGTTCTCATACTTTGTTATTTAGACATGGTGTTCTTTAAACATATTTATAGTAGCTGATTTTAAAGTCTTTGTCCAGTAAGCCTATTATCTGGACTTTCTCAGATAGTTTCTATTGACTGTTTCTTTGGTGAGTGCATAGGCCATAATTATCCATGCTTTTGTGTATCATTATTTGTGCATGCATGTGTGGAAAATGGAGCATTTAAATAATATAATGTGGCAGCTCTGGAAAATCAGATTCCCCACGGGCTTCCCTCAGGGTTTCATCTTGCTATTGTTGTTTATTTAAGTGACTTTCCCTGGTTAACTGTACTAACACCTGAATTCTTTGTTGGGTGCATCTGATGAAGTCTGCTCACTAATAACTGGACAGATTTCCTTAAAAGCCTTAAATCAACAAATTCCCCAGCCTTTGTTTAGGCGCTGTATGCTGGGCCATGCTTTCAATGCTTCTGTGGGCAATTTACAACTCTGATTTAGACTTCACTTCCTGCTCGTCAGACATGCAAGGTCAGCCAGGAGTGAGAGATTAGGGCCTCCTCCTATCTTTCTTGGGTATTTGCATAGCCCATCTCATGGGAATCATTCTAGAGCCCTGATAAAATATCAGAGCTTTTCAAAGCCTCCTATGTTCATTTGTCAGACTTTCCATTAAATTTTGTGGTCAGGCTCTTGTGTAACTTTCAATATTGCTTCCCATAGCTATGATGTTAAGTAATCACCACTAGGTCTTGATAAAAACCCTGGGGATAGGAATATCTACCCACACAAGCAAGCTCTAAGTCAAATCAAGTGCAAACAAGCCTTGAGAATAAAGTTTTTTCAGGGAACTATCCTGAGAGATTAAATAGTGAAAATTCTCTGGGTTGGACTTTTGAGGGAACTACAAACCTGTTGCTAGGCTGCTGTTTTTGAGTTATCTGCAAGACTGTTAGTTTTCAAGGCTATGTCCTTGAAAGGGAAATGTTAATGGAGAGTTAAAATGACAAAATTGCTCTTCTTACTGATGGTCAGCCACTTCTAGAATAAACCTTTAATTTCTAGAGTCTATAAAAGGTGATTTCGACAACTTTTCTCAGTATTTTATTGCTTTTATAGAGAAGCAGATTTTCTAAAGTTCTTACTCTGCTATTCCGGAAGTCACCACCTCCACATTTTTATAGTACATGTCCACCCATCTCTCATAAAATATCTGATTTCAGATGTATTTTGGCATTCAAAATTTCTAGATTTTTCAAAAGTCAAAACATCTCACTGCTATTAAATACATATATATTTGTTTAGAAAATGTATGAATATTCACATTAAATGGCATACATAGCATTACAGTTTGTTTCTATGGTAACAATTTATGTAGAAATTATATTGTACTAAACTAATAAAAAATAGAATTGTTATAGATTAAACTAGTACTTTTCAAGGAAAATATTCAGTAAACTTTTAAATACAGACCAAAGTTAAATATCTGTGTATGTATGTGTTCACATATGTGTAATAAATATTCATTAAATCTGATTGCATGAGGATCTTAGAAGGGTCCACCAGTTTGAAATCAGACATGATGATGGGCCAGGATCAAGATTTTGAAGTGATAAAGTCAACATTACCCAAGATAGCCTTTTGGAAAGATTTCTATCAATGTCATCTATCTCATTAACATGTTTCTGCCTAAGAAATTGCTGTTTAATTGCTTACCATATGCCTTCGGCAATTTTTCCATTTGTGTTCACAATGTAGCCATTGCTGTCATCTTTAATGTGGTCAAGACTATATTCATGCTTAAGTGTGTTTAACAACCTTTCGGCAGTTTCCCCATTGGCCAAGAAATGAGTAACAGAAGCATCATGAGCAACATTCAGCATTTCTTCAGAAGTGTCAGCTTCTCCTGACTTATTTATGGTTTTGGCTATTAAGATATATGGTGTAATTAATGAAGTCAGGTATCATTTCACTGGCGATAAAAAATCTTGCAAGTCCATAGTAATGTAGGATACTGTTTATTTCCCTACACCTTACCACAAGAGAATATTATCAAACTTTTAGATATCTGTCAACCTGATAGCAAAGAAATGGTATCTCAGTGTATACTTAATTAACATTTATCTTATTATGAGTGAGGTGAGCATCATTTTACATATTTAGAATAATTTATACTTTTTTTTCTGTGAATTATGGTTTTGACCATTACCCATTTTCCCACTGGGTTTTTAGTCTCTCAAAATCAAATTCTAAAAGGTCTTTATTAAGGTGCTTAGCCCCTTGTTTGCGATATGAGTTGCAAACATTTTTTTCTCACTTGTCCCATAAAGAAAATTTTAATACCAAATGCCGGATATGTATATCTGGCATACATATATCCTTCATCTTACATTGTTAATTCATTCAAATAACAATTAAGTATCAAACTCTACATACAAAGATTTAAAAAGATATAATCTAAAGCCATCTTGAAGGCAACTACAGAAACAAATAATTACATTATAATGTAATTATATAATTACATTAACAGGACAAGTGCTATAATAAAGGTATATGTACAAATTTTATGATACGAGAAAAGACAACACAATCACCTCAGCTTACAGTGGAAGACTTTGAAGGACATTACCATAAAGAAAGGGTTAGGGATAGCCATTTCAAACAGCAATAACAACCGCAAAGGCATGGAAAGGTCATAGTACATTCATGGCTCCCTGTGGTGGTGGGTGCCAAACAATGTGATGGGTAAAGCGGGGGGTAAAATGTTCAAGGATGAACCTGGTAAAAGGAAACTAGTGTTATACTGTGAAGGGATCTGACACTATCTGAGGAATTTGAACTTTTATACATGATTGGGCAAACTAAAGATTTTTGAGTAGGAATGAAGTATAATCAGACTCATTTTCATAAAGCCATTCCATCAGGAATATGTAGTATTGATGAGACGGAGGGAGACTAGTTTAGTTGCTCCTATGTAGACTGACCCAGAAAAGATGTGAGAATAGACAAACGCATCGGAGATTTGGCATAGGATTTGATAACTGATCAGATAACTGTAATGTGAAAGAGGGAGAAATACAGGATGACTGGGAGATTTTTAGCTAGCCTGAGTGAATGGTGGCGTCCTTATAACAGTGTACAGGTGTACATGTAAAAAAAGCTGACTCTATCTTTGTGTGACCCCTGATTTCTTGCTAATTTCCATGTTCTTAACACTGATCTAGCCAGTCTCAGCCAGCACCAAAGCTGTGTCCTGTAAGCTTACACAATGTGGTCATATTTGCTTTTACCTGAAGATCAGGTTAATTGTGTTAATTTGTATATTTCCCATATATAATTGCTATTATAGCAAACCAGAGCCTGGAAGGGAGGAGAAAATGTACCTCAATCTAAAGGCAATTTAGATATTGTGAAATTCAACCTGTTTTAAGTGTTTTTGGAATTTTGGTTTCATTTTATTCTATTATTCGAATGTAATTAACAGATATTCATGGACATATTGCTGTAATTTCTAACATCTACCATATAATTTTCTGACTGCAAAACTGCCATTCAGTTTTGAAGTTTATATTCAAACCCACATCTGTAAACTGGTGATAACATGTCTATATTATAGAATGCTGTTAGGATTTAGAGACTTAAGTACATACATAGTCTTTTGGAATGATCTGACACATGGAAGTTAGTTAATAAATAGGAGCTATTATTATTACTGTTATGAGAGTCAAACTGAGTCAAAAACCTTAACTAAGGTGCCATTTGATTTTTCTTTGAAAAATGATTTACAGCTAATTGATAATTGGTAATAATAATAGGTAATTATTATTTGCTATACATAAGGAACTGTAAATATTAACTCATTTAACCCTTTCGAGAAACCCAGGAGTTAGGAGTTATATTATTCTTATTTTACAGATGAAGAAGCTGGGCACAGAATATTCAAGTAACTTGCCCAGGGCTTTCAAGTAAATAAATGCTTGGAGCTGGGATTCAAACACATGCAGTCTGGTTGCAAAGTCCGTTGACTTTAACCAAGTTTCACGGCCTCTTCGTTACTATCTCAACTGTTTAGCTTTTTCATTTTTTAAATTCTCAGTGACTCTACAAGCTTGTATAATTTTAAGTGGCTAAACCTAGGGATTCCACAGGTCCTAAGTATCCCTCCCTGCCTTTTTTAGAAGCTTATATTAAATAATATTTTACCCTTGCAAAAACAAAGAAAATTTCTCTGAAAATGTAATTATCAATAAAATACAATTAGGTCTAGAATGACTGAGTCTACAATTATCTTTTTGCTTTACCTTAAAAGTATAGATAATAGCTAACATTTATTAAGAACCAAGTATTATTTAAAGCATTTTTATGTATTATATTGCTTAATTTTCATAACCCTCTGAGGTAAGTACTTCTATAACCCCCTTTTATAGATGGGAAACTATAGGAGGTCAAGAATATCTAACTTGTTCAGTAAGAAATAACAATAGCAAGTAACAGCTGGGACGAGCAGCTACTACATTTTATTTCTTAAGATATTATGCATGTGAATAAGGAATTCAGTATCCCACGTTAATTACAATACATAATGAATGAAAA
Organism: Rousettus aegyptiacus; assembly: GCF_014176215.1. Classification (NCBI taxonomy): domain Eukaryota; kingdom Metazoa; phylum Chordata; class Mammalia; order Chiroptera; family Pteropodidae; genus Rousettus; species Rousettus aegyptiacus. Next base: position 37,638,176 of record NW_023416308.1, on the reverse strand, counting down.
AGCACTCTTTAAAGATCAAGGGTCCTGTACTTATTATTCGAAGAAGAAAAAGGGAGGGAAGGTGCTATAAAAACACATAACCTACCAGGTTTTGGCTAAAAATACCCAGCTACCACGAACTTTCCAGTTTGGACACTTCATCTACAGAGGTAATTTTTTCTTCTTCTATACCACCTCTAAATTTGCTCTGCTATTATACAGAGATGTTAGTAGACATGATTTTTCCTTTTACAATCCCTTCCATTCTAGCCTTCTCAAACCATGGATTATTGCCTCCCTTCTCCCCCCCCCCCACCCCCACACCCCTAATTACTTTGCAGTAACTGTGGCTCACACTGCAATGGTCAAGATGTCACAGATAACGACTAGTTCTTCAGTCTAATTCCTTTGCTCATTAAAAAAAAAGAAAGAAAGAAAGAAAGAGAGAGAGAGAGAGAGAGAGAGAGAGAGAGAGAGAAAGAAAGAAAGAAAGAAAGAAAGAAAGAAAGAAAGAAAGAAAGAAAGAAAGAAAGAAAGAAAGAAAGAAAGAAAGAAAGAAAGAAAGAAAGAAAGAAAGAATCCCCCAAGAACAGACGGAAATTCGTCGCAAAGCAAAACATTCGTGTTCAGTGGACAGATTTCTCTTGGATAAGAGATCTGCAATAGTAAATAAAAAATATTTCATTTTCTTCGCGCCCATCCATGTGTCATTTTTTTTTTTTTCCATGTCCAGTCCTCCTCGGCGCCCTGAAATACTCCTTCAGCTGAGCAGAGGCCCCTAACCAGAGGTCTGGCCACAACCTTTCTTCTCTCTAGTGCGGACCAGCGTGCGGCCCCTGCGCAGGGCACTAGCCCTATCGCAGCTTTTGCAACCTGTGTCTTCAGGATGCCCACCTACCTGTCAGTCTCCGCTAGTGGTCACTGAAGGAGTCCTACACTCCCAGCGCCTGCCCAGTGCCTGGCATCTAGGAGGCTTTCAATAAACGCATGCGGCACGTTGGGAAAAAGAGCCGTGCGCCCTCTCAACTTCCCCATCTGGGCCCCATCTTGCTGTTTCTCTCCATCCCCTCTTCTGTCTCTCCTCTCCCGTCCTTCTCGGGTGTATTCTGCCTCCTTCTCCGCCCTCCTGCAGTCCCTACCTAGTGACGATCTGCCGCCGATCCAGTTGCTGCGGGGTCCCAAGGTGCCAGGGCTTCCGGACCGCCCCGGTCAGCTAGCGGGCGCTGCCTGGAGAGGCGGAGCCAGGCCCTGTTGCCAACCAATCAGGAGCCGGTGGAATAAGCTGATATGACGGCGGATCGCGCGACTTGGCCGCGCGCGGCCCCCTGAGGTCACGTGGGCGCCACGCGCGGCCGCGCCCCCCCCCCCACCCCCAGTCCTCCTGACGGAAGGAAGGGCGGGAACCTGAGTCAGGTGCTGAGGTGGCTGAGGACGAAGTCTCAGGGGTTTTTTGCTTGTTTTGTTTTGTTTTGTTTTTGCTTTTTAACTAGCCCTGACGCCTGTAGCTAGAGTCTTGTACAAAGCAAGTTTACTGTTTTTATTAACCGTTCCTAAAAATGATGCTTTACCTTTAGGGAAAGAGATGGTATTTCCTTTGAGATGCATGTCGGAGGCGTTTTCCCTCTTAAGTGAAGGAGGCTCAAATATCTGTCGGACAACTGCTAATATTTCTCAACCCGGAGTCTGCCCTTTTTATATAACATCGAATGGCCGGAATCTGGCTGAACCAGTTTATGTAGGTGTTTAAATGGCAGAAATCTTTCCATAGTACAAATAAAGCAAATATATGCAGATTAAACGGGAATATCTGTAGGTTGCTAGAGGTTTGTTTTGTGTGAGTGTGTGGATTTTTATTTTTGTGGTGGTTAGCTTTTTTAAACATGAGTTATGGTGGTCATACTTGTAAATCAACCTTCCTGGCAGCCTCAGTGTAGTGGTTCTCAAAGTTCAACTAGGAGCGTCAGCATCATCTGATAATTTACTGGAAATACAAATTCTTGGACTCCAGACACCTGAGACCTGCTGGGTCAGAAACTGGGAGGGCCCCAGAAATCTGTGTTTTAACGAACACTGCAGTGATTCTAATGTTTAATAAAGTTTAAGCAACACTGCTCTAGTGAACTTATCAATTAGAAGAAAATCTAACTAGTTTAATTTTGCTCCCTCCGGAGTGATAGAATAAAATACAGGAAAGTGGAAGATGACTGAGTTTGGGAAAAATCATTTTTATTTCCTTACAGAATCATCAGAAGTGCTACAATGTAAGGGGAGAGATTATTAGACTCCGATCATTAAAAATCTCTTATATCATTATTGTTTTAAATATTTGTGGCTTGCCTCCTACTTTAAAAAAAAAACATATGACATTATATTAGTGTCAGGTATAAAAGACTTGATATTTGTATATACTGTGAAATTGCCTCCTACTCCAAATCACATTTCTTCTCCTCTCTTTCCTTGGCTATTCTTATTTCATCTTTTAATTTTTTTAGATTAAGATTTTTATATTCATATCTGTATTTAGTAAATAGTTATAAAATGGCTGATAGGTGCCAGGCACTATTCTATGCACATAAGATATATTGGTGATCAAGAGAAACTATGAACAATTTTTTAAAATGTTTTTATCAAAGTATATATCCTCCAGAAGTATAAATCTGTCATTGTTCTAATAAAACCAGCAGCATACGAAAGTTGCAATTGTTTCAAATTCTCTTGTAATTCCCAATGTTGAGCATTATCATTCTTTTTAAATTATAACTATTCTTATGGGTGTGTCATGATAGCTTATACAGATATTGATTTTAATTTAAACTGCCTTATTGACTTATGAGTATGAGTATGTTTTCATGTTTATTGATCATTTGAATATCTACTTTGTTAATGTGTCCAGACATTTTGTCCACTGTTTTTGCATATTGAAGTGCTACATTAAAAAAGTACTTCATAGGCATTTTAAAAATATATTTTGGATGCACAATTTGTCCATTATATGTATTGCAGATATTTCCTTCCAAATTGTAGCTTGAATTTTTTGTCTTAATGGCATCTCTCGATATATATCTTTTGCTAGATTTATTGCTAGCTTTCTGATAATTTGTATGCTATTTCAAATGATATGATTCTTAATTTTAATGTCACCAAATTATCAATCTTTCTTTTATATTTGCTGTTTTTTGGATCCTACTTAAGAAATCTTTGTCTACTCACAAATAACAAAAACTTTCTATACTATCTTCTAAAAATATATTGTATTTTGCATTTAGATACATAATCCGCCTGAAATTGATTTTTATGTATGGTGTGAGGTAAAGATCATTATTCATTCTTCTCCCCCTCAGAGCTATTCCATTAACCCCACACCATTTACTGACACAATATATATTGTTCACTGCTCTGCAGTGCCATCTTTATCAACAATCCATATAAGGTCTGTTTCTGGACTCTAATCTGTTTAATTGCTTTTTGTTTTTTGAAGGTTTATAATATGACAATATCCAGTAGTATATGCTTTCCAACTTTATTCTTCTCGTTAAAGTTTTTTTTGGCTATTCTGGCCCTTTGCATTTCCATATAAATTTTATAATTAGGTGGTCAGTTTTCACAAAATATACTTTTGATGTTTTGATTGTTATTACCTTGGGTTTGTAGATTGATATTGAATGAATCGATACACTGATAATTCAAACACATCAACATAAGAGGCCCGTCCAATTTTTAAATGTCCTTTAATTTATTTCAATACTATTTAATATTTTTTTGTGTGTAAAAATCTTGTAGTTTTCCTTGGATTCCTTTCTAGATGTTTGATACTTTTAATTCAATTCTTGTTTTTTAAAAAGGCATTTATTTATTTATTTATTTATTTATTTATTTATTTATTTATTTTTCAAAGGGCCCAGCAGATAAGGTTTATTTCAGAGAAGCCAAGAAAGAGATGCTTTCTTGACTTTACTCTGTAGATCCCATAAGATACCCTAGACCAAGGAATTTATTTTTCAGAGCAGTTTTAAATTCACAGAAAAATTAAGAGGAAGATACAGATTGGTGGTTTTATTTTATCATTATTTTTTAATAGTTGGAAGCCTTTACTAGTGAAGACATCTGTGTCTGGAGTTTTGATGGGAAGATTTTTTTTAACTTTTTATTTTGGAATAATTTTAGAGTTACAGAAAATGGGCACAAATAGTGAAGAGAGTTCCTGTATACCAATAGTTCTTAACTGAGGGGTGATTTTGCTTTGCCACCCCCAGGGGACATTTGAAAATATCTGGAGACGTTTTCCTTGTCACATCACAACTTGAGAGGAGAGGAAGGTGGTGTTAATGCCATCTAGTGGGTAGAGGCCAGAGATGCTGCTAAACTTCATACAATACACAAGGCAGCAACCCACAACAAAAAATTATTCAGCCCAATATACCAATAGTGTGGATGTTGAGAAACCCTGAATGAGGTCATTAATCTCAGCTCTTTAGATCCATATTTCAAGTGTAATAACAACAACAAAAAAAAACATATTAGACAAATTGAATTGAAAATTAAATCATTTTAGTCAGATATTCTGATTGTTAAGCATCTATATGTATCATGGATATTTTATTGCATATATCTGTCATTGTTCATCTAGGAAAACAAAAACTATTATAGGTATTTTAATAGTAAGGGCTTTAGTACAATAAATTGATGCTTACAAAATCTTTGAAAGGGGAGTGGAAGTGGATGTGGAAGTCAAGGGAGAACTGGTGCTGCCTTTCAGAAACTCAGGAAGTAGAGAATCATGATAATAACCACCAGTGATCTTAGCTGCCTGCAGCATTGAATTGGGTGATTTGCAAAAGTTTATCCAGAAGCTATGGCAAACTTCACATCCCCCTTTTGCTAAAACATCTACCTTCTTGAAAGGAAAAATGATGGTTTATACTGATACTTCTTTTACATATTTCTAATTTCCTATCATGTGGAACCCAGTTGACAAGAGATTCCTGGAAACGTAGTTGCTATGTGCCAGTCCCTTAAAGAAAGAATAGAAAGGGTTGGGGATAGTGCTGAGTCAATAATAGACAATAAGGCACAGTCCAACCACATGGAACTCAACATTCTTACAACACCTTCTGCCCATGTTTCTCTCTCACATAAAAGTAATAGAAAAAAATATTCTATTTCTACCTAATATCCTGCAGTTATCCCTTGTTCAAACCAAAACATCCACCCTGTCTCAAAAAAGGTAGATTAAACATCCTATAAGTTACTGTAACTCCATCTGGGTAATGGTCATTCTTTTTCTAGTACAGTCATGTTACTTAAATTAAAATTTTAATAGTCATCATTACGATTTATACAGAAGAGTAGGAAAAAGGAAAGAGAAAGAAAAAATTATATTCTGGGTATGGTTGAAACAGTATTATAAATTGTTACTTGTTTAAAATATATCACATTTTGTATGATAGCACATCAACCCCACAAGCTGTTGTGACTGAATTCTAATTGATTGAATGTATTCAATTATAATTTCATCTTTAACAGGTCAGTCTACTATTCTATACTACTGGTTGCTTTGTGGTGATGGGGCACATAGTAAAATGAGTAAATTCTGTGAGCATGATCACATCTTTTACTGTAAAACGAATTCTTTTGTCAGAAGCTATGCTGTAGGAGATACCATTATGGTAAATTGTCATCTCTAAGTTTGTACATGCTGATGCTGGCAGAACCATCATGATCAGGGAAGGAATACTTCTACCCTGTTTAAGTATATACTCCAATGAAAACAAACTGCTGTCATTTCTGTGCTGGAGCCCGCCAGCAGAGATCGAACAGTGCCTAAAAGAGGGGGGGGTGGAGCCTCAGAAAAAAGAAGACAGGAAAGCTCCTCAGGAGGGCATACAGTCACTGCCGCAGCCCCGAGTTTATTTAGCACAGCCTTTATATAAGTTTTTGGTTACAATAGCAGAATACATAGCAAAGCACAGAGTACAATAGCAAAGTACAGAGTACAATGGCAAAGCACAATGTACATTACCATAGGAATGCTGACATTTACATAAGTTCCTATATATCCTTCCTTCAGGGTATGAACATCCTTTTCTGGGCTGTAAAACATTCCACTATCTTAAAAGAATTTCTTTAGGAGGCAAACCTCCCCTCCAGGGTCAGTAATGTTTAACTCCACACCCTGCTTCCTAGAACCATAGTTTAAGCAGTCTCAGCAGCAGCAGCTGCTTCATGGCTATCAGCTACGGCTGACTTCTTCAGTGTCTCTTAATGGCTCCCGACATTTCTGTAATGAAAAATATCCAAGGAAATCAACTTCATACCTTGTAGCTGACTGTTCCCACAAAGAAATTGTGCCATATAGGAACTCAGTATTTATTTCCCTGTTAAAAGCACTGGCTTAGTTGCTCAAGCTAAACATTGAAAACAGACTCTCTGATATACTTAACTTTATCAGTAAATTCCAACCTGGTCTTATAATTCATTCTCAGATTTTGAATAACCAAAGTGACTCCATCTTAGGTATAAGACTCCATCTTAAGCACAGGCCAGTTCCCAGAAAAGCTGCAGATAGCGAGACGATCACCCTACCCTAGACTCAGCTAATCAGAGCAACTATGTAAAGTAACTCTCCAAATTCCCCGCCTTGTTCCTTGGAGCCATCACCCAGCCAATCCTGCTAAGCGACAAGTTCGTTGTACCAATCCTGTAACACCAAGACATCACTCCCCATGCTTAACGATTTTTCCCTTCAAATACTCCTGAAGCCCCATGTTCGGGACCGCCTCCTACTCACTGCTGCGTCAGTGTGCGGACTGCGGTCCGGACTCGAGTCTGAAATAAACTCCCTCTTGCTCTTGCATCGGTGTCGGCTTCTTGGTGGTTCGTGGAGATACGAGTTGGGGCATAACAATTTTTTTTCATGTAAATTGGAAAAATCTTGGAATTCTGCGGTGTATAAATTAAAACTATCTTTTTTAAGTCCCCATAGATCAGGGATTAGTAAACTATGGCTCCTGAGCTAACTACTTATTTTTGTAAATAACATTTTATCAGAATATAATGATGTTTATATATTACTTATACCTGCTTTTGCACTACATGAACAGTGTTGAGTAGTTGTGACAGAAACTATATGGCCTGCAAGACTGTTAAACTATTTGCTATGTGGCTCTTTTTAAAAAAATATTCTAACCCCTACCTATTATTATGATGGTATATAACTATAGTTATATATCTAGTAGCAATGAGAGATGGTGGGAGTTCATTTGAGGAGAGTAAGAATCTGCTTTAAAAGAGAAAGTTACAGGGTCTTCAATCTTGGGAGGCTAACCTCAGATGGGAAAGATGGGCTAATTTCATTGGAAACAAGCAATTCAGATGTTTAAGTTTCTTGGTGTCATTGGAATGCACACAGATGTTATCATTTCAGTATTCAAGATCTCATACTTCTTCAATTAACGCCCACATTTTTACATAAGAGACTTGACAAGGCTGTGACCACAATTTATAATTTTGCAATTCTTAGTATTTCAATTCAAATCTGTTTTTTTTTTTTTTTTGGACATATCAAAACCTGACTTTTTCAAGAAATTCCTAGAAATTTTCTAGTTCTCTAAAAGTTCTGCGATCCCAAATTTTAAAGGCCTAAGCTTGTCATTTTACTTCTGTGTGATCTCGAGCATAGTCTGAAGGAGCTAGCCCACCCTACAGTTATTATAGTCCTCATTTCCACTTTAAAGTTCTATTGTTTCAACTATGGGTAATAAGTTTTAAATAATTGTTTTTCATTGAGTGCCATGGATTACTAGTGTTTCATTTTCTGCTAGTAAGATCATTACTGATTACATGTGTAACGAGGTTTAAGAAAAATAAGTCTAGATGATATTTAGTTCTTCAGAATCTATTTCCTGGGATCAATATTGACGTGAATCAATTCTTTATTAGTCTAGGTTCAGACAGGAAACCAAAAACCAGACTTTTAGTAAGAAGGGATTTAATACATGCATTTAGATGCTTTAAAAAATTAAAGGAAGACTTGGAGGGAGTGAAGGCCAGGGAGAACTGCTGTGAGCTTGTAGAAAAGTAATGAATGTAGAATCATAGGAAGCTGCTATTGATGGTATCAACTCTCTAAAGTACTGAAGCACATAATTCACTAAACCTTGCCTGGAAGCTGCTACAAACCATATATCTGCCCTTTGCCCACAAGTCTACCTGCAAGTGCTAGTGAATAATGTCTTCCACATAGCTTCTGTGGAAGGAATTTAGGTCAAGATAAGATTTAGAAGATAAGTAGATTTTCATTTTTAACAATATGGTAAAATATAGAAGTGCCTGAATAAAATATGAAAAATTATTTTAAACCATAACAATTGGAACATAAAGTAGAGGTTAATAATCCGAGGTCAGACTTTTTTCCATTTTTTAATTGTTATAAAATATACATAACATAAATTTGTCATTTTAACCATTTTAGAGTTCAGTGGCATTAAGTACATTTACAATATTGTGCAACCATCACCATTGTTCATTTCCAGAACTTTTTCATCATCCTAAACAGAAACTCTACTCATTAAACAATAACATCCCATTTTCCCCCAACCTCCAGTCTCTGGTAATCTGTATTCCACTTTCTGTCTTTATGAATTTGCTATTCTAGGTACCTCATATAAGTGAAATTATACAATATCTGTTTATTTGTGCCTGACTTATTTCACTTATTATAATATTTTTAAGGTTCATCTATGTTATGTAGCATGTATTATAATTTTATTACTTTTTCAGGCTGAATAATATTCCATTGTTTATATATACCACACTTTGTTTACCCATTTTATCTGTTGATGAATAATGAATTGTATCTGCCTTTTGGCTATTGTGATTAATGCTGCTATGAACATTGGTGTACAACTAATTATTTGAATCCTGCTTTTAGTTCTTTGGAGTGTTTATCTAGAAATGAAATTGCTGGGTTCTATGGTAATTATTTTACTTCTTGAAGAAAAATTGCTTTTCACAGAAGCTGCACCAGAACTTTTAAAAGATATTTCTTCAAAAGTAAAAGAGCCCTGGAACTGGAATTTTCCCTGAGGTGATGTTTGCTGGCCTAGAGTTTGGGCTTCAATCTATTTATATTTAATGTAATTATCAATATTGTTAGACTGAAGTATACTATATCAGAATTTGATCTTATTTGTCTCATTTTTATTGTTTTTTCTGTTTCTGCTTTCCTGCCTTTTTTAAGTTTTCATAAACTATTTTAACGAACATGTCAGGGTTTATGGGAAACTTTTTATTGAGTGGAGGAAGGTGGTTCGCTTTCTAATATACTAGTTTAAATTCAAAATCTTCAAGAACAAAGTTTATCCTCTTACCATGTATGCTATGAAATATTAGCTTGCCCTGTTTTTTTTTCCATTCAACATATCTTCATATTATCTTCCTAATACCCATATTCAATGAACAAAGAATGGTATAAAGCTTTCGATAGATTGAGAAAAAGCTGTTAACTGATGCAAACTAAATGTTTGCTTTTCAGTAAAAATCTTGCACTGAGTCACCTGGAGAGTTGGTAAGGGGACCTGAAAATAAATAAATGTTAACCAAAAGGCCAAAAGTTCATTTATACGGCATAAAAGGTTGTGGAATATATTGAGAAGAGGAGCAGTGAAATGCGAGTTTCAATATCTCATAAACTTGAAGCAGGAACTCTATAATCAAGAATGCATAAATAAATAATCTACTATGTATAAGGCAATTAACTAGATAAAAGTCATTTAGCATAAAATATCTACACCTGGTAAAACACCCACTAAGGTATTTTATAAAGATATTCTTATTATTTTATGATGATACATCCACAGCAGGCATGCCTCAACATAAGGTTGTCAAGGATATTATGAAGCACCAGTAGGTCTCCCTAAAGAGAAACTCTAATCACCAAAATAGACTGCAAATACATGTCAATGAAGAACTCTCTGCCTACAAATTAAACTGGCAGCATTCAAACCACATGCCTCAGAACAGTCCACGATGGAGTAGAAATGTGCTTTTTTGAAAGGAGAATTTGCAAGAGGAGAAGCAAGTGCTGACAGTCTGTCCAGTATTAAGGGTTTCTCCAAGAGTCACATTCTTTCTAAGTTACTCTAGATGGATTCCAGAACATAGTCACTACTGGAGAGGGGGTGAAGTGAGATAGGCAGTGACAAATCCTGTAGAACACCTCATCTCCTCTCATTGTGGGGAGGGTCTGCTCTTGGAAATAGTCCTTCTTCATCACAGGAGCCATTTTCTAGTACATAAGTGAAGTCTGGGATAGAGGCTGCCTGGAAAGTCCTCTTGTATCCCTGAATTGGTTGGTAGAGACTGTACAGTTAACAGAGCAAGGACATGTTCAGCTGTGAGAAGGCAACTATCTCTTTTCAGAGTCGTGCCAGTAAGGCATGTAGATTGGGGAGTTTAGTAGACAGTGTAGCAGTACTGCCCTTGCTGTCTGTCACCTATGCTGCTGCAGCTCAGCATTCTCTGAATACTTGACTTCTGCATGTACACCCACTCCAGGGTATACAGATCTTCTGCATGTACACGAACTCCAGGTTCTACAGATCTTCCAATGCACTGCCGCCTGATGATGAGTTGAGCAGCCTGCTGAGGATTTTGGGCATCTGGGGGCGAGGATCAGTCTGTCCATCCATGGCTCCTGAATCACTCTGGTTACTACACCCAGTGCTCATTCATTACCCACTGACCTGCAGCTGGTGTAGCCCTTTCTGCCTTCTTTTAAACAAACTGAGTATTTTTTAGAATTTTATGTTACCCTCTTTAGCTGAACCTGTTGAGGACTGTTTGAGACTACAATATACAGCTTTAACTTATCACAGTCCATTTTCAAATAGCATTATATAACTTTGTGATTAATATAAGAACCTTAAACAATATGGTTCTATTTATCCCCCCTCCATACTTTGTGTTCTGTCATTTATTTTAGTCCTACATATGTTGTGAATACCACAAAACATGGTTATTCACACTTTAAATAATGCTTAGTCTTTTAAGGGAATTTATGTATAAATATATGTGTATCTCTTAAACACAATGAAATTGGTCTATTGTATTTACCTGTATACTTTTCTTATGTTCTTCCCTTCTTCCTTCAGCTTTGATCTTCCATAGTGTGTCATTTCCATTCAACCTGAATAACTTTTAGCATTTCTTGTAGTACAGCTCTAGAAATAAAATCTTTTCACTTTCATTTAATTGAAAATGCTTTTATTTTGCCTTTGCTTTTGAAGGATATATTTTGCTGTATAGAGAAATACAGGTTGTCTTTGTTTTTTTTTTAGTTCAAACACTTAAAATTTGTCTTTCTATTATCTTCTGGCCCACCTTGTTTCTAATGAGAAGTCAGCAATAATTCTTGTTGTTTTCCTGTATGTTATGTACAATGCTTCTAGATTTTCTCTTTATCTTGGTTTTCAGCAGTTTGAGTCTGATGTGCCTAGGTACGCTGTGTACTCTGTGTATGCACACTTATCTTGCTTGGAGTTTGAAAACTGATATCTTTTAATATTCTTGGAAAATTATCAGTTATTATCTATTCAACTATTTCTTATGCCCCGTTCTCTCTTCTTTTCCTCTGGGACTCTAATTACATATATGTGTCCCATATATCTTAGGTGCTTCATTGTATTTTCTCTTTTTTTATTTTTGTGTTTCAGTTCATAAAATTTCTATTATCTTTAAATTTATCGATCTTTTACTTTCACTTTGTCCTGGTTGCTTCTGATCCCATGGAATGAATACTTCACTTATAATGTTACACTTTTTTTTCTAACACTTCCATTTGATCCATTTATATTGTTTCCATCTCTCTGCTGACATTTCCTATATATTCATGAACGTTGTCCAGCTTTTTTACTACATCTTTTAACACATTTTCATGGTCCCTATCTGACAATTCCTACAGTTGATCCATCTCTCAGTCTGCTTCCTACCTTCCATGATCATGGGTTCCATTTACGTGATATTTTGCATGTCTTATGGTTTTAATTGTACATTGGATATAGTCTATAAAAGAACAGTAGAGAGAGATTGAAGCAAATAATATTTTCTCCAGAAAATTACTCAGACTTTCTTCAGTCAAAATGCTAAGAAATCTCTAGCTCTGTAGAAGCACCAAGTAAATACCAATAAGCCATCAGAAATTTCTTTGTTAATTTACAGCCTAGATACCAGTTTTCTGAACCACGAGAGATTTCTCTCTGCTTCAGTCTGAATTCTAGCTTTTGAGTCACAAAAATTTATCTTTTCTCTTCAGCTTCATCCTTATCTTTACATACTTATGGAGATTTCTCTATGCTCTACTGTCCCACTTCTGGTCTTCAGCAGTTGCTTCAGAGAGATTTCTCTCCTTTTTATACCTTGCTCATACCTTTCACTGGGTGATTGTCTTAATTTGGGAAAGGTTTGAGTACTTTACATGAGATCTATATAAGTTCTGATTTCCTCCTAGCATTCAACAAACAATGCATGTACCCTTGGTGAAAACCTGTGGGAAAGAGTTGAGAGGTAGATTCATATACTTTCTGTGGCTAAGACTCCTTGGGATTTTAATTCATCATGCTAGTTCACATGCAGTCATTAAAAGTTCATCGAAATATGGCTAGTTTCTTCTTACCTACTATGATCTCTTCCTTTTTCTTTCAGCTGCTCCATTAGGATAAAAACAGTTATATATTTCTACTCTTAAAGGAAAAACTTCAATCTCTAGGTTTCAGTTGTAGACTTTAGTTTATTTCTGTCCTTAGGTCTATGTTAGTTTTAAAAACTATAATTTTGTAACTTATCTGGTTTGTTGTTATTGCTAAGATAGTAGCAATAATGATCTCTCATGATTCAAAATTGGAAGGCCTGGTGTTTGATTTATCATGGCCTCTAATGTAGGAGACAAAATCTGGATCCCAAGAAGGGTGAGAAGTAAAATTTTCTACTAATACTCTAGAAAAAGTTAATGTACACACAACTTGGCTCTAGAATGAGTAGCATAAAAATAAAAAATCTCCTCCGAATATTTTGAGCCCAAAGCTCACACTCATGCTGGTTTGGAGACTTCTTTTTTAAGTTCATTGGGGTAACATTGGTTAATGCAATTATATAATTTTGGGGTGTACATTATAATTTCACATATATATACGTATATATGTGTGTGCGTGTGTGTATTCTATTGTGTGATTACCACCCAGAGTCCAGTTTCCTTCAGCTACCATATATTTGATCCTCCTTATCCACTTCGCCCTACCCCAATCCCTCTATATCTGAACCCCCTTTACCCTGTCTACTTCTTCCCTCCTCCCCCACCTCCTACCCTGTGGTAACCACTAGTCTATTGTCCATGTCCCTGAGTCCTTGTTTGTCCTGTTTATTTGTTGCTTTTAGGTTTATATCCCACATATAAACGAAATGTAATTTTCAAGTTTTTCAGTTTGGCTTATTTTGCTTCTTAGCATAATTATCTCAAGGTCCATTCAGGTCATCGCAAATGGCCGTATTTCATCTCTTCTTATGGCTGAGTAATATTCCATTGTATATATGTACCACAGCTTCTTTAGCCAATCATCTATTGTAGGACATTTCAGTTGTTTCCATGTCCTGGCCACCGTGAATAATGCTGCTATGAACATCAGGGTGCATATACCTTTGAAGATAAATGTTTTCAGGATTTGGGGGTAAAAATTCAGAAGAGGGATTGCTGGGTCATATGGTAATTCAATTCTTAGTTTTCTGAGGAAGTGCCATACTGTTTTCTACAGTGGCTGTACCAATAATTTTCATTTCCATCAGCAGTGTATGAGGGTTCTTTTTTTCCCCCACAACCTCTGCAACACTTGTTATTACTCGTCCTATTGATGATGATAGCCATTCTAACAGGTGTGAGGTGGTATCTCATTGTAGTTTTGATTTGCATGTCCCTAATAACTAGAGTGGTTGATCATCTTTTCATACATCCTTTGACCATTTGTATGTCTTCTTGGGAAGAAGTGTCTGTCAGGACCTCTGCTCATTTTTTAATTGAATTGTTTGTTTTATTGTTCTGGTTGAGTTGTGTGAGTTCTTTATATATTTCGGGTATCAGGCATTGGGTATCAGAGACGTTGTTTGCAAATATATTTTCCCATTCAGACAGCTGCCTCTTTACCTTGTTGACAGTTTCTTTTGCTGTGCAGAAGCTCTTTAGTTTGACATAGTCCCATTCGTTCATTTTTGCTTTTACTTCTCTTACCTTCGAGGTCGAATTTACAAAATCTCCTTCAATCCAAGGTCCATGAGTTTAGTTCCTGTGTTTTCTTCTGTGCAATTTATTGTTTCGGGTCTTATATTCAGGTCTTTGCTCCATTTGGAGTTAATTTTGGTGTATGGTGATAGACAACAGTCTAGTTTCATTCTTTTGCAGGTGGTGTTCCAGTTTTCCCAGCACCATTTATTGAAGAGGCTTTCCTTTCTCCACTGCATGTTTTTGGCTTTTTTGTCAAAAATTATTTGCCCATATAAACATGGGTTTATTTCTAGACTCTTGATTCTGTTCCACTTGTTCGTGTGTCTGCTTTTCTGCCAATACCATGTGTTTTGATTATTGTCACTTTGTAGTATAATTTGAAGTTGTGCAGAGTGATGCCTCCGGCCTTGTTCTTATTTCTCAGGATGGCTTTTACAATTCAGGGTCTTTTGTGCTTCCATACAAATCTGATCACTTTTTGTTCTATTTCTTTAAGAAATGCCGATGGGATTTTAATGGCGATTTCATTACATCTGTATAATGTTATAGGTAATAAACTCATTTTAACTATGTTGATTCTTCCAATCCAAGAACACGGAATGTCTTTCCATTTCTTTGTCTCTTTCAATTTCTTTTAATAATGTCCTATAGTTTTCAGTGTAGAGGTCCTTTACATGCTTTGTTAGGTTTATTTTTAGGTGTTTTATTCGTTTTGTTTCAATTGCAAAAGAAATTGCTTTTTTCATTTTTTTTCCTGAAAATTTATCATTAGAAATGTTATGGATTTTTGTACATCGATTTTTTTTGTCTGTATTTGTTCATTATTTCTAACATTTTTTTTAGTGGAGTCTTTAGGTTTTTCTATATAGAGAATCATGTCATTTGCAATAAGTGACGATTTAACTTCTTAATTCCCTATATGGATGCCTCCCCGCCTCCCACCCTGCCTTCTCTTGCGTGATTGCTAGGCCAGGACTTCTAATACTATATTGAATAATGGTGGTGATTGTGAAGAGCCTTGTCTTGTTCCTGATCTTAGAGGGAAGGGTTTTAGTTTTTCATCATAATGTTTGCTGAGGGTTTATTTTATATGGCCTTTACTATGTTGAGGTACTTTCTTTCTACACACATTTAATTAAGTGTTTTAATTATAAATGTATGCCTGTATCTAGTCAAATGGTTATTCTGTATCTATTGATATGATCATTTAATTTTTATCCTTTATTTTATTTATGTGGTGTGTCACTTTAATCGATTTCTGTTTGTTAAGCCATCTCGTGCCCCTGGGATGAAGCTAACTTGATCATGGCGTATTATCTTTTTAATGTATTGCTGTATTCAATTTGGTAGTAGTTTATTTAGGATTTTTTTTTGCATCTGTGTTCATAAGAGATATTGGCTGATAATTTTCTTTTCTGTGTGTTATCTTTAGCAGGTTTTGGTATCAGGGTAATGTTGGACTCAACATAAATCAGAAATTATTGCCTCTTTGTGAAGAATGGATATTAAATCTTAGAATGTTTGCGTGTTATGTCTTCTTGATGATGTGTACCCTTTATCATTATACGATGCCTATTTCTTCTGTTATTATTATTATTATTTTTTTTTTAATCTTGAAATCTGTTTCATCTGATATAAGTATAGCTATACCTGCTTTTCTCTGGATCCAATTTGCTTGGAGTATTAACTTCCATCCCTTCACTTTGAGTCTGTGTTTGTGTTTGTAGCTGAGATAGGTCTCCTGAAGGCAGCAAATAGTTGGGTTTTACTTATAATTCTTCCCACTACATTGTGCCTTTTTATTGATGCATTCAGTCCATTTACATTTGGGTGATTATTGATATATGAGGACTTCATATAGCCTTTTATCTTTCATTTTCTGGTAGTTCTGTGTCTCCATTGGGTTTTTCCATTATTGTTGTTTTTCTCTCTGTTACTTTAGTTTCGTGGTATTCTATGATTTTTCCCCCCTTTGTTTCCTCTTTTTCATATTATGTGTTTCAGTTATAGATTTTTTGTTTGTATTTACCATTAAGTTTATGCATAAAGTTTTCATATGTAAAATAGTCCTGTTTCTTCTGATTGCATCTTCTCTTCATTCATCTTTGCAAGTTCAGTCCTCTCCCTCCTCCCCTTTTCTGTTTTTGTTGTCACGAATTATCCCCTTTTTGCTGTGCATTCATTTCCAAATTGTAGAATTATAGTCTTTTTTAAAAAGCTTTCCCCTGTTAAACCTTACGTTATAATTAAGTGTTTATACTCCATTCTGAAATGGAGTTTCAATTTCCTGCTTCTGTCTGTCCATTTGTAAACTTACTCAAAGTTTTATCTTTTTATTTCAGGTAGAAGAGTTCCTTTAAACATTTCTTGTAATGCAGATCTTGTGGTTGTAAATTCCCTCAACTCTTTGTTTGGAAAAGTCATTATTTATCCTTCATATCTAAGGAATAACTTTGCTGTATATATTATTCTAGGCGGCGATTTCTTTCTTTCAATGTTTTGAATATTTTATTTCAGTCTCTCTTAGCTTGTAGGGTTTCTGCTGAAAAATCCAGTAACAATCTACTGTGGTTTCCTTTAGTCTTTTTTCCTCCAGCTGCCTTGAGAATTCTTTCTTTGTCATTAAACTTTGATAATTAAAATGTGTCTTGGGGAAGGTCTTTTTGCATTGAGATAATTAGATGTTCTTTTAGCTTCTTGAATTCAAGGGTCCAGCTCTTTCCACATATTTGGGAAGTTCTCATTGATTCTTTGAATAGCCTCTCTCTTCCCTTCTCCCTCTCTTCTTCTGGCATACTCATTATTCTTGTATTGCTCTTTCTAATAAAATCAGATCTCATAGAGTTCTTTATTTCAGTATTATTTTTTAACTCTCAGTTCCCTTTTTTCTTTTACCTGAGACATTTCAAGCTCACCTATTATCTTTTCCATCTGGTCTGCTCTGTTTTCCATGGTCATCTCATTTATTGAGTTCTTCAGCTCTAGAATGTCTGCTTGGTTCTCTTTTGTAGTTTTAATCTTTTTGGTAAAGTACTCCTTTTGTTTCTTGATTTTATTCTTGAGCTCATTAAACTGTCCTCTCTGAGATATTTTGTATTTCATTGATTTTTTTTTTTCCAAAATTGCAGTATTGAATTCTCTCTCATTTAAAATGCGGTATTCCATGTCTTTGACTTTGGTTTCTGGGGACTTCGTTTTCTTTCTGAGCTCCCTTGCTACCTTGGTTATGCATGGCACTCGATGGATTGTTTCTCTTCCTATATATTGGAGATATTGAAATAATCCTTAGGTACTATTTTGCTTTTAGTAATTCATCAGGTTAATGAGGAGAGGTCTTTCTCTTGTTTGCCAGTAGATGGTGGTATAGTGCAAGGTTTTGTGTTTTCTTACCTCAACTGCTAGGAGTCCCAGGATTTCCATCAGGCAGTATTGCCTTTATCATGGAAAATTCCCCTTAATCCCCAAGTAAATGGATGTCCCTCTATTGCCAGATCATCTCAATCTTAGGGTATCACCAACTTGGCAGGGTGTGGTGGGTGCTGAGGTTCCAGGCCTGTGAGTCCCTGGCACTGCCTTCTTGACCCAGAGGCTGACAGCTGCACCGTACAATCCAAGGTGTCTGCCTCTACTGGGTTCTGCTGTGATGAGTGAAGGAGGGGTGTGCAGGAGGAGGCAAGTTACCAAGTATGTGGCATTGCCTTCTTGCTAGTAATAGTGGCTGCTAGTTCTCTGCTGACAAACTCTTATGCCAAGTCTCCACCAGGGTTTAACTGTAATCGGCACTGGTTACTCAGGCAGGAATGTTGCTTATGACCATCCCACCCTCCAGGCTGCCAAGTGGGGGCTGCAAACTGATACCTCCACTGCTACCTCAACAGCTGGGGCCAAGTAGGCATGGGGAGAGCAAGATGAGGCCAGTTCATGTGTCTGGGGCATTGATTTCTCCCCAGCAATAGAGGATTCCAGTCCCCGGCTTTCACACTGCTGTGCTGTTTTTCTGCCATTGTCACCAATTTAGCTGCAATGGACACCAACCACTCAGGCTGGAATGTTACTTCTGCCCCTTCAGCCCTCCAATGATGTATGAGGGCTGCAGCCCAACTCCTTCCCTGCTACCATGTCAGCTGGGGCCTTGGAAGGTACCAGACTAGGTCTGAAACCCATCCTCTGTCTTTCTCCTTATCCTGCTTCCCTTGCTCATTACAGTATATTCACATTCAGATATTGCAATGCATGGGTCTCTCAAAATGTTTGCATGTTGAGTGGGGAATCCTTTGTTGAATTATAGTTGTCTGACTTGTAATTTTAAGGGGAAAAACCAAGGGATCTTCTCATTCCTTCATGATGCTGACAGGCTGATTCGGAAAGAAGCAGCAAAGAATTGCATTTGACTGTTGGGGCAGTACCGAGACTTCAAGACCTTTTCAGAGACTCAGATCACCATCACCCTTCACATTGTCTCATGGGGGTAGAGCCCTGGGACCTAGGTGACCTGTTCACAGAGGAGACACACATCTCCCTGGAGAATAAAGGCATTTTTAACCTCAAAGCAGAGACTCATGAAAAAGAAAAGAAAAAAAGCAGAGTACATTTCCATTAATGCATAGGCAAAGACATAAATAGTCTATCAAACACCATGAACAACCAAGGTAACAAAATACCCCAGAAAGAAAATGAAAAATCTCTAGAAAATAAGCTTAAATATATACAAATATATAGATTGCCCTTCTGAAAAAAATACAATATTGCCCTTCTGAAAAAAATCTCAGTGTGATGCAAGAAAAGTCTGATTGACAGTTCAAAGAATTGAGAAACAAGATGAACGAACAACAGGAATACTGCACTAAAGAGGTTAAAAGCGAAGAAAGAAAGAAAGAAAGAAAGAAAGGAAGGAAGGAAGGAAGGAAGGAAGGAAGGAAGGAAGGAAGGAAGGAAGGAAGGGAAAGAAAAAGAAAAGAAAGAAAGAAAAGAAAGAAAGAAAGAAAGAAAGAAAGAAAGAAAGAAAGAAAGAAAGAAAGAAAGAAAGAAAGAGAAAGAAAGAAATTAAGTTCTGGAGATGAAGCACTCATTAGAAGAGATTAAGAATGAAATAGCTAGCTTAGGAAATAGTGCAGACCAGATGTAGGAAATAATTAGTGATATCAAAAACAGAAATCTGGAAATGATGCAGATAAAAGAAGAGAGACTTGAGAGTGAAAAAAAAATCAAAGAATACCACAAGAACTGTCTGACACCATCAGAAAAACAAATATAAAATTAATGAGTATACTAGAAGGAGAAGAGAGGGAGAGGAGAACAGAGAGCCTATTCAAACGAATAGTTGATGAGAATTTCCTAAACCTATAGAAAGAACTAGATCCTTGAATCCGAGAAGCAAACAGAACGAACTCCTAATTATTTCAATCCAAAAAGGTCTTCTGCAAGAAGTTAATGACAAAGAAAAGACTCTCAAGGCAGCTAGGGAAAAGAAGACAATAATGTGTAAAGGAAAATCCATTAGATTATTATCAGACTTTTCAGCACAAACTTTATAAGCTAGGAGGGAGTGGAACCAAATACTCGAACTATTGAAAGACAGAAATTATCACCCAAGAATAATATATCCAGCAAAGCACTCCAGTAGGTATAAAAGCAAAATAAAGACCTTTGCAAATATACAAAAGCTGAGAGAATTTTTCACCACAAGGCTTGCATTACATGAAATACTGAAGGGAGCCATCCTATTTGAAATGAAAGGAAGGACAAAAAAAATACATAACTATGAGTAAGATGACCAACAGGCAGACAGAAACAGGAAAGTGAAACCCTTAGTAAGAATAGCATATTGTAAGTTTAAATATTACATAATGGTTAAGGGTCAGAAAAATTCAAAAAAAAAAATGAAGAAGACAATAACTACTGCAACCCAAAAATAAATGCATAGCATAAATAGGAATAATGTGAGGCAACAAAAACAGAAAATGGTAGAGAGTAAAGATACGAATCTGCAAAGGGTAATGGAGATAAGGATCGCACAGAAGAAAAAGAGCTACTATACATGTATAACTCTCCTTTACATAAACTTAATAGTAGTCACACAAAAATAATCGCGAACTGAGATAGATAACATAAAACAAGAGAGAGAAACCATAAAACGCCATAAAATTAAAATAATAGAAAGAACACAAGGACAAGGAAACAATGGAGACCCCTAGATACCAGAAAACAAAAGATGAAACAGCTATAGGAAAACCTCATTTTTCAATAATCACTTTAGATGCAAATGGACTGCACTCACCAAGAAAAAGGCACAAAGTAGCATATTGGATCGAAAACAAGACCCAATCATATTCTACCTTTAAGAGACACATCTCAGCTGCAAGGATGAATATAGACTCAAAATGAAAGGGTGAAAAATGATACTCCTAGCAAATGGCATCCAGAGAAAAGCTGGTGTGGCCGTACTTATATCTGATGAAATAGACTTCAAGATAAAAAAAAAGGTAACTAGAGACAATGATGGATACTTCATAATAATAAAGGGGACAATACGTCAAGAAGATGTAGCACTTATCAATATATGTTCTCTTAATAAAGGATCACCAAAGTATATAAAGCAACTACTAACAGAACTAAGGGGAGAAACTGACAAAAACACAATTGTAATAGGGGACCTAAATATCCCACTGCCAGCTATGGGTAAATCATCCAAACAGAAAATTAATAAAGAAGTTATCAAACATATTAAACCAACTGGACATAATTGACATTTACAGAGCCTTTCATCCTAAAATACCAAATCATACATTCTTCTCTACTGTACATGGAACATTCTCAAGGATGGGCCATATGTTGGGACACAAAACTAGCTTCAACAAATGTAAGAAGATTGAAATCATACCAAGTATATTCTCCAACCATAATGCTTTGAAACTGCAGATCAACTGTAAAAAGAAAATGGGAAGAATCACAAATACGTGGAGATCAAACAAGATGCTACTAAAGAACAACTGGGTCATAGAAGAGATAAAAGGAGAGATCAAGAGATACCTAGAAACAAACAAGAATGAAGATACAACCTATCAAATCTTTTGGGACACAGCAAAAGCAGTAATAAGAGGAAAGTTTACATCATTACAGGCCTATCTCAAGAAACAAAAAAGATCCCAAATAAACAACCTAACATCATAGCTTTAAAAAACTATAAAAAGAATAAATGATGCCCAAGTCAATAGAAAAAAAAATAATCAAAATTAGAGAATAATCAAATAAAATTAAGAATAAAAATTTAAAAAAATAGAAAAAATGTAAAAAAGAGCTGGTTCTATGAGAATATTAATAAAATTGACAAACCGCTGGATAGACTCACTAAAGAAAAAAAGAGAAAAGACACAAATAAATAAAATAAAAAATAAAAAAGAAGTTATGACAGATACCAGAGAAATAGAAAGGATCATCATATAAGAATACTATGGAAAATTATACGCCAACAAATTTAATAACCTAGAAAAAATGGGCAAATTTTTAGAAATATACAACCTTCCAATACTTAATCACAAAGAACTAAAAAATTTAAATAGAAAGATCAATAGTAAGGAAATTGAAAGAACCATCAAAAACCCTCCAAAAAGTAAAAGAACAGGACCAGTTGTCTTAGACAGTGAATTCTACCAATGTTCAAAGAAAATTTAATACCCACCTTTCTCAAACTTTTCCAAAGTACTGAAGATGAGGAAAACCTTCCTAACTCATTTTATGAGGCCAACATTACCCTGATATCAAAAAAAGGCAAGAACCACACACACACACACAAATTATAGGCCAATATCATTGAGACATAGATGCAAAAATCTTTTAAAAGTCCTAGCCAATCGAATACAACAATACATTAAAAAGATAATAAACATGATCGAGTAGGGTTCATTCCAGGGATGCAAGGATGGTTCAACATACACATATCAATCAGGGTAATTTGTCAACCAAATTAACAAAACGAAGGATAAAAATCATATAATTATCTCAATATATACACAGAAAGCATTTGACAAAATTTAATATTGTTTCATAATAAAAACTCCCAAGAAAGTGGGTATAGAAGGAATGCACCTCAACATAATAAAGGCCACATAAGAAAAGCCCACATCTTATTTCATATTCAATGGCAAAAAGCCAAAAGCTTTCTTTAAGGTCCGGAACAAGACAAGCATGCCCACTCTCATTACTTTATTTAACATAATAATGGAAGTCATAGCCAGAACAATTAGGCAAAAGAGAGAGAGAGAGAGAGAGAGAGAGAGAAAGAGAAGGAAGGAAGGAAGGAAGGAAGGAAGGAAGGAAGGAAGGAAGGAAGGAAGGAAGGAAGGAAGGAAGGAGAAAGAAAGAAAAAGAAAGAACGACTTCTAATGAGGAAAGAAAGAAGTAACATTGTCTCTGTTTGCAGATGATATGCTATTATATATAACCCTTAAAGACTAGAAACTCCACCAGAAAACTGTTAAAACTAATAAACATATTTGGTAAACTTTCAGAAGACAAAATCAACATGCAAAAATCAGCTGTGCTTCTACACACTAACAATAAACTATCAGAGGATTTAGGAAACAACACCATTTATAACAGCATCAAAATTAATAAAATACTTAGAAATAATCTAATCTAGGAGGTGAAAATCTGTACACTGTAAACTATGAAACACTGATAAAAGAAATTTAAGAAACAAAAATGAGAAGATATTCCATTCTCATGGATCGGAAGAATGAACATTGTTAAAACATTCATATTACCTAAATCCATATGCAGATTTAATGCAATCCCCCATCAAAATCCAAAGGGCATTTTTCAAAGAAACAGAACAAAAAAAAAATCCTCAAGTTTGTGCAGAACCACAAAAGACTCCAAATGGCCAAAGTAATCTTGAGAAAGAAGAACAAAGCTGGAGGTATGACATTTCCTGATTTCAAACGATAAAACAAAGCTAGGGAAAAAAATGAAGCCTAAAGTCAGCAGAAGGAAAGAAATAATCAAAATTAGAGCAGAATTAAATGAAATTGAAGAAAAAACAATAGAAAAAATAAATGCAACAAAGAGCTGGTTCTTTGAGAAGGTTAATAAAATTGACAAACTCCTGGATAGACTCACTAAAGAACAAAGAAAAAGGACACAAACGAAACCAGGGATGAAAGAGGGGAAAATTATGAGAGACACTGCAGAAATACAAAGGATCATACAAGGATACTATTAAAAACTATGTAACACCAAATTCGATAACCTGTACTTAAAAATATACAACCTTCCTAGATTGAATCAGGAAGAACAGGAAAATACAAATAGACTGATCAGCAGTATGGAAATTGAAACAATCATCAAAAACCTACCAAAAAGTAAAAGTCCAGGACCAGATGGCTTCACCAGTGAATTCTACCAAACATCAAAGAAGACTTAATACCTATTCTCCTCAAATTCTTCCAAAGAATTGAAGAGGAGGCAATACTTCCCAACTCATTTTATGAGGCCAATATTACTCTGATACTTAAAACCTGGTAAGATAACGGAAAAACAGAAAACTACCAACCAATATCTCTCATGAACTTAGATGCAAAAATCCTAAATAAGACACTAGCGAACCAATACAGTAACATGTTAAAAAGATTATACGCCACGATCAAGTAGGCTTCATCCCAGGGTCACAGGGATGGTTCAACATATGCCAATTGATTAATGCAAATACTACATAAACAAATTAAAGAATAAGACTCATATGATCATATCAATAGATGCAGAAAAAGCCTTTGAGAAGATATAGCACTCTTTTATTATTAAAACACTTAACAAAATCAGTATAGAAGGAAAGTACCTTTACATAATAAAGGCCATATATGTAAAGCCCTCAGCCAACATTATACTTAATTGTGAAATACTAAAAACATTCCCTCTATGATCAGGAATAATGCAAGGCTGTCCACAAACACTACTGTTATTCAATATAACATTGGAGGTCTTAGTGACTGCAATCAGATGAAAGAAAGATATAAAAGGCATCCAAATAGAAAATGAAAAAGTCAAACTGCCACTATTTGCGGATGACATGGTTCTCTATATAAAATCCCTAAAGACTCCACAAGAACATTAGTAAAAACAATAAGCAAATACAGTAAAGTCTCTGGATACAAAATCAACGTCAAAAATCCACAACATTCCTATACTCTTATAACAAAGTGTCAGAAAAAGAAGTGGAAAAAAATAATTCCTTTTGCAATTGCAGCAAAAAGAATGAAATACCTAGGAATAAAGCTAACGAAACATGTGAAGGACCTATATAATGAAAACCATAAGACCATATTAAATGAAATTGAAGAAAATACAAAGAAATGGAAAGATATTTCTAGATTTCTGTCTTTGATATCACTGATCTTTTCCTCCATTTGGTTGACTCTATTTTCCAAGATTGCTATTTGGTTCTTTTGGGGTGTTCAATCTCCTTTCTCTGCTCCTCTAGTTGTTTTTTCCATTCTTGAAATTGTTGATATGACTCGTTTTGAAACTCACTGAGTTTTTTCAGAAGGACCATCCTGAATTCTCTGTTATTTAAATTGCATATTTCTATTGTCTGTAAGCTTATTTTCTGGAGAATTTTCTCTTTTTTTCTGAGACACCTTGTCACTTTGGTTGTTCATGGTGTTTAATGGACTATTTCTCTGTCTGGGCATTAATGGAAGTGTATTTTACTGCTTTTCCAGAAATATTTATTATGTAAAGATCTCTCTTTAGCCTGTTGCAAAGAAGGCCCTTTTCTTTTGGTTTCCAATAGGTGGCGTCCAAGCCTCTTGGATCCTTGCTTTATATAAAGTCTTAACACTTTTTAAATTTTCTTGTAGATATTTAATCATGCTCGCTACCCTCAGTTTCAGTCCCTGTCAGTGTCAGCCACAGTCTCAGCAGCATTACTCAGAATCTCCTGAGGCTCCATGGTAATTGGTCTTGGAGTTTATTGGGGGAGGAGACGTCTGGGTTGGGGGTTGGGCACTGTGGCTCAGAGTCCTTTTTCCAACTGTGGTCAACTGTTGTTCCTCTGTAGTCCCATCCCACTTCTCTGCTTTCTGCCCTAATGACTGGGCTCTGCAGCTTTCCCAGGCAGGGTGGTTCAGGGAACTTGCCCCAGAAATCCGTCGCTCCTTCACTCCTTCCCGTCCTCCTACAGGGTGCTCCAGCAGCTGTGAGACTCAGCTTCTTTATTTCTCCAGGTCCACTGCCTGATATCTGGGGTTCTGACCTGTGGTAGCTCTTATGTGCAGATCCCGCACTCAGATGTGTTGGTGTGCAGTTTGGTTGTTTTTTGTTGAGTTTTAGATGTTCAGCTTATTGTTGTTTCAAGGGGAGATACCTGGGGACATCTCGCACTCTGCCATATTTTAAAAAAACAAATATAGTTTTTAAATTAAAAAAAATTATTTGAATTCTGGATAGATCCAATGCAAATATTTCCAAGATCTAAAGTAATTAAATACATATCTCTTTCAACAAAATAGGATAATGCCAGTAGATTATTGTACCTTAAACTATTTCACAAAGAAATTAGAGTTAATAGGAAAAATTAAATAATTTAATATAATTAGAGAAATTAATTTAATTTTAAGTCAAAGGTTCTTTGTTCTTAAAAGACATAAAGGCTACTAACATTTTAATATGTTTTTATCATTCTAATATTAACATTAATAGGATCCTAAAATCATTAGAAGCTGAAAATTACTAAATAAACCTACACAGACATGCACATGCATATACATTTGTGTTTTTCTTTAGTTAGTACTTTATGCCTTATGTGATACAACTTCAATTTAACATTTTCTAATATCACTGTCAAAATGCAACATGATTTAAGATTGAACAACATTAAATACAAATAGTGAAGCATTAGTATGAATGTTGCTATGTGAGCAGAAGGTATTAGTTCATCTAATGAAAGAATATCTTAGTTTCAAAACTATTTCACAATTAATATTTTATGCTAACAAATAAAATGGTAGCTAACCCAGAGGCCACATGAAAACAGAAATATACAAGATGTATAGTGAACATTCTTCTTCCATTTGTTGTTTAGAATTTGATTGCTGAGCTCTTCATGAAATGATGAGAGTTTTGTGTTTTATTTCTATCTACAGGCACAGAGACCTGCCCCTCTGCCATGTCTTATATGAGTGTCATAGTTCAGGAAGCATAATTACATCATCACAAACAGAGTCTTTTGTTAGTCAGACCAGAGTTATTGCTGTTGAGCTTTAATGCATATAAAAAGTACTTCACATTCTGTTGAGGGAAAAGAAAGACAGCTAAAGATTTCATGGGTTTTTCTTGATCAGATTATTTCTCAAAATTTTAAAGAGACACTTAATTTTTCTCAACAGCTATTTTTGGCAACACATTAGAAAAATAGATATTAAGGACAAAATTTAAATGGGATGCCAAGAACTGGTACTTTCCTGGAATGTTGCTTACTGTGTGCATAAAAATAAATATCACACTGTTCACCAGAAAATGTTCTTGGTGTTTTATGTGTTCTCTAAAGCTATATTCTGGTAAAATTCTGCATCTACAGTTTTGAAGAGGGGAAGAAATTATATTTTGATTGGTGTGGTTCAGTATGTATTTGGGTTTCATGCAAAAGTAAAAAGAAGACACTAGAGGGGTCTGATTTTCTTTTTACTGGGTTGTACCACAGATGCCAGTGCATTAGGGCTCTAAAAAAAAATGCCATCTTGTTCTCCTGACCAAGACCAAATTGCAATGATATACGGAGTGTAGAAATCCTGAGTTCTAGGAGAGAGGCTGGAAGTTACAGAATGGGAGTGGATGCTTAATTAATTTTAAATTAGTAAATAAGTAATTCTTTATTACCCTAAACCTGCATATTTGTCATCTTTTGATAATTACTTAATTTCTTTGGTTGAAAAAAATTTTATTAGTTTCAAGCTCTCAGTAAATGTCAAATAGTTCTAAAAATAGCTAGAGTATTAGACAATATGAGAAAATGAGTGTTCTCAAGTCTTGTCATGAGGATACCTACTACACATACCTACTACAGGTTAAGAAACTAATTATAGTATTCCCAATTGCTTCTTTTGCTATCAGACAAATACAAATTAATAATATTTCCAATTAAATTCTTTTTAAAACTTTTCTAAGCATGTGCATTTTTTCCCCTTCCTTGAGGCAAATCTTTTTGAGTGGCAGGAAAAAGTGATGTTCTGAAATTATCTAAATATATACTGTCATCTGGTTTACATTTGTATAGTGTCATTTTCTAATATAAGAATATTTGAAAAGAAGCTTGATATTCTCATTTTATAAAGAGCAAAGTTAAGGTATTTTGATGTGGAATGATTTGTTTCAAGCAGAGAATTAATAGTAGATTGAGGATTATCTTCTAGTTTTGCTTTCCAGTTAGTCAGCCAAAGGATCTGTTTGCTTTTAGTTCTGTAGACGTATTTCTCTTTAATACAGATAGGAGTGATTAATTCAAAGACAGCATGGCATCTGTTACCATGGATTTCCAGTTCTTCTTCCCATGCTCATGGGAAGTTTACAATTCCTTGCTCTCTGAAAGTTGGTTACAGTGATAAAAGCTTTGGCTTTGGTCAATGAAATGGGAACGGAAGTGATGTGTGTCCCTATTAGGGTGTGATTCTTCACATTCTCTCCTCTTGACAGGGTGAACCCAGAAGCCTTGTGTTGAGCTGGCAGTATCAAAAGCTAATGCAATCTCAAGAAATAACAAGTGTTAGTGAGAATGTGGGGAAAAAGGATCTCTGGTGCACTGATTGAGGGATTATAAACTGGTGCAGCTACTATGGAAAACAATATGAAACTTCCTTGAAAGCTTAAGGATAGAACTACCATATGACCCAGAATTCCACTTCAGAGTATTGATCCAAAGGAGATAAAAACACTAACTCAAAAGATATCTGCACTCCCATGTTCATGCAGCATTATTTACAATAGCCAAGATATAAAAACAATCTAAGTGTCCATCAAAAGATGAATAAAGAAAAGTTGAACACACACGCACACGCACGCGCACGCACACACACACATACACGCATACACACACATAGGAACATCGTTCCGCCATAAAAAAATGATGGAAATCCTGCTATTTCTGACAATGTGAGTGGAACTTGAGGGCATAATGCTATGAGAAAAAAAAATAGAGAAAGAGAAATAGTTCATGATCTCACGTAATTGTGAAATCTAAAAATTTTGTGGATACAGAGATCACATCGCTGGTTGTCAGAGGCGGGGGGGTGGGGAGTGGGTGAAATGAGTACAAGTGATCATAAAGTACAAACTTCCAGTTACAAAAATAAGTCCTGGGGATAGAATGTACAGGATGGAAACTATAGTTAGCAATACTGTATTGTATTTTTGAAAGTGGCTAAGAGAAGATCTTAAAAGTTATAACTATGTGTGGTGATGGATGTTAACTAGATTTATTGTGGTGATTATCTCCCCAAATATACATATATCGAATCATTATGTTGTACCTCTGAAGCTAATATGTTATATGTCAATTCTATTTCAATTTAAAAAGTGTGGTTCTGACATGGGGACAAAAAGTAAACCAATGGAAAACAATCAAGAGTTCACAAACAGAAGCACAGAAATTAAAATTTGATATATGATAAAGGTGGTACCACAGTTCTCTGGGGAAAGGATAAATTGTTCAATAAATTTTGTTGAGAAAACAGAAAGAAAATAAAGTCCCCGTCAACCTCGATTTCAGGGTGAATAAGAGGATCAGAGCCCTCTGACATGAGCAAGAAAGAAACCTTTGTTATTTAACACTGAGATTCTGGGGCTTTCTGTTATGGCGCCACCACCTAGTTTATCCTCGTGGCAGACAAGTTAAGGTTGTCAACCAAGTGAGAAATCCAAAGGCCAAGAATGAAAATGTGGCAAGAAAAAATTAAATTAAAAAGCTTTAACAAACCCAAAGTCTTTAATATAGAAATCTCTAATGACTCTGACATGAAAATCAATAAAGAAGAGTTATTAAATATTAAAATACTCATATGTTTTTAGTTAAAATTTATCTAAGGAAATCAAGCGAAAAAATAAATGAGACATTATTGTGTTCAACTTAGATTCTGATTGTGAAAACCTTAATCTTAAACTGTGTAAATGAGTGTGGTGCATCAACTCATCTGAATCTTCTAATCTTGAAGTCGGGGGCAGTCTGGAGTTGAAATTTCCATGTGAAAAAAGACCATGTATATAGCAACAATATCTATCACGGTAAAAAAGACATATTGTGTCTCACCTAAAATAGATGGTTTGATTTTTTAATCCATCTTGATGTATAGCATTTTCCCAAAAGATCTCAAGATGTCCAAGTTGAAGCAGATGCATATTTTTCTTCATCAATATCAGTTGTCCTCTTAGCCACAAAGCATGTGTGACTGCCAAGACAAGCTAGAATTTCTTAACACTCTCAGAGGGCTGGGAAAACAAAGCAGCTCATTCTATATCCCACTGCTTCAACCTAATGACAGGCAGTGTGGGTGCCTTTACACTCATACTGTAAGACAACTGTAATTGTATCTATACCCATGGTCAAGGACACTAAGAATTTCTGCTCAGCTTTTCAAAGAGTTCCCAGAAAAATTCAAAATTACCATCACCTTAAATCTAAACAACTTCAAAATAAATTTGAAGTATTTCTTGTAATGTAGATTTTAACTTGTTTATAACCTTAAAAAAGAGGCATTCCAGGGATTTATTTTGTAGGCCCTCTATTTTATAGTTAATTATAGAAAATGTGTGCTTATATACTACTTACAAAAGAGAACCCTGCCTACTTCTCTTCTACAGCCTCTTATCGCCCTACTAATGCTGTATAAGTACACACGAACAGTTATATAACAAAATGCATTCAAGCTCTGTCTAGCAGTACAGACTTTGTCCAATTATTGCTGCTCCTGCTTCATTTTTAAAATCAGAGCATGCTATTTGGTATGCATTAAGAATGATTCCAGCCACCAAGTAATGAGAATACTTGAACAAAAAGTTTATTTAGGCACAAAACACATTTAAAATTATTTGGTTGATTTGTAAAAGAGAAGGAATAGGATAGGATCTAAGGGAGACAGGAAGAGGGGCAGGGTTCTGTAGGTCTGCAAACAACATACCCAGTGACCAAGCTTCCTGGCAAAGTTGAAGGACACAGAGATAGAGAAGGAATTCATCATAAAGAGAAGAGAGCAACATACGCATATCATAGATCAGACACTTCCAAACATTGAAAAGATTCCTTAGAGAGAGTCAAACCTCCTAGTCACTTGCTTCTCAATATTGTTCCACGGGCCATCTCTTTATAAAAACTATGATCCAGAAACAGCACTGGTTTGACAGACTTTTCCGGTTAGATTTCCAGTTATACTTTTCTAACCAGATTTTTTTTCCCCTCTCTAGTGGTCATTCATGTGAACCAAAGTTTCTAGTGACAACTGTTTGGAAATTTTAGGCCAGATTACAAGCTTTCCGCAGCTGGCTTTTAGTCCTGTTGTGTACTTTGAAAGAGGAGCTTGGAATCTTGCTCATTTCCAGATCTCTGACCACTTGAGGCAGGTGGTGTTGTGTTGAGATGCTGGTCACTTTTAAATAGGTTTTGACTTAAGGGCACACACCTTTTATTCTACAGGGAATTGAAGTAAGTAAATTACAGTACTTTATATAGCAACTTTGAGTTAATTATGAGGTCATGCCTAATTTATAGACAAAATGCCATAATGAAATCTGGGTCATGATGAGAAGAAGCATCCAAACTTGAAGTTCAATGGAGGTATTAGAGGCTGTGAACAGAAAGGAACATCATAAGTCATATGAAAACAAACAAAAAAACAAACAAACAAAAAACGTTTGCAGTTCTTAACTAAATAACTAAATAAAGGAAACTAACTACATTGCCATGAACTAAATAAAGGGAACTAACTACATTTCCATGAACCCACTTTATCCATATGGTCCTGACTGAGGCAGCAACCTTCAGATGGCTCCTGCAAATCCCGGTGGGCACCGGGGAGACCATGTACTGGAGGAAATCTCTTGTTGGTTCTATCAAACATTCCAATCCCAGCCACAGCCTAGTAGACTTGACAGACAAATTTAAAACCAATATTTGGTCCTTAAATAGATGGATAACTTATTTTTTTAAAAATCACCTTCATCTTTTAGATAAAAGAGCAGGGACCCAAAGGTTTAAAGAAAAAATTGTGCTAGAATTTCTCAGGAGCTTTTCCATCTTTCTTTCTTTCTTAATTTCAGAATTTCTATGGGTCAGTGACTCAGTGGGCCTCAGTTATGAATTTCTCTTTCTCAGTGTAAAGAGCTTCCTGTGCCCCAGCTGCCTGCCCTGAATGGGAGATATGTCTACCTCTGCAGCTCTTGCCGTCCTCCTGCAGGGTTCCTGTCACGCAGCTACACAGAGGCCCCTCTACCTGGCTTGTGCAAATCTGCTCACACCCTCCATTGTCCTCACACCAGTCCAGTCCTAAAAAAGAATAGTTGGTAAAATTAACTGCTGACAATTCAACTCTTCAACTCATATCTAAGGGCAAAGCTTTAAAGAGAGGAAAGAAAAAATAAAAGTGCCATTGTGAGTTTTTCATAGTCAAGGAAAAGATTTCATTATGAAGTGGGCAATCTTCTTAAACTGGTGTCTTCAATTTCCTCATTCATCAGATTCACTTCATAGGTGAAACACAAGCAAGAGTTAGCTCAAGTCTTAAAATCTCAATGCTTTAATAAGTTATAGTCTGTTTTAGGGAATATACATACTTTTTCTTCTAATAGGTCCGACTGAAATGATCTGTTCTTTAGGTTCTTTGGCATAATCTGCAGCAATCCTGGAATTTTGTGGGCAGGTCTGAAAAGCAGAACACCGGAGGGAAAACTTCACACAATTAAGCTGATAACTTATTCTTCACCATGTTTCCACCTCCAAAGAGGCAGTGGTTCCAGCCCCAAACTCTGTCACTGCTCAGATTAATTAGAACAAATGTCTTCTTGATCACTGAGTCCACTGTGACTCTAGGCTTTATGTTGAAGAGAATTAAATATACTCTCCACACTAGAATTAGATTCATAGAGGTTCCCTTCCCAGCAATGAGCATTATTGTATCTTTTCAGACAGTAATGTATGCAGTAGCATGTGTAAGTAGCCCTGACCATAATTCACATCTTTATTCTGAAAACATGGGGTAAGCAGAAAGTTGGAATGTTAAAGCTTGGGGACCAAGGACCAGTGCAATAAAATCTTAGCGACATTAGCCATATGTGGTGGGGATGTCCACCTGGCATGGAAGACATGATTCATTTGTAACTTCATCCCACCGGCCCCTCCAGAGCTTCCACAACCCTGGTGTGTCTCTGAATGTATTGTAAAACAATTCTTGTCTAAAGAAAACATAGATAAAGTACATCCTGAGCCTAGCAGTTTGCTTCGATAGTGGAGTGGAACATGGCCCCACTGTTCACTTCAGATTCAGGTGGCTCGGCTTCTTAAGACTCTGCTGTAGTGATTCTCAAATGGGCCACTTTTGCACTCCTGCCCCATGCAGGGGACAACTGGCAGTGTCAGGTGACATCTTTGGGTGTTGCAACTAGTGGGGGAGGTGCCATTGGCATCTAATGGGTAGAGGCCAGGGATGTTGCTTAATGTCCTACAATGCACAGAACATTCCCACAACAAAGAATGACTTGGTCCAAAATGGCAATAGTTCTGAGGTTTGAGAAACCCTAATCCAGTGTTACTCCAATGACAGATTGATGCTTCAAAGATAAGGAAGAGGAGCAAATGGACATCATTCCACTATGTTCTTTTTTATTATACTACCAAAGATGACTGCTGTTCCTAAGCATCTGAAGATGGTTCCAATTCAGCCGGTTGCAGGTGGTGTGAGACCTAAAGAACTCTACAGAGTCACATAGATCCTTTCATTTGTTGAGAAAACTGGGGCAGCAAGAAATAAGCATTTACTTTTCACACTTACTATTTTACAGGAATACTTCTCTGAATCACAGAGTGACACTGCACAGTGAAGATGAACTTCATCATAATCTCCAATGAACTTGAAGACTGTGACGTGAAAGCGACAGGTTAGGGAGACACCATTCTCTTCAATGCCAATGGTGTTATCTTTAATGTTCTGACACCTATTTCGAAAAAAAATTTGGAATCTTTGCTTCACACTTTCATATTTCACATAAATCCATTGCTAATGGTAAACATGCCTTTGCATTTGAAAGTAATTTCTGCACTGTGTGGGTTTGCCATTTATTATTATTCCCTTATATTTACACAGTTTGTTTTAAAAGCATCAGATAGCACTTTTAATTAATAATCTAACTGCAACTAAAAACAGAACAACTGTAGGAGCAGCATTCGGTTTTACTTGGCTCCAATTCTTCATTCTGCCACTCAAAATGCTGTGTTTTACTTATATTAGTCTAACAAGTGCAAAATTACATCTTCTGTAGTTTCTTAAGCTAAGTTAATTTGAGGAGGGGATCCTGATTCAAACCTTATCCCTCTTCCCACATGTTGAAATAGATGTGAGTGGGAGGAAAATGAAGAATAGCCAAGCTGAAGAACTGCTCTGATTTAAGTGACTGCCTCTTTCCTCACCCCCCTCCACCCCCTTTTTGTAGTGTTGAGCCAATAAGCAATGACACCTGCAGCCCTCCTTCAGGCACAGATATCTTGTCCCTATTATGTAGTTCCCCAAATGTATTATAGTCTCTTATGCCCCAGACTCTTTTCACATAATAATTTCCCCACCTGGAAGTTTTCCTGCACTTGCTCACATGAATGAATCCTGCTTTTTCTCTAATACCAGTCTATGTCCCCCATGTACCTTACAAATATCTCCTAGTCCTGTTCTGGCCAGTCAGGAATAAGTGGCTTTTCATGGATTTGCCAACAGCACCCTGTTGAGCCCCTGGAGTGCAAGAATCAAATCATAATCCTCACCATGTCTCCAACACACTGCAGGGCATGTAGTAAGTGTTTAAAAATCTCTTTTGGGTGAATGCATTAGTGAATGAATGAATTGTTCTGCCATGGTCAAGGGTGGCTCATAAGAGCCAAGAAGTTCTTTAAACAGATAAAGATAAAAAGGGTGACTCTTTTCCCTATCTTCCTTTTCCCTAGTCCACAGAATTGATAGCTTAGTTGAATAGAAAATTAAAACTTGAAGTAATCCTTCAACATTCCCACACCTATTAAGTTTTATAATTCATCTTCAAGGCAATAGTCTCTTAAACACTTTGAAACAAAAACTTACTTTTCATATTGCTTCTTGTTACTGTTACTCATTTGAATAATCTAAATTGGTTTAAAGATTCTAAAATGTTCACTGCCCTTGCTCTTCAACAGACTTTCCCTCTAAACCAGATCCCCAAACTCCCAGCAAGATGATTTAAGGTTTAAGTATTAGAACATCATGGAACAGAAGGAAGGGGCTCAGAGAAGCAGGGACAGGCTGTCTGGACACCTGCCTTAGTGTGAGCAAATAAACCAAGCACTAGAATCCCTTGTCCATTCTCAATGGAAGAATCATCCTTTCCTTTGTCTGGGCATATGAAGAGAAAAGAGAAGTGACCTGCTTGACCCCAGATCTCTGAGTCACTAACGCTGGTGCCATCTCTGCCCTCTACATAGCTGGGAGGATCAGATGATCCCCCAAAATTCTGAGGTGGACTCATTTTTCTGCTCACTCATTCAGAATTGAGCATCACTTTTCCTGCAAGTTCATTGGAAAAAACAATATCTATATCCCTCCAAGAAAGATCAGAAAGACTCATGAATTAAAATTCTCCCAAATGACAAAATCACTTTATACCTAACAATAGTTTAATTTGAAGGCTTTTATTCAAACTCTGAGGAAAGCTGAGATTTATGAACTTGCTTATTGACTCACTCTTTCTCAGAGTCAAGTCTATTAACTACTATTTTAAAAATGCTCAATTCCACAGTGACCTTCGAAGGAGGCACAGCCATATCACCTGGGTTTGCATTTCTATGGTGGCTCAGATCTTAGCCCTTTCATTTGGGGAAGACAGGTAGAGAAAAGGGGAAGGGAAGGAAGGAAAGGGAGGGAAGACACACAGAGAAAAGGACAACTATGACATTAGCTCAATCAACTAGGCCTGCAAGACACCAAATAGTCACCAAGTCCTTTCCTTTGCCTCTGAGGAAGCTAATCACCAATACAGAAAGTCAAATACCTTAGTGAGATCTTTGCTGAAAATTCTACAATATGCCTCAGCAACCCATGCCATGAGCCAAGCCTGGCCAGTTCAGGAGTCAGTGTGTCTTGATACCTGGAGAGATCCTTCCTCTGCTCTTTGTTCATTGGGTGACCTTGGTTTAGCTGTGTACCTAACCTCTCTGTGCCTGTTTAATCTGCAAAATGGTGAATATTTATTGTTTGTCTGCCCAGAACCATACTATTCTTTGGGCAAACCATTCTTTTCCATTCAACCTTAAAGCTAATTACATAATGTTGACGCAGGACACACTGCTCCCAAATTTGGCACCTTGGCATATTGAATATTTTAAGGTGAATGAGTTGAGAAAATGTCAGAAGCAGAAAGGTCATTCTGACTTCTTCCCTGACCCTTTTCACCTGAAAATGGTCAAAAAATCTTAATGTGATGCTGCATCCAGAAAGTGGTAAATCTTGCTACGTCCAGAACAGCCTTGGAAAATAATCCTGTGTGGGAACAGTGGGAGATTGAGAAAAGAAAGAAGACAGAAAGCTGGGATCGGCAGGCTCAGTATCCATTGATGATGGAATAGAGAGCGATTGTATTTTTGCAAGTTGCTTTTATACAAGAGCATACATTTGCTAGATAAAATGAGATAATCCCACCCAACCTCCGCATTCTACTAAAATCATTTGCATTTCAATACTCGCATTGCTCTCCAATCAGTTCCTACTCCCCATTCTTGGGAGGACTTGTGGAGGCGAGGCAACCCTTAGTTGGCCTAACAGGTTGCAAGAACCTTGTCAGCTTACAACCCACTCTCCACAATGTGAGAGATGCCCCCCATACCTGGAGGAAAGGAGCATCCTTGTCTGCAAACACAAAGGGACTCAGAAAAGAAGTTGAACAAATGGGCCTTGCCAAGTTTTCCCAGTTCACTACAATCTCTTTATACACTTTGACCTATCATACTGCTCCATGACTGTCCACTCTTTATCAAACCTAGCATAAAACACTCAGGTTTAACCATTTGTTTGGGTTTTCACTTCCCTATGAAGGCTCCCATGTCACATAGAATATATTAAATAAATTTGGATGTTTTTCTTCTGTAATCTGTCTTCGTCCATTTAATTTTTAGACCTAGCTAGGGACCCTAAGAAGGTTGAAGAGAACTTTCTTCTCCCAGACACCAGGCAATTAATTTTATGTTTCATCCCCTACAAACAAAGGAAAAGCAGTAATCCAAGAAAAACTAGTATATTCTTTTCCAGGGTGTCTCTGAGTTGGGATTAGAAGAAATGCTCACTCCTTGGTAGTTACAATGCTGTAAGAATGTGAGTCCAGGATTGCCAGTATCTAATAAAGTCAATGACAGAGAGAGAGACAGAGACAGAGACAGAGAAAGACAAAGACAAAGACAGAGACATGTAAGAGTGGAAAATTCTCGAGTAAGCTAGTCACAAAGACAAGACAGGGAGTGATATCTTCAAGCGCCAGCTCCCAAGAAAGAAAAAAAAAGCAAACAACATCACCACCAGGATGCAGATAACAGAACTGTCTACCAGGCCCTGTTTGTTATAAGATTTAAGAGTTCCCCAGAAACAACATTTTTGCACCAGAAAATAACAGCCAACTTCTGCTTCTATAATCTGCTTAATGTATAACCAGGGTGCAGTTCTAGGAGATGTCCTGTGCAAAAATATACTAATGGCTGACTTCTGCTTCTGTAAACCTCCTTGCTTGTTTGATGTGGTTTTAGGCTTTATAAGCTACCACCTCTGAAAGCTCGGGGCTGACTCTCTAGTGGAGAGAGTCAGTTGCCAGCTGGCTAATAAAGGCTCATAATTAATCTCAATTGGCTCTGTGGGTCTTAGATTTGAACACACCACAACAGACAGAGATAAGGGACAGAGCAGGTAATGGGGAGAGTATTGATAACATCTAGCTCCCTGGATCCAATCATCCCCGAAGCCATGCCCACTTCTGTGATTTGGTTTTGTAATCATTAAATGCTTTGTTTTTTGCACAAGCTAGTTTGAATTAGTCTCTACCACATCTAATAGAAAAAACTTTTATTGATATAATCATTTGCTTTAAGAATTATTGCATTGGGGTTATGGAAATGTTCTAAAATTAGATCATAGTGATGGTTGCACACCTCTTGTAAGTTTAATTTTACATTTAAAGCAAGTACATTTTATTGCATATAAACTATGTATGAAATAAAGCTTTTTAAAAAAATAATTATTGTTGCTGGACATAACCAGTGATTTTAAAAAATAAAGATAATTACCATTATTGTTATTTGGCCTATAGTCTTTTCTTCTTTTTTTATTCATTCAATACATTCTGTCTCATAAACATAATATTTCAGAAAATTTACTAAGTGCTGGGAATACAGTTGTGAGTAAAAAGAAACTCTTTGATTTTGTAAGCTATTATTCTAATTCTTTTTTTGATTTTAATAGTCACCAATCTTTAGTTATGCTCATTACATCTTTTCATTTGCAAATAATCCATATTTCTCTCAAACCGAAATTCAAAGTATGCAAACAGAATCCCCTCTTTGATTACACTGAGAATATTTTCGTACTTAATGCCACATGGCCTTA
Organism: Rousettus aegyptiacus; assembly: GCF_014176215.1. Taxonomy (NCBI): domain Eukaryota; kingdom Metazoa; phylum Chordata; class Mammalia; order Chiroptera; family Pteropodidae; genus Rousettus; species Rousettus aegyptiacus. Next base: position 37,600,079 of record NW_023416308.1, on the reverse strand, counting down.
GGGATCTACCACTAAATTGCTATGTGACTTTAAGCAAGTTGCTTGTTCTCACTAAGCCTCAGCCTTTTCATCTACAAAATGAGGCTTAGACTACCTACCTTATAGGTTGTTATGGGAATTTGATAGTTCATGGATGCAAGATGCTGGCCCTGTAGCTAGTCAACAAATATTAGTTCCCATTCTCATCTCTAAAAAATGATGTAGACTAATATTATACTAGAAAGGCTCTAAGATTATCATTAATAAGAGGCTACCCACCCTTCTTCAATGATGAAGTATCGGAGTTTATCATTACTGTCACGGGAAGGGGTTGCATAGCATTTGTTCAGTGTCAGGATCAAATGTGTGGCATCAGCTCCAACCACAAAAACCCCTACATACAGTACATCTCGAGTAGTCAATACCACTTCACCCTGGCGGTAAGGATGTTTGTAGGAGGCATTTTTGTAGAGTGCCATCTTCGTGGTGAAGCTGCCTTCTTGGGTTGGAACTGTCAGGTTAATGACACTAAAAAAGAAAAAAATCATGATGTGGAGAACCCCAAACAATTATGTTTATTCAATCACCTACCATTTTTTAAGCTGAAAATACAGAGTGAAGGCAAAGCAAATAGTAGTAAAGTCGAAGGCTGCATTGTCCAATTTTAATAGCCCCATGTGGCAATTAAAATTAAATAATTAAATTAAATTAATAAGTCAAATCATCAGCACCCTTAGCCACATTTTAAGTGCTCAATGGCTATATATAGCTATCGTATTAGATAATACAGATATAGAACATTTCCATCATTGCAGAAAGTTTTATTGAACAGTGCTAGTCTAAGGCATTTAGGTGCAAAAAGTATGATTTTTCCCCTAGTGCTTCAAAGATAAAAGCTAGCAATTTTGATTATGCTAACCTTAACTGTCAAAGAGGAGACAAAGCCATGCACATAGCCCATGAGATTCTTTACCTTAGCATAGGCTTCACTACAGAGTCTAAGGAGATCTTAATATCCAGCTCATAAGCACATGAAAATTCCACGTTGATCGTTCGGTCCCTAGTGATGATGTTGCCAGTGTTGTTGGCACTTTCAATCCAAATTGTGTTTTTATACATGATATGTGTGCCATTGGACTGCAGAGCAAAGGGAGGTCAGAAATCGTTAAATCTAGGATTACGTGGCTTGCATTTAGAACCCATGCCCTGAAAGTGGAAAAATTGCTTTATTCTGTATTTAACCTAGAGGCTAGTATAAATCAATATGGAGCTAGCCTTGGTATTTATTTAAAAAAATGGAAAAAATTATTACAACAGATATCCACAGCACCCTTTAGTCTGATAACCTTAGATGCTTACAGAGGACATTTTAATGAATTCTAACTACAACCAATCCCCCAATTATCTGTGGGAACCTATGTAGGGGACAGCATGAAGAATTGCCATCACGAACTAATATGTCTTTTCTTTTAACTCTTAATTTAAAATCTCTCTACCAAATCTTTTGCTAGATATGCCCACAAATATCAAAATGAACAAATGCAAGTTTCACCTTCTTACTCCTTTTTCTCCCTGATAAAAGTGTTAATGAATAAAAATAGTTATCAAAAAAAAAAAAAAAAAGACAGTGCAATGGAGCAGAAAGAAGAGAAGCAAATAGCTGAATCCAGCTGTATTTTTGTGGAAGAACATCAGAAACATGAACTATGAGAGAGGTAACAGAAATTTGTCAATGTGTGGGGCAAAGGATGACAACAGACAGTGCAAACCAAGGAAAGAAGCACTTTACCTATCATACTCTTTCAGTTCAATCAACCACTTAGCACCAAATGACCATCCTCCTTTATGTCTTTCATTTCATATATGCCTTTGCTGTTACCAAGGATATTTCTAAGTGGCTTACTCTGAAGTTGGCTTTAAGGATAATCAATGTGCAAACACTCTTAAGGTCGCTATCTCTTCTAGATGTTCTTTCTGGCCCCTAGTTTCTCACCTGAACAATGTTTCCGCAATTCCCTTTGGTGTTGTTGATCTGAAAGGAGATAAAATCTTCCCCCTCAATGCCAGTGCACTGTCTGTCATTGATTCTCACACCCTCTCTCTCGAAACCAAGCTGGAAGAGTTTGCACTTAGATATGGACACTTCCATCTGGGATGCCTTGCAGGTCACCTCTGCATCAATAATGTCATGTGAGTCTGTAGGAAAGTTATTACAAAAGGCAAGTCAGTGGAAGTTTGCCTCGATGCAGGGGTCAAAGAAAGGCATCCATTAGTTTCCTTTAGAAAACGCTAATGATTTTTGCACAAAGGCTGTGGCATTTCTAACTAAGCTTTGATCAAACCAAACCAAATGAGTACATGAATTCATTCAAAGCAATAACTGGGACATTACGGAACTTTTTCTAATAGATGACAATAATAAAGCATCTTTTGTCTTTTTTTTTATAAACCAGGACTCCCTCCCCCCACCTCCCACACTTCAGTGGTAGCTGCTTTTCCTGAGCTACATACCACACCTAGCTCATTGTGGCTTGGCTAAAGAACATGTCCCAAGTGAGAGCAGCACTAGCCAGGCTACCTCAAATCCTCAGCTGATTGCCCGGTGAGCACTAGTAGCTCTTGTTTTTTGAAATGGTGACGCATCAATTGACATTTTCTATGAATACATAAACATAGGTTAATGAGCACTATAGAAACAGAGAAAACCATTTTTATCTGCTTAGGCGAAGCCCTTAAACAGCACATATTGTCCCCTTCTATGGAGTCTCTTAGTCAATTAGGCTTCCACTCTCTAATGATGTTAAATTTACCACACGCCTTCTGAGTTACTTGGTTCAGGCAAGAGTGTGGAACCAGGAGGTAAAATTCTCCTTCAAGCGACATCACGGATATATACTCCTATTATAAGCAGGCAGTGTTAGGAACAGAACCTGGAGTCCTAGTTGGTTATTGTTTGCTTCAAACATTTCAGCTGTTTCTTCAGGACCCACCAAAAACTGAGGCCAGATAAAGCTGGTTTTAAAGGAGTCTTAAAGTATTCCCATCTCGATTCTTTCATGTTTTCATAAAACCACTTTCCTTCCCTATAAGTCTAAAAGATCAGTTTGAATCTCTCTGATGTTGAATGTGGCCTCAGGTGGAAATAGCTGATTCCATTCATGTACAAATTTGTGTTATAATTTATTGCAGGAAAAGATGTAGCTATGAGAAAATGAACATTAGCCTACTATAAAGTGTTTAGATTGCTTCTTTATTCTGTTTAAATGCTCATTAAACCTTTACTATTTGGGTTTCTAATTTATGTTACAGGGTGTGTGGCCTCCAATCTTGGAGCTTTTCTACATGGTTACCAGGCCTGTCCCATTGGGCCTGTCTGCAGTAGGGGCCAGCAAATGTCACTCACTGTTTCCGTAGAGGGGAGGCTCGATGCAGCCACACAACTCTCCTCCATTGTCCATCTCACAGGTTCGGTTGGGACAGTCTGCCCCCACACAGGGGTCTTCGACCACTCCTGCTAAAAAGGAAAACAAACAGAAACATGCACAACTTGATTTTCAGACCAACACAGTAGCATGTGGTGGCACTCTGGATTTTCCACTTTACTGAAATTGGTAATAGTCAGATGGCAGCCACAAATTAACAGACAGGGCAACCTCTCAGAAAATAATGATAACAGCTAGATATTGGGCTTTTTCTATGGGCTTGACACTGCTTCATGCTTTAGTTGCATTATTTCCTCCAATCCTCACAAATGCTCTGTGAGCTAAGTATTTTAACTCCCATTTCACAGCTAAAACTTGCCTAAGGTCACACACGGGTAAAGATGGAGGGCACAGATACTCTTAACTGTCAACATATACCACAATTACTGCATTTACTACATTGCACTACAATTATGTGCATTTGTGTCTTTATAAAGAGTAAGGTCCAAATCATTTATCTCTATATTCCCAATATCTTATAATAGATGCTCAACAAATATTTGTCAAGAAATAAAATTTTAGAGCTAGTAAGGTCCCAGAAAGTGCCCTTAAACCAGGACTTCCTAGTCTTTTTGATTCATGGTCTATCTTCCTCATAAAGTTCTACTTAATTTTATAAAAATAAACCAAAAACCTACACACAACTCACAAGCATTGACTTAGATTAATGGTACTGTTTTGCCAAGAAAGGTAAAACTATAAGTAAAATATAAATGTATGTGAAGTAGAATCATCATATTATGAACCATATTTTTGGAGCAGATGAGTCCACAGACCACCTGAAAAATCTTTAACACCTTAGTTTGAGAACCACTAATTGAGAGAATTTTCTTTAAGATATTCGCTTCTTTAAAGAATCTCTCTCCCTATCAAGATATAATAATCCTCCTATTCATCATGGTATATGATAGTGAGAGCTAAAGAAACAACAACTGTTCAATTCCAGCATGAGGCAAGTTAGCTTCAAGAGTTTAAAAATGAAACAAAAAAATACAGGAGCTGTAGTACAGCTCCAGTTGCCTCTCCTGACCCACCTGCCACACCCTCTGCTAAGTAACTAATTGTAATAGGTGGGAGTACAGGGATGGTTTAACATCACCCTGCCTTAATTCCTAGAAGGAAGACTGAATGAAAACTATCAGCATTATTTAAATACACTTATTTTTAAGGTCTTCTTATAAAGACTCTTTCACTTGCCCAGTGTTTTCAGTTCCTGAAGCAATGCTAAGCACTAGCAGCCCTTTGGTGAATGTTATGGATGATTAACACAATATGAAAACAAACTAAGAGCATAATAGAAATGGTATGGAGGCTACAGCCCACAGGAAGAAAAAATCTCATTAACAAGTATGGTTGTTCTTCTGCCAATTGGTAAATAAGATACACCCTTATAAAGAGGGAGATTTTGAGGTTTAAAAAACTAATAATTTTTTTAAAAATTCAATAAGTTCAAAACAGTTAATTTTAAAGTTATTTAAAGTATTTCTCATTAATACAACACAGTAAAATGTTAAAGTTATCAAAGCTAAGCATATTTGTTGATTTCCAACAGACTAGTCATTTACCTACTAAGAATTAAGAATTTCTCAAATCACTGAATGTATATTCTAATTAACTACATCGTTTTTAGGTTCTGAATTAAGTGCATTCCTATACTTGGTCAGATTTGGTCTGAAAATTTCCCAATATGCATGCATAGTCTTGGTGGGCCAGTTCATGGTGGTACCTGTATGCACACAGGTTAGTGGTATGTGTCAAGGTACATAACACATTCTGTTGGACACGCTATCATACTACATTAATGGGACAAAGTAATCATTTATGTATATGGACATACATATATGTATATGACAAATTTATATATATATTTATATACATATTTGCTCCACTATTTGATTAACATGGTGAGAGAATGAACAAACAAAATAATGGATATAACATCAAATAACTTTCTGAACAGAAAAAATATATAAAAATCTATAGATCTTTATTTTATCACAATTTAATATATAATCCCTTTACAAATTCAACCACAGCTTCCTTTCAACAAAAAAGATACTTCCAGGTCAATGCCAGCTTAACTTGTCACTTGATGCATGCCTTCTTTCTGATTTGGGCTCCAATTCATCTTAAAGGAGATGAGTTTGGGAACTGAAATCAATCAGGAGTCCCAAATTTTGTTCCTCTACCTTATAAGTCACTAAACTGGTACTCATCCAACGCCAAAAATCTCATTTTCCCAAGATGGTGTTCCAAATTCCATAACTAAACATGAACTACAGGTGAGTGAGTCTCCACTGAAAATGCCCCTTATCAAATCTCTGCTACAGTTCACAACTCCCAACTCTCCAGCCTGGAAGCAGATTTATGGGAAAGATAGTGACCAGCAAGCCAAACTAGTCAAAGCAATGCAACCAGCAAAGTTATTCCTTTAACTTAGAAAAGAATCTGTAGAAATAAAATAATTCTCTTACAGCAATTCTCCTTCTCAATCCATTCAGTGCTGAGGATTCCAAATGAGCGACAGGACTCTCCATAGGCAGACAGGGAGCCACAGAGCTGAAACTTCTTGTGATTGTAGCAGCCATCTAGGTAGCAGGACTCATAGAAGGGAAGGGGGTCAAGTAGCCCATAGCAGGGCTGGAAGAAGCCCTTCATGTCCGTGAGCTTCAGGCAGTAGCCATCACCCTGCATCTTCTGGATGTGCACATTATCACACGTGGCTGCGTACTGTGAGAACTGCAGCTCGTTGCAGCTGAGAACAAGAGGTTTGGTCAGGCTAATTGAAGTGAAAGCAACCATCTGAGATATCCAATGAAAGTGAAGACCACTTCTGTTACCTCTTTTGCTAACCCAGGGTTAGTGTGATATGATGATTCCAACACTAACTGTCTAAGTGACTTTAGGAAATTTAGGACATTTCTATTGTTAATACCACTGAGATAAACGAGGGTAAAATAATGGATTAGTAGCCAAGTGTTAGACAAAGGTAGATATTGACATTATAACCATTAACCTTTCATATAATTGATATGTAGTTGATACAGTAACCTATTAGTAACCAGGTCATTACATATATCATATATTATATGATTACATATATCAATTATTATTATATTATAAACAATAATGATAGTTACTATAATAATTAGGATGGTTGGTGGAATTAAAGCTTTGGAAGGCAGTCCAAAGCTTTTAAACTAGTTCTAGTTTAGCTATCAGAGCCCAAAAGCAAAACCCTCACAAGAAAATTGATGCCAGGTTAAAACTGTTTATAGAGGAAGAAAGAAAGGAAGAAAGGAAAGGAAGATCAAAAAGAATCACAATTTCTCAGGAGGAACTGAACCTTGCTCATTTTGGAAGCCCTAGAATAGCTTAGATGTCCAGAGTTGTTTTTCTAACTTCGGGCCCAATAAATGGCATTTTAGAGAAAGCATCAGATTAGGAATTCTAAAATCTAATTCTGGCTCTTACAGAGCCTCCTGATGTAAATCTTTCTATTCTAGCCCTCATTTCACTCAGAAAAGGAAGACGTTGGATTAGATATTGCCCAATGTTCTTTCTAGCTTTGGGTCCCTTAATTCTAACTTATGGTACATTATTCTGTTTACATTTGCAGAAGGGTCGAAGGGATTTTGAAGTTTCACTTCCACATCTGGGTATTTAGTTGATGTTTGGCATGTTAAAGCACAGGGGATCGAGCCACTGTATAAGCAGGAAAAAAATGCCAGGAATGAGAAACATAACTATAGATCCAAAAGGTATAATCATAATTCAATAGCCCAGGGGGGCCCTAAATTAAACACCTTTGGAATCACTTGTATAGCTCATTCTATCTTAGTTGGCCAGAGAGGGCCTTAATAATAACCTTAGTAACTTCTGTATTTTAAAAGGCTTTCTTGACTCCCACAAATTCTACCTTCACAACCACAACCAAGACTTCTGGTAAGAGTCACAGCCACATAATTAGACCCAGCACTGGGGATCTGAGTCAACTCTGAATCCCACCCAAGCAGAGGTGACCAGGTCCCACTTGGGCAGCTGGCCAAAGCTTCAGAGTTCTAAGCCTGGGCAGACTCTGTTGTTTAGCCAAGGGCTGGATGGCATGAAAATTTAGAGTCATACCATCTAAGCTAAGATTCTTCCTCTGCCAGTCAAGAAATTACTAAAGCTTCTGACGTGCCTCTTTGTATAATGAAAACTCCTTAGACCTTTGGCTCAGTTCTCTGTAGGAGAGGGAAATGTTGACATGGAAAAAGCATTCCTTATGGACACCTCTTATGGATGTAGGAGGATTTGGGCAACTGAATCTAGTGGCTAGAATTCTCACCTCTTCTGCATGCCGTTGGTTTTCCAGCTCTGGGCCAGCACCACACTACTCACCACTGGCTTTCCTCTCAAGGTCACATAATCATCAGTTAAATCCCCATTGAAGTTGCCACAGAGGCCACAAACTTTGTTCTGAAGCCTGTCACTGATGCTAATTTTTATGACATTGAAACCATTGTAGTATATTTGGATGTCGGGGCTGGTGTCAATGACCAAGAACCCCTCACTGCTGTAGATTTTGGTTGCCAACCCAGTTATAAATGGAACATTCACTTGTGTGCCATTCACCTATTGAAGAAGAAGAAGAAGAAAAAAAAGCAAATGACCCTTAAAGCAGAAGTTAGCAACATTCACTGTAAAGGGTAGTAAATATTTTGTGATCTCTGTTGCTATTCAACTCTGCCCTCATGGCAGGAAAGCAGCCCATAGACAAAATGTCACTAAATGAGTGAAGCTGTGTTCCAGTAAAGCTTTGCTGACTCCTGCCCTAGAGTTCAAGGATACTTATTCGTCTTACTGTTCACAGTTCTCCCCAAAGAAGCAAAATATGGAGGCAGAGAGATTTAAAAAAAAAAAAAAACTAGCAAACTATAACCCACAACAAATGGCTGGATTTTTGTATAAAACATTCCCTAACATAAACCAGTTTACATGGTTAAAATGAATCTTAGGACTATTGTTATACTTATTGTTTTCTTGCTTATAACGTTCAAACAGGAAGTCTACCCTAGAGGTCCTATAGGCATGGCATTTTCTGCATTCATCATTTTCCTGCTTTATAACAGTTTCTTTTCTTAGCCCTTATAACAGAATATAACATGCTTTTCTTATTCTTACAAAATAAAAAAAAAATCCCCTTCAAGTAGTAACTTTTATTTCCTAAAAAGTCAGAAGCCTTTTTAAAAATACGATTCTTTATTATGTTGATAGCTTGGCGTGTTTTATTTAAAAACAATACCAGTTTTGCTGTCATTGGTGGTCATTTTCACTTTCTAGCTCCTAGATTATAGATCAACACAGTTGTGTCTATATGGACCAATTTGCAAAAGGATTTGGGGTATCAAAAGCAGTAGAAGTTTTTACTAATGTTAAAAGTCAGTATTAAAACTCAAACTCTTCCCTGTAAAACACTGCCAGTCTTTTGCCTAACTCTGGATTTAGGCAAACAGTCAGCTATTTGATGACTGTTCAAATAAAGATACATTCAATTATCTGAGCCAACGGTGGAAAGAAGATATACATAATAACACTCAGTTCCAAAAAAATGTTAAATTTTAAGTCCTGCCTCTCTTCCTGTCCTTCCATAGCTGTAATCACAGGATTAGGGTCTGACTCCATTATTCAGGTCTATCTACTGCGAGCAACCTGGTTTAGCTGGAAGGCTAGGAGTCACTGTCGATAGTTTATCAGAGCACACTACCTTCTTAAATGAAAGAGGTAGAAGGAATCCAAGTCAGAGAGACATTAATTATGGGGGTAGGTTAGAGATTCATATGCATTTATAAATAGGTCTAAGATTCACAAGAAACCAGGTGGCTGGCCTGAGGAAAAGCCAACCTTACAAGAAATACACCATATTCCGCTTCAGTTTTCTTTCGTCTTTTTTTTTTTTTTTTTTTTTTATGCCACCATGGGGTCTTCTAATAGTAGGGGATGCTCCACCAGGTTTTCATTTAGGTAGGTGTTTTTTAAAATTATTTATTAATTTTTTATTTTTGGAAATGCTTGCCTTCCCTCAGCTTGTAGAAAGGATTGTAGAGATGAATAAGCAGGTCTTTGTGAGCAAAGCCAAGAATAATTTTAAAGTCTCTTCAAAACAATGAGATGCTTTTTGTAAATTAACCTAGAGTAAAAGCTGATTTACTGATCATTTTGTTACCTGAAGTTCTGTTAGCACCATGCCATCACTATGGCCCTGAGACACTGTACCTTTCCTGCAAGTTGGAATTGTCGATGAAGGACTAAATGGGAACCAACCTTACCCTTGTGAAATTTTTATATTTCATTTTTTAAAATTTGGTCATCTGTGTATGGTATGTAGGAAGTAACAACTTATTATCCTCAGACTTGGTTATCTGGAAAAACCACAACAAACAGTGCCCTAGCCATGCCTTGTTCCAGGGAACATTTCTTAAGAATCAACAATGGTCTTGTCACCTTGACAGTGTTCCGGTCGTTGATGAGAATCTGCTCTTCATTAATATAGAAATAGACAGGAGAAATGATGGTGAGATTGGGGGATGACCACTTGTCGAAGTTAATGATGAGCTGGAAGGAGATGTCAGGCAGTTTCTGGCAGATAGTAGAGAGCACAAAGGCGCAGTTGGCAGGGAAGCGGAGGAAGGCGCCATCGAAGGTACGAAACACACCGCCACCGGCAGCCAGGCAATAGGATGTCTTAGTGCTGAAGCAGCCGCGCACCCCATTGCGCAGGGCGCACTCTTCATCCGACTTGCATTGGCGCGGATCACACTGGATCAGGTTGCGCCGGAAACAGCGACATCGTCGTGTGCAGTCGCTGTTCCAGAACAACTGCTTGGGCTGGAAGATAGGTGCCATTTGCATTAAACTTAGACTATTGGCAGGGCTGGGGATACCAAAACTCAGACCTTCAGGACCCTTACCCCAAGCTGAGCTAGCCTTTCATTAATGGGGCTGGAATTTGCAACAGAGAACACTAAGGAGGCTGCTTTAATTCAAATGTTATATCAGTTTCATGTAACTCAGATGCCAAACAATATACAACTTAGTCTTTATATTTTCAATCAGGAATTGGGAATCTTTACAGCTAGATTATAGAACCAATCACAGCTAACCTGAATGTGCAGCTGTTAGAGGAACTAGGTGAAGAGAAAAAAATATTTGGTAGAAAGTTATTCTAATAAGTACCAGTTCCATTTCAAGAATGAAATTTTGATTCACTCAAGAATAATAAACCTGGCCATTTAAATCTTAAATAGGTTAAAGAAAGTGATAACCAACCCTTATGACAAACCATTTCAACATTTCACAATACTCAACACCCCAAAATTTGTCCTTGTATTTAGGCTACTATTAATTTATTTCTATTGTAAGTACCTCTATTTCTATGTATTTTGAAGTGAGAGATGTAGAGAACAGTGAGGTTTTATGAAAGGAAAGTTTTGGGATCAGGCCACCTGGATTTCAATCACAGCCACAGCAGCCTACATGTGCCACCTTGAGGAGCACTACTGTCAGCTTCCTATCTCTAAATTGGAGATTACAATGTCATGCAGGGCAATTCCTGCCTTCTAGTCAAGATGGTAGAGTAGGTAAACCCTGTGCTTGCCTCTTCCCATGACCACATCAAAATTACAATGAAATTATAGAACAACCACTGGTGAGAACCACATGAAGACTAGCCAAATAGAGGTCCTATAACTAAAGATATACAGTAGAAGCTGCGTTAAGACTGGTAGGAAGGGCGAATATGTGAAACAGGCTGGTCACAAATTCACATGTGGTAGTCAAAAATCAGGAGGGTTATTATGGCTACAGTGGTACCCACTGAGAAGCAAAGGATCCAAGCCCCACATTGAACTCCTCAATCCAAAGCACCAGAGCCAGGAAAAGAAGTCTCGACAATATCTGGCTATGAAAGTCAGCAGGGACTCCATTCATGTGAGACATAGGGCTACTAAATGGAATCCCAGGCATTCCTCTTAAAGGCCTTAGCACAGACTCACTTGCTCATAAACATGATCTCTAAGCTCCACCCAAGAAACAGCAGCTTGAAAGGTGCCAGGGACATATTGAGAGGGGCAGCTCTCTAGGACTGAAGTGTTAGCAGGCACCATTATTCCTTTGTTGAGCTCTATCCCAATACAGCTTGTAGGTAGGCACCAAATCTGAGTCTATATTAACCTGACTAACACCACTTGCCCCACCCTAGTGATTCCTTGAGACCCCCACCCCATTGACCTCATGCACTTCACTTGAACTTCTTTCACTGGTTATTCCACATAAGCAACCAGCCTCAGCCCATGATATAGACTTTCCTAAAATCTCTCAAAGGTACTCAAACTCAAAACAAGCAGTGACTGGCCTTGGCATGCCCTGTACCACTTGTTAAGAGGCCTCAAGCCTGCCAGTAGTGGCAAATGGCCACAGTGCACAGCATAGCCTCTCTCAGGCACCTGTAAGCTCCCACATAGGCAGCCACCAACCACAGGTCATTTTGTAGCTCTTGCCAGGTGACTCTGATCTGGGCACAGGCAGTGGCAGACCTAGGTCTCCACCACTGCCCCTTCCAAGAGGCCTCAGAACCAACACACCCAGAGGCTGGCTTCAGACCACATCAGAGCACTCCCAAATAACTCCACAAATGACAAGCCCAAAGGGTGGATTCGGCAGGCACAAGAGCCCCATTAAAGTAAATCACACCTCGGAGGGTCGGCCTCTGCAAAACAGCTTGTCCACTATAGTTAGGGCTAGTCTTCATAGCCAGTCAGCTGGAGGGTAAATCCCACCCACTGGCATACAAAAAGCAATCAAGGTTCAATTACAACAGGAGGACACACACGACACACACAAGGGACATCCAAGAGCACCTGGCTCAGATGACCAGGACAACTATGCCACTGGGCCCCATGGAACACCTACTACATTAGGACACTCTGCCAAGACTGGAAAATAAAACAGATCTGACTAATACATGGAAATAAATATAGGAAGGCAGACAAAATGAGGAGACAAAAAAAAACACATCAAAGGAAACAACAGGACAAAACTCCAGAAAAAAAATAAACAAAATGGAAATAAGCAAGCCACTAGATACAGAGCTCAAAACACTGATTATAAAGATGCTCAATGAACTTAGAGGAAGAATAGATGAACTCAGTGAGAACTTACACAAAGAGATAGAAACCATAAAAAAAAACCAGTCAGAAATGAAAATACAATAACTGAAATGAAGACTACACTAGAAGGATTCAACAATAGATTAGATGAAGCAGAAGATCAAATCAATGAACTGGAAGGCAAGGTAGAAGAATACACCCAATCAGAACAACTAAAAGAAAAAAGAATTTTAAAAAATGAGGATAGTTTAAGAAACCTCTGGAACAACATAAAGCTTAACAATATCTGCATCATAGGAGTACCCAGAAGAGAAGAAAGAGCAAGGGATTGAGGATCTATTTGAAGAAATAGTAACAGAAAACTTCCCATTCCTGGCAAAGGAATTAGACATACAAGTTTAGGAAGCACAAAGAGTCTCAAACAAGAGGAATTCAACCCTCACCAAGATACGTCGTAATTAAAATCCCAAACGGTCAAAAACAAAGAGGGAATCTTAAAAACAGCAAAAGAAAGGCAGCTAGTTATGTATAAGGGTACCCCATAAGAATGTCTGGTGATTTTTCAACAGAAACTTTGCATGACAGAAGGGTCTGACAAGAAATATTCAAAGTTATGAAAAACAAGAATGTACAACCACAAATAAGCTACCTGGTAAGGATTTTGATTAAAATGGAAGGTGAGATAAAGAGCTTCCCAGATGGGAAAAAGCTTAAGGAATTCATCACCAACAAGCCAGTATTACAAGAAATGTTAAAGGGACTTCCGTAAAAAGAGAAAGGGTGAAAAAGAAAATAGAAATAACAAATATGAATAATAAAATGGCAGTAATTATGTACCTATCAGTAATCACTTTAAGTGTAAATGGATTCAACGATCTAATCAAAAGAAATGGGGTAGGCAAATGGATAAGAAAACAAGACCTATGCATATGCTGTCTACGAGCAACCCACTTCAGAACAAATGACAAAGACTGAAAGTTAGTGGGATGAAAAAAGATGTTTCACATAAATGGAAATTTTAAAAAAGCCAGAATAGTGATACATATATCAGATAAAATAGACTTCAAAACAAAGGCTATAATGAAAGACAAAGAAGGGCATTACATATGATAAAGGGCAGCATAAATCAAGAAAACATAACTCTAGTAAATATATACGCAATCAGCATAGGAGCACCTACATACACAAATTATTGTCTGACACAAAAGAAGAGATCAACAATAATACACCCATAGTAGGAGACATAAACACCCCATTAACCTCAATGGATATATCTTCCAGACCACCCCCCCCCCCAAAAAAAAATCGACAAGGAAATAATGGGCCTAAAAGACACATTAGACCAGATGAATTTAATACATATTTTCAGAGCATTTTACCCCAAAGCAGCAAAATACACATTCTTCTCAAATGAGCATGAAACATTTTCCAAGATAGACAGCATGTTAGGACACAAAACAAGTCTCAATAAATTTAAGTAGACTAATATCATATCAACTGTCTTCTCCGATCATAATGGTATAAAACTAGAAATCAACTACAAGAAAAAAACTGGAAAATATACAAATACTTGGAGGCTAAATAACACGTTACTAAACAATGAGTGGGTTAACAATGAGATTACAAAAAGTCAAAAGATACCTAGAGACAAATGAAAATGAAAAGACAGCAACTTAAAATCTGTAGGACACAGAGAAAGCAATCCTAAGAGGGAAATTCATAGCAATACGGACCTAATTCAAGAAATAAGAAGAAACTAAAATAAACAATCTAAACTTACACTTAAATAAACTAGAAAAAGAACAGCAAACAAAGCCCAAAGTGAATCAAAGGGAGGAAATAATAAAGATCAGAGTGGAAATAAATGAAATAGAATCTAGAAAAACAATACAAAAGATGAATGAAACCAAGAGCTGGTTCTTTGAAAGGATAAACAAAATTGACAAACCTGTAACCAGACTCATCAAGGAAAAAAGAAAGAGGACTTAAATAAATAAAATCAGAAATGAAAGAGGAGAAATAACTATGAACTCCACAGAAATACAAAGGATCATAAGAAAGTACTACAAGCAATTGCACACCAAAAAATTAGATAATCTGGAAGAAATGAATACATTCCTAGAAACATACACTCTCCCAAGACAGAGTAAAGAGGAAACAGAAAATCTGAACTGATGGATTACCACCAATGAAATCGAAACAGTAATCAAAAAGCTCCCAAAAAATAAAAGTCCAGACCAGATGGCTTCATAGGAGAATTTTTTAAACATTCAAAGAAGAATTATGATCTATTCTTCTCAAATCATTCCAAAAATTTCAAGAAGAAGGCTCCCTAACTCCTTTTATGAGGTCGCCATTACCTTGATTCCAAAACCGGACAAAGACATTACAAAAAAAGAAAACTGTAGGCCAATATCTCTTATGAACATTGACGCAAAAATCCTCAACAAAATATTAGCAAAGCAAATTTAGCAATACTTTAAAAATATCATATATCATGATAAAGTTGGATTTATTCCAGGGATTCAAAGTTGGTATGATAACCGCAAATCAATTAATGTGATACATCACATTAACAAATCAAAAGATAAAAAGCACATGATTATATCAATAGATGTAGAAAGAGCATCCATTTATGATAAAAACTCTCAGCAAAGTGGGAATAGAAGTAACATACCTCAACATAATAAAGGCCACATATGAAAAACCTATAGCTAAGATCATACTCAATGCTGAAAAGTTAAAAGAGTTTTCCTTAAAATCAGGAACAAGACAAGGATGCCCACTTTTATCACTCCTCTTGAATATTGTATTGGAAGTCTTAATCCCAGCAATAAAACAAGAAAGAGAAATAAATGATATCCAGATTGTAAAGGAAGAAGTAAAATTCTTGTTATTTGCTGATGACATAATACTATATATAGAGATCTCTAATGAATCCACCAAAAACCTGTTAGAACTAATCAATGAATTGAGTAAAGCAGTAGAATACAAAATTAATATTCAGAAGTCAGTGTCATTTATACACTGATGATAAACTTTTGGAAAGAGTAATTTTAAAAAAATCCCATTTACGACCATACCAAAAACAATAAAATACCTGGGAATCAAATTAACTAAGGAGGTAAAAGATCTGTTCTCAGAAAATTATAAGTCACTGAAAAAATAAGTTGAAAAAAATACAAATAAATGGAAACATATACTATGCTCATGGGTAGGAAGAATCAACATCATTAAAATATCCATACTAACCATAACAACTTATAGATTCAATGAAGTCCCTATTAAAATACCAATAGCATTTTTTAGAGAACTAGAATAAATAATCCTAAAATTTATATGGAATCATAAAAGACCCTGAATAGTCACGGAAAATGAGAAAGAACAAAGTTGGACATATCCCTCTACCTGACATCAAACTATTCTAGAAGTCTATAGTAATAAAAACAGCATGGTATTGGTATAAAAACAGATACATTGTTCAATAGAACAGAATAGAGAGCCCAGAAAGAAATCCATGCCTATATGCTCACTTAATATATGACAAAGGAAGCAAGAATATGCAATAGTCTAACGACAATCTCTTTAATAAATGGTGTTGTAAAAATTGGACAGATGCATAGAAAGAAAGAAAGAAAGAAAGAAAGAAAGAAAGAAAGAAAGAAAGAAAGAAAGAAAGAGAGAGAGAGAGAGAGAGAGGGAGGGAGGGAGGGAGGGAGGGAGGGAGGGAGGGAGGGAGGGAGGGAGGGAGGGAGGGAGGGAGGAAGGAAGGAAGGAAGGAAGGAAGGAAGGAAGGAAGGAAGGAAGGATGGAGAGAAGGAGGAAAGGAGGGAAGGAATAGAAAAGAGACTGGACCACCTTCTAACACTGTATACAAGAATAGACTCAGAATGGATTATAGACCTAAGTTGAAGACCCAAAACCATAAAACTTCTAGAAGAAAATGTAGGCAATAAATTCTCTGTTATTGCTACCCATAATTTTTTTTGGCTTTATCTCTTTGGGCAAGGGAAACAAAAGAAAAAATAAGCAAATGGAACTATATCAAACTAAAAAGTTTTTGCATAGCAAAAGAAACTGTCAACAAAATGAAAAGACAAATGATTGATTGGGAGACTATATTCACTTATGATACATCTGATAAGAGGTTAATATCCAAAATATATGAAGAACTCATACAACTCAACAATGACAACAACAACAACAAAATCCAATTTAAAAAAGGGCAGAAGACCTGAACAGATATTTCTCCAAAGAGGAAATACAGATGATCAATAGACATATGAAAAGACATTCAAGATCACTAATCATCAGAGAAATGCAAATTAAACCTACAATGAGATATCACCTCATACCTGTCAGAATGGCTATCATCAATAAATCGAACAAGTGTTGGTGAGGATGTGGAGAAAAAGGAACCCTCATTCACTGTTGGTAGGATTGCAAATTGGTACAGCCACTATGAAAAACAGTTTGGAGGTTTCTCAAAAAATTAAAAATGGATATACCTTTTGACCCAGCAATTGCACTTCTGGTGATTTATCCAAGGAAAACCAAAATAATAATCTGTAAAGATCTGTGCACACCTGTGTTCATGCAGCATTATTTACAATAGCCAAGATATAGAAGCAACCTAAATGCCCATCGACAGATGATTGGATAAAGTATAGTTCATATATACAATGGAATATTACTAAGACATTAAAGAAAAAATAAAATCCTATCATTTGCAAAGACATAGATGGATCTGGAGGGTATTATGTTGAGCGAAATAAGTCAGACAGAGAAATATAAATACCATATAATTTCAGTTATATGCAGAATCTAAGGAACAAAAAGAACAAACTAATTGAAAACAGACTCACAAATATAGAGGACAATTTGGTGACGACCAGAGGAGAGGGGGGTTAGAAGTTTGGGAAAAAGGTGTAAAGGGTTAAAGAAGTACAAATTAGTAGCTGATGGATGGTCATGGGGATGGGGAACATGGCATAATGCAGTCAGTCAGCAGTAATATAATGGAAAGCCAGTGGAAAGCCAGAGGAGAGAAAGAGTAATCAGGGGCATCATTTCAGTAACTGTATAAATCTAACCAATGTACTGTATACTTGAAACTAGTAATAAAATAAAATATTTTAAAAACGCACCTCTCTCAAAAAGTATTCTTTGATTAGCTCTACTATTTAACTGCGTTTTTCTGTCCTTCTAACCTAACCTTTAAGCAAATTTCTCACTGAAAATGAAATTGAGGGTAACTTCAACATTTATTTTCTTTTATTTATTCTCGAAGTAAATTCAACTTAGCTGTTCTTAAACAAATCAATACATCTTTACAAAAAGGAGACATTATTTATTTTTTTGCCTAGCTTATTTCCAATTCAGACATTTCAATTAGATTTTTTAATGCTGCTATTCTTTTTCATTTAAAAATGTTTAGTTCTGAAAGGTATTATTTTTCACTTGTTGATATGTTACTTTGTTCTCTTGTTCTTTAAAGTGGATTTTTTTTTTCCTCTCCAGAATAGATTTTTAAGTTCCTTAAGGCAGGGAACATGCTTTATCATCCCTTAACATTACCACTAGAACAGTGATCTGTAAATAGTAGATATTCAATATTTGCTGTTGTTAATTGTCTGCTCACCAATATAAGGTACTGATGTCATTTAAACAGAGAATGGGCTTGAGGAAGAACCATAGGCTAAATATCTTCTACAGGCAAGACCTTTTTTTCTAGCTGAGTATTATCGCACAGAAAGAATTAACAAAGTACAAAAAAATAAACTATTTAGTGAGCTAATATGTTTTACCATATGACATCTACAAAAGACATTTTTATTAGCTCTATGTTTAAACTCCTATATAGAGAGAAGCATAGGGTAGAATGTAGGAGTAAAACGTTAAGGAGCTCAGATAGATATCTCTGGGGACAGTATCAGAGTGACAAATGGCACATGCTTTCACTTGCTCCCACAGAGAGCTTCAATAGTCACAAGAGGGAAAGCCACTCTTCCCAGCCTCAAGCCCCATATTTTTCAGTTTAAAAAAATGTCTGTAGCTAAAACAGCTATAAATATTGGATTCAAAGCTACCATATTTCCAATTGGCCATGTCAGAAACTTTCAAGCTAAAATTAATAGATGAATTCAGGAAGGCCTAGAAAAGTGTATGATGAAAAGAGAAACACACATGCTAGCCAAGAGGGGAGGCAGAATTGCAGAGACAATGCTGATGCCAAGGAGGGAGGAAAGTGAGGCTCAAATGCATTTCTAAATCCAATATATAGTTAGCAAGAGCCTCATGGATCTGTTCTTAACCTTCCCATCTTCCTATGAATAAACACTATAAACTTCATAATGAAGTGAGAAGATTGGTAAACTGTGACCAATCTCTTGGAATTGAAGAGAAATCTGATGATTGGTAGGGAGAAACAGGCAGAGTTGAGATCCCCTACCTCATAATATTTGCCATCTGAGTAGCAGCCACAACTGTGGGGCAGGATGCAACTCTTTCCATTGAGAACGTAGCCTGTGTCGCACTGACAGCCCTCCACACAGTAGTGGTTGCAGTCACTCTTCAGGCGAATGGCAGCACAGCGGGGCTGGCAGACACTCACACAACTCTCATAATGGCTGTTGGGAGGGCAGGCGACAGCTGGAACAGAAGACACAAGTCAAGACTCTACAATCACAAGCAGTCTTTCCTGAGCCATTTTTCACCCACTTAGGGAGATGGAAGTTGTGTGTTGGGGGAGGGGGTAGAATGAGCTTTACCACCTTTCCTGATAACTGCCCTCTCTGTTTATGGAGAGTTTCGGACTTATCATTGCTTAAATAATGGACCAAAAAGCAGATGAAAAAAACTGGAAGTTCATCACATAATCTTGTCCTTACTTTTTTGAGGTTCTATAACCTGCTACTTAAACCCGTCTCCCAATAGGCATCTAAATTTCAGTTAAGCACCCCCTTAATGACTGCTCAGGGCACCCCACATTCATTCCTGCCTTTAGATCTTCATTCATATACATATATATTTTATTTTTCAGTTATAGTTGATATTCAATATTATTTTATATTAGTTTCAGGTGTATATCATAGCAACTAGACATTTATATAACTTATAAAGTGATCCTCCACAAAGTCTACTACTCACCTAGCACCATACATAGTTATTACAATATTATTGACTATATTCTCTATACTCTACTTTACATTCCCATGACTAATTTGTGACTGCCAATTTGTACTTCTTAATCCCTTCCCAGTTTTCACCCAGCCCACAAATGTCTTCACTCATATCGATCTTCCTTATGTATGCCCTTCTTCATGATCTCAGTTTATCTTAAGTCCCCATTCTTCAAGCCCCAGGTGGATTCCTGTCTTATTCATAAAACTCCCCACTTTTATACAATATTAACTCACCTTCATCTAAGAACATCCACAGAACCTTTTGCTAAGCCAATAGCTTATAAACAGTAGTCCCCTGAGCTACTTGATTTCTGAAAAGGCAAATATGCACTGTGTGTGTGTGTTGTATGTGTATGGTGTGTATGTATGCTGTGTATGTGTGTAGACTGACCCATATTGACTATGTTCTATGAGTTTCAAATGCATGCAGATGCTTTTATAAAAGGTAGTTAGGGTCCAGAGCATGGGCTCTGGAGCCAGATATGAGACCAGAGCCAGTTACTTAGCCTCTCTGGTTTTCAGCAACTTAATCTATAAAATGCAGATACCCACAGCACCATTTCATGACCTGTTGGGAAGGATTAGGTAAGTCTATGTGCTTAGAATAGTGCTTAGCACATACGAGTTTAGTAAGTGTTAGTCAATCATTAAAGACAGGTTTGCTTAAAAGTTTTATAGAAACTTATATTAATAGATGTATATAAAAAGTGCAACTATTATTATGTGGTAATATAACAATACATTTAGCATGCATAGAGTGTGCTGTGCTTTCGATTACCTAATTTTGTTCTCCTGGTGTTTCTGTAGCATAAAAGGTATAGACAACAGCATTACCTGGCCGGGGGAGTCGGGGGAAGGTGGCAGGGTTTGGGGGGTGGGTACTAAGAACCAGGGAAGAAAAGCAAAATGCTCCAAGGTCACACTGATCTTTAAGGACAGAGCGAGACGAAAACCCAGGGGCTCTAACTCTGTTTCTAATGCTCTTAACATTAGAAAAAGTTAAAAACAAATTCTTGTTGTGTGTCATATGCTTAAAATCTGATACATGTCATATATGAATCAAACAAAATAGCACACTTAGTGAAAGCATGTAAATTACCAGTACAGTGATGGGCCCATGAGGTTCTAGAACTAACTAACCTAATAACTCTTCCCCGATTAGTCCTTTGTTAGAATTTTATTGTGCACTTGCTGAGTCCGAATGCCATGCATGGTGCTCTGTGCTTTATATAAATGATCTATTTCATCCTCAAAGCAATACATGAAATAAGTGGTATTTCCTCATTTATAGATAAGGCAATGGAGGCTCTGGGAGGTTACACATCTTGTTTTAGATGATGAACTTGATTCCAATAATGCATATCCTTAAATTGCTCTACTCAATTTGCTCTGATACCTGTGGCCATGGAAGAGTAACCTGCCCACATCAATCAAGACAAAAGATAGGATAACAGGAAGGACTCACAGCAGGATGTGTAATTCCTCCAGCCAGTCACTGCTATCCCCTGAGTCTGGCAGGTACTGGCATAGTTCTGCAGCCAGCTGCAGGCAGTCTGTACTGCACCCCCATCAATACAAGAGTCAAACAGGCAGTTCTTGTAGAAGAAGGTGGGGTTGACTTTGCTGTGACACTTGGTGAAACCGGCGTTCTGATTGGGGATCAGGCTGCACAACTGCTGCACCTTTGAGAAACCTTCCACCTTGGCACAAGAAGGGCAGCGGTCCCCACAGCCAACCTGGCAGAAAGTATCCCTCTTCACCCAGCTCTGCCCAAACTCATTAATACTGGATGCAAGCAGACCCATGGGCATCTCCAGGTCATCATCGGGGTTGCCGTTATAGCGGCCACATAGGCCGTAGGTGCTGTTCTGCATGTTCCGTGGGACCGTGATTGACAGGAAGGTCTTCCAGTCATACACAACCTTCAGGCCAAAGTCAATTTCCACCACCACATGGAAGCCAAAGGAAAAGATATTTATCTTCCCTTGTCCCAACTTCAGGGGCAGATATAGCCGTTCATTGTTGACCTGTAAGACAAAGAGGGTTGAAGTACAGAAATTCCAGAGATCTCCTAGCTCTTTTCCTAAAGATTAGTCTTTAGAGAGGCAGTGCCAGAGAAGGGTTTGAGCAGATTAAATACAATCTTTGCATTTAGTGTTTATGTCAGTCAACTACTGTTATTAAGATTTGAACAGACTTAAATGATTATCATTTGTACACTAATATATCTATCTATTTCAAAGACTTCTGTTTATATAGCATTATTTTCCCCCAGGAGTCAAATTGTTTCCTCCAAGGTAGTGAGAGGGTAATAAGAATTCAATTTAAGTTTAGTCTAAAATACCTAAACCCGGAATGCCTGTGTTTCTATTTGCAGCTCTACTGAGAATTTATTTTAGGCAAGCCTCAATTTATTAACTCCTGTGGAATACATATATATGTATGTATGCGTGTGTATGTGTTTATATATATATGTATGTATGTATGTATGTATGTATGTATGTATGTATACATATTTCTTCCTGAAGAATGTCTTTATTTGTTGTTTCCTCTGCCTAGGATGCCATTCTTCACCTGTAAACATCCCTCTCAATCTCCAGACTCTGCTTAAACGTTGCATATTCTACTAAGCAAGATTATCTGAGCCTGCTATCAGAATTAATCACTTCCTCATCTGGGCAACTAGAACATGTTGTTCATACTCCTCTTATATTCTTCTCCACTGTCAGCCAAGATCAAGCATATGCACACTACTAGTGGAGCACACATCATGATCTGCCTTATATTATGATCAGTCGTCTACATCTCTATCTCAGCTACAAGATTATGAGCAACTCGAGGGCAGAATCCACACTTCATTGATTTTTATATCCACCTTCTCCTGGCTATATGCTGGGCATCCGAGACAATGCCTCACATAGAGATGGCACTTGACACGTTTCCTCCCATATATTTTTTAATTCAGAAAACAAAGAAACCCCTTAATGTAAAACTCCAGAACTGCACTCTCTCTGAACTATTTTGATTCAGATGAGCCATATCTTATAACTCACTGTTGGGTGAGTGCCTGATGGAAAACAGAGATGGCTTTGAGGGCTAGGAGAAGAGCTGGTCTTCCTTATGGGAGAAGTAGATACTGTTCCTATGCAATATACTGAGATTGCTTTCTGAATACCTTCACTTTCAGAAATACCTTCACTCCTGACTTCCTTATTTCTCCCCTCTCTGACATCCCTCCCCCATTCTCACTGCACTGCTTTAGTTCAGACTCTCATCACTTTTCACCTCAGCTATTGAATGCTCTTCTAACTGGTCTCCTTGCTCTGGTATTGCTCCTCTCCTACATTCTCTTACTAATGCCACACAAATATTTCCTATTGCTATTGAAAGAAGTTAATCCAATACTTAAAACCTCTCCATGGCTTGAATAAAATGTTTGATATGCTTAGCACATAACACAGTTTTTCCAGGAGCTGGCCTCTGCCTCTTGGACCCAATCTACTTACTCCCACCACTCTGGCAATATCCAACACTTTGTAGTTACTCCAAATGAACCAAATTGCATCCTTCCATCCTGCCATTTCCTTTGTTGCAAGAGTAGTGGTGCTTTCTGTGTCCCGCCTGAGGTCGCCATCCTCAGTTACGTGACTATGGGCTAATAACTCACAACTGGCCTTGGTGCCATGGGAGTCACTTGACCGAGGAGGTTATGACACCCCCCCCACACACACACACACAACTCCAATTACCCTTCCCCATCCTTAGGGTAGCCCTCATGTAAGAGGGCTATGTGTCGGAACAACTAGTGGCCCAAGTGAAGTTGGTCTCTAGCTTGACCACATCCTTGCTAAGCTCTCTTCTTCTGGTGCTTCCCTCACTTTCCCAAAATTATCCTTCTCAGACTCTGCCTCTAAGGAAACTGACCTAAGACAGCAATGATGCACTTCCTCTTGTCCCCTCTCTCTATAAGTAGTATTCACCTTTCAAATTTCAACTGAGCTATCTCTTCCTCCACAAATAGTTTTCTAGGCATAATTCATTCATTCAGTAGACATTAATTCGGCACTCCTGAGTGCCAGGCACTGTACTCAATGCTGTAATAACGCACAGGGCCCTTTTCTTAGAGGCACAGGGCCCTTTTCTTAGGAGCTCACAGGCATGTGGAGAGGCAAGTACATAAACAGATAATAATATTATCTGATCAAAGCAATAATAGAGATAAACATATGCTTAAGCACTGGACTCGGCTTAGAGACAGAATCAGGGATGCTTGCAGAAGATGATACTCATACTTGGTATGGGTAGCATGTGTAGATGTTGGCCAGTTAAGGAGAAATGAGAGCAAAGAAAAGGGAGTCCCAAGGAAAGAGCAAGAGGACAGAAAAAAAAAACCTGACAAATATGAAGCTGGAACATAAAATGTAGCCTTGCAGTGGTGGGAGATAAAGATGAAGAGATGGAGAGGGCTTGCATCATGGAAGTCCTCATATTCATTGTCATACATATTGGAGAGGACCGTGAAATAAAGTCAGAAAAACACCCATTCATTTTGGGGGGAAAAAAAAGTCTTCAGTGATCTCAATAAGAGAACTTTAGTAGAATGATGAGGTCAGAAATCAGATTTCAGAGGTTAAACAGCAAATAGGAGATATGGAAACAGACACAGCTCTCTCCAAGAGTTTGGATAGAAATAGGAGGAGGGATTGGATAGAAGCTAGTATGGAATTGGGGTCAAGGTTTGTTTTAGAATGAACATATTTATGGGTTAAAATACAGGAGGGAGAGGAGACGACAGATGGGCAAGATGCTTGGAAGGAAGGAGGTGAAGAGGCTACTGTAATGGGTCGTTTCAGTGACAGGATGTTAGGAGGGTGGAAGGAGGAGAGAGATTATCCTGGAGACCACAATTTCTTCAATGGGAGGCCCAGAGATTAAGTGACCTGGGCTGTGCGTAACATACAGAACACATATGTAGAAGCACGCTGAAGGAAGTGCAGGCCACAGGGACTCCCACATGCTTTAAAGACTCAAAGTAATACATTAAAAGCTTTGCACCCAAAGGCTCCCATATGCCAGCTTGCTTCTCTTCCTGAGATTCACTGTGTTCTATATTCTTGGCCACTAAGTGTCAAGCAGGAGGCAAAACCTTGGGGAGGTTTCCCAGGAGAACCCTGAGAAAGAAATGCCCTCTTTCTCAGAGAGGCAGGCTCCAAAACCACATACATGCCACCTTCATCCTGACATCACTGCTGATATGGAAGCAG
This sequence comes from Rousettus aegyptiacus, assembly GCF_014176215.1. Taxonomy (NCBI): domain Eukaryota; kingdom Metazoa; phylum Chordata; class Mammalia; order Chiroptera; family Pteropodidae; genus Rousettus; species Rousettus aegyptiacus. Next base: position 37,575,021 of record NW_023416308.1, on the reverse strand, counting down.
AGCCTGCTGGTGGAGAAGAAAGGCACAAAGGAGGAAGAGAAGAGGGCAAGGGGAGAAGTGTGGGGAAGTATATTTCAAATATTTAAGTGTTGGAAATAAGATCACATATTAGATTTTTAGTAGGTTACTTTCCTGTAAACAACTGGCTCTGATCTGCTTCTATAGGCTGTTCAGCTCTTCTGAGGTTCCCTCACACCCTACACTTTGCTTCTCTTCTGGGTCTTCATTGATGGTTCCTTTTTGTAGAAAGCCCTTACCTCATTCGTTTGCCTGGCTAATGTACTCCTTCAGGGCTCAGCTTAGGTCGTCTTTTCCAGAAAGCATTTCCTAAATCCCTCTGCTTGCTTAGGCAACCCTTCTCTTGTGCTCTTATGAACCTACATGTGTCACATTTTTATAGCACTTCACATGACATTTATATTCCCTGAGGACAAGTCTCTCTCTCACACTAGACTCTGAATTCTATTAGGACAAAAGCTATCTTTGATTCTTTTTTTTTTTTTCAGCCAAGCATGGAATAGGCATCAACATAAGCTCATCAAACTAGTTAGAGCTAAAGTGACCCTCAAAACCTTACTCTTCTCTGACGGTCACAGGTTTGGTAATCAGTAATAAAGACACTGACTTTGAGGGTCCTCAAAACCTTCCCCTTAGCCTGGAACATTACAGACTCAGCTGGAAAGCTAAGATAAATAGCGAAAGAGGCCATCCCTATTGAGCTCTGGCTGTAGACAGCTGAGATATGGGCTGTTGCAGTGCCCTGGGAGTGGCTCACCTTCTGTAGCTCACCCCATAACCCTGTTTGGTATATAGATAGCATATTTATTTCTAGTTTTTCTTGGCTTAATCTATGTTCCCATGTCTTCCACTACTGCTTATTGCAGGAAAAGGTCAGAGTCATAGAAGGTCACGGTGTCCCAAGGAATCACTTCTATGTCACCTACATTATTTCTAAGAGAACCAGCAATGACATGGGGCTCTGCGCTATTTTCCCTGGCATTTCATTGCATATTGTCATTATGATGACCATTATTCTTCTCTCAGGGAGACATGGTGACTAATAATAAAAATATGGAAAAAAACAAATGCAACTCATTGAACAAGCAGATCCTGTAATTCATATTAATAATTCAAATTAAATGATAAATCTAACTCTCAGGCCCCAAAAGAAAAGAACCTTCAATACATCCTGAACTTGGCCTTCTTGTCAGAAATTTAAAAGCTCTATGGTCTGTTTCCAGCTTGGGCACTTAGGACAGCTGGGTGACTTGGAAAGTTGAGCCTTGGCAAGGAGTCTCCCTACCTCTTTAATCATTTTCTCCTTGGTGCTCATTATTTTCTAATTACCCTCCTGTTGTGATTGACTTGTGTTCCCAAAAAGATATGTGGAAGTCTTAACCTCCAGGATCTATGAAAGTGACCTTATTTGGAAATAGGGTCTTTGCAGATGTAATCAATATAAGATCATACTGGATTAGGGTAGGCCTTAAATCCAATGGCTAGGGTTCTTAAAGGAGAGAGAGGTTCAGCACCAAGAGACAGAAGACACAGAGGGAAAAAGCCCATGTAGAGATGAAGGCAGAGACTGGACCTATGCCGCCACAAACCAAGGATCACTTACAACCACCAGAAGCTAGAAAAGAGTCCTGGAACAGATTCTTCCCTAAAATATCAGAGGGAGTACAGCTGTACTGACACCTTGATTTCAGACTCCTAGCCTCTGGAACTGGGAGAGAATAAATGTCTGTTGTTTTAAGCCACCTAGTCTGTGATAATTTATGAGGGAAGCCCTAAGACACTTAGATACCCCTTCCTTTCCATCTTTTTATGGGAGAAAGAAGCAAGCAGTGTGATTCTCACATCTCTTGATTTTAGCCATGAGTGCATTGTATGAGATTAAAGCAGGACACATGCCTGGAAGGTCAGTTGACCCATTAGGCCTTAGCCCTAAAGCAAAAGGAGAGGGAGTGAAACAGTGAGAGTAGAAAATAGCTATCATGAAGGAGAGAAGGGATAATGTGAACAAGAATAAGTGCCCATAAAGATACAACAGTCTACAGGTGAAAATAACTGGGTCAGAAAACATGTGTAGTCCCAGATGTCTATATACCTAAATATTGAAAGCATGTAATACAAGGCAGAAAATGCAATTTCATAATACATTGGATGAGACAGGACCTATGAACAGATTATATTTTAAAAGTAGGGGGAAAAAAAAACCCTGAAAGGTAAAAAGATGAGAGTGTTGAATGTCAAGGTGATAAGAAAATGATGAAAATGTATAAATCTAAGGGTAGGAACACATCAGATAAGAAGAAAAAGACAAATATGATGCAACCCACATGAACAAAATAATTGACTTTTGTTTTAACACATATGATGAAACTGTAGTAGTGAGAAGTTATTGTAATGAGCAGCTTCAGCCATTCAAACATTTGTGGGAAACATTATGGGACTAAAGGCAAAGCATCTGATATATTCTTAATTTGCCTCAGTGGTAATTTAATCTCCCAGGTTGCTGTAAAAGTGACCAGCAGCAAAATGAAAGTCTAGGAACCTTGGAAAAAAGGGGCTATTATATCATCTCTTTCATTCACTTGACAAATGTTTTGAGTGCCATTACATGTATATTTATTTAACATAAAGATAAATTAGGTATGGATCCTGCCCTCAAGAAACCCACAATTAGGACTGAGTTAGACGTGAATATCATTAAAAATTACAGTATGATTAATGCAATAATGTATATAGTAACTAACTGTTATGAGAAGCATAGAGGAAAACAATTAAGGGTTTAGGTATAATATCCAAGAAAGGAAAGAAGCATAATGAGACCTCTGCCTTAGGTGCTAAGAAGGCACATTTTTCCAAAAAAAATGTGAAAGGGAAGACAGTTTATGAAGCTTTGAAACTTCTCTTTGTTAGAGAAAGAGGTTTAAGAAATCCTAAATTAGTAGAGTTGTCTGTGGAACTCTTTAGTAACAGCTTAGAATTTTAAAGAGAATGTATACAAGGTGAAAAGGATTCTCCTTAGAGATAAATTATGTGACAGAACAGTGAGGATGATGTAGAAAGGCTAACACCCTAAATCAGCTCCTCCAAAATGCTAAACCAGAGGCTATTGGTTGGTTTGTTTGTGTCCAAGTTATACTCAGAGCAAAGCCTTGGACAAGGAGTGGCTGGGCCTGCTGCTGGTCTGATGTCCTTAGGCTAAATCAGGAGTGCACAGAACTCCTCAACTACTACTTGCTCCTATCTTTATGGTCAAGGGAGTGAAAAGGTAGAAAGGCAGAGTTTAAGCCTAAGTGAATGGAGAGACTGTAGGAGAGCCCCTGAGTGCTCTAAATTCTTATAAGACTCTTGAACTCCTGAATCCTGTGAGAGACAACAGGGAGACTGGAAAAGGGAGAAGGAGCTAAAGCAGGCAAATACCATTCTGATCCCAGAAAAGGGAAGGAAGTGGATTAGACAACAGTATCATTTACAGATGCCTGATCCTGAGTGTGTGTTCTCTTTTAACAAGTGGAGTGACTGCCCAAGGCCATATGGCAGTAGCTAGGCTGGGATTTAAATCCAGGTCTGTACTCTCTCCAACATACTCTGCTACAATATGAAAAGTATTATTTCTAGACCTGGCTTTATTTCTAATTTTTGCCTGTGACTTGGGCAGATCATTTTTCTCTCTGAGGCTCAGTTTCCTTATCTGTAGGATAAAGAGACAGAAAATCTCCAGGACCTCTCTCTCTTCTAACATCCTGTCTATGTTTTTTCTTAGATTCTGAACCAGCATGATTCAGCTGAAGTCTGACTTGCTGACCCAGGACCCTTGTCCCTGTGTCTCCATGACTCCCTTCCTGGAGTCTTGCCTGTGACTACTCACCAGCACCGTGTGTTTATAGGCCCTGTGAATCACTATGCTGTAGCCAAACACAGTCACGTCCACCTGCTTGACCCACAAAGCCAGTGATGGGTCCCGGTCCTCATTCTTGGCTGTGACAATGAACTTGGGGAAAGCGTCTGAGCTTGGCCTGTTTCCTGTAGTACAAAGAATGAGTGAGCAGCTGGTCTGGAAGTCAAAGGGGTAATCATCAAAGGTCAGGTAGTGGCCGTAGCCTGAGACAATGCAGGAGGCATCAGTGCGAGCCTGGCAGTAGTACCGGCCACTCTCCTCCATGCAATACTCATCCTCCTTGCAGGAGATGGTCTCACAATGGACGCTGTTGTCTGTGCCGTTGCAATAGCAGAAAATCTGGCAGTCCAAGTCCACCCAGAAGGTCTCATTGGTGGCAAGTTGATGCCCCTCGAAGTTGCAGCCACACTCGCTCCGGGTGACACACTGGTTGCCTTGCAGGGCATAGCCCTCATCACACTGACACCCCTCAGAGCAGCTGTCCACACAGATGGGGCCCAGGGCCAGGGTCTCACAGGTCTCTGTACATGTCATACATTCCTCAAAATGGCTGTTCTCTGGGCAGTCCAGAGCTATAGGTAGTCAAGGAGAAAACAAGGTTGAGAAAGGGACAAGGTCAGAGATAGAATATGAGTGTACTCATCAGCTTACATCTGTGTGCATGTATATGTATGTATGTATGTATAAATGTGCTGTGTTTGTACAACGTAAGGAGCTTGATGAATACCATGTCATCCTTAGGGCGATCAAAGGCTCAGAGAAGCCCTCACTCCTGTGCTCCTCTAGTGCACTTAGCTTTCCGTGTAGAAAATTTCAAGACTGTGAGCCTGTATTGAGTTCTTGCCACATGCAAGACACTGTTCTAAATACTTTAGTGTAACCTTTCTCAACAACCTGGAAAGTAAGAAAAGTTTTATCATCCCTATCTTATAGATGAGGAAACTTAAATTTAGTGACTTAACCCAGCTAATAAGTACTGAAGAGAGATTTGAATCCAGATGTCCTAACTATAAGAAGTCTCCTGACTCAAAACCCTGGATAAAGAGTGTTCTGGAAAGAACAAGTGCTGTGGGTACCATCTCTAGGCTTCAGTATCTTCTTTTATTAAATAAAGACAATATTTACCTAGCCAAGTTGTTCTGAGGATTAACAAATGAATTTAATAAGTCCACAGTAGATCTCAATAAATATTATGCCCTTTTCCTTCTTTACACTTCCTTCTATTATAAATAGGCTTTATTTGGGTATTTTTACTCTACAAATTGGTCTTTCTCTTTGTCTTTCATTTCTCTAATCTGCCGCTTTCTGACCTCTTCTACCTCCTCACCACCCTCTGCACATGGTCACCTTCACCTCCTTTCCTCACACTCTTTTTATGATCTATATGGCTCTCACAAATCCAAGTTCTACCCATCCTTCAAGTTTCATTTCAAACTGCACCTCCGCCCAGAAGTCTTTTTTGATAGATCAAGTTTTTGAGTCATAAAGTAGAGCACATAAAAAGCTAACAGCACATGTTGCTCACCATGGAGTTCCAGGTAACCTTCTCAATCTCTTTATTGTTTAAATTTGTCAAAGTTTGACATGAGCAGGGATGAATCCAGGAGTACAGAAGAAATCTACCTACAAATTTGTGTAGTCTAAAGATCTGGGAAGGTCTCCACCATCTCCTAGGAGAATAAGATCTTGCATTTAAAACTTTCTTTAGTTCTAATGCATATTATCACTCCTTAATAGTATTTCAGAATCCAAGGACACAAAAGATGATACCGAGAATTAAATTGTATGGTAATAATAGCTCTGCTGGCAAATATCTACTCAGCAGACCTATACCATGTACTGAAAGCGATCGTTTTTTTCTCTGGGCTGAAGGACTACTTCCATTCCCACTGACTAAAACACAACACAGCTTTGGTGTTGAAAGCTAGTTTGGCACTGATAAAAATATGTCTGTATAGAAGGATTTTCACGTTTGTCTCTACATTACGAACATTATAACATTTACTGCAAGTTTATGGTGATAGCAAATAACATGACTTATTAAAATGGCTCTCACTTTATGACTTATTGTGTTGTCTGAATTTGTCTGAAAGTCTTGGACATAGAAACATAAAGTAATAAACTTCTCCTGGCCCCTGAATGCCTCTGTGAAATTATTTAATTGGGCAGACTGCCTACAAGAGGGCTAGTTAAATATATCTGAACACAGAAATTGTGGTTGTCTCTTGCTAGGCCCAAAGAAGACTGTGTTCTTGCTTTGCAACTATTGCCCAGTCTAATTACCACTCTGTAAGACCCTGACCAGATTAACCTCTCAGTATCCAGAGACTTAATTAATCTAATGTGCATTCTCCAGTACTTCTCCCAGCCCCATGTACACAAGGTCTGGATGAACATATTGTAGGATGTCTCAAATTTGAGCCCTGGCCCACTGCCTGAAAAAACCATGTTCCATGTGGATGCTTCTGTCCACATGTCTCTCTTTTAAAAATGCCCCTACAAGAGTGCAGACCCAGACAAAGGATGATGAGAAACTATTCTTAGCAGCCATCACAACCAGGAAAAGAGAGACTCATCACCATCCCACTGCACTTACTTTACACAAATGATGCCACCAAACTGTGCTCTCTGCAGTACAAAAAAGCAACCCAGAAACACTTCTTGATAGACAGGGGTCCATAGTCCGATACAATGGCATAGACATAGCCTAACAACAAATTAGATTTGGTATGTAATCCCATGACATGAATGAACTACACCTAGAAAGTTGAGTGAAGGAGAAGGAAAAGAGGTTATATTAGATAAACTAGATAGGACAAAAGAGTATGAGGGAATTAGATTAAAAAGAAGACTTGGAGAAAATATTACAAAGTTTCACTAGATGTGGTCCATAGAAAACTTGGAGGCTCTCTATCTGAAGGTGACTTTAGGAAAAGGGAATGCTCCCAGAATTCTGGGTTTAGGATTCACAGCACCTGCTATTAGTCCCTCCCAAGTGTGGTTAAGGTTCACCAGGGATATAATTACCCTTTTCTGAGATGACAACCACCAAATACTCCACATGTACCTTGAACTTCCAAAGCTCAGATTAAAACAAAAAAACAAGTGTGTGATTGTGCATGTGTGTGTGTGTGTGTGTATGTGTGTTAGTTCTTAGCTCTAGGATGTTTCTGTTGAAAAGGCTTAGAAGTAGAGCAAGAATACTCTAATAGCAATGCATAAGTCTCATCTAGATCTTGGCTTCTAAGAACATTCCCCAACAAAAGGAATTAGGGCTTCTTGGAGTAGCGGTTGATTCTAGTCTCAGACTGGGGAAAGTGAAGAAGTGAGTGTGGAGCATTTTGCCATACCAGAAAGTAAGCAGAGGACAGAGACATGCCAAAAAGACATAGGACACAACTTAAAGGGGCTCCCACTGGCCAATTCTGAAACAAATTTAATATCAAGATAATTATCAAATGCAATATGAAGTATAAATCATTAAAAAATTAAAAATTTGTGTATCTATATTGATAAGATAGGTAGATGGTTGAGATAAGTGCATAGATGGATGGATAAATGAAAGGCAGAAAGGCAGAAGAGAAGGGAGGGCTCTTGTTTACAGTAGAATGACATAGATTCTGTAACTTTGAAATTATTTTAAAATAAAAAGTTTTAAAAATAAACCTAGATAAAAATATAACAGAAGAGAGATAAATATATGTAGAGGATAGACTCTTAATGGTGGCATTAGTTCTTTTTGGTGGGAAAGGGATGGGTGTTGAAGTCCAGATGGGGCAGTCCTTGCTTCAGGTGTGGATCCCACTCTCCCAGCCACTCCTTCTATCTTTCCACATTACTCCTGCTTGCAGCCTTCCAAATAACCAAGGGTGTCATATGGTAGGTCTTCCTAGCAATTATTCTAATTATTACTTGACCTACTGAGAGAGGTAAGATACTCTGGGGACAAAATTAAAAAACAGCAATATGCAACTCTCTTACTAGCCATTGCCAAGTTTGCCCCCAGGGTGCAGTGTTAATCTCTATTCTATGAAAGTCATCCTGACTGATTACCTTCTAGTGAAATGAATTGGCCCCTTCTTTGCCAAGAGAGAAGGCACCAAGGGAGCCATCACAAAGTTTGCATCACGACATGTGTTAGAAAAAAACATAGGATGACTAGCTGTTCTACAGTGAAGATATATTATGTACTTAGAAACAAATAAAAGGTGAGAAATAGTTTGGTTTAGGGTGATGGACCTTCCAGAGGACATCTCAGACTAGTACAGGTGTATACAGGAATTAGATTGTCCTTGAGCTCAATTCCAGCAGGAAGAGAAGTCTTGAAGAAGATCCAGTATTTCATTTATTCCACCACCACCCAGTTGACCTCCCCCATAATGTAGCCCCACTTACGGCAGAAGTCATAGGTTCGCCAGGGGCCCACCTCCACGTCAGCATTCTTGCAAGCACTTGCATACCGGGCCACAGAGTCACAGAGTTCTGACTCATTGCCCGCACTCTGGCACAAGCGAAAAAGGCAGGTGCGGTAGTAGGCAGTGACATTGACCACCCCATGGCACTCTAAAAAGGAGCTGTTGGAGGGGTCATTGATGATGCCACACCTGGAGCGGCTCCGATAAAATTTGAGCAGTTCGGAGTCATTGTTGCAGGCCTTCAGCAGGTCTCCACACTCTCCATTGCAGATCTCCTCGAAAGTTGTCCAGCTTTCCAGGAATACTGCCAGGTTGTCTGTGCACTTGCCATTGGGGAGACAGAACTCATCACTAGCATTAGCATTGAAGAAGCCACACAAGCCCCCAGTGCAATTGAAGTAAGTGGTGGAGAGCCGGATGTACAGTAGACCTGTGTCTGAATATTGGACGTTCACAACACCCCTGGATTCTACTGTAGTACTGTTTTTGTTTCGATAAATTTCCAGCTTCCCGGAAGGATGGAAAAAAGGTAATTCCACTTCCTGACCATTCAACTGAAAAATCAAATTACTATCATCAATTCCAGCTACCCACAGAGTCCCCACAATTTCCTAGGCTATGAAACAAAGACAAAACTTGGCCCTAGGACTAGCCTTTTGAGAATTGTCAAGAAGCTGGAGATCTGTGGAAACCACACAGAAGAATACCACCTGTTTATTCATGGGTATCTTTGGTCCTTTATTTCTACACTTCTCCGATTCAACACACTTGCTGTTTATTTCTGTATGTATGAGACTTTAAGTTAGCCTAAAACAAAATTGAAATGTGAGCAAAGTTGTCTTACATATGTGGCTTCCTCCTTCTTCCTGACACTTTTTCATAGACAACTAACTCCCCTTCTTCCTCACCTTTCTGGCTCCTTCCTTTCCCTTCAAATCATACTTTTTCTGTGTCCCAGCCCCTTGGTGGCATATAATATATACCTAATTATCTAGCTGTCCATTTACCTATGTACCTTTTACTATTCTTTTAATAAACTAATCTCTGCTGGTAGAATGAAAACATGGTCCTTTCAGTTTGTGTATGTGTGTTTTATTACATCTTTGAACATTAACTTTTTTTTTCTCAATTAGACTTCATGTGATATCAGGAAATGCATGTTAAACTGGGAAAAGGGAGATCCACCCCCTCTGTTTCTTCCCAACTCTGCTACTATTTAGCTTGAGGTCCACATCCCTGATGTACCCTTTGGCATCTTCATGTGAAAACAAGGAGTTGCACTAGATGATTCCTAAGATTCCTTCTAGAACTAATGATCTATGAGTCTGGGTGCCTAATCCTGCGTATTTTAGATCAGGTCAGAGGGGCAGGAGGCACCGTGGCAGGCACCCTTTGCATTATTACCCCATATGGATTCCCAGGGTAAAGAGCACAGGCTCTAGAGCCAGCCTGCCTGGGTCCAACTCCCATTCTATGGCTGTGCATCCTTGAGGAAGTTACTTAACCTCTCTGTGCCTCAGTTTTCTCATCTGTAAAATAAAGACAATAATATATACCTCATAAGATTAAATGTGACACTGCTTAGAATAGTGTTTGGCATGTAGTAAATATCCTATGACTATCTGTTATTATGGAGAGCCAGTCCTGCTATACCTGTCTAATTTGAAAAATCCCAGTTTCATTCCATTTCTCCACTTGTTGGACTTTTTGTTTGGAACTGATAGTTAGGAAATGTCCCCATTTTGGAGTTATTGCCTTCCTACCATTCCCTCGTGATCAGAGGCGGAAAAGTAGATCTGAAAAATATGGCTCCTTCACTTGCATGACTAGTGGGAAAACCCTCAAGGGAAGCAGGAGTCTCACCTTGATTTCTGAAGCTCCGACTCCTCCTATCTTAACCTCCTGGTTGGCTACCAGGATCCGAAGACCTCGCAGCCAGGCAGGCCCTGCATCTGGTTTCTTCTTGTTGATGTCGATTTCCAAGTACTCTGGCTTCTCAGGGCAGGTCTTGAGCAGCGTGTAGGAGAACTCAGAGGGGAAGGTGTAGGCTGCTCCATCAAAGGTGTGTAGCACCTGATTCTGGCTGAGCAGGCACACGGTCTCGCGCTTGGGGAAGCAGCCCCGGTAGCCATCCTCCACAGCACACACCTCTCCACCCCTGCAGGTCTTGTTGAAGCAGTACACATCGCCACCCTCCTCGCATAAGCATTGCACTGTGCAGTTGGCTGTGGCCCAGAAGAATTCCCCCATGGCATAGTAGTGTCCATCGAATTCACAGCCGCACTTGTGCAGTGGAACGCACTGGCTGGTGCTGAGGACGAAGCCTTCATTACATTCACATCCCTCTGTGCATGGCATGGCGCAGTTCTGAGAGGCCGTCAGGTCTGAGCACGTGTCAGGACAGCTGCTGGTGCATACAGAATAGTGGCTGAAGCTCGGGCACTGCACAAAGGACACTGACATGGGGTAGAAAAGAGAGCATGACAATAAGGTCAATGACTCAGGTGTTAACAGCCAGAAGTCACCATGCACAGGGGTCTGACAAAAGAGTATTCCTTCTAATTAGCTCCTAGAGTGAGTACCAAGCAGCCACTGGTTTGAGGAAGAGAGACTTGAAGTTGCATCTGTAGAAACCAGCTCAAGAGCTTTCTTAATAACTAATGAACAATGTGATTGACTTGTGAACTTTGACTCTCATTTGACCATCTTGACTGAAATTAAACTTCAAGTTGCTATCCCAGCTAGAGTAGACTCATTGTTCAATACAATTTTCTTGTTTGGTGATCTATAACCACCAAGATGTTTAAGATCTTCAACTGGGGGACATATAAGATGTTCTGATTTTAAAGAGCATGGCCCATTCTTAGGAGGAAATAACTCCAACTTGCAGGAGAAATTAGAAATGTAACTAACTATTAGAGGAATAATTTGAAAATATGAAATTTCGAACAGGAAGTTACTTAAAATATCTGAGTGACCAAAGAAGATTGTGAAAAGTAATTCTCTGAGATACTAAAAATAAAAAAGAATCTGGCTATCTGAAAAGAATGTGTGCCTGTTCTTCCAGAAGATTTGATTCAAATTAGAACTAGATGTCTTCTGAAAGCCCTTCTTGACTTAAAAACCTTCAATTCTTATTTTAAGCATATCTGAATCTATGTAAATGTTTTGATCTAGTTGAATCCAACAGGCAAGGGCTCAAGGGACTGGTGAACTAGCTCTCTGATTTAAATATGATTTATACCACCGACATTAGAGAAGAGGGAGGGAGAGAGGGAGGTAGGGAGAGATTGAGGAAGAGAGAGGGAGAGGAATGTGGAAGATAGGAAAGCAGTACTACTAGATAATAATAGCTATTATAGGCAAAAATAAAGTTTATACAATGGTCAAAGAGAAGTCATATTCAGTCTCAACTTGAGTCAGGATTTGGTTGTTCCAGGCATAATGGAGGCTGCTCAGTTGCAAGGAGAAAAATACACTGTCTTTTAATAGTTTGACCAATATTCAAAGAATTGAATCTGTTACATGATGACTTATGTGAATCCAACCTATACTGATAGGATAAAAATCTTCTGATCTTGGAACGTAAATAAATTTTTAAGTCTTCTCAATTCCATAGCACTTCTCGAATGCATGGATTATAGTTTTCTCTTTGCTCATATGGAGAAAACCAAGGACCAGAAAAGAAATAAAGTTCCAAGAGGCTATTTCTTGTTGGCTTGTTTTAAAAATTCACATAATTAGAAAAAGAAAAAGAGATTTAAGTGAGAGAGAAGGGGAGGGGTGGGGGAAGCAAAATAAATAAGTGGTATGAAACACTTAACTCAAAAGTATAACTCAAAAGATACTTGGTTCCCCCACACTATCAGGGCTTTTCCTAACCACTTAGTGTTTCAGTAAAAGGGCTTCTTTCCTGGTATGCTATAATTCCCATCAGCAGCCCCTTCTTCCACCACTAACAGCAGCAGGTCAGCCAAAATGCTACAGGGCAAGAGACACAAAACCTAATTGGGCTGAAAATGGAGAAGAGTGAGCCAAGGAACAAATGCTGTCAGTTCCACTGGGAGTCGAATTACTTTCCCAAAGCCTGGTTTTGCTTACCCAGGCCAGTGTTTGCATTTACTAAACAGCCACAAAGATAGCCACCTATACCTCTGAAAACCCCACCTCCTTTCTCAACTCTAGGATTGCCATTCCCTGCTTCAGGCCCTTCCTGTGGCCAAGCATTTCCTGCTATGCATTTCATATTTCCAGGCCATTTATGCTCATCAGTGGTTTCTTGTTTTCTGGCTATGATATTAGGTGGGGGAAAAAAGTAAAGATCCTTTTACAGTTCATTCTTCATAGTTTGTGACATTTCAACCTCACTTCCACTGTCAGACAATTTGTCTTAACAAGGAAATTTCTAAGGAGCCCAGAAATACTTTCCCTGCCCCCCTGCACAAGAGTGGCCTTTCATTTGGATGGGATGCCAGCTTACCACACCCAGTCTGGATTCGCCAGTCTCCAATTGGAATACCAAGGGCTTGGCACACAAGGGCATAGGCCTGGATGGCTTGACAGAGGAGTGTCCCGTTGTCCCTCACACTGCATAGGTCATACACACAGCTGTGCAGAAAGGCTGTGGGATCCACGACAGTTCCACATTCCCACAGGGGGCCGTCCGTCTTATTGAGAAAACCACAGTAGTCGGAGCCAAAGTAGAGGGCCTCGGTGATAGCATCGCATTGGGTGCAGTTGTCCATACAGCCTGAGTCACACTTCCACTCAGCGTGGTAGACTCGCCAGCTCTCTCCTAGATCCAGGACAGACATGGCTGGTCGACCGTCCGGGCGGAGGAAATCATCCAGTGGGTTTTTATTGTAGTTCCCACAGAGCCCACACGTGGAGTTTATATAGGAGCCTGGGATGGAAATGGAGGCATAGTGCTGGCCATCAAATGTTACTAAAAGCCCAAAATCTGTTTCCACGGCAGTAGACATGCCACTCTGGTAGATTTTCACTGTTCCCAAGTCTAAGGTGATGGGCAAAGAAGTCACTAGGTCATTAACCTGCCAACAACAGTAATAGTAAAAGGCCGATGAGCAGGTTCCAAAGCAATGGGTCCAGCTGAGATCAGTAAAGTGAGGCAAAGCAACTTAGTGCTCCTGAGAGTACGTCCCCCACCCCCTGCCCCAACTGCCTGGGCTCCAATGGGCTTGCCACCTAATAAGGCAGAGGCCTGGATGAACCCCTGAGAGCAGGCCGAGTACTATGCATTTAAGCTATGACACATGTATTACTAGCACCACTCTGGACTCCTCTGGAGACCAGGTGGTTGTCCACTCTCCCTGCTGGCTCTAGGACTAGCTTCAAATCTTTTCTTCAAAGACTAGTTACCTCACTTTTCCTCCTTACTCTTCTAAATCTATTCCTTAAATCATAGCTTAAGTCACACATTTTCCATTACTCCCTCAATGTCTTTAGCACTCCCTGACCCCTCCTCCCAGGTGAAGTGTATGCTATAAAACATTCTCCACATTTAGTACTGAGGCTACCCTGGTATTATTCTCTGACTATTTCACCTAGCCACTTCCTGATACCAGAACCATTTCTTGGAATCATTGACAACAACAAATCTGAACACCTACTGAGTACATAGCACTATGTTAGGTGCTGAGAAATATGGAATTAAAAAAATTATTGCCTCTGTTCCTCATGAGCTCTCAGTCTAATGAGGAAGAGGATTACAAATGACATTTATAATATACTGTTTTAAATATGTGTTAATAGGTGAGGCAATGGGAGAACAGTAAATGAAAATTTAATCTAGCCTGTGGAAGTCACATAAAGCTTTTTAGAGGCAATTAAGTCTGACTTGGGTCTTTAAAAATAAGCAGAAGTGGCAAAAGGAAGAGTGAAGGGCATGGAATTCCAGGACAAAGCAATAAAGGCAGGGTGGGACAATCATCAGGGTGGTACTTGACTGCAGAGGGAAGGGGTACACAGAGACATAGCTGGAGACATGAGTGAGATCCATTCATTCATAGAATACTGATTTAGCCTTTTTTTGTATATCGAGCACTGTTTTAAGAACTGGGGATTAGCAAAAAGCAAAAAATCCCTGAGTCATGGAACTTATATTTCAGGTGAGAAAACCAACAACAAACAAAATAAATATAGGTAAAATATATAAGCATGTTGAAAAAGTGTTCTGCAAAAAAATAAAGCAGGGAATGTGGATCAAAAGTTCTAGGGAAGGGGTTTTCTAATGTTAAATAGGATGGTCAAGGAAGACCTCACTGGAAAGGGGACATTCGAGGTGTCCATGCTGTTATCTTGGGGAAGAGTGGCTCACACAGATTGAATAGCCAGGCCCTAAGGTGAAGGGTGCCAGGGTACTCCCAGGACCTCAAGGGGCCAGTGTGTCTGGAGCAGAGAGAGCAAGGAAAAGGTAGTGGTAGATGATGCCAGAGAGATAAGAGGATCCAGAACCGGCAGGGTCTTTCAGCCATTGTGAAGATGTTGGCTTTGACTGAGATAAGAGGGTGTCTAGAGCAAAAGATCGACATGATATGACTTGCATTTTTAGATAATCACTGTGGTGTCTGTGTTGGAAATAGGCCTTGGAGGGCCTTTGAAATCACATTTTAAAACAAAACAAAACAAAATACCATAAAAACAAAAACAAAAAATCAGCTTGAATTTCTCTTCTGTAGGCAGAGCCCCAAAATGTTTTAAACGAGGAAATGACAGAGACATACTTGCATTTTAGAAAGTCCGTTCTGACCAGCATGAAGGACTCATTGAAGTATGTCAAAACTAGAAGCAGAGAAACCAGACAGGCAACTGATGCTACAATCCAGGAGTGATGGAAGATGGATGCTTAAACTACAAATGGACATGGAGATGGAAGGATGAACTCATGGAGTACACTCAGCAGGTCCTGGTAGGTTTTTGCAGTGGGGAATGAAAAATGGAGGAAAAATCAAGAGTGCATCTCAAAAGTCTGTCTCACTTGAGTAGGTGGTTTAATAAGACTCCAAAAAAGAGAGACCGATTTTTTTCTTTTTTCTACCTAATGTGCCTAGCACCTATAGACATCACATTTGTGGGCTAGGAATGAATGGCTAGTCCCAGGTGGAACTGACTATAGGTGCACACAGGCTTTTCTGGCTACATGATCCATACTGATTTCTGGCACATGAGAAGGACAAGGATCTTCACTGCCACTATTATTGCTACTTTGTGAGTTGTCTAGGAAGCGAGCGAGACAACAGACTGTCTAAGCATTGCCTCCAAGATTTACCATGGCAGATATCATGTACAATTCTGTTTCTAGAGATTAGTAAGGCTTAAGGGGGAAAGGGGACAAGAAAAGTATGCTTGAGAAATATGCCATCTTACAGAGAGGTAAAAGTAGAAAGTAAAACCTAGGAGTTGATTAATTTATCTATATTTCTTAGGTAGCAGGTCATCTAACGAGTGTGAAAGAAGTCATATTATAAGGAAGGTTAACCAGCAAGAGCCCTTGATGATTACTAGGTATTGTTCTATGCTGATGTGTAGAAAATGAGATTTTGTCCAAGGCTGGTATAATTGTAAATGCCAAATACATTTGACCCTTGAACAACATGGGTTTGAACTGTGTGGATCCACTTACATGAGGAATTTTTTCAGTAGGTAACTGTAAATGTACTTTCTCTTCCTTATGATTTTCTTAACATTTTCTTTTTTCTTGCTTACTTTAGTGTAAGAAAACAGTATATAGTATATATAACATACAAAATACATGTTTATGTTATTCGTAAGACGTCCAGTCAACAAGAGGCTATTGGTAGTTAAGTTTTTGGAGAATCAAAAGCTATTTGCAAATTTTTGATTGTGCAGGGGGTTGGTGTCCATGCATTGTTTATGGGTCAACTGTATATCCATTGTTGAATGCGCTCCTTTCCTTTCACTTAAGCTCCCGCTAACAAAGGGCAGTCTATTTCTCTCAGAAGTCATGGGGTAGACTAACTGTCTCTAGATATTGCAACAGTCCCCCCTAGTTTCCCTGCATTGAATCTTGTCCCACTCAGACTAACTTTATCTCTAGACCAACCATAGGACCAGTACTTCGGTTTATACCGTTTTTCCTGGTGTAAGTGTTCCCCTTTCACTCTCACATGTGTCTCAGTTTAAACCACAATTTACAGTGTCCTCGTGGTTGTAGCTCATAGTGCTCAGAGTAGAAACTCCCAGAGAACTCTTACCCCAACACATGAATCTTATTCCTTTGGTCTCAGTCCTCAACTCATGACTAATCTCAACTCTTTGTTTCCCTTTTTTCCCTGTATTCTATCATTTATCTCTTTGATGGTATCTCTCCCTGGATGTGGGCATGGGCATGGGTAGGGGAGAGAAGTACAATCTTAGAAACATAGGTCTTAGAATGGAAAGAGATTTCAGTGGGAATGGCAATGTGGTAATGAGCAAGTACTGAGTGTCTACTGTGTGCCAACCTTTGTACTAGCTAGCACACATATGGCTATTCTATTTCATTCTCATGACAACCTTAGAAGGTCTTTATCATCTCCCCCTTTTGTAGATGAGGAAATTAAGGTTCAAGGCTTGAATGAATTGTATGTGACAGGAACTGTCACTGGTTGAGCTCCAAAGCCATGCTCTCTCCATTAATCCTTGCTGCCTCTATCCTAGTGCAGAGTAGAGGTAGCCAAGTCCAAATCATAGCCCCAGAGCTCTGGCTCTTTGACACTATCACCCTATTTTATAGATGGAGAAAATAAAGCTCAAAAAGGCTACTCTGCTGGCAGTGGTGGCAGCTCTGACCCCAGAGTTCGAGAGCTCTTCATCACCATGTGCTGATCAGCCTTGGCACTTTTTCCCTGGAGCCCCCTAAACTACTAGGTTTATCTAGGGAAGAAACAGGAAAACTACTAAGTGTTAGCTAGAAGATGTTTATTATATATGAATTCTATCTGGCTTTCTTTGGTTCCCATTAACATATATAATCCTATATTGTTTATTTTGTTACTTGAGAACAAAGGGAGGGGAGCATATATAGAATCCAGTTTCTAACACCAGCATGCAGAGAAAGGTGGCCTATAGTTGGCAAGAACGGATCTTAGCAGCGGTGCCTGGCCTGGCCCAGTGTGTCTGAAAAAGTCGATTGCCTTTCAGGCATATTGGGCTCCTTTTTGCTTCCTATCTCCATTTCACCCTGTGTGGGAGCCCTGCCAACCTCCAAGCCACCCCCAACCCTAGCAAGTAGGTATATTCGGAGACACTTGGAAGCCATTTAGCAAAAAGAAAAGGAAGTCATTGTTAGCTTGCAGTTGGAGTCACATGACTCTCTTTTAAAATGTTTACATTCACATTCATATCTCTCCGTTGCTGCAGAAAATTGAGGAATCCTGTACTTGGATGATGAAAAAGAGCCATGCAAAATTAGCAGAGCTGCAGTGCCTGAAAAGAATGTCAATGCCTCTTCCTTCTAAAAAATCTGACTGTGAGCAAAAAAGAATTTTAATCAAAATGTAAAGCAGGAATAAAGCACAAAGCTTTCTTTTTCAACTATGGATATTATACACACCATCCTCACAATACAGGAAGTCGAGGAAAGCTATTAAACATTCTTCTAGCTTCAAAATCTTAGTATCTATCTAGAAGGATAAGTATAGTGCTCAACAGCACAATATAAAATTAAAGGAGAAAAACTCCAAGCTTCTGTACCCGAACTCTTACCTTTGATTTGAAATATAGAACTGTCTCTAGGGAGACTAACCAAATAACAAGCAAAACTAGAATTTCAATCACAGTAATAGCTCACTTTTCTAATTGTGACATTGATAAGCAGCACAGACCTAGGAAGAGGAGAACCAGAAAAAGTGGAATTAGTTCCCCAGTTCTGCCTTTCGTTGACCATGCTGCATCAATTAAAACTACAATACATTTTTAAAAAGAAAGAAATCCCTGCATTGGCATTGGTTCTCTTTGTAATCTCTATGATGACCTCCATGCTTGGGAATTAAGGATTGCACAGGTTTGCAGCAATTGACCCCTTGTGGTCTTGGTTATTGTATAATTGCTTGAATAAATACATGGTTGCAACAAGGTCTTCATTAACAGTACGAAAATTAGAGCCTCCACATATTGAATAATTGCTAGTAGCTTTTCGCTCTTCCTCTTTTGTCAATGCTCCTGTTTGAAATCCAGGTGGACAGTGACGGAGATCATTTGCACATGCTAAAAATACCAAAAGAGGGCCATGTCCTTTCCTCTTATTTCCAGCAGGAGTGGGCAATTCTGTTAGAGGGGTGTTTGGGCAAAGCTTTCACAGGTTTCAGTACAGAAGTCACCAAGCCCTCCACAGGTTTCAGTACAGAAGTCACCAAGCCCTCTCCAGGTGCTTGCACAGACAGTGCCTCTGGAAACATAGATCAATTGGGAGGTTTCTCAGAGAATAAGGCAGCAGCTCTAGGGCAAACAGGATGGAGGTGAGGATTGTTAATGAAAGGCTGTACTGAATTATGGGTTTGTACTTTGTGTTTACACCTTTTCCAGGGCATGGCTCTGTGGCTACTATTGTTTCTAGTCAGGTGCATGAGAAACTGAACTTACCACTTGTCCCAGTTACCTCTGAGTTTGAATGTGTGTGTGTGTATATATGTGTGTACACAAATGTTTATGAAGGAACCAGGAATGTAAATGTACTTTAAGATAAACAGAAGATAGACATGTCAAAGACGGAGCTTAGATTATCTCTTGTACAAATAAAATTTAGCTTAGTAAAGAATTTTACAAGGTATTTGCAAGGCATAAAGAGCTGTGCATCTCTTTGGTACAAACAGTAAATAGTAGAACCAGTAGATCTAGGCAAGTCTTCCCCAGGCTAAAGACTCTCTCGCTTCTCCATCTCCCTGTGAAGGATGAAGAGGGTCTCACCTTGACTTTTCCATAGCTTCCTTTGGGGATGAGAATCTTGTAGCCATTCACCTCCACAGAGAGCTCCTTCACCCAAGAGACAGCTGAGCCCCCACGGTGCTCATTCTTGGCCTCCACACTGAAGAAGGGGAGGCTGGAAGTCTGCAAACATTGCCGCGCCAATAGGTAGGCACATGACCCTTGGAAGTGAAAGAGGAAGCCATCGAAAGTGTGATAGTGAGGCTCCCCAAACACCACACATGTACTGGTCTCCATGGGGCTGCAGTAGAAGAATTTGCCTTTGGGTTCACACATTTCATAGGGGCTACAAGTGGCCTCCTGGCAGTAGATCTCATTATTGAAATCCAGACAGCGGCACTTGATGGTGCAGTTCAGGTCATCCCAAAACACCTCCCCTCGCCGAAGGAACTGTCCTAAGGAATAATGACATTAGAGCCAACATTTATTGAGCACTTACCCTCTGTGCCAGGCATTGAGTAAATGTTTGACTTGCATTATATCAATTAATTCACAAAAGAACCCTAGGACATATGCATTGTTGCTTTCACTTGACAAGTGATGAACAGGCTTCAGAGAAACTGAATAATTCATCCAAGATCACTCAGCACCTCAGTGGTGAAGCTAGGATTCCAAGGGAGTCTGTCTGAATCCAACCTAAGCTATTGGCATAATATTTTCCATGCTGGTGAACACACTTTCATACAAAAAAAGACACACTGTCTTAATCTATGAGAGAGACTATGACACCCAGGAGTCATACCCTTCCTTTCAGCAATAACAAAAAGGGTATTCCAAAAGAAGTTTACCCAGGTAACTCAGCAACATTGCTAACTTATTCACTCATCCACTCATTCAGCAAATATTTGTTGGGGGCCCAGTATGTGCCAGAAAGGGTCAATAGGATGAACTAGGAGTCATACCTACAAATTTAGCTCCCAATCTTCCTGGGAAGATTTTAGAAAGGGCTGATCTCTGATTGGAACATTCCAGGGCTCATAAATCCTACAGATGCTGCAGACAACTTATACCTATATAAGTTATCTACTCTCTTGCTCTAGGACCTGTGCAAGTACAATACTTCTCTCTCTTTATCCACTGACAGAAGTTCTTAACAGAATCTGGGGCAGGAGCACAAGGTAGAGGGGGAGAAGAATGCTTTAAAGGGATGTGCTCATTTTAAAAATATTGATCACCTTTTATTTGGTAGATAATCTGTTGTTCAAACCATTTCCCTAAATAAATGCTCTCCCCCGGTTGTTTATATCGACCTTCAATTGAAATAGTCTTTGTTTGGGGGTCAGAGTCAAGAGAACTGAGCAATGGCCACAACTCTGCAACCGATTTCTATTACTACTGACTTAACTTCCATCTGTCTCAGTTTTCTAACCCGTAAAATGTGGACAATGCTGTTTTCTCATCACCGCCTCATGGAGAACAGTGATACTATAAAAATTTGGCACACATTGATAGATGTAAAGGCATTTGTAAACTGAGAATTTTACAACTGTCTAAAAAGGTAAGTGTCAAAGACACAACATTGAGAAATGCAAATAACGTCATAGACCAGTAGCAGCTATAGTTTGAAACTATGATCTGAAAAGTTTTCTTACGTTTTTATAAAACTAAATAGCACAAGGCTACAAGACCAACCCAAGCAGAAAGTATGGGTGCCTCAGAAACAGTCCTTTCTATCTCTGTTAGCAGGAACAATTATGTCTGAACAAGCACTTATGTTTCATACTTGTTAAGAATAGGACCCCAAAATGCGATAATAAATTTATTCACATTCCTAGTAGGTCATATGCATCAGTCCTGAAAAAAAGGCCCTTCGAACCTCAAAACTATTTAGCACTAGTCCAGGTTGCATATACTGTAACAGCCTCCACTGTATTTTCCAGTCTCTGCTTTTTCAGGTTTCCAATAAACGAGAGGAAACTGCCTTTGAATAGAGGAAGTTTGGTCCAAAAGGTAGACTCTCTGAGAATATTTTGCTTGTGAAATGATGGTATAATAAATCAGCTCCATGCAGCAGCTCTTCCCCTGCTATTACCCAGGACAAATCCCAGTCTCTTTAGATTGATGTATGTCCAGTGGCACATGAAATACATAGCAGTTTATATAAGGATATTAAATTTGTCCTGTATATGAAACCCAAACCCATAACTCAGGAGGAAACGAATGAAGCCAAATTGGAGACTTAACACATAGCTGGCATCTGACCAACTCCACAGCTCTGTAAGCCAATACTTTCAGTAACCACAGAATTTCATTACCAGGACTCAAGCGAGAAGCTGTCACTGGGCACTTACACGGCATGGCCACAGCCAGTCAGCTCTGTGATGCTTGCACAAAGGAGAAAGGCATTGGGTAGATCTTTAGTCCAGGGAGAGAGATAATGGGATGTTGGTTTGTTATCTTTCACAGACCTTGAATGAAGCAGTATTTACGTTCTACCTGGGAGGAGGGTATAGTCTCTGAAACCTTGGTGAGCTTTGGAGCTAGATTCTTTTCTGTCCACCTTAATACTGGCTTAGTTCTAAAACATATGTTTGCTGTTCTGAACATGGAGGACTTTACAGAATCTACAGAGGCAAAGATGCCCAAGCAGATCATTTTCACAAAAAGACCTTTCCTTAGAGCAAAGGCAGAGGTTTGATAAGCCTGACCACAATACAGGGACTTGGAGAAGAGGGAGTGGGGATTTCAGACCAGGTTATGATGGCTTTTCTGTATATTATACAAACTGAAGTTCTATATATTATACAACCCTGAGGTCCCTGGGATTGCGAGACACACAGATCACCAGGCAATGTCTTCTCTCTGAGGAGGACAGAAGACTACCTTAAACCTTTATGCCAACGTAAAACTTTCTCATAGATCTGGAAACATTTTCCCCAGGGTTATCTCTGCACTTTTCCACAATACCCTGCACTCATGTCTATCATACTCTGCCTTAAACTGTATCATCATCATTTCTGTGGCTGATTTCTTTACCATAGTGGTGTCGCAGAAGGCTGGGGTGTCTTCACCTTTAGCACATAACTGAGTGGCTAGCACCTACCCGGGGCTCTTGAAATGTTCTTTGGAAAGATCCGATGGCTAAATGGCTGAACTGATGGGTGGGTAGACGATTTACTAATTCTCGTTGCTATACCCTCCACTACTAGAAGTAGAAATTTTAACAGAAATCTTGTTTTCAGAATGCTTTTAGACACATAAAAGTGGAAATCTATAAACCAGGATGTTTCTGGGTTGTTTTGCACATCCAAATAGGTTTCGATAGTTCAGAGAAGACTCCATACTTTGGATGTCAAAATAAAGAAAACTCACCAAGGTTCAACTACAGCTTGTTTACATAGACCTAAAGCCAGCTTTGATTCTCCCCCAAATTTCTGCATGTTTTGCTGCTGCTGGGAAGATTCTAGGAGAAGCTACCTTAAAGACTATGACACTTTTTTCTTTCTTTGTAATCATACTAGGAAGTACTGATTTACTCTCACAGAGACTAGGCAACACTCTAAGTTCACCTACTTCTGTAGATCTTCAAAGTGCAGATGGCAGAGCAGGAGTAAAGATGAGAAGAAAAATTTAAAGGAAGAGGGAATAACAACAAAGATAATGTTAAACAGGAGGGCTCTCTTCTAGTGCCTCTGGTTGAGAAATCACTTAAGATCCTAATCCATTCTGTAGTTGTTCCAAACACGAAGCTGTGTTCACACCTAAGGCCAGGACTTCGTAAAACACAGTGTAGCAAGTGCAGGGTTGCAGCTCCTGGTCTGATAAATGTGCATGCTAGAATTACCTTGATCTCCATTACCCAGCTGAGAGATGTTAAAAGAGTAAGGCACCAGAAATGAGTTCACCCCTGTAGCTTAAAAGCCTGCCTGTCAATCTAAATGAAAAAAACCTCTGCCTGGCTCTAGAGAAAAAAAAATCTTTACCTCTGGAGGTACAGCCATTGGCTGGGTCAATTTCCTTCCCATCAACTTTAAATGCCCAGCGGCCTGGAACATTGACATTTGTGGTCTCCTGGATATTCACAATATCAGGGGTTCTTGACCCTGGGAGGCTGAAGAAATTGGTGAGGTTTCCACCATTAAATCCTGCCTAAAGCACAGAAGGAAGACAGAAGCTTTGAGTACAAACACTACCCCCTTTGGTTATCTTGTCCAGATACCCTATTTTCAGAATATAGCACATCTAAACTTACGAGACCCCTTTTTTCTGTAGCCCCTGCGCCACCATTTCATCTGAGAAAAGCCATACTTGAATCAAGGTATCGAAGAGGGACAAGACTAAACTCTCAGTCTGTCCCCTTCCAAATCAGACACACTACTGTAGTTTAAAGGTGTGGGTATGACTCTTTCTAGAATGCTGAGAAGCATAAGCAGAGAGTGCAGTGCTTCAGAACTTGCAGAAGGATAAAATGGAGAACCACCTACCTGTGCCATCACTCCCCCAAGACCCGTCAGGGGATCTCCGCCGCTGGCCGTCCCTGTAGTCCAGTTGATTTCATAATAATTGAAGAGTGTGAATGTATAGGAGCCATCAGACACGAGGACTGCCTGGAAGGTGTTCACCTACAGTATGGGAATAGACGGGCTCATGACTCGCATTTCCCAAGAGCTCCGCTCACCAGTTGTAAGTCCCTGTACTCTGCATCTTCCCTGCCCCCAAGCATCTCAGTGCTGCTCCACGCCAGGCCTCACTTTCTGCTTCTTCTCTGAATTTGTTCTCTCCTCCATTGGGAAAAAATAGACATGTAGGATTGTGCACTTAAAATAGAAATTGCCTGAGAATAACCTGAAGACTGACTCAGCTCCTCCTCTTACATCTCTGACTTGTACCAGGCAGAAAATTTAAGGTGGGGCTCAGCTTGCGATGATACATGAGTACCTATAGGTGGGAGCATTGAAAATAAGCTATAGGAAATCATCATGCCTTAGAAAGGGCGGCAAGCACTTCTTCCCACAGCAGATTGATTGGGTAGGATGTGAGGAGGTGAAGAGAGAACCAGCAAATGTTAGTCAGTGAAAAGAAAGTTTTCTCCCTTCGCAGAAAACACTGGTAACGTGCGTGAGATGTCTCACCTTTTTCAAAATGGCAATTGGAAAGTGATTTTTATAAAGCATTTTTTAAGGAGAAACTGCTCCTCTAATTGAACATTTATGCATCACTTTATGTCTGCAATATTCTCAACACTCATCTGTACCTCAGACCAAAGCTAAGATGAGGGTTAAGGGATATGAATTGCTGGAAATTTCACAATGACCCATCAACAGAAAATAGGATCAAGCCAGAGCTCCTAGTCTATCTCTTAATGCACTGTCATTACACACTGTCTTAATTTTCAACTTTTTAGGACAGAGATGTTATATAAATTCAAACAAGGCTTGCAAACAGTTGCTGGAAACAAGCTGCAGCAAACGGTGTCCTTTACTCTTTCCCTTTACTAATCCCTGATCTTGATGGATGCTTTTAAGATATTAAAATGAAAATAGAGTTAAAAGGAGAAGCTGCTTTGACCTTTTCTATTCAAATCTAGCACTTTTCACAACTGTCTGGTACTGTCCTGGTTAACGCTGTCAGACGCAGAGGAAGACCCAGATGTTTATCCTGTGTAATCGAACTAGGGTAGAGGATCTTGGAATCCCCAAATCTTCCATCATAGATGGTCCCAGGGAAGGAGACAAGGTGCAAGGAAAGAAAAGCCCTTTTTGTAAACAAGAACTTTGTCCTCAAGCCCTATGCTTGCCACAGCTGATGGCGCTTACGATAGTCACTCAGATATATGCCTCCATTCTTTGGCCCTGCTCAACAAAAAAGGAAAGTAGGACTAGAGATACGTGAGTAGTCAGCTTAAGACTGCTATAAGGTCTTTGCAGGGTCAGGTTCAAGAGACAGGCACAAAGTCAAGGTCACACAAGGACTAAAGCTAAACCCTCCTTTAGACCAGGATTCTTCTTTAGGAAGTGAATTTCTTCTCCCAAAATGAAGTTGGAAATATTTTCGGTCCAAGCAGGTCTCGAGAGCAACCCATTTCTGATCTCAGAAGTCACCTCAAAACCATTCACCCTAACAACATTCACTCCAGAGGCTCACTTGCCCTCATGAACATCCTTACTCACTCTCATACACCCTTACACATACTTATCTCTTCAATGTTAGTTTTAAGACTCTTCCAGTTCTGTTTTAGTAAAACTACGTTTTCAATTCTTGAAAAACCCTCTTTACTCTAGAGAGGATTTCTAATGATACCTGGAGGAGGGAGCTGAGCAAAAAGATCAGGGTTTACAATTAGACTTCAGTTTGAACCCTGCTCTGCCTTCTCTGAGGTTCAAACCTCTTTTCTTGATATTAGGCAAATTATTTAACCTTTTTGGGCCTGTTCCCTCACCTTTTAAGTGGAGAGAGTGCTTATTGTGGAACACTCCTGTGATGGCTAAATAAGATACAAAAATAGCCTATCACAGACCTGAGCTCAAAGCGAGCCTTCAATAAGTATTAGTTTTCCTTCCTTAAAATAAACATGTTCCCTTCCCCTTCTCTTTCTGTTGGGCTTCTGTGAGAGCTTCTATTTCTTAAAGGCCTTTCATGCCCTGTGTTTACTTGGCCTGATGGTATGTGTTTCTACTAAGGGGAAGCCTGGGATAACAGGGAGCTGGAAGAGGGGACCTATATCAAAGATAGGAATGGATGGATACTTCTGCAGCTCTAGAAAATTAAATCGCCTTTTTCTCCAAGGAGCACAAAACATTTAGATGTTATTTCATTCATCTTCATTGAAAGAGTTCTCACCTAGTCCAGAAATTTACTTTAAAATACAAATCAAAAAGTATCTAAATTATCTTGCAAATTTTATTGCCAATAAAAATTTTTTGTTTTGGAAAAAAAAAAATGGTGGCCAGCATTTGATGGGCATTTCTTCTTTTTTTCCCCACTGACACTCAAATTTATCAATCCTTGACATCTTACATTCTAACACTGTAAGGTATGAGGTTTAAAGGACATAAAATATCATCTGAGGAGTCATTAGCAATCCATAACATGACAGAGTGACAGAGGGAAATGTATGCTTCTTTAGAGGTTATTTCTAGCCATGCATCCACTATTTAAACTGTGTCTTTCTGTTCTCCAGAACCTCATAGTGATAAAGTACATCTTGATGCTCTGGTCAGAAAGTGCTAAAACACAATGTGCTCACTGCATGGCAGCTTTGAATTGCTAGCCCAGCACTTTCCCACCTCTGTCTCTAACTCAATAGTTTCTGTTCTACCCCCAAACAGCTGACTCTGCCAAGGAAATCGGAAAACAGATGAAATTGGAAATAATTCGAAAAAAGCAGAGGGCAGATTTTTGAGTGTCTGCTTACTGGAAATTATACAGATGAAGGCACATCTGCTACTTTAAAAATCTCCACCATGAAAGTCACCCAAATAAGCCACAGGTTTTTGTGAAAAATATGTTCTGTTCCTTTATGTAGAAAGGTGATTATCTCTACTATAATGTCAGTGATAATCTTTCTTATTTGACTTTTATTTGACTGCTCATTTGGGATTTCAGAGCAGATTTTAAAACATCATTCATGAAACACTTTAACTGCCCACTCCGATTAGCATCAAATATGAATGCTGGTCCCAGTGACAATAAAAAAAAATAGGTCATAACATAATAAAACGTTTGTGCCCCAAACCAGCACCCTAGTTTCCTTGTCCTAACAGAGTTGCATGGGAAAAAGAAAAGAAAAGAAAAGAAAAGAAAAGAAAAGAAAAGAAAAGAAAAGAAAAGAAAAGAAAAGAAAAGAAAAGAAAAGAAAAAGAAAAAGAAAAGAAAATTAGCTGATGGAGAGAGAGGCATTTATGCCTCTGGTAAGAAAAAAGGACCTTTGGGTTCCTAATGGGTCCCTAATCATGTAGCCTCTTTCAGATCTCAGTGCCTTAATCACTCTCCTACAAAATAGAAATGCTAAGACTGCAAGAAACTTATGGTGGGGTTCTTTTTGGACACTTGTAATGATCAGTAATAGGGATAACACATCTCCTAAAATATTACAGCTGATTGAACTGGTTAGGTAGGTATAATATTTTTCTGTTTCCTGAAAATGGGTGTCAAGACTCATTAGTTTAACCCAAAGAAATGGACTTTTCTCAGCTCTAACAATTAGACTCCTTCACAGTAATGAAGATGGACAAGAATTAGATGTCAGGATATGAAGTGGAAAATGGAAAATTTGAATTATTACAGGCGTGGTGCTGCTCCCTCCATAAAATGTGACTTCCTCCCATGTCACAATGAAAACCCAAGTGGCAGAGAAGGTTGCCATGTCTTTGAAGTACTTCCTGATGTCCTTGGTGGCTCTTTTCAAGATGACAGGGTCCATGGTCTCTCTGTAATAGATCTCGCCTCGAATTCCATTGTGCACATCTGCCCAAAATGGGGCGATGAAGGCCCTCCCATCTGTCAAGGGGAAGGGCTCCGGTGTGAACTGGCTCACTAGCACATCAAAGGAGACAACTCCATTGTTATTTACCTGCAGAGACAGGAGAGGTTTTACATGAGGGGTCTGAAACCATGACAGACAGCTCAGAGTCCTGAACCAAGATGGATGTTCACCTAATCATAGGAATGGAAACAACTAAACTACTGAATCAGAACTTCCAAATATTGTTCGACTAGGAGGTTCATTTACTTCCAGACAAACTCATTGGTTTTCTTTCACTTTCAATTTGTGTTAAACAGCATTTCTTAATAATCAGTTTAATTTTCATGTTCTCTATCCTATCTATATTTACATTTATCTAATGCTATTCATGGGGTGGGGGTGGGGTGGGTCAGTGGGCAGGCAGGGGGTGATATGGGCAACAAAGATGATTCAGAGTCACAGAGGCAAAAAAATATAAAAAATTGAAGCAGAAAATTAAATTTAAAAATTGAGGAGCTCTATATTAGACATTGATTTCTATTATATGACAAGAGATGAATGTCAGAAAAAGAAAAATCAAATACTCCATCATTAAACTCAGATCTCAGGATAAACCATATCTGGCTCTGAATAAGATATTTAAAGGACTTCTACTGATATCACAACCACTCGACTATCTTAAGGTGATTTCTTCATAATTTGCAAATGGCTTAGTAAACTCGTTAAATTACTAAACCTTACTGCAAACCCCAAGCTATTATCGTACACTCAGATTACATGAGACCTATAACAAATTTGCCTCTGCCTGTGTCTGCAGCTTTATATGCTGGTAGGTAAGGCTGACTTAAACCTGTGGCTTGTGTGGCTTCAATAGCAAGAAATGCCTGTGATGAAAATACTTGAAATTCTTTGATACATAAAACCTGAAGATCATTTTTCGATATATTGTAATTATTTGTTATGTTCATATTAATTAGTAATGTTATAAATATTAACCAGGACCCAGATCTCAGAGGTAAGTTATCAGTACCTGGGCTAGGGATATGTCAGTCTGTTTTGGAAGCAAGGGTGTGGGATTTGGAAAGGAAGTTGGTGACCTAGCTACGAGGCATTTAGAACCTATTGTCTGCAAGAGACAGCAAATAACCCAGAGGCCTGAGAAGACAGCATTACTGAGTGCTGGAAACTCTTAAGAACAATTTGCCCCAAAATAAGTCTGCCCCAAATTAAGGACCTTCCTTTTTCAAGGATGAGAATTATTCAGGATCCATGTCACATAGTACAGTGGAAGAGAAAGAGGGGTTTAATTAAAATAGTGGTTCTAGATGTCTGTAAGACTAAGGTTTCTGGAATTGAAGTCCTGTATGCCTCGCTCATCTCCCAAATCAGGTCAATATATTCTGAAATTTACGGTCAACTATTACAGACTAAGGAATCTCTACTGTAAGAAGAGTATAAAAGGCATTTCAGGATGCCAGAGCAATGTGTTGCTAGGCAATAACGGCTGTAATTAAAACACATAGACTAGCAGAGAAAGCTGGTGATGACTCAGTTGCATTTTGATTATATTCTACAGTTAACACTAACCATTCTCAAACTTTGTGGACATCAAAATCACCTAGAGGGCTAGTTAAAACACAGATTACTCAGTTTCCCTCCAAGAGTTTCTGATTCAGCAGGTCTAGGGTGGGGCCTGAGAAGTGACATTTCTAACAAGTGCCCAGGTAGATTCTGGTGCTGCAGGTTCAAAAACTACTGGTTAGGTAATGGAAGAGGGAACTATTTTCTAATGAGAGTCAGCCTTGAACTATAAATCAAAAGTTGGAGAATAAAGAGGTTCCAGATTCATAGATGTCCAGAGGTATAGATGCTTAAAGTTTCATTTCATCCTCTACAGCAGAACACAAAATAGAATATGATGTGATCTACGTATGCCACAACCAATCCTATAAGGTCAAAGATACAAACAGGTTCAGTTGCTCTGAACTTTCTTCTCAATGCGCAACAGTCTCAGTAGCAGCAAACTCAAAGATCAAAAAAACAAAAACAAAAACAAAAACAAAAAACATAAACTCCCTCAAAAACACAGTTACCCAGAAGAGTTCTGACAGCAAATGGTATCATTTCTTCATGCAGGTTTGACAATGAGACCCTAGAGAATCTCAGACCCAATGAGGGTGGACAACTCTGCAAATAACTTTTATATAATAGTTGATTACCCCTCTACTATGTTCTGACTCTGCTTTGAACTGGTAGGAAGCTTAAGAATAACAGATGTGTAAACTTTTCACACCCCCCAGAGGGAAAAGAAAAATTATGTTGCTTTTATTGTAGTTCATTGTATCTTTTTATCTCATCGAGTAGCAGAAATAATGGGGGCTCTGCTTCACTTCTGTATTTAATCACCCCCCCAAAAATTTATTGTCCTGTATACTCCTTTACTATGAACATTAGCCATTAACCATTAGCTTTTGACTTTCTTAATCATAAAACCTCAGTTCATGGTATCTCGGAACCTCTCGCTTGAGCTGCCAATAAATTCTCTGTTCCTATAGACCTGGAGGAAAGTACTTTAAATGTTTTTCTTAATGACAAACAAAGGGAAAGCCACAGAGCAACAGCTGGGCTGCTTCTCCACTTACATAGACAGTGCGGTAAGGAATGCCAAAGAAGAATATGGGGATGGCCAACTTAATCTCAGATGAGCTTCCATCGTCTACTTTAGGGGTTTTGGTGTCATTCTGCCAAAATGGATACATGAGCTCCCTGGGCTGAACTGTCAAGAGAGACGGTAGTTAGATAGATGGAAGATCTTTCTGTTAGGCAAGCTACTTCTCTCCCACCCACTAAAGCTAACTTCTTTCAGTAAGTCTAACAAACTAAATGCAAGTCAGACTCTCTTTTCATTTGTCCTAAACCTAAGCTGTCTAATCTTCTGCCTCTGGAAATCACTTCACGCTTCATTTTTATGCTTCCATATGTTTTTGAGAGATCAATGGTTAAAACTGGCTGGAAATTGTGTAATCGCCTCTGCTTGGAGCTCTCTGAGCACTGAGAGGTGGTCTCTAGGTCTGGCATGGCTTAGATGGCTTGATCCTTGATCAGAAGGCAAGGTATAGAGAAGATGGTTTGTGGTTATAAAGCTCTCTTGTAGTTCAAGAATTCTACTATCAAGTCTTTTCCTGAAAGGAGGCCGCTCCCTTCTGCTACACAGTAGGAGAAGATACCAGGTCCCAGAAGGAAAGAAATGACAGTTAGAAGTGGGACAAAAGTGGGAGGAAAGAGTTTGTAATACCTGGCCAGTGAATGACCTTGATTGAGCTCCAGCCCTGCAAGAAGGCTCTCTGTTCAGCTCCTATTTAAAATAGACAGCATAGGACACTTTGTGGTGAGGGAGGTTGGGCCCTTGAGTACTCTAGAGAGAGGCTCAGGGCTCTTACTCATCATCCTGGTCAAAAGTGAGAACCTGTACACACAGGACCTCTCATGTAACTGTGTCACCACCACTCCTGGAAACCAGTCTTGTTTCTCCTCCAAACTGTTGCAGGGAGTGGCCCAGTTTAGTGAGAGAAATTAGATAATTTCCCAAGGGTCTATGTTATTGATGATCAGGTCCAGTGGGTGTCTATGAAATAATCTACATTTGAAATGTAACTTTTCTCTGATTCTGTCCTCTCTTCTCTTGAGTTAAAATAGAAAAATAGAACATCATCTTTTCTTCCTTTAAAAAAAAATGTTTGTTAATTTTCAGGAGCAATGGCAAATCCATTTGGGGCTTTTGGTCATATTTCTTGAGGTGCCTGCTTGCTGCAATCCAGATGCTAATATCCCATTCTCAGGTCAGAGTCTATTTCCTTGGGAAAGTCCCTGCTCTGTGCCAATGGAGCTGGTCAGATGGGGAGCACCTGGGCAAGGACTGCCTGCTCCTCTGGAAGCTTTTAATGGGACAGAGAATGGCTCATATAAAAGAGACTGCCGGGTGACTAGAAAGCAGCTCAAGAGTGCCAGGCCAGGTGCCAGCATCTTTCCTGGAGCAAGGAATAAGAGATGATCTACCTGGACAGAGAGCTAATCTGTTTCCCAGGGCTAACATCAGAGGAAAGCAAGGAAAAGTAGCCCGGTCATTAGTGTATTGGTCTTCTTCACCAAGCCCCAGAAGTCTCTGGGAAGCCAACCAAGTTTGAGTCTTTAAGAGGTGCCATAGCTAGTTTAATCACAGGAATACTCAGCCAATGTGCTTTATTTAATATCACAATCAATAGGCAAAAGGGGTTCTCTAACATTCATATTTACACAGAAGTAACAAATTCCAAATTCCAAGAAGGTTAAGATTTTTTTTTTAAATCTCTTTATAATCCTTACCATAGCATTATATACAGGTACTTATTAAACTTGAAAGGTGATGAACTTTCTCAAATTAGTAATAAATCAAATCACATCAAGAATTTACCCTTCATGGAAAACTATTTAGAAGTGATGCTCAAGTGTGAATAAAGGCTCATATTCACAATGAATTGCAGTCATTTCAATAGAAAGATTAATTGGTATTTTGAGCAGTGTTGGCCAATCTGCCTAGGAAATGAAAAATCCAAAAGCCCTCGCAGAGGAGACAGAAAACTATGATCATGAAGACTGCCCCTAATGTCTCTCTCTTCATGAGCAATCCTAATCAGGTCATGATTTTGAACAGGAAAGAATGGACAGTTAAATTTTTCAGGTTAAGAAAAATACAAATAATAAAGATATCTAATATTATAAATACCTAACAAATGAAAAAAGGTGCTTAATAAAAAGGAGTAGGTTAAAACTACAGTAATTTCTACCTTGGAAGTCATTAGTATTTAACTCGTTAACAGTGTGACCTATTCAATGCTATCAGAGTTAATAAAAGAAAGAACATCCCTACCCAGGTTATCTTTAGGCTGGGAATTTGACAATAAACATGTTCCCAGGATTTTGAGTTGTTTATTTTTTCTTTTTGACCAAATAAAATGTACTTTCTTAGAGCAGGGGTTGCAGTCAGTGGGACTCTTTCATTATTGTGGGATGTCACACTATAGTTTGTATGCTACAACTGTTTAAATTTATCCAACCCTAGAAAAATGTTAGGGCTGCACATGCCTTATAGATTATTGACTCAGACTTGTAATCATGTACCAGGTCAACTAAACAAACAAAACAAAGAAAGATGCTTTGGAATTTTAACTATAAAAGTTTCAAATATATGTAGACTTTCTCAATTTTCTTTTCTAAAATCCAAAAACAGTAGAAATAAATGTATATGGCTTCTAACCTATCCTGAGCAATGCTACACAGAGGGGAAAGAAAGGAATCACTAAGGGGAATAATTTTATTTCACTTACAGTTTGAGAGTTTTGGCCATTGTAAAAGGCCACTGACACACAAGTCACCAACATCAATGCTATTAGAACTTCTTAATTTTGTCTAATACAAGCACATTCTTTAAAGTCTTGCCACAAGTTAAATGCTTTAATGGGAATCAGTCATCAGATATGGCCTGCACCCCTACTCTAAATGCTTTTAATAAAAATAATTTGCATTATCTTAGAGACCCATTTGATTAACAGGGGACAACCTGGAATATACAAATTTCATTCACAGTTGAGTAAGAAAAAGTAGGAATATCAATAAATATTCAAAGTTAATGCATTTTACCCTTAACAACAAAATTTAATTTACTGTAGACACATGTACACCTGCCCCCAACAATTATGGTTCCAACAAAAGTGTCTCTTTAAAAATTCAAGAATATGCTAATCGAGAGCTTTATGGAATTTCGTAGTACTCACCTTGATGCCTTATAAGTGCGAAGATGAAAGAGACCCAAATTCTGCGTAATGATGAATAATTCATCCTGGAATTTTAAAAAGAAAAAGAAAAAAAACCCCAGCTTGCCAGAGCAAATAGAACACCAGGTGTGTTTGCTGCAAATCCCAAGACACATCACAACTATCACAAAACAAATGCACATAACAACATTGACAGTTCTGAGTTAGGTTAAAATTCTTTGATGCTGGTATGTATTGTAAGTTTAACACTTCATGAACAAATTAGACTCCCCCACAAGCAGCCAGTTTGGAAGTGTAATGAGATCATTCAAATTATCAGGAAATTGTATAGAATCAATGAGAGAGGTAATGAGTAAAGGAAAGGCATCTGCTCTAGCTACTAAGGCACTGAAAAATAGATGCAGGTCCTGTATTGTGTCTCTATCACAGACAACTCATCCTCCTTGAAACCTGACTTTCCTGATCTTTACAACAGCTTTCAATCAGGTTCAAATAATAGTCCATTAAAACACAATGTTTTTCTACAGATAGGAAAATTTAACGTTTGCCCTTCCCTTCCCTATAGTATTTAGTAGCCAATCAAACATTTTGAAGTATTGACTAGATTTACTAGTAGGATAAGACTGTGCCCACTGACTTTCCATAGTGAAATGAACCATAGATAAATTAGCTATAAAAAAAGAACCATGCCAGGGTCATTTCTTGGAATTGCAATAAAAATAGAACCCAGCATACAAGCAAGTAATTAGTTCCAGAAAATTAATTAAAGAAGGAACATCACAAAAGTGAACTTGTTTTCATTTTAGTTACAATCAGTTGAACCGGCTGTTTTATCCTCCATTAGGAGCATGAAAAGTCTGTGCTGCTCCTAAAGCTGAGAATGCAAACACATATACAAGCTCCAAGTTTACATATACCTGCATAAGAACCAAGTATATAAATAGATTGTGAAGTTTGCTTCTGACAGTATTCTTAAATACAAAAATCCTCTCATATTTTGAAGGTATCACAATTCTTCAGTGAATATTTCATAGAAAAATCAGTGAATTTACCTTATGAAAGTTTCACTGTAAACCTTCAGTTGTCAAGCATACACACTGAAATCTCAAGCACATAATAGTCAGTTTTGCTGAAAGTGGTGCCAAAACTTTTGTAGAGATCACACAGCTTTAGCAGAGGGAGATGCCATGCACATTTAAGACTTGAGCCCTTAGGGAAACATTTCAGAGAGCAGTAAGGAGGATTCATTTAAGTATTTGTATTTATGAAAAATTTCACTAACCTGTTCTGTAGACACTGGAGGATTTGAGTCAAAAATATTAAGCCAAATCTTGGTAAACCAGGACAAAAATTAGGCAAAACAAGAATTCATGTCTGTTCTCCCCCACTTGCTGCCAATTATTTCTGTTTCTTGAAATGATGTCTGAAGCCCCTACTCTTAAAACCAAAATTTCAGTTAGTCCTACACTAGAGTCAGATAAGTGCTGAGTTGCAATCAAGTTTTTTTTTCTTCTATTGATTAAGGAAAAGTAAATCTAAAGATCAGTTTCAGGATTACGTAGAGCAGTTCTTTTCCTGAAAAACTAGACCACCCCTCCCGCCCCCCGCCCCCGTCCCCCCCCCCCCGCCCCCAACCAACACACCTTAAAAAAAAAAAGGTAGATTCAGATGGAAATGTCAGGTACTTGGAGCTGAAACCTTGAGCCTTTCTGATTGGAATCACTTTGCACTGTAAAACACAAAAGAAACCCCCCCTTCTATCTTTGTACCTGGAAAAAAAAAAAAAGGCAACTGTATAATGTTACAGAATTAGCATCTACTAGCATGGGATTAAAACTCCAAACAAAGCTGCTGCCTCCAACATTTAAATGAAGTCGGTTTTTTACTAAAGTCTTTTTTTATTTCTCTTGTTTTGAACAGTTGCCACAGATAGGTTCTACTCTGTTTTTTCACAGGTGTGCATGAAGTATTTAAAGAAATCTTTTCAAACTTTTCTAGGTTTCATTCTTTCCCTTTCCTCTCTGACTTACCGCTGTGCAGCATGACAATCCAGGGCACTTTCTAGCAACACTGCAGAAGGGTAACAACGGTGGGGTATGATTTTCCACAAGAGAAAAACCAAACCATACTCTGGAAACTTTCATGCCCAGTAGAGTCCTCAGAGCGAGAGGGTGAGAGAGACCTCTCCTGATAAAAATTACAGTAAGTAAATAATTTAAAAGGTATTGTAAACAAAGGGAAAATGTGTTTAATTGGATGAAAAATGAGAAAAAAATGGCTGAGACATAAACTAAGTTTACTATTCAAAATATTTAGAGTAAAATAAGTTAAAAGAAAGAAATCACTTCAATGTAGCAGAAAAAACTTTGTAAATTAATAGGAAATGTAAAATTACTCCAGATTTGTCTCTGACAAGACATTTAAATGCTGACTGTACAAAAAAACTCATGTCATTACAGTATTGAGCAAGTTGTGCTAAAATGGACAAGAGTGAGGAACTAAATTTTTATTCTAAATTTTTAAATATTTTTCCAAAAACCTGTGATAATTCAGTAGTTTTTGCATGTTAAGCTTACTCTCTCACTAGTATTATTAATCCTCCATATGAATTTACTTACAGATGTCAAATGACTATTTTCCTCCAAAAGGCACATATTTATGTAACAGAAAATCTGCTTTTTTGAGTGCTTAATCCAAATAAAATTAAACCTAAACTCACATAGAAAGACATTCTTCTTACCCAGTCTTTATTAAGGTATTAGTCCAGTAGTCAACATAAACATCTTCAAGCAAAATTGTTGGCTCTATTTAAAAAACTGCTACTGACATATTAATTGCTTTGGTCTCCTTTCTTCATACTCAAAGATATATCTCAGCCCTTTTGACCCATATTAAATGTTTCATTCTTCTTTAGGCACAACTGCTACTGAGATAAATGCTATCTAGGCATAAGCAAATATACAAGATGGTAGCATGTGCGTGTGTGTGTGTGTGTGTGTGTGTGTATGATGGCAACATTTGGGTACATTTCCCCAAAGATTTTGACTCTTGAGATTTCTTGAGACTTCTGAGCCCTCAGATATGTCCCAGTCCACCTCATTAAGAGCTGGAATTTCTCCCAGTAAGGGAAAACAAGGGAGAGTTTTCCCCTATAAAGCAACAGTTGCCCCTCCACACCCCTTTAGAAGTTGCTTTATCTCTTCTCAACTGTTAGGTATATAATCAGCATTAAATTGCAGCATGGCCCAGGCTAGGGATATGCTGGGCCTGATGAGGGAAATTGGGGGCTGTACCCCAATGGAGTTGCGAGACCTAGCCAACACATACTGGCACAGAGGGAGAGAAGGAGGTATCCTTGGGGCTGAATTGTGAAGGTGCCCAGTCAAGGAAACTGGGCCATAACACAGAATAAGGGAAGGTTTGTTGACTTGGGGCAGTCTCTAGGGATATAGCCTTTAACACTGGTAAGGCCCCCAGGAGATGGTGAAAAAGTCCCTGCTAGGACAGCTCCTAGAAGCCTGGAAAAAAGTGATGGCCCACACTGAGTGAGGTTGAAATGCCTGAATTACTGTGACAGATAGCAGAAGAGGGGATTAAAAGACTAAGAGAAATGAACTTTTCAGATCAGATATATTTTGTGAGTCTGGATCGTGTTCCATGAGAAAGCCCATATCACCCACCAAAGTCAGCAAGAATATGCTGGTTACAGAAGCACTAGTATTACTAAGAGCTCAGTTGGGGTGACCCTCTGTAGGTCAATACCAATGGCGGGAGTGTGATCACAGAACTTGACTATCTAATAGCAGTAGACATGATAGACATTTGAAGCAATAGAGACCAGGTAACAGCACTATACTGCGTGAAGCTGGGAGCTATAATCTTCATAATGACCAACAGATGAGAGAACTGATCCAAGAGAACTGATCCATAGAGAGTTTGTGGAGATGATTTATAGAGCATGGCATTGAAGGGGCAAAGTAGATAGGAAGCCAATAAAGGTATTACTTACTATAGCATATAGTAAAAAAGAACAAGAATTTGTGAGCAAGAAGCTGAAGGCAGCTGTCCCAATAAAGTCTTGATCCCTGCTCTGTTTGTGAATCTGAGTCAGTTTTCAAATCTGGAATCTGCAGACTAAAAAGATAACCAGGTGCGCAAAGGGAAGAACCCTGTATTACCATGACAACTAAATATAGTGATGATTCCTTCAGTCCTTCCCCCAAAAGACCTATGGCCATTTACTTAAATGACTATAGACTGGAGGAAAGGGGATATTTTGACATTTGGGGGTCTGGGGAAAAACTATAATTGGACAAGAGTTTAACATTAATGACCAAAGACCCTGAATGGGAACACATAGGGCCCAGGTAAGAAAAGAATTCTTTGTCAAGTCCAGCTTACAGTGGGTCCACATGAGCTGCAAATTCACATGGATATCATTTTCCAAGTCCCAACATGTAATTGGGATAAATATATTTAGCACATTAGGTCCTTGGTCTGTGGGTATCTCTCTAGCTAAGGTAGTAAATACAAGAGTATTGCATCCTAGAGTTAGGTAAAGATGATGATTAATATCACTCTTAAAGATCAGGAGTAGGGAACTCTTTCATATCTCCATTAAACTGGCCATGATGGATCCTGAAGAATGACTGTCAATTACCTCAAGCTCAGACAAGTAGTAGTCCCAATTTGCAGCTGCCGTACTAAAGTAGAATCTTTTCTAGAGCTGGTTAACAGGCTTCAGATATATATTGCTGGAGCCAGCCAGCTAAAGTCGAACAGCACCTGAAAGAGGGGGGTGAAACCTAAGAAAAAAGAAGAAGACAGGAAAGAACTTTCGGGAGGGCATACAGTCACTGCTGCAGCCTTGAGTTTATTTAGCATAGCCTTTACATATCTTTTTGAACACAATAGCAAAGCACAGTGTACAATACCATAGGAATGCTTGCATTTACATAAGTTCCTATACATCCTTCCCTCAGGGTCAGTAACGTTTAACTCCACACCCTACTTCCTAGAACCATTGTTTAAGCAGTCTCAGCAGCTGGTTCATGGTTATCAGCTACGTGACTTCTTCAGTGTCTCATAATGGCTCCCGACAATATATGTGGCCATTCATTTGGCAAATGCATTTTTTTTCTTATCTAAATCAGGAACAAGGATCAGAAATAGTTCATATTCAAGGGCTGAGATCTAGACTCTCTGGATTCTACAGAACATTGCCTTGATTTATTATGTTGATAACATCAAGCCAAATGGACACTGAGTAAGAGGTGGTTAGCAGGCTGGGGGCCTCGTTAAGAGACATGTGTTCCAGAAGGTAGGAGATAAATCTTTCCAAGATTCAGAGCTAGTCCTTCAGTAAAGTTTTTAAGAATCAAGTGCTCAAGGACATGCTGGGACCTCTCCTTCAAAGAAAAGAACAAATTGCTTCATCTTGCAATCTCTCTACAAAGAAATTTATCCTTCTTCCTAGTTTTCTTTGGGTTCTAGAAGCTGTACATTACAGACCTATGAAAACTCCCACATTCCAAGTGATATGGAATTCATCCAGCTATGCGTTGGGCTGGGAGCATGAAAAAACTTCATAGCAGCTTCAAGTTGAAATGCATACAACCCTGCCATTTGGGTCATATGTTCAGTATATCCTTTGTTGTTGAAGGGTGTCAGTGGTAGAACACGATAAAATGTGTGATTTACTGCAAACTTTAATGGGGCCATAACACAGGCCCCTGGAATTCTGAAGCACGGTCATGCCATCTCCAGAAAATAGCAGACCTCCTGAATATCAGCCCCTGGTGGGCAACTAAGCCCTGTATTAGAACATTTGACCAAGATACAAGTGATCAGGTATCCAGAAATTCCCATCATGAGCTGTGCCCTGTTAGATGCATCAAGTCATAAAGTCAGGTGGGGTCAGTAGTAACCCATCATAAAATGGAAATTGTATATCTAGGACTGGCAATGACCAAGCTGCCTGTTTAAGTAGTCCAGATTCCTTGTTACCTTCTGTAGTTGCACCAATACCCCACCCTCAATCCAGATCACACATATGGCCATATGTGGGGCATATGTATGTGAGGGTTGCACATGACAAGGAGAAGGAAATAGCCTAAGCTTGGTATATGGGTGGATCAGTTTGGTGTGTATGTGTATGTGCAAGCCTAAAGCAGATGGTAGTTGTATTACAGCCTGAGTCATGGGTGGCCTCAAAAGACAATAAGGAAATATCTTCCCAATGTGTGGAGCTTTGGGCAATACATCTTGTCATGTATTTTGTATCAAAAGAGAAGTGTTCTGAGGTTAGAACATGTACAAACGTGTAGGCAGTGGTGAATCACATAGCCAGCTGGACAGGGCATAGAAGAAAAATGCTTGAAAAATCAGTGACAAGGAAAGCTGGAGTAGAAATGTGGATACACAGATGGGAATGGACACAAAGTGTCCACTTTTTTCCAGGCTCACAAGAAAGCATCCACTGCAGAAGACAGACTAAACAACTGAGCAGACAAAAATAATATGGTCAGTTGATGTGAGGCACCCTTTGTCAGTGTTGGTACTATGTGCATAGTTGAAGTGGCCATAGAAGCAGGGAGAGAGGTTATGCTTGAGCCCAATAGCATGAACTAACATTTAGCCAGGCTGATCTAGTTACCATTGCTTCTGAATATTCAACCTTCAAACAACACTGACCAAAAGTAAGCTATCAGTATGTCACTGTTCCTCGAGGAGACCAACTGGTCACTTGGTGACAAAATGACTACCCGGGACCACTTTCATCCTGGAAGGGCCAGTTGTTCCTTCTCAAAAGAATATGGGTATGCCTTTCCTGCCCACAGAATCTCAGCCAGCACCACTAATGAGAGGCTTGCAGAATGCCTGATCCATAGGCATAGAATTCCATGCAGAATAGAATCTGTCTAGGAAATTCACTTCTTAAAAAGGAGAATGTGAGTGTGGTCCCATGACTC
This sequence comes from Rousettus aegyptiacus, assembly GCF_014176215.1. Lineage (NCBI taxonomy): Eukaryota > Metazoa > Chordata > Mammalia > Chiroptera > Pteropodidae > Rousettus > Rousettus aegyptiacus. The sequence continues at coordinate 37,534,567 of NW_023416308.1, read as the reverse complement.
TAATATAATCTACCAGTTGGAACACAAATATTATGATACAGAAGATACCAGCCTGCTGCTTTTCTTACTGCTTTGGAATCTTCATACTTGGACATCTGAATTAACTTCCACAAAATGGGGTGCTCATGTAGTCTGTTAGTTTTTCATTCTTAAAAGCAGATTTTTTAAAAACCTGATGTATTATTTCTAAAATTTTCATATTTATTAGTATCATGGTAATAACCATTTAAACAGCAAGCAGTAAGCATCAGTTTAAATTAAAGCATGAACATATTGAGGGCTTACCTTTGCTGTAGAACCTATCATTTTATTAAAGAATTTATATTATTTGCTTCTAAGTAATATATTTATATTTTTTTTGTGCTGGCCTTAACTCACTCTAGACACACTGGGCATGAGCCGAGCTAATAAAAATGGCTTAATTATGAGAAAAATGGCATTGGCTTTTTAAAAAACACATTTTTTGACACATTAGTGTTTATTAACTAACCAGCAAAATTTTCTAGATCTAAAAGTTCCATTATAAAAGATGTTCATCTCTAAAATTTAAACAAGGACTCTAAATATTTTCTGAAAGCAACTTCAGTATCTATCTACCTCTAGTCCAGAAATTTGTTATTACAAGTTCTAAGTAGATCAACATAACCAAAAAAATTCACAATTGGCCTTATTCTAACATCCTTGCTGGCACATTAGCAATAAAGTTGAAGAAAAGAGCGGGCATAAGAGAGGAGAGGAGGCATCTGAAACGGTGCAGGGGAAAGGGCTTGCAGAAATGGTCGACTCAGTTGGTTAAGTTCCATTCCTGACTGCCGTCTCCCCTCTCCAGGACTCTCCAGCTAACATGTTTTCCCATAGCTACCTCCCCCACCTCAAGGACTCTCCAGTTTACATCTGTTGATTCATAGCTTGCTATCCAACTAATGTTCTTGTCTCTGTAGCTGTGTAGAAATAAGACCGTGTAAAACTGTTATGTTACAATTAGAGCTCAACCTTTGGATAAGAATCTGCTGATAAGGTGCCAGCATCAATAACTGCTACTTTCTGCTTATAGCCTCAGTGTTCCATCTCCCCGAGAATCCTATAACAGCATTGACAATGCCAAGGTTGTGAGTTCTACAAGCAAAATGACCTGTAAATAGATAGGACCAGTGGTATGGAAATTCCTCCCCAATTACAGCCCCCACTCAAAGCTCCCCCTCCCATCCTGAGTCATGAAACACACGTGAAACCTCAGACAAAGGAATCACATGCCTCTTGCATGGACACTGCAAGGGTATGTAAGAAATCTAACCAAGGAGAGATAGTGCCTTGGGTCTATTGAATGCCCGACGCTCTCCATCTGCAATAAATTCTCCTTCCTCTAATAAGGTTTTCTGAGCATCCAAATTCCTCCATTGGGTGTCTCTTCATGAAACAGGCAGAGCTACTATATTCCTTATTCACCAAGTAACATCAAGTAGTTCCTCTAGAAGAATTTCACTGGTTGGCGGGAAGTAGCTCTGATTAAAGCTTACTGTAGACAATAAGGAAAGGGTTTCAGGGTTATTAATCTATCACTTTTCAAGGGTACATGGTTGAAACAAATGCTCATACATTGTTAAGGATAAATAATACATATACCTTCTTTTGCAGAGGTGAAATCTTACCAATGATTAAAAATTACAAATTCCAGAGGAAAGATGGCTTATTAAATAGACAACATGCATGGCTCATGCAAATCTGCAATGTGTTGAACTCAAGTGCTTAGATTTGAGTCTAATTGAAAAGAATGCTATCTTGATTGCACTAACCAGAAATAATATATCAAGCCCAAGATTAGTAAAAGTCTTTGATTTTGCACAAATGTGACCAAAAAAAAAATGTTCTTCTTCTAAAACTGAAATGAAGAACAATTGGCAATATTCATCAAAATTACAAACACTTTGAGAGACCAAAGGAAGATGGTGGACTAGGTAAAAGCAGGGTTTGTCTACTCCCAGGTATGCATTGAAATTACATCCAAATTATAAAATAATCAATGTGGAGAATCCCCTGAAATCCAGCTGATCATAACACATACTCTGATAATATAAAAGAGCCACATCAAAGCCGGTAGGAGGGACAAAGTTGTGAATTTGGCTAGACCCACACTCGGGGGTGGTGGAGGATCACTTCGAGGGAGAGCGAGCCTGCAGAGGCTCCCCTGAAGTCGAGAGGGAGGTCCTGGCCTCATTTGGGGGCTCCCCAGTCCAGGTTCCCAGCCCAGAGAAGAGGTGATTCCAATAACTTGGGCTGTAAAAACCAGAGGGGATTCCAGCCATCTGTGTGAGATGGAAGGAGACTGAAACCCTAGACACCTCTTTGAAGGACCCATGCACAGACTTTCTGACTTGTGGACACTCACCCAGGACAGAACACCTGCAGTGGGTCAGAGGCTCCCACAGGATTCATACTGACCAAAGCCTTTATTACCTGGCACTAGAACAAGGTATGGAAGGGTAGCCACTGTTGTGCCTAGTCTGGACCCTCAACTGGGCAATCTACAGACTACAACAGCTTGACTGTGCAGATGCACCCCCTCCCACAGCAATTAGGAAGCACTGACCTGAGGAGATCAGTCTGCCCCACCCAACCTGCAGATTTCCTGGGGATTTTGTTCCTGGATTGCTGCTTCGCCCTGCACCTTTTCAGGGCCAAGCATTCCCAGCCCCATTTCTGAGATAGGGTCAGGCAGATCACCATTACCAACATCTATTTGGGCGGATCTCGAGGATCTATGGGCAAGTTCCAGACAGCAGCTGGTCTTGCTGTGATCTGGGACATACGTGGAAATGCACAAATGGTTATATTCCCTCAAGGCTGAGGCTGTGTTGGTCTGACACCATTGTCTTCCTGACACCCCATCCCACCCTACCCACAAATTGCACCAGGTGGCCCACTGACAGTGAACTGCCACGGCCCTGCCCCTCCACTCCCCTGATCTCCCAATCCACACAGGCAACTAACTTTGGCTAGCATAGAGCAGGCATTGCACAGAAATCAGTGGCAGGCAGACCTCTGCTGCCAGCAAGAGTTGCAATATTGAGTCTGGGGAGCGTAGGGATCTTTGAGACCGCCCTGGATGTCAGTTGATCTCACTGTGATCTGTGACTATAGCAGGAATGTCCAAGCATAGAAGTTGTAACAAAACTGAGGCTGTATGGGCCCGATAGCCCTTTTCTCCCTGAGATCCCTCTTCATCCAAGCCAGAGTGCTTGCAGCCCATTGATAGGCAGCCTCTTATTCCCTGCTTAGCTTTGGAGTTGGGCAGTCTGTGCAGGCAACATATTTTGGGTAGAACAGTGAGCACATTTTGGGGAAAACAGTTGTGGGCAGACCACTGCTGCTTGTATGAGCTGTAATATCTCTTGAGGTAATTGCAGGGGTCTGTAATGACCCTTGATTCCCTGAGCTCCTGCCCAACCAATACAAAAAGTGCCTGCCATATGTTGATAGGCAGCTGCCCCTGCCCTGGGATGGTGCATTCAGGCCCAAGGCGAGCAGCAGCTGACCTTGCTATGATCGGAAAATTGTACGGGGAGCCACAGAGCCAGTGCTGGCATGTAAACTGACACTGCATTGGCAGGGGGAAATTTACTCAATTGACCCAGGAGATTCACCAGGTCCCTGCACCACCCATCATGCATATCACCCAGAGACTCTTCCAGTTTCAGGGACTGACAGGCAGTATCAGACCTGGAGGAACACTGGTCCCTCTGCTAAATTGCCCTAGGTAGGGACAGGGGATAACTGGACCACTGCCTACAGTGTTGTCTCTTCCACTTACCTATAGATCCAGCATATGCTAAAACCTTCTGTGGATTGCTTTGTAGTTCCTAACGGGTAGCTCTGAGCAATCAAAAGCAGTGGGTGACCTTGGCCTACTGAGGACCCACCCCCAAGAGGCCACAAAAACAATGCGTCCAGAAGTGGGCACCAGGCCATAGCAGAGCAACTCCTGAGTGGCTTCATTAGCAGTATACATAAAGGGTGGATGCAACAAGTACATGAGCCTGCTAGGGAAAATCTCATTCAGTGGGGTCATCCCCCACACAGGAACTCTTACCCTGTGGGTGCAGGCAATTCCCACAAATTAGTCAACCTGAGCGTTAATCCCATCCACTGATTTAGTAACAACAATAAAGACTTGGTGACAACAAGATCACACACAATCCACACAAAGATCACATCCAGAGCCCACAGCATAAAGGATCAGGGATAGTGTACCACTGGGCCACAGGACACCTTCCACATTAGGCCATCTGGCTAAGGCTGAGAGATGAAACAAATATTTTTGACACATAGAAATGAACACAGAGAGAAGGAAACGAGAAAACAAAGAAACATGCCACAAATGATACAACAAAAGAAAACTCCAGAAAATAAGCTAAATGAAATGGAGGCAAGCAATCTACCAGAGACAGAGTTCAAAATAATGGTTCTAAGGAAGCTCAATGAACTTAGGGGAAGAATGGATGAGCACAATGATAATATCAACAGAGAGATAGTAAGCATAAAAAAAGACATAGAAATCATAAAAAAGAAACAGACAGAAATGAGGAATATGATAACTGAAATAATGAATACACTAGAAAGATTCAACAGTAGATTGGACGAAGCAGAAGTTCAAATCAGTAAACTGGAAGACAAGGTAGCAGACTACACCCAATCAGAACAACAAAAAGAAAAAAGAATTTTTAAAAATGAGGATAGTTTAAGAGACCTCTGGAACAATATGAAGTGTAAAAATATCTGGATCATAGGAGTACTGAAGGGGAACAGAGAGAGCAAGAGATTGAGAATCTATTCGAAGAAATAGTAACAGAAAACTTCCCTAACCTGGCAAAGGAATTAGACATACAAGTTCAGGAAACACAAAGAGTCCCAAACAAGAGGAATTCAAACAGATCCACACCAAGACACATCGTAATTAAAATGCCAAAGGTCAAAGACAAAGAGAGAATCTTAAAAGCAGCAAAATAAAGGCAGCTAGTTACATACAAGGATACCCCTATAAGCACATCTGCTGATTTTTCAATGAAAATTTTGCAGGACAGAAGGGACTAGCAAGAAATATTCAAAGTTATGAAAAACAAAAATCTACAACCACGCATACTCTACCCAGCAAGGCTTTTGATTAAAATGGAAGATGAGATAAAGAGATTCCCAGACAGAAAAAAGCTTGAGGAATTCATCACCAATAAGACAATATTACAAGAAATGTTAAAGGGACTTCTGTAAAAAGAGAAGAGGTAAAAAAGAAAATAGAAATAACAAACATGAATAATAAGATGGCAGTAACTATGTACCTATCAGTAATCACTTCAAATGTAAATGAATTAAATGTTCCAATCAAAAGACATAGGGTAGCTGAATGGATAAGAAAACAAGACCCACACATGTGCTGTCTACAAGAGACACACTTCAGAACAAATGGCATTCACAGACTGAAAGTAAAGGAATGTAAAAAGATATTTCATACCAATACAAATGAGAAAAAAAAAAGCCAGAGTAGTGATACTTATCTCAGAAAAAAGACTTTACAACAAAGACTATAATTAGAGACAAAAAAAAGGGCATTGCATAATGATAAAGGGATCAATAAATCAAGAGGACATAACCCTAGTAAACATATGCACACCCAACATAGGAGCACATACATACATAAAGCAATTATTGACTAACATAAAAGGAGAGATTGATAGTAATGCACTCATAGTAGGAGACTTTAACACCACATTGACACCAATGGTCAGATCTTCCAGGCAAAGAATCAACAAGGAAACAATGGGCCTAAAAGACACACTAGACCAGACGGATTTAAAAGATATTTTCAGAGCATTTTACCCCAAAGCAGCAAAATATACATTCTTTTCAAGTGCACATGGAACATTTTCCAGGATAGACCACATGTTAGGATACAAAACAAGTCTCAGTGAATTTAAGAAGATTTAAATCATATTAACTGTCTTCTCTGATCACAGTGGCATGAAACCAGAAATCAACTACAAAAAAAAAAAAAAAAAAAAGAAAAGAAAAACTTGAAAATATACAAACACATGGAAGCTAAATAATATGCTACTAAACAATGATAGGGTGATCAATAAGATCAAGGAAAAAATCAAGAGATACCTAGAGACAAAAGAAAATGAAAACACAATGATTCAAAATCTGAGACACCGCAAAAGCAGTGCTAAGAGGGAAATTCATAGCAATACAGGCTTACCTCAAGAAATAAAAATAAGTCAAATAAAAAATCTAACCTTACACTTAAAAGAACTGGAAAAAGAACAGCAAACAAAGTCCAAAGTGAATTGAAGAAAGGAAATAATAAAGAGCAGAGCAGAAATAAACTAAGTAGAGTCTAGAAAAACAATACAAAAGATTGATGAAACCAAGAACTGGTTCTTTGAAAGGATAAACAAAATTGATGACCCTTAGCCAGATTCATCAAGGAAAAAAGAGAAAAGATTCAAATAAATAAAATCAGAAATGAAAGGAGAAATAACTTTGAACTCTGCAGAAATAAAAAAGGATAAGAAAATACTACGAGTAATTATATGCCAACAAATAGGACAATCTGAAAGAAATAAACACATTCCTAGAAACATACAATCTCCCAAGACTAAGTAAAGAAGAAACAGAAAATCTGAACCAACCAATTACCACCAATGAAACAGAATCAATAATCAAAAGCCTCCCAGAGGAGAATAAAAAGTAGCATAGATAATAGAAGCTCTGTTCATCCCTCTGGCGACCAAATCAAAGTTGTGATGGAAACAAGGAGCAACAACAAGAAAAATGCCTGGGATCTTGATGAACAAGCCTTACAACTAGGGAGAAATCCAAGAAATCACCCTGCAACAGCAGAAGGTAGGACAGGGTAAGGACACAGGTCTGCCTGGTCTAGAGCAACTGAGTGGGTCGGAGGCTGCTGCAGTGGCAGACGCCTCTTAAAGGGGCCGCATCCGCAAGCAGATTTTCGTGGTGACAAACCTGCTTGCTCTGAGAACCAGTGCCGATTTGGCTGCACGCAGGAGTAACCAGGGACTTAAAGAGAAACACTGTTGGAGTGAGGGTGTAGGCGAGACTCGCATGTGCAGAAGTGCCAGAGGTATCCATCGTTCCCTGTTGAGCCCTCCCCTCTCTCAGTGCGCAGACATAGCACAGTCATAGTGGAGACATCATCAAACTGGATAACAGAGGTTGCTCTGCCCAAATGATTCCCTGAAGCCCCGCCTCTCCCAACTTGTGACCTCACCCAAGCCACATTCAGGTATATCCTCAGTAAGTCAGGGGCCCCTTACTGAGCAGTGCCTAGATTCACACTGGAGGCAGCTGGCCTCGGTTTCTGGTGGCCATTTGAGGCAACTAAAAACACAGCATCTTTGGATTGCTTGCTGAATCTTAACATGTGGCCCCCGAGGGATAGAGGTGTGGGCTAAATTTGGCCTGCAGCTGAACCCTTCTCAGGACTGTGCCACTGGTCACCTACTTTGAAAATCTACACTTATAAGACCGGAAGACTTAGGAGCTTTGCTTAGGACATAGAAACAGACACAAAAAGGCAGCCAAAATTGGAAGACAAAGAAGCAGAAACCATATGTGAGAACAGAACGGAGATCCAGATATAATGGAGTCAAGTAATCTAACAGATGCAGAGTTCGAAACACTGGTTATAAAGATGCTCAATGAACTTTTGGGAAGTGTAGATAAATTCAGTGAGAACTTTAACAAAGAGATAAAAAACATAAAAATGAAAATGGAAATTATAAAAGAGAACCAGTCTGAAATGAAGAACACATTATCTGAGATGAGAAGTATATTAAATAGAATAAACAAAGTGAATAATAAAAAGGATCAAATGCCCTATATAGAGAATGAGAAAGCCAAGGACACACAATCAGAAAGGCAAAAGGTAAGATGACAAGACTATAAAAATAATTTAAGGAGCATATGAGACACTAATAAGAGTCAAAATATACATCTGATCAGCATAACTAAAGAAAATCTAGATGTTGAACAGCTTTTTGAAGAAATGATGGAAAACTTCCCTAAACTGGTGAAGAAAATGGACATAAAACCCCAGGAAGCTTAGAGAATTCCAAAAATCAGGGATCCACTTCAAGACACATTATAATTAAAATGCCAAAGGTTAAATACAAGAAAAATATTAAAAGCAGCAAGAGAAAAACAGTTATCTATATGGGAAAACCCATAAGACGAGTAGCTGATTTCTCAAAAGAAACTATGCAGGACATAAGGGCTTGGCAAAAAATACTCGACAGAATGAAGACCCAGGATCTACAACCAAGAATACTTTATACAGCAAAGCTAGCATTTATAGTTGAAAGACAGATAAAGAGCTTCCCAGACAAAAATAAACTAAAGGAATTTATGACCACTAAACCTGTATTACAAGAAATGTTGGAGGGACTTCTTTAAGAAGAAAAAAGACGAATCAAAACCAGAAATAAAGAATGGTAACACCTACATCCTATCAATAAGTACCTCAAATGGAAAAGAATTAAGTGCTCCAACAAAAAGATAGAGTGGCTGAAAGACCCCTACATATTCTGCCTGCAAAAGACTCACTTCAGATTAAAAGATACACACAGACTAAAAGGAAGGGGATGGAAAAAGATATAGATTTGATGGACCTAGAAGGTATTTAAGTCAGACAGAGAAAAATAAACACAATACAATTTCACTTATATGTGGAATCTAAGGAATTAAAAAAACAACTAATCAAAAACAGACGCACAAGTACAGTGGACAATTTGGTGTCAAACGGAGGGGAGGAGAGGTTGGGGAACTGGGAGAATGGAGTGAAGGGTTAAAGAAGTACAAATTAGTAGTTGATAGATGGTCACAGGAATGGGGATCACGACATAGGGAATACAGTTAGCATTAATATATTGCCTAGGTGGAAAACCAGAGGCGAGAAGGAGTAATTATGGGGATCATTTTATAAACTATACAAATGTCTAACCAATGTATTGTAAATTGGAAACTAATTAAAATAAATTAAATAATTTTTAAAAATTACAAACACTTTGACCTTTTGATCCAGCAATCCCACTTCTGATAATGTATTCTACAGATTTATTTTAAACATATAAAAGAACATATGCTTTATTACGGAGGCAAATTGAAAAAAAATTTTTTTAAAAGAGGGTGATATGGGAGAAGAGGGTAAGGGAGGAAGGAGAAAAATTGAAATGTCTACCGACAAGGTAATGGCAAAATAAAAATTACACCTATATTATATTGTAACCAAAAATAAAGTGATTCCTTTTGTAATATAGAGAGCTCTAACATACCTTTACATAAAAAAGCAAGGTGCATAAATTAATATAATATAATATATATATAATATAACATACGTAATATAAAAACAAGGTCTATAATGTATTAACTTTGTTGTATAAAAGGGGGATGATAAGAAGATATGTTCCCATTTGCTATTATTTGTTTAAGCTCTGGAAATCCACACAAGAAACTCATAAAAGACATTGTACATATGTTCAAATAAACTTTTTAAATGTATACCTTCTTTATATTGTTTGACTTTTGAATCGTTTTCTATTTAAAATTAAACTTAAATTTTTAAAGACTTCTTTTTGTAAATAAATTAAAATTTAAATAAAAACTTTCACACAACCAAAGCAATTCATAATGTCCTAGTTGTATATCTAATAGTGGATTAAAGCTTACATCTACCCTCTAATGTATCAGACATCAGAAAATACTTTCCTCTTTAGTCTGTATTCTTTAATGTCTGCCTCCTATTCCTATTCTTATTTAAAATCTTAATTATGTTACATATAGTGACTAAGAAGCATTCAAGGATGAAGTTAATGAAAAACTCGAACTGAAATTGCATTTTTTTTTGGCAGATCTGTATCTTGCAGACAATAATAGATAACCTATTTCCTCTGTTTTGTAAATAATATTTATATTCTTCACAAGGCTCTCTTTTGAAAATTAAGGAGAACCAATAGCAGTGACAGACTCATCCTTTCCCATAATAAAAACTTGGATACAGGCTCCATTAGATTTTTTACTTTATAAATATCAATTTTAAGTTCACTTGAACATTGACACCTCTTTGATGAAAGTCTATGTTGGAACTGAGTGACCTCTCTCATCTTTGGCTGTTTAATGAAATACAAAAGTTTTAAGGCTCCAGAATGTTCTCAGGTTAAAAAACAAATTATATTTTCTTGCATCATATTACTGGCTCATTTATTCTTGTCAATAGCACCCATCACAAGTGTCCAACATGGCATTTCAGAAGAACAGAAGGATGATAGATATATACCAACTACAATTTCAGTTATGGAAATGGCAGGAGGACAAATTCCAATTTAGGTGTAGAGCCATCAGCCACATTAGTGATTTTGTTATAGCAAATCAATTTAGTAAATGAATATTGAGAAACATCTCATTTTAGTGAAATATAAAGGCTAATAATAAAGGTGTATGTGTGTGTGGGGGGGAGGGTTATGGCGAACTTTAGCAGCAAGTACCACAGAATAGCTGTCAAGCACATGGATTCCCCAGTCAATTGAAAGCATTAAACTATTATCAGCAATTTTTAGTTTACCTATTTAAAGATAACATTTATTTTCGTTATTATAGTTTACTTTCTATATATTAGGCTCAATTATTATTTAGGTTACTGTTTCAGTGTTTTACAATAAAGCTGTAAAATGCCACTGACTCGGCAGAATAATGCGGAACTCCAATGTTATGTTGTTTTTAGTTCAGAGTGAGATGGGAGGCTAGCATAAGAATATGTTTATACATTATATTCCTATATAGGCAAATATATGAATTCGAACAATTTAATAGGTCAATTTGTCAACAAAAGCTAAACAGTCCCAGTGTTACTCTCAAATTTGTGAAGGAATCAGAAATTCTTATATATAAAGGAGATATAATATGGCACGTTATTCCTTTCATGGATTAACTCAATTCTTAAATATTAGTTACATGGAAAACTTAAAAGTAGATGAAATAACTGCTGTTAATATCTATAATGATGTATATATGTTTTAAAATTTATCTGGCTAGACTGAACTCTAAAGTTCTAAGTCTAAGTTGGAGAACATAGTTTTTTTTTTTTTCAGAGAAGAATTAGAAAGAAAAACATGACTTTAAAGGTTAACCTTGTTTTATAAACATTCTAATGTAAAAGTCACAGCATTTTTCAGTCCTATGGATATTGATGTCTTGATATACACCTACCTTGCACATAGACAGAATACTAGCAAGTGCTCAGAGCTCACAATAAATACTAATTAAATAGAATTTCGCACAGAAGTTAAAATTACAGTTCTTCAAAATTTGAATGAGGTAGAAATTATTTGACAGATCATACTTACACACTTCTGAAGCATTAAGAAAAGTTAGTAGGCTCTTTCTTTAAATACAGAAATAAAGTACAATTCTTGGTCCTTAATTCTTGGTACAAGGTTAATTCATAACAGTTTACCAAGAAATTATTGATAAGCAGGTAGGATTCAAGTGTCCCAAATTCTAATTCTTATAAAAATTATTTTTCAAATGAAAAAAGTTTCACAAATTTTTAATTCATGAAAATGAGGTTTGCATTCTTACTCAAAAAAGATGTCAAATACCTCAAAGATTTTTCTCCTTAAAAAGATAAAAATGGAGTATCGAGAGCACATTAGAAGTATAAAACTTTGCTAAAACAAAGGCAATAATACATTTTTTATGAATCTTTGTTTTCCAGTTTTCATTTCTAACTTCGACAAAATTCCAATTAAGTTTGTTAAGATGGTGAAACCCTTACCAGCTTAGGTCAATTCCCCAGAGGATTCAATAACAACCCTGATATTGATTTTTAGTTATATAAAAATAAACAACACAAAGAGAAAGCAGATTTGGATTTTTAATTTTTTGAAAAAGATTGTGTGTGTGTGTGTGTGTGTGTGTGTGTGTGGTGCAAAGAATAGACTTTCATGCTTAAATTATATTTATATATATGTATGCGTGTGTGTGTGTGTGTGTGTGTGTGTGTATTTCCATTAACTGCAGGAGACAACTGGCAAGTATAGGTCCTGAGAGAGAGCCCAGTGAGTTTCTCTCCATCATTACAATGGACATACACCTTAAGGAAGCACCTAAGGAAAACAGAGTGTTCACAACACATCTGGTAACACAGATAGCTTCTGGGTGTTCTTGTAAGCAGTTTCTTTGCAATTAATTCTAACATTAGATGAAGGAGAAAATAAATTCATAAACAGAAATGACATTGCTAAGAACAATCTATTATTCTGTAGTCCTGTTTTTTATGTAGCAAGCCACACTCACATGTGCATTAGTAAAAGCATTACCAGCGTGCATCAAACAGTGATCAGTTCCTTGTGCAACAAGTGTTCTCTGCTCATAATATTGCTGATTTAGCAACATAGCTAAAACATGTGGTTAGAATTGAACTTTCAATTTTATAAGTAAACAAAATGTTAAAACATAGCATCATAACATTAGGCTCCATTACAAATAGCTCATGTTTGGGGATGATTTTCATCAAAAGGTTTTAAAGAAACAAGAGGTTATATAATATCTGCTGCTTTTTAATGTATTTATTGCAATGTGGCAGTAGGTTACAAAAACAATAGAAACTTTTAATAATAAAAAAGGTATACAACTCTGAACTTCTTTTTCTTTAAAGCATTCTGGGATATTTTAACAATTAAAATTAGAAATTGATTTCTAATGTGGCTTCAGGAGTTACATGCCCACATGTAGAAAGGATCCCTTGGTTTTGATTTAGCTTCCTTTATTACTGCTTTTCTTTTTCATAACTAAAAATAATTCTATTTTAGAAAAGATATGTTCTATACACTGTGCCTATAGCAACAAATATGTAATACTCGCTATAACAGCATTCTGCCTCTTAAATGTCAATAATATGCTCTCACTGAAACTGAGTGAAGTCAATATTAAAATACAGCTAAGCTGCAGCAATCAATTATGCATAACTTGTAGACTCAAAGGTCCATGGACTCTTCTCTCCTTCTTCTTGGCCTGTTATAAAAATAATTTTGGTTAAAAGTATCTACACAGCACCAATTTCATTTCAGAAGAAGCATCTTTACTCAGCCACCCAAATAAATCTACAAGTATGCATGCTCAAATAGCTTTTCTAATTGACTTCCATGACTCTAAAAGACTGGCAATTGTATTAGTTTGTCTCAATCAAAAATTATTCAGTAATTATTACAACCATCAATTATAATCCCCCCAAAATACCCATGTCTATAGAATTAAATGAGAAGTTCCCCTGACATGCAACTGTATAATAGAAGAATTATGTCTGCAGTTGATGGACACTGTTCTGTAATAAGAGAAAGTACAGGTCTCTAATAGTAAAAAAAACATTTCATAAAACTTTGTCATATATAAAATATCTTATTAATTGTGACCATTTCACTTATGATTAAAACATAACATAAGTGTTCTGCTTTCTGCTGTGGGACAGTCAGTGATCATACAACATCAAAAAATAAGAGTGCATCTGTTTCCCAGGCTGATAAAAGCAATGGGCTCCATTACACTGTTTCTCTCTCAAACTCATCTGTACTTATGCACACATACACAAAGCACCCACAGTTTTAATCTTCATGACACCGTGGCCACACTTTTTTTTCACTTCTGAAAATATGTCAGAAAACTGCGATTACAAAATAAATTATTTTTGTATATATCTAGTTTGGATTGCCACTGCTCATGTCTATGAATTTGAAAGATAAAGTCTGCAGCAGAAGAATAGGCCTCATTCATCTTTCTCGAACCCTTTGGTTTCCACCTTTAATGTTACAGTGAATGTAGATTTGACTCAGTAGTCTTGGGTCAAAGGCTTTACAAATACTGATCCTGAAGTATATTAAGAGAATAAACATCTGCTATTATGGCATAGGGAAAATTAAAAAGTAGCAATAATAAACACAACACCATATACATGAAGAGTTTGTAAGTCACCTAAAAATTTCATAGAAAATTAAAAAAATTGTAGGAGCAGTAAAATCATATAAAAAGGCCCAAAGGTCAAACACAATCAGATAATGATTATATTATTTGAAAAATACTTCATGTGCACACCTTCTGCCCCAGTTATGCTAAGTCTTTCTCAAGTCTCCCATCTGTAAACATGGTGGACCAAGAAAGTCATACATTAAAGAAAGGGATTGCACTGATTAACAAAGGAACAGAAGAAAAAACAAAAAAAGATTTCAGAGCAGGTAAGGAACTAGCATTTTTTAAAAATGTGCTTCTGAAAAAAATATGACTTGGAGGCAATTCTGGTTTTGACACTTATACTTTACTCATAGAGTTGTTCTTCTGTAGGGGTAACTAAATTGCATATAAAATAAAAAGAATAGTTCAATTATGACATCAAAAAATCCCAGGAAGAACTGGGAATCAAAGCTCCTTTTGATTAAAACTTCCTATTTTTAGTGGAAAGTGCAAGAGCAGATGGTGATTTCTCGCTCATGGTGAAATAGGCAGAAAAATTACAATACTCTTTCTCCAATTTTCTTCCCACTCTACTTTCACACACACTACAGATAGTTTATTAGCTAATTATCAACTCTCCTGGCACATACATCCACTACTTTTTGGATTTTTCATAAATTCAGGCCTCTATTCCCAATGTAATGAAAATGATAGGTGTGAGGAAATACATACATTCAATACACAGAAAATAAAAGAACTCTAGAATCTGAGATATTTCATGTTATGGAAGTAATGGTTGATATAATGTATGAGGAACATTAAAACTGAGATAGTTACATACGAAGAAATCAGACAGCTCTGTCTGTGCTTCCAGAATAACAGCAAGTTTTCCTGGAGTTTTAGCTCTCCATCTACTCTAATAGGACATCCTAACAGAGTTATAGGTTCTAACTGAGTACCTGAGATCAGAATCAGGTTGAAAAATGCATAAAACTCTTTAAATTATTTCACAAGAGAGAAATTAAAGAAAAAATCAGCCAATTTGAGAAATAAGAATTATAGAAAGAATAAAACAATTAGCAAAACATGTGCTGACAGAAGTCAAAATGAAAAATTGAACATGCACGCGCGTGCACACACACACACACACACACACACACACACACACACACACACACATACAAAGAAAAGAAAAGGAGGGAGAGGGAAGGAAAAAGAGGAACTGAAAGAGAAAGAAAAGTGCTGGCCCTGCCTGTAAAGTTCCTTGTTTCCTGATTTAAATACTATAAGATACCCTTCTGAAAGGGGTATACTGTTCATGCTATCTTCACAAGTACACCTAAATGGTAATATCTAAGCAGTAGACAAAGCCCAGGGAATACAAAAAGAAGATGGTGATTTCTTACTCATCGTTCATGAGAGGAGGCATATGGACTGGAGATGAGGCTAATTCTGCTGGGTAAGCTGAAGAAATCTTGGTAAAAAAAATACCCAAAACAGCCCCTTACCCTTTCTAGGGTGAAAAATATACACCACCATCCCTGCCAAACTTAAATAAAATAAAACAAAACAAAAACGATCTTCTCCCTTCTAAAAAAAACCACATGGAAATAAATGCCCTGCAATTTATGTGTGTGTTTTTACAAGACTCATAGAGGCTATTTTGTTTTGGATTCCACATAAATTTTATCTCCATCCCTAATGCCAAAGGAATGCAGTGCCCGAGAACTGTACTTCATTTCCTCTGGGCCAAAGGGTGCTTCATGGTCAAAATAGTAGAGAAGCATGTTGCTCGTGGGTAATTGCACTAAAGTTTTTAATTGTTTCTTTAGTTCTGCAACTGTTTGGTCAAGACGAATGCTCATTTCTTCCACCTGATCATTATAGTGGACTTCTACTTTTGCACTGCTCTGTGGTCTTAGATCCACTTCTGCCAAAGGTTCCAACTTTCCATATTTTGTGATCAGTTCATGATACCTAGAATAATAAAAAGACAGTGTCAGCTTAAGCCACTAGCATCTGAACAATGAACTTTTTCAGAACTACTAGTAATTGATATGGCTATATTAAATCTTTCAAATGTCCTATTCTAATATTCTACCTATCTATCTGATAACTATTGTGGAATCTGTGATCTGATCTGATATGATTGCCCTTTTGAGGTCACAGTAAAACTACATCCTTGTGGATAGGAAAAGAGTTTTTCCCAAAGATGGCCACCATGCTTGCTGTTGATCATTATAGACGAATAGGCTTAGGAGAGGAAAAACAGAACCTAGACAAGAAGACACTACAAAGATTATGAAGTCAATTTGTAGAATGTGTTTTCTTGGGTACCATCATCAAGAAGGGCAGAGATCTAAGTACATATTCCTTGGCAACAGATGAAAAGATGAGAGTAGGCGAGCAGTTCCTGGGCCCTGGAGAAGGCATAACTTACAAACAAAAACATCTAGTTGTATGTCAGCTGTTAATTCAACTTTTTCAGTGATGCTTTGTTTGAATATTTCGGCCTACTCTCGTTAGCTACGATATAAGGATTTTATGGAAGAGTCAAGAATAAATTCTTGCAACAAAGGGGTAAATGTGGGATACAAGTTCCTTGATCAAGGCAGGAACAAAGAGCAAAAAAAAAAAACCAAGAGGAAAGGGAATTGCAGAGGTGAGACTAGGGTCCTGTGTCCCATGTGGAAAATCTTGTCTCCATCACCATACCTGGAGGATCTAGGTTTGATTTTATTAAGAAAGTTGAGCAGTTTCCTACAAACCAGAGAGGGAAAAATGCTAAAAAAGATTTGATATTAGCTTTATTATACCCAAGACACACAAGGTTTTAATTCATGATCAGAATACAGTAGTCACATGAAATTATTTCCCCACCTCCTTCACCATACTTTTGGTTTCAATTCAGTTAAATCAGTGTTACAAGGTTGGTAGGAACATTAAAAACAAAAACATAGTAAGATGTCTGTGGTTAGAGATAGAGGTAAGCATTCTCAATACGGGGAATAACAGGGTAGGGTAAATAGCACTGTCCTCGGAGTCAGAAGATCTGACTCCACAGTCTTGACACTATTTATAATTAGCTGTGTGACTTGGAAACTCACTCTATCCTTTGCTACTCAGTTTTCTCATCAGTAAAATTGGGATAATAATTCTGTCCTTCCCATCTTATAAGATAGTCATAAGAATTATATAAAATAACAGATGAGTAGGCACTTGGTAAGTTAAGAGTTCATATACAAATTAAAACGTCAACATTACATTCCTGCTGTTTTGGAACCTGTGTTATTAAAACACACACATACCCGTTAGAAAATATACAAATGAAATCCCTTTAGGTAGTACCCCTTGGAGACGGTGGTGGTATGATAAAACAGATTACAGAATCTTCTATTCCCAGGACCGGAACCCAAAATAGTATTTTTTAAAAGGATAAACAAATCACTAGCAGCAACGAAGAAGAGGTGTCAACTAAAAGTCATAGACACTGAGTCAAAGACAACAGGTGTCCCCATTTTGGGGTGTGGTAAAGGCAGACTTTATTCAGTGAAAACAGCTTAGTTGTGAAAACAGCTCTCAATTGTGAAAGATCTCAAGTGTAAGATAGCTCAGGTATGAATTAGCTCAGTGAATTCAGTTCCGAAGAGGTAGCTCAAACAAAGTGGCTCAAGTGTTACAGTTCCAGCTCTAGTGTTATAGCTCCGGTGTTACAGCTCTTGTCAGGGTAACACAGTTTTCTATGGAACCTTAAAGTGTACTCCTTGAGGCAGAAGGGAAGCTGGCTTATAAGAGTGTCTGCACCCAGTCCCTGACTGGTCCATTTCTATGCAAATAAGAACTCCAAATCCTCACATTGGTTCAAATAACATTATCCTGACTGGTTGAAATGGACCACTCTGATTGGCCAACGAAGATGCAAATGTGGATATAGCTGTGCAGCTTTGGTTGAATTTCAGTTCTAGGAACTCCCTTATAAGGGTCAACTCAGACACCAGGAGCACAGCACTGGAAGCTTGGCAGCCCAGTCTGTAGCTTTTCCTTGAAATGCAGCATGCATCAGAGGCCTTTGTAAACAATGGCTGCTATACTCTGGTTATGAATTTGAGTCCATTTAACTACAAAGAGTCCTTTTTGGCAGGTATAGTCTCCTCAGGTCAACAGAGAGAATAACCTTAAAAGGACCCAAATCTGAACTAGTGGTAAGCCCTATGGATACATAAGCTTGATAAGCATCCTCATTATTCTGTTCCAACTTCTTTCCAGAATGCCTTCATGTACTGCAAAAACTATAACTGAAAATTATATTTCCTACACTCCTTTGCAGGTGAGATTTAGCTTCTATTACTCACACTTAACAGTCCTGGGAGAGAAATAATGGATCTCGCAGAAACAATATGGGTAGAGGCTTCCTAATTACCATATTGCAGTTCAAGCAGTGTGTTCCTGGAGTCAAGACTATGGCAGCAGCATGCTGATCTTCAGATCTTAGCTAAGGCGGTGTGATACGACACCAAGGACAGCAGCTTCTTCAGTGTCCCTTTATATGATTCTAGCAGTTAGCAGTGCCTGTCATGGGCCATTTCTGTGGTACCGTTCTAGAAGCAATCCTAGGCAAACAGCCCCTTCTGCAGATTTTATAAGCATCTTATTTCTATATTAAATTCCTTTCTCCTTAAAATAGCTAATATGGCTTCTGTTGTCTATAACTGAATCCCAAATTATACTCCTTCAAATGGTTTCTCATGACTTCAGGGTGGCCCCAAGCTGACCCTCATCTATATTACAACCAAAGTGTTATAAAACGGAAATCTAACCACATCACTCTACTTAACATCACATAAGACACATCAGAATAAAGCCCCAACTCTTTAAAATGATTGTGATAGGCACAATTTTGGCCCCCATGATCTTCATCCCCTGGTGTTATTCTCAAGATTACATTATGTGTTCCTGTAAAAAAAAAAAATGGCATAGATGATAGATAGAGGCTTTGTTCATCCCTCTCGACCAAATCAAAGTTATGACAGAAACATAGAGCAAACAGCAAGGAAAAATTGCATGGAATCTAGATGAACAGCAGCACTACAACTAGGGAGAGAAATAATTAATCAACCTGCAATGGCAGAAGGTAGGAGGGGGCGAAGACGTGAGGCTCACTGGTCCCTAGTACCTGAGTGGGACAGAGGTAACCAGCAGCGGCAGCTGGTAGCTGAAGACACCTCTTAAAGGGGTCATGTCCACGATCAGACGTTTGTAATGATTAACTGCTTGCTCTGATCACCAGCACCAGGTTGGCTGCACAGGGGGCACCAAGAACTTACAGGGGGACACTGAGTTATTGAAGTGAAGGTGGGAGGCAAGGTTCTCTCCCGGGGAGAAGTGCCGGTGGTATCCATTGTTCTCTGTTCAGCCCTCCCCACTCTCAGTGTGCCTCTAGAGCCTGCCATACCTGAGATATCATCGAACTGGATAAGAAGTCGTTCCACCCAGAGGAGTCCCTAAAACTCTACCTCCATCAACTCGCAGTTCCACCAAAGCCGCAACCATTCGTGTCCTTGGGGTGTCCAATGCTACTTGCTAAGCAGCTGCCACACTGGTGGCAGCTGGCCTCAGTTTCTGGTGTGGCCTTTTGAGGTAACTTTAAGCACAGCATCTGTAAATTGCTTCCTGAATCTTAACAGATGGCCCTAGAGGAGCAGAGGCAGAGGCTAAACTTTTCCTGCAGCTGAACCCCTCTCAGGACTATGCCACTGGACACCATTACACGGAGCCACACCAATAAGACCAGGAGACTTAGGAGCTTTGCTGAGTATATAGGACAGACACAGAACAGCAGCCAAAATGGGAAGAAAAGAAGCGGAACAATATGAAAGAATAGAATACAGATCCAGGAATAATGGAGTCAAACAATCTGACAGATGTAGAGTTCAAAACACTAGTTATAAAGATGCTTAATGAACTTAAGGGAAGAGTACATGAACTCAAAGAGATAATAAAAAAAAAAAAACATAAAAATGGAAATGGAAATTATAAAAGAAAACCAGTCAGAAATGAAAAACACATTATCTGAGATGAAGAGTATATTAGGTTAAAAAAAAAAAAAGACAGTGAATAAAGAAGAGGATCAAACCACCAATACAGAGGATGGGGAAGCCAAAGACAATCAGAATGACAAGAAAAAAGAAACCAAGATTATAATAATAATTTAAGGAGCCTATGTGACACAATTAAATGTAAAATTACTCATGTCGTAGGAGTATCGGAAGGAAAACAAGAACTTGAAGAGCTATTTGAAGAAATAATAATGGAAAATGACCCTAACCCGGTGAAGGAAATAGACATACAACCCCAGGAAGCTAGGAGAGTCCAAGAAAGAGGAATCCAAAGAGGCTTACACCAAGACACATTATAATTAAAATGCCAGAGGTTAAATATAAAGAGAGAATCCTAAGAGCAGCAAGTGAAAAGTAGTTAGTTACTTACAAGGGAGCACCCATAAGACTGGCAGCTGATTTCTCAAAAGAAACTTTGTATGTGAGAAGGGATTGGCAGAAAATATTCAAAATGATGAAAACCCAGGATCTACAACAAAGAATACTTTATACAACAAAGATATCACTTAGCGTTGAAGGACAGATAAAGAGCTTCCCAGGCAAAAATAAGCTAAATGAATTCATCAACACCAAGCCAGTATTACAGAAAATGTTGGAGGGACTTCTTTAAGAAGAAAAAACATGTATCAAAAACAGGAATAAAGAATGGTAATAACTACATTCCTATCAACAAATACCTCAAATGGAAAAGAATTAAGTGCTCCAACCAAAAGATAGAGTGGCTGAATAGATAAGAAAACAAGACCTCTACTTATGCCGCTTACAAGAGACTCACTTCAGATTAAAAGACACAGACAGACTAAAAGGGGATGGAAAAAGATATTGCCTTGATGGACCTAGAAGGTATTATGCTGAATAAACTTAGTCAGATAAAGACAAATATCACACAATTTCACATATATGTGTAATCTAAAGAACAAAATAAACAACGATGAAGAAAATGGAAATAAATTTATAGATAAAGGGAATATTTGGAGGGCTACTAAATAGGATGGGGTGTTAGGGGAATGGAGAAAAAGGGCAAAAGGATTAAGAAGTATAAATGAATAGTTACAAAATAGACATGGAGATATGAAGTGTAGCACAAGGAAAATAGTTAATAATGTTGTAATAAACATGTAAGGGGGAGAGGGGTACTAGTATTAGCGGGGTGATCATTTTGTGAGTTATATAGATCTCTAATCACTATGCTGTACAACTGAAATGAATATATTATTATATGCCAACTATAATTGAAAAAAATGAATTGAATTATACAATGTGAAAAAAAGATAAACATTGTGTTGTATGGTACAATTTACCTTAAATTAGGGTGATTAACTGGATTGGACGGGCCTAATCTAATCATATGAGCCCTGAAAAGCAGAGGTTTCTCCAGCTAGCAGCAGAAGAGGAAGTCAGAGAGATTCCAAGCATGAGGACTTGACTCATTGTTGCTGGCTTGAAGATGAAAGAGGAGGCCATGTGGAAAGCATGAGAAAAGACAGAATTCTGCCACCACCATGAATGAGTCTACAAGGTGATTCTTCAACAGATCCTCCAAGAAGGAACGAACAGAACTCTACTGATAATTTTATTTTGGCCTTGTGAGACCCTAAGAAAAGACCCCAGTTGAACCCATGCCATGCCCAGATTTCTGACCCAAAGAGATTGTGACATAATAAGTACAGATTGTTTAAGCCACTAAGTTTCTGGTGATTTATTCTAGCAGTAATAGAAAACTAATATGACTATTTAAGGTCCTTCAAGATCTGGTTGCTTCATAACGTTTCAAACTTATTTTGTGCCATCAACATCACCACTTCTGCACCTGCTTTTCTACTTGTTTAAATTTAAAAATCAATGTTTGTTTATTATTTTTCAATAAAAAACAGCAGACTTTCATATTGGATAAAAGTTTAGATACAAACTATAAGAAATATTTCTCTTCATTATATAAAAATGAAGAGAAAGTATAGAGTTGTGGTTCACTTCACGAACCGAATTTATTCCCCTAAAAGTTACATAAGTAAAATCATGATTTCAAAATAATACGTTTACTTCTGATTATCTTATTTTGGATTATCTTTAAGCAGGGCAAATTGGTAAATATAAGAAATCATGATTTTACAAAGTGCCCAGTAAATTTTAGAAACCGATTTCTTCTTAGTTTTCCTGCTTAGATATTTTATTCGTTATTCAAAATTTCATCCAAATTGAACCATATCTGCATACTCTGTATTATCTGCACTTTTCTTAGCATCAGTCTCAAAGCTATAGTCTTAAGAGGTAAAATGATTTCTGATGACTAAGTATTCTTCAGAACTAATGATCTCAAAATATAGTTTACCAAGCAGTACTTCCTTCTGATTGTTTAAAAAATACATACATACAGAAAAATACCAACATACAGAAAAATAATACATTATAAACAAAGAAGATTTATCCTGAAAATTAAAGGCTGGTTAAACATATTTTAAAAAATCAGTCAATATATTTCACTATATTGACACATTAAGTAAGAAAGACTATATGAACCTCTCAAGAGATGAAGAAAAAAGGAAAAAAACTATTAAGTCATGTAGATTGCAAAGAAGACACTGTGCCATGTTTGTACATTCTACAATTAATCTACAAAAAAACTACTAGAATAAGTTTAATAAAGCTGCAGAATACGAGGTCAATATATAAAAATCAATTGTCTCTGTATTTCTATATCTAGCAATGAACAATTAAAACTTAAATTAAAAAAATAGTACTGTTTCTAACAAGACCTAGATACATGAATACTTAAATAAAAATGTAACAAAACGTGTAGGAGCTGTATGTGGAAAAATACAAAATATCGGTTTCTGAAGGGACTCAAAAAAGACTTTAAAAGAGATACTGGTTCATGAACAGGAAAACTTATTATTACAATGTCAGTTCTACCCATATTGTTCTACAGATTCAACACAATCCGAATCAAAATCCCAGCAGAACATATTTCTAGAATTCTACAAGCTTATCCTAATATTTATATGTAATGACAAAGGAGCTAGAATAGCCAAAATAACTCTGAAAAAGATAAAAGTTGGAGGACCCTACTAACTGAATTTCAAGACCTACTATAAAGCAACAGTAATCAAGACAGTGTGATACTGGCAAAAGAACAAACACATGGATCAATGGAAAAGAACAGTGATTCTAGAAATAGAGATTCTACATATATGGTTAATTTTCAACAAAGATATTAAATCAATACATCAGAAAAAGATAGTCTTATCAATAAATACTGCTAGGACAACAGACAGCCATATGCCAAAATTAAAACAAAAAGCTTAATTCATATCCTATCCTATAAACAAAAATTAACTCAAATGAATCACAAGCCTAAAAGTAAAATCTAAAACTATAAAATGTCTAGAAAATATTTAAGAAAACCTCTGTAATCTTAAGTTGGTCAAAGATTTCTTAGATATCACAACAAAAGCATAATCCATAAATAAAAAAAATCAGTAAGTTGAATATCATTAAAATTTAAAACTTCTGCTCTTTGAAAGAAACTATTAACAGCATAACCTATACAAAAAAAATGGTTATAAAAGATTTTGGGTTTACTTCACCTAAGAAGTTATTTGAATGGCAAATAAGTTCATGAGAAGATGCTCAACACATCAGCCACTAGGAAAATTTAAGTTAAAACCACAATGAGATACCACCATATGACTATTAGAATGGCTAAAATTAAAAACAGTAACAAAAAAACCCTGAAAATTCCAAGTGGTGATGAGGATGTGCAACAGGAACTCTCATAGGTGCTGGTGGGAAAGCAAAATGGTACAGCCACTTTGAAAAACAGCTTGGCAATTTAAATATACACTTCCCATATAACTCAATCATTCCACTTCTGGGTATTTTATCCAAGGAAATTAAGAACTTAATTACACAGAAACCTGTAGGTGACTATTTATCATAGCTTTCTTAATAAATTGCCAAAAAAAGGGAAGAAAATGCAAATATACTTCAGTTGATGAATGGCTAAATAAACTGTTACATCTATGTGAAAGAATACTACTGAGTAGTAAAAAGGATCTCACTAGTGATACACAAGATTGGTGAATCTCAATGGATTATGCTAAGAAACCAGACTCAAAAGGTTGCCTACATCTCCTTTCATCAAAGGATAAATTTATTAGACAGAAAATCAGCAAGAATAGAGATCTGAACAGATCAATCAGCAGTGTCTAATTTACAAATATCCCTGGCAACAGCAGAATACATATTTTCGAAAACACCCTTGGAACAATGACTGCTTTAGGACAAACTTTAACAAATTTAAAAGAATTGATATCACACAGAGTATGTTCTCTAACCATAATGGAATCGAAGTAGAAACCGATAACAGAAAGATAACAAGAAAATTCCTAAATACTTGGAAATTAAACTTCTAAATAATCCATGGGTCAAACAGGAAGCTTCAAATAAAATAATATTTTTTTAAAACATAGAAATAAACGAAAATAAAAATAAAACATATGAAAACATGTGGGATGCCAGCAGTGCTAAGAGTGAAATTATAGCATTAAATGTTTATGAGGAACAGTCTCAAATCAATAATCTACCTTAAAAACTATTTTTAAAAAGAGCATATCAAGCAAAAATAAAAAATAAAAAAGCAGAAATCAATGTGTATTGTTTTTTTTAAAAAAAAAAAAATAAAAACACTAAACACTCCAAAACATTGCTAAAAGAAATTAAAGAAACAAGTAGAAAGACATTCCTTGTTGATGGTTTGGAATATTATTATGATGTCTAAATAACCCAAAGCAATCTACAGATCCAACGCAATCCTTATTAAAATCCCAAAGCACTTTTTTTTGTAGAAATAGGAAAATCATCCTCAATTTCGTATGTAATCTCAAAGAACCCTGAATATCCAAAACAATTTTGAAAATGAAGAATAAAGATAAAGCACTCATACTACCTTAATTCAAAACATATTACAAAATTACAGTAATCAAAACAGTGTAGTACTGGCATAAAGACAGACATATAGATCAATGAAACAGAATAGTGAGGCCAGAAATAAAACTTCATGTACAGGGTCAAATTATCATTGATAAAGGTGTCTAGACCATTCAATAGGGAGAGAGCAATTTCTTCAACAAAAGATGGTGGGAAACTGGAGATTCACATGCAGAAAAAATGAAGGTGAACCCTTACTTTATACCATATACAAAAATTAACTCAAAATACATTAAAGACCCAAATATAAGACCCAAAACTACAAATCTAGAAGAAAACTGGAAAAGCTTCATGACATTAAGTTCGGCAACAATTTCTTGGATATTACACCAAAAACACAGGTAACAAAATGATAGAAAAATGGGACTACATCACACTTAAAGAACTTTTGGAGACCAGGCAAAATGGTGTAGATGATAGTGGCTTTATTCATTTGCTCTTGTGACCACATGAAAGATGTGATGGAAACGTAGAGCAAACAGCAAGCAGAGTTGCCTGGGAGTCTAGGTGAACAGAAGCACTATTACAAGAGAGAGAAATAAGACATCGACCTGAAACTTGGAGGTACAAGGAGGTGAAGACACAAGGCACCCGGTCCAGGGCAGCTAAGTGTGACAGAAGCTACAGTAGAGGCAGCTGGCTGCTGTAGATATCTCTTAAAGGGTCTCTTTAAGTCCACACCCGACCTTCACAGTGACGGACTCACTTGCTTTGAGCACCAGAGCTGGGTTGGCTGCTGAGGGGCACCAGGGACATACAGGGGACACTGAGTTGTCAGAGTGAGGGTCTGAGGCAAGGTTCTATCCCAGGCAGAAGTGCTGGTGGTAGCCATTGTACCTCTGTCGGGCTCATTTCCCCTCCATGCCAGTGTGTGGACGCGGCACTACTATAACTGAGATGTCATTGAACTGGATGACAGAGGTTGCTTTGTCCAGAAGATTTCCAGATACTCCACTTACCCTGACTTGCGGCCCTACCTAAGCCACATCCAGGTGTCCTAAGAAAGTCCTGTGTCCCTTGCTGAGCAGCTCCAAAACCCATACTTGAGCAAGCTGACCTCGGTTTCTGGCGTGGTCTCTTGAGACAACTCTAAGCAGAGCATCTGTGGATTGCTTGCTGAAACTTAACAGGTGGCCCTGGAGGGGCACAAGCTGGGGCTAAACTTGGCCTGAAGCTGAATCCCTCTCAGAACTGTGCCACTAGACACCTACTATACAAACCCACCCTAATAAGACCAGCAGACTTAGGAACCTTGTTTAGTATATAGAAACAGACACAGAACAGCAACCAAAATGGGAAGACAAAGAAGCAGAAACCATATGAAAGAACAGAACAGAGATCCAGGAATAATGGAGTCAAGCAATCTAACAGATGCAGAGTTCAAAACACTGGTTATAAAGATGCTCAATGAACTTAGGGGAAGAGAACGTGAAGTCAGTGAGAACTTTAACAAAGAGATTTAGAAAAAACCCATAAAAATGGAAATGGAAATTATAAAAGGGAACCAATCAGAAATGAAGAATACATTACCTGAGATGAAGAGTATATTAGATAAAAAAAAAAGCCAGAGTAGATAAAGAAGAGGATTGAACTACCTCATATTCATTAGGATGGCTACTATCAAAAACACACAAAATAACAAATGTTGGTTGGTTGAAAATTAAAACTCTTTTGTACTGTTGGTGTGATTGTAAAAGGATGCAACTGTTATGGGAAA
Source organism: Rousettus aegyptiacus (assembly GCF_014176215.1). Classification (NCBI taxonomy): domain Eukaryota; kingdom Metazoa; phylum Chordata; class Mammalia; order Chiroptera; family Pteropodidae; genus Rousettus; species Rousettus aegyptiacus. The sequence continues at coordinate 37,507,738 of NW_023416308.1, read as the reverse complement.
CAGTATGGCTGTTTTTCAAAAATCAAAAATAGAATTACCATATAATCCAGCAATCCCACTTCTGAGAATTAAAAGAATTGAAAAGATGGGTCTTAAAAGATATGTGCATACCCAGCACATAGCAACAATATTCATATTAGTGAAGAGGTGGAAGCAACTGGATGTCTACTGATGGATGAATGGATAAACAAAATGTGGTATATACATACAATGGAATAGTATTCAGCCTTAAAAAGAAAAAAAAATCTGTAATACACTAAAATATGGATGAACCTTGAGGAAATTAAACTCAGTGAAATAAGCCAGTCACAAAAAGATGAATATTGTATAATTCATCTATATGGGGTATCAAATTCATAGAGACAGAAAGTAAAATAATGGTTGCCAAATAGTTACTTGGCAAGTAACAGCTGCAGAAAGAAAGGAATAGAGAGTTGATGTTTTATGGGTATATAGTTTCCGTTCTGCAAGTTGAAAAATGTTCTGGAGATTAGTTGCACAACAATGTGTGTACTTAACACTTCTGAACTATACACTTGAAAATGGTTAAGATGGTAAATTTAACGTTATGCTTTACCACAAATTTAAAAAATAAAATTTTACTATAATTAACTTTTTTAAATTTAAATGATAAATTTTACTACAATTTAAATTTTTTTACTACAATTATTATTATTTTTTAATTTAAATGATGAAAAAAGGAATTAACCAATTTTACATAATATTGTCTGGAATACAGAAAAGGAGGGAACACTTAGCAACTCATTTTATGAAGCCAGTGTTACCCTGATATGAAAAGCACATAAAATAGTTTAAAAAATTACTATGTATCAATATCTCTCATGACCTTGAATAAAAAAAAAATCCTCAACAAAATATCAGCAAACTAAATCCAACAATGTATAAAAAGAAAAAGACATCATGACCAAGTGGAAATTATTCTAAGTATAGAAGCCTGGTTCAACATTTGAAAATCAACAAATACAGCTTCCCCGTCAACAAGCTAAAGAGAAAAATCTCTTCATAGTAACTGACAAAAAAAAGAATTTTAAAAATACCTAATATTCATTTATGTTCAAAATTCTCAGCATGTTAGAAGTAGAAGGGAACTACTTCAACTATGGAAAAGGTGAAGAACACCTACAAAAAACCTATATAGCTGACATTATACTTATTGGTAAAAGACCAAATGCTTTTCCCAAAGATTAGGAGCAAAGCAAGGTGTCTATTCTTACTATTTTTATGGAACATAATACTAGAAGTCCTAGCCACTGCAATGAGGCAAGAAAAAAAAAATAGTCACACAGATTGAAAATGCAAAAATAAGATTTATTGTATTTGCAAATGACATGAAATACTTAGATGTAAATCTAACAAAAGATTTATAAGATTTACATGCTGAAAATTATAAAATGCTCATGGTAGGAATCAAAGAATGCCTAAATAATAAAGAGACATACTGTGTTTATGCATTGGGAGACCCACTATAGTAAATATGTAAATCTTCCCCTAACTGATCTATAGGTTTAATAAAATTCCTATCAAAATTCTAGCAAGATTTTTTTGTACAGAGAGACAAGCATAGTCTAAAATTTATATAGGAAGATAAAGGCCCTAGGATAGCTAAAATAATCTTGAAGAACAAAGTGGAAGATACATTCTACATGATATTAAAGCTTATTATATAGCCACAGTAATCAAGACAATGTAGTATTGACAGAACAATAGACACGTAGATCAGAACAGAATAGAGAACCTAGAAATATCCAAATCTACTCTTCCAATTTTTTAAAAAGTTGCCAAACTAATGCATAGGGGAAGTCAGCCTTTTCAACAAATGGTGCTGGAGTAAAAGGACGACTATAGGCCAAAAAAATAAACCTCAACCTAAAACTCTCGCCTTGCACAAAAAGTATCTCAAAATAGCTTATGAACTTAAATATACAACATAAAACTATAAAATTCTAAAGAAAATCTCCAAGAGCTATGGCTAGGCAGAGTTCTTGACACTAAAAGCACAATTCATAAGAGGAAAAACTGATAAATTGGACTTTCACTAAAATTTAAAAATTTGGTGCTATAAAAGCTCATGTAAAAAGAATGAAAAGACAAGCTACATACTAACAGAAAATATTTACAAATCACATATATACAAAAAGACTAATATCTAGAATATATAAAGAGCTTTCAAACTGAAGAGTAAAGAAACAAACAATCCATTCAAAAACTGAGCAAAAACTATGAAGAAATATTTCATAGAAGAAGCTTTACAGATGGCAAATTAGCACATGAAAAATACTCAACATCTTTAGTCATCCAGGGTATTAAAATGAAAATCATAAGATATTATCTATCTATTAGAATGGATAAAAAAGAAAACTATGACAACACCAAATGCTGGCAAGAATGCAGGAAACCCTATCACTTGTTTATTGCTGGTAGGAAGGTACGGTAGTTTCTCATAAAACTAATCACACAATTGCCATACTATTCAGCAATTGCACTCCTGGGCATTTATCCCAGAAGAATGAAAACGTATATTTACACAAAAGCCTGTACAGGAATATTCATAGATTACCTTATTTGTAACAACCAAAAACTGGAATTAATCTGGATGTCCCTGAGCAGATGAATGGTTAATTAAACTGTGGTACATATATACCATGAAATATCACTTAGCAATAAAAAGGCACAAACTAGTGATATAGACAACATTTGAATGAATCTCCAGGGAATTGTGCTAAGTGGAAAAAAACTATTTCAAAAGGTTATATGCAGTATGATTCCATTTATGTAACATCTTTGATACGGCTAAATTTTAGAAATAAAGATAAAATTAGTGGTTGCTCGGGGATAGGGATAAGAGTGGGCGAGCTGGCAAGGAGTCGAGTATGTTAGTAAAATGGCAACCTGAGAAATCCTTGTGGTGATAGAACTATTCAGTGTCTTGACAGTGGTGGTGGATACATAAACTTACACATGCAATATAATGTACAGAACTAAATACACACACACCAATGTGTACAAGTAAAACTGAAGAATTCTGAATAAGATCAGTGAACTACATCAACCTTAAGTTCCTGGCTGGGATAGTGTACTACAGTTCTACAAAATTTGGGGATTGGGGGAAACTGGGTAAAGAATACGTGGGATCTGGCTATAATATTTCTTACAAGCATGTGAATCTACAATTATCTCACTAAAATTTTTAATTAAAAAACACTACAGTCTATATGATTCCATTTACATGGCATTCTGGGAAAGTCAAAACTATAGGGACAGAAAACAGATCAGTGGTTGCCAAAAGGTGGGAATCAAGGTAAGGGTTGAGGAGTATAAGGAGATTTTTTTTGTGGGGGGAGAGGGGATAGAATATTATGTATTCTGAGTGTGTTGGTGGTTACATACTGTAGTCTTTGTCAAAACTCAGAAATGCATACTAAAAAGGGTAAAACTTACCGTGTCAATTACACTTCAATAAACCTGACTTTAAACAAAGAGCACTACTAAAACATAATCATTTAACAGAACTGATTAAGAAAAAAAAAAAAAGACTGGCAGAAATAAACATTATCACAAATAAAAAAGGAGATGAATATTGACATAATGTCAGTAGTTTCTTGTTATACTTTCCATTGCTACCCAGTGTATAATTTTTGTACACAGTCAAAAACAATACACATTTGTCTTTTTCATATAACAGTAGATTTTCAGTATTATGCTATAATGAGAGATCTTTGTGCTTTTTGAAAAATGTACTATATCAATACCTGAGTGGTTGCTAAGAAAAAAAGTGACAAAAACACTTAGTTTTTTATTTCTTCCCTTTTAAAAATTTTGAATCAGCTTCCATGTACAAGTATTACCTAGTCCAGATGAGAATTAAATGAATAAAATAATTTTAAAACTTGAACACCTACCCCCAAATCATAAGAATATTATAGATGACTATAAAATTTTTAACTTAAAAGAAAGTTAATTTAATAGAAAAATATAAAATTACCAACCCAATTCATTTTATGTAGCTAATATAACATTCATAACAAAATCAGAAAAAAGTAGAAAATTACAAACCAATTTTAAATATGAAAATAGACAGAAACATCCTAAATAACATAAAATTAAATTCTGCAGTGTTGTAAAGAACACTTACTATTTTACAACTAAGTTAAATATTCAAGAAATGCAAACATGGTTCAATATCTGAAAATGTATCATTAAGATTCAGATCGACAGAATAAAACAACATGCCCATCTCAGTACACAAAGAACAGTCTATAAAAATACTGATATTCATTCATAATAAAATAAACTATTAGAAAAACAGAGATAGTAACTACCTTCACTTAATGAAGGGCACCTATCAAAAACAATAAAATTCATATTTCATATCAAAATATTTCATATTGAAACTTTGGAAATAGTTCCTTTAAAGTGAGAAACAAGATAAAGATGGCCTATTTTACTATTCATTTTTAATATTATACTAGAGGAGTTCCTATCCAAAAAACAGAAAAGAAATATAAAAATTATTTGCAGATATGAATGACTACATGGATCTAAAAGGAAGTAAAGATTATTCTATACATCAGCAAGACTGACAAATACACAATCAACACATAAAAATAAGCAGCATTATTATACACCAATAATAACCAATTAGAAAGCAGTGACCTAAAAAATGATTGCATTTAAAACAGCAATAAAATGTAGAAGACACCTAGAAATAAATTTAACAAAGATGTGCAAGGTCCTTGTGCGTGAATTAGAAACATTGCTGAAGGACAAAAAAAAGATGCTCTGAATTAAGTAGGAAGATAACCTATGTTCACAGATAAGAAGACATAATAGCATCAAGATGTCTATTCTCCCAAATTAGTGAATTCAATGTAATCAGAATCCAAATTACAGAAGGATTTTTGTGAAACTTGATAGGCAATCCTAAAAGTCATAGGAAAAGGGCCTATAATAACTAAAGTATTCTGAAAACAACAAGTAGGTGAGGAAACTTACCCTAATTGGGAATTCAGACTTACTACAATTTAACAATTTTGTAATGGTACAAGAATCAACAAATACACCAATAGAACAGAACAAGGCCCTGAAACAGAATCATGAATATATATTAAAAAAACAAGATATATGACAGAAGTGGCATTATGGATCAGTGGTAAATACTAATTATCAATATGGGGGAAAAAAACAAACTCTTAGATCTCTATTTGACACTACACACAAAAATAGATTCCAGGTAGATCTAAGACATTAAGGTGAAAATGCTTCAGGAAAAAAGAAAACAGGAGATTATCTTAAATGATCTTTGGAAAGGAAACTATTTCTTTAATAGATGGAATAAGAATAAACCACAGAATAAAGGATTGATACAATTGGTATTAAATTTTTAAAACTTCTTTTCAATAAAATACAAAGTGAAAAGATCAGATTGAAAAGATACAGACTGAGAGAAGAAACTGCAATGCATATTCACAAAGAATTATAAAATTCTACATTATGTTTTACTGGATATTTCAAATATGAGAAATAGACACCAACGATACACATCAAATTCTTGCCAGTGGTTACTTGGAGTAAGGAACAGGACTGAGAATAAAGGCAAAAAGATACTCCAATTTTATCTGTAATATTGTTTCCTTTTATTAAAAAATAAACTTAAAGAGTAAAATATTAACAATTATCTGTTCTGGACAGTGTGAATATGGGTGTTTTATTACTCTTGGTATTTTTCAGTATTTATTTTAATTCTAAAAAGCAAACAAACGAAAAAAACTAGCCTCATGCCCTTGCCGAAACAAAAGTTCAGACACTAAAGATAATATTCCTCAAGACTATGATTTGGGAGAGCTGGTTCTTAATCTTTATTTCCTTTGCAGTTATATCCAAACTCTCATATATTATTCCAATCAAGATTAGGAAGGTATCCTATCTTCTGCTAGGCTGGGAAAGTGGCAAGAAGTCAAAATAAAGTACAAGGTAATTGGAATGACAAAGGCTGTAAGCAACAAGGAAAGCTAACATTTCAGAGGCTCTCTATGGTGTGCCAAAGAGAAAGCCCCTTTTGTTTTTCCTCAGACTAGCAGCTCAATGTGAGGAGTGCTGTGTCATGGCCCTTGTCAGAGGATGATGGAGCCTGGCAATATGGAAAACCCCAGGAGACTCATGTCCAATGTAGGAATGTTCCTTCACAACAGCAGGTCCTCTGTCTGGAAGGAATATGAGGTAACAGACACAGCACACTAGGATTTCTCCAGCATCCAAGACAAAATAGGGCTTCATTGTGGTGGTGTCCAAATACAGGCTGCTGCCCTGCTCTCACAATAACAGGAAGATATAATCAGCTCTGTTTAGAAAAGCCATTAGTCTTAAGCAGGGAAAAAAAAAAACGTACTCTCCATATTTTAAAAACTATACCACTAATGACTATGAAAAAAGCATTTGAGAAATGCCTAATATAATCTTTCACATCATAAATAAGGATTTCTAGGGTATAGTTTAAGGATTTCTTGAGACCAACAGAAAAGTAAGGTACCGAAGGAAAGTAAACACACAAAAAAGCCATTAAGAAAACCTATCTCTGGCTTTGCCACTCTGAACCTGACAACAGCATTTCCTCCTACCAAATAATTATTCACTGGAGTTATGCCTCTTATAACTCTTCTTTATAAAAAGCAAAACTTTAAAGTCTCAAAAAAGAGATACCCCAAATCAGTGGATTTACTTTCCTCACTACCCTCAAAAACAAAAAGAAACCATTGAACCCCAAAAGATACATGATATGGTGATTTCTAAAAGAAAAGTTACATGGTTTTTCTTTTTCTCTTTGTCTCTCTTTAAAACTAAACAGCGGAAGGCTGGATATTAGTGAAGTACTAAATAAGCAATTTAAATTCAATCTCTCATCAAGAGCTAAAGCAGACACAAAATAAAGGGAAAACTGATAAATACAGGCAATGTGGACAGATATTGAATAAAGGACAAGGTAAAAATAATAAACAGATATACTTTAACATGTACCAGATTCAGAAATGTTTCTTTATGAGAGGTTTCTTCCTCTCTAAATGATATTTTTATACCCCTAGAGATACTACATACATACATATCAGAAAAAAAATGGAACTTCATAATGTGTCTTCTAAGGATTATTTCAAATTCTATGGTGAAATTCAGTTCTATCACGTGTACCTCTGTAAAAGACATACCTCTGTAAAAGACATAAGCAACCTCCAATACACATATCCTCTCCTTTACTAAAGACTCAGTTGTTAACTAGGTTTCTAGTTCTTCCTCAGTTTTTTCTTTTAAATATAAATCAGAACCCACTCATGTAACATCCTCACTTAAAATCTTTCAATGATTTCCCACTGCCTACAAGAAAAAGTCCTAGTCTCCTGGCATGGCATACCAAAGTACTTAATGGACTGCTCTGGCCCTCTCCTTCCTCCCAGCATTATCTGCCATACACGCCACTTACTACTTTTCACTAAGTCATGTTGAATTACTATAGTTCACTGGACATAAATGGTTATTTCATATTTTTGTGCATTTACTTCCCAAGTACTCGAAGCTGTCTGGAATAGTCTACCTTTACTTTCACCAGAGCAACTCATTTTCTAGGCAGCACCACCTCTTCCAGCAGAGCTAAGTACCCTTCCCTTTATATCCCCAGAGCAAAATGCAAATATTCAATCATTTTACTGGAGTTGCTATATTGTCGGGCACTGCTCTAAGCACTAAGGGTATAACAAAGTACGAAAGAGAATAAGTTCTTGCTTTTACAGACCATACAAGACAGTAGAAGGAGACTAACAGTACACAAGAAATTAAGTTACGTGTTGATAAATAAAAATAAAAGTAGGTTAAGAGATAGACTGGAAGATCAAGGACGGAATCTCCGGTATGGTATCAGCGAAGGAAAGAGCCTTCGTGCATTCCAAACAGGGAATAAAGTGCAAAGGATTGCAGTAGGAGTGTGCTTAATATAGCTGAGGAATAGCAAGGATGATTTTTTAATTAATGTGGATTCTTATAAACTGTCTGCCATGTAGGAAATAAGTTGTAGGGGGCAAAGGTAGATTCAGGGAGCCCAATTAGGAGGCTACTATAATAAAACAGATAAGAAATTATAAAGGTTTGAACTTAAATAAATGGTAAGAAGTACTCAGATTGTATATATATTTTTGAAAGAACTGAAAGAAAATAACAAATGACTAGATATGGGGTGAAGAAAAAAATCAAGCATGATGCCAAGGTTTTTGTCCCGACTAACTAGAGAAATGGAGAGATGGAGTAAAACTTGCAGAGCAGCATACATGGTAGAAGAGGTAGAGGTGGACCAGGGGAAGGTAAAAGAGGGTAGGAAAAGTTCAGTTTGGGAGTTTGGGGTACTTAAGGTTTAAACATCTAGGTGGAGCTGTCAAGTAGGCATTTGGAAACACTAGTCTGAAATTTAGGGAAAGATCAGAGCAGGAGGTATAAATTTGGCAGTTATTAGAATACAGACGGCACGTAAAGCCACAGAACTGGATAAAGGTACCTAGGAGATGAACTAGTTTAGTTTTAAAGATGAGGCCCAAGGACTGAATCTGGGGGTACCTTGATTTTTAGAGGTTAGGAACATAAGGAGGATCCAGCAAAGAAAATATATCTCCAGCGTAGCCCAGATGGCAAGCTTCAGCCTCTTGAGAGGAGACACTTTTTTTTTTTTTTTTTTTTTTTTTTTTTGTCTTTTTATCTCTAGCTTCTGGCACAGTGCCTCATGGTTTATAGTACGTATTCAGTAAATAAATCAAACTGTCCTTGAAACCCAGCTGGAATCTATAGTTATTTCCTAGATGTTCTACTAGTAGAATGTGAGAGTCCAATAACTGAAATACAATGAGCCCAGTGAAGACAGTTTTTCAACCATCTGCCTTACAGACTGAACTTTTTGAAATGGTGCACCACTGCTACACAAGCCACAAAGAGACAAGACACAAATGAAGCTTTAAAAGAAAATCTATTGATTAGAAAAAGCAAAACTATGATGTTTAAAAGCCAAGAATTAAAAAACGGAGATTATTCATCTTCTATTGTTTCACAGAGTAAATAAATATGAAACATCTTGTTGATTGCTCAGGTTTTTGTTGGTCTATTATTACCATAAACAGTCACAGTGGAGAGGTTAAACTTCCAGCTCCGCCTATCAGTTGAAGGCAATAAGAAAGATAACTGAGCATCTTGTAAGAAATTATAAAACTCTTAATAAATATACTTCCCTTTGGTCCTCAAAACATTTAATTCTGTTCGTCATAAAAAATTTAAATGATTCAGGTAATAGTAGGTATTCTACTGGAGCCAATATTTGATTCTGCTAGGAAAAAAGAATATGTAAATTTTTGGATCATCTTTACAGTCTTCTGTTGCCAAAGTGACTAATCACATGGAAACAGATGTGTGTGAATAATCTAACTGATTCACAAAATAACTTCGCTACCATAAAGGACATTCAACTGATCATAATGGCTTTTTATTCATCTCTTCAAAAGATATTTTTGCTAACTTTTCTTACTTAAGTCTAAATTGAGTAAAGGTATTTCATGTTTAATGACATAAGACAGGAAGATGAAAAGAGGTAAAAAAGCTCACAGGACCTAACAACTAGGGGAAGGATGCTGCAGAAGTTAGAACTTCCAAGTTAAACCCCGATTTAAAAAAGAAAAAAAAAATCCATGGTCAAATGAAAAGGAATGTTTTCTCCAAAATAAATGGATATCGCCATCCTACTTAGAAACAAAAGTTGAAATGTCATTCTGTATGAAATGCTGAATTATCAAGTCAAATTTTCACCTTTTATTAACTATGCACTGTGTTATTCACTATTCACTGGTATTTTAGGGAGAGAATATGAATGTAACTTGGAAGATAAAGATGTGGTAACTATAGAACTAACACTCTGTTTCTATATCACTATTCTTAATTCATAATGAATGCATTTTTTAATGTATTGGAGTGATATTGGTTAATAAAATTATATAGGTTTCAAGTGTATAATTCTATAACACAGCATCTGTATACTGCATTGTGTGTTCAGCACCCAAAGTTAAATTTCCTTCCATTGCCATAAATTTGATCCCTTTACTCTTATCTACCTCTTCCCCTCTCCCCTGCTTCCCTCTGGTAACCACGAAACTGTTGTCCATGTCCACGAGTTTCTGTTTGTCTTGCTCGTTTGTTGCTTTCAGATTTATATCCCACATATTACATATGTACAACAGAATATTACTCATCCATAAGAAAAGATGAAATACTACCATTTGCGACATGATGGATCTTGAGATTATCATGCTAAGTTAAATGAACACATTTTAATACAAATTTCTCTGCACTTATTCATCATGTTCTTTTTTAAGTACCTAACAGTTTTTGGTACATCATAATGGTTCAAAAAATATTTTCTGAGTAAACGAATAATTCCACCACTAGAAAAACCACTATGGAACAGGAGATATAGGCTGACTTTGGCTGCCCAGCATCTGAATGCTCCTCTGATTTGAGAGGAACCCAAGATAGATGAGAGGTAGGAACCATCTCCTACTATAGAAGCCTAAATGGGAGTAGATTTTCTCTTCTCCATTCCTCAAAAGCTAGAACATGGAAAGGTGACATAAATCTGTCTAAGATAGCTGGAATTTTACACCTTAAGAGTAATGCAAAGATTCATGTTTTAAGAGAAATTATTCACAACAGATTGATAATAGTCAAGGTTCAAAGGCACAGCTATAAATGTCTAATGGCAATGAAGTCCAGCAGCTTACTCATAATGGTCCAGTGCCCAGTGTAAGAAGCATACTATTGTATAATAAGATACAGAAATCTTTGCTGTGCGCCACTTCTCACCAATACTACACAAGCCTAATTCTCTAGTCTTCTTGTCGATTCAGTGATTCATTATTCTTTTACTAAGCTCCTATCCTACTTAAGTTGGCCAGCTGATTTCTGTTGTGTGCACTAAGAAATTAGTACCAGGGAGCAGATTACTAGCAATAGTACCTCAGGTAATTACAGGCTATTTGGGATTAGTTTCTGGCCTAGTAGGGGCCGCTGAATATAATATCAGTGTTCATGGAAAGGATTCTACAAATCTTTAACATAAAGTAGTAAAATAATTATCACTTGGGGTCACATGGAATGCTTTAGGTAATTATGAGAGTGCTGCCAATAATAAAACAATATAAGGGCACAGAGAATTCAAGGCTATGAAGTAGAGCATCTGCTATTTTAAGGGTATAAGTAGCTTAAATAAAAAGAATAGTAGGGTCAAATCCCTATAAACTAGGCTTAAGGCACAGACTGAAACCCAGGTACTTTAAAGAAACAATTTTTTCTCTTTTACAGCAATAGAACTGAGGTAGTTATAAAAAAAAGTACAAGTTTTGATGTTCCAGGCTGTTGAATTATAGGTCAGTTAAATCTGTATCTATACTGGGAATATTTTATGAAAACTGGAGCACTGATATGAGAGGGGGAGAGAGAGAGAGCGAGTGCACGCGCGTGAGAGAGAATGAGAATGAATTGGAATGGAAGTGTACAGAAGGACTTGGGAGTATCCTGAATTCCCTCATCCTCACTTAGGTCCCCCTTGCTAGTTGGGTTTAATGAGACTGTTTCTCTTGCTTAATAAGACAGTAAAAACCCCTGCCTGAGGGAATTACCTTGCAAGAGTAAACTAATTCCCCATTTGCCTCATCCTTCCACATACATACTCTGCTTTTCTACCATCAGACCACAGCATGTTCTGAGGGTTTAATAACAAAAACACCATAAGAATTACAAGACTTTGGTCATTTACATAAACAAAAATATAGGAAATAAGTGTAGTAATAGATTCAGAGTATGTTGACCAAGGAAGGAAAAGCAATTTTAGATATAGCTGACTTTGTCGATATAGGTACATTAACAGAGATTCAAAAAGCTAGCTTCAATGGTTTAGAATCACTTAGATTAGTTCTAAATTTTTATCTAGTTGGCTGATTAGAAATTGGACTCAATGGTGGTCTATGCTAAAAGAAGTTGAGATGCTACAAATTGTTTGGGATAATGTATAAGGAAGAATTCAAAAACTTCAGAACACAGGAATGATGGAAATTATTGTCACCTATGTTACTCTTTCATCCATTCTCTATCTATGAACACTAAGAGGTCCCAGAAGACACTTCCTACTCCAAGGCCTTGAAAAATACATTAGTGAGTAGAGAACTCACATCTTTGAAAAACATTTTATAGGCCATGGATGCTGGTAGGAGACACTGAAATCAGATTGCCCATTTCAATTTCAAGAAGGAAAGAAGAGACCAAGCAGTGGTATCTAACCAGTAGTGAGTGAGAAAGTAGGCGTTAATTGCCAGAGACAGAAAACAATTCACCATCCAACTGACTAGAAGTTAAGTAAACTGTAATGAAAGATTCTAGCTTAAAGTCAAATATTTACTTCTTTTATTAATATGTTAGATTGACTCAAATAAAGCTAATAATCTTTTTTTTTTTTTTTACTTTAAAAAAAATCTTCATGCAATTTAACCTAATATTTCTGGGTTGTGTTAAAAACATAGTAATATCTTTTTCTCTCTACCTCACTGCTCTTAGTTAATTTTAAAAGGCTATTTTCTAAATCCTTACTTAATTTGTTTAATATTTTTTAAATGCCTAAGCTTTAAAATTCTACTAACAATACCACAAAATCTTTTTATATAGCACCGGTTGAACCATTCAGAATGCCTTAAAGTCTGTAAATAATAGAAAACTTTGGGGAAATATGGATATGCTCAGAAAGAATGTATTAGAAATTTGTAACCCAAAGGACCAACTGATTTGATTCCCGCTCAGTCTTAACTTGCATCCTGTTTGTTTGAAACTCCTCCTGTCAAATGAGATTTCATATTATTCTTAAAGCCATTAAAGAAAGCATATAACTTTTGGATAACTGATTATAGTTAGCAACACCCAGAAACGTGTTTGGGGCTTTTTTCTTTTAAATTTACCTATATCACAATGGTTACACTTCCTTTTATATTTAAGGGTATTAAAGATAGTTCCTAACCACATTATATATATATTTACTTTTCATATACCTAAAGGTAATTACTAATTTAGCTCTCAATATTTCTCTATACTCGACCATCCTAAAATCCTTTAATATTTCCTGGACTCTTTTTCTAGTCATTTTCCTTATATCCCTAAACCTAGTTAGCGCATATTCACCAAACCTTCCAAACCACAAAACTTAGTATATCCTAAAAGCTGATGCAGTGTGAAAGAAGAGATGTTTTAGGGTTTGGGGAAAATATGGAGAAAAGGATTAAAAAGGAATCGATGATAATGGAGTATGGAATAGGAACTGTCAGAAGTAGTCAAGTACTTAGCCAATCATTTTTAATACAAGTGCAAGGATAGAATAAATACACTGTGAAAATGAGATACTTGCTAAAGTGTTGCCAAACTGATGAGAGATTTTTACCTGAATGGCACTTCTTCCTGTGGAACATCCACATAGTAACGGATGAAAAATCTCTCAGAATCTTCTCGCTCACCCTCAGTAACAACACTGCCATTAAGTTTGGAAACCGATGGCAATCTGAAAGTGAAACCCAAAATAAAAAGACATTTTAATATACTAAAAATATTCAGCTTTAGGAATAAAATTACTGGTTTGAGGCCCAGTCTCATTCTCTTGAAAGGACACATTTGATATAGCTCTGCTTCTATACAACTACTGACATAAACTAAAGTGGTATAAGAAACAAAAAGACCAAATACCTAGTTTCATTTTTGAATGTTACGCTGACCTTTGATAATCATAACTCACTTTTCAAAATAAGATTGTAAGTAGCATTGGCCAACCTAAATATAAGGTAAGCCACATACATAATTTTAAATTCTCTAGTACCCATATTTAAAAAAAATAAAACATATGTAATTAATTTTAATAATATATTTTATTTAACCCCGTAAATGCAGGTATAATCATTTCAACCTGTAATCAATACTAAAAAATAACTAATGAAATACTTTACATTCTTTTTTCATATAAATCGTTCAAAATCCAACGTATATTTTATACTTGAATTCAAACTATTATATTTCAAGTCTTAAAAAGTCACACATGGCTAATGGGTACCATATTGGACAGCACAAGTATATAGAGCAATCAATATAATTTGGTTATGTACTTCAAGAATTACTGGCCTACTGCAAGACTTCTTCTTAGAAGATCTTCTTAGAAGAAAAATATGCTGAAACTTATTTTTTCAGTGAAAAATTAATGAGTATATCAACCACTGAAAAGCAGTGAAAATCTGCTAGACATTAGTTGGTCAGAAAGATCAATACCCTGTTTAACTAACCTCTCTTCTCTAGGGAACTTTTATGCCTACTAGTCCCCTTTTAAAACTATTATGTTAGTGCACAAGAGAACAAATCAAAGTTCCATGGCCCTTTACATCTGAGCTGAATATTATTGCTGCTAAAGGTACATACAAAAATAAATACTTATGGGTCATTTCAGTAGTCTGTGGGGCCTGAGATGCAAAAGGCAGGAAAGTTAGAGGAAGAAGATAACAATACAGTAGTCAGATCTAAGTCAATCTGTGTAACAAGAATAAAATACAGAAATACTCTCTTGTTTTATAGTAATGAAACAGCCTGATTTTAAGGTATTTCACTTTAAATGACCACTATGTTAAGAGAGAAAATAAGAACGACTAAAATAGAATTGATTCCCTATTATACTTACTTTTTCTTCATGACCCAAAATAGAACTTTAAATATTATAAATATCAAAAATTATAAAAATAGATTTGTGAGAAAATTTTTCAGTGGTTGTGGCAGGCCAATTACAATTCACATTTTTCTCATCATATTGTATTCCTTTCCTTCTAGGATTTGAAGCTATAAAAGCAGCTCCTTCAAATACAGTCTATTAGAGAAATGGATCAATTTACAGTGTACTTTCTCCTAAATAGTGCATTATTCCTTTAATAAAATAGCAAGGCCTCTGAGGGAGAAAAAAAAAAGCAGAATAATCAGGACAGCAGACCTGGCTATTACCAATTTCCTTCGCTCCTCAGTGGTATATGGCTGTAGAAGAGGAATTCCTAACAATCTCACTTCTTCAAGTTTGGGGAAGGAATTTAGTTTGTCAATGTCTTCCCAGGATTGCAAACCTGATTTGAGAAATAAACGTTAAGTAATTTAAGAAAAGCACTCACATAAGAAGATAAACATAGCAAAAAAAAAATTACTACAATTAATAATATTTGAAATATTAAAATGATCATAAACTATTTAGAGATCCTGAAATTTTTTTTTTTAATCCAAGGAGAGAATAGAATACAGTTAAGCACTGTAAAATCTTCCCTATAGCCTCCTATTCTTATGACCCCTGTGATCAAAAAGAGAAACCTGTATCCTCCAACATCCACTTAACTACTAATTCTCTACCCAAATGGCTTATAGAGGGAGTCACTGGTGGTTTCAATAATCAGGATGTACATCATGCTTATACAAAAGGTGATGCAATCAACTCTTCCATCAAATATAGATTCATAGAACACAACCATTAATCAGAGTTGATACTGTCAGGCTCGAATTTTTACCTAACAAATTCAAAAGTGGGGCAAGGTCAATAGGACCAGAAACTTAATATTATCCCTCTTTCATACTGTCCTCATTTTGGGAACAGGGAAAACAGATTCAAAATTAAAACAAACACACAAAAACAAAAAACCTGAACCTTTAGGTAAGAAGAACATGCAACAAATTAAGTTCATTTAATTCTAAAATGAAACTCTTCCAATGGCTGTGAGCAAATGTATCATCTAAGTCGATACTTGGCCTTGGTAGGAAAAATATTCCTGTAATAATGAAGCTGGTCAATTTTATAACACGTCAAATCCATTTTAGAGAACAAATTAGTCCCTTCCTATTTCTATCAACCTTCGGCAAGTAAAGGCAGAGGAGCAATTTATGAGGACTCTGGTGCATAACTATCTCAAGTTACAACCGTCCTCTTCCCTTCAGAATGGCATGTCCATCTAGGAGGAAGAATAGAGTTAGTTCAAGGGGTGTCGAGCTGTGAAATAAGCAGCTTCCTTATGCAAAATACTGGTTTTTAAAACTTAATTCCTCCCCTTGCAACCTCTATAGCAAGTTAAACTGTTTATGTTTTTTCAGTTGTAGGTTATTTCAGTTATATAGGCTGAAAGACAATGTCAAGAAAATATAAATAAAAGACATAGGCTGGGTGACCATATGTGCTAAAAACACATCTGATAAAGAATTATTATCCAAAATTTACAAAGAACTATTAAAACGTCACAATAAGAAAATGAATAATCCAATTAAAAATGGTCAAAAGACTTGAACAGACATCTCACCAAAGATATATAGATGGCGAGTAAGCATATGAAAAGATATTCAACATCACATGTTGAATATGAATCAAAAAACTACAAATCAAAAGAACTATGAGATACCACTACAAACCTATTAGAATGGCCAAACTCTGAAACATTGACACCACCAAATGCTGACAACGATGTGAAGCAACAGGAACTCTGATTGCTGGTGGCAATGCAAAATGGTACAGCTACTTTGGAAGACAGTTTGGCAGTTTCTGACAAAACCAAGCATACTCTTAACACTCCTTGGTATTTTACCAAATGAATTAAAAATTTATGTCTACGCAAAAACCTATAAACAGAGATTATAGCAGTTTTATTAATAATTTTGCCAAAACGTGGAAGCGACCAGGATGTACTTCAATTTGTGAGTGGACAAACTGCAGAACATCCAGACAATGGAATGTTATTCAGTGCTAAAAAGAAATAAGCTATCAAGCCATGAAAAGACATGGGGGAAATGTACATGCATATTATTATGTGAAGGAAACCAATCTGAAAAGGCTACATATTGTATAATTCCAACTACCTGACATTCTGAAAAAGGCAAAACTAGGGATACAGTTAAAAGATCAGTGATTGCCAGGGACAAGGGAGAGAAGGAAGGGATGAATAGGTGGAGCACAGAGAATTGTGGGAACAATGAAACTATTACTATAATACTACAATGATAGATACATGTCATTATAAATTTTCCAATTCCATAAAATGTACACCACCACGAATGAACCCTAATGTAAGGTATGGACTTTGAGTGATGATGGTGTGTCTAGAGGTAAGTTCGATTGTGCAAATGATGCTGGGATGTTGATTATGGGGGAGGCTGTGTATGTGTGAGCGTAGTAAGTATTCAGGAACTTTCTGTACTTTCCGCTCAATGTTGCTATGAATCTACAACTGCTCTAAAAAAAGTCTATTAATTTTTTTAAAAACAGGCTAAAAATATTCATTTCTGTGACATAAAGATTAGATGGCAACAAACTGGCAATCAATTATATATAAAACTAGAAAAGAAAAGTGAACATTTGAAAGGCATAGCTGGTTGGGTTTCCCTAACTTAAATCCAGACAAAATGGTCTTGTTCATAAACCCTTATATCCTTTTTACTCCATCTTTTATTGTATAATTCATTAACTTCACTCCTATCATAGGATGACTCCTTTAATTTATATACTATAAATAGCTAATATAATGCTATCCCACTTGATTTATGAAAAGTGAATGCCTTAACTTTAGCTAACCAATAAGCATCTTGATGTTGCTCTTAAAGGTAGAAGAAGGTAGAGCTGTCACTAAAAGAAATACATTTTCACTGTATTTTATGCATAAACTCAGGTCAATTTGCATGTAGAATCAGAACAAGCCAGCATCTTACCTGACTTGTGGAGGCTGATGGATCGCAGATTAGGAAACAACCTGGCCAATGAATCATCAGGCTCCTCAATAGCATTCAAATGATTGTTGGCCAGGACGAGGGTATCCAGCGATGGAAACATAACTCCTAACTTTCGTATTTCAGTCCAGTCTTGGAGGTTATTATCTGTTATATGTAGTAGCTTAAGAGAATGACAGCATATAGAAGGACAAGACACTGTTTCATAGTCATTAAGGCACAGGAAGAGCTCCTCCAAACTGCAGGGGGAAAAAGGAAATATTTCATTCTTTAAAGCAGTTAAATGTCCACTTTGCACCTATTTTCATTCACTTAAGAAATAAATAAGTGCCTACTATGTGTGAGACTCTACTAGGTGTTGTAAAGAAAATATAAAGATGTCTTCCTAAAGCTTAAAATACAGCTAAGAAAGAAAGCAAATTCTAAAATACATAAAACAGGAAAGAATGACATATAACCCAGTACTAAATTAATATTGTGCTTAATTAAGCAGGACTAACTTTAAGTACAATAGTTCACATAGGAATGGAATTGAATTTGTAGTTAGAATAATCAGGAAGGGAGGCAAGGCCTTGAAGGAGAGGCAGACTTGCATAAGTTATGAAGAGATGAAAGAAAATTCCAGAAACAAGATAAACAAACATTGACAAATAGAAATAATAACTACCCTGTGTCAGACCCTGTGCCAGGTGCTTTCGACTGTACTTCTATTTCCGCAAGGTAAATATAATTACGCCCATTTTCAGACAAGCAAAAAGAGCTCAAAAAAGTCAATTAACCTGTCAAAGGTCATATGATTAGTAAGTAGAACTGGGATATAGAAGCTCATTCTATGCCATACTAGATATTGCATATTATGAGGAAACCAATTTTAATTAGAGTAATTGTGAGAAACTAAGAGAAAATAAGTGGGGTGAGACCAGATTCTAAAATGCTTTGATAATTTCCATATTTACACAGTCGAAGAAACTACTACTTCATATATTTCTTTAAACTACTTCCTTTGAACACTTATCTGCATATTCAAAGATAGATACAAACATAGAAAGCATTTCTAAACTAACAAAAGTGTAATTTCCTGCATAAATTATGGAAAAGAATACCAGGTCTATTTTCAAATCAGGCCAGCTATGTACTTAATCATCTGAGTGTTAATATATTTAAAAGATACTGCAACTTTTTTTCTTCCCAAAGAAGTGTAGTGAGGCAAAATTCTAAAATCAAGTAATCCGAAGATTAAAATGGAGAGGGGTTAGGCTGATCTAGAAATAATAAGTGCTTCTCAGGGATATTTTCTAGCCAAAGGATTATGTATCCTATATCTTGGTGCTACTCAACACTTAACAAGTATTCCAATAACAATGCTACTAGATTATCCTTACACTTTCATTGTAATTACTTCATTTTTATAACCTCATTCTTCATTCAATCTGTAATTCTAGTATTTCTGAGATGGGAGATCATCAATAATTCTATGTACTAATACAGATGGCAACATAGTCCCCTCTCCATCATACTGTCTGGGCTTACTCTGGTAACTCCTGCAGTATCGTGTGGACTGTCTCCCAAGAAGCTTTGCTGTTGTTGAGGACAAGTTTGCGAACCCCAGAGAAGGACCCAGCACATGTTCTTTCTAAAACTGACAAATTCAGAGGGTTGGAACTCAGGTTTAGAAACTCCAACTGGGGAACATTTGACACAATTTTACTGACCTAGGAAGAAAAAAAGAAAAGTATATCAGGCTTTTAAATAACAATCATGGTAAAAAAAAAAAAAAAAAGCCTAACCGAGTGGATCTTCGGGCAAAGGGACATTCACAGGATGGAGTCCTATTTAGTGACTATACCCACAGAGAGGCATAAATAATCTCAACAAATCTTGGCAAATAACTTAATCCCTGTGAAATAGTATAACTGAAAAGTAATGGCACAAAAGAAAAATTTCCTATATTGCCTTTGGCAAAGTTTTGATTCTGTTCTATATGATGTTCTCTTTGATAAATGGAGAAAAGATAGTTTAGATGACATTTTAGGCTATGTGATCTCTTTGAATATCTCCTTCTTTCCATCCACAATACAACAGTAAGGCCAATTAAAGGTTTATTGAAGTACACAAAATAACGATTCAGGTGTTCAAATTTGACTCCACAGTCACAATTACTTAGAAAACAGTTTCAGCTTGGTTCAAAGATGTACTAAACTTTAAAATATATTGATTTTATATAATGAAAGAGAAAACATGATCATCAATTTAATGATTTAGCTAGCAAATTGGTACACAAAAAAATTTTTAGAAAAGGAACTGATCATTACTGATCTTAACTATTTGCTCTTCATAGTACTAGTCTCTGATATAGCTTATTTCACTACATTCTCAAAACAACTTGCAAGATGACTAATAAAATTATCATTTTAATAAATAAAGAACCTGAGACTCAGATATTAAATAATTTGACCAAGGTTTCAGAATCACAAAAGCCAAATCTAGAATTTAAACATCAGAGCTATTGTTCTTTCCAATATAAAGTAGCCCCCCTTTATCCACAATTCTGCTTTCTATGGTTTCAGTTACCCGCAGTCAGTCATGGTCTGAAAATATTAAATAGAAAATTCCAGAAATAAATGTCATAAGTTTTAAAATGCACACATTGCGAATACTATGATGAAATCCTGTGCTGTCTTGCTCCTTTGCTTGGGACATGACCTGTCTCTTTTCTCCAGCATATCTAGGCTGTGTATACCACCCATGCCCACCTATTAGTCACTTTGGTGGTCGTCTTGGTTATCAGATCAACTGTTGTGTTCAAGTAATCCTTCTATTACTTAATAATGATGCCAAGCACAAGAGTAGTAGTGATGCTGGCAATTCAGTTATGCCAAAGAGAAGCCGTAAGCATATGTATTTACAGAATAAAACATAGTGTATATATAGCATTTGGTACCATCAGTGGTTTTGGGCAACCAATAGGGGTCTTGAAATTTATCCTCCATGGATAAGGGGGAACTACTATTCCACAACTAGTAAAGTATAAATGTAACCAGAAAAAATTAAAGAACTAGGCTTATTAAAGTAATATGAAATAAATGGCAGAAGCATAGTGAGCGTACTAAGCATCTAACAGCCCAGTAATGTGGTAACTAAAAGTTATAAGAAAAGGAGTACAAAAGAATATTTAGCATTAGTCAGAAAACCTGGATTCAAACCAGGTTCCAACACTTCCTAACTGTGTGACTTGGCAAGTTTCATAACCTTTCCAAATATCAGTTTCCTCATTTGTAACATAGAGAACATGCTATCCATCTGTTTTAAAGGACTGTTGGTAGGACTAAATGAGATACACGTGTAAAGCACCTACCATAGTGATTGGTACATCTTTTAGAAACTTGTTTCCTTATCTACTCTCCAATCAAATGTAAAATCTATGAAAGCAGGGATAATACTTACCTAGTTCACTACTGTACAGTGGGCACTTAATGTTTGCTGAATAAATTAATGGCACGAAATCATTCAATAAATGTAACTAACTATTACTAATATATCTCAACCCTGACTATATGTCATATTATATTTATTTATATTTAAATACATCATATAGAAAATCATTGGGAGAATTTCAAAATATACTGATTCCCAGGCTTTATCCTAAACTATTGAATCAGAAGCTTCATAGGTGGGACAAGCTTCATAATTGGGACTTGAATGCCTGTTTCTTTTCAGAACTCCATAAATAATGTAAAAAAGGTGTCCAGTGTTGAGAACTATGGATAGAAAAAAAAATTAATCTGTATTTTACATTAGACTTACTGTGTGCTGTACAGTTTAGGAGCTCTGAAATCAGTGAGAAGTAGATTAATTCTAATAAGGTTCAGAGAAGTATGTCAAAAGGAATGGTCTTCACATACACTATTTCATCTATTCTACACATCTATTAACTCTTTTTAGTGGTATATATTGAATTCTCATTTTACAAATGAAGAAGCTCTCTTTTAGAGAAAACACACTAGGCTTCAGTTCTGGGAGAATACCCAAGGCTAACAGATACTGATGTAATCTTTTTCATAGTCAGCACCTACACTACTGTCCAATGAGAATAAAGATTTAGAATAATGACTCATTAGCCCAACGATATCTTAAAAAGATAAAATTGGACTATAGTCTAATGATTCAAACAGGAAAAATAATTTTAGAAATAAATATTTTATTTATAAGACTAAAATTATAAAGTATTTTGGGTTAACAAATTAATAAGATTCTGAAAAATATAATATTCGTTACACAGTTAAATTTACTTATCATAGAAAAATGTCCTAATAACAAAGACTGACAAAATATTCAATGAGTTTCTAAGGCAGCGTATTGACTTCTCTTTTTTAATTCGAAAAATAAAAAAAGACTCCTCTAGATGGAATGAGTTGACCATACTCATGTGCAGAAATATGGAAACAAACATCTTTTAAGTCTCTACAATTCTATGACTTAATAAGGGGTCCTCTGGCTTCTAAAGAGGAAGAAACTGCAGTTTTAAAAAATGAGAAAAGCATTGCATGACAACAATCTGTAATTTATACTCGAACTATTCTCTACCTCATCTGAGTACCTAATTCAACTACTTGGTTTAATTTCTTTTATAAAATGATTCTGATAAAAAGGGGAAGAAAAAGGAAATATCTTGGGAAAAATCAGACAAAAATCTACTTAGCCAAAAATTCAAATCAAAAGTTAAAAAAAAATTGCATCTTCTTTTTAACACATAGATGCCCAATACTAGAAGTATGGAGATAAATCTTTGTTTCCCCAAAAGTATTACACTTCTTGCTCATATTTATCTTAGTCTCTGGATATATAGCAGCCAGTAGTTTAAATTACAAAAGAAGTTTCTCATAGCATTACTGATCATTCAAAACACTAAAAGAACAAATAATATTATCTTGTTCCACATTGCTACATTAAATACTGGCTGAATAAACTTAGTTAATGCCCAGGGACAAATGATCTTTTTGGTAATCAGATATATAGAATGCAATGGGGTTGAAATGTAACGTCTTAAAATTGTGACCTATGAGGCATTTGAACCCTGGCAAAGAGTTTAATTAATCCTAAAAATCAATATCATTTTCCTGTTAGCATTTCTCCCATATCTCCATGGTTTGACATATATTCTAGAAGACTGGGATCAACTACAAGTAAGGCTAATGACAAAATATACAGGAATGATGAAAACAAACAAACAAAAAACCTGAAAAGTGGAAACCTGAATGGTAGCAGTAACAAACATTTATTTGAAAACTGTCTATAAACAGACTGTTGGGCACATACAGGAATATACAAACTGAGCAGAGTACAAATAAACACATGAACCTCTGTCTATACATGTCAGTGCAGACTGAAAAGTATTTAGTGTAGACCTTTGTCTAAGCAGAGAAAATGCTGAATTACCTAGCATAAACTGTGTTCTGATCCATACTGACATAAATAGTTCTTCTGAGGTAGCAACTATATCACCATTAAACTGTTACTACAAGTTAGCAAAAGCTTATGTACTTGGTCAAAGCATAGGTCAAAGTACAAAGCATATACTTTTGTGAAGTTTTATACTCCCAAAGAAAAAAATTTAGAGAAATCAGCCTGTGAACATAGGAGCTGGAATGATTCAGAGGAAGATTGGGTCTAACTTGTCACCCATGTAGGCCAAAAAGTCTCACCAGAGGTTCAGCAGTAGGACCACTGTGGGAATGAATGGTGAAGAAAGAGGATTACTAAGGTAGTTCTTTTTGCATCTGTTCAGTGTGGGCACAGCATGCATGCCAATTAAGCATCTCAGAGGACAAAGAGGCACAGATGGTAATTTGTTGAATAGAGAACTATACTAGTTGTTTAGATAAGTAAATCAATAAATAACTACATGTATAAATAAGAGATTGTTTCTTGGAACAGCCCAATAAATCTTTATATATTAACAAGTCACTTAGAAATCAAGTGACATAGATCTCAAAGGATTCTGGTAAACATCTTAACAAAAAGAGGAAATATGACTGGGAGCAGCACAGTTATCAGATTAAAGATGACAATGAAACAAATAAATATAATGAAAGCTTAAGAAAACTAGGTTATAGATTTTTCTTAAAGAAGAAAGCTGTCTTAGAATTTGTATAGCATGCAACATCTACAAAGTGCCACAATGATTTATTTTATCAGCAGCGTTATCTTATGGATAAGCAAACTGAGGCACTAAAAAATTAAGTGAATTTCTTAAGATCACAGAAAAAGTTAGAGTAAGTGATCTTGATCAATCCTTAAGATACAATCATTTATTCACTAATGCAATCAACAAACTTGAGCGCCTAGTATGATTGGGTGCTAATGAAAAAAGATAAAAAATAACTACTTTGAATAAGCTCAGTAGTCTAGTAGGAAAACTGTCAAGTAAAGCAAGTGATTGCATGGCATTGTGATAAATCCTTTCACAGTAGCAAAATACAGGTACTGGGATAATCTGACTCTGCCTGAGTGAAAGCCAAGGAAAGTTTCACAGAGGAATAGCAACTTGGGCCAAGTCTTCTTGAAAGAGACATAGGAAGAGGCTTAGTAGACAAGAGGAGAAAAGAGAGCAACAGATACAGAATGAATAAAACAAGGAAGCTTTTCATGTCAAGAGTTTATCATGAGCTGCAAGGAAAAGCATTCAGCTAAAGATGGAGATAAAGCTCTAGAAATAGCAAAGGGCCATATTACTGAGGGCCACATTTAGAGTTCAGACCTTAGTTTCTAGGCAGTGAAAAGCAATAAAGGACTTCGAACAGGAGAGTATCATAATCATATGTCATTTATTAAAAGAAGTCTAGTAGCACTAGAAGATAGCTTACAGGAAGCAGAATAAAATCAAGGCCAGAAAACCCATTAGCAAACTATTCCAATAGTGTAAGCAAGAAATAAGAGCCTACATTAAGAAGGCAGGAGAACAGATCGAGTAGGAAATATGACTTTTTCTTATTCTTAGGGTAGTTTCTTAGGATAGAAGGGTATCTTCTATCAGGTAATGCTATAATCAGGTAGGTAAATGTTGAAGTAGTAGTATAGAATAAGCATAGAATGTGTAAATTCATGAAATAGTAGATAATTTAATGTCTTTTTTAGCAGTCTAAACCTCTGTAGTTTTATTAACCTCTTGATGCCTGAAATAAAGTTCTCCGGTGCTTTTCACATTAATGAAAAACAAATTAGAATTAACAAAGTTAACTGAAAAATCACCATAGGAACAGCTGAAGCAGTCAGTTATTTATCTTTAGACAGAGACAAAAAGAATCTCAAGTGAGAACAAGAATTCATAAGAAAACATAAACAATAATACAATGGTTCTGACTATATTTCACTAAAATGTAGCAATATAAAAACTTTACCTCATGCCAGTCTTCGAGTTTGTTGTCAGAAAGATCTAGTTCTGACACATGAGCACAGAAGGCAGCAATTTCTTTTTCATCTCCAGCACGGGTTATTCCACAGCTGTTCAATACCAGAACGCTTGGGAGGTTGAGGCGATCTGAAGCATGGGGGACAAAACACTTTTTATGTCAGCCTAATTCTTGTCTACACACATTCTGTCCCCAGGAACCAAAATCAAATTGTGTGAAATTACACAAAGACCTAGGAAATACAGGACATGATGGAATCCAAGGTTTTGAATTCTAAGCGGAGACAGCCAAATATGAACCAGGCAAGAGTTTGGTTCAAAAATGAACCGGGAAGAGATGAGAAGTACTAAACCAGTATGAGCAAAAAAATCCTATATGCTTTACCTTTCAGCAGGATTGTTTATTTCAACTACCAACTACCATAATCTACCCAAATGTGCTATCATCTTGTTATGTGAACACTACTAGATCTATGTGATTCATGCCTGGACTACCACTGTCTTCTCATTCACCTTCTTTCTTAAAAAAAAAAAATAATAATAATAATAAGTTTAAAAGTATCACTCTGGATTGCTCTTTTCTCTCTGTCTTGTATTTTCAACTTTTACTGCCTTTGAAAATTATCTCAAACCATTAGTCTCTGCTAAATCACTTCTGTTCTTCAAGTTTATATCATTAAAGAAATCTTCCTCACTTAAGTGGATACATTTCAAAATCAACATCTATTTCTCTCATACTTGGCCATCAATCATTTTCATTTCATATCCATATGGAATTTGTCTCTTACAAAAAAGTCTTTTTTAAAAAAATATAATTGTAAAGAGAGAAAGTGTTCCAGTCTCAAACTATTCAATGAATTTGATCAAACTGGGGTAGTCAAACTACTGCCTAATTCAAAATTACGTCAATAAAATCATATGCTATATCTAATAAAAAGGATAAACATGAGAATTCAACAAATGTTTCCCTATTTGCAATCATGCAAGGACTCACTAAGATAGTATTTTATTATTGGAGGCCTCAAATCATATGATTTTCAGCTTGTACTTCTCAGTATCAAATTCCTTGGACTGGGAATAGATCCTAAAAATAAATGACCATGTAAGAAGCCCACTTCTGTCTGCCATTCCAGTTTATATGGAGTGATAATGTATTGAGAAAATGAATGCTCAGTAACCTTTGAACATAGGAATTAAACCACTGTTAAATATTAATCTCTCATAATTATAAAGAACTAATTCTAAGAACTATTAATTACAACAGTAAGCTAAAATGCAAGCAAAAACATACAACCTGCACATTTCTAGTTGTAGATCCTTACTCACATCATAATCCCTTTCCAAGAATGTCTTTATCTACTCTCTGACCAAATTCTACATTCTTGAAGGCTCAGTTAAGGTCTCATAGTTTTGAACTCTTTTCTGATCACATTAATTAACTCTTTTAAACTTCTGTCCTAATCACTGTGCCATCCATTTGACTCACTATAAACTACCTCATGTTATCTTTGTAAATGTGAGTATCTTGTCATCCAATTAGTCTGTAAGGTCATTGAGGGCACACAGTCCACTCTTGTATCTTGAATCTTCCAAATTCCTTGAAAGAATATGTATTTGAAATATTATCATTCAAATATTATTTTGGCCCTATGAGTGCAACTAAAATTTCTTTTGGCCAATCTGGAGGGAAACAAGTCCTTTCAGTTTTTTCAAAGAACTGACATCATAGCAAGGGAGAAAGACTATTCGATTCATAATTCAAAATAAAGGAAATCATTTGCAAACAAGGCAAAATCTGGTTTAATGTCCCTAAGTAAGGTCCAGTAAACAAATATTTTAGGTCCCATCTTTTTTACCTTTCATAGGAGAGCCCTGAGGTGTGGCTGGGACATGGACTCCCATCCCAGGACCACGGCGGTAAGGAAAGTTTTCAGGACTATATTTTTCACATAATACTTGCATAAAACTCCTTCCACTAGGTTGATCCATCTTCCTTTCCTAAAATTCTATAAGAAACCAAGAAATCATCAAGATTATTTATTTTACTGATACAAGAAATATTTATTGAGAACCAATTATTTACAGGGCTCTAGACTAGGCATTTCAGATATATAAGACATGGCCATTGCCCCCAAGATTTTATACTGTGATGAGACTGTATAACTTAAGGAAGCTACATATGTAGACTATGTAGACATATGACAGCAATACAGTTCAGCACATAAAAATTACAATACAGATTAAAAGTACTATTAGAATTAGAAGAGGAGGAAATCATTTCTAATCAAGGGTAACAAGACAACTTTTGGCTGGTGTATAGGGCTCATGTGGTAAGTAATAGGAAAAAGGACTAAACAGGAAGATATAAAGGTATGGACTAAACATCAGACTAAAGAGTTTGAATGAATCCTATGATATTTGTCCCTCAAAATCCATTCTTCTATTCTACCATAGTAAAAGAATTTTTAACTGTATGCATAGCTACTTCTAATTAGGAATGAATGTATGACTAAGTTCTAGTTGATGAGATAGAAATAAAGCATTCTACTGTAGCTTCTAGAAATCATCCTTAAAAGAGAGCCAGAATATGCCTTTGCCAACATTGTTTATTTTTACTTTTGTGGTCTTTGCCCAAGAATAGATATACAAAAAATTATTGCAAGATTGATATCAGAGTTTACTGCCTATATTTATTTGTAGGAGTTTTATGGTTTCACGTCTTACCTTTAAATCTTTAATCCATTTATTATTTATTTTTGTATATGGTATAAGAAAGTTGTCTAGCTTCATTGTTTTGCATGTATCTCTCCAGTTTTCCCAACACTATTTATTAAAGAGACTGTCTTTTCCTTATTGTATATTCTTGCCTCCTTCGTCATAGAATAATTGACCGTTTAGATGTGGGTTTATTTCTGGGCTCTCTATTCTGTTCTGTTGATCTGAGTGTTTTTGCGCTAATACAAATACCTGTCCATTTACTGAACCAAACTTTTATCTGTACAATTTACCATAGTTTACACTATGGAATACATTTCATAATGAGTATATCACAAGTCAATCTGAGCATATAGGGCTGCTCTCTGTCAGGATCCTCATTTGTGAGCTTAAGGATAGAGCGAGTTTTAGTGCTAGACGTTTGCTCTTTCTGTCCACACAGACTGATAAGTGCCAGCTATGTCCTCTATCCCAGAACTGAATGTGTCAAAACTGAACTGTGTGCATTCATCAAGGCCTTCGGAGCCTTCAGGCTAAGAGTTTCTTTTTTGATGTAAATTTATCACCAACAACTTCAGACAATATAGAGCAGGTTCTATGCCATTAGTGGGAGCACCATAGCTCTGATCAAAGATTTGTCTCAAAATGCCAAAAGAATTTTTAGAAATGTTTAACAAAAAGTCAAAGAAGTTACATTGCTATCTTCCATAGAATTGGCAGTTCAAAAAGAAACAACAATAAGCTGAACATCTAAAACTCAACATAAACACCCAAACTGCACATCAGCACGTCTGAGCATGGGATATGTGCATAGGAGCTACCACAGGTCAGAAACTTGGGTGTCAGGCAGTAGACTGGGAGTAATAAAGAACTTGCCTCTCACAACCACCAGAACTCCCTGCGGGGGGCGGAGGAGGGAGAAGGTGGGGGGAGGGAGAAAGAGCAGCAAGTTCATGTGGTGAGTTCCCTGAACATTCCTGCCTGGGTAGCTGTGAGCACCCAGTGGCAGGCTGGATGTAGGGTCCAGTTATCAGGGCAGAAAACAGAGAAGCGGGACTGGACCGCAGAAGAACAACAGCTGATATTTGCCCTCTGCAGTTGCAAAACCGAGGTTGAGCCACAGCCCCTAACCCCTAAACCAGAGGGCCCCTCCCCCCATACTTTACAAGACTGATCACCGCAGAACCCCAGGGGAATCTGAGAAAACACTGCCAAGACTGTCGCTGACACTGACAGGGACTGAAACAGGGTAGCGTGCGTGATTAAATATCTACAAGAAAATTTAGAAAGCGTTATTAAGACTTTGTGCAAAGCAGGGATCCAAGAGGCTTAGACGCCATCTATTGGAAACCAAAAGAAAAGCGCCTTCTTTGCAAAAGGCTAAAGACAGACATTTATATAATAAGGCTTCTTTCTGGAAAAACAGCAGAATACACTTCCATTAATGTCCAGGTGGAGAAATAGTACAAAAACACCATCAACAACAAGGTGGCAAGGCATCTCAGAAAGAAAGAGAAAAATCTCTAGAAAATAAGCTTACAGACAATAGAAATATGCAATTTAAATAACAGAGAATTCAGGATGGTACTTCAGAAAAGACTCAGTGAGTTTCAAAATAAGTTATATCAACAATTTCAATAATTGAAAAAACAACTAGATTAGCAGAGCAAGGAGATTGAAACACTCAAAAGGAACCAAATAAAACTTCTGGAAATGAAGAACACAGTGCAAGTTGAAAAATGAAATCGCAAGAAAATTTAGAAATACAGTCAACCAAATGGAGAAAAGGATCAGTGATATCGAAGACAGAAATCTAGAAATAAATCAAAAGGTAGAAGAGAGAAACCAAAAAATGATATACAATGAAAGAAAAATTCAAGAACTAACAGATATCAGGAGAGGAAACATAAGAATAATGGGCATTATCAAAGGCAAAAAGGAACAGGGAGTAGAAAGCATTTTAAGACAAATAGTTGATGAGAATTTCCCAAATCTAAGGAATGAGATAGAGCTTGGAATTCAAGAAGTCAACAGAACACCCAATAATCTCAACCCAAAAAGGCCTTCACCAAGACAGACTGTATTAAAATTATCAACAATCAATGATAAAGACAGAATTCTCAGGGCAGCCGGGGAGAAAAAAACGGTAATTTATAAAGTTAAACCCATTGATTATCGTTGGACTTCTCAGCACAAACATCAGAAGCCAGAAAAGGATGGAATCAAATATTTAAACTATTAAGTGAAAGGAACTACCAGTCTAGATAAATGTATCCAGATAAGCTCTCCTTTAAATATGAAGGACAATTAAGACTTTCCAGACATACAAAAATTGATGGAATTCTCCACTACGAGGCCTGCACTACAGAAAATACTGAAAGGGGTCAGTTCACCTAAAACAAAATAACAAAAAACAAAAAAATAAATAAATAAATTAGGAAGAAAGTGACTATCAGGCAAATAGAAGCAGAGGAGTGCCAATCTTACTAAGAACAGGGCAGTATAAGCTTAAACAAAAAGAAGAGAATGGCTATAACAACATAGTAATGAACGTACAGCATACATAGGGACAAATCGAGATAATAATGACTGAAAAGAGGAGGATTCAAAGATCTAAATTTGCAAAGAAGAATGGAGATAAGGCAGGTGCAGAAGAAAATGGACGACTGTATAGATACAACTATCCTTTTCATATTCGTAATGGAAACCAAACACCAAAGATTCAGAACCATTGTATGTAACATAAAACAAGGAGGACCAGACGCAAAACCCACAAAAGCCAACCAAAATAAAGAAAACAGAAGCACACGGACAAGGAAGCAATGGAAACATCAAATACCAGAAAGCAAAAGATAAAATGGCTATAAGAACCTCGTATTTCAATAATCACCCTAAATATAAATGCATTGAACTCAGCAATAAAAAGGCACAGAGTTGCAGAATGCATCGAAAAACAAAACCCAACCATATGCTGCCTCCAGGAGACACATCTCAGTTGCAAACACAATTATAGACTCAAAGTGAACGGGTGGAAAATGACATTTCAAGCAAATGGTATTCAGAAAAAAACGAGAGTAGCAGTACTAATATCAGACTAAACGGACTTCAAAACAAAAAAGTTAAAGAAAGATACTGAGGGACACTTCATAATGATAAAGGGAATCATGCACCAAGAAGACATAACACTTATTGATACCTATGATCCCAATCAGGGAGCCCTGAAATATGTAACAGAACTAAAGGGAGAAACAGACCAAAACACTATTGTAGTAGGGGACCTAAATACCACATAGTCGGATATAGACAGATCATCCAAACAGAAATTCAATAAGGAAATAACATCCCTAAATAACACGTTAGACCAACTGGACATAATTGACATTTACAGAGCCTTTCATCTCAAAACGGCTGCTTATATATTCTTCTCTATTGCACATGGAACATTCTCAAGAATTGACCACATACTAGGACACAGAAATAGGCTCAAGAAATATAAGAGGGTTGAAATCATACCAACCATATTCTCTGATCATAATGCTTTGAAACTAGAGATCGACTGCAGCAGAAATCAGGAAGAACCACAAATACCAGGAGATTAATCAACATGCTACTGAAGAATAACTGTGTCAGAGAAGAAATAAAAAGACAAATCAAGAGATACATAAAAACAAATGATAATAATAGGACAACATATCAAAACTTTTGGGACACAACAAAAGTGGTCATAAAGAGGAATGTTCATATCATTACCGGCCTATCTCCAAAAACAAGAATGAGCCCAAATAAACAACCTAACACTTCATCTTAAAGAAACTAGAAAAGGAAGAACAAATAAAGCCTAAAGTCAGCAGAAGGAAAGAAATTGTCAAAATTAGAGCAGAAATAAGTGAAATCGAAAACAAAAAAAAAATAGGAAAAATAAATACAACGAGGAGCTGGTACTTTGAGAAGGTTGATAAAACTGACAAACCCCTGGCTAGACTCACTAAAGAAAAAAGAAAAAGGACAGAGATAAACAAAATCAGGGACAAAAGAGGGGATCGTATGACAGACACATCAGAAATACAAAGTATCATGCAAGAATACTAGGAAAAATTATCTAATAACTAATAACCTAGAAGAAATGGACCAGTACTTAGAAAAATACAAGCTCTTGAGACTGAATCGAGAAGAACTGGAAAATATAAATAGACTGATCAGCAGTATAGAAATTGGAACAATCATCAAAAACCTACCAAAAAGCAAAAGTCCAGGACCAGATGGCTTCACCAGTGAATTCTCCAAACATTCAAAGAAAATTTAATACTTATTCTCTTCAAACTCTTTTGAAAAATCAAAGAGGAGGCAATGCTTCCCAACTCATTTTATGAGGCCAATATTACTCTGATACTAAAACCTGGTAAAGATAACACACAAAAGAGAAAACTACAGACCGGTATCTCTCATGAACACAGATGCAAAAATCCTAAATAAGACGCTAGTGAACCGAATACGCAACATATTAAAAGATTACACACCACGATCAAGTGAGCTTCACCCCAGGGCCACAGGGATGGTTCAACACATGCAAATCGATCAATATGATACACCACATAAACAAATTAAAAAAAATAAGATTCATATGATCATATCAATAGATGCAGAAAAAGCCTTCATAAATGGATGCAGCATCCATTTATGATCAAAACACTTAACAAAATCGGTATAGAGGGAAAGTACCTTAACATAATAAAGGCCATATATGACAAACCCTCAGCCAACATTATACTTAATGGTGAAAAACTAAAAACCTTCCCTCTAAGATCAGGAATAAGGCAAGGCTGTCCACTATCACCACTGTTATTCAATATAACATTGGAGGTCCTAGCAAGTGCAATTAGGCAAGCGGAAGATATAAAATACATCCAAATAGGAAACGAAGAAGTCGAACCGTCACTATTTGCAGATGACATGATTTTCTATATAGAAAACCCTAAAGACTCCACAAGAACACTACCAGAAACAATAAGCAAATACAGTAAAGTCTCTAGATACAAAATCAATGTTAAAAATTCGTAGCGTTCCTGTACTCTAATAATGAAGTGTTAGAAAAAAAGTGGAAAAAAAACAATTCCTTCTGCAACTGCAACAGAAAGAATAAAATACCTAGGAATAAATTTAACAAAATATGTGAAGGACCTATATAATGAAAACTACCAAACCCTATTAAAATAAATCAAAGAAGATACAAAGAAGTGAAAAGATATTCCATTCCATGTTCTTGGATTGGAAGAATCAATATTGTTAAAACGACCATATTACCTAAAGCATCATACAGCTTTAATGTAATTCCCATCAAAATCCCACAGACGTTTAAAAAAAAAATAGAACAAAAAGTCATCATGTTTGTATCGAAGCACGAAAGACCCCAAATTGCCAAAGCCATCCTGAGAAATAAGAACAAGGCCGGAGGCATCATCTGCCCAACTTCAAATTATACTACGAAGCGACAGTAATCAAAACGGCATGCTTTTGCCTGCAAAACAGACACACAGAACCAGTGGAACAGAATCGAGAGTCCAGAAACAAACCCATATTTATATGGGCAAACAATTTTTGACAAAAAAAGCCAAAAACATACAGTGGAGAAAGGAAAGCCTCTTCAGTAAATGGTCCTGGGAAAATTGGAAGGCCACCCGCAAAAGAATGAAACTAGATTTTTGTCTATCACCATACACCCAAATTAACTCAAAATAGATCAAGGATCTGAATATAAGACCTGAAACAGTAAAATGCATAGAAGAAAACATAGGAACTAAACTCAAGGACCTTAGAATTAAAGAGGATTTCATGAATTTGACCTCAAATGCAAAAAAAAAAAGTAACAGCTAAAATAAATGAATGGGACTACATCAAACTAAAAGCTTCTGCTCAGCAAAAGAAACCATCAATAAGGTAAAGAGACAACCATTTGAATGGGAAAAATATTTGCAAGCAATGCTTTCGATAAAGGCCTAATATCCAAAATATACAAAGAACTCATACGACTCGATAACAACAGCAAAAACACAAACAATCCAATCCAAAAATGGGCAGAGGACCTCACAACCAGACGCTTCTCCCTAGAGGACGTACAAATGATCAACAAATATATGAAAAGATGCTCAATATCGCTAGCTATCAGGGAAATGCAAATCCAAACCACAATGAGATACCATTGCAGAATAGCTACAATCAACTGAACAAGTAATAACAAATGTTGGAGAGGATGAGGAGACAAAGGGACCCTCATACACTGCTGGTGGGGACTGCAAATTGGTACAACCACTATGGAAAACAGTATGGAGGTTCCTCAAAAAACTGATAATTGATTTACCATATGACCCAGCAATCCCTCTACTCGATACTTACCCCAAGACTTGAAACCCTATATCCAAAAAGATATTTGCACACGGATGTTCATAGCAGCATTATTCACGGTGGCCAGGACATGGAAGCAACCGAAGTGTTCTACAATAGATGATTGGCTAAAGAAGATGTGGAACATATATACAATGGAATATTACTCAGCTATAAGAAGAGATGAAATACTGCCATTTCCACAACCTGGATGGACCTCAAGATAATCATGCTAAGCAAAATAAGCCAGACTGAAAAAGTTGAAAATCACATGATATCACTTATATGTGGCATATAAACCTAAAAGCAACAAATGAATAGGACAAACAAACAGAGACTAATGGACATGGAGTATAGGTTAGTGGTTACCAGAAGACTATAGACTAGTGGTTACTAGTGGAGTGGGGGAGGATAGGGGAGGAAACGGGGTAAAGGGGGTCAAATATAGGGTTTAGGGGAAGGGTAAAATGGGTAAAGAGGATTAAATATATGGTAGCTGAAGGAAACTGGACTTTGGGTGGTAAACACACAATAGAATATACAGATGTCAAATGATAATGTACAGCTGTAAATTACAGAATTGTATTAACTAGTGTTACCCCAATAAACTTAATTAAAATTTTTTTAAAAAAGAATTAAGTGTGTGGGGAGGGTGATGAACTGTCTGTGTTAAAATAACAGTCACCAAGTTTAATAGCACCTATTAACTGGAAGTTTCAGAACCACTTAAATTCAGCCCTATTCAATTCAAGGGCAATCATCACAGACATAGTTTAAATAGAGATAAATTGAGGGATGGGCATATTAAAGACATATTAAAGTAAAAATATTTCCTAGTAAGCAAGCAATCATAGGAACATAAAAAGTTTTTCTTTATGGCCTCATGGTTTAACTCTTCCAAATAGCCTGAAATTTTTTTTCCCCTTCTTTTCTTCCCCTAAAGACTTAAAAGCAATGCCAGGCGCCTTCATTGGTTATTTTCCAGGACACTGTATTAGAACGGCTTTCCAGGAGTGCAGATAGTGTACACATTAATATATAGGTTTTGGATTAGAACATTAAGATTGCATAATGGATGAGTAACATAAATCTACTCAAAATGTGTTAAGGCAGTTTGAGGAGGAACAGTAGATGAAAAAGGAAAATTGAAAACCGTATTGAAAAATGAGGAACTACAGGATTGAAAAAGATCTTTAACTGTAGCCTCTGAAAAGGTTTTTTGGGGGGCATCAGAGGGTAATCTATGGCTTTCTGGAAAAATGGGTGTCAAATTACATCTGACTACTTCTACAATTGGCATAGTTCTAATGCATTTGTAAAAGTATTCTGAACTGGTCCTTAAACTCAGAATATTGGGTGATGTTGCTTGGTTCCATTACCAAGCTGTAGAGTACACCTGTGAAAATTTCAATTCCTTTGTGCCTCGAATCCTGACTATAATGTGCTCTTGTAAAGTATTTGGAGAAAGTCAAGATAAAGCACAATTGGAGGACATGGTGCTCAGTACAGTTTTGACAAATAGATTAATATCAGAACAGAACATCCAGTCACCTAAATATCCTCAAGTGCTATCAAATAATTTGCATTTTATGTTCCCAAAGGGTCAGATCAAAATTCCTATGAAACTTAATGCAACTGTAAATAGAAAATAGGCCATGTCTGGCCACTAATGCTGAAGGGCATATAAAATATATCCTTAGGCTTGTATATAAGATCAGTATTTACTTCACATGCACACACACACACACACACACACACACACACAACTTTATAGTAGAGTACCATACTTCACAAGCATGAATACTACCAGCCTCATTCACAATCTCCAAAAATAAAAATAAAAATAAAAATTACCCCCAAAGAGTTCTAAAATATACATTTAAATCTTATAAAAATAGTTTTATCTGCTTACATCTGCATAGACTACCCCCAGAAGGATAAAATAGAAATCAGTATTTGTTTGATCCCAGAAGAAGAAATGAGAAGTAGTCTGGAAGGGAGATCTGCTTTTCACTGTTTGCCCATTTGAACCACCTAAACTCACCAGATGCATATATGATCTTTTTTTTCACACATTATCTTTTCAAAATGTAAAACATTTTTAAGTGATATATCTGGGAATGACTTAATAATTTGTCAAAGAGTTTTGAACTTCTTCATTATCATCAATTATCTATGGTAAAAAATCCATTTGGACCATATGGAATGTGTAACATTAATAATAATTTTAAAAGGAATGGGGGAGTGAGGAAAAGAGAAATAAAATGATGGCCAAATGGAAACAAATACTTTTGCAAAACAGCATTCAGAAAGAAACGGAAAGCAGAACAAAACACATCTAAGCCTCAGAAGTAAACTACAATTAAAATGACAGGTGGGGATGAGATGATGTGAGTAAGATGACAGACCCAGATAGCAGTATTCTGCTGGTTTTTATCATGGCTTTAACCAGGAACAAAGCAAAAGCTCCACTATGACATGCGCAGGAGGGTTAGAAGAATACCCTCAGGCCTGCAGTGTTACTTCTTTGGTAGTCAAGTTAAATGTGTTAATGAAAACCCACCCAAATATTTCGTCCAAATTACCTAAACTGTATCCAAACTACTGTAACTTTGGAACCATAATGG
The DNA here is from genome assembly GCF_014176215.1 of Rousettus aegyptiacus. Taxonomy (NCBI): domain Eukaryota; kingdom Metazoa; phylum Chordata; class Mammalia; order Chiroptera; family Pteropodidae; genus Rousettus; species Rousettus aegyptiacus. Next base: position 37,470,766 of record NW_023416308.1, on the reverse strand, counting down.
CTCCAAGGCAGAAATGACGAAGGCAGAGTTAAAGGATGCTTTGGGAGCTTCAGGCCTCCCTGTCATCTCTTACCTTGGAGACTAACCAAGAAAAGAGTGGTGTCTCCTGCAGCAGGAAGCTGATCCTACAGGATTCAAACTACTGGAATAGTAAATAGTTGGGAACTAATTTACAGTTCTAAAAAATAAACTGCAGTAATTCAAAATATGCTTTCATTTAGGATGAGGCTAAATCTTCAGGAAGAGTTTTCATGGCATAACAATAATGGAGAAGGAAACACTCTAAAGTAGTTTAAAATTATTTTCACTCATTTGACATGGACCCATTATATACAACTAATCAGTCTTATCGATTCATCAGAGAAGGGCAGAAAAAACTATACTAAAAGCTACCTGCCAATATTTTAATATCAAATAGTTGAAAACAAAACTTAGGTTAAAGTATAAAAGCTCTATAATTTCATCTTAGGTTCCTCTGGAGAGATGACATTTCATTCTAGTCATTTTTCTCCACTTAGGTGTCTATTTCCTTTATAAGATAATCTGAGAATAAAAATCTTTTTACCACTTAATAAAAATGGAGAGAGCACATATATTTATTTAGTTCTACTATCTTCCTCACACCTTATCAAGTGGTTCCTATTAGGCTTATTTGTCCATTCACGTATTCATAAAAGGCAAGCGCTCACAAAGCTTACAGTCTCATTTAGTTCAGTTTAACAAACATGAACCTGACAGTACCTCTATGCCAAACACTGTGCTAAACGCTAAAGAAGCCAGCATTAATAAAATCTAAACTCTGTCCTCAGGGCATCTACAATCTAGAAGAAAATACATGGAAATAACACATACCTGAAATAAGCCACACAAAAATAGTGAATTCAGACATAAGAAGAAATTAACTTTTGGACATAAAATCAAGAAAATGGGAGGTGAATCTTGAGCCATTTGGTAAAATGACAAAGATTAGGTTAACAAGATAGAGAAGGGCATTTCAGGCACAGGAAATGATAGACTGTAAACAGGCACAAAAGACATAAAATATAGGCTATTAAGTGGTATTGCTAAAATATAAAATACATGTTAGAGTAGCAAGGGAGGCAGGAGATTTGACTATAAGGTGGATGGTAGAGTCAGCTTATGATTGACTGCTCAGGTTCAACTTTACCTTGTAGAGATGAGTAAGAAAATTTTTGATAAATCTCCATGATTACAGTGCAAGAACGGGGGTTACTGATCTTTATGTATAGACTATCAAGATGAGAATCTACATAAAATGATGAGGATTTTAAAATGTCTAAAGGATTGGGCAATTAGGAATCTATTCACGCTGGGGAAGCATTTTCAGTATAAGGGAGTAGAAACCATAGCATATAGAGTCAGTAAGTGAAGACGTATGAGGAGCTTAGATGAAGGCAAAAAGATGGGACAGTTGATGAAGAAAAACTAAGTGTTCAGAGAAAGAGTTGTTATATATTGGTTTTTTTTTTTAAGAATAAAAGAAATTTATAGGTTGAGTTTTTTTGTGGGGACAGTACAGGTGGTCAATAATGTATAACAAAAGAAGTTTAAGGAAGAAAATCTTCTGGCTAGTATCAAAGAATCTCTTAAGATTACTAGCTTTCTCAATTTGTGCAAGTTTTTTTTATTATTATTTTTAAAGCCCATTTAGTTTTTGCTTTGTGGACTCAACCTCACCCCTGGAAAGCTTCCTTTTTTGAAATAAACCCACTATACCAAACCTTGCCAGATTCTTGACATTTTAGGTAGCTGGAGCTTCAGTTTGTTAATTTTGTTTTCTAAATCTTTCTGATCCTCACCATAGGTGTACCCCAATAAAACATAATTATTCTAGGAGAGTATATGTGTGTTACATTTTTCTCTCCATGAAAGATTAAATAAATGAACGAATAAAGCTGTATTAATAAGGTATTTTTAAATAACTGCTTTAAAAAATACAAGTGGTATACATTCTGAATTTTTTTACTGTCTAATTAAAAATAAGCAAAACAAAAAACAAAAAACAAAAAACCTGTAACACCACGTAGTTTTCATGTAGATATGGTTTCCCTTTTTATTAGCTAAGCTAAGCATGTAAATAAGTGTTACCAAAAGCTTTTCATAATGGAAGCATATTTGGAGCCACAGCCATACCCAGAAACTTTGGTCAACAGATATAGCAAGTGGATTAAGCCTGAGGATGCAACTTACGATGTATATTTTTTCAGATCATTTTCCCATGCTATACATGTATATTTTTTAATACAAGGATTAAATTACTTTAGATATATAGTTTCATAACCTGCCTTTTCCTTAAATAGCTCATGAAAAAGTTTCTATATTAATACTTATCTGCATAATCATTTTTAAGGTTTGTAGAGTATTCCATTAACAAACTTTTGCAGCTAAAGTCATGAATGACAGTTATCTCTCCCACAAAAACACTTCGGGGACATTGTCCAAGTCCATATAATTGGGCTAGACAGTCTCACTCTGTACGGCACTCCTAATTTCATTTATCATAAAGTACGTAAACCTGTAATTCTCTCCCCCAAGTATTATCTAATATACCTAAGTGGATGCCTCCTTGGGATGAAAAGAAAGGAAAATAAGCTAATTCTAATAAACTTTCAGAACTATTCTGTGGAATTATAGTTCACCAGTTCACAAATTTACCCTACACATTCTAAGTGCAAAATTTGAGTGTAGCTGATAAATCCATTATCATGACACACCATGCAACTATGATTTCAAGGAACTACCCTATTTCTCAAAATCTCTTTCTCAACTGTATACTGAACTACATCCAAGAGTAAAAATGTGACACATCAACTTTTCAAGGTAGAAGATTAAAAAAAAATTCCACATTGCCAAATGAAATGTGAATTCAGACTCCTGCTTAGTCTTTGAATTATGCTATTAGTAAGGCACTGCTATCCTCTTCACTTATCACAGCACTATGTGTCTCTTTAAAAGCATCACAGAGATTAAAATATCTAACTCAAATGCTTGATGTCTAAATATGTGACTCTGCTATCAGTGAGTACAGCCTCAGAAAGGTATGTATTTTCTACTAAAGTTCATACATGGCACATTTAAAAAGAGACAAAGTTTTCCCATGTACAACTGCACATTTGCAAATATGACTAACTTGCATGTTCATAGTCTATACAGCACTTGGAATTTCTGATCCAAATGTGCTAGTCCAATAATTTTAAGATTGTGATGAGAAAGTATTTGAGAGGGAACAAAAATTAAGAAAATATTACTGTTTAGGCTAAAGTCATTTGTGTGTAAATATTTCTAAGCACTTCTTCCCTGAGTTCCATGGCTTCTTATTGTCCAGAAATGTTGGCCTAAACCAATTTCCTAAAATATAGGAAAACACTTTCCATAAACTTTCAGCAAAAACAACAAAAAAAGTTTAACATTCTCTATACCCTTTATTTCAATATCTTTCAAAGCGAATTCTACCCTTATCCCCTATCTTTCATAATTTGCATACATCCCCACCCCTCTCTAGCCTAGATTCAATTTGGGATAAATCACAAGGTTTTAATGTTACATTTACTCAAAGTTCAGGAGTAGATACATTTACTCTCAAATCGATGTTCCCCATAAACCAAGTGTCCCCACACTGAGATTAATAATCATTTTAAAGCTTAGTAATTTCCCATAACCACCTTCTGAAACAAACTGCCACGTCTCTATTTACAGGACATGAAACTGAGGTGACTTATTCAGGTTTCTGTAGTCCAACCAGCATGCTAGGTCATATTTTCTGTATCCCTAATCTGTTGAGCCATGCTGTCTTTACTATATATTTCAAATTTTTGGCATTACACGCAAATCATAGATATACAACGCATAAAAATATATGAAAACTATTACACCCAAAATACCTCTCATAACCACATCAATGTAACTGAACAACAAAACTAAGCAGCAGTATTGAATGGTCTAGCCATCAGAGGCAAAATTATTTTCAACTTCTCCTTCTTGCCCCAAATCAATGGATACTAATTTTTTGAATGGATTAGTTTTTCATCAGAAGAAAATTGCAAGCTATCTCTCAGTTATGAATATACAAGTTTAAGGTCATTTATTACTCAGCTGTTTACAGAACAGATTGCCCCACTATCTAGTTACAGACAAACTACTAGTTTATCATCCCACAGCCCTCTGGGAGTTTACAATCCCTGGCTCAAAACCAAGGATTGCAAATATTAAACATCAGCCACACAGAGTTTGCAAAAGTTTACAGGACATAAAAAGAATTCACTAACTCCTTCCACATTTAGTGCTACTATGGCATTGCCTTGTGTCAGTGTTGCCTGCTGGTGGTAAGTAATGGTTCTAGAACCAAACCGCCTGGATGTAAATCATGACTGACTCCACTACTCTGCATGACTGTGGGTAAATTACTTCAGTTCTCTAAGTCTTGTCCATAAAAAGGGATAACAGATAGCCCCTAAATCCTAGTTTATAGTGTGCCGAAGATGAATGGTTGATGATATGGGTAAAAAATGTTTATCACAGTACCTGGAACATAGAATGCATTTATTATAAACTATTACTTCTACTACTACTGCTACTATCTACTATTACTATTATCATCACCACCCAATAAGCATGGTAGCATTAATGCAGGGCTGGGGGACTTGCAATTTTCGGTAATTAGACTTGACCTAATTTTTTTGGTCCCAGGTCTATGCTACTTAATACCAATTAATGATTCGGACAGTAAATGTCTGACATTTATGTCACTCCTCCTTAATTGGAAGGTCTTCCCTTCTCTTCTCCCCCCATTTAAATATTATTCATTCTTCAATGCCCAACTCAGAATATATTTCAGAGATGGAGCCTTTTCAGGTACCTCCTGCCATAATTATTGATTTGCATTGAGCTGAGCTTGTGGTATCTATTGTCTAAACCATTCAGTGGGCAATTAATCAATTGCATTGTGATGTGATTTTCATGTGTTTATGTCTGTTTAGACTGTATAGTTCTTGAGGGTAAGGACCAAAAATATCATAATTCTTCTTTGTAGTAGTCACAGACTGGAACTTTGCACTTAATTGGCACTCAGTAAAGGTGATAATGAATGAATTTTCTAATCAATTCTGATTGTGTATATCAAATGCGTTTTATGAAACATGAAAGGTTTATTAATAAACTGAGGTCAGAGTACTTATAAACAAAAATCCTTCATAGCTACCACTAAGACACATAATTATATCTATAGGGATTCCGCAAATGAGATGACATGATAAAGTAATGAATCACTAGCAGAGTTAGAAATACTTGCTACCTAGCACGAGCTATATTCTTCTGCTAAACCTACAGCCACAATAGATTTAATATTGAATATGTTATATTGGTATCCATGATACATTTCATATGCAAGAGTTAATAACTAAGTTATGCCATACTTCAAAACAACAGGCACTTTTCAGTAACTAAAGATGAATACATGTGCATTGCTAGTGAGAATGTAAAATGATATAGCTGCTATGAAAAACAGAATGGCAGTTTCTCAAAAAATTAAACATAGAATTACCATATGATCCAGGAATCGCATTTCTGAGTATGTGCCAAGAGAATTGAAAGCAGGAACCTGAATAGATAGTTCTACAGCAATGTTCACAGCAGCATTATTCATAACAGCAAAAAAGTGGGAAAAAAATATCCACAGATGTACGAATTAATGGATAAACGAAATATTCCACACAATGGAATATTATTTGATTTTGAAAAGGGAGGAAATTCTACAACACGGATGAATCTTAAAGACAATGCTAAGTGAAATAAGCCATATACAAAAGAACAGATATTGTATGATTCCATTTATATGAGGTATCTCGAGTACTCAAATTCATAAGAAACAGAAAGTAGAATGATGGGCTGGGAAGAGGGGGAAATGGGAAGTTACCAGTTAATGAGTACACAGTTTCAGTTTGGGAACATGAAAAATTCTGGAGATGGATAGTGGCGATGGTTCTACAACAGTGTGAATGTACTTAATGCCACTCAACTGTACACTTAAAAATGGTTAAAATGGTACACTTTGCTATATATATTTTACCATAATAAAAATATTTCCAAAAAATAATGAATAAATAATATATGCTATATGAAAAAAGATGAATATAGGTCAAGTCCAAAATTTCTGGTTCATATTCTCTCAGCATACTTATCAAATTAATGCCAACAATTCACTTAAGGATCTTAAACACTGAGGAAGGGATAAATTTGTCAAGTCTCACTAAGTGCATTTTGTGGGAAATTTGATTTTTTATGTAAACATTTTTTAATCATATTTTTCTTGGACTCCTTTACTAATGTTCACGTGGAGAAATGCCTCTAATTGGGGAGGAACTAATAGAGTTAACATTTAAATTACAATCTCCAAAGTGTACTCGACTTTACAAAATTATGCCTTAAGTTATAAATAGTGCCTACGAGAAAATGTATTCTTAATGAGTCACGATAATAAGAGTTTAATAATGTATACTTGTTTTCAATATTTTAAGAGTTGCAATTCTTTCCTAAAATTATTTGCTCATTTACCTATAATCTAAATAACAATATCACGAGTACAAATATAAGATATTCTCAAAAAAGAAGTCTCTTTATTACGATAATGGCACCTGTCAATGAGAACTTAGTATTCGAGAGTTTCATTGTGTTCCTCTTTAAAATAGAATATTAAAAAGATGTGTATTAGTATGACAGGGAAGAGAAAGTGCTAAAGTTAAGTTTCTTGAAAAACTGCCTCTCGCCAAAGATTTCATAGAACACTCAAGCCTCATTATTAGTGAAGTCCTTATTTGCAAATTCACCTACTTACTAAAATTTGTTGCAACACAAAAAACAATATATGGAGTATTTTCACTTTAATACTTGGAGTCACTTGCAGATACAGAGCAACAAAAAATGAGTGACCCGACATGCACATTTCCAGCTGAGGTAAAACAAGGTAGCATTCTGCCTTCTTGTTTCAGCTCTCATACTGTAAACAAGTGTCCTTTTCACAATCTACTTAGGGTGATGTTTTTTATATTTTTATGCTTTTTGTGTATGCATGTTGATTTCACTATTGAAATGTAGAGTAGTGCTAAAGTGCTGCCTAGTGTTCCTAAGCAGAAGAAGGCTGTGATGTGCTTTGTGGAGAAAATACTTGTGGGATTAAGTTTATTCAGGCACGAACTATAGTGCTGTTGATTATCAATTCAAAGTTAATGAATCAAGGCTATATAATGAATAAGGTGTCTTCAAATGGAAACACATATAAAACCAGGTATGGATTTAACAATTCGCAAAAGTGTTGTGACCAGAGACTGGCAAGAACCTAACCCTATATTTCCCCTAGGAGCAATGGTTCCAGTTTCACTAGTTCAGTGTTCATGGCAACTTTCCATAAGTACCATGAATAACAAGAACCTACTATACTTTGCTAAAGAAAAAAACTCTGGGGCTGGTGGAATAGATCCATTAAATAGAAAAGACAGCCCAGAAACAGGCAAGAAATAGCATAGAGATCAATAGGAAAAAGTTAAACTATTCAATAATCAGTCTCAGGAGAAGTGAATATCAATTTGGGAAAATGAAAATAAATCTTTACCTCACAATATAGAAAAAACTCAGCTCCAGATAAAATGTGAAAGACAAAATTCATCTTTATGAGAAGAAAATAGAAAAAGCTTTAAGATCCTGATTTAAGGAAATATTTCATAAAACATAAAAAGAATGCATAAAGGAAAAGTTGATAAAAATAAAAATCTTTTGATCATGAAAAGACATTATGTACTTAAAAAAACAAGCCAGAAACTGAAGATACTTGCAACTCATGTAACTCCTAAAAACAATAAGAAAAAGGCAAACAACACAATAGAAAAATTGACATGAACAAATATTTAATGGAAGAGAAAATTCAAATGATTAATAAAAGGTGTAAAAGATGTTCAAGTTCAATAACATTCAGAAACAAAAATCAAAATCACAATGAAATGCCATTTTATATAAATTAGCAAAATTTAAAAACTGGAGAAACTATGGAAGAGTAACAACTCTTCCATTGTGTGAGAGGACAAATACCTTGGTATACATTAATACAAATACCTTGTAAAACAATTTATCATTGTCTAGTGAAGTTAAAGATGCGCATACCCTGTGATACAGCAATTCTACTTCTTGGTGTAAACTCTACAGAAACTTGATCAGGCACACCAGGAGACAAGTAAAGAATGTGCACAACAGTATTTTTTGAAATTACGAAAATCCTGGTGGAAAAAAAAGACCCTTTCATTGAAAACAGGAAGTTGGATAAACTATGTTATTCATAACCTTATCTCTTCCACCCTTTTTATAAGCCCACTAGGTTTCAGCCTGCATGGCTTTCTACCTCTCAAAACTGCCAAGCTAATTCTCCCTCTTAATACATTCATGAGAATGCCCCTTTCCTGGCTCTTGGCTTAGCTAGCTTCATCTCAACATTTAAGCCTCAAATAAATTTAAACACAAATATTACTTTCTCAATGCAGCTGCCTCTGACCACCCCATCAAAAATAGCACCACTGTGACCATCAATCACTTCACATTCTTTCATTTTTATAGCACTAATCACGAATTGTGAGTTTAGAGCTGGTTTTAGAGTCCCTCTCCCCTAGAACCTAGTCCCATAAAAGCATGGATTTGTCAATCTAGTCCAGTGTTACATGGAGCAGGATCTTGCACATGGCAACAAATACTTGTTTTGGATCAGTGAAAAAGTGAATTTTACTTTGAAAAAAATAAATATATTCTGGCAGTGAAATGAAAATCAAATATACCAATTAAGAGTATGACAGATGGAAAGAAAAATTTCAAAAAAATCACTGGAAAAGCATTGATCCGATCATTTTAAATAATCATCTTCTCAATAGTACTAGTAATAGATCACATTCCTGAGACCCATTAGTGATTTAGTAGGGAAAATTTCACATCGGCACACAATCCTAAATTTGGCAGAGTGCCATCTGCTTAAATCACCTGTTTTTAGCAGAGCACTGTGATTAAGAGCATGGCCTTCAGTTTGGCCTAATTTCAATTATGAATCTGCACTGAAATTTGAGCAACTTACTTGCCTCTGTGCCTGCTTTCTCATTTGTAAAATGGAGTTATTAATATAGCTATTTCATAGAAAATTGAAAATTTTCAAAGCATCTAGCTGTGTCTGGTGTGTAATAGTGGCTGAGAGTAGAAAAGTCCAATCAAATGGGAGAGCTTAGATGAGTCAAATAATCAAACACCTTCAGCCTCTAACAGAGGTGGACTACTTATTTGAAATGTATGAAGAATATATGCCAAGACTAAATCCTTTTCTCTCCAAAAGAAGACAAATATACACAATGGTAACATATAAGAATGGACAAAGCACTTTGAGAACACCAAGAGACTCTCTTCACTAAGGAAGTCAGCCACATATAAAATTGAGTCGCAGAACAGAGCCACAGGATTTCTTTTAATAAAAAACAAAGTACACGTAAAGGCCCAAATAAATAAAAGTGAGAAATCAATGTAGTATTTTCGTTTTAGAGTGTATAGAGTACAGGGCTGGAAGATAAAGATAGGCTGGCAGGACCAGATAGCAAGAAGTTATGGTCTTCTGTTTAAAAGTTTGCACTTTATTCTTCAGGCAATAGGAAGATAAAGGAGAAGAAAATTTAACAAGTTAATTTGATACAAATACTTCTAAAGGAGGCAAAACACCTTTATGGCTCTAAATACCATACAGGTCCACTATCTGTTAGCCATGAGTAATTTGCTTATTAATAATGACTGACATGGAATCTATTCTCACCGCTTTTCATTACTTCGATGACCACGGCTATCATGCTGATGATTGTTACAATAGCAGATAAAATGTGAGTTTACTATGTGCCTTGTATTATGTTGTTTTACATGTGTTCTCTCATTCAATTCTCACAACACACATATGAGGGGTACTATTATTAACCCCATTTAACAGATTGAAAAACTAAAGCAAAGATGTTATAGTCAGATGGCTAGTGAGTGAAAGACAGGATTCAAATCTAGGTTGCCTGACTCCAAAGCCCTAAAATTACACTACCTGCTGAAGCGATATTGCTCAATTCATTGACAGTATTTGCTCAAAAAGTACATGTATGTTCCCACTGTAATTTAAAGTATCAGGCTAGCTCGGTGATTCTTAAATTTTACTGTGCAGAAGAATCACATTGGCAGATTCCTAGATTTTAATTCAGTATATCTAGGGTGGAATTTTCAGATACCTGCAATTTTAATCATACATTCAGTCAATTTTGATTGACTTTGTCCATGAATTACACCCCGTGCTAGTTGTCCTAAAGATTCAAGGATATTTGATCTTCCTGTCTTCTATAAATTTACAATCGAAAGGGGGTAAAAATAAAGTATACGAACAACACAACAGCAATTCAGGATAAGCAAAATAGACAATACGGGCAAGAAAGACTTAGAGGAAGAAGGGTAATCTGTAATGATATGAAGATGAATAGTACTTCATGAAAAAAGGAAACATGTTTCCTGCAGACTTTCAGGAATAGCGTTACATCCAAAGGAGAGTAGGATGAGTAGACTGCTTGGCAAGGAGAGGATCTGCATTTAGGAATGGAAAAATAATGTCAGAAAAAAAAAGCAGAGGCTGTGGAATGCCCTTGATGTCAACCTGAACAGTATGGCTTTTATTCAGTTCTGGCACTGTGAAGCTACTAATGGTTTTGAGGAAGAAAATAATAAATGGCAGCAATAGTCTTTGGAAGAGAATGCTGATGAAGCTATGCAAGATCAAGCAGAACAAGAACAGAGCAAGGAAATATAGTTAGGCTGGTTAGCATTCTAAACTCAAAGAAATAAGAGTCAGAAAAGGATAGTGAAAAGTTAGAAAAGGGAGGAATGGTAACTCTTAATGACTAAATTGCAACAATCACAACTAAATGATTTCTTCACTTCTTAAATCCAAAATTGTATGATTATCAGGTTGTTACTTTTTAGAACTTTTTGTGCCTAGTTAACTAGGCACAAAATTTGGAGTTCGCTTATTTAAAACACAGCAAATAAGCCTCTGAGTAATCAAAATATATGTTACAAAGTTCATACACTAAAAAACTCTAATAATTTACATTTATATATATAATACATACATATATAAAGTATATATAAATGAACATTATTCAGAGCTACACAATCTCATTTTACACAAAGTTCTAACAAATGTAAGCATCTAATTTCCAACCTACAGCAGTCTGGAAGCAAAAATTGGAGGGGGGAAAGAGCCTGCTCTAGGTGGACATATTTAAGAGTCTGAGATTAAAAAGACAACTATAAAAAAGTACACACAATCACTCAGGGTAAATGCTCCACAACTGTTTATTGATAGTATACATAATTCCCGGAGGAAAAAAATGAAATTAGTGAGAATCTTCCTTAATGTTTCAAAGGCCTACTAAAAAAACTTTTAAACATTCTTAAAGCTAGATATTTTAAATATTTTAAATATTTACCTGACTAATGATAAATTTTAAAAGATGGCTGATACATGCCAACATAGCTCTCTCATCAATAACTAAGATATAGTCAATAGATAAAGGTAAGAAACATATTTCACAACACATAAAGTTTGAAGATGAAAAGAATGCTTTTATAAGGCATCTAATCAAGAATGTGGCACCAGTGATGAAGTTTAATTTGAGCAATCCTTTGCTGATGGCTCTGGCTTTAAATTTCCTGTTCCAAATAATATGAAAGCATTCTCAACAAAAATTAACACTATTAAACTGGTTTTAAATATTTATCCTACAAATCATTTGACACTTAACATCCTATATCAATAGGCCGTGTGACAAATTTAAAAAGGACTTTTAACATAGCAATACATGTAAGCCTCTCACTTAGTTCGCCAACCCTCATTAATGTTTATTATAATACTATTCATATAAGGACCTTACCTATTTGTAAACTGATGAAAACAACATTTTTGTGGGGGGAATTAAGATGTTAACTGACTCAAAGTTATACTTAAGTTTATGATTAAGTTTAAATATATATACCAAAGCCATGAACATATACCTTTAATCTTTAATCATGTAGAAGTGTACCATATATTAATTATTGGAGTAAGAAGAGTTTAGGTTTGAGAAAAGCAAATCTATGTATATTTACAACACCATAACATTAAAACAAAATTACCTAAACTATGTTGTAGAGATAAATCAACTAAATTGAACTAGGCCTCATATTTCTCAGATATAGCAAAGGATAGAAAAAATTAAAGCGACCATACTTATCTGAAAAATTTCATTGAATGATCAAAAAACATCAAGATATCAAAGATTAAGATACAAAACACTAGTCAAATATGCTGTTATAAGTATTTAAACAAACGAAACAATCGAATGCACTTGGTTTGCCATCGTTCCCCATCCCCCTATACACACACACACACAATCTATATGTCCTTGTAATCATCCTTGCTCTCTATAGACACATAGAACATGAGGACACCAATTCAGCCAAAGAAATGTGCCTTGGAGACAGTGTATTTCAAATGCAAGTTGTGACCCATAAATAGATTTAATGGATGTCAGTCAGCATTTTTTAACAAAAGAGAGTGAGATATAAGAGGAATTATTAGACTGCATCACATGTAATAAGGGTAAATATTGTTTTGTGAAACTTCTCATTTAATATAGATTATGTGCTAGATCATGATATAAAATGTACTTCTTACAACAGACTCATAGATGTAGGCAACAAGCTTATGGATGCCAGATGGGAGGGAGTTGGTGGGCTGGTGAAAAAGGTGAGGGGATTAAGAAGTACAAATTGGTAGTTATTAAATAGTTGTAGGGATGTAAAGTGCAGCATAGGAAATATAGTCAATAATACGGTAATAACTGTGTATGGTGCCAGGTGGGTACTAGACTAGTCAGGGGGATTGCTTTGTAAATTATAAAAATGTCCAACCAGTATGCTATACATCTGAAACTGATAGAATATTGAAGTTTAAGTGTAATTGAAAAATTGAAAAAGGAGTGAAGGGGAAGAAAAAAAAGAGGTTCAAACTTCCAAGTATAAAACAAGTAGGTCATGGAGATGCAGTGTACAGTACATGGAACATAGTCAATAATGTTGTGATAGCGTTGTATGGTGTCAAACAGTTGCTGGACTTATCAAGGTGATCACTTCTTTATGTATAGAAATGTTGAATAACTACAGTGTACAGTTGAAAGTAATACAGTATTGTATGCTACCTATATTTTAATAAAATCTTTTTTTTAAATATGCTCCTTACTGTGGAGCATAATTTTTAAAAAGTTTTAAATAACCTACCCTGGAGATCTAGGTCTAATAAATACCTCAAGACCCAAAGACTCAATGTTTTCAATAGTCCTCAGTACCTACACATAATCTCTTTGCTCAAACTGGACTCTTGGAAACCAATTTAAGAACTCCAAGGCAGCACTAAAAACTGGGACAAATCTCAACTCAACTTGTATTTGGACTAGGATTATTAACAAACTTTCCCAAACAGCCCTCCTTCCTCTACTGACTGTAAATAGATCAACTTCCTTAACTATAACTTCCAGAATCGTTGTCCCTAGACAAGACAATCGTTACATCAATCCCAGAATGTCTCCTAGAACTCTGTACTCCCCATTCAGTGCTCTCCACACAGAGCCTATACAAGCCCCCTCCACGATCCCAGGAAAGCGTACTCTCCACTCAGGTCCCATCTTACTCCTGTCCCCTCATTCTCAACGTTTCCCAACTTGTGGGCAAAATGATTCTCCCAAAAGCCTTTACTAAACTACCGCATCCTTTTAGCAGCCCATGGAAGGCGTAGGCCTAATGTCCACAGAGCCTATGAAGGCCCGCATGCCGAACCTCCCAGTGGGCATGTCTACTAATTTTTATTTATTTATTTGATTCAGTGGTTTAGAGACGTTTCCCATTTCCCCACCCACCAGCCCCAGACTCTTCTCCATCTCCCGCCAGCTAGGGGGCATCTTCCCATCCGCCAAGCCCCCGGAACTCAGTCTGGCTCCCGGACCCGGCGCTAGACTCTCTTTCCCAGTCCCAGACCCTTCCCGTTCCGGCCAGCCCAGACGAGGCCCATTCTCCCTGGAGCCCCAGACTGGTGTCTCATCCATTCCCTTCTCCCAGACAGGCCTCGTCCCGCTCCGAGGTCCTCCCGGTGTCTGCTCACACTGCGCCCCGCAGGAGTGGCCCTTCGCGCCTCGGGCCACGAGAACCCCATGGTGCCGGCGGGGGGCCTGGGCTCCACTCACCCCCTCAGCCCGGGAGGCGGGGAGCTGCTGCGGCGGCTCCTCGGGCTGCGCCTCTCCTCCCCCCTCCCGGCCACCGCCGTGGTCGCCGTTCAGCTTCCGGCTTGCTCCCGGCCGACCTCAGACCCGCTACGCTTCACCTCGTCCCCAGCTCGGCCCGCAGAAGCCCTGTGTCCTGCATTGACCCGGAAGCAGCTTTCATGGCCCAACAACAACCCGCGACCCTGTCGCACGTGTCACGTCCGCTGCGTGAATGGGAGGGGGCACCGGAGGAGTGGGTTCTCCCCAACTAAGCTCGGGTTGCCATAGCGACGGGATGTCTGTGCTGCCTAATAGTCACTAGAAACCTACTTCATCTGCTATTTTTCTTTAGCGTCATAAGGGGACGCCCTAGGTGCAAAGAAGGAGTACAGATTGTCACATCAGAGTGAAATTGGGGCAGGTCAGAGCACAGCCTGAACTGCCTAGAGATTGCCGCCTTATAGAAAGGAGCATTGGGCTGAACCTTTCCAGACATACCTGGAATTTTGTCCTGATTCTGTCATTAATTTGCATTGTGAGCTCGATCAACTTTCTTCCTGTCTCTAGCTTCAGTGCCTTCACTAGCTGATCTCTAGGCTGTAATCTAATACGATCCCAAGATGCTTTTGCATGAGGATGTGGTAGCACTCTGGCCTTTACTTCGTGTCCCCTTCCCAAGGGGCACCTGTGGCACCTTGCGCTTTCAGTGCTCTAGTACCAATGTAGTAATAGTAGGTTCTGTTTACTGAACCCTTTCTTGGTATCATATGCTATTTCTAATTTTACTACTTCCAACGTAGGTATTTTATGAATTTAAAAATAGAAGCTCACAGAGGTTAAGTAATCTGTCCCAGACCACCCCAGTTAGTAAAAGTGACCAAGCTAAGATATGAATCCAGGTAAGTCTGAAACCAAAGTTAAGTCCATCCCCTTCACATTATACTATGCTATTTCTCCAGCACCATGCACCTAATATCTGGCTTTTGGGTTGTGATTGCTTATTATGCTTCTTTGTCCATTTCTTTTGCAGGAATGTACATGGAATAGGGATGGTGCTGGCCGATCCTGAAGAGAATTCAGTTTTATATGAAAAAGTTAGCTTAAATGTTAGGAATTGAGGTCTATTGCATAAGGTGTGTGGCTTTCATTTGGTGTGTGTTAGAGAGCAGGTGAGGGGTTGTGATGTACATGCATGTGTATTTACTGGTTCCTAGAAGCAAAGAGACAAAATCTTTAGGAGGGACCCAATGGCAGTTCCTGGGGACTTACTACTCTCATTTTGTTTTGTTTTGTCTTGCTCCATTGGTAAGGCTTAAAGCGTTTGGGGAAGGGGAACCTGAAAAATCTGGTTAAAGAAAGTGCTCTCAGAATCAAAAGGAGAGTGAGCCAAGCAGTGTGGCTTAGTTTGCTGAAGTGGGGTCTTTCTTTCTTTTCCTGCAGAGAACAGAGTGTCTTTCTGGCATTTTAGGATTAATGGCTTTGGGAGCTTTGACATGACAACCATCAAAAATAGCCTCAGTGGCAAGAACCATGAGAAGAGCAGAGTAAAATATTCACAGAGGAGGAAGAACAGGGTGGATGCTGCACAGATACTTTAATGGTGGATCTATCTGTGAGCTTGAGTACTCTTGGGGTCACTCTGAAACACTTAGGAAGTCCTGTGAACAACTAAGAAAAAAGACAAGAAATGTGGATCATTACTGTGAACAAATACTGTGTACAAAGTATGTAAATATGTGTGTATTTTATATCACTAGGTGTAATTAGTTATATACTTCGTTTCTTTGAGATATCATTGAGTCACTTTTCTGTTGTTCCTTTCTCTCCCCTTATAGAGCAAACTCCTAAAGACAAGTCAATGTCTCCACCCATCTACAGTCCTCACAACACAGACAGAATTATCTTTCTACAACTGATGTGATTCCCTGTCTCCTCTTATTTTGTACCTGCCCTGTTCAAACTGGTAGCCACTAGCCACACATGGCTATTTTAATTTAAGTTAATTAAAATTAAGTTAAAATAAAAATCGCATTCCCCAAGTCACATGGCACTAACCATATTTCAAGTGCTCAGTAGCTGTGTGTGGCTAGTGCTACAATATTGGATAATGCCAATATAGAATCCCGGAAAATTTTATTGGGCAATGCTGCTCTATACTCTCAATTCCTCATGTCTTTGAAATTTGCTTTGCTAAGCGTTTTGTTTGAAACATACCTCTTCCATCTCCTTAAGACTAAAAATTATACATAATTGCTATTTTCTTATCTCCTTGACAAGCATGTGAGCCTCTCTGAAGGCAGTAGCTAAGTTTACCTTGAGCATTATCTCTAAAGTAGTATAATATAGAAAGAGAGAGCAGATAAACTAAAATGAGAGGAAGTTACAGAAAAGCAAATTTCTGGTCATTTTCATTAGAACTTGTTGATAATTCGATCATTTTGACCTATAAACAGCAATTTTATATGATTCAACCCGATAATAAGGAAAAACTCTGAAATAACTGGAGCTGCTTCACTCAGTTTTAATGAGTTCTCTGTCACTAGGATAGGTTAAACAAAGGCAGAATCTGTTAGAATAATGTACAAAAATTTTCTGAATCATTGGGACTGGCTGACCAGTCTGATTATAAGCGTCAAAGTCTGTGTTCCTCCAACTGTGTCTTTAATTCAAGGTTGATTATGCTATAAAAACAATCAAAGCTACTTCTTGAGTTTTTACTATGTGCCAGACAATGCTCAATATATTTCACATAAATTTGTTTCTTTAATCTTCGCAATAATCTTATGAAGTGCGTTTGGTACCATACCAGATTTACTGAATGAGATGCAGGTTAAGTAATACAGCCTGCAACATACAGCTAGTAAATGGCCAAGGCTGAATTCATATTTAGGCCAGTCTGGTGCCAGAATCTGGGTTCCTAATAACACTATAACACTATGATAGGATATAGTTCTATCATGAAGATATTTGTTTATTTAATTCAATGAATGATTATAATGATTAGATAGGTGGTTTGGGGAAAGCATAATCCCTAAAATATAGTTGGAAAGATAATGCATATATTCAAATAACAGTGATATGGAGCAATTAAAGGTCTATTATTTTTCAAGGGAGTCATCATCTAAGCCAAAGTCTTCTCTCAAGTAGGCAAAAGGATAAGGACAGAATTATATGAGAATTCAATGTGAACAGCATCAGTACACAGATGAGAACACAGATGAAGAAAAAAAAATGCTTCATTTGAGAGAATAATGACTGGTTTAGAAATTAAGAGTGCAATACTTGTTTTGTTTTTTTCTACTAACCAGTCATGTCACTTCATCTCTTTCTGCCTTAGAGCTTTATCTACCAAATAACCTGGATTGAATGAAATACATATGGTGAAACAACTGAAATTATGTATAAAATATTATGTATATACATATATTATACATGTGTGTATTTTCAAGAGAAAATATAGATTCTATCAGATTCACGAAGAAATTACAAGTCAGAAAACTTTTAGGCTATATTATCACTTTAAATTCTGCAATTCTGAGATTCTCTATTTTATTTTTGTCAACATTATTGACATGACTGTCAGTGTCTATGGCCATGCTACCCTGAACAAGCCCGATCCTATCTGATCTCAGAAGCTAAGCCTGGTTAGTACCTGGATGGGAGACCACCTAGGAAGACCAGGTGCTGTAGGTGTAAAAAATAAAAAAAAATAAGGGATTGTAAACTGATAAAGTTCTTGCAATCTGTGAGGTCAACCAAAGGTTACTTCACCTAAATAATAATAATAATAATAATAATAATAATAATAATAATAATAAAAACAACTCTATTATCTTTGTCAGAGTAAAGAGGAATTTTCCACTGAAATGGCTAACCTTGTAATCAGCTCTTTGTTCTGCTTCTGTAGACATGCTTGCCCCATAGGCTGAAGGTCAGGGTAAACTGGAGATCAACTGAAGACTCACCCTCCCCTTTGCTTGTTCTGTCTAGATAACAGCTGTATTGCCTAAGTTCCTGTCTCAAAATCTCATGCTCTGTAACTGCCGGTAACCCATAGCAATTCCCTCTCTCTGAAACCGCCTGAAGACGAATTAAACAATCGGCCCGTGCTAAGTGCACAGATAAGCCCTACAAAAGTGAGGTCACCCCTGAGCTCAGGGCCCAGATCTTCAGAGCCCTAGATCTTCTGGGACCACTCACTTAATAAACCTGAGTTCTCCAAGTCTCTGAGTGGTGCTTGGTTTCTCACTAGTCTGATTTTTTGCAATAAGAGCTGCAGGATTTACAGTGATATCTCATTTTTTTCTAGGTTATGGTTACTTATGACATGTTTTCTTTGGTTAGCCTCACCAATTTTGTTGGTCTTCTGCAAGAATCAATTACTGGTTTTGTTGAATCTCTGTTATATTTTTGTTTTATTATTTTTGATTTTTATCTTTATTATTTTTATTCTGCTATTATTGGATATAATTTACTGTTTTCTAACTTTTTTTATAATATGTATTTCGAATTGCATATCTGCCTTGATGCACAGTTGATTGCCATAGTTTTGATATGTAGCATTTTCATTTTCATTCAGTTTTAAGTATTTACTAATTTCTTTAGCCTATTAATATGATAGATTACATTAATAGATTTTTATTGAGATGTAATTAACATATAACATTGTGTAATTGTTGATTTGTTACATTTATAATCGCAATATGATTACCACTATGGTGTTAGCTAACACCTTCATCACCTCACATAGTTAGCATTTCTTTTATGCAGTGAGAACAGTTAAGATCTAGTCACTTAGCAACTTAGAAGTATATAATATAGTATTGTTGACTACTACTATGCTAAGTATTAGATCTCAAGACTTAATCCTTTTTTTTTTTTAACGCCTACAGCACCTGATATTCCTAGGTGGTCTCCCATCTATCTAAGTACTAACCAGGCCCAACTCTGCTCAGCTTCCGAGATCCGACGAGATCAGATGTTCAGGGTGGCATGGCCATAGACCTTAATCATCACCTTCCCACTTCCCCCATCTTTCAGCCACTGGTAACCACAATTCTACTGTTTCTACAAGTTTGGCGTTTTTAGATTCCCATATAAGTTATATCATATAGTATTTCTTTCTCCTTCTTAGTTAACTCATTAAGCATAGTACCCTCAAGGTCCATTTATGTTGTAAATTGCAGGATTCCCTTCTTTCTCTTGGCTGAATAAAATTTCTCTCTGTGTGTGTGCACATGTGTGCTTATTTATCACATCTTCTTTATCTATTCATCTGTTGATGGACACTTAGGTTATTTCTGTATCTTGACTATTGTGAATAATGCTGTAATAAACATGGGAGTGCAGATATCTTTTTGATATCCTGTTTTCATTTCCTGAGAAGTAGGATTGATGCAGGATAGAGGAAATTTCCCAGTGCAAGGGGAGACTAAGCCCTGCACTGAGATAAGATGGTCCTTTGGCAGAGAGTGAAGAGAGAATTCAATGCACACACCGAAGTTAGAGTCAAAAGGAAAGTTTATTAGAAAAGGGGTAACACTCCACAGACAGAGTGTGATCTTTTCTCAAAGGCAGAGTGAGAGGGACAGAGAGAAATACAAAGTAAAGGCACTGAGAGAGACAGTGACAATAGAGAGGGACAAGGACAATGGAAGAGACAGAGAAAAGGTGAGAGAGAATTCAGGGACTTCAGTTTTTATGTCATTCTTTAGTTCCAATTTCCTTTGATATAGACATACAATGAGGAAGGGAAAGAGTAAAAAGGTAAAAATATGTAGAGTGAAAGCCTGATGGCAGTTCCCAGCCTTTAATCCATAGGTTTCCCCTAGTTAACCAGAGGAAATGACTCTTGGTTCCTGTTTTCCCTTCACAGATGTGAGGAATGGGTTATTAGCAATCTCAGTAGAAATCTACCTTTGTTCAGAAGGTGTCTTTCTAGCCTGGTTGCAGGACTGATCTGCATATTGCAGTCTCTGAACGTGGCTTGATTAACATTTTTAATTTTCTCGCCACCTTCCTACATTGGGATTGCTGGATCATATGCATTTGAATCCTGGGTTAATTGAGTAACTTCCATACTGTTTTCTATAGTGGCTGAACCACCAACAGTACACAAGCACTTTCTTTTCTCCACAGTAAAAGGTTGAAAGATTTTTCTCTAAGATCAGGGATAAAATAAGGGTAACCACTCTTACCAATCTATTTCAATATAAAACTAGAAATTTTACACAATCACTCAAAGAAATAAAGAAATTAACATCAGAAAGGAAGAATAAATAAATTATTTAATAAATTAATTAAATAAAGAATAAATAATCATTATTTGTAGATGATATGATCTTATACATAGAAAATCCTAGACTCAACCAAAAATATGGTTGGAACTAGCTAACAAATTCAGTAAAGTTTCAGGATACAAAATCAACATACAGAAATCAAGTGTAGTTTTATACACTAACAATGAAATATCTGAAAAAAAGAAATAAAGAAAACTATCCCATTCACAGTAGCATCGAAAACAGTAAAATACTTAGGAACCAAGGAAATGAAAGAAATCCACAATGAAAATTACATTGATTCTTGAATATTGAACCAGCCTAGTGTAGTAATAACCCCGCTTGGTCTTGGTATATATTCATTTTTATACGTAATTGGATTAGATTTGCTAATATTTCATTGAGGATTTTTGTACCTATATTCATTAGAGATATTTGTCTAAATTTTATTATCTTGTAATGTCTTTGGTTTTGGCATTAAGGTAATGCTGGCCTCAGAACAAGTCAGGAAGTACTTCTGTCTCAATCTCCTGGAAGAAATTATCAAGAATTGGTATAATCTCTTTCTTAAATGTTTGGTAGAATTCACCAGTGAACTCATCTAAGCCTGGTGCTTTTTCTTTTGGAATACTATTAGTGATAAATTCAATTTCTTTAATAGATATAAAGCTATTCAGATTGCTTATTTCTTCCTGCATGAATTGTGGAAGATTGTGTCTTTCGTGGAACTGGTTCATTTTATCTAGGTTATCAAATTTGCAAGCATAGAATTGTTATGATTTTTTTTATTATCCTTTTCATCCATAGGATCTGTAATGATGTCCTTTCGTTTGTATCTGATTTTTGTAATTTGTGCCTTTTTTTCTTTTATTCTTAGCCTGATTAGAGTCCTGTCAATTTTGCTGAAGTTTTCAAAGAACAAGTTTTTGATTTTATCAATGTTCTCTATTTCCCTGTTTTCAATTTCATTGATTCCTATTCTAATGTTTTATCTATCTATCTATCTATCTATCTATCTATCTATCTATCTATCTATGCTTAGTTTGATTTAATTTGCTCTTTTTTTTCCTAGTTTCCTAAGATGGAAGCTTAGATTATTGATTTTATATCTTGCTTCTTTTCTAATACAAGTATTCAATGCTACAAATTTATTTCTGAGCATTGCTTTCACTGTATCCCACAAATGTTGATGAGTTGTGTTTTTACTTTAGTTCAAATTTCACTTGTTGTCTTAGTTCAAGATACAATAGCAAAAATACTATAGACGGAATGACTTAAACATCAAACATTTATTTCACGCAGTTTTGTTATCTGGGAAGTCCAAGATCAATGCACTGGCAGATCTGGTGTGTGGAGAGAGTCTTGGCTTATAGATAGCTGCTTTCTTGCTGTATCCTCATGTGGCAGAGAGAACAAACTATAATCTTTTTCTGCATATGGACACTTATCCTATCCTGTGGGCTTCACCCTCATTACTTCATTTAAGTGAATTATTTCTCAAAGGCCCTACCTCCATTCCAAATACCATTTCATTGGGGGTTAGCATATCAATATACAAAGGTTGAGGGTACACAAATAACACTAGTGATTTCTTTTGTGAACTGTGTGTTATTTAATTTTCAAATGTAGGGAGATTTTAAAAGGATTTTAAAATAAATTTCTGGTTTAATTAAACTGTGGTCAGAGAGCACAATCCCTAGAATATCAATCCTTTGGAAATTATCAAGCTTTGCTTGCTTTATGTCTGAGCATATGGTGAATTTGGGATGAAGTTTTTGTGAATGTTTGTAAAGAACATGTATACTACAGTTATTAAATTCAAAGTTCTATATAAGCAATTAGACCAAGTTTATTCATTGTGTTGTTCAAACTTTCTATATTCTTGATTTTTTTGTTACAAATTGTATTTCTAACAGTTATTACAAGCAGATTGATTGCTTGTATTAGTTACTGAGAAAGGTATGCTGTAAGTTCTGACTTTGACTATAGATGAATCTGTTTTTCCCTGTAGCTTTGAAAATTTTTGATTCATGATTTTGATACCATGTTATTAGACACATGCCAGTTTAAAACTGTATTCTCTTTCTGATAAATTTAACTTTCTCTTATTATGAAATATCCCATTTTTTCCTAGTAATGCACATTGCTTTAAAGACTATTTTGTCTGGGTTTTTCTTTGTTGGTAAGATTTTTTATTATTAATGTAGTCATCTTATTAGTTATAGGTCTCTTCACATTTTCGTTTTTTCATTGTTCACTCTCAGTAGGCAATAAATTTCTATGAATTTGTCTATGTGTTGGTATCTACGTGTTGGCATACAGATGTACCTAGTAGTTTCTTATGAACGTATGCATTACTGTGATATCAGTTGTAATGTCTCCTTTTTATTTCTAGTTTTAATTATTTGAGTCATCACTCATTTTTTTCTTACTTAAACTTGCTAAAGGTTTGTAAATTTTGTTAATCTTTTTGAAGAACCACCTCTTGATCTTACTAATGATTTCTATTTTTCTATTTCTATTTTATTTATCTTTGCTCTAATCTTTATTATTTCCTTCCTTCTGGTAGATTTAGATTTAGTTTAAATTTTTTTTTTCTAGTTCCTTAAGGAGTAAAGTTAGGTTATTGATTTGAGATTTTTTTTTTTTGATATAAGCATTTACAGATATTTCTCTTTTAGCACTACTTTCACTACATCTCATAATTTTTGGAATCATATAGTTTTGTTTCTATTTTCTAATTTCCCTTGTGACTTATACTTAATTCATTGATTGTTTAAATATGTTATTTAATTTCTACATAGTTATAAATTTCCCAGTTTTCCTTCTACTGGTTTCTAGTTTTATTCCATGGTGATAAGAAAAGATACTTTGTACAATTTTAATATTTTAAAATCTATTAAGATTTATGTTGTGGCTTAATATATGATCTGTTCTGGAGAATGTTACACGTGTACTTGAGAAAAATGCGTATATTGCTGATGTTGGGTAGAGTGTTTTTTACATGTCCATTAGGTCCTATTTGTCTATGGTGTGGTTTAAAACCTCTGTTTCTGCAGTGGGCTGAATGTTCATGTTTCCCTCAAATTCATATATTGAAGTCCTATGCCCCAATGTGATGATATTAGGAGGTGGGACTTTTGGAAGACAATTAGGTTATGAGAGTGGAGCCCTCATGAATAAGATTTGTGCCCTTATAAAAGAGACCCCAGAGAACTCCCTTTCTTTTTTCACCATGTAAAGGCACTGAAAGAAAATGGCCATCTATGAAAAAGGAAGCAGCAACTTACCAGATATCAAATCTGCCAGTGCCTTGATCTTGGACCTTCAAGCTTTTAGAATTGTGAGAAATAAATTTCCATTGTTTATATACTGCCCAGTTTATTGTATTCTGTTACAGTAGCCCGAATGGACCGACGGTCTTTTTTTTTTTTTTTTTTGATTTTTTGTTTATCCACTATTGAAAGTGTGGTGTCGAAGCCACCTACTTTTACTGTAGAGCTGTTTATTTCTATTTTCAATTTAGTAAATTTTTTTCCTCATATTTGGAGCTTTGATATTTAGTGCATAATATTTATAATTGCTATATCTTCTTGGTGAATTGATCCTTTTAGTAATATTTAATATCCTCTTGTAATGGTTTTGAACTTAGCATCTATTTTGTCAAATATTACTATAGTCACTCTTGCTCTCTTTTTTTCCTTTTAACTTATGTGTGTCCTTAGATCTAAAGTGAGTCTCTTTAAGAGAGTATAATTTGACTTGTTTGTTTGTTTGTTTATTCATTCTGGTAATCTACCTCTTTTTATTGAGGAGTTTAATATTTATAGTAATTATTGATAAGAAAAGACTTAAATTTGTCATTTTATTCGATTTCTATATGTCTTATAGATTTTTTTTGTCCCTCATTTCCTTCTTTTGTGTTTAGTTGATAGTTTGTAATACAATATTTTGATACCCTTCTCATGTCCCTTTGTGTATTTTCGTTGTGGTTACCATGGGAGTTACATATAACAATCTATTTTTGAATTTATACCAACAGCTTCAATTGCATACAAAAACTCTACTCCTTTACAGGTCTGCCTCCCCCTACACTTTGTTACTGATGTCACAAATGACTTCTTTTTATGTATTTGTCTTTTTAACTCTTGTAGAAAAGAAAAAGTAGAGTTACAAACTAATATAACAGTGATACTAGCTTTTGTATTTGCCCATGTATTTACCTTTGCCAGGAATCTTTACATCTTCATATGGCTTTAAGTTGCTGTGTAGCGTCTTTTCATTCTAAACTAAAGAGCTCTTTTTAGCATTTTTTTTTTTTTAGGGCAGGTCAAGCAGTAATGAAATAATCTGCTTGTGTTTATACAAGAATATTTTCATTTCGCCCTTATTTTTTAAGGACAATTTTGCCATTGACAGTTTATTCATTGACAGTTTATTTTCTTTCAGCACATTTTGAATATATTATCCCTCTGCCTTCTGCCCTTCAAGATTTCTGACAAAAAAATAGACTAATAATCATATTGAGGGTTGTTTATATATGATAAGTCATTTCTTTCCTCCTTCCTTCCTTCCTTTTTTTCTTCCTTTCATTTTTATTTATTGATGGTTTGTGGGAAAACAAGACCTTAGAGGCCCCTAGTCTCCTGTTTTCCTGGCATAACTCTAATTTTTATTCCTTTTTATTTTTTCCTCAACCTTCTTTCTGAAATAATTTTTTTTTTCTGTAATAAACACCCTTTAGTGTTTCTTGTAGCAATGGACTAGAGGTGATTCATTTTTTTCACTTTTGTTGTAAATAAAAGTCTTTATTTAACCTTCATATCTCTAAAAGATATTTTTGTTTAGAATCATAGATTGGCATATATTTTCTATCAGCATTTTGAAAATATTATTTCACTATCTTCTAGCTTTCATTGTTTCTTTTGAAAGTTCATCAATTTTGAAAGTTTTTACCAACTATATTTTCAAATATTCCTTCTAACACATTTGTTCTTTCCTCTGAAACTCTAACCAGAGTTTGTTATACTTTCTTGATGTGTCACTTATGTCTTTTATACTCACTTAGGAATTTGTCATTTATTTGTCTCTCTGCGATCTAGTATAGATATTTTCTTTTAACTCATCTTCCAGTTCATTAATTTACTCTGAAGGTACTTGTAATCTGCTTGACAATCTATCCACTGAGTTCTTAATTTTTAAGTATTACATTGTGCAAGCTCACTGCCCAAATGCTCACTCTTTTATCTTTTTTGAACATTTTAATCAGTTATTTTAAAGTCTGTGTCTTATTATTTGGAGTCCTTGTAGGTCTGACTTAATTATACATTATTTCTCTTGGTTTTATGTCATTTTTTTAAATCTCCTCACATGTCCGTTAATTTTGATTACATGACATGTCAGTTAAACATTGTAATAATAATTTAAGGCGTATTAAAATGTCGCTATTCCTCCAGAGAAAATTTAGATTAGCTTTGGGCAAGAAACTAAGGCACCAATAATCTTTGGATACTTTAATCCAATTTCAGACATTATTTGGAATTGTGCTTCAAAATCTTTGTGAGTTAAGCTACTTCCAGTTCATCCTATCTTCTAAGAAGTAGTCTTTTAGAGACCTTACCAAAACATGGTGGATTATCAAGGCCTTCCTTGTCAAGTCTTATGAACTGCTATTTATAAGCCTCTCAATGGTCTCTTCTCAAATCAGCAGACACTAGTCGGGACAAATAGTTCTGTTACCTCTCTGGTTTATGTCTTTCTTTGGATCTTGATTCCTTTCCTTGCCTTACAAAAAAAATTTTTTTAATATATTTGTTCAGTTTTTATTTTTAGTTGTCTTTACATAGACTCTTAGTTGATATTATCTAGTTTATGCTAAAAATAGAAGTTACCAATTCATTTCTACTAATTGTTTTTTTTTTAATCCCTGTTATTCAAAAATATAGAGAGATTGGCTATGAGAACTTGAGAGAATTTTAATGAGCGTTTTGAGTTTAATAATAATATTAGTTAAACATACATTGAGCTCTTGCTAGAGCCAGATACTGTTCATACCATTTTATGCACTTACTTGTTTGGTTTCTAAAGATAAATTTTGTGCAAAGCCAAGGCATTTTTCTTCATTAATCATTAAAAAGAATATCTATCTAAAAAAAGACATACTTCTAGGTCTATAGTTTGCCAATGATATTTGGGGACTAGCTTAAGACTTGACCATGGTAGTTAATCAACAAAATTTGTCAAATAAATGAATGAACAAATGATATTAGAACGTAATTGAACTAGTAATTGTATTATTGAGTTTTTAGGCACAATTGAAAATGCCCAGAAGCATCTAATCAAGCATTCTTCAACCTACTTTAATTGCTGGCTCACATTAATGCAGCTGCTTGGCTACACTATTTTTCTCCACTCTGTAAATATTTAGCTCAGCAAATTGCATCACAGTAAGCATTGTCTCCAAGCCAGGCATTTGTCATACAAAAACCTGTCTTGCCATTAAGATTAAATATTGCTCATAGGTATCCATCTGTCTTGGGAGGTATAGCTGTTCACATATCTTGGGCAGTTCCATTGAACTCTGTGAATATGTCATATTTTCTTCTTTTTCTTTTCTTTCCCTTTTTTCTTTTTTTAAATTTTTTTGTTAGTTTTTTGAGGTAGCATAGGTTACTACAATTATATAATTATCAGGTGTACATTATCATTTGACATCTATATATTTCATTGTGAGGTTACCATCCAAAGTCTTTCAGCTACCATATACTTGATCCTCTTTACCCACTTCTCCCTACCCAATTCCCCTACATTTAATCCTCTTTACCCTGTCGACCTTCTCCCTCCTCCCCAACTCCCTACCCTGTTGTAACTACTAGCCTATTGTCCCTGTCTGTGAGTCTCTGTTTGTCCTATTCATTTGTTGCTTTTAGGTTTATATGCCACATATAAGTGATATCATGTGATTTTCAACTTTTTCAGTCTGGCTTATTTTGCTTAGCATGATTATCTTGAGGTCCATCCAGGTTGTGGAAATGGCAGTATTTCATCTCTTCTTATAGCTGAGTAATATTCCATTGTATATATGTTCCACATCTTCTTTAGCCAATCATCTATTGTAGAACACTTCGGTTGCTTCCATGTCCTGGCCACCGTGAATAATGCTGCTATGAACATCCGTGTGCAAATATCTTTTTGGATATAGGGTTTCAAGTCTTGGGGTAAGTATCGAGTAGAGGGATTGCTGGGTCATATGGTAAATCAATTATCAGTTTTTTGAGGAACCTCCATACTGTTTTCCATAGTGGTTGTACCAATTTGCAGTCCCCACCAGCAGTGTATGAGGGTCCCTTTGTCTCCTCATCCTCTCCAACATTTGTTATTACTTGTTCAGTTGATTGTAGCTATTCTGCAATGGTATCTCATTGTGGTTTGGATTTGCATTTCCCTGATAGCTAGCGATATTGAGCATCTTTTCATATATTTGTTGATCATTTGTACGTCCTCTAGGGAGAAGCGTCTGGTTGTGAGGTCCTCTGCCCATTTTTGGATTGGATTGTTTGTGTTTTTGCTGTTGTTATCGAGTCGTATGAGTTCTTTGTATATTTTGGATATTAGGCCTTTATCGAAAGCATTGCTTGCAAATATTTTTCCCATTCAAATGGTTGTCTCTTTACCTTATTGATGGTTTCTTTTGCTGAGCAGAAGCTTTTAGTTTGATGTAGTCCCATTCATTTATTTTAGCTGTTACTTTTTTTTTTTTGCATTTGAGGTCAAATTCATGAAATCCTCTTTAATTCTAAGGTCCTTGAGTTTAGTTCCTATGTTTTCTTCTATGCATTTTACTGTTTCAGGTCTTATATTCAGATCCTTGATCTATTTTGAGTTAATTTGGGTGTATGGTGATAGACAAAAATCTAGTTTCATTCTTTTGCGGGTGGCCTTCCAATTTTCCCAGGACCATTTACTGAAGAGGCTTTCCTTTCTCCACTGTATGTTTTTGGCTTTTTTTGTCAAAAATTGTTTGCCCATATAAATATGGGTTTGTTTCTGGACTCTCGATTCTGTTCCACTGGTTCTGTGTGTCTGTTTTGCAGGCAAAAGCATGCCGTTTTGATTACTGTCGCTTCGTAGTATAATTTGAAGTTGGGCAGATGATGCCTCCGGCCTTGTTCTTATTTCTCAGGATGGCTTTGGCAATTTGGGGTCTTTCGTGCTTCGATACAAACATGATGACTTTTTGTTCTATTTTTTTTTTAAACGTCTGTGGGATTTTGATGGGAATTACATTAAAGCTGTATGATGCTTTAGGTAATATGGTCGTTTTAACAATATTGATTCTTCCAATCCAAGAACATGGAATGGAATATCTTTTCACTTCTTTGTATCTTCTTTGATTTATTTTAATAGGGTTTGGTAGTTTTCATTATATAGGTCCTTCACATATTTTGTTAAATTTATTCCTAGGTATTTTATTCTTTCTGTTGCAGTTGCAGAAGGAATTGTTTTTTTTTCCACTTTTTTTCTAACACTTCATTATTAGAGTACAGGAACGCTACGAATTTTTAACATTGATTTTGTATCTAGAGACTTTACTGTATTTGCTTATTGTTTCTGGTAGTGTTCTTGTGGAGTCTTTAGGGTTTTCTATATAGAAAATCATGTCATCTGCAAATAGTGACGGTTCGACTTCTTCGTTTCCTATTTGGATGTATTTTATATCTTCCGCTTGCCTAATTGCACTTGCTAGGACCTCCAATGTTATATTGAATAACAGTGGTGATAGTGGACAGCCTTGCCTTATTCCTGATCTTAGAGGGAAGGTTTTTAGTTTTTCACCATTAAGTATAATGTTGGCTGAGGGTTTGTCATATATGGCCTTTATTATGTTAAGGTACTTTCCCTCTATACCGATTTTGTTAAGTGTTTTGATCATAAATGGATGCTGCATCCATTTATGAAGGCTTTTTCTGCATCTATTGATATGATCATATGAATCTTATTTTTTTTAATTTGTTTATGTGGTGTATCATATTGATCGATTTGCATGTGTTGAACCATCCCTGTGGCCCTGGGGTGAAGCTCACTTGATCGTGGTGTGTAATCTTTTAATATGTTGCGTATTCGGTTCACTAGCGTCTTATTTAGGATTTTTGCATCTGTGTTCATGAGAGATACCGGTCTGTAGTTTTCTCTTTTGTGTGTTATCTTTACCAGGTTTTAGTATCAGAGTAATATTGGCCTCATAAAATGAGTTGGGAAGCATTGCCTCCTCTTTGATTTTTCAAAAGAGTTTGAAGAGAATAAGTATTAAATTTTCTTTGAATGTTTGGAGAATTCACTGGTGAAGCCATCTGGTCCTGGACTTTTGCTTTTTGGTAGGTTTTTGATGATTGTTCCAATTTCTATACTGCTGATCAGTCTATTTATATTTTCCAGTTCTTCTCGATTCAGTCTCAAGAGCTTGTATTTTTCTAAGTACTGGTCCATTTCTTCTAGGTTATTAGTTATTAGATAATTTTTCCTAGTATTCTTGCATGATACTTTGTATTTCTGATGTGTCTGTCATACGATCCCCTCTTTTGTCCCTGATTTTGTTTATCTCTGTCCTTTTTCTTTTTTCTTTAGTGAGTCTAGCCAGGGGTTTGTCAGTTTTATCAACCTTCTCAAAGTACCAGCTCCTCGTTGTATTTATTTTTCCTATTTTTTTTTTGTTTTCGATTTCACTTATTTCTGCTCTAATTTTGACAATTTCTTTCCTTCTGCTGACTTTAGGCTTTATTTGTTCTTCCTTTTCTAGTTTCTTTAAGATGAAGTGTTAGGTTGTTTATTTGGGCTCATTCTTGTTTTTGGAGATAGGCCGGTAATGATATGAACATTCCTCTTTATGACCACTTTTGTTGTGTCCCAAAAGTTTTGATATGTTGTCCTATTATTATCATTTGTTTTTATGTATCTCTTGATTTGTCTTTTTATTTCTTCTCTGACACAGTTATTCTTCAGTAGCATGTTGATTAATCTCCTGGTATTTGTGGTTCTTCCTGATTTCTGCTGCAGTCGATCTCTAGTTTCAAAGCATTATGATCAGAGAATATGGTTGGTATGATTTCAACCCTCTTATATTTCTTGAGCCTATTTCTGTGTCCTAGTATGTGGTCAATTCTTGAGAATGTTCCATGTGCAATAGAGAAGAATATATAAGCAGCCGTTTTGAGATGAAAGGCTCTGTAAATGTCAATTATGTCCAGTTGGTCTAACGTGTTATTTAGGGATGTTATTTCCTTATTGAATTTCTGTTTGGATGATCTGTCTATATCCGACTATGTGGTATTTAGGTCCCCTACTACAATAGTGTTTTGGTCTGTTTCTCCCTTTAGTTCTGTTACATATTTCAGGGCTCCCTGATTGGGATCATAGGTATCAATAAGTGTTATGTCTTCTTGGTGCATGATTCCCTTTATCATTATGAAGTGTCCCTCAGTATCTTTCTTTAACTTTTTTGTTTTGAAGTCCGTTTAGTCTGATATTAGTACTGCTACTCTCGTTTTTTTCTGAATACCATTTGCTTGAAATGTCATTTTCCACCCGTTCACTTTGAGTCTATAATTGTGTTTGCAACTGAGATGTGTCTCCTGGAGGCAGCATATGGTTGGGTTTTGTTTTTCGATGCATTCTGCAACTCTGTGCCTTTTTATTGCTGAGTTCAATGCATTTACATTTAGGGTGATTATTGAAATACGAGGTTCTTATAGCCATTTTATCTTTTGCTTTCTGGTATTTGATGTTTCCATTGCTTCCTTGTCCGTGTGCTTCTGTTTTCTTTATTTTGGTTGGCTTTTGTGGGTTTTGCGTCTGGTCCTCCTTGTTTTATGTTACATACAATGGTTCTGAATCTTTGGTGTTTGGTTTCCATTACGAATATGAAAAGGATAGTTGTATCTATACAGTCGTCCATTTTCTTCTGCACCTGCCTTATCTCCATTCTTCTTTGCAAATTTAGATCTTTGAATCCTCCTCTTTTCAGTCATTATTATCTCGATTTGTCCCTATGTATGCTGTACGTTCATTACTATGTTGTTATAGCCATTCTCTTCTTTTTGTTTAAGCTTATACTGCCCTGTTCTTAGTAAGATTGGCACTCCTCTGCTTCTATTTGCCTGATAGTCACTTTCCTCCTAATTATTTATTTATTTTTTTGTTTTTTGTTATTTTGTTTTAGGTGAACTGACCCCTTTCAGTATTTTCTGTAGTGCAGGCCTCGTAGTGGAGAATTTCCTCAGTTTTTGTATGTCTTGATTGGTCTTACTTTCTCCTTCATATTTAAAGGACTGCTTTGGTGGATACATTATTCTAGGTGGTAGTTCCTTTCACTTAATAATTTAAGTATTTAATTCCATCGTTTCTGGCTTGTAAGGTTTGCACTGAGAAGTCCGATGATGATCTAATGTGGTTTCCTTTATATGTTACTATCTTCTTTTCCCCAGAATTCTCTTTGTCTTTAATTTTTGATAACTTTAATACAATGTATCTTGATGAAGGCTTAATTGGGTATTCTGTTGACTTCTTGACTTCCAAGTTATAGCTCATTCCTTAGATTTGGGAAATTCTCATCAACTATTTATCTGAAAATGTTTTCTAGTCCCTGCTCCTTTTTCTTGCCTTCAGTAATGCCCATTATTCTTATGTTTCCTCTCTTGATGGTATCTGCTAGTTCTTGTATTTCTCTTTCTTTATTTTTCATTTTTCGGTTTCTCTCTTCTTCCTTCCGATTTTTTCTAGATTTCTGTCTTCAATATCACTGATCCTTTCCTCCATTTGGTCTACTCTATTTTCCAAGCTTGCTACTTCATTTCCTAACTCTTTCAGTGTGTTCTTCATTTCTAGAAGTTTTATTTGGTTCCTTTTGAGGGTTTCATTCTCCTTACTCTGCTCATCTAGTTGTTTTATCCAATCTGAAATTATTGTTTTGAGTTGTTTTGGATCTCACTGAGATTTTTCAGAAGTACCATCCTGAATTTTCTGTTATTTAAGTCATACATTTCTATGACTGTAAGCTTATTTTCTGGAGATTTTCTCTTTCTTTCTGAGATGCCTTATCACCTTGGTTGTTCATGGTGTTTAATGTACTATTTATCCACCTGGGCATTAATGGACGTGTATTCTGTTGTTTTTCTAGAAAGAAGATTTATTATGTAAAGGTGTGTCTTTAGCCTGCTTCAATGAAGTCGCTTTTCTTTGGTTTCCAGTAGATAGCATCTACGCCTCTTGGATCCTTGCTTTATATAAAATCTAAATGTTTTTCTTTTTAATTTTTTTGTAGATAGTTAATCACACTTGCTACTCTCAGTTTTAGTTCCTATCAATGTTAGTAACAGTTTCAGTAGATTTGCTCAGATTACCCTGGGGTCCATGGTGATTGGTCTTGACGGGTATGGGGGTAGGGACCCTCTCGGTTGTGAGTTGGGGGCTACGGCTCGGCCTCGGTTTTGTAACCGGGGCTGATAAAAATCACCTGTTATTTCTCCTCGGTCCCGTCCCACTTCTCTGCTTTCTGCCATGATAACTATGCCCTGCTGCTGGCTGTGAAGAATTTCTGGCAATTCCAGGCAGGGCTATTCAGGGAAGTCACCACACCTCCCCTGCTCCCCTTCCTACAGGGAGCTCCAGAGGCTGCGAGAGTTATCTTCAGTCTTGGCAGCTTTTGCTCAGATTCCTCTGGGGCTCCAAGGTATTCATTTTCTGAGGCTGTGGTGGGAGGTGCCCTCTGGTTGGAGGTTGGGGGCTGCAGCTCAGCCTCAGTTTTGCAACTGGAGCCAGTAAAAATCAACTGTTGTTTCTCTGCTGTCCTGTCCTGCTTCTCTGCTTTCTGCTCTAATGACTTGGCCCTGCTGCCGGCTGTGAAGAAGTTCCAGCACTTCCCTGCAGGCTGATCAGGGAAGTCATCACACCTTCACCCCTCCCTCTCCTCCTGAAAGGAGCTCTGGCAGCTGCAAGATGCAGCTTCTTTATTTCTCCTAGTCCACAGCCTGACACAGAGGTTTCTGACCTTGGTGGTTCTTATGCACAGATCCCATGCTGAGATGTGCTGGTGTGCTGTTTGGGTGCAATTTGAGTGCTGGTGTGTAGTCTGGGTGCTTTTTGTTGAGTTTTAGTTGAGTTTTTGTTTGTTGATTATTGTTGTTTAAAGGGGAGATAGATACCTGAGGGCATCTCTCACTTCACCATATTTTTCCAGCTCCACACACATATAATTTCTAAATTTCTTATGGTCACATTTAAAATACTCTGAAAGTTGTTGAGAGCACTTCTATGAGCAAGACACGGTTTCAAGTATATGGAATACGGCCTCGACCCTCATAAATCTTGCATTCCTGGTCCTGCTCACCCCATGATGGCGGTTGCTGCACCAGCCTGTGCGGTCACGGGCACAGTCACGGACATAAGCAGGAGCCTGCTGAATATTTCATTTTTTAAAAAAATTGCACCGATTTTGAAATAACACTAAGTACAATTAAAAATATTATATGTAATGTTAGTCCAAAAGCTTCAGCCAAATGTCAAAACACTGGGAAGATAATCCTCTCCAATATGTAATTCTTTTATTACATTTTATTAATTGATTGATTGATTAAAATTTATAGCTATTTTTCTTTAAAAATATTTAAGGCACTCCATATGACTTCTTTAAACTTGGCTTTCCTCACATAAGGTTGTTAATGAGGGAAGAAAGGTAGACTACAGAAAGGAAAAAAGAAATGAGAGAAAGAAAGGAGGGATTTTGGAAGAGCAAATAATATTATTCCAAACATTTTACATGAAGAAGCTGTATAGCAAGTAATTTCACCTCAGTACTGCTAAAGTATCTTTCCATTAAATTAAAAATCTCTTCTTATGTAATAACCTGATTCTCTGACTCTATGATAGTTTTAAAATATGTTACAAATTTGTTGACACTGAGTGTCTCTCTCCTTGAACCTGAAAGGACCTTTGTGATTGCTTCAATCAGTTAAGTAAAATGCCAGGTACTACTGCCTTGTTCTCTTGGGACATTTACACTTAGGACTGAGTCACTATGTTGTGAGGAAGCCGATGTAGTCACATTCGGAGTTCATGTGAAGATGTTACAACAACTATGACCAACAACCTTAGCTAAGGTGTCAGCCAATAGCTAACATCAACAACCATACATCTGAATAAATAAACTTTCACATGTTTCCAATCCCTATCCTTCCAATCCCCCAGCCTTTGAATATTTCTAGCTGGAGCCCCAGACATTATGGAGTGAAGACAAGCCATCCCATGTGTCCTCTCTAAATTACTGACCAAATCTATAAGCATTATAAAATGGTTGTTTTATGCCACTAAGTTTGGGGTAGTTTAGATAACAGCAATAGATAACCGACACTCACTCATAGTTGAAGACTGAAATCTGGGCACAATCTGATTTTCCTTTGTTCTTCCTCTCTCCATCCTTGCCATATTCCTCTATTCTCTCTCTACTCTGCCTCTGCCCAGCCTGCTCTTCCTTACATAGGCATCTCATGAACTTCACATTCCCCAGGACTTTGCTGGTGCTAATCCATACCTCTTCCTGGCCTTCAGCATCAGTAAGACCTGGGTATGAGTCTCATTTGGGCCTCTTGGTAGCAAAGTAGTCAACCTCTTTAATCACCAGAAAAATAGAAAAAAAAAAGCCTATTTATAGATTAAATGGCTAACACATGTAAAGTGCTTAGTGCCTGGCACATAGCAAACACTCAGTAAATGTTAGCTATTACGAGTTTGTTCTGTTCTCTTAAGTGAACTTTTATTGAATAGTCAAGTTTTAAATGAAACATTTTATATTTTAAATCAGTTCATATGTCAATTCTTCTATGAAGATATTCCCACCTACCAGGCAAAATTAAATTGCTCCTTCCATTATGCTTCCAAGTGCTTTTCACATTCTTCTATTATAGCTTTCGATGAGAAACTTATTATATATGTGATCCTCATTAGACCACAGATTCCTAAAATAAAATAAAATAAAATAAAATAAAAGAGAGAGAGAGAGAGAGTTTAAGGCAAAAGCCTCACAGAAGTAAAGAATGTTTGTGTGAGTATATATGTGCAAATATATATATGTATATGTATATATGTATGTGTGTGTGTGTGTATTGCCATAATGGAGAAAGGAAATGAAGAATTGGTTAGATGATTACAATAAGACAAAATTTAAGAATTTACAGAACCTGGGTCTTTGCCCAAATACCCTCTCATTGACTTTGTTGAAGATACATAAATGAATTGTGGAAGTCATGTAAGGGGAGATATATATTTTTCATCAGTTTATTATAGTCCACTGTGTACTAGCCACTGTATTGGGTGCTATGCAATTTAGACTCCATGGTCCATTGATATGTTCACTCCCTTGCAAATACCCCCAACTGCAGTGCCCTTCTTTTTTCTTTGTCCTTATTGCATGGCAAGCCCAAGGATGAACCTAACTCAAGGAGCTCAATGCTGCTCAAGAATATCACATAACTGAGTTGACTGGATGCATTTTAACTTCATCTCTAACTACAAATGATCACTCACTGTTCACTCATCTTACTGAGTCTTTCTAGTTTACCACTCCTTAAGATGACTCTCTCTCTCCTCATACTTCCTATATCCCTTGTTTTTTTTTCCTACTGAGTGGATGACCTCATTTTAGACTTCATTAGGAAAAAGTAA
The DNA here is from genome assembly GCF_014176215.1 of Rousettus aegyptiacus. Lineage (NCBI taxonomy): Eukaryota > Metazoa > Chordata > Mammalia > Chiroptera > Pteropodidae > Rousettus > Rousettus aegyptiacus. Next base: position 37,434,429 of record NW_023416308.1, on the reverse strand, counting down.
ATACCATCAATGTGAACTTACTTATCTTCTTATACCCTGAAAGTCAACTTCCACTTGCTCCTGTTTTTTCTTCTGCTAAAATGGAGGATGCGTCCATTTACTTATCAAAGGCTGGTTCCTCCCTTTGTGTTCTAGATTTCTTCTACTCTCACCCACTCTTGGTCTTCCACTCTGATTTTCTCTTTCTGTCTTCTAGATCATTCCTATTACAACATAAATATGCTCTAGTATTTCTCATCTTCTTGACTTCACATTTTAGGTCCTTTCCTACAGCTCTATTTTTTCTGTTCCCTTCTCAGCAAAATTTCTACACATGTTGCTTCTGCTTCTCTCATTATGCTAAAAAGAAGTGGAGAAAAGATTTCTCCAGCTTCTGGGATATGAAGGAAACTTACTTGGGGTAGATAAGAGTCAAGGTGCCTAGATCATTCTGAGTATCTATATTATGTTGTGCAGGAAGGACTACTCATATAGAAGAGGTATTAAACCCCTCAAGGCCGCACTTTGAGAACTTTCTCTAACTTTCTTCTTAGAAGAGTTTGTAAACTCATAGAGTGAAGCAACACTTTTGGGAGCCTATTTAAAGGCCATCACATCTTAGGAAGAGTGGCATCTCTGAAGTAAGTTGCATGGAGGTCAACGGCAGTGTTAGTGGTGGTAGAAACCTGCAGGGAAATTTTATAAGCCATTAAACATACATGAGCTGGGGGCCCTGCCCCTGAACAGAAGTCCAGTAAAGGTGAGTGTTCAAGCTCTTGTGTTCCTAAGTTGTTCTAAGTGCTTTTACACACACACACACACACACACACACACACACACACACACACACAGAACTTTTGTCAAAAATGTCTGGGAAAAGCAGCATTCTATAGCACCATATTAGCAAGCCACTATGCATATTTGCATTGTAAATTCTCCAAGAAGTTCTGCAATAGAGAAAATTGTTTAACTTTATCTCATGCAATGTATTCCAAACATGTCTGGCTTCAGAACACTTTGTCATGGAATTCCTAATAACGTTTCACTGAACCCTATTGTTCCACAAAACACAATTAGAGAACTGAAGGGAGGCAATGTTTCCTTAGCCATGGACCCAGACTCTGTGAGGCCCAGAGAGTTATTTCCAAGGAGTCTCCAAATCCTGAATAAATAACAGTTTAAAAATATACATGTACTACTAAAAAAAAGGATCAATATCTGTAATTTCAAAAATCTTAATCTCGATACTAAATGTACAGTTGATCTTATTACGTGGCAGCATGAAGACTATTTTCTCATTAAAAAGGAATATTATTGTGGTGATAGAAATCTAACTATGGAAGGTGAACACACAGTGTAAACCTATATATGCCTTATTGTTAAAGTGTACAGCTGAAACTTATTGGAGTTTGTTAACCAATGTCACCATAAACTAAATAAGTAAATAACATTTTAAAAATAAATAAATAACTTTATAAAAAGAGGCTATTTATAAGTAAAAGTTTGCTAATCAGCCATCCTTAAAATGGTTTTGAACCTATAAATAATGACTGACATATTGTGGTTAACATCCTTGGGTACTGTACTAAGTGCTTTACAGATATGTCTTATTTAAACCTTAGAGCAATCCTATAAGGTAGCTACTCATATTATCATTCTCATTGTATAGTTGAGAAAAATGATTTAGTGAAATTAGGTGCAGCAAGCTGTTGAAAGTTCCAAAATACAAAGTGTAGAGTTAGGATCTGAACCCAGGAGCCTGACTCTAGAGCCTACATCTTAACCATTAGACTATATGGTTCTTATCAGGGCAATGTGTCCTGAAGGGAATAAGACACAAGCCACCTATTTGAGCTTTTCCAGGGAAGAATAAAGATTCCCGTGTCCTATTTTATGAGAGGTAATTTTGTTCCTACTCATTTCTTAGAAACTTCTCTATAGATCTCTCTTCCATAAGACCATTCTCTCCCCTTCTCTTCATTTTTCTTCAATTTAAAAAGAAAGAAAGGCAATTCAGCATTTTGAGGAAAATGAAGTTGTAAAAGAAGGGACTGTTCCTCATATTCCTTTTTAAATTTTTAAAATTTTTTAATATTTGATTTTTTATTTATAATAGATATGTAATATTACATTAATTTCAGGTATATAACATAATGTTTAGACATTTATATAACTCACAAAATTATCTCAATAAATCTAATACTCATCTGACACTACACATAGTTATTACAATATTCTTGGCTACATTCCCTATGCTGTACTTTACATCCCCATGACGATTTGTATTTCTAAATCCCTTCACCTTTTCACCCTAAAACTCCTCCCATCTGACAATCATCAAGTTGTTCTCTGTATCATTGAGTTTGTTTATGTTTTATTTGTTTATATTTTATTTAAATTCTACATATAAGTGTAACCATATGGTATTTGTTTTTCTCTGTCTGACTTATTTCGCTTATCATAATACCCTCTAAGTTTATCCATGTTGTTGCAAATGGTAAGATTTCACTCTTTTTCATGACAGTAATATTTCATTACACACACACACACACACACACACACACACACACACACACACACCAGATCTTCTTTATCTAATCATTTCTTGAAGGACACAGAGGTTGTCTCTGTATCTTAGCTATTGTGTATGAAATGTTCTTTGTCTTTTCTTATAGGCTTTGTTTCAAAATCTATTTTGCCTGATATAAGTATTGCTACCCAATATTTTTTATCTCTATTTGCATGAAATATCTTTTTCCCCCTTTATTTTCAGTCTGTGTGTCTTTTAATCTAAAACGAATCCATGTATAGATCTTGTTTTCTTCTACATTCAGCTACCCTCCTTCTTTAGACTGGAGCATTTAATTCATGAACATTTAAAGTAATTATTGATAGTTATGTAATTATTGTTATTTTATTACTCATATTTTTATCCTTTTATATTCTTCTTCTTAAAGAAGACCCTTTAACATTTCTTTTTATAAGCATTTTATTTTATTGTATTTTATTAGTAGTTTCAAGTATACAGTACATTGGTTAGACATTTATATAGTTTATGAAATGATCCCCCTAATTACTCTGTCATTCCTTTGGCTCTACATATAGCCATTACATTATTGTGGATTATATTCCCTATGCCATACTCCCCATTCCCATGACTATCTGTCAACTACTAATTTGTACTTCTTTAATCCTTTACCCCTTTCTCTCAAACCCTCAACCTCCCTCTCCTCTGGACATCACCAAATTGTTCTTTATATTTGTGAATCCGTTTTTGATTATTTTGTTCTTTTTGTTCCTCAGATTCCACATATAAGTGAAATCATATGGTATTTATCTTTCGCTGTCTGACTTATTTTGCTCAGCATAATGCCCTCTAGGTTCATCTGTGTCATTGCAAATTGTAGAATTTCATTTTTTTAATGGCTGAGTAATATTCCATTGTATATATGAATCATAACTTCTTTATTCAATCATCTGTTGATAGGCATTTAGGTTGCTTCTATATCTTGGCTATTGTGAATAGTGCTGTCATGAATGTAGGGATGTGTAGATCTTTATGAATTATTGTTTAGGTTTTCTTTGAATAAATACCCAGAAGTGCAATCGCTGGGTCAAAATATAGATCAGTTTTTAATTTTTTGAGAACCTCCAGACTGTTTTCCATAATGGCTATACAAACATTTCTTCTTATTCTTGGTTTGGTGATGAACTTCTTTAGCTTTTTCTTGTCTGGGAAGATCTGTATCTCTCCTTTGATTCTAAATGATTGCCTTACTGTGTAGACTAATCTTGGTTGTAAATCCTAGCTTTTCATCACTTTAAATATTTTGCACCAATCTCTTCTGGCCTGCAAAGTTTCTGTTGAGAAATCAGCTGACAGTCGTATGGGAACTCCCTTGTAGGTAACTAACTGCTTTTCTCTTGCTGCTATTAAGATTCTCTCTTTGCATTTAAACTTTGGTATTTTAATTATGATGTGTGTTGGTGTGGGCCTCTTTGGGTTCATCTTGTTTGGGACTCTCCAAGCTTCCTGGAATTGTATGTCTATTTTCTTTACCAGGTTAGGGAAGATTTTGCCATTATTTCTTCAAATAGGTTTTTAATCTCTTGCTCTCTCTTTTTCTTCTGGTACCCCTCTATGATCTAAATGTTAGTACACTTGATATTATCCCAAAGGTCTCTTAACTTATCCTCATTTTTAAAATTCCTTTTTCTTGTTACTGTTCCTATTAGGTGTTTTCCATTACCTTGTCTTCCAAATTGCTACTTCAACCTTCTGCTTCATCTAACCTGCTGTTGATTCCTCCTGTTGTATCCTTTATTTCTAACTGGTTCATTTTTATGGTTTCTATCTCTTTGTAAGTTCTCACTGAATCTATCTATCCTTCCCCTAAGTTCATTGAACATCTTTACAACCAGCGTTTTGAACTCATTATCTGGTAAATTGCTTGCCTCCATTACATTTAGTTCTTTTTTCTGGAATTCTGTCCTTTTCTTTCATTTGGGACATGTTTCTTAGTCTTCTCATTTTGGCTGCCTTCCTGTGTTTCTATGTATTAGGTAAATCTGCTATATCTTGCAGTCACAAGGGTGGCCTTATGTAGCAGGTATCCTATGAGGCCTGTGGCACAGATTCCCTGGTCACCCAAGTCGGGTGCTCCAGGGGTGTCACTTGTGTGGGTTAGATGTGCCCTCCTGTTATAGTTGAGCCTCGATTTCTGTTGGCACATCAGTGAGTGAGATTGATCCTCAAATTACTTGGCTGTGAGGACAGGCTGTGACTACAATGAATGAGCAGTTGTGTAGGGGCTGACCCCACATAATGGAATTTGCTTTAATGAGGCTCTGGTAGCTGCTGAGTCCATCCTTTGGGTGAGTCATTTGTGGTACTATTTGAGTAGAGCTCATATGTGGTCTGAAGCTGACCACTGAGTGTGTTGGTTCTGGGGCCTCTGTAGAGGGAATCTGGGGCAGGCTTAGGTCAGCTGCTGCCTGTGTTCATGCCAGGGCCACCTTGTAGGAGATACAGTTATCTGTGGTTCATAGCTGCCTCTGCTGGACATGGAGGTGCCTGGGAGGGACTGTGCTGTGAACTGAGGCTAACTGCCACTAGTGCTGGGCTGGAAGCCACTTAGCAAAAGGTACAGGGCACATTCAAGGCCAACTACTGCTTGTGTGGGTCTTGTGGACCTTCAAAAGATTTTAGAAAAAATTCTCAGAGTGGGCTGAGATGGATAGCTGGCAAGCAACAGGCTGGTGCTAGGGTTAGGTGGTTGGGGTCTCAGGGAATTATCAGGGTGGGGCAAGCAATGTTAGCCAAGCTGATGGAGAATCAGATATGGTGCCCACCTACACCTGCCAGCTGTGTAAGGAGAGGGCTCAACAAAAGAACAATGGCACCTACCAGCACTTCTGTCTGGGAGAGAGCTGCCTCTCTAGCCCTCACCCTTAAATCATACAGTTTAATTTCTCCCCATATATCACTGGTACTTTTTGAGCTGCTCTTTCTTGCTGGAGCTCAGGGCAAGTGTTTGTGGGCAAATGAGTTTTCGCACAGAGCCTTCAAGAGAATTTCTGGGTTTCTAGCAACCTCTCTCTCACCCAGATGGAAATCGCACTGATTTTCACAGCCAGATGTTTTGGAGACTCTTCTTCCTGGCACTGGTGCTCTGGGGGAGGGAATCCTAGTGTGGGATTGGGGCCACTTGATTCCTCAGGTTGGAATCTCTGTAGCCTAGATATCCCTCCTAATTCTTAACTACCACATGTGGATGTAAGACTATTCCTTTCACATCTCCACTTGTCCTACCAGTCTTTACATGGCTTATTCTTTATATTCTTAGTTATAGCAGTTTTATTTATCTAGTCTTTAAATGAATCTCAAGGGTAGTTGTTCTATAATTTAGTTGTAATTTTGATGTGGCTGTGGAAAGAGGTGAGGTCAGCATTTACCTACTCCACCATTTTAACTGAAAGTTCCTCACTTCCTTTCAGTCTAAAGAACTAACACATTTCCATCATGAAATCACATTGATCTCCATAGCATCTTGCCAGGATTTGGCCCAAAAGGAATTTTTAAAAAATAAATAAAGGAATTACCAGGGAACTTATAAAACAAAACAGTCCTAGGAAAACAGGAAACATCAACACACCTTTCCTAAAAGAGGGGAGTGTGTGTAGTTCAGAACTGAGGCCCATCACTTCACTTTTGGTAATAATGCTGAATCATGTGCATTCTTCTTAGTCAGGAACAAAGCAAAACCTAAGGCAAGGCTATTATAATATGTATACATACATATATACACATACATATGCATAGATACATATATATGCATATGAAGACAAACTTGAAAGCAAAAGGAATGCAAAAAGTGTAATGGTGGTTCTTCATGCATAAATATAGCAATGATTACAAAAATATCAATCCTTGGCTCTCTGCTCCTTGAATTATCTGCTAACTGTTACTGCTTAATATCTTAGATTAGACTTGCTTTTGTCCTTCTTTCAGTATATAGAATTGATTTTTGCTTACATATAAACACCCCATCCCAGATAGTATCATACCAGGAAAATAGAACACAAAATTGCTTTCTTAAACTGTTTTTCTTTTAGTGAGTTATTTTCCAGAGTTTTCCCAGCATGTCTCAAACAGCATTTCAATACCTCAACTCCTGAAGTGCAACGGTATATTATAAATGATGTACTGGGAAAAACGCTTATTTAGAATCTAGGTGGGAGTTAACAATTTAACAGCCTTTCTAAGAGCTATATTTCGACATATGTAAATGTAGGTTCTATCAGAGAAAGAAAACTTTAGACTAGTCTACTTTATATTAATATATGCTTAGACCACTTAGAGTAACATTGGACAATTTTTTTTATAGATTAGCATGATGCATTATTATGTATATAAAGTGAGTTTTCTCTGGAAGCATGGTGATGCGGACACTGTATGATGCAGTGAACATCATATTCAAAAACAGTCTTTACAATAGTTAGTGAGGTTCATTGGGATGTTTCCAATAAAGACCCTTCATCTCAGCTAATAACCTCTCACCAAAGGATAATTCCATAAGAGTAATTTTACAGGAGCCCAGTACAGTTTATATAATCAGATCTCTGCTAATTACTAATGTGTAAACAATAAAGTAAAATGAAACCAGAAAATACTACATTAATAAAATAAATCTGAGAGTAAGAAGTTACATTTTGCTACTAATGCTTTGCTGACTTAAATTTTGATCAGATTAAAAATTTTCCTATGCCTTTCTCATGATCATTATATATATGAGGAGAATATAGCTGATAGCAGTGAGTAGTAGCAGCCTGGGAAAGGTAGTCATGATCATCGTCATCACAGCTCTATCACTTCTTGGCCTTTCTAATTTATTAACCCTGTATATACTCGCTTTACATATGTTATCTCTATAATCCTCCCAGCAACACCAAAAGAGGTTCTATTTTACGATAAAAGGCATTGGAGATTATAACCATTAAACAAATTGTTCAAAGTGCCACCAGCTCATAAGTGGTAGAGTCAGATTTTGAGTCCAATTCTGACTTTCCATCATATCATGCTGCCTGTATATTTCTACCATTTAATTAGGAGCTCCCTCATCCCTTGATTTCTTGCAATCCTTTTCTATTTTGTATGTCTTCCTTCCAAATGACACATAGGACTAAAACTCATTTGAAAAAAAAAATCACTCTGTCAATCTTTTGAGTATATTTAATACTCTAGGAAGGAGGGAGGTGGAGAGAGAGAGAGACAGAGAGAAAGAGAGAGAGAGAGAGAGAGAGAGAGAGAGAAGTAGTTCTCAATTCTTTTATTCTGTCCATAGTAACAGACAATGTGAGGTCTTAAATAGTTTAGCCCACATTACTGTTGACTAACATATTCTCATTAAAAACCACTTATTGGGGAGAGAAAAAAATAGCGTAGATAACAGAGGCTCTGATCATCCCTCTGGCGATTAAAGTTGTGATGGAAATAAGGAACAGCAGCAAGGAAAAAATTGCCTGGGACCTAGATGAACAAGCCATACAACTACGGAGATATCCAAGAAATCATCTTGCAATGGCAGAAGGTAGGACAGGGCGAGGACATGGGGCTGCCCAGTCCTGAGCGGCTGTGGCAGGGGCAGCAGCAGACACCTTTTAAAGGGACCGCACCCGGGAGCGGATTTTTGCAGTAACGAACCTGCTTGCTCTGAGCACCAATGCCCATTCGGCTATGCATAGGGGGCATCAGGGACTTACAGGGAGACGTTGCCAGAGTGAAGGCCAAGGTGAGACTAGCTCTGTATGAAGTGCCGGCAGTATCCATTGTTCCCTGTTGAGCCCTGCCCCCTACCAGTGCCCCGGCATAACTGTGAAGTCATCAAACTGAATAACAGAAGTTACTCCACCCAGAAGATTCCCTAAAACTCTGCCGACCCCAACTTGGGCCCCACCCAAGCCACATTCAGGTGTATCCTGGCCAGTAAGGTGCTCCTTGCTGAGCAGCGCCTACACCCACCCTGGAGGTAACTGGCCTCGGTTTCAGGTGTGGCCTTTTCAGGCACTATAAGCACAGCATCTGTGGATTGCTTGCTGAATCTTAACAGGTGGCCCCGGAGGGGTAGAGGCTTGGGCTAAGTTTGGCCTGCAACTGAACTCCTCTCAGGACTGTGCCACTGGACACCTACTTCACAAATCCACACTAATAAGAGCAAGAGACTTAGGAACTTTGCTTGGTACATAGAAACGGACATGGAAAAGCAACCGAATGGGAAGACAAACTGAAACCATATGAGGGAAGAGAACAGAGATCCAGATATAATAGAGCCAACTAATCTAACAGACGCAGAGTTTAAAACACTGGTTATGAACTTTTGGGAAGTGTAGAGAACTCCAACAAAGAGATAAAAATGGAAATGGAAATGGAAATTATAAAAAAGAGCCAGTCCGAAATGGAGAACACATTATCTGAGATGCAAAGTATATTAAATGGAATAAACAAAGGAATAAACAAAGTGAATAAAGAAGAGGATCAAATGCTTTATCTAGAGGACAGGAAAGTCAATCAGGAGACTCAATTAGAATGGCAAGAAAAATGATTCCAAGTCTACAAAAATAATTTAAGGAGCATATGGGACAAATATTCATCTGATCAGTGTAACAGAAGGAAATCAAGATGTTGAACAACTGTTTGAAGAAATAATATTGGAAAACTTCCTTAACTTGGTGAAGGAAATGGACATAAAACCCCGGGAAGCTCAGATAATTCCAAAAATCAGGGATCCAAAGAGGCCCACATCAAGACACATCATAATTAAAATGCCAAAGATTAAATACAAAGAAAATATTAAAAACAGCAAGAGAAAAACAAATAATTACATTTAATGGAACGTTCATAAGACTGGCAGCTGATTTCTCAAGAGAAACTATGTGGGAAAGGAGGGCTTGGCAAAAAATATTCAACAGGATGAAGATCCAGGATCTACAACCAAGAATACTTTATCCAGCAAAGCTATCATTTAGAGTTGAAGGACAGATAAAGAGCTGCCCAGACAAAAATAAGCTAAAAGAATTCATCACCATCAAGCCAGTGTTACAGGAAATGTTGGAGGGACTTCTTTAAGAAGAAAAAAACATGTTATCAAAAACAGGAATAAAGAATGGTAATAATTACATTCTATCAAGAAGTACCTCAAGTGGAAAAGAATTAAGTGCTCTAACCAAAAGATAGAGCGGCTGAAAGGATAAGAAAACAGGTCTTCTACATATGAAAAGGAAGGAGATGGAAAAAAATATTGCTTTGATGGACCTAGAAGGTATTTAAGTCAGACAGAGAAAGATAAACACTTTTCATTTCACTTATATGTGGAATCTAAGGAATAAAAAGAATAAACTAATCAAAAACATGTTCACAAATATAATGGACAATTTTGTGATGGACAGAGGGAAGATAGATTTGGGAGGCTGGGAGAATGATGTGAAGGGTTAAAGAAGTACAAATTAGTAGCTGATGGTCACAGGCATAGGGAGCATAGCATTGAGAATGCAATTAGCATTAATACATTGGCTAGGTGGAGGGTCAGGGGAGGGAGGGAGCAATTGGAGGGGTTATTTTACTAACTATATAGATGTCTAACCAATGTACTGTATACTTGAAACTAATTAATTAAAATAAAAAATAAAACACTTATCTGCATCCCTTTAATCGGGGCAGCTTTTAAGCATTTGTGATAGGGAGTTGCTTTTTTTTTTTTCTCCTGGCATCTGTTTTATTTCACCAGCACACTCCAAGTCCATGCCAGTGCTAGTACAAATAGCTCTCGATATATTACAGGTACACTTAAATCATGAGACCTTAAGGAAAAGCTTTCTTGTTGGCTAAAGATCAATAGTGAAACCTCCCAGAGTACCTAACTGAGGCCATGTCCATATAATTTAGAATATTGTTTTTAAAAAATGATTGAGCAGTGTTTCTTTTTAGTTATTAACTTTGAGAAACAGCATAGTTCACCTGAGATTCAGGGTTTTCACTGAACATTATGTTGTAAAATCTATCCATGTGGAAATATGTAGAACTGATTCATTCATTTTTACAACTGTAAAATGTTTCATTTCATATTGATTAAATCACAATTCAAAGAAATCTATCCCTTCATGGATGGACATTTACATTTTTCTTAGGTTTAAAAGAATCTGTGTTTTACTGTTACAAACTGCTGCAGTGGATATTCTTGTTCATGTCTACTTTAAACATTTGCAAATTTTTTTTCTAAAGTATATGCCAAGATATGAAATTGATGAATCATAAGATATTCTTCATCTTTACCTTTACTAGATATTACAAAATTGTTTTCCAGTTTACACTCCTACTAACAGTGAGTGTATGAGACTTTCTTTTACCCTACATTCTCTCCAGCCGTTGATATCATCAGATTTTTATCTGTTTACTTTGCCTGTCTGATGGGTATAAAATATCACTTAATTATTGTTTTGAAGGTCTTCAACTGTTTGAAAAACAGTTGACTTGGTAGCTCTGTGAAAACATAACCTTGTTCTAAATAAAGTGGGGAATGCCTGAGAAGAACTTATTCAATAAGGTCCTAGTGACTGTGGTCAAGGAGATCGGTTGCTGCCAGTGCTTTGAGCAAGTTGTATTTAAAATAAAAATGTCACTGGTATTCATATTTTGACAAATTATAAAAAGTTCTTCCCTGTATCTTGTGTTACTTATCTTTTTCTATTCAGTTTGGGTTATGAATTTAGCATTAACAATAAATAAATCAAGATTGGTTCCCACTTGCATGAGGAAAGTAGTTGCTTAGTATTTGAAAGCTGCCAGCGGGCTGAGTGAACTTCCTTAGACATGCTTTGGGATGTTTCCAGTTACTTGAAGTGGTGCGGAAGATTTGGACTCCACCACACAGAAGCAGGCTGGAATCTTGGTACCCTGTGAGGATGGACCATGCTCTGGGGAGCAGCCACAACTCCTGAGTCCCATTAATTAGTTGCCTCTTAATTTGTGTTTATTTTTATTTTGTTTTCTCCAAGCCTTCAGTTTAATGTTGTATCATCATTTGCCCTTGTTACAGCTCTACTGTTACTGGAGAGTGGGTTTCCCCTCTCCGCACATTTTCCAGGCTCTTGATGTCTCGAATAAAGAATTGAGCAAGACACCAAAATACAGCAGAAAAGAATAGCTTTATTAGAAGGAAAAGTAAAGCAATGGTACACTTCCAGATGTGGATGCAGGCCGAGCAAGAGAAGAGCAACTCAAAAGTCTCAAAAGGCTTAAAGGGCACAGTAACAAAGTCTTTGGGGGTTTTATCCCCATTTGCTGTGGGTGGCAACTTTTCCTAGAGGAGCAGGCTTTCTTGATTGACAACTAAGAATGTCAGGATCCAGTAACTCATCATTTCCTATCTGAGCATGTTCGTTGCCAGAATTCAGTCTGTTATAATGATATTAATTAGCTTCTGAGCACATGAATCATATTATAATGATGGTATAATGAGGCTCAGGAAAACTGAAGGTCTTTGGGGTCTTCATTGCACAGGTATGAGTGACTGGATGAAAGTAGTACCCAATTACCTGCTTATTTGTTTCCTTGTAGGAGCTACTTTTAGCCCCAAAATGCCTTCTGGCTTGTTTAATTATGGTCGTACTAGAGAGGACCCTTTATAGAATAGGATGATCTCAGTGTCTTTGCAAGCAGATCCAAAATCTCTTATCTAACTTTCCTGCCTAACCCTTTTCTAAGCACTGTGAACCCCTTTTTATTAGTATGGCTGTTGAGGGATGGGAGGTCTCTTCTGTATCTGCTTCCTGCTGAGAAGGGTTGTAGTCCCTGTCTATTGGAGTTTCATGGAGCTCTATCCCTCTCTGCTTTAGTTAGGACAGGGCCTTGTGTTTCCTACTAAAGAGCCACCTCTGTCCCTAGACAAGGAAAAGCTAAAATACAAACTTATTACATGAATCATATATCTAGTTACATTTCTATAATTGATTTGCCTAATAAGCGGGGAAAGAAAAACAGGCTTGGTTAATATATTTCATAAAAGAAAGAAAAAACTTGGGTTAAAGTTCCCATTCCTTCTCGGACTCTAAGGGCTCAGTTTTGGCCTAAAGCCATTCCTGCCTTACAATGGGCCTAGGAGAATGCTGAGTTTCAAAGATCCTTATCAATAGCTGGAGGATCTGAGCCACCGTTTCAAGATAATTATCTAAGTCTGTGGGAGAGGGTCTTTCTTCAAAGAAAGGAAAACAACGATTTCACTAAGTTTACTAAAAAGGTTAAGAATCTTGCAAATGATGGCCCTTATCACTACTATAGGGAATTAAAGAATCCTAAGTCCACTTGAGTCCGATTTGTGAAACAGTTCAAAGTGACCCTGAAGACAAAGGTGGCAGCAACAGTGATTTGTGACAATACTCCAAGGAGAAGATAAAACTTGAGGAAACAGAAACCTGGGTATCAATCTAGTCTCCCCTTCTAACAGAGAGATTCTACATCCCTTCAAATTTTGGAAGAGTTTATTAAGAGAGATAGTGGGATTTCTTACAATTTCGTACAACGTAGGCTGCTGGGACAGAAGAATCCTGGTTGACCAAACTGAAATAAACCCCCTATTCCTTAATTTCCAGGGACTCAGCATGATGTTGCAGAAAGAACATGATCTTTGAAGCTGAAAAACTTGAGTTCACAGCCATCTGGAAGAAGTTTGTGAACTTGAGCAAATTACTTCAACTCCCTGAGCCGCCAACTCTTCAGCTCCAAAAATGAAGGTGAGAATGATTGTCTTAGAGAGATATTGTGAAGATTCAGTATGATAATTTATGTAAAAGCACTTAGTATACTGCCTGGAACACAATAGACTAAATAAATATTAATTTTCTTCCTTCCTTGCCTCTACCCTTGTTATGCCCCGACTCGTATCCACGAACCACCAAGAAGCCGACACCAATGCAAGAGGAAGAGGGTGTTTATTTCAGACTCGAGTCTGGACCGCACTCTGCACACCGACGCAGCAGTGAGGAGGCGGCCCCGAACATGGGGCTTTAGGGGTATTTGAAGGGAAAAATCGTAAGCACGGGGAGCGATGTCTTGGTGTTACAGGATTGGTACAACGAACTTGTCGCTTAGCAGGATTGGCTGGGTGATGGCGCCAAGGAACAAGGCGGGGAATTTGGAGAGTTACTTTCCATAGTTGCTCTGATTGGCTGAGTCTAGGGTGGGGTGATCGTCTTGCTATCTGTGGCTTTTCTGGGAACTGGCCTGTGCTTAAGATGGAGTCTTATACCTAAGATGGAGTCACTTTGGTTGTTCACTCTCACCTTTCTGTCTCTGAAGCCAGCTGGCCCCCAGAATCCTAGGAGGTAGGTCTGCTGTCACCAAACCTTACTTGAACCTCCATAACCTTCATAAAAGTTGACCTCTCCCTTGTCTTGCCTCTGCTATTGGCTAACAGTTGGCATGCACTGATTAACTCAATATTATACTTTCTTAACCCAAAGAAATCACTTCATTGACAATTTTAGGTACCGTGGCATGGCAGGTTAATGAGGGAGATGCAGCATTTGAGAACAATTGTAATCTTGTAGTAATTAATACTAACCTCCAAATCATACTACCTAACTTCAGGGCAATCCTTGGTGTTCAAGCCTTGGGTTTGAAGGGAACGGATTTTTTTCTGAAAGCCTCCAGGGAACTGTTCAGTTGCTCATGGGCACCATTACGCCGGTGGGAAGGTGGCTCAATACCTAAGATGGCCGACGGCTCATGACCAAAGTTACAGCAGAGGCTTCCCGGGCGGCGGGATCAGCCAAACAGAAAAGTTCCCGCCCTGTAACCCCACTGACATCCTGGGCCAAAACCTTTAAAAGCCACGCCTATACCCCAGACACATGCGACTTCTCTGGTCCCTTACCTCGGGACCAGTGAACCTTGCCTGCAGACTCTAATAAAGCCTGTTTTATACTTCGCTTTGGCTCAATCTCACCCTCATTTTCGTCTCCTCCGGCCAATCAGAAACAACATTTGTTTTTTACTGCTCTTAAAGTAACTGCTTCTCCAATAGTTGGGATTACGATTATTCATCCCAATTAAATTAAATCTTTAATTTAAGACACTTTTTGGTCTTAAATTAAAATGCTTTCAATCATTGGTGGCTGGCTTAAGTGGCTGCCTATGGAACTTTTCTTCTCTCAGGTACCATTACCAATTTGCTCCTGCAACAGCATTCCTCCAAGAAGACAGCCTCTGATAAAGATTTGAATGGGGTCTCAGCCTTGTCGCTTACCCAAGGATACTTAGCTGGCTAGAAACATCCTTCTCTCTGGCAAAATGGCCCCTTGGTGATGTCTTAGGGGAGAAACTGAAAAATCAAACCAATTTAACCTCTGATCCTGGTCACCCAGCAGGGATTTGCCTTTAGGGCAAGAGGGATCTGAAATAATTCATGTTGCTCTCATTATAATATTCTTTCCCCACAGGAGGCTGCTTAGATCTTTCAGTCCTACATACTTTGCTAGTTCTACATGGGGACTAAAATACTGTATGAGTCTTATTCCAACATTTCTCAAATCATGTGGGTATTACCAGGCATGAAATCATCTAAAACTCAATTTTAAAGAGTTGGTTCTTTTTGTTGTGGTGCGGTTAAATTTGAGACCCATGGAGCCAATTGAGATTAATTATGAGCCTTTATTAGCCAGCCAACGACTGACTCTTCCCCACAAGAGAATCGGCCCTGTGCTTGTAGAAGGAATAGCTTAAAAAGCCCCAAAATCCCCTCTAGCAAGCAAGCAGGTTTACAGAAGCAGAGGCTGGCCATTAACATATCTTTACACAGGATAACGACACCCTTAACATTAGCATATCTGCACAGAATATCTCCTAGAACTACACCCTGTTTAACTTTAAACAATGGAAGCAGAAGTTGGCCATTTGAAAAATTTCCACGCTTAACATTTTGAGATAAATAAAAAAGAACATTTCCTTCTGTTTACACTGAGATTTGCTTTTTAAAAATAGTGTTGTGTCTTTCTTAATCTTTGAAGCTTAGTCTTCAATTTTTCACCTAGACTTCAATTTGCTCATAAATCTCTTCATTTTTCTTAATTTAAATGTTTCAACTAATTTCATGGCTTAATAATGAGAAATAAAATTGGAGCCTTAATGACTACTAAAGAGGGACTTTTCATTTCATCTGGAATTAAAAGAGTTGTTACAGGAGTAGGCATCCTGTCAGACAAACTGCCATAGCCTTAGCTGATGCATGCCAAATGCAGCCTGATATACATTTCTTTATACTCTGGTAATTCCCCAACATGATCACTTGAAATCCTTCCAGTCCAGCCCTACATACATCCACCTGATTGCTATGCCCCTATTGATTAACTGTGGATGATTAATTAAATTCAGTCCACATGAGAAGCTTGGGGGTTTCTGGAGTGTCTCACAGATGTTTCCCATTGGAACTGAGACACGTTACTCAGTTCCGATATACTTCAACACAAGCTGTATGATGGGGACCCTGAGACCACAATTACTAGATACTAGGCAGTAGAGAATAAGTATGTTTTCAGCTCTTTCACCTGAGCTGATGAACTTAAAAGAGAGAAAGAACTATAAAAAGTTTTAAAACCCTTTCTCATAAGTTTACCACTGGAGAAAGTTATCCTTGGCATGGCTATGTAGCTTAAAATTCCCTTCATGTCCCAGAGTTGAGCAGAAACTCTAGCTGGGTAATTTCCCTTATACAAAGAGATGCCTATATAGACTTCAGTGGATCCTCTAAGACAGTTGTTGGAGAGACTGCTTGGCACTGACAGGAGCCAACCCATTTCTATTGGGGTCTTCTTGGATGGTCAGAAAAAAATAATCTCAGATCCTTCCATGCTATAATTAAGGTATTTCCCAACCATCTTTTCTCACCACATATTACTTTTGTCTAAGAAGTATCCTATAATTACTCATTTAGCATTAATCATCTATTGACTTAGGTTGGAATTCTTCATGCAATTAAACTTGACTTTTAACACAGATTGTAAATATCTCAAGGACAAGAACCTTGTTTTATATTTTTATTTAAAATAAATCAGCAATTAATCTACTTATTATTCCAGCACCTACTACACTGAGAGCACTGTGTAAGGCTTATTTGCAAGTACTCCAGGGACTCCAGGCAAGTGTGGTATTTAATTTCTGCCTTCTAGTAGCTCAAAATCTTGTTGGATAAACTCAAAGTGTATGGAGAGCAAGTTACATAATAGTGTAGGAGCATGTATGATCACAAAGATTCACAGCCAAATAAAAATGACTAGAAGACAAAATGTTAAGAATATACTGAAAGTTGGGATGTTTTATTTTTCTTCCACTTTTCGGATTTTCCAAGTTTTCTATCATGTATATGTACTACTTTATTAATTATAAAAAATAAGCCTTAAAGTATGAGTTAAATGGCAATACAATAACAGAAATGTCACAAAACTATATTAAGATTCAAGGCAAAATGAGTGATCGAATAAGTGAGTTCCTTCAGTTTTAAATGCCTTACGTTATGCATCCTTCAGTTTCTAGAACAGAACTGTGCAAAGAAAAGATGTTGAAGGAAATTTTTTTGACTATGTAATAGTAAATACTTGCTGAATATAAATTCTATTAGTTTATTGCAAAAGTATTTATTATATCTTTTGTAATCATGTCCTTCATTATTAATTAAATTATTCTATTATTTTGCAATTATGCACTTTATATCTCTTCAACAAGATAATAATGTTTTGTGTTATACATTATTTTCTTCTTGTATTATAGTTATGTACATTTGTCTCTTTAACAGAGGATATGTTTAAAAGAATGATACTTTGAACAGGCTCCATACCTGACAATCATGGGATCTCAAGGACTTCACTAAATGAATGAAAATAGTAGACTAAAAATAGTAGACTTTGGAGCTAGGCAGCTGTGTTCAAATCCTAGCTCTGCGATTGGCTTTTGAATTGGTGTTGGCAAAGTAATATAGTTTCCTTTTCTGTAGCATGAGGAAAATAATCTACTTGTTCTGAATATAAAAATAGCATATACAAAACACAGAGCACATTATGTCATGATTATTAAGTATATGAGAAAAGTTAGCTGCTATTATTATTATTATTATTACTCCTCTATAGTCACCATCATAATAGGTCACCTATTCTGACTTCCCATAAAATATAAGTATCTTCTCTAATATACTTAATTTGAAAAGGTATCTCTGATGTCATTAACTTGCACAGTGATAGGAAACTCATTGCTTTGTTTAAAGGTTTTTCCTTTTATTGATCTGCATTCTTTATCACAGAATATACCGCCAAACCTCAGTTGTATCCATAAACCTTTCTTCCTCCCCAGCAATGCAAATATAGCATTTAGAAAAGGTTTATTGATTTGAATTGATACATCGATTCGAATTGAAATGATTTGGGCATAATATCTTGGATATAATCCTAATGGTAGGGAAATTAACTAAAAAGAAGGACTGACTACTAGAGAGCCCTTCCAGATTTACAAGTCCAAGTGGCAAACTTCTAGATCTATAAAGGCCTAATATATACTTTCCCTCATTTAGATTGTTATCTCAGATCACTGAACAGGACTCTCTTCCTCTGGAAGAAAACAGAGAACAGCTAAATGCTTACATCTTTAAGTGATTGTACTGGTTTATCAAGATGTGCCATATTAAAACTATTAATCTTCATTGTCATTAATAAGAAACACTATTAGAGAATCTAATAAAAAACTTCTTGTAGTAAAATAAAATTCCATTTCTTGAATAATATATTTAGCAACTCTGATGATATCTGAGCATTTACAGAAACAGGTTGTTTCAAAACTAATGCAAAATATTAGGGGTGAACAAAGTTACAGAATAAAAATGATTTATCTTCTTTAACAACAAAAAACAACAAAAAGCTAATAAAAATCAAGTACATGTGGAACCCTACTACTGTTCTATCTTTTCTGGAGCAACACCCCCAGAAGGGATTAGGTGGTTTGACGCAGTGAACAATATCCTGGCAAGCGAGACAGAGAGAACTGGGTTTGAATCTTTGCCTTTCTCTGTTACAGCTTTGTCTTTTACTAGCTGTGGGACTTTGAACATGTTATTTAACTACTGGAAGTTTTCATTTTCTCTCCTAATCATGGTAATATTTCATTGAGATTGCTATCATGTGGATTAAATAAACAAATGTTTGTAGTGTGTTTGTCATGTAGCTGATATTGAAGAAATAAATGCTGATTCCTTCCCTCCACTCTCTTCCTTTTTCTTTGATCTAAATACTAATGCTTAGGAAAATGCAGTTTCTTTCTAAACTCATCAAAACTGACTAGATTTCCCAGTGTGGTAATAAGTTCACATGCTAGAGCTATAATTTATTGACCTTCAAACTGTTATGGTATTTTCAAATTTTAAAAGCAAGCCATCAAGGGGAAATTTTTTCAGTTTTCTTGGCGAGTAAGGAGGAAATTGAAGTTAATTTTGATTATTTTGGTAAGTAAGGTTGCATTTTTTCTGAACAAGTATTGCCTTGATGGACTTATATTGAAATGAATAGCCCATAAACTATGTTTTGTTAATTTTATTTTGGAGCAGAAATCACTTTTTGAGGATATGAGGAGAGAAGGGAGAAGGCTGATTGAGTTTTTAAAAAACCGGTGTGGGAGTTGGGAGGCTAAATTCCTATATCCTGTATAGAAGGCATGTAGATAACCAGAAGAAAACATTCCCTCATGCCTAGCAGTTGAAGCCAGCTCTCCACCAGTGTACAAATATTATCAACCTACCCTCCCTACCAGGTTCATGCCCAGTAAAATAAATAGAATTGTATTTTTGCTGTTATAAATTATTAAGTTGTTCTATGCACAGTTGCTTTAAATCAAGGGTATATTAGCATATTCTTGACTCTCAGTTTCACACCTGCAGCATTTTTATGTACATTTGCCTTCAGTTGAATTTGCCTCACTCAGTCTTGGGAACCAAGTATGTGCAAGGAATCCTACACAGTGTAAAAGAATAAAAGAGGAAAAAGGCATTTCTCTGCACTTACTCTGGTAGGTGGGAGTAAAAGGAACAGCATATGTATCAAGTATATCTAATTCAATGTAGAAAGTGGTAAGGGCCATAAAGAAAGATTGAGAATGTTCAGGAGAGAGAATTTATTTCCTTACTCCTTTGTGGATGGGGATCATTGAAGACTTCACAGCGGAGATGATATTTAAGTTGAATCTTAAATATGGGTAAGCTTTGGCCATGCAAAGATGAATAGGAAGGGCATTTCAGGGAGTGGGAACTGCCAAAACAAAGGTAGAGAAGAAAAGCATGGGAGAAATAGGATCTGTACAGAGTAGCAAGTGGTGTGGTTTGACTGCAGGGTGAGATGAAAGGTAGATAAGAAAAGTGTCAGGATAAGGTTGAAAGATCAGCAGGGGATAGATTGCAGAGGGGGCCTAAAATCCTCTGGAAATAATGGTAACTTTGGCAAATCTGCTGTTTTATTTGAAACAAAAGATATGGTAGCTGACTGAAAATGTTGTTTCTGAATTCTGTAATTTATTGGCTTGCCTAATCACTCAAATTTTAACAATTTCATGAACTGACCTTTCTGAAAATTATTTTCTGCCTGAAATGGACAAGGCCATTGCTAAGCATGAAGTAAATAAAAGTTGAGCGGCATTGCTTTTGTTCTTGCTGAGTGAGTTCAATAACAGTATTGGCAGGAGGCTTTGTCTGGCCTTATTAATGATAGGAACTTTATTTTGCACCGAATGGAGATGGAGGGGAGAGGTTTTAAGAAGTCACTTCAGGCATTTTCTCAGTCAATTGGAAGTGGAAAAAAGAACACCTTTATTTCATGCATTACAAATATATTTGGCTTAGAAATAAATTACATCAAAGACCTTTCAGGTAAAAACTAAGCCACTAAAAGCTGGAAGACTAACCCTAGAAGCAGGGAGAAAGGCTGGAGACTGTCTTCTCTTTTGAAGTGAACATAAGGACCACTGACAGGCAACTGCAGGTCTATGCCAAACTGCCCCCCTCTTCTCCATCCACACCAGTTTAGCTTATATAAAAGAAGGGGGAAGCAGCAAACAAAAAATAACTTTAAGTCCCTCTGTACAGAACTATTTTTCATCTGATCCTCTTTAAGCTAGTTTTTCAAGCCCTGTCACATTTGAGTGTGTGGGCATGCACAGGCTCCTGATAATATTGCCCTGTGCTATTCACCTACTTGTGACTTCTCTCCTTTGACCTTCACATTTGACCAAGTTTTGTTGATTTAAAATGATTTTCTGTGCTTACTTTCTGCTACAGAAATACAGATGATATAGAAATGGAAGTTATATACTGTTATTTTTAATGAAGAAGCTACTAAGAATCTAATTAGAACAATCCAAATAGAATCACTTTCCAGACTTATTCCATATGCTATGAACAACAGGGTAGTTTAATGGACTGAAAAGGAAAACTTTTCTAAATGTTCCTGTACATCAGAAATTTGGGGGTTTGATTCTGTATTAATTTTCACATTGGTAACACATTGTCATTCTGTATTCACACTCCTACCCAATTTTAAAATTATGTGATTAAAAAATAAAAATTTTTAAAAGAGCTCTGAGCCTACTTTGGGCCACTTCATTGCTATTTCATTTAGTCTTTCTGTATTTTTTAGGGCTCGTTTTTTTGTCCCTGCAGCTAATCCCACTAATACAACTTAAAGAAGCCCATGGATGATGGGATAGTGGTGAAAATCTCTAATCAGTGTTGGCAGCAAACAAGAAACATATTATAAGAGCCACAATCCTGGGGCGGGGGCGGGGGGAGGGGGGAACACTGCCAAAACCACACTGTGGGTGAAAATAAAACAACCACCACCACCAAATTATCTTATCAGCAGAGTATTGAATTCATCAACATGAATTAACCATATTTCACTCAAGGGAGATAAAGCAAATCTTGTTTTTCTACATATCAAAAAAAAAAAATTTACATGTGTCCAATTCTATAATGCTTCATTTGTATATTGCATTGTGTGTTCGCCACTCTCTCAAAAATATTTTTAACAATGCAAGACACAATCCTGCTTCCTCCACTAAGGCCTATCTCAATTACCTAGAATCTTTAGCCTCTCTGAATTTTTGCATGTTTTATATTCCAAATCATACAGTTCAGCACTTTGATATTTTGTGGTTTACTTTCACTGTTTCTTACAGGTAACTTTGATCTTCCAAAATAGAGTACTGTTTTTTGTTTTGTTTTTTTTTTTTTTTTTTACTATTTCTTAATTTTCCACAGAATCTAATGTGATGCTGTGTGCTAAAGAAATACCTTCTTAAGGTCACTCACCAATGTATGACGAGAGGTCCTTTAGGCCCTGTTCCCCTCTTACTTTTTTGACAGGATCAAGAGAGAACATTAGATTGGGCACAAGAAGTGGGTAGAATTTTATAGCTAATTTTCTAGCAAGAGGATCATTACAGTTATGTGTTTGACCTTCATCCTTTGTAATACAGATTTTAAACTTCTAACTTGTTAATGGGGTCAAATCCCCGGACACATCAGTCATAATGCACCCTGACACACTTTAGTAAAACCCAGTCATTGAAATGTTTGTATACATGCTATTAGTTAATTTATGGGAAGATTATATGCTTAGTTTCTTTATGCCCTTTCTTAGGGCCTCAACTCTCCTGCCATTTTTGTTCAGAGAGGTTATTTTCTACTATATTGCCTTCACAGAATTCTTTCTTGATTTCTTGATATCAGCATTAGTTCTGCTATTTGTGCAGTGATAACATGCTCATGCCATCTACATGCTCAATACTAACAATATTAGTATTTTTCTATTCATTCTTCAGATCTAGAAATTGATATGGAATTTAAAAATTTTGAACAATAATATTCTACCAGTAATGACGAGCTTCTCTTGCCTGGTTGCCCTTAAATTACAATGGGGTTGTTGATCCTTCAGTTCTAACACTTTGGGATGTTTTTCCTCTGAAAGCCATATAATAACAATAAATTTATGTGTGTGTGTGTGCGCATAATGTATATAAATAATGTATAATATATATGTATATGTTTTCCCCTATGAGATGAGTTTTCTGAAAGCATAACATCACCATCTTTGAGGACAAATTGTAGGATGGTTGGGTTGGCAGCCCCCAAGGGTGCTCTGTCTGAGTAATGGTGGGGGACTTGCCTGTAGGGGGAAAGTCACTTTTCACAGAAAGGCATTGGGAAGAACTCATAGCTTGTGGCAATTAAAGGTTTAATTTTTCTCTTTGAGAAGTCCCCATAAGAAGCACTAGCTTTAAGCAAAATCTTTATGAAAGGATTTCTTCTCTGAATTTTCCAAACAGGCCTCTTTGTTATTACCCCAAGAGAGCTGACAACCAGTCAGAGAATCAGATCTCCCTTATCATTTCCAGACTATTTTACCTTTCTGCGCACAGCCCATTGGCCACAAACAGTTCTC
Organism: Rousettus aegyptiacus; assembly: GCF_014176215.1. Classification (NCBI taxonomy): domain Eukaryota; kingdom Metazoa; phylum Chordata; class Mammalia; order Chiroptera; family Pteropodidae; genus Rousettus; species Rousettus aegyptiacus. The sequence continues at coordinate 37,411,434 of NW_023416308.1, read as the reverse complement.
TCAAAGCTTTAGTCAAACCAATCTGCCAGGTCTGAAATGCCCAAACCCTTTCTAGCCTCGTGTATTTGACTCCTACGCCATGGGGAAGTCCCCTTGGATTCCAAAAGAAAATTAAACTCCCTGGAATCCAAAACTAATGAACTTTCACAGAGTGGCCCCAGGTAGATTTGTTATCATGCTATTTCGGTCTCACCTAACCAATAAGAGGGCTGGTTGGCAAGTTCCCAGGATGGATATTCTCATATGAGCGCTGGATTAGAAAAAGCCAAAAGATTTTCAGCCATCTACATGCTCAACTTACACCCTACCTGAGTTCTAAGGTAGAGATCTTGTAACCATTGGGGCTTTGCAAGGCAATTAAAAGAAATAAAGCAAAGTATTATATTTTAATTGATGTAATCTTCAAGCTCCCAGTGGAATCTGGGTGGATATCTGACTAGAGTTACCCTAGGTATCAATAGATGACTATTCTGTGAAAGTACAGTTAGGAAGACAAAACCTTACAAATACTGAACTTCATTAACATATGTATCTGTTTGGTGGGGGGGGGGGTGCGGAGACTGGCTCAGACTTCCAGGACTACAATTGAAAGAAGCCACCTAGACTTTCATGGGATCTGAAGAGAGTGCCAAAGGGGGTAGAGGAGTGGGGAGGGCAGTATAGAGAGGAATAGAGAAGGGTAGGTAGAGGGGAAGACACAAAGTGGATTTATATTTTTATTTGCTTTTTAGAGTGCCTGGATATTAGGCACATCAAATCATTCTTTCCAAACCAAAATAGCTTTCATCCATCACTAACATTTCAGGGTTTGTTTCTGTTTTATTGTAAATATTTCAGTCAAAGAAAGACAAACAGACAAAAATAAAACTGTTTTATACAGTATCCAGAGTCAGACAGAAAATACAGAATGGAAAAGAAAGACCATGACTAACAGATAAAACATGGAGACAAACTGAGGAAGAGAACTAGCTAGTTGCAAATTCATTCACCAGCTTCAGTGAGGTGCAGTGATTTTCTCAGCAGCGAATAGAAACTGTCTAGCACTGTCAGTCTTATCTTTAGTCCACACGGTGAAATGAACAGATTTTATAAATGATTCATGGAGACATTTATTTCACTAAGCCATTTTTAAAAGTTTGTTATTGATCAAGATATCCTGCTTATAAAAATGGGTTTTTTTAAAAAACAACCCTTACCCCAAATGTGACCTGACAGTAGGGACCACATTGTCAGAAGCAAGGGATGGAACTGTGGGTTAGAGTAGTGTGGCACCATTGGGGTCTGTGGTCAGTAAGCCTCTAGGTGCCCTTCCCACCAAATCTATGTTTCTCCACAAAGCTTGAAGCAAGATTTTAAAAATACTCATGCCTTGCACAGCTTGCTGTTATTTAGCGATTAAGGAGGGAAAAAAAATTGAGAGACGGTCAGCCTAAGACAAAACTGGCATCTGTTATAGGAATAATCAGGGTACCATTTGATGTCCAGAATGGTAGCTCTAATTGTCTTGGCATGAAGAGGATGTTGACCTACCCACATAGCAAAACCATAGAATTAAGCTCATCATCTTCCAAAGATGTCTTTATTTTAGTACATTCAGAACAGAAACAATGTGAGGACAGTTTGATTAAAGATGGTGGTGGAGGTGGTAGTAGCGGCTATTTATTTATCGCTCACCATGATTTTTTTTAAGTTAACAATCAGAAATTGCATAGAATTTGTTTTCTATCTGAAAATGAAAACTTTGCATGAAACTCCCAATTGGCAAAGGCAAGCAAAGGTCAAACAGCTGTTGAAAACTTTGCCTCTTCCATCATCTGAGTGCCCTGGACCCTGCAAACATCTGACAAACAGAGTGGTGACTATTAGCCATTTAAAAGCCTAGAAAGCATCCGTAACTCTGGTTTTGTGGATGGGAGAGAAGTTTAGTGGTTTACTAAAGTCGCACAACGGGGATACTACCCAAGTTGAGGTTAGGACTCAAGACTTCCTAGTTCCCAGGCCTGTGTATTGTCTAGGAGACACCCCTCTCTCCCAGGAACATGGCAAATTCTTGATTCGTTAACGTCTTGCCATTTAATAAGCACACACATGCACGTGTACACACACACACACACACACGCACACGCACACGCACTCAGGTCTGATGTCTGGTAGCAAGAAATAACCCAATCCATGATAGCCTTGGGGCCTGGCTTCACAGGCAGCTACTGAGTTTGTTTAAAAAGAGATGCAGCTGACAAAATGTGCACCCCACACACAGGGTGGCTCCTGCTTCCTCTTCTGTGAACAACACATTCCATCTGAAGCCAAGGCCTTGTTTTGAGAAGTTATCTCTCTCCTCTCTGCTTCTTAGACAAGGGCCCAAATTATGCACTCTGCTCTCCTGACCCGTCTCTTTTCTTCAGAGATCACATTCAGAAAAGACCAAATCAAACCCAATAATAGGAAAATTGGAAAGAGAAAGAAAGAAAAGACATATTAACCCCTGAAACCCCAGGCATTTCAAAGTCTTGAGTAAACTATGAGTTAACTGGTTTTTAGCATTTTAAAAATTACTTTAATGGACTTTTATTTGAGACTCTCAACCTTATTCTTCCCAAGACCCTCTCCTACACTCATGCCCCCAGTCACCACACAGAAAAGAGAGTTCAGCACCTGAAATCTGACGCATGGGCCGTTCCATGTCCCAAAATTTAGGAAAAAGAATTAGGTATTATTAGACTTCCATTCTCTAACCCAGCCTTCCTCTCCAAATAAACAAAATAAGTGAATAGAATTGAGAAGACTACAAAGAATAAAAGGGACGAAGGAGAGAAAAGGGGAAACAAAAGAAAAACATTAACAAAAACATATAAAACCAGAAAAGAAAAACTTCCCTGTTGAGTTTATTATTATTATTATTAATTATGATTATTTTTTCCTGTAAGAACTAGACCCAGGGTACAACGGCCCCCTCCTAAGGGGAAATTCCACTGATGATTCTACCAATTCATTGGTCCTGTCTGGGCAAGGACTCCACCCCAGATTCTATCATTTTGGCCAGAGGGAAAAGCCCACTGAAAAAGATGCGTCCTTGTGGTTTTGTGGTCGGGAGAATGTCCCTTCCTTGTGGTTTTTGAGGTCGGGAGAATGTCCCTTCCCCACTCGGCTGCAACGTCCCTGGGTGGACCCAGTTTCTGGATCAGGGCGCTGTCTCTGGCTGGGGGCGTCAGATCTTTGATCCTTTTGTAAAATTACTGGATCCAAAATCCGGAGAGAAGTGTGGACTCTGTACGATTGCGGGGCCTGGACAGACAGCAGCGCCCTCCCTACTCTCCCGCCTCCCCATCTAGCCTCAGAGCATCCTTTCCGGTGGGGGCTGGCTACTCAGGCTCGCTGCTGTTGGTGGTTTTTTCCCACTCTAGACTTTCCTCGCTGCGAGCTGGCGACGGCCGCGCCCGCAGGCCCTGAAACCTGCGGCACTCGGGGCAGACCCGGATGTGTGTGCAGCCGCGGGCCACCAGGGCGGCCTCTTGGGCCAGTCTCTGCGCCAGCTGGTCGGGCTCCCCGGCCCCGCACAGCTTGCCGTTGCTGAGCGTCGCTGTGCCCCTGGGTCGTCGCTCTTCGGGGACAGGCGGGCGGAGGGGCGGCACCCCAGCGCTCCGCCGGCGGGGGTGGACACCGTCCTGACACAGGATGATGCTGCGCAGCTCGGTCACCATCTCCTGGCAGACGGACACCTGGAGAAAACAAAGAAGTTACAGCATAACCTCTTAGAACCAGTCCCCGTGGGTCCCCTGCGGGCCTGTTCTGATGGAGGCTTAGGGAACTGTATCACAGCATCATATAATCTTTAACGTAAAGATTATACGAAGGCCTCTCAAATCATCTCCTCACTTCCACCTTCCATTTAATATTCATATGCGCTCTGTACCATAACGTTCAACAACCCTGCCAACTGGTTGCCCAATCTTTGTTTGAACACCTTCAAAGAGCATGGGAAAGAGGCCCTACCATTTTTTCACATTTCTGTTAAATGCTGCTTTTATCTACTGAGTTAACAATTCCTCTCCCTGATTATTTTCATCCATTGATACTAGTTAAATTTGGACCTTTAAGTCCACTAAATAAATAACCCCTCTACTGTATGTCAATCTTTCAAGTATTAAAAACAGCTACCATATCTCCACCACCATTTTGTTTTTAGGCAACAGATTCTCATTTCTTTTACTCAACCAGTTAGAGCTGGAGATGATTCATTCTAATATCTAGAACAAAAGCCCTAGCAACACTACTCCCACACATCCACAATATCCTCATATGAAACCCTTGGGTCCAGCTGTGTTTCAGAATATTTTGGATTTTAGGAAGGTAAGACAATACACATACAACAATTATGTATCACACCCTATGGAGTCTGGGGCAGATCCTATATTCAAATACATTAATATTTCTGTAGCAAAATGTATGTACCTTCTTACTTTGTAAGATAAAGACCATAAACATTAGTTTTATGCCAATTCAAATTTTGTTGCCAAATGTATTTGTGTCAAACTTATAAAACTTTCCAAGCTTTTTAGGTTTCAGAATTGTGAATGAGGAATCATGAACCTGGACTGCTACCACTACTACTACTGATACTGCTACCGCTACTGCTACTATTGTATCCATTTCACAGATGTGGAAACAGAGACTCAGAGGTTATATATCTTGCTAAAACTTACTTGACTAATAAATAGGTGACCCATAATTTGAACCTAAGCTTATCTACTTCAGAGAGCATGCATACTCTGTTTAGTTCTCTATCCTGTGCTAGAAAGGACACTTTCCTAGATATGATGGGCGAAGAAGCCTCTGCTCTTTTATGTTCTTTCTTCCAGTCTTCCAGTCCTATCAACTGGCTAATGTAGACCCTATTCTTCGTTTTAGCTATTGGGAGTCATCACTGAATATTGCAAGGTACTTTCAGACTATAGGTGAGCTCATGGGAGAGGAACCGAATGTGTACAGATCCTCTACTTGAAGCAGGTACAGAGAGGTAATATCGCCTAAAAGAATATAGCCCAAGATAAGAATTGAGACCTGGATTCTATACAAACTATTGTTTTTAAATAGCAAAGACTCTAGGCAAGTCACATGACTTCTCTGTGCTACTAATAATGACTATATTAGCAAAAACACACCTTCCTAATTTATTAGATGTGAAAAGAATATAACATGTATTTATTGACTATCACCTATGTACTAAGTGCATGCTTACAGTGGAGATAAAAAAATAAAATGCATAGTTTCTAATTGCACCATAGTATATAAGTACTCTTTGCACAGGTTACAATGGTGTTGGAAAGAAGGAGGAATAACCAACTCTTCCAGCCCAGAGAAGAAGGAAGGAGAGTTAGGGAAGGTCTCACAGGGAAAGGAGCACTGGAACTGGGTCTTTCTTTCTATAAGTAGTAAGTATAAGAAATAAGTAAATAGCACTCATTTAAAGACTGCACAAAGATAGAAAGCCAATAAAGCTGTAGAGAGAAGTAGAAGGGAACCTGAGCTTGGTGCTAGGCAAGGCAAATGAGAAGAGAGCATCTGGAAAAAAAATGTCCACTTTGTCAAGGTACACACCGAAGTCCAGTAAGGCCCAATGCGTTCTCTTTGGTTTTGTCCATTGAAAGGGATCGGACCTCTTAGCAAGAACTTTCAGTGCAGGGGTGGGGTAAAATCCTGGATTGAGGGCTGAATAAGAGGTGAGGAAGTGGAGACTAAAGCAAGCAGACCACATTGGTTTGGGAAAGGAGAGAGAGAGAGAGGGCAACAGCAATGGAAATATTGCTATTATTTTAAAATACAGAGTAAACGAGTGTAAGTTTAGATTTTGGGGAGAGAGCGGGCAGAAAAACTGAAGGGGAGAAAGAAGCTAATCTTCGATTAGCTGAGGAAAGATGGATAAAGGCAGAGATCGAATGGTTTTTGGAGCATCTGCTGTACCCACAAGGGTGGCTTTAGCTGTGGGTAAATTTTTAGTTGGGGGTTTTCATTTAGGGCTGGTCACTCTTGATTTCTCAGTGATGTGGAAGTTAAAATTAACCTCTATGTATGAAGTAGCAAAGGGGTGTGAGGAGTAGATAATGACATGAGGTCCTGTTGGAAATGGGAAAGAGGCTGAGTGCTGAAGGGTCAAAGGACTGGCAGGAAGTGTGGTATTGAGGCCCTAGGTAAGGCTGGACTCCATAAACATATAGGGCACTGTACACTTATGCACTGATGCACTGTTAGGAGTTGTTTATCCAGCATCGATTAGTAAAGGAAGTTTTAGGAAGATCCAGAATTGGTAGATGAGATAGAGGCTAATGAATTTTAAAACCAAGGAATGAAATTAGTGTGTAAGGATTTCTGCCCCTTTTCTGAGGTAGAATGGAAGTAGAATGGGATAAAGTCATCTTCTTCTCAGACTCCTCAAGTTTCTGTTTGAAACTTTTATTAGCCCAATTTCTAAGCCACAGGTTTGGGAATTAAATTTATTTACAATTCCTGAGAAGGGAGATCTAATTCTTCGGCTCACCTGAATTTGGGATATCTCTAAGCATCTTTACTTGTAAGGCAAAAACATATTTTAAGATGGAAGAACTAAAGGAATTGTTTCCATTAGTAACCTGGTACTTTTGCCTATTTTTCTTCATAATAAAATTTTAAATTGTAGTTGTATAAGACTTTGTTGTTCATAAAAAATTTTTCACATATGTATTTGCTGGGCTGTTTCATAGAAGAATCTGAAACCCAGAGGTTAAATGCCCTTTCTGTGGCTGCATAATTAGCAAGTGATAAAATATTGACCCATATCTTCTGTGCTCGGGTCTGTTCTGTTGATGCTCCACCCTCATGTGGGATTTCACAGGTTGTCTGAAATTACTTTTATAGGTTCATAAGCCTGTAAACCTTGCCCCTTCTGTCAACACTATAAGTCATACTCTTTTGGAGGTTTACCTCAGTAGCTTCAGCATGTCGGAGAGTCCACAAAAACTCTAGCATAGCCATAAAAATGGCCACGATTAAGCCACAAATAAGAACCACAAAGATTCCACCAATATTCTCCATTCCCAGTCCTGTAAGAGAAAATTGTGTAAAAGAACTGGAGACATAATCATTATACCAAAAATGCTACAAGTCACTTAAATGACAAGAACTTGAGTTTTATAGATGCTCTGCACACAAATTCCTTGAAGAGATATAACTATTCTTTTGGGAAAAAATGCAGCACAACTAGAGTAAAAGAGGGGAGGGGGATCTCATAAGTGGAGGAGACTGGTGAAAAGCTTCCAAACAGGTATTAGGGAGTGGGGGATGAAGGTCATTTTAGAAAAGGGCACAGAAGAATTTTAATTTAGCCTATGCGGTCATGATACCAAAATACTTGTACATTCTAGCAGTTTCATATATAATTTAGTTAATGTTACTAATTAATATGTTTACTTGATATAGATCAATTTTTTTAAACAAATTATGGATAGAAAAAATATGTTTACCTATCTATGTCAACATATTACTAAAATACTAATTTGGAAAATAGATTTCTAGTCCTTTCTCCAGACCTACTGAATCTATATCTCTGGACATGGGGCCCAGGAATCTATATTTTAACACATTTTACAGGTAACTCTCTTCCAGCCAGGCCTAAAATTAGTTTGCATATTGGTATTTTTGGAAGCATTGTACATGACTGTAAGTTACTTGAAGTCAGGCATAGTTTCTGATTGGATCTTCATTGATACTTGGTGTTTAGTATATGTTCTATAATTATTTGTAGAATAATATGGTTGTTTCATTTCCACAGTGTTAAACCTTGAGTTTAAATGTGATAACTAGGTACCGTTTTTGGTATTTAAGAAAACCATACTGTAGGGGAGTGTCATAAACACACAAGCCCCTGATTCAAAAGGGGCCACAATCATAAATTAAAAAGCATCTTTTATCCAGAAAGATGCCAAGAGGATCACATATGTCTTGTGTTATTCCGGAATGTTTACACATTTGAGTGTTCAATCAGTAGTGCCATTCCAGGATTGCCGCTATGTTAGCGTTAAAGAAAGCCAGCTTCACACAATAGTAAGAAATGAGCCATGGTTCCAGAGCAGAAATATGACACTATTCCTGCACCTTGGAAAGCTGGAAAAGAGCCTTAAATAGCCTTATCAAAATGCCTTGGGTTTCCTCACACAAAGCCTCAAGTGGATGTCTATTGTTTTTTGTTCTGGTTTTAAAATAACAGAACTCTGCAGTGCCTGCCTATACTAATAATCTGCTACCATGGCTCCAAGGGCTTACATAATGACTGTGCCAAACAGACTATACACTCTGGTCTGCAGGTGTACAGAGTAAACTCTGGAATACCTATGTGAATGAGAGCCTCTATTTTATTATTTTAAAACTCAATTCTAAGGGAAAGCATGTAGATTTTAGAGTAGGTCTACCTACGAGGCAGAAAGTGCTTAAGGTTCATTTAAACACTTGTCCTGGGACAATTTTGGCAGAAGGTTTTTGAACATAGAAACATAAGGATCCTTGTGGGTGATGAGAACAGCAAGGACACTTAAGAGGAAATGCATCAAGGATCTGGTTGGGGTGTGCAGGCAGATGCTCCAGCCACAGGTTTAAAAGTGGTAAGAACTGGAGTATTGGGATGTACAACTGAGCACCGAAGATGAACTAGTTTCTCTAGCTGACTCCTGTGGAGAAAGGCAGAATGGATATCCTCAGTAAATGGAAAGTGACCAAGGATGCCCTCCTACTCAGGTAAACAGATCCCAAATGACTGTTGAGGTACTATCTGCCTCTCCTACCACTTTGGCATAGTTCTGCCTGATACAGAAAAAAGACTAGGATCCCCTGAAGGGCCTCAACTTTCTCTTGTGTTCTGCAGAGGAGGTGTTCTGCCCCCTCTCCAGGTCTATTTCTGTCCCATGGACTCTAGCTTTCTTTGCCTCTCTCACTCACCACCTTGGCTCTCCTCAATCTTTTCCTCCCCACTAATTCTCTTCCTCAGCACATACACACACATACACACACTTCTTAAAGAAAAGGAAAAAGTTCTCCCTCTAACTCTGTTTAGTGAACATCCTTTCTCTTTCCTTCCCAAGCTTTTTGAACGTTATCTATATCACAATTATTTTAAGACATTTTAAAGCCCTTAAAATGCTTATCACCTTACATAACAGCAAATCAAAGAAATGTACCCACATCTTCTGTTAAACGCATTTTTAAATTTTTTGCTTCTTGTGTAATTGAAAGGCAAGAAATGGTTAATTTATAAATAGTGTAATTTCTCAGCAATCATTGTGCAAAATGAGAAAAATTTAACCAAAAAATTGTTTCTAAATGTAATGAAATTTTTATGAATATTAAATTTAAAAATTAATGAATATGAAATAATGTCACATTTTTGGAGATACTTAATTAAACATGTCTTAATTCAGTTTTGTGGTTTTCTTTTTGAATTTTGAAACTAATAATTTTCTTCAGATAGCAAACATAATTTTAGATGCTAGAAAAACTTTTAGGCCTTAGGTAATTTTGTCTATGGTAACTGAAAGAGTAAATGTTTATGTTCTGAATTCACTTTTGTTTTTCCTATTCACTTTTCATCTCATACAATTTTGTCTTGCACCACTAAAGCTTCCTTCACCATATTCATTACAGAACATTTTCTTTCTAATCTATTGGAAAATTTCCAGTCCTGAGCTTAAGTGACCTTTTATAGCACTTGTCATCGTCAACCACATCCCCTTCTTGGCTTTTATAAAATCAATGCTCTCTGCTCTCTTTCAATCTTCTCGGTCACCTGTGAGGCACATTCTTTCCTCATTTTCCTGCATTTGATCACTTGCCTCTCCTCCATGTACTGGTCTATTAACAAATCCTGTTGGTTTTATCTTGAAAATACTTTTCAATTTCTTACCCTTATTTCTATCTCTCCTACCACTTCCCTAGTTCAGGCCCCCATTATCTCTTGCAGTATTCTCCAAAATGACTTCTCTTCTTATAGCTGTGTCCTCCTCAACTCTACTCTCCACATAGTTGCCTGGGTGATATTTCTGAAATGCAAAATCTAACTGTAGCACATCCTTAGTAACACAGGACTATTTACAGATCCCAACATACATCATTGTTGTTCCTACTTTCTGTGCTTTTACTCCTATTAGCACCTCTGCTTGGAACTATCCGCAATCCCCAGACATACACTTGGCTAACCTCAATCTTTCCTTTAAGATTTAGCTCAGGAGTCACTTTCTCCAGGCCATTTTCTCTGCTGTTACCTGACTTTGTTATATTGCTTTTTTGTTTCACTGGTAATGCATCATATATTACTCTAATAACTGCATAAAATAATTTATTAGTTTAATTTTATATATCTGGATTTCCCCTCTAGACTGTGAATTCCATGAGGAAAATTCATATTTTGTTCAATTCTGTAACTCCTCAATAATGGTGCCTGGACTAAGAGCCCAATATGTTTGTTAAAAGAATGAGCAGAAAGAAAGGATAAAGACGTACCAGATGTAGAAGCCTGAATTATCATAAGCTTTGGATCCATGTTGTGATATGTAGTCATTTCTAATTAAATTTTGTTTGAAATAATAGTAAAGTATGACAGCCCTTGTTGAGTGCTCCCAACCTGGCTACAGAGACAGATGGCTCAGACAGTACTGAGTAGCTGGCCAAAGTGAGACTAACATTGACCGGACAACACACAACATGGCAGGTGTGAGGACATGGGAGAGGTTATAAGCAGACAGGTGATCTGTGCTGGGATAATTTTAATTAGATTAGGGAAAGCTTCCTGGAGGACTTGAAGTTTTAAAGTTTCAACAGGCCAATGGTGGAAACCATGAGTCACTGAAACACCCTATAGTCTTTCTTTCCCAGCTTGTTAAGCATGGGTGTTGGCTCCATCCAGCATGTTGCTTCTTGGCTGAGTATTGTCCTCATTTTAGGAGCAAGCCTTTTATACCCCTCATGCCTTTAGGAACTTACTGGATAGTGGAAGCAGGAATAGATTGCTGGCAGAGTCAGAGCTGAGAAACAGATGGCATGAGGAATGGGAAGCGAGTGTAAAGAGAGTGCAGCATTTCTGTTTAACACTGTCATCAGTTATTCTCCTAGAAGTCAAATGCCTTCCACGGCACACAACAGAGCAGCCTTTGATGTGGACTCCCTCCAGCCTGACCACAGGCCCTCACTGCACTGACATATGCTTCAGCACCTATAAGAGGGGAGCCAATCTAATCACACCCTCCCTTCACTTATTCAGATGGGAACACACAGAAATCATCTAGACAGATGGCTCTCAAACCGAGATTTTCTCCTGACACTTGAGTCTCTGAGTTTCAGCTATGCTCCAGACACAAAACTGTATTAATTGAAACAGAATTGAACTCTCCCCGACCCCGCAAACTCACGGTTAGTTAAATACTAACGTTGGTGTCATACACAGGTTGCCAGCAAATGATAGTTAACAAATGAAAATGAATAACTTTGTTTCTAAAACTGCAGAGGGGAATGGCAGCCTGGAAGGTAGTACCTTTTGGTGAATAATCACCTCTTGGATTCAGGTGCACGTACGTCTCAGGCCTTAAAATTCTTGCACATCTCCAGGTAGTACTGCGGAAATTTTTGACTGAGATATAGGAAAGTTTTTTTTTGAACAAGGAAGGGGTAGCTGCAGCTTGGGAGGGAGAGATGGAGGCCACAGGAACCACTAAGGAAGGTGAGCAGAGAGGTAAGACTGGGGCCACAATCTCATCAAGGGACAGCATATTTGTTTTTTGACATCTATCAATAAATTTTCAGGAGTTTCCACGAACTGAGAACTATGCTAGGTACCAAAACACTGCGCAGTGTTCACCACTGGAAACATTTGACAAGAACATGAATGTTTTGACCAATATGACTTTCAAGGACTTTCTATTTCGAAGTCACATTCACCTACATCGTGTAACTATGTCAAGTGGTGCTGAAGGAGGGCCCTGTTGGGACCCCTGTAGTAGAGGCCTTCTCAACATCCCAGCTTCACTTTTCTTTGCCTTATAGCTTAACAAGAGATTGTCCCCAGTTGCTTGACCCAGAACTTGGACCGTCCCCTGCCATTCAAAATTACCCTGAAACTTACAATCCTTCTGGTCTAGCATTCTTTCCAAACTACTCTCATCTTTGATCCTGGGTTGCTAACACCACCAGAGGACCATGTTGCCAGAGGAACGGCTCTATGAAGCACAACAGAACACCTCCCTGCCTTGTAACCATCATGTAACTCCTGGAATAATGCCCATATTTTCTCCTAAATTCCCTAAGCTAGACTGAGAAGGCAAAGCAGTTTTTGAAGGTGTTAACCTGCTGCCTTCTCAGATCACCGGTGCTCTGACAATAAACACTTATTCTAAATATCCCAACTCCTGTGTTGGTCTATTGGCTGAGCCCAGACTCAGTTGCCCTCCAGTTTCAGTCCCATCTCGACAGACTTATTTGTTGTAAATAGCAACTTCACATGCCTATGTGTGAGCTGACCTGTGTGGTCTTCCTAGGAAATATAAAGTAACCCGTCATGTTTGTCCTGCTGAGAACTGTGAAATAGTAAACTTGCCATTTCTTCTTTCATTCACTGTGACATCTGTTGACTAGATCTAGCAGATTCTGGAGGCAGTGATGGAGAGGAATAGGAAAGGAACACACTGACTATTTTTTTGTCTAGTCATTGTTCTGTAAAGCCTTTGGCAATCCAATCCCTTTGAATTGGAATGCTTGAATCTGTGAGTGGCTAGCTATATATATCTATATATCTATCTATCTCTATATAAACATTACACATACATACACATACATATACATATATATATGTATGTATGCATGTGTGCATGTGTGTGTGTGTATATATATATATGAGTTGAACAAAAAAATAAATAGACAAGTGTTTTAGGGAAAAAAACAAGTTATGGGAGAGGCACTTTATAATTTAAAAAAATATGAACTTGAGCACTTCATTTTTTAAAATATTTCCTATCTCATTCAATTATCATTAAAATACTGTAAAGAAGGCCTAATGTCTGAATTTTACAGTTAAATGAAAATTCAGAGAACTTAAGTTGCCCAACTCTTCACACCTAAGATGTAAAATCTAGATATATCTGACTTCCGGACTAATGCTTTTTATAAAAATCAAGCTCACCTTTTATGAATGTTTACTATGAGCAAAGTTATCATGCTAAACACTTTAATTCAATCCTGTCGGTTGCCCTGTGAAATCAGCTCTACTCTTACTCCCATAGTGACAGGAAACTCAGGTCTTAGAGTCAGGTAACTTGCCCAGGGTCCTATGACTGGTGAGGGGAAGTGCCAGATTCAAACTGAAGCCAGAGCCTGAGCCCTGATCCGTACCCCACACCACCTCTTCCAGAAGCTTGGGTCCCTCAGGTACGACTGCAGAACTCAACCTGGCACTCTGATGACTGAATTCATTCCCAGGACATCCACATTCCCAGAGTAACCAGAAAGAGGGACCTATGCATGGGACTATTAGTTCCACTGATAAAAACCGTTTCTCTCTTTGAGAACATTACATAAAATGTTTAAATCATGATTTATTGACTTAATCTTGTCTCAGTTTCCAAAGTTGGGCCACTGTCTTAATTGCTGACCTTTGATGCAGGCACATGGGGTCACTATTTGCCTCTGTTCCTGATCATGCTTTCTGGCACTCTCCTGGAGTTTTTCTGTCTCTGGGCAGAAATCTGATTTGATTAAGGAGTAGCTTCCTCTGCAAGCATCTCTCTGGAACACTATCTAAACTCCCACATTTGAGTTTCCAGCCTTGGCTCTCCCCAGAGAAACCAGAGAACCAGGATAATCAGCCTGGGCCCCCTGAGAAGAAAGAGAGAGGAAAAAGTCCCCAGAATTCCTCTCCCCCCTACCCCCACCCCTCGCAGCTGCACCCTGCATCACTCACCAACCCCCCAAACACATACTCTTGCTAAGAAGTCTCACACTTTCATTCCTCGCTGTGCCAGACAAGCAAACTTACTGCTCTCTAAGGATTTTGTGAGTCAATGCCAACTGCCTCTTTTTTCACCCTGGAAAGGGAACCCTAATTTTCACAGCCTGGTGGTGTATTTATATTTCTTTGAAGCTTGATTGTGAGCTTGCAGTTTTTCAAGATAAAGGTATTTAATTTCCTTGGAATTCACTGACTATTCTTTTTTTTGTCTAGTAATTGTTCTGTAAAGCCTTTGGCAATCCAATCCCTTTGAATTGGAATGCTTGCATGTGTGAGTGGCTAGCTATATATATCTATATATCTATCTATCTCTATATATACATTACACATACATATACACATACATATACATATATATATGTATGTGTGTGTGTGTGCGTGCGTGTGTGTGTGTGTGTGTGTATGAGTTGAACAAGAAAATAAACAGACAAGTGTTTTAGGAAAAAAAAATAAAACAGCTTGGAGTGAAGCCTGCTTCTTCTGTAATTCTCCAGTCTTCCATATGATCTGCTATTTCATTTTTAAGCTGTGAATAAAGGTAGATAGATGGTCAGTGGGCTATAGGCAGGGAAAGAAATAGGAAGAGATGAAGCAAAGGGGTAATGCTGTGGTTCTCACTGGAGCCACATAAGACCTGGAAAAAAGACTCAGGATTGGTGGCATCATCCCAATGTTAAGATTCTTCTCTGGAATTTGGAAATGATGCTTGAACTGCAACATTGGATTAGAAGTGGGACAGCAACCCCACTTCTTTGAAATTTTTTGCATTTTAGTAGGATAACAAAATAGAAAAGAATTATGTTAGGCGCCACACGTTGTCTTGTACTTTCTAACTAAAACCAAGTGCTTATAGCCACTCTTACTTTCAGGTTCCCCAAAACAGGACCCCTCTCATAGTTTCCCTTCACTTCCAACCCTTTTACTTGTTCCATATTTTTCTCCTTCCTTTAGGTATATGTGAAAGCCAACTGATTCAAATCATAAAGAGAAAGATCACATGAATGCACCTTTAAAAAGCAAATTAAAACAACTGTTCTGTTCGATTTGAGACATGAGGGGAAAAAATGTTCCTATGGCTCCATTTCTGATAACCATTCGAAGACTTAAACAAAGAGATATTGTGGGTCATGCTGATCCTGTTTTTCTGCCACAGGAGAGATTCTCCTGAGCAATAAGTTATATTCCATAAGTCTGATGGCTAATTTCCCAGAGAGAAACCAAGCAATGGTGCTCTCATTCCAAGAGAGTGCTTCTCCTTGGCTTGAAGAAGGTCACGCGGACCTTCGCTTGGCCAGGAAGCCTTTCAGCCCATCTCAGTAATGTTTCTTTGGGCATCAGCCATGGCAGAAATGAGGCCATTGCATTAAACTAGCACTAGCTGCTGTGGCTAAGATAGGAGCAGAATACCTGGCTCTCGTGGTAATTCGTACATCTCCCAGACAGCCCCCTCTTGGACATCACTGCTTATTAATACAACTCACCCTCTTGTTCCAAAGGATGACCACAGAGAGGCAAGTTAACATTGGCTGATTGATAGAACCCTAGCATCTTCTGAAGCACTGAGACCTGGGCAGGATGATTTCCACAGTTTATTATCCCTTTTCATCTGCTTGGTTCTCTTCTCCATGCCAGGGAATATTTGACCCCCAAATGCAAAGTGGATTTTGTTCACTCCTTTACATTTTCCCTGAGAGCCTGAACTTTCTGTCTGTCTCCCCTTTCCATCCATCCTGAAGTCTGCTATCAGTTTAGTCTTCCTAAATCTGTGGAATGGGGAATAATTTCCAAAGCCAACCACTCTGTAAAAATGATAACAGTTTTTTCTATAAATGTACCTAATTTCTACTCCAAATTCCTATTTGATTGCCAAAACCATAGAGAATTCTCAGTCATTTTAGTTTCAAATTCAGTTAAATGCAACATTTTCTCTGCTTCCCCTTCAGCCCAGGATGTTTTTCAAGTCTAGGCTAGAAAGGAGATTATGTGTCATGGCATGGGGGTGAGGTTAGGTATCTGTTCTTAATGCTTGATTCCACTTAGATTTCCAATATTTTTATCTGGGGCCCAGGAAAATGCAGACCTATTACTAGGCACTCCCCACCCTCATCCCCAGGTGCCATCTTTCATGCCCTAAATCCATCAGGACACGATTCATATTTCTGAAGCTTGACAAGCTCCAGAAGCAAGCAAAAATCTTATATCTGTTGGAATCCCCAACTAGTCTAAGAGTTGTATCCAATACTCTCCACCTCTGAGCAGGGCACAAGTCTCCTTTTCAGGGATTCACCACCTTCAAACATGTCCTTTCTGACTCAGAAACTCTCTGCCTCAGCCAAGGCATCCTTTTAGTAACTGGTTTGCAGACAAGGAAGCCTGCGTTTTCTATTATTTTTTCACTGTCTAACTTCTAGTGTAAACTTTATGCCAAGCTTCCTTAAAGTATTAGTCTTCTATATTCTAAAATACTTTTCCAGCAAATCAAACACCTTCACTTCTAAGAACATTGTTTCTGATATTAATCATAAGACTTCTTTTAGACTGAAAGCCAATTTGACTGTTTATTCTTCCTGAGGCAATGACTGTCCCATGGGACCATGAATGCCACTAAGAGCTCAGAATTCTATCCCACAACACCTGCTTTCATCATGCCACATCTCACCCCAGACAGAACCTTTGAAGTCTGTAGTCAATACCCCCAAATCTGGTCCAGTATGGTGTCGATGTGCCAAAGCATATGCAAAACTCTGGGATGTTTATAGGGCATCTTCTTGAGATGCTGATTTTACTTCCAATTTAGGTGCAAAGACATATTTATATTAAATAAACATGCCTATATTATGTTGTGAGATGCAAAATTCACATGTTTTTAGGACAAAACAATACAAACATGGTGGGTTGCTTTAGATTATGTCACTAGATCCCAAGAGTGCATGCTTGGTCTCTTCTGCTGTTAATTCCTTCCATGGGAAAGTCCGAGACATATTGGTTTGAAGTCCAAATGTCTTTACTCAGTTTTTAATGCCCTCTTAGCAGCAATCTCATTTTTCTTACCTAAACCAATTTCTGAGTATAACAACTATGCTCCACAGCATCCTAAAACACTGACTCTTGATGAATGTTTCAAGGTCCAGACCAAACATCTCTGTAAAGCCCTCCCTGACTTTCAGTCAGAATTAATCACTTTTTCCTCTGGATGTCATAACACTTTATAGCTCTATTAAAGCAGTCCCGTGGTACAACCATTATAAAGACTATTTGTGCCTCTCTCTAGGTTCTAAACCTCTTTAGGGAAGAGCCATGTCTTATTCCTTTTCATCATCTTAGAGCCTAGCACAGTGCCTGATGTTCACAGTGTTTGTTAGATGTAATGGAGACTATGTAACTAGTTTTTATGCCAAAATCTGGGGTGTCAGGGTTACTGTGTGGGAGGAATCAGACATAGTATGAGGGTGGAAATGGTACCAGGCTAAAGGTCCTTGAGAAGCTTGCTGATTCATTTACTCATTTAGTCCTTGTTTATCCTTTCACTAAATACTGATGTCAGGTAATATGCTGGTCACTGGGATTCAAAAATCAATAACACACAATCCCTGTCCTTGAGTTTCTCATAGTCCATGAGAGACAGATATCAAAAGACACAAAAATAAATGCCCCAAGTGTTGATTTTAGAAGAGCTATCTAGCCTTCAGGAGAACGGGATGGATAGGTACACTTGTGGCTGGTGGATACTATTTAGACCTCTTATTGTGCCTTATTGCTCCTTTAGGACTAGATTTTAGAATAAAATTAGCACTCGTTTCCTTTCTGCTAGGCACTGTGCTGAGCGTTTAACATGGTTTAATACCTTAAATATTTATAATAGCCCTGGAAGTTCATATTATTATTATTTTCCACTGACGGAGACTAAGGCTCAAGGACCTTTTGCAATATATATGTAACAAGACTGTCCATGAAGTGGAGCCCATTTGACCCAGTGCCCATGATCTTGAATTCTCTCAAAATTGCCTCAAGGAAGAGAACCATCCTAGTGGCTCTCAGCAGAACCAAATAGGTATACACGGGGTAAAAGTTTGAAGAGCTCCATTCTTGGAGAGTAGTGGATAGGGAAGATAAAAGGAGTCCATTGGACTTTAAATGACATCTAAAATGGGAGAGAGATGATCTAAATCAAGGTCCCTTGAGTGAAAACTGTAAGGTACTCAGATCCTGTGTCATCATCTCTATGTGTTTGCCAATTTTACTATTCACCAACTGTTTCTCTACGGAATTAGCAGCATATATAAATAAACACAAACAAGTATATAAGTGCATAAAAGTGAAGGACCTTTCGCTAGGTTTAGCAGTCAGGGATGAAAGGGAAACTGGAGAGATGAGATGAGATAACTCAGTAGTGACTCTCCAGGGTAAACCAGTTCTGAGAGATCAAACAGGATAAGGCTTACAAAGGAAAGGAAAGCTGGGGAAAGGAGGAGAGGAGGGAGGCGGGAGGCTTGAAGCTAGCTTGAGCTGACAGTTTGGTGGGTATCAAAGGAAATCTGTGGGGTTTCCTACATCACCCTGAGGCTCTGAGCCCTTGCTCTAGAACACCTCCTGTTTTGCTCCAGATTCTGTCATCTGCATATGTTCAGTTGGCTGTTCAGGATCAGGAACAACTGGATTGTGTGGAGAGCTGTGGGAGTGAAGACTACTCAAGGAAAGTAATTACAAGCACAGTTTCATTAGTCACTTTAACATGAACCAGGAGAATTCAGTAATTGGTACCTTTGCTAGCTATTAGTCAGTAGCTTTAATCACACATCCCACACTTACTGAGTATCTATTGTGTGCAAGGCTCTGTAGGGGAGGCTTGGGACATAGAAGCAATGAGACAGGGTCCATGTCTAAGTACCAATATCCAGGCAGAGGATACCAAGAAATGTGATGTAGTGTGTTGAGTGCCCTGTCCAAAGTCCCAGGCAGTACCTGATCTACTGTGAGACAGTGGGAGATAGAGGGGACCAAGGGCTTCCTGGGAGACTGATAGTGGGATATCTGTCAGAAGAAGGATTCAAGGTCCTTTGCTTTTAGTCCCAGGTACACTTCTCCATTTCTGATTTAGAGTGCTCCAGATCAAAAGTCAGTAATGTTTCCCTCAACTCCTTGGTAAAATATCTCTCTTTCTCAGCACTCTCAAGTTCATTATCACAGAACAACATTAACATATATTAACTTATTAATAATATCATTTTATTTTGACTATTCCAGGCCTGGTCAGATTTAGATTGTTTTCAATCCATGTGTCTTTTTATGGGGAGGGGCTTATGAAGGAGCATTTTGCTACCTATACCTTCCCTAGTATAAAACCTCCAGGCAGTCTACCTCTTTCCATGAGAATCTTTTTCTGCTCCACATGCACCACGTACAGTCCCTGCTCACAGCTCTGCCCACTGCACTAATTTCTCTCTCCACACTTTTCCTCAAGGTGCTTATTACATGCAGCACCCTCTCTCCACCCCCACCCCAACCCACCCCGCCTATTTAGGACATTTCTTCTGCTTCACTCATCCATCAAAAGAAGGATCTAGGGTCCTTTCTATCCAAAAATAGAATTTCATTCTATCCAATCCACCAAAATTTCCTGGTACTTTTCTCTGTACCTTCCCCATTCTTTTTTTGGTCTGAGTTACTGTCCTCCACACTTGACCTTTGGGGAATGGAGAATCAAGAAATGTGTGGTCTCACTGGGTTCCTGGGATGAGAGGGGCAGCATTTCCTCTAAACTACAAAGGGTTTGCCCATATAGGTCTATATTCCTAAGACCTCTCTTTGCGGGATGGAAATCCATGCTTAGAAACACCAAGTCACTCATTCACTGTCTCATCATGGAGAATTATTCATGGGCAGAGAGGGAAGCACATGGCATTATTATTAATTTTACTCCTCAGCTACCTGCCTAGAGGAGAGCATGTAATAGCAAATTTGTTGCATATTTTAGCAAGGCAGCAGCAGAGTACTAGAGCTATCTATATGATTTATTGTCCAAAACAGTATTTTGAGAATGAAGAGGGCTCTAAAAAGAGCTAACAAGCATTAACTGATTTATAACAGATATAATACAGGACCACCCTGGGCAAGCCAGGATATGTTTTCCCCCTGTAGAAAATCCTGGTTGTTCAGGGACACCCAACAACACCTGTCAGTGTCTGCTTTCTAGTCAACCTGATTTAATATTCATTCATTCACTCATTTATTCATTCATTCAATAAAATATCCATGTTCCAGGCCCTAAGGACAAGCCCGTGAAGAAGACAAACTCTGACCTCATGAAAATTGACATTTTGGTAGAGGAGGTGGGAATAAACAAATAAATGAATGGAAAATATAATATTAAATAGTGTGAGGTTGGAAAGAAAAATAAAGCAGGGGTCAGGTAATGGGGAGAGATGCTTGGTGTGGGGAGGAAAGATCTCTTTGAGCAAGCTTCCTTAAGGAGGCCAGGAAGAAGGAACAGATGCACAGGCCCTGAGGTGGCAGCAGCCTGGGAGATTTGGGGAACAGAAAGAAAAGGCCAAAGTTGAGGGAGGAACAGAATAAGTAGGGGTTTGAGGTTCCAGAAAGCTTGAATTTAATTCTGAGTGTTATGGGAAACCATTGGAAGGTTTGTGCAGGGGAATGCTGCAATCTTATTTGCATCTTAAAAAGAATCACTCTGGCTACTGGTGAAGAATACACTGTAGAGTGATAAGAATAAGAAAAGGGAACCAGGCTATTCAATTGTACAGTGATGAGACAAGGCATGAGCCAGGGTGGAAGTGGTGGTGCTAGGGGTAAGAGGTGGCTGGATTCAGGAGACATGGTGGAGGCAATCTCTAGAACTTGTGAACCAGGCGGATAGTGGGTATCTACAATACATCAGAACCCTGAGATAGGGACTGACACCCAGCAAGTCCCAGCCTAGCCTTATGTTCCTTCCAAGGCTTGTTCTCAATGTGTCCTAGAAGTTACTAGCTGAAGTTTGGATACCAAAAACAAGCTGCTTTGGTCTTCTATGGTAAGAAGGGGAAGGCCTTGGATATCCTTACCTTTGGCTCTGTGATCTTCCTCCTTGGGGCACTTCCCTCCTTCCCACCATTTACGCTTCAGAATTTCCAGGCGGTTGTTCTCCTGCAGCTGGAGAATGGCCAGATCAAATTCATCCCGGAAAACTGAGCCTGTGGGGGTCACAGGAGAGCCCAGAACACAGGATGTTAGTACCCTCTTATATATCACCTTGCTTCCTTTCCAGGGAAATATCCTCACTACTCTGCCCTCTTCACCTTAAGGGATGAGTGTCAGATTTAGCAGCTGGGGTCAGGGTAGGGGTCTCTGTAGGAATATTGCTCTCTACTATGCTCAGTCTGAGGACTCTTAGTGGAGAAGAGGGATTCTGGCTTCATGCAGGGCACTCGGGCATTTCTACTTTCCTTCTCTTCATGCTAATTGGCATATCTATACCCTGGCCAAGACCCCAGTATGAGTGAAGTGACTGTTTTTCAGGTGGCATCCTGCCTTCCCACCTGGGTGCCACCACTTTCTATCCATTAACTGACATGTAAGAAGCTGGTTGCAAAGCTTCCCATCTAGGAGGCCAAGGAGGGAAATATGTGACATAAACCTCAGTTGGGCAGTTGTCTATTTTCTACTTTATTTAAATTAATTTCTCAGGCATTTTTAACTCTCACTATGTTACATCAAATAATTGTTTACCCTGAGAAGCCACCAATGAGAGAGAAAGAGAGGGGCACCCAAGAGTGTGATGGAAGCTCTCCTCTATGTGGAGAATCCAGTCACCAGGCATCCCATACCTTCATAGCTGCTGGCCAAGTGCCCTAGACCCCATGGTTCCACCCATCACCCAGCTCACACTGCTCTTCCTTCCCTACTCAGACAGAAAGCTTTTGTTCAGTTCAATTTTTAAAAATTTTTTAATGGAATATGGTCAAGGAGCTTTGGTTCTGGAATCTTGCTTTAATCACAAAAACAGGCTTAACTGAAACTGTGGAAAGCTCAATGCTCCAGCTAGTCTCAGGTCTGAGATCATTAAGAAAAAGCTGCCAAGAGGCTGGAAATCAACTAAGCTGCCCAGTTTTCTAGCCCATGCTCCGCGAAGGCCTGATGTGGACAGATATCCCAGGGGGGGAAAGGCTATGGTGAAAGATTCAAGCAGAAGCTTGGAACAAATGGATTAGTGCTATCAAACTTCCATGTGCGTAGGAATTACCTGGGGATTTTGTTGACCTGTAGACTGATTCAGTGGGTCTGCATTTCTAATAAGCTCTAACAGGATGCCCTGCTGCTGGGCTATGGGCTGCACTTTGACAGGCAAGGAACTAGATAAGCTCCCAGGTCTTTTTGGATTCTGACAGCCATGATTCTACAAATAGAACCTTCCTTACTATAGGTACAACTATTCCTAGGCATGTAAACCCCAAGCCTGCAGCACCAAATGTGTCTGTGTAACTGATTTGGGTAAACATCAACAGTACCTCATGAATAGTAGATACTAGATACACATCAGCAGTGAATGGCTACATGAACTAACAGAAGGTGTTAGGTGATAGACTAATAAACATTTCAGTTTGGGAGACAACTGTGCAGCCCAATAAGGCATTTCAAGTAGTTTTCAAATCATTTTCAAGCCAACCTCAATAGCATACCAGGATTCCCATGAAAGGATTATTCTGCTTATTCTATGTTTGTTTACTTAGTTCCTAAACCACCTGACTGATTTTCCATTATGCTCTTTGTTCTGTTTCTCTTAATTTTCCTGAGTACACCAACATTGCTTGTTCTGTAGTTATCCCCTTAACCTACAACTTAAGAATGACATACTTGCTTGAATTTCCTGGACATAACCTCAGTTGGACCTAAATTCTATCATATCAATGGACTGTGCAATGCTCTTTCCAGCCTGATGTGAGAACCCGAACTAGTCCACAGCTTACCTTCCTGCTTATCCTGTTCTGTCCAGCTGGTAGGAACCATTGACAACATAGTCTGGTGAGCTAAGTGCTAAATTTAGAGACAGACATCCTAGGCTCAAGCCCAGTTTGCTTCTCTACTTGTTCTATGACCTAGAACAAGTAATTTAGAGGCACTGCATCTTAGTTCTATCTACTCGAATGGAAGAACCTTGAAAGTGGGGTGATCAAATAAGATAGCACATGTGAAAATAGAATTATGTCATATACAGAATAAATGCATTTCTCTCCTTGTTCCCTTGGTTATTAAAGAAAATTTCTTGAGTCAGTCTGCCTTATGTCAACTCTCTATTGGTTTGTTCCATGAAAACTTTTGAAATATATTTGAGTTAAATTTGGTTTATTGCTAGAATATTATTGAGGTTCATTTTATGGTTAACTCCACCATCTTGAAACAAAATGTTAGCCAATACATCTCTCCAAGAGGCCTATAATCTGCAATATTAATGAGAATCAATAAATTTAATGGTAAGTGAAGGGTATGCAAGTTTGCGATTGTCTTGAGTGAGGCCTCCAGTATACAATTTACAGATGTCAAGGATGAACCATACTATCACCTATGTTCATTGTTATGCTTTCTGATCAGTCTTTAAGAAGTCATATGCTTTTACCATATAACATAGGTAACTATGAGAAAGATGGAGAGGGCACCAACGTTCCCCAAAACAGGCTAAGTAAGAGACACTGTGGCAAGTTACCTGACAAGATTATTAAATTTAATCTTCTCAATAATCCTATGGGGTAGGTATTAGAAACCTAATTTTACAAAAGAGATAACAGATTCAGAGATCTTAAATATCCTAAACAAGGTCCCACAGCCAGTAATCATGATGCATTCCCAGTTCTGCCTGACTTCAAATTAATGTTCTTCACACTTAACAGGTCTAAGTGAAGCCTATAATTTATAGAGCTCTGAGTTAGATAAAGATCAAAAGAAGGGATGTGTAAGATAACAGCAAAGATGTACATACTACATATCAATTTCCCACATGATCTGGTGGCCTCACTTCCTGCTTTTTCCTCTGCTGCCTTGTATGAGGACAGCCTTATATGAGGTCAGCTCTATACAATGTGGCTCTCAGTGGCGTGTGGGGAAGAGTGCATGTCCAAATTACCTGGAGAACATTTTTGGATCCCCTCCACAATCACAACAAGTGTTTCCCCTCACCTTCTGAAAGAGGTACTATCAGCAGGGGAAGGCCCAAAGCACAAATATCCTTTAGATATAAAGCTTGGACACCTTTCTGGAAGCCAAACATCTCTATCCTCTTACAACCAACCAGATGGCACAGTCAGCAAGCTAAGTATCAGAGCTTTACCACCCATTCTCAATTATGTACCCTGACTTAGAGTAGGTACATCAGTGAGATCCACAAATGATTTGAAAGCCATCTCATATAATCACATCAGTCCACTTTGTAGTAAAACTTTCACCAGGGATACTAATAACAAAATAATTCATTTGAGTTTCACCATCTTTTCCTCCTCTTTTCTACTGCTAGTAGAGATATTAATAGACAGAGAAATAGCCAAAGGGCAGAAAGCAGCAGAGGGTAAAACAAAAGGCCTAAAAAATCCACCAAGGACATCAACAGGCCCTTTAATAATTAATCAATTAATAGCTATTCAATTATCCTTTCAATAATGAAGGAATGAGAACTGATCACTGATTAGTGGAAGTATGTAGGTTTGCTTTTTTTTTTTTTTTTATTAACCTCAACAATGCCTACCTAAAGTCACTGTTAAACTGGTTCTAGAAACAAGGGTTGTTGAGTTCACTGCTGCATTCAGTGGTTCTAGCTACTCTGATTCTGCCTGCATGAAGCTACCCAAGGAGGCTGTTGCTCTCCTGCATACCGACTGGCATGCCAATTCCATAGCCCTTGGTGTCCAGCAGGCCTCCAATCTGAGTGAGGTTGCAGTTTCGCTGCCGGTAATACTCATTCATGGTGGACTCCAGAAGGAAGGCATAGTTGGAATTCAACACCCTGGCAATTCCCTCTTCTGTGCTCTTTACAAACACACTTGGCTGCTTGGAATACATGTAATTCCACATGCGTTGGTAAGTCTGATAGCGAGAATTCTGGGAAAAGAACACAAGGATTGGGAAAAGAGAAAAGGACATGTTGGTTTTAAAAGGAAGGGAATCAAAGTAGGCCTTAAGATTCTAGCCTTTCTACTACTCAACACCCCCATTATATTCAATAACCTTTCCCCTTTCCATTATCTCTCAACTACCACTGCATAATGCCTTTGATACCTTTTACAGAAGGTCAAAGAAGGAAAGGATCCTAAGGCACCGTGACCTCTGCCTGATGGTTTGATGATATTTTGCCTTATCTACACTAGCAAGGTCTTCCATTGCCAATCCCCATGTTCTGAAGAATGGAAATTCTGGTTGTGTCCTTCATTGTCCTTCAGATTGGGGGCAGTGAACTTAGGTTCATTCAAGACTTCTAAAGATACAACATCTGCAGGAACAATACCAGTTCTTTTCTATCAACCCTAAACTAATAATCAAATAATAACAAATAATAACAAGACTAAGAGAATTTGGGAGAGTCTATCCAAATCCTGTGTTTGCATGATGTTATCATTGGTCCCTGTGCCAACAGGAACTGAGACCTGTATGGAAAACAGAAAACTGAAGGCTTTGGACTTGTTTCATATGAAAATGAACTTCTTGGGTAGTAAGTTGGTTAGATACCTATTAACATTAGGAGAAATCTGCTTCCCTAAGATTCTGCAGCAAGTGAAAACTACTTCTCTCTCCAGTCAAGCAAGCTCTGTCGGCGTTGGTGATCAATCTCTTGTTCTGTCAGCCAGCACATCACTGTGGCAGGGCCTTCTCCTGAGCCTTGCAAGGGAACCTCAAAAAAACCATTAGGGTCCCGATCTGAGACCTATCTAGTATAGAATCAACAAAACCAGTTCATCTTAACCTGGTATTCCTTACACATTGGTCATTTGTGTATTATTCTAATCTTACTTTGTCTAAGTACTACCTATAAAATTTAACTTAGAAAAAAATTTAACTGTATATGTTGGCCTCATCCTATGCAGTAATTTAAGTACAGATTAGATTTACCAAATTAATTTTTTTAATACTCATTAAAATAAATACAAAATTATTGCAATTAAAAAACAGTTCTGCCAGAGAGCATTTGATATCTTGCTCCTATCTTGTCAGTTTGACTCAGATGAAATCTTATAAAAATTCTCTGTAGGTTTGGACATTTCTAACCATGACATTTACTTGATATAGCCCTCAGGATTCCCACCCAGGACCATCCTGAAGACCTGGAACTGCTACTAGATACAAATGAGGGCCCATGGTGACTCAATGTCTCCCCATTTTGCATCAAGTGAATTGGGGTCAACTTCTCTTGGAATTCTGGAGCTCCTTTCTTTAAGTAGCAGGTCATGACTTTATGCTGTTCTTAGAAAGTCCTTGAGGTAGGTAAGGGTTGAGACAACCCAGGGCTTTTTAATTTTGGCTTTTTAATTGGATTGCTTACTGAAAATCTAAACAAAATCTTTGCAGGTTAAATGAAAGACTGAACCTCTTTAGCTCTAAAAGAGAAACGACACTTGCTTCCTCAATCTGAATAGTCAGTGGCATGACAACAGTTTTCAGATCCCTAAATCCAGAGTGGCAGAGATGGATGCTGGGAGTTGTCAAGTGTAGCAGCACAGCTGATCTAAGGAAGGTATAGGAACCCGGAGAGAAGAGCAGGGAACTCTGGAACTCTGGAAAAGGTTTAACCTGGGAGAGGGGCCACCGGAGAGGGATCTATGCCTTGCAAAGAGTCGCAGTTTTTGCGACATCCGGTAAGCTCTTCCTGACCCTTTCTCTGGTATACTTAGGTAACCAAAAATCTTCATGGGGAAAATTTCCTCTAGGACCAAAGCAGTCCTATAAGGATATCTGCTGTATTTGGCTTGTCCAGAGACATGCAGGTAAGGGCTGGTTTCCCCTGGAAGTTTGTTCAGACTCTACAGATCTCAAAATTAACATGGGAAATTGCACCTCTGAGGCGGACAAGTCCCATTAATGAGGCTTCCCATTAATACAAACTTGGCCAAGATGAGGATACTTTGATTCTTCTATATTAATTTTTTGTTCACATGATTAGAAAAAGCCATCTATAAAATTAGGCAGAATGAATGGAAAACATATTTAATCGGTTTCTCGAAGCTTCACAAAGAGGATTTAGATAAATGGATTAACCTATGATGTCATTTAGGTGTCAACCCAATTCCTTGAGGTATTAAAAATCGCTGTCTTCATTTTAAAAGGGGGAAGGTTATTTGGAACTTGACTTGTCAAGTATAGATATAAATTGTAAAAGGCCTCCAAAACTAAATTTGAATCCAATTGTTCTCTGTGTTTGTCTGTGTATGTCTATATGTGTATGCTGTGAACGTTAGATAATTTTCTACCTCTGGATGGTATTATTAAAATTAATTTAAATGAAACTGCTTGTAAACATTAGATATTCTAAAATTCCAAGAAATATAGAAACAAATTCAAATGTTTTTTAAGTTTACATGATCTAATAGTAATCCTTAATAAATAAAAGCTAACTTAAGTTTGTTATTTAAGTAAAATAAACATTTATTTTACCTGGATTTTACAAAAATAAGTCTTGTGAATAATTGACTTTTATGTCTATGAAAAATATTTCTAGAGGTTATAAAATGTCCCAGCTAAAAAATGCTAATTGATTACTTCTTAGTTTTCATTCAACATTGAGGTTTTAAGGATTAAATAACTTTGTGACGTTCCAGAGGCCCCCTGGAACACCTCAAAAGATTTGAAATTACATGAGAAACATTGTAAAATAAGTGATGAAAACTTCTAGGGTATATTGTATGGGTGAAAAATGGTTGTAGATTAAATTAATAGTCAGGACTATGGGAAATGGCTACTTCCTTGCTCCCTGGTTTCCCATTTTTCAGTTTTTGTATTCCTTCATGCATCATAATGCATTTAGGCTGAACTGAGATGAAAGAATTTATCAGCTGACATTACTGAAAGGAAACATCTTACACTTATTGTCAAGGTTTGATAGAGTCACTTCAAAAGGGCCAAGTTGGTAACTGCTGCCTTTCACAGCAAGCTCCCATGAGACAAAGACTTTAAAGACCATTGACTGTTACCTGGAGATTTTGTTTACTAGAAAGAGCATCAGATAAAACACACTCTCCAACCTCATTGGAAGAGATGTTATCGGACACCTAACTGCAAATGGAAATCTACCCCTGTCTATGAACATCAAAGACTCCTTGAGAAGGAGACACCATGAACATCAGAGGTAGAGAGCTATCTCAAGACCAACAAAGCTTGTATACCTATGGATTGATATTGAACTTAGAATCCATTTTGTTTGACTGTCTTTACCTATCTGCTAATGATATTAGTCATAATAATAGTTGCACTTACTTTTTGTGTTTTTCTATATAGTCCAACTGTTTATAATTATTGAACATGTATAGATAACCGTTAATACTCTTTTCATGTCTTATGTAAATATTACAAAGCCTGCCAAATTCAGTAAAATGAGGCAGGAAGCAAAACTCAAATCATGATAGTTTACAAGACAGAAATGATCCAGTGTTTTTTTTTCTTTTTTCCACAATGAGGGCCATAAGACCTGAATGTCTTCCATTTTCCTTCCCTTTCCTTTTTGAAAAAAAGGTCTCAGCTCAGATCCCATTGTTATGGTATTGCCCTGTTCCCAGTGGTCAACAAGACAATGTGATACTGAGACTTCCTAGGAATGAGCCTTCCTAGCCCTGTGAGACCACACTATCTGATTAATAGCTTGGTCATCAATGCATCCTTCAGACTGATTTATGACCAAATGAGAGAACTGTGAGAGAAAAAAAGGGGGTTCTGTGGAAAGTAACCTTATAGAGTGATCTGATCATAAATTTCTAACTTGGCAGGTCATGCCTCAGGCCTTATAATTTCCTTAGTAAAAAGTTTATCTTTACCTTAAGCAAGCCCTATCCATTGTTTTTGTGCATCTAGGTTAACACACCTTTGAAATAACCACTCTCAGGAGAGTACATAATCTTGTTAACTATCCTATAATCCAATTGCCATCTTTCTTCCCATCTCCGCGTAATCTTCCTTATGCTCCTGCCTTAATTTCAAATGCATAAATGAAGCTACAAAACTGTTACTCTCTGGAGAATTTGAGATCTTCTTCCCCAGCATGTCATTAGCTTCGCTCAAATAAACTCTCATAAAAATCTAAAGAGAAAAGAATTCTGCCAAATTTTACCTAAAATCATCTCAGCTACCACTAATCATTCATGTACAACACTTTGGGACAGGTTGATATTAACCCAAAGTCTTTTGGGAACCTTATTTCAGTGGTATTTTGTGGAGCAGGAGAAAAATGAACTCCAAATTAGATGTTCAAGAGAGATAATAGGATGATGAAGAAAGATGTTTTCTTTTATCTTCAGTGGACAAATATCATAACCCTATTCTGCTCACTGCCTGATGTTGGAAAGGAACCAAATGGTTTTACTTGGAAGAAGGTCATGCTGGAGCCTCCGTGAATTGTGCCATACTCAATGGCGGTCTGGTCAGCCAGGTCATCCACTGACTCAATGGGCACATCCATGCGCTGCACAGTCAGGAAGGCCGCCAGGTTGGCCGTGTAGGATGAGATGATGATCAACGTGAATGCCCACCTATGCAGGAAAAGACTAAAAAGTCATCATTGCCGGGGACACTCCCAGGAGTCTTAACCCCGTCCCCAGTCCTGCTGAAACTTAGGAGAGACAAGGTGTCCTGTTTCAGAAGACACTCTTAGCTTAGTGGGGGAAGAGAAAAGACACAGGGCATATGATGTCAATGAACAGTGTTTGTGAGGGTTGCTTAGAAGAGGATAATTTCTTTCCTATTTCCTAAAGGAGGTGATTATTTGGTCACAACTCAGTAGAGGTGTGTCCATGCACATGAAACAGTTTGGGAAACTGTAAGAAATGAGCTAGAGAATGAGCTAAAGGTATAAACTTGGGGGAGGGAGACTCTGTTCAGAACTAGGGCTGGGATAGCTCCCCTTGTTTTTTCAGGATGCAGTCAACCTTCAAATGAGTACTGCTATGTACTGAGGACCTGCCATGAGCCACGAACACTATCTCACATACTCCTTACAACTCAGAGGGGTAAAATTCTTATTCCAATTTCATAGGTAAAGAAACTGAGGTTCAGAGTAGCAAAGTAATTCTCCAAGTAGCACATTGATAAATCCATATTTCAAAATGAGTTCTACAAATTTTAACAGCGGAAATTATTTAAGAATAACTTTTGAAAAGCACCCTTGAACTACTCAGAAGTTGGAATTAGAAAACACCCTTAAAATGGTAACACTATTTCAAAATAGAAGTTTGTTTTATTAGGTAGATTGAACTCATTTAAAATTAGAGTAATTTTGCAACTCAGGAATCAAATATACTAGGGCCCTTAAACCAATTTGTTCACTTATTTAAACAAGCAGTGTGGATCTGCTCCCCAACACATTTGTTTGTAGAAACTCAAAGATATATTTAAGTACAACAAGGTTGGATAATCACACATTCTAAATCGGTTAGGTCTAATTAATGATGTTTTACTCATTATGAAGATATTGCCAACTAAGGCATAGGGTTTGCCATGGGATTCAGCAACTGGAAGCTTCCAGATGGATTTTTCAAGAGCAGGAAGTCCTGCTGCCCCCTTTGCCACTCTCTTATGTCCAAGACTCCTTTGAGTTGCCAGGAGGAGTGAAGTGACAGGGGCACCCACCAACTTGATGGGTGCCTCCATATGCAAAACCACCAGTAAGGTGATCTGGTTTTAGTTCTGGCTTTGTTCTGTTCCACTTGTGAGACCTGGGGGAAATGACATTTACATCCTCTGAGCTTGTTTGCTTCTCTAAGAAACGGAGATGATAATGCTTGTTCTGCCTGTCTTCGGAGAGTTGTGGGATCAAATGAGGTATGTCACTGGTGATTAATAATCTGTAAATGACTAGATGAATGTGAGATATAAAGAGATGTAGATACAGACCTTCACAATGAATATGAAATGAAAATCATTTGGCCACCTTCCCTATTTGTTACCTATAAGTGCCAGGTGTCCCTCTCTTGCAAGACCTGCTTTCCCTGCTCCTATCTGGGTTCTGTTTGAAGTTGTTTCTCATGGTCATCTCCCAGAGGCAGCCAGATAGAAGTGAGTATTCTGAAACTGCTAAGCAATATTAGCTAGTGCTGAGGTTAAGAAGGCCTGAATGTGGACTTGACTTCAGAGTTGGCTGGGGAGATTCCCTTAGCCCCATGGCTATACTCTGGTGTCTGCTCCACCCTAGGTGGCCACGTGGCTGTTTATGCTACTATCATAAGGGAAGGGGTAAGAGATTGTAAGTAGTGCAGTGCAAGCCCATTGTCTCTGCTGAGAAAGCGAATCATGCCCATGATCTCTCTGGAAGGAGTCAGTGGAAACTTGGTCCTATCCAAAAGGGGCAATGTCAGTTACGAAGTTGGCAGTCATGTCAGAGAATTGGCATTTTCTGTCACTTGCTCTGAATGTGGAAGCTATAGTAAGCCATGATGGCTCTGTCTTCAAAAACTCCCACTCCCCCAGGAAGCTGACCCAACTGAGGCTCTGATTTAATAACCAAGAACTCTGAGAGGAAGAGGGGTGCACAACTCAAGAGTTGGGGCAGAGAAGCCCACTTCTACACCTGCTCTGGAAGCCACCGGGGGCCAACTATTAGTGCAGGACAGAGCAGCCTGTATGACAGGGGGCTCTCTGAAGCAGTGGGCATTTCTCCAGGAGGTGGGGAGCTGACAGGTGGATGAGCAGGCAATGAGGCCCTACACACAGTGCATGAGCATAAGCACTCTCTGTGAGAAAAAGCTCCAGGTAGAAAGAGATCAAAATCTGCAATTGACTTCTGCTCATCTCTAGGGTTCCTGCCCAGATTTCCTGGATTTTGAGGGAGTTCCGTGACTGTCCCTAACAAGATAATTCCGTCTTTCAGGGAACATGAAACCCAGTTCTCCTTGTTTATCTACTTATGACCTCTGGCTACTGTCTGAAAATGGGCAATCACCTTGCCCAAATGTTTTAATCCCTTCTGTATTTATCATTTACCAGGCAAAATGAAAACCCCAGCTAGGAAGCAGTCACTGTCCTAGCTGTATTTTCACCTCTCCATTAGCCCCTCTGGTAACTGTCCAGATGACCTGCTGTCCCCAACACAGGTGCCCAGTGGTAGAAACATTTTTCCTTTTTCTTAGGCTTATACAGAATGTAAAGGGAGAGAACCAAAGTTGTAAGTCTTTTAAGCTGTGACAGCCAAATCTAACAATGGGCTTTTAAGTGAGAATGAGAAACTTATACTCTGCAAACTTGCCTCTCTAGTCTCTATGTATGTGTGTGTGTGTGTGTGTGTGTGTGTGTGTACACACATACATATTTCATTTCCCCCTGTGATGGTCTAACGGCAATTATTAGTCCATACATTATGTAGCACTTTCAAATTTTGAAAGACCTTTCCCATATCAAATCATTTCACCATGAATTTTTTTGACCCGGATGAACCAGGAGGAAGAGAAGTTTCCGGTGGAGGCTAGCTGATTCCCCATGTAGAGCAGAGGTTGGAATAGCTGGCAACTCATTCCTCAAGGTCCTAACTCTGAGTGACTCAGAGTTTGCATTTTCCCATGTCTGCTAAAGTGGACAGGTCTAGCAAGCTCCCAGAATCAGGGACAGAGACAAAGAAGTCTGATAGATGGGGTGTGATAGGACAGCTGGGCTTGGATTCCTGCTGCAGGGACTTCCTGCTTCATGCTCATATTTGCATACATCTACATATGCCTTAGCAGGCCCAGCCACTCAACTTCAGGTCACTTTCAGGTCAGGAAGTTATAACTGTTTTTCTGTGGGCCTTTGAGGTTGTTTTCTCACTTCATTTCCTTCCCTGACTTGGTTCCCCTCTGTATCCAGACCTTTGAGGCAGAAAAAAGGGGAAAGGGATAAGATGGCACAAAATGTACCCACTTACTGTCCCCCAGCCTTCTGAGCTGGCAGGTTGCAGATCAGCTTCCTACTAGTCTATTTGAAAGGCAGAGGCTATATGCTCTTCTACAGGGGAGCTAAATTTCCTGCCTACTGGAAGTCACAGTGCAGTGGAGCAAGGCTTATCCAAGGACTGCTGAGTGTCCCTGCACCATTTGGCCCTGCCCCTTCTCTGCCGCCATCTTACCAGACTCCACTGACACAGCGGGTGGATAAAGCTCGAGGGGCGATGGTAGAGCCCTGCTGCATGAAGCCCCCGACCGGAAACCAGAGGCTGTTGCCAAGGGAGTACTGATTCACCAGGAGATTGCATCGGCCCTGGGCACATGGGTGGGGGCTGTACCACTCATAGGGGGTCAACCTGTGGGAGAAAAAGAACATCCACCAGTGCACCAGTGCCACGGAGGGTGGGCATGAAGGAAAGTGTGCTGGGAAGAGTGGGGGTGCTCTCATGTCTGGCCTCCCCTCTGTACCTCTGTCACTGGCCTTGTGGCCTTGGGCAAGTCATTTCCCTTTGCTGGACTTGGATTTTCCAAACTGAAAAATGAGGAGGTGGACTACTTTGGCAGTTTTCAAACTGGTTTTCTTTAATTATAGAAACATTTTAATTTTTTCAACAAAATTCTTATGTGGAACTCTAATGTACAAAATAGATGAGTGTGTCATCCCTTGACTGGAAGCTGGGAATGTGAGGAGTGAATGGCTGAGAAATTGATTGTCCTGCCACTCCTGTCCCCCAAAGTGATCATGGAAGGATCCTAGCACCCCACAGAGCCACAATTTGGAAATCCTAAGCCTATAGCAGTGATTCTCAAAATTTAGCCTAGAATTACCTAGAAGACTTGTTAAAACACAGATTGCTGGGCCCCACCCCCAAAGCGTCTGATTCGGTAAGTCTGGGTGAGGCCTAAGAGTCTACAAGTTCCTAGGTGATATTGATACCATTGATCCAAGGGCCACATTTTGAGAAATACTGGCCCAGATGGTCTCACAGGCCATGATTCTCAACCTTGTCTGTGTTTCAGACTCATCTTGGAGCTTATAAAAAATTGCCAATGAGGAGATCCCACTCCCAGGGGTTCTGTTTTAATTTGTCCGGGTAGGGGCTGGGCATAAGTATCTTTTAGGACTCCCTAGGTGACTATAATGGGCACACAAGGTCGACAAGGGCTCCTCTGAGCTCTCTGCCTTCTGTGAGGCAGGTAGCCTCTCGTCCACTTTCCTCTCAGCCTCCTGCTGGCCTATTTCAGACTAATACCGCTAATGTCTACAATGCCCTTTCTTCCTGCCCACAGACATATATTCCCTCTTCTGTTCAACAGATCCAGCCTGTCTCTCATGCAAAGCCTTCTAGCTTTGAGGTCGGGGTGGGCAAAAATAAAGGCCTCCAGGTTTGATGAGAGAGATGTGTGTGGGTGTGTGCCCAGCAGGGAGACGCTGGATGTTCACAGGGTTTTATTATTATCCACCTTCACCATCTAATCTTCAGTTGGTGTTCTATAGTCACTAGCCCACATTCCCATTGCTGCTACTTGTTCCTAAATGCTATGTCAGTGTGTCACTGTTGGCCTAGTGTCCTGAGATATGCTTCTTTCCCCTGTGGCCTATGGACATGGCTTACACTCATAATGGTTTGTCTTGGTGGTTCCCAAGCCTACAGGCCATTGGAAGTGAGCTTTGAATGTACAAATTTCCAAGTCCATTCCTAGAGATTCTGAGATCAGACCTGGAAATTCAAAATTTTAAAAGCTTCCTTAGTGACTCTGGTATCAGCTGTTTTGGGAATGGCTACCTTAGATCAGTGGTTTTCAAACATTTGTTTTCCCCTCTAAAATGATACCCAAAAGTACAATATAAAACCAGTGGAGCTGGTTTGTATAAAGATGGGTTGAGTCTACAGAGCTCTGGCTGCCTAGTGTCTTCTCACTCTCCCTCCAAAGTCTCCGATCTCCTGCGAGCCTTCATGCTCCATGGAACCCTGTTTGAAAACCAGAACCACTGCCTTTGGTAAGATTATTGTTGGCTTAGATATTTCATATATATGGCTGTGTGGTCAGACCTTTAATACTTTTTTTTGGTTAATGTTTTTGTAAATGTTGGATCTTGAGGGGCAGTGTGTGTGTGTGTGTGTGTGTGTGTGTGTGTGTGTGTGTGTGTGTGTTTGTGTGTAGAGGACAAGAAAGAGGGGTGTTTAACTCACTGGGGCTGGGGCTGGTTAAGAAGTTTTAGGCTCTGGCAGGCATAGTGAGGCAGGCTTGTGTGTGTGTGTGTGTATATATATGGTAACCAAACCAGAAGACCATTTCCAGGATCCTCAAGGTCACCTAAGAGCTATGGCTAGCTACATAACAGAGGCTTGATCACAGGGGGGCAAGAGTGAATTAAGGTACAGCAAAGTCAGGCCTCAGGCAGACAGCTTCCTAAAAGCAGCAGCAGACAATGCGGCAAGGTGAAGAGGGGACGTGTCAGACATCATGCCAGCTCCCACATGATTCTCCTGTTGTCACTGGCAACAGATACTTGACGGTGGCAATGCCTATAGGCCCAAGGAGGGTAAGTGGCACCCGAACAGAACACAGAGCATCCTTTGACGAACACTAGGTTGTAAGGTCTTTCTCTGTTGGGCCTGGGAAGACGTCCTGAACGTGACTTTGATTTCTACTGGGTGAGACAATACCTCCTGGTCAGGCAGAGAACTGTCCTGGGGTTGGGCACCCTACGGTTCTTTGGGGCTCTGTCTTCTAAGTGGAGAAAACACACTCTCCCCTGGGGCTAAAGAAGAGACATGCTCTGGAGGAAGAGCCCACCCTACAGAAGTGGAATATACACTACAGAATCATCTGGCCCTGCCACTGTGGCCCCTAGGCAAAGGAGGCCTCTGAGGTGGTAGCTGAAACATAGTCATTGTCAGCTCTGTAGAAGCTCATCTTAAGCAATTCTTTATTCCCATATAACAGCCCTTTCTGGTTCTCTGGCATGATAAGCTGAGCTCTGAGCAGGGAGCAGGGATATGGAGTAACTGATGAGCCACTAGGACTTGTTCTGCTTCTGGATAGTAAATTGTCTCTCCTGAAGCCCAGGTTGGTTCAATAGCCCTTAGCCTTAGAGAGAAACGACTCTTTCTGTGCACATCTTAGGGATGCTTCAGCTGTGGGAGGCTCCTTGGGTTCTTCCATAGGCCCAGGGACAGTCTTGGGGTTCCAGGAAGAGAGGAAGACTTATTCTTCCCAATCTCTGATCTGGACCATTTGTCTTAACTCAATACTACTTGCAAATGTGTCTCTCCATCACATCCTCCTATTGTCTGCTACTCTTCATGGATCCCATTCGACATGGCAGCTATGTTTTCACAGGCAGATCCAGGCTAGGGAATGGCCAGGACCTCTTCAGAGGAGGCCTTCTTTCACCTTGGCCTATGCCAACAGGGCTTCCGGTCCCCCTACTCCAGATTTGCAGGCTGTTTCTTTTTCATTCAGCATTTTGTGGCAGATCCTGGCAAGCACTGATGCTAGGGCAGCCAAATGCATAGTGCTTAATAAGAATGATCTTCCTGCTTGCCCCCTTCCCTCCTTTCTCTTCCAAGACTCTTATACTAGCAGGGGGCTAATGACTGGGGAGTGGGAAGGGAGGATGGCAGGGATACATGAGCAAATTTGAACAAGCTCACCTATCGGCTTGTGCACATTAGGGAATGTGTGCATATGGGTGGATGGATATTGCCAGGTCAACAGCTGGACAGATTGCCCTTCAGATCCTGAGCCCCCTCCCATCCTTCTAGTTTGGCACCAAGATTTTCTTATGTTCCCCACTCTTCCCATGTAGTTCCCAGAGATGGACACAAGGTGGCGGTGTGAGAATGGGTACAGAGAGAAAAATGTACCGAGCCACTAGGAAGAGGATGCAGCTGACGGCCAGATAGGCTAGAAGCATGAAGAGCCAGACGCCTGGAGAAAATGGATCCAGAAAGGAGAAGTAGCCGGGTTTGCGTCCCTGGAAATGGAGATTAAAAACAAGATTCACTGTACTCATTTAGTCAGAATGGTTCTTGGGCAGGGCAGGGCAGGGTAGGGCAGGGCAGGGCAGAGGGTATGGTGAGCATTGGGCTGGCCCCAGATGACATTGGCTTGGGTTCTTCTGGCTGATTGGCTTAAATGACACTGGAAGTGAAGGTTTTAGAGGGGGCTGCTCCAAAACATCTACTGAGCCATGATCTCAGCGGATAAAACAAAAGAGCAGCCCGAGCCATGTTACTTGCTAGGGTGATGAAGGCTCTGGGCAATTGGAACAGCCCTCAGTGCTCCTTATGTACTGCCCTGTGTCCTCCAGCAGCAGTACAGATGGGCCCAGAAGCACCTTTGAGATGTTGATGTCTGTAGATGCTGGAGTAGGACAATAGCACCCTCCTTGGACACTCACGTCTTTCTTATGAGGATGCTAATACAACAGCCATCCTTGCTTTTTTCTTTTTAGGGTAATCTCACCCACAGTGAGATCTTCTCATATAAACCTCAAACCAGTGCTATGAGGCACAGATTTTTATTTTCATTTTAATGAAGAAACCAAAATACAGGACAGTCAAGAGATGTATCTAGATTACACAGCTAAGAAGTGAAAGAGCTGTAACTCAAATTTGTGTTTTCTGACACAAAGCCCAGGGCTCACACCATGATACTGTGGGAAACCATGGTTTGTCACCAGCCCAGGGGATGTGCTTGGCCAGAGTCATGGAAGCCAAAGGATAGAGCCAAGAACAGAAAGCTTGGTGTCAAGTTCCCAGTTATTTTCTGTAAGAAAGGAAATGGAATGAGAAAGGTAGAGTTCAATAATCCACTTTGTCTTTAGCTGTGTGGTCTTGAGCAAGTCCACAGCCCTTCCTAGCTTCAGTTGGAGCTGGATTAGATCAAAGGTGACACACAGACCACATACTGCCCACAGACAACTTGTTTGTTTACCCTGCAATGTTTACTCATTTTGATTAGTTGTCAATATTAAAATGATTGGGAGATTTTATTTAAAAATTCAGATTTCTGGCCTTTTTTTTTTTTTTAAATAGGAGATCTGGCAACACTGAGTCTACATTCTCAACTGGTTGGAGCTGAGTGGTGGCCACCCACTCTAGATAGGGCCTGCTCTCTGCAGTTCCCACTGCTATCTTGGTGTTGCACCAGGTTTGCTGCTTTCATTTACTGAGAAACCACTGGACTAGATGCTCCCTAAGGACTACTCTAAATTGAAGATAATATTATTTTATGATTCCAAAAATCTATGAAGTCCATGGATAGGACAAAAATCAATATTAAGCTCAGGGGTTCTATGAACAGATAAGCTTTCAAATTCATGATCATATCAGGCATAGCACAACCTCCTGCCAATGTTAAGGTATGTCTTCTTTACCCTGGGGTCCATTACAGGCTGACTGAGTTTTTGTCATCATCCTAAGAGCTAGTGGCATACACAGGATGATATAGAGAGTGCAGAACCCATACACAGAGTCCAAAGGGAATAAAGGGGCTGATCATGCCTACACATCTGCTGCAGCAGAAATCACTAGTTTGGGCTACTTCTTGGGTCCTTCTATACTCCAGAGTTTCTCTGGGCAACATATGTGAATTCTGTGTGTCCTGTTACTCAGGACTATTTCACTCTGTGTCTCCCAGCTGAGAGACACCTGGGAGAAAAAAATCTTTTATTGTTGTTTTCTGAATCTGAAACCCCATTAAATAAATGCTCAATGTCAGAAATCTATACCCAATTTTATCACAACAAGTGAAAATGAGGAAAATGACAGCACTATTTAAAGCTGCCATATTTGGTTAT
The DNA here is from genome assembly GCF_014176215.1 of Rousettus aegyptiacus. Taxonomy (NCBI): domain Eukaryota; kingdom Metazoa; phylum Chordata; class Mammalia; order Chiroptera; family Pteropodidae; genus Rousettus; species Rousettus aegyptiacus. The sequence goes on along the minus strand of NW_023416308.1, from coordinate 37,372,520 downwards.
GGGTGATAAGGAATGATATACAGCCAAGGGAAAAATTCCTGGAGGCTCAAGTTATAAAACATAGAACATCATACAAATAAGGTTCAAGACATAAACACAGGTCCTCTGGAAACTTATCAGTCACATTGGAAGACAACATTTGATTCCACTTGTGATTTATCTATGCCAGCCAGAGAACAAAGAATGGGCAGTCATTTAAGATTTGGGTCTGGGCTTATACGGCCTTGGCTTGGGCCAAGCCCAAGCTGTTTATATGATGCCAAAGAGAAATATGTTACTTGCAAAACTCTGAGCACCTACATTTTTCCTGTGTGAATGCTTTAAAGTGCTTCCTTCCAAAAAATCATTTGATTTACTGGTACTCGAGGCAAATCAGGTGTAATATGTTATAGGCATTTCTTCTACATAATCTTCCTTTATCCAAAGTATATATGATGGTGACACTTTTCTTCTGAAGAACTCTAAGTGCTTCATTATGTTCTCTTAATTTCAACACCCAGTTCTCCATATCAACAGATAGAAGAACCCAGGGAAAGTCTCGAGTCAAGGAAGCTAAATGCCTTGCTCAAGTCACTGGTTATGGTTTCACTTCCTCTGGTGCTCATTGATTGAGCCGTGCCATAGGGATGCCATACTCTTTCATTCAAATGGAAACTGTATAGCGTCTTCTTTCTATCTTTGCAACTTGCTCCAGTAACGTCCCTAATCAATCCCATACCTCTCTCCAATGCTAGCCAAACCCCAACCTACTCCATTTTACCCCCTTAAAGTACACTTCAACATTATTTATTTATACTCATTATTATTTATTGTGACTATGTTGTATTTGTAGATATTTGTATAGATTGGTACACATCTCTGTTGACTGCAAATTGGGCTGGTTCCTCCTGGCGAATACAACTACTTTGAAGGTAGACAATTGATTATGTATAGTTCTATGCCCCAGTTGTCTAGGACAGGTGAGATTGAAAATTAGATGGCACCAAAATTAGAACTGTTTTCTTTGACTTTTGTACTGGGCTTCAGACTGGCCATACCAGAGTCAGCATCCTTGATACTGTCTGATGGTGGGAGAGACTCAAAGGATTGGTCACCACTGAACATATCTCAGCATGATGAGATTCTTTGAATGTTAACAGTAAATTTGTCCAGGGAGCTATGAAGTGGCACTAAACTCCTGTTGCATGTAGAAAATTCCTCCTATTTAAAAAAAAAAAAAAGAAAGAAACCCATCTGTCAACTCATTGATACTTCATTCTGTGTGTACTGTAAAAAAACAACATTATAATAAGAACGCAATTGTTTTTCCAGAGTCTGGAGCCAAATGTGTAACAGCCAGGTAATGCAGGACAGGTAGTGAATTAAAACACAGACTCTGGAGACAGACTGCCTAGGACTGAATCCTGGCTTTACCATTTACAGATTGTATGGCACCGGGAAAACTACTTAACCTCTCTGGGCCTCCATTTCCTCTTTTATAACATGGGGTTAATAAAAAATCCTGTCTTGTGGGGTTGTTTTGAGAACTCAGTGTAAGGGCTATGTATGTGTTTGCTCCCTCTCTGTTCAATAGTAGTTATGAGTAAAGGGGAAAGGGAGTTGGTATATGACCAAGGAGGGAACTTCCTTTTATAATGATCCTCCCTAAATGGAAAAAAAATTTACTATTTTATGATTTATAATGACACATGCTAAAGATTCTTGAAGGGATTATGCCATCTGGCTACAGTCACTTTCCACAACTCCTGGAGTTTCTGTGGGTTATAACATATGAATTGCAAGGATTCCCCAGGGCTCCCCAGGGAAGCCATTAGGGAAATACCAAGTTCTCTTCTGGAAGGATGGCTCTTAGAAGTCTGTAATTCTAAACTTTGAAGTTCAGTTCCACCTCAACCTTCCCAGACAGGCAGAGTGGTTCAGATGTGTAGTGGGTTCTACTGTGTTTCTGTAAGGGTTGTGTACCCTGGTCACCATTTCTCTAGTACAAACTAGTAATATCAACTTTCTTCCTCCCCTATCCTACATTCCCTTCCCAGTAGAGCCAATGACCAAGGCTCATCATGTCTTCCATGTGTTTTTGCAAGTTTTGGGAACTAAATGGTAATTTATAGAGAAGTTTCCTTCAACTTCCAGTAATGGTCAATGGTCAATAAAACACTCTCCTGGGCTGAGGAGATAAGAGAACATTGCCTCCATGACTCCTGAAGAGGAACAAGGACGTGGCTTCCTCTTGTCCCACCCCAGAAGTCTATGGATAGCCTCCTTCAATGTGTCTGCAATGGATTGTCTTAATGATATTTAGTTTAGCATACACTTCTCATCTCTAATTCAAAGAGAGAGAGAAAAAGGTAAATAATTAATTCCTCTTACATAAAACAGCCAGATGGTTTTGTTGTCTATATATAACTGAAATGCTAGCATACTTATTTTCACTTTGCTAGCCGGAAATCTGGTATGAGGAGACCTAAGTTTTAACCCCGGCATAGACTTTGGCTTGCTGAGTGATGCTAGGTAAACTATTCAACTTTTCTGGGTGCCATTTTTTTATTCCATAAAATGGAACACCAAAATCAACATGAAGGGGCAATGTGAGAATTATGAAAATAATGTTGGTAAAACACATTCAGCTTTGTGAGAGAGAAGCACTCAACAAACAAATAATATTAAAATCATTTAGGAAGCCATATTTTCATTATATGGGCTATTATTTACTTAGTTTTAAGGAATATAACTCTATTCATTTTTTTATTTTTTCTTATTAAATAATATTAAAAATGATTCGCTGGTTTACTTAACATTATTCTCCATTTTCCTAGACAGTCTTTCTGAAATGAAACAGATTTTCTTAAAAAAGAGGTAATATATCCAGAAAAAAAATGATGGACGCTAATTTAATGTTGGCATTTATTTCTCACTTTTTAATCACTGCTTTTTAAAAAACTTTTCTTGAGAGAGATAACTCTAGCCTAAGAGTTAAGAAGAACAGAGTATGAAGCCTTCCCATTTGTTAATCAAAGGTAGAGCAGAAAACCATAGGGGAGATAGAGTAAACTCACATTTTTAAAGGGAATCTTAGATGCTCTGGCTGGCTTGGGACCATCTATGGGATCATAGATAATATCCTGAGATTTGGATACTATCCTATGGCTTTGACATAGAGAAATACACCTACTATACCATAAAGATAGGTAATTGGAAGTGTACGGACTTGGAGACAGAAAATCTGGTTTCAATGTTGCCTCCACTGTTATATTATTTTCCCTGTTTCCACTGCACCATGAGGCATCACAAACCTCAGAATCCTTTCATATAAAATGGGAATCATACTACATGCCTCAGGGGACTGCTGTATTAAACCAGAAACTCTATGTGAAACTGCTTCATTAATAAAGCGATGCCTGACGAATGTTAGTCAACATACAACTATCCTGGACATATACCCAATCTCCTCAAGTACGTCATTACTAAACTGTTTAAAACATGATTATCCATTTGGGGATTACATGTGTTAAATGTTGACTCCTAGGTTCGCTTCCAGCACACCCTAATGATGCCTTGCTACAAGTCAGTGTGTGCTTCAGGAATACAAACTTACTTTAATATTAGTCTTAGCAAAAACATTATTAGGCAAATTGCTATTGCGGAGAAAAAAAGAGAGAGAAATCTAAATTACATTCCAGTGTCAAATATAAATGTTTCTGTTTTTCTATGCTCTTCTCTTAATTTACACAGATATTTGGGATCCCACATTATGCATCAATACCATAAAACCCTGGACTACAAAATGTCCTTGGGGTTATACTGCTATACTAAATACTGAACTTCTCAATACTAAGAAATGAGCTTATATACCAAGGAAATCAAAAACAGTCTTAAACTTCAGATCTCCTGTCATTTGACTCCCATCCTTGGAGTACCAGGGAGCGCCCCAGATTCTAAAGCCTGGGCCCTCTGTGAATCGCCTGTAAGTTCATCTGGCCCCAGCTAGGAATCAATGCCTTCTCAGGTGGGTGCTATGTTGTGTGGGATATGTAGGTATCAGAGAGGAAGAGGGCAGTGAGTTTAAGTGGCAGCCTGAGCAGAAGAGGTATCTGGGCTGCCTGAAACATTTGCCTTCCATCTCTTTTTGTTCTCAAGACTAATGCAGTAAAGGCCAGGAAAGAAATTATTTAGGTCGGTCATACTGACAGAAGCCAGGTTTCTGGGGCTCAGTGATGCCCAACCGTGAGCCACAAAGGAAAGGGCATTCATTGCCCGCAGGATCACAGGGTGCCTGCTTCCTTCCTCCCTCTCTTCCTTTCTTTCTTTTACACTGCATGTTTGGATGACCACATTTTCCATACCAAAAGTGAAAGAAAGAGAGAAAGAGAGAAAGAGAGGAAGAGAGGGAGAGGGGGAGGGGGAGGGGGAGGGGGAGAGGGAGAGGGAGAGGGAGAGGGAGAGGGGGAGGGGGAGGGGGAGAGGGAGAGGGAGAGGGAGAGGGAGAGGGAGAGAATCAACATCAACATTTGGGCACTAGGAATGGTGAAAGCTTGAAAAAGTGTGGGAGATCAATAGTAATGAATCCTAAAGCCAGAATCCTTAGCCAGCCTCTTAGTGGCAAGGGGTAGATAGTAAAAGAAAAACATTCCTCTGATTTTTGTTCTAGAAATGCCTGAGCAGAAATAAATTTTGTAGCTCAAGTTTGAGTAGAAGGAAAATGTAATAAACTTTTGATGATTCACATTCACAAAAAAGCCTAGAAAATCTTAGAAATTCACAAATGACTTCTGGTTATCTTTAGACTTCAGAGACAAACCCATCAACACTTATTATTTTGGAAGGTTTTGTAGTAATTCTTCACTAGGCATTTGCACTTTGTGCTGATTATTTTTGCTTTTTCACACAGGTTTGATTACTTTTTGGTAACATAGACATATAACATAGGCGACCTCATAGACACAGAACTAAACAAAGATTCTGGGTCCTTAAAGATTATAAATAAAATTAAATTAAGTATATTTTTGCTCACAGATAACTGTCAACTAGAGAAAATTTACAAAATAATGAACACTCAGTATTCAACTTCTAATTTCAATAACTGAACACTATTGTATTAGAAGGACCTCCTCTGTAACTTTCTATTTAGGCTCTTATGGTAGCCTTGGCCAGCTGTACTTTGACATTAGCTCTTCCTGCTGATGTCTCTTTGGTTTCAGATGCAGTGAAGCTTGTCTCAGACTTGGTCTCACCAGGTCCTCTTGGTTTAGTCAGTATAGGATTGCTGACTTTTTGGTACTTTCTAACCATACTACTTCACACACAGAAAGATGCACTCAATAAATATTTGTTGAATAAATGCATAAACTATCATTTCTGCTTAGTGTAAGCCATCCATGCTGGCACTCAATTTTTATGCAGGTTTGCCGCCTGTTATAAATTATAACTGAGAAGGCATGTGGCTTACCAGGTTTAGTATGGAGGCTAAAAGAGGGGAGGAATCCAGACCAGAAAAAAAAAACTGTATCAGTTAGGGTTCTCCAGACAGAAAGAACCAGTAGTGTGTGTGTGTGTGTGTGTGTGTGTGTGTGTGAGTGTGTGTGTGTGTGTGTGTGTGTGTGTGTGTGTTGAGGGGGTATGTTACGTGCATGTAAGAGATTTATTTTTATTTTTTAATTTTATTTAGTTTCAAGTATACAGTAAATTGGTTAGACTTAGACATCTATATAGTTAGTTTATAAAACGATCCCTCCAATTGTTCCCTCCCTTTCCTGACTTTCCTCCTAGCCAATGTATTAAGGCTAACTGCATTCCCTATGCTGTGCTCCTCATCCCCGTGACCATCCATCAGTTACTAATTTGTACTTCTTTAGCCCTTCATCCCATTCTCCCAGCCCCCTAAATTTCCCTCCCTTCTGTTTGACACCAAATTGTCCACTATATTTGTGAGTCTGTTTTTGATTAGTTTGTTCTTTTTATTCCTTAGATTCTGCATATAAGTGAAATCATATAGTGTTTATCTTTCTCTGTCTCACTTAAATACCTTCTAGGTCCATCGAAGCAGTGTTTTTTCCATCTCCTTCTTTTTTATATGTAGGGGTCTTGTTTTCTTATCTTTTCAGCTACTCTATCTTTTGGTTGGAGCACTTAATTCTTTTCCATTTAAGGTACTTATTGATAGGAATATAATTGTTACCATTCTTTATTCTTGGTTTTGATACATGTTTTTTATTCTTAAAGAAGTCCCTCCAACATTTCCTGTAACACTAGCTTGGTGGTGATGAATTCTTTTAGCTTATTTTTGTCTGGGAAGCTCTTTATCTGTTCTTCAACTCTAAATGATAGCTTTGCTGGGTAAAGTATTCTTGGTTGTAGATCCTGGATCTTCATCCTGTTGAATATATATATATATATATATATATTTTTTTTTTGCCAAGACCTTCTGTCCTGTATAGTTTCTCTTGAGAAATCAGCTGTCAGTCTTATGAGTGTTCCCTTTTATGTAATTATTTGTTTTTCTCTTGCTGTTTTTAATATTCTTTCTTTGTATTTAACCTTTGGCATTTTAATTATGATGTGTCTTGATGTGGCCTCTTTGGATCCCTGATTTTTGGAATTCTCTGAGCTTCCTGGAGTTTTATGTTCATTTCCTTCACCAGGTTAAGAAAGTTTTCCATCATTATTTCTTCAAACAGCTGTTTAACATCTTGATTTTCTTCAGTAATGCCAATCAAATAGATATTTTGACCCTTAATAGTGTCTCATATGCTCTTTAAATTATTTTTATAGTCTTGGCATCTTTTTTCTTGGCATTCTAATTGAGTGTCCTGATGGACTTTCCTGTCCTCTAGATAGGGCATTTGATCCTCTTCTTTATTCACTTTGTGTATTCCTTTGTTTATTCCATTTAATATATTTCTCATCTCAGATAATGTGTTCTCCATTTCAGACTGGTTCTCTTTTATAATTTTCATTTCCATTTTTATCTCTTTGTTGAAGTTCTCTACACTTCCCAAAAGATCACTGAGCATCTTTATAACCAGTGTTCTGAACTCTGCATCTTGTCTCCATTATATCTGGATCTCTATTCTCTTCTCTCATGTTGCTTCTGCTTCTTGTCTTCTCATTTTGGCTGCCTTTCCATGTCTGCTTCTATGTACTAAACAAAGCTCCTGTCTCTCAGTCTTATTAGTATGGATTTGTGAAGTAGGTGCCCAGTGGCACAGTCCTGAGAGGGGTTCAGCTGTAGGCCAAACTTAGCCCAAACTTCTACCCCTCCAGGGCTACCTCTTAATGTTCAGCAAGCAATTCACAGATGCTGTGTTTATAGTTGCCTCAAAAAGCCACACCAGAAACCCAGGCCAGCTGCCTCCAATGTGAGTCTAGGTGCTGCTCAACAAGGAGCACCTTACCTGATGAAGATATACCTAGATGTGGCTTGGGTGGGGCCACAAGTTGGAGGAGGTGGGGTTTCAGGGAATCCTCTGTGCAGAGAGACCTCTGTTATCTAGTTTGATGAAGTCTCGGCTGTGGCGGCATTGTGTCCTATGCACTGGGAGGGGGTAGGGCTCAACAGGAAACAATGGATACAACCAGCACTTCTGTGCAGAGCAAGTCTTGCCTCAGCTCTGACTCTGAAAATTTCTCCCTGTAAGTCTCTGTGCACAGCTGAATGGGCTCTGGTGCTCAGAGTGAGCAGGTCTGTCACCATGAAAATCTGCTTGCAGATGCAGCCCCTTTAAGAGACGTCTGCCGCTGCCACTGCAACAGCCTCTATCTCTTTCAGCCACTTAGACCAGGCAGCCCCGCGTCCTTGCCCCATCCTACCTTTTGCCGTTGCAGGGCGAATTCCTGGACTTCTCCCTAGTTGTAAGGCTTCTTAATCAAGATCCCAGGCAATTTTTCCTTGCTTCTGCTTCTTCTTACAGTCGCAACTTTGATTTAGTTTCCAGAGGGATGATTGGAGCTTCTCTCATGTATGCTATTTTTCCGCATTTAGAGATTTATTTTACAGGAATTAGCTTGTGTGATTGTAGGTGCTGGTAAAAAGAAATCTGTAGGGCAGGACAGACTGAAACCTCAGGGAGAATTTATATGTGATAGTCTTGAGGCAGAATTCCTTCTACTTTGGGAAACCTGGTTTTCGCTCATAAGGCCTCCAACTGATTGAATGAGGCCCACCCACATTATCAAAGTAACATCTTTTATTTAAAGTCAACTGATTATAGATGTTAATCAATGCTACAAAATACCTTCACAGCAACATCTAGATTAGTAGTTGACCAATTATCTGAACATCATTTCCTAGCCATGCTGACACAAAACTTCACACCCCAGGAACTAATACAGGGGCACTAAGACAGTCATGGGTTTGCAAGTAGTAGTAAAATTTAGTCAATAATTTAATGTATGCTGTCTAGAGAGTTGGTTAATTGGAGTTTTGTTCTGGTCAGAGTTGATATATTCAGGACAGTGGTGTTTTGGGTGGTGAGGGTAACCTAGCAGCATTGTTCCCAGGCATTGAAAACACTTGGGATCAGTTACATCTGATACTTTCACCCACATGATTCCTCATGGTCCACTGGGTCATGAGCAGGTCTCTAATTCCCTTGGTGTTAATCAAGAGATCAAGGCCAAAACTTAGTTTTATGGCCGGTCACAGAGACTATATGTTTCCATTTCTTTTAGGTACTCTCTTGGAGTAAAGTTGCTGGAGGGTGTGGGATGGGCTCAAGAAATTCCAGATGTAACTATGAAAAAAGCACTGTCCTGAGTTAGGTGACCCTGATTCCAGGTCCAGCCTTGTATTAGCTCCGTGTGTGTTTTGGTTCCTTATCTCTAAGACTGGAATTATAATCGCTGTCCTCTTTCCTTGAAGGACAGTTCCAAGGACCAAATGAGAAAGGGGGCACAGAGTGCCTTACAGCACAGTTATTCAAAATTCATACAATTTAGAGTAGAGGTCTAGTGTCATTGAGAGAGCATAGGCTAAAATCACACCATTCCTGGGGTTAAGCTATGCTCTTTCACTTATGATAAGTGGTCTTGTCCAGGTTTTTAAAACTGGTTGCACTTGTTTCCTCATTTCCAAAATACGAACAACTATATTAGTTTCCTAGTGCTGCCATAACAATGTACCACAAACTGGGTGGCTTAAAACAACAGAAATGTATTATCTCATTGTTCTGGAGACTAGAAAGCCAAAAGCAAGATGTCAGCAGGGCCATACTCTCTCTGAAGTTTTTAGGAAAGAATCCTTCCTTATCTCTTTTAGCTCGTGGTGGTTGCTGGCAATTTTTGGCATTCTTTGGCTCCAATCTCTGTCTCCAAATTCACATGGTCTTCTCCCTATGTGTCAGTGTCCAAACTTCCCTCTTTTTATAAAGACACCAGTCATTGGATTAGGGCCTACCCTAATCCAGTATGACCTCATCTAAGCTTGGTTACATCAGCAAAGACATTTCCAAATAAAGTCAATTTCATGGGTCCTGAGGATTAGGACTTCAACATATCATTTGAAGGAACACAATTCAACTCATAACAACAGCCAACATCACAGGTGCCTCAAAGAGTATCTGGCATAGAGGTATCATCATCTTGGAAGAAGAGGGAGGATTAAAATTCCCATTAATCTATAAGACAGATGCATCACCAACAGCCTCGACTGTAGACTATGACTACATTTCTTTCTGTCTTAGCCTATAAAAGCTTGGGATTTTGATGTTCTCTTTTTCCTGATGATTTGACCTCTTTTCCCAAGCAGAGCAATGATCATCACAGATATTAAGGCTCAGAACAGGATAGTGCTATTCTGAGCCACCCGAGTGGGCTCTGTGACAAGACCTTTCTCCTGGAAAAATGGGCCACAGTTCCTGATGTCCTAGTAGCTGTCAGCTATGTGACCTCCAGGTGGGACTGTGAATACAGATAATCTCGTTTCTCTAGGGCTAGGATTCTGGGTCTGGATAGGAACTAGAACCTGGAGGGTCACTTCTTTAGCAGGTACGTGGCTCTTGGTTACTTCCCTGTCAGGCAGCATTGTGGTGCCAGGAATATGTCAAGTGACCTTGGACACCTACAGTGACTAGAGTATTGGGAAATTCATATAATAGCTGTGCATGTAGAGCCAGTTTGGATGAAAAGATAAGAGGTAGTTTCTTCTGGTTCAGTGCGGTAAATTAGGCAAAGTCAACTATGTGCTAGCAATGTAATGATTGTTCACTTTGTGTCTGAGGCACAGCCAGGTTCCTCTTCTGATGCCCTACCCTCTTCCCCCACCAACCAGTATACTTTGATGTCATGTCCATCCTCTGCTACTCATTAGTGTGCTTTCACAAATTCATTTTGATATTCACTCTAGCCAACCTAACCAGACATATCCTTTTTTTAAGGATGTAGAAGAGGGACATGCCAAGTATAAGTGACATTAAATTATCTGCTCTTTATTCAACAGTACAGATACTCAAGAGTGAAAGAAGTCTCCATTCCCTCACCAGATGCAAAGCTCAGAGTGAACAGAGGTAGAACTGGGAGTCAGTGAAGTCTTGGAGAATGCTGGGGTGATTTATCTGGGCTGCTGGGGTGACTTATCTGGGTTGCCAGCCCCAACACCTAGGAGGAAGCAGAATGACCGACAGGGCCAGTCATTGACACACTGTGCACCAAGGGTTGAATGGTAATTCTTGGCCATCCCTATTCAGTGAGGCAGAAGCAATTTCTATGGGAAAGCCCACAAATGTGACTTTCCATTTTTCCTGTTTGCAAGTCCATGCAGCTGATGGGGGAAAAAATAGCCCAGTACATTTGCATTTAAGTCTTGAAATCTAAATATTTCCATGAGTCATTCTTTATTATCATATAACTTGATGTTTGCATGCAAATAAGTTTAATGGTATAAACGCTTATAAAATAAATTTCTTACCATATGAACTCGGTATAGAATGCTAATTCCCAGAGTCATGAATGGCTTTGAGAAGTCAATCACCTTCTCCCGTTCAGCAGTAATGGTGAGGCCTGCCACGGCCAAATCGGCTTTCTGAAAAGGATAGAGAGAGCCTATCATTGGGGTAACCACATGAGATGGGTTCACTTGGGCTTGTGACCAGAGGGCATCACTGTTTAGGAGATGTTTGGCTTCTCTGCTTGGGGAATCACAGTATATCTGAGGTCTGAATGATCACTCATGAAAGGACATGAATATTGAAGCTATAACTCATACTGATTTGAGGTTGGACTCCTCTAAAATACTAAATAAGTATAAAAAATCATGAGGGATCACCACAGACTGTTCAGAGATACACTCAAATGCTCCAGAAAATAAGTTTCAAAGGGAAAAACTAGTAGATAAGTTTCCTGGATTAACAACATTGAATAGTTTTTTACTCAACTTATTAATTTGTTCAGTTAATAAAATTTCACTATCCTATGTGAGACACTTAGGTGGGGGGTAAGTTTACAATAAAAGATAAAAATGATGGAATCACAGAAATTAAAAGCAATCTAATGCAAATCATTCATTTCACAGTGAGGAAATGAAGACCAAGAAATTGAGCAAGTGGCCCAATGTCCCAAGGCTTGCTCCTTGTCAGAGCTGCGACTGAACCTCAGGCTTCCTGGACCAGTGGCCACCTATGTTGTTGTTGAGGTTAAAATTCAGGTGTCACAATAGAACTAAAATAAGGGTCTCTGGTCTCTTTTGTCCAAAATCACCAGAATTTGTTGTGAAGACATTTCCTTCCTTTCTCTTTGTCTCCATAATATACCTCAAATGCACACATCAGGTGAGTCGGTCCTGATAAGACCCTCTGGGAAAGAAGATGATATAGGCTTCCCCAATACTACTCTCCATCAGGAGGTTCTTTTTTTGTATCTCATTTAACTCCATCTTATTGCAAAACAAGCTCTCTCCTATTTGTCTGCTCCCCTATAAATGGAGTGGTGGGAATGGTCCATAGATGGTGTTCAGTTCTAGTTCATGCTCTGCACTAACTAACTAACTAACTAACTAACTAACCAACCAACCAACCAACCAACCAACCAACTAACCTAGGCTAGTCACTTCACTTCTCTAGGCTTCTTTAATGTCATCCCTAACCCAAGGATGTGGGGTTAAGAGTGCTAGGATCCTTCTCAGTGATTCTTAAAATATAGCCTATGACCACTTGCATCAGAATCACCTGTTGGGCTTATTAAACTATGAATTTCTGAGCCTCATTCAAGAACCCCTGGATCAGACTCTCTGGTATTAGGACTCAGGAATCTGCATTTGTAGTAAGTTACCCAGATGATTCTGACATATACTAGTATTTAAGAATCGTGTTTTATAAACTTAGACATATATCAGAGACTGGCCATCATTGGTATACATTTCAGCTTCTTTAACTTCTTCAAATTCTGGTGGATCAGTTGATGTAAAAGATGAAAGAAGAAATAAGGAAAAGTGAAATGTCCAACAACCTATAAACAGGCAATCAATTCTGAATGAGCGTGCGCGCACACACACACACAGACACACACATGCTTCTTCCAAAATTATATTGCTAAGAAAGTAAGGAGAAAGACATGCTGGCCCTCATTTGACACACAAGGGAATTTATGATTTGTGTACATGAAAGATAAATTCATTGGAAAAAGTCAGTTTCTCCTACATCTCAACCCCAATCCTCCAATTCATGTTCCATCTGCTAAAGCAGCCAGGTAATCCAACATAGGTTAACAAACTCATGGCCTTACAAAGTGAGGTGAGGCTTAAAAGAAATGAGTGCAGATGTAAGATTTTTAATTTAAAAAAATGTAAAATATGAATTACTCACTGGGATTATTCTGTATTTCTCCAAGAGAGTGTTGATTATTGCTATCGAGGGAATCAACCCTTAGGTCAGGGAGTGAGGTTTGATTAGAAGATTGTTAGCATCTTCATTTGGGGACTATTTGGAGGGCCTTTTAGAACCTCAGCCCTTCAATGACAATGGCTGTGGATAGAGTTCAGCTTATGAGCACTGGTGTAAAGCAACAGAAATCAACCACAAAGGCCGTGCAGGTGCAATGACAGTCCTGTGTGTGGGTTGACAGCAAATTGCCAGCCAAGACCTGCCCAAACCTTGGAAGGAGAAAGAGACAAAAAGAAAATGAAGGGACTTAAGAAAATGTTAGGAAAACCAAAACTGATAAAATGGGTAAGAAGTAAACATGGCATCCAGTCCTTTCTCTGATTATTTAAAAATCTATATGTTCAAATCAATTAACCAAAATCAACAACTCTGTTCTCAAGTTTCTTTCCCCCACACTCAGCTTTCCTCTAAAAAGGGCAAACTTTGGATTGAAATTTGGAAATCTTTTCACAAGTTTATAAAAGTTGGCCAACAATGACATATGGTGAACAATTCCATATGGAGAGAAAGCTGGGAATGGACAGCCTCCCATAAGGACCCTTTCCTGGGTACATGGAGAATGACCCAGGGACTGTTGGCCCCAAGCTTGCACAGGGCATTTCTGTCTCTTCACACCTCTCTAAACTGGGCCAGAGAGAAAAACTGCCTCATATGGACAGCGCTGAATAATTGCCCCAGCCTGTCTTTCTTTCCTTTGTCCCTAGTCAGAGTAAGTAGGGGGCAGGGGAGTTAGGGATGAGATGGGAAAGGGCAGTGACAAGCTAATGAAACCATTGAGATTTTGTGGTTGTTTTTTATGTTTAATCAACTTGGTATAGAAAAGTAATTATCTACCATGGTTTTAATGCACCCCAGGGTATCAGCAAACTCCTGGGATCAGGTTATTCTAAAAGATGTGCATTCATTTTATTTTATCTTAGCTAAAAAGACATTATTCTATAAAGCAGTCTTCAAAGAGGATGTAATGTTCTATGAAGCCAAACTACCAATGAAAGGGGGCTAGGATTTGACAGTGTGGGTTGTTGAGGGATGTGTGGGCACAATGATAGTTTGTCTGAGCCCTTCCAACTCTCTGGTCACTTGTTGGAGAGGTCTGTGTTCTCCGGGAGAAAGGGCAGTGCCAGGACATCAGAGGACCTGGCTCCCCTCACAGTGGGTCTCCTCCCAGCTGGGCCACAAACTCATGATGACCTTGGGCAAGTTATTCCACTCTGGGCCTCAGTTTCCTCCACTGTATAGTGGAAAGGTGCAACCAAATGCTCTCTAAAATCTTTTCCAGCTCTAAAACCCCACATTTTCATTTTACCTGGCTAGAAGTGGTAGAGCTTGGTTTAACTGGCCTCTGTTTGCTCAGAAAGATGATGGCAGTGAGCAGAATAGAATGCTGCAGAGTGGTCAAAGAACATGAGCTCTGAGGAGAAAACAGTTTATTAGACTAGTCAACAAAGAGCAGCAGCTAACATGGACCCAAGGTGGGGACATTTTATATTAGGGAAGGAAATCCGGAAAGGTCAGAAAGGTGACACCACCTGGAGAGAGCAGGTCTGGAAGTATAACCCTGAGAGCTGGGAAACCAGCAAAGGGAGTGACCCCAGAGCCAGAGAATGAAGAGGAGGAGGACTGGTAAAGGGGAAATGGCAGAGTTCTATATATATCACAATGTTCTTGGTTGTGTTGTGTGTGTGTGTGTGTGTGTGTGTGTGTGTGTATGCGCGTGCGTGCATGCATGAGCACATGCTCATGTGTGTTGCATGCGCAGGGGTGTAAAAATACATTCCCTTTGAGAAAAAGACCTCTCTCTTCATTTTTGATTGAAAGTGTTCTTTTGAAGAGCTTTGTGTTCTGCTTCTAAGAGATCCCCTCTTTTATCTCCTGGATGTTTGTGGAGTTTACAAGGGAGGACAGTCTGGAGCCAGCCTGGAGGTGACTTACAAAACATATTATCCTTTTCTTCGTGGAGTTTAATAGAGGTCATGCAACTGCCATGATTGCTATCAAAGCCTGAAGGCTCAGTGTGGCTGCTGCTCTTTTCCCAGGATCAGCCAGGGCTGGGAGAAGGACAATGAATTCACAGCAGTGCTCTTGTCTACATCTGCCTGAGCTTGTTACTCTCACCTTGCACTTCTCTGAGACTACCACTAAGAAGTATCTGATGACCACACCAGATCCTGGATGAGCTGAAGCAAACAAAGCTTTCCTCTATTTCTCTTTCCTCTTCTTTTAGACACTTGTTTCCCCCTTTCAGACAAAACTCTATTTCTTCCCTTCAGCAGTGCCCAGCACCACTGTGCAGAGCTTCAGCCTCCTCAGCCCTGCCCGCATCCCCTTGGCAACTCCTCCTTTACACAGAGCCAAGAAAATGAGAAGATGGGATGGGACAGAATACCTGCCTCTTGCCAACCATTTGTCCATGGCAGCTCAACCTCTCTGGGATTCATTTTACTGGGCTATACAATGTAGTAATGCCTGCCTATCAATATTATGTGAGAGTCAAGAGAGATGATAGATGTGAGAGAGCTTCATAAACTGTATATGCTATGGAGTCCTGCCACACCAGTAAGGTGCTGTTACTGAGACTTAGCTTTTAGTGTGGGACAAACCTATCTGGACTCTGCTACTTAATTATTTGTTGTGTGACCTTGGGCAAGTCATTTAACTTTTTTAAGTCTCAGTTTGCTCATTAAAAAAGTGGGAATAATAATAGTACCTATCTCCTAGAATTGCCTAAAAGTGAATGAGACAATGGTTGTAAATGCTGAGCATGAGTCCTGGTTCAAAGTAAGTACCCATTAAGTGTTTGTGGTTTAGGATGATGACAATGGTGATGATGATGATGATGAAGAACTTAATGATGAGGGTAATCTCAACAAGTGCTTATGGAGACAACATCTTAATCCAGGATCAATTGTAGGAATGTCTGGGGTGTAATCAGGTCTAGTCTGTCTTCATGCATGGCAGAGGCCCCTGGACACTTGGCCCCTGGTGGCCGTTCCCAGGTGACCTGGGACATGCGCACAGCTGTGCTGACACATTGTGCTTCCCTGGCATGACTGCCTCTCTCTGAAGCTGCACATAAGGACCCTCTTAGGCTTTATGCTATCCCATCTCTTAGAAAACTCAAGGAAAAAACTGACATCCAGTTTGGAAACCAAACCCAATCATTCTCCAGTTTCTGCCTCATTATATAATTCTCCTTTGGGGACAGTGGATTAAATGACCTTACCAGTTTCTTTTGAATTCTCATTTCCACTACACCATCTGTAATCAGCTTCCAGAACTTTTTAGTCTGTTTTTTTAACACTGCCCACCCCACCCTCTTGTCCCCTACTTTCTGCCCTCTGGGGAGGTAAGCTGCTTCTTCATGCCAGCAACTTTCTACTGCTTTGCAAATAACATTGGCACATATTTTGTTCACCTGCTACTCAGACCCCATAATGCCTCACATTCTTTGCTGTCATTTATTAAAGTAATTGTATTACTTAACTATGGAAAGCTTTGGGATGCAACAGTTGGAATAGAAAATGCTACACAGAATAAGACTATACTGAGCATTTCTAGAAACCTTCTTTCCAAGGTAACTGTTACTAAAAATCCCTTGACTATTGAAAAGTTTTACAGAATTCTAACCAAGGCCTTGTCTGAGGCTGTGAGAATGGAAGCTAGCATTATCCATAAACACCAGCTAGAAGGAAGCTCCAAGTCCAGCAAGGTTGGCTTTCGGTGGCAGGATAAGACATTAGATTCTAGCTCAAGATCTGGCTGACAGTGACATGGGGCCACTGAGCTCTTCAAGGGACTCCAGAAGCACTGTTTCCTTGGTTCTTGAATGTGGGATCTAGGGGTAGGCAGGGACTATCTGCTCCCTCCCCAATTTTCTCTTCTTCTTTAATGCTCAGCATTCCTCACCACTCTTTACTGATTCTCTGCTCTGTTCCTGGCAGTGTGCAGCGATGCAGGGGTGAGCAAATACAGGCATAGTCCCTGTCAGCAAAGAGTTTACAGTCCATTTGGGGAAGGAAACAGTCATCAAATTGTAAGGAAAAAATTGTAAAACTACAACTATAATAAATGTTATAAGGGAGTCATATGCGGTGCCAGGGGAAAGTAGAGCAGGGCGTTGACAGAGTACAAGAGGTTCATAGGGCTTTCCCAAGATGAAAATCAGTTAACCGAATAGGATTTACCTATGAGGATGCCTGGGGTGAGCATTCCCAGTGGAGGAGACAGCATGTCCTAAGGCTCCAAGACAGGAGGGAGCGTGGTGCATTCCAGGGGCTGAAAGAAGGCCAGAAGGCTAGAATGAACAGGACTGGAAGTGTGCTATAAGATGCGATGAAAAGACAGGGAGAAGATGTCACATCTTGAAGAGTAACTGGAAGGCTATGAAGTATCTTAAGCAATGGATGGCCTACAGGATCATATCTGTAATATTAACACAGCTAACACCTATAGCCCTTCCTACGTGTCACACATTTTACATGTGCTGCCTCATTCGGTGATCCCAATACCCTGATGAACTAAGTTACTATTATTATCCTCATTTTACAGATCAAGAAAATGAGGCACAGAGAGGTTAAGTAACTTGCCCAAGATTGTAAGTAAATGGCAGAACCAGGATTCAAACCTGAGCCGTTTGGTTTCAGAGGCTGTATTCTAAACCTGCAACAAATTTAATTGACTCTAGTGAAGAAAAAAGATTGAAGAGAGACAAGAAAGGGCTGTCCCATTTTTACCCTCGCTTTCTCACCATTTATACCATTCCACTCAAAACCATCTGGTATATATGCCACCAGTCCATCAATGTTGCATAGCTGGTCACAGTGATCTCCATGTTCCAATGTCTAAGGGATACTTCCCAGTCCTTATCTTGCAGAACCTCCTAGCCAACCAGTCTTTCCAGCTGCTGCCTGGCCCTCCTAAATAAGGCCAATGTCAAGGACACAGCTCTCCCTCTCTCCCCTTAGCAACTCTTATTAGATTATAAGAAGTAGGAACCAGGTGTTTAAAACACTTAACGTATTTCAAATTTGCCACTGATTCCATTTTACAGACAAAGAAATTGAGAATCAGAGAGGTTAGTAATTTACTCAAGTACAACAAACTAGATAAAGCTAGCTTAGATGTACAGATTCTCAGACCATGCATTTTGCTTTTTCATGGGTTCGCTGTTCTAAGTGACTTCCCCAAACTGGCTGCACAGTAAGTCCCTAATGAACAACCAGTGCAGCCAACAGTGCAGTACAGGGTATAGGAGAACAACCTCTCAAACATCCCCTACACCTGAGACCCTTCTCACTGACAGGAGAATCAGGCTGATTTCTGACACATGTCTGTATGAAGGAGAGATTTTGTTAGGAAGCTGGAATGTTATAACCAGATTCTGGTAATTCTCAGGAGGTGATCAGATACCTGATTCCTTATCCTCCAGCATAAGGAAGACTTGAAGCCCTCAGTCCCCACTAGAGGGCTCCCTTTCTGGCTTGCCCCCTCCCCAGGCCTAGTGCTCTGTCACACCTTTGATAGTGTGACTTGGGGAACCCAAGCAAGAGAGGAATGGGCCCTACACTCTGTGCTTAAGGCAAGCTGTTAAGGAGGAATGTTAATTAAACCCAGGAAGGAATGAAGTTAACAGGACAGGCCCAGACTTTTTCAGGCAGCTAGAGGAGGGAAGCCCAGCTCCAGGATCTGCTTTCAAATTTTCTCCTGCCTTCAGTTTTTTTTGGGCTGCAACTCAGCCCATTTAAATTAGATTATCTGCTCACTTTTTTGTTTTTGAGCAGTTTACGTCCCGGAAGCCTTTCTCTCTTCTCCCTTCCCCTCCCACTTAGTGAGATGCCCAAGGACCCTGCCCTGACTTGTTGCAGTCACCAAGCTAAGTGGCAATGGGATATAAAGGATAGAGGGAGCTCACATCCACTCCTGGCTCATGTATTAGCAGGAATCATCACTTAGACTCCTACTAACATGCCTCAGGAATACATGCATCTGCTATCCTGCCACATGAGGCAGGCTGTCTTCCTATTCCACCCACCACAGGCTAGGGCCAAGGATAAATTATCAGGGTTCACATTACACCCACAACATGTTTGGGTCCTTGTCCACTGGGGAGACTCAGGATACAGGAAGAAGGTTTAGAGAATAATGAATAATGCCCAATTAGTTAACTCTTTCTGCCTCTGTCTCTCTGTTTCTTTCTCTCTCTCTCTCTCTCTCTCTCTCTCTCTCTCTCTCTCTCTCTCTCATAGATATAGATGTAAGATATAGATATAGGTATAGATATAGATATAGATAGACATATGTATATAAATATATAAAATACACACACACACACACACACACACACACACACACACACAATCAACCCAGCCAATATACAAGGTACAAAGAAGGCCTGCTTCCTGATCAGAGAGAGGCCCCAATCAGACCCGTTGTAAACCAATCTGAGCCCAAATTTGTAGAGTTTATCCATGTTCACTGGGCCAAGCTCTTCCTCAGTAATGCTTGGGAAGAAGAAGCCCAGAGAAACATTAGTATTCTTGGGGAAGTAGTAATATCTTCTTTAGGTCCAAGTGCTCCCTGGCACTATTTCTCAAGGTGACAGTCTACTCTCAGGATTTGATGAATTCCTTTAGAGTTAAATAAAAAATCCCCATAAAAATATTTAGTTGACTCAGTTCAGGGCTGTGTACTTGGTCTATGTGGGAAGATTTTAGCAAAGAACCAGGCTAAAGATAAGAAAAGGTTGACTCCTTGTCAAGATGGCAAAGTAAGTAAACTCTGCTCACCTCCTCTCACAACTACATTAAAATTACAACTAAATTATAGAACAATCATCATTGAGAACCACTTGAAGACTAGATAAATAGAATTACTATAACTAAGGATATAAAGAAGAAGACACATTGAGACCGGTAGGAGAGGTAGAGACAAGGAACAGGCAGGTCTCACAACCATTGTGTGGCAATTAAGAATCAAGAAGGATATCTTGGCTACAGCAGTACCCCCTGAGGAGTGAGCATCACCATCCCCACATGAGGCTCCCTAATCCAGGGCATCAGTGCCAGGAAGAGGAGTCCTCATACCATCTGGCTGTGGAAATGGTGGGGACTACATCTGAGAAAGACAAAGAGTTGCTAAAGATCAAAGTGCTTCCTTAAAGGGGCATCACACAAACTCACTCACTGTAAGCTCCCGAGCAGAGGTAACAGCTTAAAGGTGCCAGGGACATACATGGAGGAACTAAATTGACTAACTTCAGAGTGAGGGTTGGAAGAACAGGAACCAGGGAACTTCTCTCAGGGATGGAAGCTCTTGGCAAGTACCATTATTCCTTTTTGAACTCTCCTCGCACCCAGCCAGCCCAGCGCAGGAGAGTACCAAATCTGAGCTCTCCCTTACCCTGGCTAACACTATTTACCCTGTCCTGGTAACTCCTTGAGACCCTATTCCAACTAACTCTCTCTCTTAGCCCAAACCTCTTCCAGCAGCTCCTCCACACAAGACACTTTCTTGGTGCACATGGAAGACTTTCTCCAAATCTCTCAAATGTCCATAATCCCTAAACAAGCAGTGGCTGGCTTCAGTGTGCTTAGTAACACTTGCTAAGAAGCCCCAAGATCAGCACAAGCAACAATCCGTCTTAACTTCCAACATAACTCCCATCGGATAGTGCCAAACCTCGTATAAGGGGCAGCCAGTCTAGGGCTGAAATACAGCTTAAAATAGGTGGCCACAAACACAGCACAAGTGGAAGCTGAGCTTGGCTCACATCAAACCAGGTACAAGTGGCAACTAGCCTTGCTTCACAGTATAGCCTCTCCAAAGCAACTCCAAGCCCAGAACAAGCCTCAACAAACTGCAGATCACTTTGCAGCTCCTATCAAAAGACCCAGGCCTGGCACAAGGGGCAACTGACCGTGGCTTGGAAAATGGCACCCCTCAAAAGGCTTCAGAACCAACATACCTGGTGACTGGCTCCATAAATGAAAGACTCTGGCAATTGACTGGCACTAGAGCCCCACTAAAATGACTCCTCTGTGGGGTCAGCCCCCCATACAACAGCTTGTATGCAGTAGTCATGAACAGCCCTCACAGTCAGTCAGTCTGCAGATCAACTCTAAGAAGTGATGTGCCAACAGCAATTGAGACTCAACTATAATAGGAGGGCACACAAAACCCACACAGGGGATAACCCTGGAGCATCCAGATCAGGTAACCAGATCAGGTAACTTGGCCCCACAGCACATCTTCTATATAAGGACATTCTATCAAGACCAGGAGATGTAGCAGATCTATCTAATATGGACACCAGGAGTCAGTCAAAATGAGGAGACAAATAAACATGTCCTAAATTAAAGAACATAACAAAACTACAGAAAAAGAACGAAACTCTGTCAAATACATAATATAAAACACTAATGCTAAGGATATTCAATGAACCTAGGGGGAAAATAGATGAACAAAGCAAGAACTTAAACAAAGAGATAGAAAATATGAACAAGGACATAGAAAACATAATAAAGATTCAATCAGAAATGAAAAATACAATAACTGAAATAAAAAAAAGAAAACACATATTAGAGGGAATCGACAGCAGATAAGATAAAGCAGAGTTTTCAATAAGCAATCTAAAAGACAATGTGGTGGAAAACACCCAACAGAAATAGCAAAAGGAAAAGAACTTTTAAAAAGGAAGATAGTTGAAGGGACCTCTAGGACAATATCAAATGTACCAACATTTGTATCACAGGAATACCAGAAGGAGAAGAGAGAGGGAGGAGCAACTTATTTAAAGAAATAATATATAAAAACTTCCTTAATATGGTGAAGGAAATAAACATACAAGTCCAGGAACTGCAGAATGTCCCAAACAAGATGAACTCAAACAGATCCACACCAAGAATCATCATACTTAAAATGCCAAAGGTTAAATACCGAAAGAGAATCTTGAAAGTAGCAAAAGGAAAGCAGTTCTTTATGTATGTACAAAGGAGCTCATAAGACTGCCAGCTGATGGAAACTTTGTAGGCCAGAGGAATTGGAAAGAAATATTCAAAGTCATAAAAGGCAAAAATCTATAATCGAGAGTACTCTACCCAGCAAGCCTGCCATTTAGAATCAAAGAAGAGATAAAGAGTTTCCCAGACAAGAAAATGTTAAAGGAGTTCATCACCACTAAGCCAGCATTACAAGAAATGTTAGAGGAATTTCTTTAAGAAGAAAAAATCAAAAGTACAAATAAGAAAATATAGTAAAGAAAAAATTCTCACTGACAGAGGCAAACAATTTTTAAAATCAGTGGATCGACTAACTAGCTAGTACAAGGGTTAAAAGACAAAAGCTCTCAGATCATAAATTATCAAGAATAAAATAAGGGAAACACATATACAAGAAGTGAAAAAGAATGACAAAGACATAGTAGAGGGGGGTGATTAAAAATTGTGATTTTAGAACATGTTTGAACTTAAGTGACTATCAACTTAAAATGGACTGCTATAAATGTAGGTTGGTATACAAGAAGCCCATGGTAACCACAAACCAAAAGTCTATAAGAGATACACAAGTAATAAAGAGAGGAATCCAAACATAACACTATAGAAAGTCATCAACATACAAGAGAAGAGAGCAAGAATATAGGAAGGGAACAGAAAACTACAAAAAAAAATCAAATAACAATAAAATGGCAATAATTACATACCTATCAATAATTACTTTAAATGTAAATGGACTAAATGCTCCAAACAAAATACATGGGGTGGCTGAATGAATAAAAAAACAAGACCTGTACATATGCTGCCTACAAGAAACCCAATCCAATTCATAAAACATACATGTGAAAGTGAAAAGATGGAAAAATATATTTGATGCAAATGGAAATTTTAAAAGGCTGAGGTGGCAACACAAAATCAGACAAAAAAATATTTTTAAACCAAGGCTGTAAGAAAAGACAAAGGAAAGAATTTCATAATGATAATGAGATCAATCCAACAAGAGGATAAAACTCTTCTAAACATCTACACACCCACTATCAGAGGACCTAAATCTTAAAGAAAATATTGATGGACATAATGGGAGCAATCAACAGTAAGACAATAATTGTAGGAGAATTTAACACCCCATTAACACTAACAGATAGATCATTCAGATGGAAAATCAACAAGGATACAGTGGCCTTAAATGACACATCAAATTGGATGAACTTAATATTTTCAGAACATTTCACTTCAAAGCAGGAGAATTTACATTCTTTTTAAGTGCATGTGGGACATTAGGCCACAAAACAAGTCTCAATAAATTAAAGAATACTGAAAATATCAAGTATCTTCTCTGACCACAATGATATGAAACTACAAATCAATTATAAGAAGAAAGCTGAGAAAAATAGCACATCAACATGTAAAAACTAAATAACATGCTATTAGGCAATGAATGGGTTAATAATGAGATCAAGGAAGAAGTCAAAAGATATCTTGAGACAAATAAAAATGAAAACACAAAACCCAAAAATCTTTGAGGCACAACCAAAGTGGTTTTAAGAGAAAAATTTTTAGCAATACGGGCTCTACCTCAAGAAACAAGAAAATCTCAAATAAACAATCCAATCTTATATTTAAAGGAACTAGGGGGAAAAAAAGAACAAACAAAGCCTAAAATGAATAGAAGGAAGGAAATAATAAAGATCAGAGTTGAAATAAATGGTATAGAGTCAAAAAAAATCAATGAAACCAAGAGATTTTTTTTCAAAAAGATAAACAAAAGTGATAAACCTTTAGCCAGACTCATCAAGAAAAAAAAGTAGAAGGCTCAAATATATAAAATCAGAAAAGAAAGAGGAAAAATGACAAATGATACCACAGATAGAAGATTATAAAAAATATTATGAACAATTATATACCAACAAATTAGACAATCTGAAAGAAATGGATAAATTCCTAGAAATATGCAATCTTCCAAAACTAAATATCAAGAAGAAACAGAAATTCTGAACAGATCAATAACTACTAACTAAATCAAATCAGTAATTAAAACACTCTCGACAAACAAAAGTACTGGACCAGATGGTTTTGCAGAAGAATTTTACCAAACATTTAAAGATGAATTAATACCTACTTTTCTCAAAGTAGTACAAAAAGCTAAAGAGGATGGAAGTCTCCCAAACTCATTGCACTGATACCAAAACCAGACAAAGACATTACAAAAATGAAAATTACAGGCCAATATCCCTGATGAACATAGATGCAAAAATCTGCAACAAAATATTAGCAAACTGAATTCAGCAATACATTAGAAAGACCATGCACCATGATCTAGTGGGATTTACTTCCAGAATGCAAGTTTAGGTCAATATCCACAGATCAATGAACATGATATACCATATAAACACAATGGGATAAAAATCATATGATCTTATCAATAGCATTGATATTAAACAGCATTGATATCTTATCAAAAAGTATTTGACAAAATCCAACCTCCATTTATGATATAAAGTTTCAGCAGAGTGCGTATAGTGAGAACATACCTCAGCATAATAAAGGCCATATATGACACCTACAGTTAACATCATGCTTAATCATGAAAAGCTATAATTTTTTTCTTTATAATCAGGAATAGAACAAGGATATCTACTTTCATTACTTTTAATTAACATAGCAGTGGAAGTCCTAGTCACAAGACAAGAAAATGAAATAAAAAGCATCCAAATTTGAAAAGAAGAAACAAAACTCATTATTTATGGACGGCATGATACTATATATGGAGAACCCTAAGATTCCATACACAAATACATAACAATTAGAACTAATAAATGAATTCTGTAAAGTAGCAGTACACAAAATTAACATGTAGAAATTGGTTGAAATTTTATACACCAGTAATAAACTATTAGATAAATTAAGAAAACAATAACATTATAATTGCATCAAAAATAATAAAATGCTGAGGAACAAATTTAACCATGGAGATAAAAGTTCTATCCTTAGAAAACTATGACAGTGAAGAAAGAAACTAAAGAAACTACAAGCAAATGAAATGCTATAAAGTGCTCATAGATAGAAAGAATTAACATTGTTAAAACGTCCATACTACCCAAAGCAACTACGAATTTAATTCAATCCTGATCAGAATATCAATGACATTTTTTCTTTCACAGAACTAGATCAAATAATCCTAAAATTTATATGGAATTACAGCTGATCCCAAATAGCCTCAGCAATCTTGAAAAAGAACAAAGTTGGAAACATCACACTCCCTGATATCAAACTATACTACAAGGCTATAGTAATCAAAACAGCATGATATTTGCATAAAAACAGACACAGAATAGACAGTTCAGAAATAAACCTACACCTACGTGGCCAAATAATCTATTACAAAGGAGGCAAGAACATACAATGAGGAAAGAATAGTCCTTTAAATAAATGGTGTTGGAAAACTGATGAGATATATTTTAAAAAAATGAAACTAGACCACTTTCTTATACCAATACCAAAATAAACTCAAAATGGATTAAAGATTTAAATATAAGATCTGAAACCATAAAACTCATAGAAGAAAACATAAATAGTAAACTCTTTCACATTGCTTCTCTCTCTCTCTCTCTCTCTCTCTCTCTCTCTCTCTCTCTCTATATATATATATATATATATATATGTATGTATGTATGTATAAGTATAGATATAGATAGATATAGATATATAGATATAGATATCTCACCCCAGACAAGGGAAACAAAAGAAAAAAATGGAACTACATCAATCTAAAAAACTCTTTGCACAGCAAAGGAAAACATCACCACAATGAGAAGGCAACCTACTGAATGGAAAAAGATATTTGCCATTGATATATCCAATAAGGGGTTAATATTCAAAATATATAAGGAACCCATAGAAATTAACACCAAAAAACAAAACAAACAATAGGATTAAATAATGGGCAGAAGATCTGAATAGATGTTTGTCCAAAGAGGATATACGGATGGTAAATACACATATGAAAATATGCTCAATATCACTAATCATTCGGGAAATACGAATTAAAACCACAATGAGTCTGTCATTATGATATGTCTGTCATGATGGTGATCATCAGAAAAATCAAAAAAAATTATTGGTGAGAATGTGGAGAAAAGGGCACCCTTGTGCACTGTTGGTGGGAGTGTAAATTGGTACAGCCACTATGGAAAACAGCATGGAGATTCCTCAAAATACTAACAATAGAATGCCATATAACCCAGCAATTCCACTTCTAGGTATTTATACAAAGAAATCCAAAACACTAATTTGAAAAGATGCATGCAACCCTATATTCATTGCAGTATTATTTACAATAGCCAAGATATTGAAGCAACCTAAGTGTCCATCAACAGATGAATGGATAAAGAAGGTATGGTTCATATATACAATGGAATAATAGCCTAGAAAGAGATGAAATCTTACTATGTGTGGCAACATGGATGGACCTAAAGGTTTTTATGTTAAGTAAAATAAGTCAGACAGAGTAAGACAAATCCCACATAATTTTATTTATATGTGGAATCTGAAAAACAAAGCTAATAAACAAAACATAAATAAATTCATCCATGCAGAGAACAAATTGATGTTGACAAGATGGGAGGATTTGAGGGTCTGGGTGAAAAAAGAGAAAGGATTAAGAAGTACAAATTGGCAGTTACAAAATAGTCATGGGGATATAAAGTACAGCATAAGGAATACAGTCAATAATATTGTAATATCTATGTACAGTGCCAGATTAGTACTATACTCATTGCGGTGATCACTTTGTAAGGTAAATATATGTCTAAGCACTGTTGTACACCTGAAATTAATAAAAATTATATACCAACTATAATTAAAAAATTAAAGAAATATAAATAAAAAAGGAATTTTCGCATGAGTCAAGAAGTAAACATTGAAGTTCCCATTTTGAAAAAGTTAGGCCTGTTTATTTCACCTAGCCATAGTGAACTGGGGTATCTAATTAAACGGGGGAATCTCTAGACTCAGTGTCACTGTACTGCTTGCTCTCCTTTCGGGTTACATTTTCAAAGAGCATACAAGATGTTCAGACAGATTGATATAGGCCATGAGAGAAAAAGAGGAGCCGAGGATGATTCCAAGGTTTTTAGTCTGAAGTATGAAAGTTGTCATTAACTATGGCAGGGAAAGCATGTTTTGTGGGGAAGAACAGGAAATAGCTTTTATACAGGTGTAGAAAGAGATGCCTATTAAGTATCCTAAATAGTGATGGTGACTAGACAATATATGAGTCTGGAGATAGGGGTGTGGCTCATTCTAAGTGTCCTGGGTGAACTGAATGCTAAATATTTTGATTATCAAGAGTTGTCAATTATTAGAATATTACTTTTGATAATATCTATTAAGTGGTATTGTAGTTGTCAGTCTCACCCATTTAGCACGTAAATGCACATGCACAGGTTTATTTTTATTGAAAATCCACTTTGATCATGTAATTCCTTTTCTCAATGGTCTTCAGTACTCTCCATGACCTATGCAAGAAAGTCAAACATTCTTAATCTGAAATTTAAAGTCTTTCCCAATACATGAGCCCTACTTTAGTTTCACCAGGCTTGCTAGAATTCTTTCCACTTAAGTTAGTCCATCTCTGTTCTATTTAAGTTGTTCCCTTACAGAAGTATAACTCAGTTTCACTATCTTTCAAAATCCTATCTACCCTTCAAGACCCAGCAGGAACTCCAATTCCTGCAGTAATGACTAAAGCTGAAAATGAGCTAAAAAAATAATAATAATAAAATAAAAAGTGAGAATGGGTTTGCAGTTCACTCATAGATAAAGTAATGTGGCACAAGGGTCCAACCTGGGTCAGGACAAACAAATATTATTTATCTTTGACCTCTTGTCACAGGCTCCAATTCACTGGCCATGGACTCCCTTACCCTTTGGGGTCAGATGTGTGTTTGAATCCCAGTTCTGCCATTCAACTGATCAAATTACCTAAAGTTTCCTCATCTTTAAAGTGCACAAAATAATTCTTCTTTCTTATGATTGTTGTGAGGATTAAAATAAATAACTTGTGTAAATTTAGCTCAAGTGTAGTCCTACCTCCTATAATCCTCTTTTCCAAATGTAGCCAGAGAGGTCTTTTGAAAGGCTAACACAGATTACGCCATTCTTTATATTGCTTCTTAGTCTTTTTTTTTTTTATGCCAGGACCCCTTTAGCCATCTGGTGAGGTCCGTTAACCCCATATTTAAAAAGGTTTATCACATATACTTTATCACATTACTATATTATATAGAAACACAGTTATCAAAATATTTTTACATTTTTGTGTTACGTGACATAAGAGCTAGAGATAGGTCTAACAGCAACACTAAACTGACACCATTGGTGCCAAAGTCACAGGTGTGGTTAGATTAATTCCACTACAGTTTGTTGCCCACATTCATGACTGAAGGAAATATCACATTTCAGATTGAATTTAGAAAAAAAACATAGATGTAAATTTTTCCCTTCTAAGTTTATGGACTCTCTTAATTCTATCCTCAAACACCTGGATGCACATGAGCCCCAGAAAAATAACCTATAGAGACTTCCCAGTTTACTAACAATAATTCCTTAACACAGCCCACCAGGCATTGTGTGATATGGCAGTGTCCTGCTGCCCATTTATCACACTCTGGCCATCCTGGCCTTCGTACTGCTTCTTGAACACATGTTCATTTGTACCTTGGGATCTTCACATGTGCTCTCTCCTCTCATAGCAATGCTCTGACCTGACCTTAGATAGGCTGGTTTCTTCACACTGTTTAGATCTCAAAATGACCTTCCTGGAGTTTCCATCTAAAGGACCTCTCTCCCTGACGCTCTCAGTCTTATTATCTTGTTTTATTTTCTTCACAGCAATAATTGCAGTCTAAAATTGTTTTGTTTATTTATTCATTTAGTTGTTTATTATTTGTCTGGAATGCAGAGAAGCTCCTGTTTGCTGTATCCACACATATCTCCAGAAACTAGAACAATGTCCACATATGGTGGGGACCAAATAAACATTTGTTGAATGAAGGCATAATCAAACAAATGAATAAATGAATCAAAGAAAGTAAGATGTCAGTTCATGCTATTCTTTTACCTTGCTCTGAGCTGCAGGATCAATTATGTAGTAGAGTGTTTCAACTAAGAGCTCACATTCTAGAGTCACCCTTGTCACTTGCCAGTCATGTAATCTTAAGTAAGTTAAATCAGTTTCCTTATATGGAAAATAGGATTAGTAATAACATATGGTTCATAGGTATTTTGTGAAGACTAGATGAATAGATGAAAAGTACTTAGAACAGTACCTGGATCGAGAAATGCTACAGAAGTGTAAGGTTTTTATTGTTGTTGTTGCAAGTTAAAGAATCAACTTCAATTTTATTTTTTAAAAAATATTGTTTCAAAAACATCGGTTTAGATTTTGAAGAGAATGCAAAGAAATCCCATGACTGGAAAATTAATGTGTATTATATATGTTATACAGTATTTATGTAGTTGGCATGTGAAAAGATATACCACTGATAGTTTAGATGTACTCAGGATACATGTATGAAGTAAAGCCCTGAGAAGCTTGGACTCTGCTCCTCTGCATTACATCACCACTATCACCACCATCATCACCACACTTCGTTTTCTGAGGACTGACCAATATAATTTACACATCAAATGCAAAAAGAAGTAGGAGCCTATATAAAATTTCAGGATGATATGCTCATTTCTAATCCAAATACCCCCTTTCCCCCAATCAAATTGATAAAACTTCTATCCCATATGACAATGAAGTCATAAATAGGCCATGTGATAAGAGACACTGAATTTCCACTGGTGATTTCACACATTCTGCCAGCCTCCCATCCCTGCTGGCTGCCAAAAAAGTTGGTTAAGGTCTGGAACACAATGTGGGGCCCTGACATTGAGAAAGGCTAATAGGCCCATGTAGGGGTCAAATTTACAGCCCTGATCTTATAAGCAGAAGGCTTGTACTGACCAAGCCAACTGCATACCTATAAGGGGACTATGGGTTCCTGGTCTGTGTGAGAGGCTATGTAAAGCATGCTCAGGAAAGCTCAAGCGAGTGGCTTCTGCTGTTGGAAAAATCTGACAGCATCATTAGCTCACAGTATTATCTTTCTTTTATTTCCCTCCCACTTGTCAGCCCTATAATTAGGAATTATATGATTCCTAAGCCTGTTATAGGACTGTTTCTTTCAGGTGAAATAAAGTACCACTGGTTGCTGAGAGCATTGCTGAAAGCCATAAAAAACCTTGATGGTCTCATCCTTGTCCCCTTTCAATTCCAAGCCAATGACCTCTCTCCATTGCTTCCCAACCCCTTAATGTTCTGCTGGACAGAAGCGTGGTCATGGAGATTGGCCTCAGTGGCCAGTCCCTGAACTGCCCAGGAAGGGTGAGAAATGATCTTAACAATTAAATCCATGAATAAGAGAGTATCTAGCCTTTTTCATTTCTTATCGGTATAAACACAAGTCATAACCATTGCAAAGGGTAGTAGGGCATTCTCTAAGAAATCCAAGCAAGTGTTCAAGGAGGAGAGTGAGAGATGTTGGCCACTCTTCCTGTGTGATAAATTGTATTTGGTCTACTTTAGAGAGGTGTTCCACTTTGTTGACATGGTTCAAGTGCCCAACGATAATAACATCCCCAAAGTTATATTCCACAGACTTCATTTGAGCTCTGTAACAACTCAAGATCAGTAGTAGCCAATTTAGAGACAGAAGAATGAGGCTCAGCCAAACTATATGGTGTTAAATTCAGGAGAATGTTTACCTTTGTGAAAGAGGGGGGTCGTGTAGCAAGTGAAAGAGGGCATGTTGTGGAGATGGGGACAAAGAGTCTTCAAGGTGTGGGTAAGGGTATATTTCTTGACCTGGATGGTGATTACATGGGTATGTCCCCTTTGTAATAATTCATCAAGCTGACACTTATGATTATATATGTATATTTCAATAAAGATGTTTTAAAAAGAAACATTAAGTGTTTTACCCAAGTAAGAGAATGGCCACCTTCAAGCCTGACACTGAGTACCCTGCTGTCTCCATGGGATAAGAAAGCCTAGAAGATACACAAGGGACTGCATTCATTGTGCTATGGCTTGGTCATCTCACACACACAAGAAACCTTAAGTTCAGGCATTAGGAGTCTCTTGTGTATCTCTGTTTAACTATCTGGATGGTTTTTAATTTAAGAAGGGCTAAAAGGAAGATCTGAATGTTTTGCTAGATTAGCATTTACATCTGTATGGAGAAAAGTGCAGATTCCTCCTCTGGTCCAAATAGCTGAACAGATTGTGAAACTCTAGAAGAAGCCAACTCCCTGTCTGCTGCGAACACCAGACAAAGCCCTAGGAGGAACCTGGCCTTCCTGTTTGGAGTTGTAACCATCTTCCAGGACTTGCTAG
This sequence comes from Rousettus aegyptiacus, assembly GCF_014176215.1. NCBI lineage: Eukaryota > Metazoa > Chordata > Mammalia > Chiroptera > Pteropodidae > Rousettus > Rousettus aegyptiacus. The sequence goes on along the minus strand of NW_023416308.1, from coordinate 37,341,219 downwards.
CCCCCACTTAGATGGGTCTTAAAACCCAGAGAAGAAGGGTAAGAGTCTTTCCTAAGTTCAACTGAGATTCTCTCACAGTATTTTGTGACAGAGAGCTGTCAGAGGGCTCTAGTTTTATGTCTGTCTCTTGCCAGCTGTATGACCTCGGGAAAATTATCTAGCTCTCTGAACTTGTTTTCTCATGAGTAAAGTATGAATGGTAACAGTTTCTACTTGCAGGGGTCATTGTAAGGATTCAGTGAGTTAATATAAAGACCTGGCACAAAATCAGTGTTCACTGCTCAATTAATGTTCATTGCTATTGTCATTATGCTGTTCCTAATTCTATCATCCTGCTTTTATCCTCTGTCTATTCCCTTAAAGTGCCTGGGAGCTGGCTTCTGCTTCGGGCTGCACCATCCTGCTTGGTGAGTTTTTCTGAAGGCCGAGCTCTTCTACCTAATTTGCTTCTACTGACTCTTTTTCACTTCGGCCAGACTGACACCAGACTACCCATTTGTTGTATTTACTGACCACACCTACCCTTTGTTTCGATCTCCTGCCCATATCCCATTGTTAACCACTCCCTGGCAGCCAGCTAGGACCCCAGTTCACCATTCTTCTGCCATCCAAGACATGGCAGTTATGCTTAGGGTGTCTACTGGATTTGAATAGGAATCCATTTGGCAAGAGTTGACAGAATCTTTCTGAGTAGTCCAAATTTATTGAATGGACAACATGCTGATATTTAAAAGGATCTAGGCCTTTGTTCTGTTGCCTAAACTGCAAATGTAGACACAGGCAAAGCAGGAGTTTGTCATCAAGCAAGGGAGCATAACTGAAGGCTGCAGAAGATTGGGAATAATTCCATAGGTTCTGGAAAGGATAGAGAAGAATAGGGCTCCCAGATGATTGCCTCTGTAGATGCCAACACTGTCATTGGCATGACTAAGCAAGGCCTGGCTCTCAAATGCTGACAAATGGTGGACATCAGTTGTTCCTAAAAAGTTATAGGTTGTCAAGAAAAATAGTCTGTGAATAAGCCCCCAAAAGCATATAATGATTTTGGCCAGGAACTATGAAATGGCAAGGCTAAGACATGGCAACAAGAAACTTGAACACCATAAGACCTTCTGATGCAAATTTATTTCCATGAGTGAAGGATGGCCAGAAGACAGAGAAATTCATATTTGGAGTCTTTGAAGCATGGCTATTTCCTCATAGGAAGGCAAGGAATGTGCAGAGCCTGCCTGCTGGGTCAGGGCGAGGAGCCACAGCAATAGGATTTGATAAACAAAGTACTGCTAGGAAAGCAAAGCATGTCATGGATTCAGGATATAGCTGCACAGTAATTAAGAAGACACATTGTGGACCCATCTGAACTAGGGGCCTGATTCTGCCACTTCTCAGCCACGTGACCTTGGACAAGTTAACTTAACCTCAGATTCTCTGTTTGCCGATGTAAAAAAAATGGGGGTAATAATATGTGTCTTTGTAAGGTTTTTAAAGATTAAATGAGAAAACATTTGTAAAGCAATTATTAGTACCATATCTGGCATAGAGTAAGTGCTCTACAATTGGCATCCATTACTGTCTTTAGAGCAATTTCTAGCTAAGACAGGCTCAACGTAAGGAGCCACAAGGGTTTGAACACAGCACATGATAGTTTCAGGTGAGGTTACTCAGAAGTCCAGATAAGCCATCTGAGTACCTGCTCCAAGATGTTCAGGCTGCTCTCACCCCTCGCCAACACCACACATACTCAAGGAAATAAAGCTGGCAAGCACAATGAGAGAAGGTCTAATAAAAGCAGGTGGAGAATAAATGTGTGCACCGTGGGGGCTGAGGAGATACCAGTTAGGTCAACTAGCTTAAAGAGTGAAGAAAGGTAGAGCTGTGAGTTGAAAACAAATCAGAAGATTGAGGGTCATTTTAGAGTCAGACAACTAATCCTAGACATTTCCAACCGTTGGGGAGAGGAAAGAGGGGTGAGGTTGCTTGAGGTCTTTCTTAAGACAATATTGGTATGGGAAGTGGAGTAGGGTTGAGTATACAGTGGGGTGAGCTGAAGGCCCGGCTCTGGGGATCTGGAGAAGGTAGAGCCCAGGAAGAAGAGGCAGGGATTTACAGGAAGGGGGTGTAGTCACTATGGCTGCAGTGGGAGGGCAGTTCAAGAGAAAATGTTATCTCCTGCACCCTTAACCTACTAAATGCACCAAGATATCTGAGCCACTGGTATGCTTTCCCTCTTACCAGTCAAAGGGATGATCTGAAAACCTACAACTGATTCTCAGCATTGGGCTATTTGGCCCAGGCTGGAAGTTTCTTGGGGTTAGTGACTATAATGGTTAGTTTTTTAACACATGCCTGCATAGCATCCCATCCATCCATCCATTCATCCATCCATCCATCCATCCATCCATCTCATAATTAGTGAGTCCTGTTGGGGCCTATTCCAGGTGCTAGCAGTATAGGAATGAACAAGACATGTAGTTCCCGATCTCAGAGAATTTACTTTCAAGTGAAGGGAGACAGACAATAAACAAATAGTTCCATAATAAGCAAAATAATTATAGTTGATAATAATTTATTGAAGATAATACAACAAATTAATGTGGTAGAGAGTGACTGGGAGAAAGGGTGGGGGTCCCTTAGGGTGGCAGAGAAAGAATGCTTCTCAGAAAAGATGACATCTGGCTTAAATCTAGATAACAATATGGAAACAGATTGGAGACTTGGGGAAACAGGCTTTTGATAAAAAGAAGACCAAATGTAATGGCCATAGGCTGGAATTGAGCATGCCATGTTCAAGGCACCGAGAGAAGGACAGTAGGGATGCAACACAGAGAGTGAGGATCAAGTGATGGGAGATACAGGGCCTTGTGGGCTCTTGATTAGTTCTTCGGATTGTAAGGCTATTGGTGAAATTGTGGCTGACGCGAGGCAAAGCATGGGGGAAATGGTTATGCTCACGCCCAGAAAGATTTAGTTACTAATTTAAGGTTCAGAAGCAGACCCTGACTTCCAATGGAGCGTATTTTTTTTTCCTTTAAGCCCAAGAGCACAAGCGGACTGGCCAGCCCTGCCATCACCGTGTCTCCTAACAGAGGTACCACCTTCCCCATAGATGGTCCAGAGACCTCCCCCTCTGAAAGGAATTTCTGCTCCTTGTGTCCCCTTTTCCTTCAGAGGCCAAGAAGAGATGGGATCAGAGCAGCACATGAGGCCACCGACAACACACACAACCTTCGGAAGGCTGCTGGACCACCCCACTGTAGAAGTACAACTGGACACATAGTGATTTAGTTTTGTTTTAATCAATTATCAATTATGCTTTTGTAGTGTTCAGACATGTAGTAAGAAGGAATTATCCTAGGAAATCCCGGGAGAGGGAAGGCCCTGGCCCTGGAGCAGACAGACATGAGCGCACATGTACATTGTTTGGGGACAGATGGTGGGAAGGCTAAAGAGTTGAGCTTTAGACCCAGAGAGGAAGTGCAAGCTGAGCCTTATGTGAAGAGGTAAGTAATAGACAACAGGAAAAGAGAGGAGAGGACAACACTCACTGAGAGTTACTACATGCCAGGCACACTTCAGAGATTACTATGGTTTATTGATTTTTCACAATAACCTGGGGGTGGATGCTATCATTTCCATTTCGAGGATTAAGACACAGGGGTCAGAAACGTTGGGTGACTTGTCCAAGTCCACACAGCTAATATCCAGTAGAACAAAGATCTGCACCTGGGTGGCTAGCAGTGAGGGGAGTGGTGTAAGGACAGGGGTTGAGAACAATCGGTCCTCTCACTTCACTAGCACCTGTATCCTGATGACTCCCAAATGGAGCTCAGGTCCAGCTCTGCCCTACTGCTGGCCTCCCTTACCCATGACTTGCTGCACTTCTCTCCACCTCAAAGTCCTGCTAGCGCTTCACATCCATGTTATTTACTCATCATCTTTGCCATCTAAAGCTACTTTTTTCTAAGTACTGTTGCTAAGCTTATAAGTTTACCAGTAACTATCACTAAAACCAAGACCAGAAGTTAGCCTGGAGCCGACTCTCTCCCTCCATGTCTTGTCCCTCCCCATGTAATAACCAAGCCCCATCTATGAAATGTATGTTTAATCTGTTACTGCCACTTGAATCTTAATGCTGCTACCATCATTCAAGTCTTCATTTTAATTATGCAATGGTCCCTGCACTGGTCTCATTTCTTCCAGTTTCTCCTCACTCTGCCAATACATTAAACTGGAAAGGCGCCAGTGGTTCTTAAACTCAAGTCACATGGGTACCATTGGTTCTCAAATTTAAACATCCATCAGAATCACCTGGAGGGACTGTTAAAGTGCAAATTGCTGGGTCCCACTCTAGAGTTTCTGATTCACTAGGTCTGGATGGGGCCCAAGAATATTGATTTATGACAAGTCTTAGGGTATGCTGATGCTGCTGGATCACTGGACCACACTTTGAGAACAACTGCTCTAGAGTCTATTTCTACACCAAAGATCTAATCATATCATTCCCTTGCTTAATAACTCCAGCAACTCCCTACAATCTTTAAAATACAGTCCAAACTCCTTATGGTGATATTCACAACTTGGCCTATACTTGTCTTTTCAGCATCACCTCAAGCTACTTACTTTCCTGTAACCTGTCACATGCCTACATTGTACTATTCATGTTTCTTAAACCTGTCATACATTTCAGACTCCATGCCTTTGCCCACACCATTCTCTCTGCTTGTAATCCTTTCTTTCTTGGTGCTTGTCAAATTCCTACTTGTCCATCAAGGTCAACTTTACTGTTACTTCCCTTAGAGGCAACACACTGTGTCAGAATGGCTGTGGATTTTAATTTCAGACACGCTTGGCTTTGAATTTCATATCAATCACTTGTTAGTTGTGTGACCTTGAATTACCTTCTCTGTTAAGCTGGAATTAACCTCAGCTTCTTCATTATCAAAAGTGAATAATAATGTTTATCTCATAAGATTGTTGTTGAAGAAGAAATGGTACATGGTGTACACTTAATAAACAATAGCTATTAGTATCATTAGCTCTACTCTAAAGCTGTGCCTGGCTCCCTGGAGATGAACTATTTCCTTTTTTCTCTGTGTTCCTATAAAGTTTTATATATTACAAGCTATGTTCTCATTATTTTTATAAACTTGGCCTCATTCCAAGTATAGTTGGGCCATTGTATAAATTATACACGTTGATCCTCCCAGCAGACTTAGTGGGCACACAGCTTGGCAAACTAGAGGCATCTTTGTAGGAGGAAAATCTACAGGTGGATACAGCTCCACACTGGAGCACATTCTTGTTGAGCAATTTGAGGGCTAGTTTCAGGTCCTACTTAATCCTTGTATGATAGACAATTTGGATAACCATACTCGGAGTTTCTATATATATATATATATATAATATATAATATATATATAATTATATAATATATATATTATATATATATATATCCAATTGATAGACAATTTGGATAACCATACTCGGAGTTTATATATATATATATATATATATATATAATATATATAATATATAATATATATATAATTATATAATATATATATAATTATATAATATATATATATATAATATATATATATAATACGAGCTCAGTGAAAGTAAGAACTGTACCTTATCAACATTAAGCTACAACTGTTGTTGAATCAAGGCATCCAGGTATATTGGTCAAGGTCTGAAAGTACATCAGCACTTTTATATGGACCTGGCCTTATGTTCAAGAATAGGATCTTTATTCTTGTGGAAGAGGGGAGTAATACTAGGACCAAGGTTAGCAACATCAGAACTCGGCTTGAGGAATAATCAGGAGCTGAATTACTAAAACTGGGTGGCGACGAAGCTGAGGTTAACTCCAGCTTAACAGAGCAGATAATTCAAGGTGCTTGAGGAACAAGACAGAGGTTAAGTGCCAGCATGCTGAACTGGAGCTTCTGAAAGCACTCCTGACCTCAGATTAGAGCCTGGCGCATGCCTGAGCCTGCAGGTGATGTCTCACTTCTTCCATGTGGGATGGGCAATCAGGATCAGAATAGTCTTAGAAGATATTAAAATACTACTTTCTATAGCTTCCTTTCTCATCACTTCCCCAAATCAATTCCCCACTACTTGTTTCTTCTATTTAACAGGAAGACAATCTCTTAGAAGGCTTAAAGATGCCTTAATTAATACATTTTCATTTCCTCTGCAGAGCCCTCCCTCCCCTGAGGAGCTGGCACTTGGTGGGGAAGGTGGAAATAATTTCCAAGAAGTAAGCCTTCTGACAAATTTCCCAGGCTGCTTCTAGATGCCCAGGGGGGTTTGGAGGAGTACTCTCTTAAGTGGATGAGGTAGCTCTGGAAAAAAACTGAACTCCAACACTCCACTCTGCACCACCTGGAGAGTCCTATATCAACTTACTCAGTGTAAAAGAATCATCATGGGGATCTAAGGACAGGCAGACGAAATCCTGAGGTCTTTTCCTAGATAGGGTGCTGACCTCTGGACCTATGATTCGGGGGAGACAACAGGTTGAGATGGCTTTAAGGGAGATAGGGATTGAAGCTGTGCACCTTCACAGGTAGTATATGATGTCATTCCTTGGTCCTGCCCTGCTCAGAGTTCCCCAAACAACTTACATCTCTCATAGCCACACTGGAGCAAACATTTCTTTTACATGTCTATACTCTCCTTACTTCCATACCATCCAGTCTGCAAACCTTCAAAGACAGAACCAAATCTGATCCATTCTTTTAATCCAAATCCCTAGCACAGTGACCAACATATAATAGATCTTAAATTGCCATCCATCGATTGATTAATCAATTGCTTATCTGGCTTTCTAAGCTTTGAGTTGACAGTTGGTTTGATATAAAACTGCTGAGAGATGATCTCCCTAAATTTATGCAAGGAATGTTTATCACATAGTGCCTTGTTCTGCATGATTCATAGGAACTTTTCATGAACACTATGCTTGCCCTCAAGGACCAGGCAGTCTTACTTCCACTAAGACTCTAGGAGTCCCTATTCAGAAGTAATTTCTGCCTCCTACACTGCTATTCAAGTATGATTTTAGTTTATATTTCTAATACAGCACTTATCCCAATAACCTTGTGTTAAATAATTTCTGCTTGTCTCTCTGTCCTTCTAGCTGGAGTGCTCCTTACAGAAAAGGGCCTGGTTTCACATCTGAGCATTCCAGGTGTTAGCTTCTCTGGGGCTGAGTGTTCTTAGTCTACAAAAAGGAAGTTGTTATACTAACATACATCTGGATTGAGGATATGAGCATCATCCCTTATATGTGTCCCTCTCAAACTGGCCAAGTGAAGCCACCCCCTTTGCTATTCTCCCGGACCAGCCTATTGCCTTTACCCCATTCTTCTAGCAAGCGGACCCAGAAGATGGGAAAACTGGACCAAAATAATTTTCTGTTCCAGCCACCAGTTTTCACATGCCCCCTGTAAAGCAGTGAGAAGAGCAGAAGATTAGAGTCTGGAAAGGATATGAATCTGGGCTCTGACTAATTGCTGTGTATCAGAGCTTTTGTTAGTTACTGAATTCTCTGAGCCTCTGTGTCTTGCCTCTTGGTCTACGTGAAGACTGAATAAAAGAGCATGTGTAGAGCTGTAAAGCTCCTACATAGTGTCTGGCCCTTATTAGGAGCTATCAGCTTATTTCTCTTCTATTCCCTTTCTTTCCTGGGGGCTCAGCTTTGAACTAAGAAGAGATGTGACTAAGTGTCTGGAGCAGAGAGGACTCTCATTCTGATTCTCCACAAAGTCAAGAGAAATGAGAGGAAGGTGAAAACCTGAAGGCCTTGGCAGAGCCTTCTACTGTATCTAGGGTTCACACTGATCACAGGCTGAGGCACTGGGAGCACATTCTGGAGATAGTGCACCTCACCCTTGACTGAGGAGACAGGGAGGCAGTCACAGACAGAGATAGGAGAGCCTAGCTCTATTGATGGCAGCCAATACAGTCATCTCAGAAGAAAGAGAGAGTGGCTGCAGTGTGTTAACTGCTTTTACTGTTTTTTTTTTTAATCAGGCAAGTGAAAGAACTGGAGTAACAGAAAACAAACTTTGATAAATCAAAATGAGAGAGTGGTATAAATGGAGAGGATGTGAGAGAGAACAAAAGCAGGCTTGTCCTAAGATGCAGTCTGGACCTTTGGCCCTTTTATTCTCAAGGACAACAGTCTGTGAATAATGAACATACAATGGATTTCCTCCCTTCCCAAATCTCAGGGGGTTATGTGTAGGGATTGCTACTTGATGTGCATCCCTCAAGAAGCTATTCCAGAATGGACCTTTCCCAGAGTCCAATGGCTATCATGCTCAGCATGCATCTCTGCCTTCACTGCAACTAATGAGATAACACTTCTCCATCCTCAATACTCTACTCAGTTGTTCTTTCCTTGGTGAGCCCTACCCTATTAATGCCCATACTTTTACCAGACCTATGCCTGCCACTCACTACCCACATGACCTTGAAGAGGTTCCTTATCTGCTTTGCAACTCACTTTCCTCACCTGCAACATTTGGTTATTTTGAGGACTAAATGAGTTAATATAATCAATTACTTAAAACAGTGTCTGGCCCATAGGAAACACTTAATAAATGTTAACTATTATTATCATCATCTTTGTTAAAGCTATTAGTAGTATAGCACATATCACGCAGTACAATAATCATTGGTTTACTAATAGTTATTAAGTAGACCCTGAACTCCTTATTGGCATTCCTCACATCCAAATAGTGCTGTCAGAGAGTGGATACTTTAATGAATGAATGGATAAATGAAGTAATGAGTGAAGCATCAAATTATTATCAAAACCTATCTCGTCCTTATTTAGGTACATGCAGAAACCAGAACTTAATGGGGAAGGTAAAGCCCTCCCTGAACTTGACTGTTACATAGGGAAAGACTTGAACACTCCATTTTAGCCCTAGGATCAGTATCTCTATTTTGAAGAATAGAATTCTATGGCCTATTTGCAGTTAAACTAGTCTCTGACTTCTTGGTGAAAAGTAATCCCAGGGGACAAGTCGTGGTGTTTTTTCAGTTCAGCAAAATGTTTCTGGACAACCTTCTCTGTGGATTGAGGAAATGGACAGCCAACCCCACAAGCTCTTTGGAGAATTGTTTCTCATAGGGGCCTAGGAGGGAAAACAGAATGAGGCATTTCAGCTTCATTTACATTTAATTCATTAGAATCTCATTGGTAAGAGCTATTTGATGCCAAAGGTTTATGAGCCTTGAATCTAAGCCTTACGAAGCCCTCTTCTCTTTGAACCTAAATGTGCCATTCTGCCAATATGGCATTGAATACCAAGCAGGTACATGGCTGTGAACTTTGAAGCTGGAATGGAACTCTAACTTTTCCTCAATGTGTTTTACTCCCTCCCAGGCTGGGTTCTGAGGATGTGAAATGCAGTTTCTTCCCTTAGGGATGGCAGTTCTCAGAGCTTAATTTACAAGAATGTCTCCCCCACACTGGGTAAGAGTGGAAGGAGTCACAGAGGGTCATCTGCCCAGTATTACAACTAATGGATGAAATATAATCTCTTTATGGCCAAGATTCAAACTTGCATACCAAGTTCTGGGAATCCTCTGAGTCTTCAGCCTAGAAGGACATCTTAGAAGCAAATGCCAATTGTGGTTGGAGGGAGATGAGAATTTAAATCCATCAGGAAGAGGCTGTGTGTTGTCATAGACCAGGACTCAGGTGAGCAAGTTTAACTCCACCTCTGCCATTCTATGGCTGTGGTACATGGGGTCAATCATTTTGTACTTCTAAGCCTCAGGTTGCTTATCTATAAAATGAGGATAATATCTACTTCACAGAGCCGTTGTGAAGGATAAAGAGCTAATGCTTGTGAGAGTAGTTTCAAACATGAAATTGGTGCACAAATGTAAAGGATGACTGACTAAGACAACACTCAGGACTGATACACCCCTGACCACAGTGGTTCCAGTTACCTGCTTTGGGAAGAAGTGCTGTGTCTTGGCAATGACTCTGAAAACCCTTTCATGAATGGTTCATGCCCTCTATCCCACCTGTCCAGCACTTGAATGTCCCTGCATTTCCTTGTAAAGGGCATAGTCTCAGCTGGGAGCAGCCACTTCCAAACACCGCAAGAGTCACCTTTACCCACCATTTTGCTTTCAGCAGTTTTAGTTACCCGTGGTCAACTGCAATCCAAAAATATTAAATGGAATTTTCAGAAATATGCAATTCATAATTTTAAATTGCATGCCATTCTGAGATGAAATCTCTCATTGTCCCGCTCTGTTCCACCTGGTACATGAATTGTCCCTTTATCCAGATACCCATGCTGTACACACTACCTGCCCTATTAGTCATTAGTCACATAATAGCTGTCTTGGTTATCAGATCGACTATTGGTAGTATCGCAGTGCTTATATTCAAGCAGCCCTTATTTTATTTAATAATGCCCCTCATGTGTAAGAGTTATGATGCTGGCCATTAGGATATACTGAAGAAAAGTATAAACTTTATCATATGTATGAATGAATAGAAAAAAACAGTATATATAGGGTTTGGTACACTCTGTGGTTTCAGGTATCTACTGGGGGTCTTAGAATGTATTCCCCATGAATAAGGAGGGACTACTGTATTTCACTTTAAATAACAGCCAACTTCTTAGCTCCACAGTTCCTTCTACATACAACCCTTTATCTTGCTTTCTCCCTAAAAACTAAACTTCAAACTTTAAAGAGTAGTCCACAGGATTTGACCACAGCAATCTGATCTTAATCAAACGCCCCACTGAACTGCTCTTGTCAGTGACTTCTGTACAGTCAAACCTGTGAACATTTTTCTGTGCTTCCTTTCAAGACAGAAACTTCTTTACCCATTCTCTTTCACCAACCTTCATAGGCTCTCCTTTTCTTGAATATGTATTTTTCTCCTGGGTGATTCTTATCCTACTCAGGGATTCATAGCCACCTACTATTCACCATTCATTTTGTCATTTATGGCTTCAGTCTTCTGAGCCCACTCTAGCCAAATTTCTGCTGAATATTTTTACCTGGCTATCCATAAGGCACTTCAAAGTTACAATTTTTAAAGCTAAAACCATTCTTCTCTTTCCTCTCAGACCTGTTTTCCTCCTCAAGTTTTCACCTCAATGACTGGCACCACCATCCACTCAGATGTCCAAGTCAGAAACCCAGGAGCCATCTTACTGTGCTTCCTCTCTCTCATGGTCCATATCCATTCAGTCCTTGAGTCCTGAGGATCTAACTATTAATAGTTTAAAAACAGTTTATATACTCTGATCTCACTTTACAAAAAGAACTCATTTAGAGTTCAGAAGGGAAGATACTGAAGTATTAACCATGGATATTACTGGTTGTTGGAATTACAAGTATTTTTTTAAACATATATTTTTAAAAGATTGTATACCTCTCTAGAAAAGAAAAACTACCTTTAAGATAGCTTTCGAATGTATGCCTTCTTCTAGCTCCCAAGTTACTTTTGGTTCTCATCAGCTCTTGCCACACAAGGGCCTTATACTTGGTGCCCCTGCTTCCAATCTTGTCTCACCTTCCCCTGACCCATTCATGTTCCATACTGTAGAAGGACACATAGGCCCTTCATCAACAACCACTGCCCACTTCTTATCCTCATTTCCCACCATGCTTTGTTCCAGGTATACTAACTTAAAATGGAAACTATCCATACACCTTAATGCCTCGGATCTTGTGTTCCCTCTCTCCTGAAATGCTGTTTTCCCTCCATGTCCTTCCTATATCTAGCCAACCTTCTCATCCTTAAAGATTCAGGTTGAGTAACACCGCCTGCAGATGTCTCTCCTAGATGTCACAAGCAGACTTAGGAGCCCTCTTCCTGTCCTCTGCATTGTACCTTGTACTTCCCTATCATAAAACTACTTGGTTTTTACCTAAGTAGTCCTCTTCAAAAAGTGACCCAGGGACTATATTATTCATCTTCATACTTGAATACCTGAACAATTTCATTTAAAAATTCACTTTAAATAAATTTTTTGGAGTAATACAGGAGGACCCTTGAGAATGTTCCTGGGGCATCTTCTTCTTTGAGCTATTCCAGTCCATTTCTTCTTCTCTTCCAAATATACTTCCACCAAGACACACCATCACCGCTGCACAGGCCTGCTGTGGGCTCAGCTGTAAAGGATATCACTAGGGTAAAATGAATCCACACTTGAGAGCCACTCTGTTATCCTCCTCATCTCCACTAAACAGATATACTACTGGAGGTGAAAGGCCATCCACCTGGCCCAGTCGTTTGTACTACAGCCACACTCCCACTTTTAGTGGGATTTACACCAAAAGATATGCTCTAATAACTTCCAAACAAATGCAAAAAACATATTTAAATGGTCTTCCATGTTAATATGCCATGTGTCCAAGCTCCAAAGCCCAATAGTCTTGGGTAAGCAGGCAATAATGGATGTGAAAAAACTGAGGCTCTTGAATGCCAACTGGAGATGACCCAGGCCTCTATCCTTTTCTTTTTACTTCTAATAAAATTTTTACTTTTCAGTTATACTTGGCGTATAGTATTATAATAGTGTCATGTGTACAACATAGTGATTAGACATTTATATGCAGTCTTCCATTCTTTACTTCATATTGCTCAGACATCAAGAAGCTACTGCATTCTTCAAACTCTCTAAAGAAAGAGATTCTTTAGTCAGCCACCAGCATCTTCTTAGGGGGGTTTCTCCTTTATACCAAAACTTTGATTCTTCTGCAGTTTCGGCTGCACTTGCTTTGTCCATTGTCCAGGGGAAACTGGTGGGCAACCCTGAACACACAAATCCCCTGTGTCTCTTCCTTGTGCATGCTCTCTTTCTTTCAAGTGCCACATATTCTGCATAAGTCAGCAGCCCCAAAGAGCCATATGTTCCAGAAGGATGACTCCTGAACCCTGGAATAGAGGCTCAGGAACTCTGGACACCCATGAAAAGATCTCAGGTTTGCCCCAGCATGATGTAAACAATGGTTTTCACCCTTCACTGTTAACAGATTACTGTTTTAACAGGTGACTTTATTTTTGTACCAGGAGTACATACTCTATGAAGAAGAGGGGAATTGAGAGTACCCCAAAAAGACTAGTAATAACTATTCATGGGCCAAATCAGCTAATGCTTACCCTGGGTTCACTTGGCCATAAAGGTTTCCCCTCAATGTTACCAGTAATCCTGCAGGTGTATGGCCTGGTGCCAAATGCATTTGTTTCACAAAGGGAAGTTTAGTCTTTACCAGGAAGGCTCAGTAGATTCTCACTGCCCTGGTGGCCAGGGCCATGTCATCATGTTGTTCTACACTTTTAGCTGGCCTGGCCCATGGTGTCTGCTCTATCTGACCCTTCATGTTGTCTCACATCACTCATTGCTTCATGCTCCCCTAGTCTCCAACTCTGAGGCTTCCTTAGGCTGCTGAGATGAGAGAATATGCAGGACTTCTTGGTAATCAGGCATATGCAGGCAAGGCTGCAGGCAGGGAAGTGGGTCCCCAGATCACTTGATGTGGCTAGTACTGACAATGCTGTTGCCACTGTCTTAAAATCTGACTTCTCTGAAGGTGGCCAGAGGGTCCTGGTGTACAACCCAGTATGGGGGAAGTGATGCTTGTGGAGTGAATTCTAACCGATGAGAGATGGGACTCGGCAAATAAATTTTCCTCCCTCCCTCTATGGGCTGTGTAGTGAGGCAGTAATTTTGTAGGGCCTCTCTAGACTGACAATCAGCTCTGCTTGGTACAAAGCTATGGCCAGCACAGTGACATACTTCCTGAGATGTGCTTTCTCTCCTTGCCTGCCTCCTCCCCATTCTCTTCCTTCTGATATCTTGGAACTGCACTCCCTGAGTTAGTATGTAAGCTTTTTCCTTGGGCTCTGTTATCTAGAGACCCCACCCTAACACAACTCATATATTTTGTATGTTAAACATTTGTTGTGAGAGTGCTTGTGTGGGCATGTGTATGTGTGTTATTTTAAATACTTACAATAATTCTTTCCTGATGAACACCGAAGACTTGGGGAAGGGTGGAAAGAATAAAATAAATTTCCCAAGAACACACTGCTAGTAAGTAGATAAACTAAAACTTTAGCGTAGGACCATCTAACATCAAGATTTCTACTTTCTCAGACAATGAGCACTGAAATTAGACAGAAAAGGCTTAAATACTGGCTCTAAACTTACTAGCTATATGATCTTCTGGCAGGTTACTTAAACCTCCCTGAGCTGTCATTTTCTTATCTGTAAAAGTGACAGTTTAGGTACAGTGACTCTGAGGTCTCTTCTAGTTGGGACGCTCAGTAGCCCCAAGGCTTTGCTCTAAAATGTTCACATGTAGCTTGGGAAAGGGATCATGTAGAGTGTATCCAGACTTTAAGACAACTGTAATCCTAGGGGAACATCTTGGCAGACATATCAAAGCATTGAACCTGGGGAGGTGGAATCCCAGTGTCATCCATTCTTGCCTAGGACCAATCACAATGGCATTCGGACAGCCTGCTGGCTTAAATACTTTTCCTATTTGTCAGAAGTCAGCTAAAACATCATTTCCCAAGGGAAGCCTTCTCTCCTCACCCTTTTGCCTCTCCAGACTGGACACTGCTCACTCTATATGCTCTCGTAGCTCCTTCTACTGTATCTCCCTTGCACTTAACACAGTTAGAAATTCTACATTAATGTGATCATTCACTAATGTCTGTCTCTCATTGGTAAGATCCACAAGGGTAGTGCCCATGTTTATTTTGTTCCCTATTGTATCTCCAATGTTTAGAATCATGGAAGGTGTTCAGTAAATATTTCTTAAATGAATGAGTTTAATTAATTAATTAATTAACACTATGTAGGCAAGTCTTGATGAGACCAAAGCAGCAACATTTTGGCTTGAAAGCTGATCTGGAGTGAATGGTAGGATTCTTGTCTGGTTGCCCAGGTCATTCAGTATGTAGCTGCATGTCCTTGAGTCTCAGTCTTCTCTTCTTGCCAGTCCATGTCACAGCTCATTAGGGGGCTGATAGCTGTGTGCTGACTGACATCCCCAAAGTCATCTTGCCAGTCCCCAAGCAGCTCAAGGGGGTTGAAGAAATAGGCTCAAGTTGACCGAGCACATTGGTGAGAGGGGAAGGAAAAGGTCTGGTATTTCAGCTTTCTCTGTGTACACCACTGGGCTGTACCTCCATGGCAGATGCCAAGCAGGAAGACTGACAGTTACAAGAGGTTTGGGGACTGTAAAGAAGCGCAGCACATCCTTTTCTGCTGAAGCATAGCATTGTCAGCAGAGTGGGCTTGAGTCTAAAAAACAGCAGACCATTCTTTTGAAGTCTTCGTCCCTCCACTCTGGCCCTTGTGAGATGCTTCCAGGGCTCCTCCCTAGGCTCTCTGAAGCCTACTGCTGACTGATCATTTTCAAGCCTCTCCCTAGGAGCAAGGCCTCGCTTCTGAACCAGCTCACTCTGGACTCCACTACACTGGGCAGTTCAGTTCCCTGAATAAGCTTTGTTGTTTACCCCATTGGGTCATTGCAAATGCTATCTATACTGACAGACAAGTTCCTAAGCACCATGCTCCTCAGCTTTTAAATACCCTTTCCATGTTCCAGTCTGTACAGAACTTTTTATAATACTTTGTCAAGAATAGCTTATTTAGTGCTTCAATCAACATTTTAAGCTTAAAGACTAGGATTTAAAAAAATTATCTTATATCACAAGTTTGGGTTAAAATTGCATTAATTCAATAGATAAAGGGATGGGAGAAAATAAGGAAAGAAATAAGAAAGAAAATAAGAATTAAGGAAAGAAATAATAAAGCAAGGGTGGGATAAGAGAGCTGTGGAATAAGGGAGGAGAAAAAGGAAGCAAGAAAGGGCCTGGATTTATGTGTACCTTCCTTGGTGACATCAAAGTCCGACAGCTTAGGTAGTGTGCTGCAGTGGGAAGAATGTGAGCTCTGGAGTGAGACAGATCTGGGTTCAAATTCCAGCCCTTTCTCATACTGTGTGGCTTCAGACAAGTCATTTAAGCTCTCTGAGCTCCAGGTGGCTCATTTGTAAAGTGGTGATAACAAGCAGCTAAAAGGTATGGTTAAAGAGGATTAGCACAGAGAGAAAAAGGGGTTGTTGGTTCAAGGTCACACTAAAAACCCAGATCTGTGCTCTCCTTATTGGGAATCCATCACTTATGCTGACCATAAAAACTCAGAAAGTATGGGCAATGAATTAATAATGATTTAATTATTTTTACTGATGTTAATAGCGTGTACCAAGAAAACAAGAGATTTCCCCTTGGAAGAACCTTTACCTAACACATGACTGACATTCTATGATGCTCACTTGCATTTTAATCAAGTCTTCATATTCACCCTGAAAATCTACAGCCTGTCTAAGTGCATCTTGGCCCTGAATCTATAAAAACACATTAGCAATAGCAGAAAATAGTACAACAAGTAACAAAATAACCATAACTGTGACCAACTCCCCTTACAGTTGATCCATTTCCCCTATTATTTAACAATATTTCCCCTGAAAGCACCAGTTGTTGAAGTCAACTGGTATTGGTATATTCCACTTTCTTCAGGCCTGTCCAAATCCTACCAGGGATTGCTAATGAGCAACTAAATAATCAGAACAAACAAAAATACCTGGATAATACAAACATGGAACCAAACTCTATAATTTATATTACTTGGTCAAAACATCCTTACCTGTTACAGGTGTTGGACTGGGAAAACAATCATTGTGATGTCAAATATTCATCAATGTCTAGCACCAGTGCCTGGCTCAAAGACAGCTCAGTAAAGATTTGTGCAATGAATGGACAAATAAATGAAAAATGTATAAATAACTGACTGAATGAATAAATGGAGTATTCATAAGTCTACAGCACAACTTCATATCCTTCCATCTCCCTCCCCAGCCCACCCAAGTCCAAATCACCTGTTCTTTTCTTACCCTAGAAATCAGCTCCCCAACCATTCCTGTCCAGGTGCCATTGGCCTCAGGAACACCATACACACCATCCCCGACCAGGTGAATCTTGTAGTTGAAGCGAAGGATCTCTGCCAGCTCCTTGAGCATGTCCACACAGAAGCCCTCGTAGCGGTCATTGCCTTCCATTTCCTGGTGGTTCCCCTTCAGCATCAAATATGGGTTTTCCTGCAGCAAAACTGGGCAGCTGTCATTCTCATCTTAGCCCTCATGTCTCAGCCACACGTTATGGGAGTGAGCAGGAGCGCAGGAGGTTGGGGAGAAAATGGGCCCAAAGGAGGGAAATAGCTTAGGTAATAGACAACTTTGGAGGTGGCAACTAGCTCCCCTCCTCTGACCTCAAGGCACTTCTCTTACTGGGAACACACAAGGGTCCCACTGCACAGAATGTCAAGCTGAAGTCCCTCTACCTTATTTAAAGTCGCCATCTGACCCCACCTCTATACTGTCCCTTCCTTTTGTTTATGCCACACAGACCTATCATTGAGCGTTATGAGCTACAAGGATGTTGAATATACAGTAGGCAAGGTGGGAACATATATGGAAACCTGCAACCCAAAGCACAGCATGTCTAGTCAGGAGTGCTGGGAAGAGGGACAGGCCTCTCTGGTGAAATGTCCAGAAAAGTTTCCATGGAAGAGGTGTGATTCGAGCTAGGCTCTGAAAGATGACAGAGCACTGACAAATAAAAGAGGTGTAGATAGAAGGCATCATTGACAGGGAAAAAAAGTGATCAAGGGCATAGTCTCGAGTTAGATTGATCATGGCCTATTTAGGGAATGATGCATCCTCCATTTAGTAAGCATAGATTGTATGGAGGGGCGAAGTAGAATGATAAATTTAGAAAGACAAATTAAGGTACACATGGGCCCTGGATGCCAGGATGAGGTGACAGTGTATCAGGCATATATATTGGAAGTACTGAGAGTGTTTAAGACTTAAGTATGTGAATAAAGAATATTAAGCAGCAAGAGAGACTATCTGGAGGTGAGGGCAGACCCTAACCTGCTATGAGATACTGAGTCCTGAGCCATAGTTTGACTTGGGTTGGGTTGCAGAGAGCTGTAAGGACACAGAGAGGGTCAGGCTTGATGACAGGTTGTGTGTGGGCACAAAGGGTAGGGATTCTCAGACCCTTGAAGCCTGGGTAGATGACTGAGGATGGTATTTATAATCATTGCCATGGAAGATTTGGAAGGGAATAGAATTTGGAACATGTTAAATTTAAGGCACTGGTAGTTTATCGAGGTCAAAGTGTCTGAATCTTTGAAATTTGGAGTGAGGGCATGACTGCGGGCAAAGGTTGGGAGCTTCTATATAGAGGTGATGGTTTTAGCTGTAGAGTGTGTAAGGATCATCATAGGGGAAGAGTTGAAAAAAGACAGAGAAGGATACGAAGAGACCCTTGGGGAGACCCTGATCATAGACAATGGGAAAATGAAGAGCAGCCATCGAAGAAGACAAAGCAGAAGCAGAAATAACAGCTGAATAACGAAAATGAGGTCACATAAGTCAAGGAGGAAGGAGTTTCAAGAATCAGAATGCAGACATTCCCACACAGAGAGGAAGTAGGGCTGAAAAAGTGCATCTGGGTGCAGTGTCACTGGCGACCTTTCAAGGAAGATATAATGAAGGGAGTAGAACTCTGCAAGGACTGGGGAGTGAATGAGATATGCATGAGTGAGAGTGGACTAGCATTTTGAGAAGTCAGGAGATAAAGGAAGGCAGGCAGACAATATTTCCCTCTAACCTTTATAAGTTATGTCTCTCTCCAAGCTTCAGTTCATCATTTGCAAACAAAAGGGTTGGAGGATGTCCAAGAGTCCACCAATCCCACAATTTATGATTCCCTAAATTGGAGAGTAGCTGAAAGGGCAGTGGGATGTACATAAGGTGGTAGTTATGGCATCTTAGGATGGAAAGGACCAGTATATTTGTAGGTAGAAAGGGAAGAATCCTTCAAAAAGGAGAGATTAGAGAAGAAAGAGACATGTTAGTTGATGAAGCACGCTTGCAGGATCTGATGGGAGGAGATAGTAAAGGTGAGTGTGAGACTGGGAATTGGGCTTGGAGGTAAGGCAGAGAGCATAAATGTTGATATGGAGAGGAAGCGAGGAGGCCAGAAGAGAGAGAACTCATGCCTCTAGAGTCATGTGGGAAGCAAGTAGGATTAAAGATTTGGTGCATGAAAAGGTCTGGCAGAACTACTCAGGGAATAAGAAAGGGAATGAGTGAGAAATGAGCACAGGGACTGCTGAGACTCAATTGAAGTCAGGAAGCTGAATGCAGATTGGCAGCTGAAATCAAGGACTGCAAGAGCAGCTAACTTGAGGACTTGCATGAGATGAGATGGCTGAGCATCATGGCAGAGATAATTTTAGAAGCCAAGAGAGAAATGTTGAAATGCTGGTTGATAAATTCAAGCTGAAATGTATATCTTGGTTGGAAAAGATGGAAAACATACCAGAGGTCATGAGAGGTAGATGGGGAGAGTAGTTTTGTGAGCTTGATAAAATGGGATAGGGAAAGGTAGAAGGTTGTGTGTCCAGGAGAGGAAGTTCCAAGTTGAAGATTATGATTCATGATCAAGTCTACTGTCATGTCAATGATATGGAGCTAGTCTCCCTGTCTTCTACATATGCTGTCTTTGTCTCAAGAGCTTCTCTCTGCCCTCTCTGTCCCAACTACTCTCCCTCTTTTCTTCTATATAACCTAACTCATCTTTGTCCTTGGGGACCCATTACCTTTTTTTTTTTTTAATGCCTGCAGCACCTAGTGTTCCTAGGTGGTCTTTACCTCTTCTGATGGCAAGTCACTTTCTCAGAACTCCTGTGCCTGTAGCCATGGCCCCACATAACCATCTTTCAGTCTTTCTTTTTGTGCCTGCTCACCTGTAGAAGGTAAATGGAGCCTGGGACTTATTATTTCCCTTCTTTTGTACCCATCTGGTTCCAGCATTAAGCACTGGTGGATTGTGTGAGTGAAAAGCATTTAAATAGGTTAATGGGCAGGGCTCAGCTGGAGGTTTCCATCCCTGGAATAGCAACATCCCAGGGTATCTTTTGTTATCCCCAAAACTGCAACAAAATTATTCTCCCCAAATACTCTCTATTTTCAAGGTAATTTAAAATTCACCGTCAAGTTAAAAGAAAGTTTACAAAATTCCAATCTTGGAGGCAAGAGATGTGTGGAAAAGCTACAATGTTAGAAAGTTTGGGGCCTACTAGCATGTTGAGAAGTGTGGAGGTCAAGTGCTGGCCTGCAGCAGGAGCCCCTGTGCTGGCAGGAGTGTTGGGAGAATGGAAGGCAGTAATGTAAGCAAAATATTTAACTCAGTGTCTGACACAGGGTAGATGTTCAAGGAGTGGGAGCTGAGGCTAATTCTGTGTATTTGCTGGTATTGACCAATAAGTCATTCCCATGTCCCAAATGTACCCTGACAAGGGTGGGAGACCATAGGGATATGTTATCTGTTACATGCATTACAGGGTTACCATTTGCCAAGAATAACTAACAAATGGTCACCAGAGACTGAATTAAGATAATCATTTCTGGCAAGAGTTATCGACTTCTACAACCCATCTTAGACACACGTGCATGAGAAAATGTTTTTTGTTTGAATTATATTTACTATGGTATTAAATGTCACCTGACACAAAGTGTCCTGCCCTCACTCCTCATGAACACATGTGTGTATATATGAACAACAGTGCTTATGCATGTGTGTATGCGCTCACACATTCGGATAGACTTTTCTGGTCTAGAAATATGGCCCTGTGGTCTCTGTCACTGTGGGTCTGTGTCAAAGCTCTGTGTGCTGTCCAATTCCAGACCCTGAGAGGCAGGAAGAACAACTCAGACATATTCCCATTTCCTCCCAAGCACTTATTGGCTTCTAAGAACATCCCTTAACTTGTAAGAAGAAATTCCATCACTCAAATTCTAATCATGAAGCTTCTACTTTGAGTCAGGCACCCCTATCTTTGAGGATGTCTCATTTCAGAAGGGGAGGTAGAGTTATAAACAATAACCTCTAACAGGAGGAGTGATGCAGGAGAGGTACATACAACATGCTAGAGACAGGGAGAGGGTAGGAGTCAGATAAGAGAAGATTTCATGGGCAGAGCTTTGAAGGATGCATAGGTATTTCCAGCTGGAAATAAAAATTAGGGGTGGTGGGTCCTGGGAAGCACTGAAGTACTGTAAATAAGAAAATGATGGGACAATTCTGATTTAAGAATGACGATGCTGACAGGAGGGCAGAACGATAGACTGAGCAAGTGAGAAAGGAGCCTGTGAGAAAGCAATGCTGCAGCTCAGGTGAAAGAGGCAGGTAGGATTAAATTAGAGCATGGATTATGAAGATAGTTAGCAGTGGACAGACTTGAGAAGTATAGTGGGAGGGAGATCCCAGCAATCACAAAGGGTGCTGCCTACCCACACTGGGCCCAGATTGCAGCTTACTATTGCCCTAACTCAGTCAGGTTCTCTAGATCTCAGCTGGAGTGGTGACAACACCACCCTCTAATCTTTCTGATTTTTTCACATGGTTCAGATAAGCTAATGTAGGAGCAGAGATGGAAAATGACTGGGAGCTGGAAATGCTCTCTCTGTCCTTTGTTTTGACTCTTCTCTCTGCCCAGAATATTCCTTCCTAGATGGCTAGTTGGCTCTCACCTATCTCCTGTCAGGTCTCTCTGGTTAGAGCTACCCTTCACAGTGAGGCCCTTATCACCTGGGTGTTCATATCACTTGAAATGTCATTCTTCCAAGTCCCCTTCCCCACTTCTATCTATTCCTGAACAGATAGAACCGAGAACAGTGCCTAGCACACACAGTGGTGTCCAATAAATATTCATTCAATGAATGAATAAAACTGTTCCCTTTACCAAGTAAAGGGAAAACTCAACAGCCTGGCATTCAAATTCCTAAGCACTATGGGCCTGACCTACTTTTCTGGCCTTATGGCTTACCTCTCTTTACCAATGCTCATTTCCCGGGAAAACCTGCACTGTTCAGCATTTCCTGGTTCCCTACAACTCTCCTTGATTCACTTCTCTCTCTCCCTTTCTCCCTATCTTTTAGAGCTCATCTTCCATGCCCCTTCTTCTTCAAAGGCTTTGCTGATCTCCCCTCTCTCCTTCTAGGTACCAGGTTGTGCACTTCTTTCCTGGCTTTTATCCCACTCTAATTACAGTAGATCTTTAATTGCAGTCCAGAGTCCTCAAAGAAATAATCACAATAGGTGGCCTCACACATTTAACAAAGATAAGGCTGAGCAAGCTAACGAATTCATCAAGTCCCCGCTTTGGGCTGGAACTATATCGATGTGGCAGCACTGGTTATCTCTTGCTGATAAGATGCTGTAATAGGCAGGAAACATGATTTTGATTAGTTTAAAGGAGTCGGATGGGGGAGAACAACTAATTATTACTTAATAATTATTGCTTAATACATTGGTTTAATTGACAGATCTTTAAAACATGAGATCTTTAGGGAAGAAGAAGAATATCTTAGCCATACATACACCTGGGTGATGCCATATACCGAATTATAACCTCTTTGAGAATAGGCTGAATCTTATTCATCTTTGTGTCTCCAGGAGAGCAGAGTACCTGGCACATGGGAAGAGGGGCTTGGTAATTGTTGAAGAAAACTGAATCAAATAGAAAAGATCGCTGGCTCTATAGATGGAGAACTCTCTCTTCACCAGCTAGAAATGAAGAAATAGGCCATGAAAGCTCACTGGAATTCAGATGTTCACTGTAGGTGAGCATTTTGTATATGGTAGGCATCAAGCAAGGTAGGCTGTTGCAAAATAATAGGGGGCCATCCTGGTGGACTTCTCTCACCTGTGTCCTAAGGTCAGCTTCCATTGGCCATGCACAGTTTCCCTAGTTGTCAGGGTACCTCTGAAAGAGGCACCCACAAACTGTGGAGCCTCTCAACCCAATCCTTCTTCCCTAGCTGCTTTGAAACGCATTAAATATCATTTCCATATGAAATAGCAACTTGAGTTTAATTATATTGTCATAAATTGACCTCAGTGCTGTGATTAGAGCTCCCATCTTCTGTTTGCTGGAAAGCTAATGAGAAACTTGGAGCTAGAGGAGGCATGCTGGGAGCTGCAGCTGGGAGGCCCGGGAGCACCCTGCTTACCAGGATAGTAGTGACGACCAGAGTGGTGTTGAAGAGACTGTCGGATATGTTGGAGGCATAGAGGCGGCTGTCCATGCTGAGGCCATCTGCCACATGCCATTGGCCAATCTGAGAAGACCAAGGAGAAAGAACTGGGAAGAAATGGCGGAAGACTGGGGAGCTGGGTTGCTGAGATCCTGCAGGTCTCCAGAGCTGAAAGGAGTTCAAAGGTTAGTTCCCTCCTTTCTGGTTGGGCTGTATGTAAGCCATAGAAGCAGGGAGGGATATGGTATGAAGCAAAGGGGCTGAACTTGGGCAAGGGTACTGTTACATAGGGTTGGAGGTGGGGCTCAAGGAAGGGTGGAGAGACATGTAAGAGTAAGGAAAGAAAGTGGTGATGACTTAGGATAAGTAGAAGAAGAATATGGAAAAATAAATCAAGAATGGAATGGAATTCAGGGAAATTCATACAAAAGGAAATGGAGCATGTGGCATCACATTATCTTGAGTCAGGAATGAGCCACAAAGCTCTTTTGCTTCGGCCTGTCTTCAGTGATTCTAATTATCTAAATAAGAATCAAAATAGTATACTGGAAAGAAGTGGCATATATTAGGCCTTTAATAAATGTTTGCTGAATGGTTCAATGAATGAATGAACTAATAGAGGGAAGACCCAGGTTCTATTCCTGGTTGATTTACTTGCTAGCCGTGAGAACTTAGGCAAGTTATTTAAATCTTTCTGAGTCTCAGTTTCTCTGTCTATAAATGGAGATAGTAATGTTTGCCCTGCCTTCTTCTCAGAGCCAACTGAGATCATGGATGTTCCACTTACCCAGACTTAGGAGCATGAATCTCACTGCGTTAACCCCAGAAAAATTACTGAACCTTTCTGAACATGTTTCTTTATCTATAAAATGTAATAATGAGAGAAACTTCATTGGGTGGTAGTGAGAATGTATTTAACCTGACACTAATTAAATGTTATTTTCCTTTCTCTTCCCCATTGTCTTAACTTTTATGGAAAAAAAAAATCCACAACTTAGGTCTCCATTCTAAAAAGTCACCTACTTCTAAACTCAACGGCACTGGATTTTTAGATGGATTGTTTTCTCAGTGGAACCATTTTGATGTGTGTGTGTGTGTGTGTGTGTGTGTGTGTGAGAGAGAGAGAGAGAGAGAGAGAGAGAGAGAGAGAGAGAGAGAGAGAGAGAGAGAGAGAGAGAGACTAATATATTTCTACTAACTGGATCCTCTGGCAAATCATTTCTGTTGCTGAATTTTCAAGATGGACAGTCAGGAGAGCTGGCTAACGGCTGGCTAGAAACCCAACAAAATGCATACATTTGCCTCTGCCAAGCATTTCCAGGCACCAGCAGCAGCTTTTCTGGAGAAACCTCACAAGTTCTATGGATGCCATGCAGCTCTAGTCACCAGAACTGGGCTCTGTGTTCCTCTTGTGGAAGCATCAATGTCCATAAAGACATGTTTCACCTTTGGCCCCCACCTCCACCCCATAGGGTTAGTGGGTTCAGGGTCACACCGAACAGGAGTACTCTCCCTGATGTGATGGTCTGGAGCTTAAAGAGGGGAGGGCCAAGCCAGGGCCACCATGGACCATCAGCTGGGAACTCTTGCAGACCTTCAGTTCCAGGCAAGAACCTGATGGCATAGATGACACTTTCACCTGCCAAAGAGGAGATAGCCAAAAACCCCTATCCAAGGCTCTATGAAGATGCCGCCTGGAGTATGGTGGGCAGCTTGCACCACTCTGCAAGAGCTGAATGTCCTGCACATGTTCATGTTCAGTTTTTAGTTTATAAGCAGTGTCTCATGCATATGCACTCAGGAATTCTCATTTAATAGGTAAACTGACACCAAAATAAAAGAGCCCACCCTACTTTCCCGAAGTCATCTTGCCTGTGGGCTGAGAGGGTTGAACTTTAACCCCTACGCTCTTAGGTTGGTGAGACAGGGACAGAAGGCAGGCAAGCCCTTTTCTAGCCCTCTGGAGTGCTTACTGTCTCTCAAAGGGATCAGCCAGACCAAGTTTTTGCTGAGTTTCCCTCACCTCCTTTCTTTCAGCAGGGGGAAGGGTGGGGAAGATGAAGAATGAGTCGTTAGATTTCAAGTAAAAGGGGAAAGGAGAAAAACAGTTATTGGAGACCTGTTGTGCTAGATGTGTCTGAATATAATCATCTCTGAATTCTCCCATCAACCTTGGTTTAATGGCTTGCCTAAGGTCACCTAGTTAGTAGGTGTGGTACAGACTTGAACCCAGAACTGTCTGGTTCCTACATCCAAAGTCTTCCTGGCTTTGTTTCTGTCTCTTGAGTAGGGAAGCAAATATGCCCCTTCTCATAAGCAGGCCTGGCTAACCAGAGAAAGGCCTGAAGGGGCCTCAACTATCCAGCAAGAACCCTAGATACAGAGCTTTTTACTCCTGGGTTTTGACACTCCACAAAGTCAAGGAGAAATAATTGTTTTCTTATAAGCTCAGTTCCATTGTCTTCAAAATGGCAAGAATTGTCTTCCAATAGTCTCCCAGGGTGGTAAGGGTAGGATTTGGACAGGCAGCATAAAAAACAATTGGGCTGGATGTCAGCTCTTGGATGTTTGGGATAGGACTGAACTTCTAATCACCTTAAATGTACATTTCACACCGACAGAGCCAGCAAGACCTCAGCCCCATCCCAACCCACTTCCCACTTCACTATTCTCAGGGGACCCAAACCTCATTAATTGCCTGTCTCCAGTCCAAGACTACCTGGTCTTACCTGAGCCACAAGATAGGTTACGACAGAATCCGGGGATAAAAATAACTTACCCAGAGCCAGATATTACAGCCTGAGCAATTTATTATCCTCCTGCCCCTGATCTCTGGGGACATAGCAAAGAGACTAATTAGCCCCTAAGCTCCAACCAGAAAATGAATCTCCCACTCACACTCCCATTAGCCCCCAAGAAATAATAAACTAATCAGATCCAACAAAGTGGCTTGGCAGCCATTACCCAGTTCAATCTAATTGCTGAAAGGCAGTGGGAGGGAAAGTGAGAGACAGAGCCAGGCATCTGTGGTATAGGCTAATTGTTCCACTCACTGGGCGCCTATCATGCCACACATATGCCATGGGTGGGTAGGAGATACATTTGTCATTACTGACAATATGTGGTTTTGCCTCCAGCCCAAATTCCCTTGCTCCACCCTGCTGACACCTGCCACCAAAATCTCTTACAGGAACAGCTGTTTTATAAGACCTCCACATAACTACATGTGTGCAGGCTTGATTATGCTTCAAGCAATGTCTTCCCTGAGCCCTTTTGCCATACTTTCTGTCTCTCTCACCTGCTCTGCCTTTCCACCAGTTGTCCTAGGGGCCACATAAGTTGTAATAAAGGGAAAAGAAAGTACGGATTTTGACACCGCCACTGCTAAACTATACAGCACCTTAATGCAGATAAGAAAAAGGCCGATGTGGCCCCATGGATGCAAAGCTGAGCATGCAGAGTTCAGGCCAGATTTCAGCCTCTATTCGCCCTTCAGCACTGCACAATTTGCACCATGAATATAATGGTCCCAGAGTTGGAAAATTTGAGTTTGACCTAGGTTCTATGCTTTTAAGCCATTTGACCTCAGGTAAGTTACTTAGTCCTTCTGAGATTCAGTTTCCCTTATCTATAAAATGGAGGTTAAAATAATAATTTTTACCTCATAGGGTTCTTAAGGAGATTAAACGAGATGGTGTACATGGAAAGTACTATGTATTTAATTGCCTGAGACAGAAGGTGAGATCTCTTCTGTACCTCACAGAGGGCTTTTCACTGTAGACTTACAGTTTATTAGATAGATTAGACCAGTGTCTCAAAGTTTGGTCCCTGAGACAGCAGTATCAGTGTTAGAAATGCAAATTCTCAGGTCCTATTTCAGACTGACTAAATCAGAAACTCTGGGATTAGGGCCGTGCAATATATGTTGTAGCAAGTACTCCATATGATCCCGATGCAGGATGGATTAGAGCACATCAGGAAGAGCAACCCAGACAAAACATGCCAACAAGGTAAGGCAAGGGTGTAGACATTAACAGTGTTTGGGGTCCTACCTGTGGTGTGCTAGGAAATGTATAAAAACTGTTTGTCTAGGAAGAAAGGCTCTGATCTGTACCATTTGCCAATTTCTGTGGTGTAAACGCTTTCTCTGTAGCTGATTTCGAGTTACCAACCTGATGTCACTGAGTAGACTTGGGAAGAGAAGTGTATAACGAGTTCTCGCTACCTCGGCAAGCTGGCTCCAGCATACACCATTGGCCCTAACCATACTCACATAGGCTCTGTACTAGGTTTACGCATATGAATATCATTGCCAATCCACTTTATTAGTAAGGAAAATGAGGCCCACATAAGTTAATAATTTACCCTAGTAATAGAGCTGCTAAGTGAAAAAAAGTAGGATTCAAAACAAGACAAATGTGCTGCTTAATTGGGATCACAATATTTAAAACAAATGTGTACTCCTGCTCACTACTGATTCTAATACTTTTAGAATAAACCACTATTTATGGGAGTGCTTGGTCAAATATGAAAATTTAGGTGCATATAACTGATGTGGATATGTCTAAAAATGCATAGAAAGTACCATTTATCCAATACCCTCAAAGGATACAGAAGCCATACAAATAAAAAAATAATGCTCCTTTAACCACTAAAACATTGGAGATTTTAATTATTTATTTGAAAGCATTATTTCAAAAATTCTTTGCAGAGGAATTATAATTTCCACTGTCCTTTTAAGCAGAGTGAACATTTTTGCCTTAATACACAGTGACACCATTATGAGACATTTATTATACCTTGCTGTGATATAGTGCATATCATGGGTTACTGAAACATGGAGCAACTCACTTGCTTTCATTTCTGTGCTTGTATAAGTCAATTTGTCTACTTTTTATGCTCTCTTTCTCACTGTAAACTGTCACTTCTCACGGCTGTCATGATAGCTGTCTCTAAGGGACCCTGACCTTCCAGTAGATGTGTTCAAGGCCCCTGGGTCAGCAACCAAGGTACCAAGCTTGAAAGAATTGTTGCAAGGAAAATACAGGTAAGGCCTGATAGGGCATAGGGGCTTTAGTGAATGGACCCATGATATCGGTATGGGCTATGCACAGTTATTTTGAATGTGACTATTGTACAAATGAATGAGCATCAGAGACCTGCATTAGGCCTGCCATGTGACCCTAGGTCAGTATAAGCAAGCTGGTCACAGCCTTAGCAACACACTATGGAAAATGCTCATCCATGGGCCATGACCACAGCAGTCTTCTGCTGCTTCCTAGAAGAGTAGGTAGTATGCAACCTGGAGTCTGAAGACTCGCATTAGCATCTAGCACTGTAACCACAGGGTGAGGTAGCCCTGAGTAATTCAGTTAATTTCCTAAATCGCACCCTTCTATGGCCTCCACCCTAGTCCGAGTTCCCAGTTAACTTCCTCTGTACTAGAATCTACCCTAGGCCTCTCTTTGTTCTGCTCTCCACATAACAGTAGGATGTCATCTCTGAAATCTCAAAAATAATCACATTAGCCCTGCTTAAACCCTTCAATTCTTTCCCATTTTAAGGATAGAGACCAAAATCTGTAACACAGCTAACCAAGCCCTGAGAGGCCTGACCTCTGCCCACTCCCTACATTCATCTTATCCTATTTTCTCCATCTTTATCTGTGCTTGAGTTACACCTATGTGTTCAAGTGCAATGAGCTCCTTTCTGCCAGGGTCTTTGTGCATTTACTGTCTGGAACTCTCCTTGCTGCATGACCCTCTGTATCCAACACCCTAGCTCTCTGTCAGCTAATTCATGGGTTGACCTGTTTCAGCTCTCTGTCAGCTAATTCATGGGTTGACCTGTTTCAGGAAATAAAATTTTCTTGGAACACATTTATACCTATTCATTTAGGTATTGTTTATGACTATGTTCACCTACAATGGTAGAGATGCAAAGTCTAAAAATTTACTATCTGGACTTTTATAGAAGTTTTCCAAACTCTGATCTAGTAGTTTACATATGTTAATCCTTCAGGCCTCAGTTTAAAAATCACTTCCTGCAGGAAACCTTTCCTTTATCTCCCAAAGTCAAACTTCCACATTCATATTCTTTGCCTTCAAATATTTATTTCAAGCTCACATTCATTAATGAGACCATTACTTACTGCATGTCTTTCTTTCTATGCCACTGAGGAGTCATCCTCTGCTGTTGCCTGAGATGGGGAGTTCTTACCAGAGCAGCCCCACATGCTTCTTGCTCATAGCCCTCTTGCTCCCACCTAGAATCATTCAGGGTTGTCGTTTTGCTACCTCGTTCTCTCTCAGGTAGGTAAAAAGGAATTCATTTTTAAAGCCCTGAGAGATTTCCTCACATCCTTGCCTGCATCTGTGGGCATGTACATGGCTCTATAACATTTAATATTTTATGTATGTTTAGGTGATTGTTCTTTTCACTCAGCTCTGCCAAGATCCAGCTTCTTCTACAGAGGCTGACATAACTCCAAGACCAGGCAAGTCCTTCAGCTCCAGAGTCAGAATTCACACTTATTAATCACCTTTGCATTCTGGGCACTCAGCCACATGACATGCTCACATAAGCATCCCTGATTCTGTATAACAACCCTGTTATTACTTCCACTTGAGAAATGTGGGTACTTCAGAGAACCAAATAATGTTTAATGTAGATACTTCATATGTGTTTTCGTTGATTGAATGAATAAATGAACAGATGAATGAAATTCGGACTCAGAGATGTTATGCAACTTGCTGAGAATCACAGTTAATAGGGGATTAAATCTGGATTTGAACTCATATTCTGTTTACTACTATACCATCTGGTTGAGTTTAGGACAAGTGTAGGCTATCCCAACATGGGCCTTTGGACACACTTCTCTGATCATGGTGAACTTGTTTGTTGAAGAATATACCCCTGAAGGGAGTCAGCTATGAGAGCCTATGAGAGTGATCTTGGCCAAGGCCCAGGGTTGTTGCTTAGGTGCTTGACACAAAGGATGCATTCGGGGGTACCAGAATAACCACATTTTCTTTCCTCTTCTGCCATGTATAAGCTACATGATCTTGGGTGAGTCACTTAACCTCTTTGAATATTCCTCGACTGTAAATTAGAAATAAATGAACCTGTCTGCTTATAGTATGACATTGCTGTTGATAATCATCTGAGATAATTTGTGTTAGGAACATAAATGACTCCATCTTAAGCTAATTTTCCATCTTGACATTGGGATGAACCTGGAGCTTTGACATCATCTTCTTCCCCTGGGAGAGCTCTCCAATATGTACACAGAGCTCCATGTGAATCACAAGAATCTTATTAATTTTCTCTCTTGGGGAGGCAATGCCCCTGATTTCTCTTACCTCATCCTGGTACCAGAGCCTCCCAGCATCTGATCCCTTTGATCATCTACACATTCTCACTGCTTTTAGTTACAAAACACAGAGTCATAGGTAGGGGTTCAAAAGTGTGGGAATTCATTGGTCTCACTACTACCTGAGACTGCTATCTTTAACTAAGTTTTCTATTAAATTATTTAAGCCAACAACCTGGACTTATCTGCCTTGTTCTTTGGCCCCTAGCTCCTTTGGTATTTGGGGGCCACTCCGCATACATAGTCCTTTCATAAAACAATGTGTATGATGAATTTTGATGAACTGTGGGAATGTAAGATAACAGTATTATTGTCTGGTGGGAATGCAGCTAACCAGAGGTCAAGAGATTTGGCTTGTGTCCCATCCTGCCAATTGTATGTCCAAGAAGTCAATCTGGCTACCTATAAGACAAAGGTGGTCTTTCCTCCCTTCTCCTCTTATTGAGAGGATCTGAGAAAATCACCAATGTGGCAAAAGTTTAAAGAGCTATCCAAATGCAAACTCCTTTATTCCAGATCCTTGTTCTCCAGGGCCATCTAAAGTTGGACAAACAATAACCAACAACTCATTTTTTTTTTTTACCTCAGACTCAGGTTCAAAGTGGAAGTTCTCATTAAGAAAGATGTATATAATATAGTAGTGTACATAGAACTGATTTTGATATATATGCAATGATAGTCAGGTATAAAACACTGTGGCTACAGACCCTAGGGATTAAATGAGATTGAGTTATAGCTTCAGAGTCTCTATAGTATAGGTCTTGTACCTTGATATAAGACTAGAAAAAGGCTTATTTTGTAAGCCTCCATAATGATCACCCCTGGCAGAAAGGAATAAAATGTTTATTGAATTTAAATCCAGTATCTCTAATAATAAAGATTTAGTTTACATGTGAGACTAGGTAATGAGTAAGGGCCCAGTGAGTGCTTCAGGGGTAATTTGGGGAAAAAGGAGAGTTTCTGATGTTGGCTAAAGATCCCATTCTATTAGCCAAAATATTCTCTTAGCACAAAATATGTTCTTGCTTGCAGAATGCCGTGAAAATTCTTGATTGAAAGACAACAACTTTGGCAAATGCCAAAGATGAGAGATCAAAAACAAGCCCAGAGAAAGCTTGGAAGATTGCTTATCAAATGAGTTTTACCTGGGCTTATTAAGCCTTCAATTCAGTTGGTCTAAGGAAGTTTTTTGTTCAACTGTGGTTGGAACCCATTAGGTTGTAAAATCAATTTAGTGGGTCAAGATCTGCATTTTGTAAATGAAATATATACCAAGAGTAGATCGGAGTGCAATGCACATAGCAGGGTAACTAACGTTTGATAAGCTCTGGGTTCAATTAAGTGTAGGTTGGTGTTTATATGTGTCCAGGATTGTAACCTAAATGCAAGTCATGCTCAAAAAGTATGAAAAAGTACACCTGGCATAAGGATGTGAATACCTCACCTACTCACTACTTTATAACAGCCCCCAGCACAGTACCAGGAACATAACTGATCCTCAATACACACATTTTGGCATCAAGGAACTCTTAGTCTTAGCTAATTGTTGTAACTAAAGGATTAACTGTAAGAAAATTATATAGGCTAATACTTTTGAACATTTATATATGTTACACTTGTTATTTCATTTAAGCTTTCCAACCGTACTATAAGGAGGTTATTACTATCATACCTGCTTTATAGATTAGAAAACTGAGGCTCAGGGAGGTTAGGTTTCTTGACCAGAGTTCCAGTTAATGCATATTTAAACACAAGCAGGTCCATTATGCTATACTGCCACCAAGATATTAATTTTACTGGACCACAGATATGTAGTTAAACCTTCAGTAAATATTCAATTTGTTATTCTTTACTCATTGGTATTTGTCATAAGTGACTCTGCTTGAAAGTCCATATTCCTGAAGTCAGGCTTTGCCTTTGATTCTGACTTACTTACTTAGGAGAGGATATTTAAATAAAGCTTGAGGAAGGGGACAGCGGAGTGCAGTGGAAAAATTAAAGCATTAGGAGATCTAGTTTCCAGACCTGGCTCTGCCATCAACCAGCTCTGGTCTCTGAGGCTCATACCAGACTTATCAAACTCCCCTTTACCTGGGGATGCACAGCCATCCATCAAGCTTCAGTCAGAGTGACAACCTTTCTTTCTCAGTCAAGTCCCCTACCATAGGGAACACCTTTGTAGCACTCTTCACACTTATAATCATATAATTATTTAGGTAATTATTTATTTCAAGCCCATCTCCCCCACTGGACAATACATTCACGAATAATGAGACTCTGTCTTGTTCTCCCTCATATCTCTAACACTTAGAACAGTAATGTTGCTCAGTCATATTCAGTTATTTCATTATTAGATTACCCTTTGTGCCCCCAGCTCTAAGGACAGTGCCAGACCTGAGATAATGGATACTCCCTAAATATCTGCTGAATTGCAATATGAAATTTATTTAGGCAAGTCAGTTTAGTCTTCAATAAAAGAAAGATATAATCTAGCCCCTTCCAGGTCAAACATGAATTCCTGAAAATTCCAGGTATGTTTATAAAGTATTTTTTCAAAGTGCCTTAGGGCAGAGACTGGGAGAGATAGGCCTGAGAGGGGAAAGACAAAGAGGCTACAGACAGGTGACTACAGGAATATGTAAAAGGGCACTAGAAGTATGACTAAGACGTGGAGATGAAGCAAAGTGGCTACCTATGAGAGAGATGTGAGAAGGGCCCTCTTACACCTGCTACAAAACAGCTTTCTCTGAGTCCTATGATTGATGCCTGGCATTCTCCCCACTACAGAGTCTGGTCTTGGAGCTTAGACATTGTGTTTGGTTAACATGGAAATAATCTAAAAGTGTTACTACATTGTAGTCTTAGTTGCATGCCACCATTTACAAAGGAAAGGCATGACAGTTTCAATGTAAGGAAAGGGTGCTTTCCTACTCAAACCACACCTGAAATATTGCATATTGCTCCAGGCACCACTATTTAAGTGGAACATTAACAAACTAGAGTGTGTTCCAACAATACTGACCAGGAACGTAAAGAGATTGAAATCACTTCATAGAAGGAAAAAGTAAAGGCAGTCAAGGGGAGGAAGGAACAGATATGTGGGCCCAAGAAATAGAACTAAGGACAAAAGGAAGAGGTTTCAGAAAGAAATAATTCTTACCAAAAACTTTCCAAAAATAAGAGCTTTCCAAGATGAAACATGCTGTCCCTGTAGGTAATGAGTTTCCGACACTGGAGTAATTTAAGAGCAGACTCAGTTTCATGAGAAGGTATTTGCAAGAATCCAAGCATTCAAGTAAAACACAGGTCTAGAGGACCTTTATTATTCCTTTTGGTCCTAGGAGTGTAGGATCTAGATTCCACTTTGATATCAAGGGAACTAAGAAGAAGTCAAAGGCATCAAGGGAAAATGAGGTTCTTGGATATTGTGAGAGAACAAGAGATTAGCGGTATACGGTAGTGAATGCAGAGAGAAAAGGCTACTTTTCAGCTGCTGAAGAAAACTTCAGCTACTCATAAGTTTGTGCACTCCTGGTCTTCTCTCCTGGCTGAATCTCATTACGGTTGATTCTTGTTATTCAAAGTAGTTCTGTTCTATAAAATTGCCACAAACACTGAGTTAGGAAATACTGAACCATTGTTCCTAATGGAAAAACAGGGTTAGGTTCCTATAAAGCTCTGGTCACAACATATTCATCAACTAATCAATATATAACCTCATTTCATGTGTTTCTGCTTATAGACACTTTATTTAATGTATAGTTGATACATAAATATTAAGTGACAGCACTATAAATCATGCCTGAATGATGTTTTTCTAATACTTTTATTTTCTCTGTGAGGTGCATCACAGCTTTTGTGCCCTTAGAACACTAGACAGCACTTCAGCTTAAGCTTGGAAGTCATTTTAAACAGCAAAATCATTAATAAAAAGTAAAAAAAAAATGCAAAAGACATAGAGCCAACTAGATCACACACAAAAAATCACTTGTTGATAGTATGGGAGCTAAGACAAGAAGGCAGAACACCACCTTGTCCAATCTTGGCTGGGAATGTAACTTCTGCTGATTCAAATTTTTCACTGCTCTGTATGTCTAAAAAATGCTGAGTATTGATTTGGGAGTTACAAAGAGATTTTAGTGAGTAGACAAATTTGCAAATACGGAATCCACAAATAATGAGAACCGGCTGTACTTTGTTTGGCTTTTGCCGATATGTGCTCAGACTTCCATCCTAAATATCCAGCCTCTGAGATGTGAAGTGGAATTTGGTCTACCTTCGCCACACCCCTGGTTGAAGAGAGCAAACTTATAGTGGCTGTTTACAGGGACTCTAGTGACAAATGAATACTCTCTAGGGCAGGACTGTAGCTCAGTTCACCTCAGTCAGCTCTGACTGAATATGCTACCTCACCCCTAATGTTACTCTCAGGGATGGGATTTATTAGACTCTGCAACTAGTTCAGGGTTTCAGAAGTTAAATTTCCCTGAGTGAGATGTTCAGGAGTACTGATTTTAATAATTTCTTTTGCTTATATCTCAACTCCTTCTTTTTTTTTTCTTGTTCAGTCAAAAATCTCAGAGATTCTCTTCTAAACATTTTGGAGGTTGATCAAACTGGCAAGGTAAGTACGTGGCAGAGTCTGTAAATATAAAGACTCAGCTGCGCATTCCTCTCTGCCCTTCCAGCAGATAGATGGTATTTAGAACTAGTTCCTGAGGAGAGAACTTATCATAGAGCTAAGCTCGAGATTTTTTATCTACAAAAAAATTACTGCCAACGAACATGACAAAGTCAGGGCCTAGAGAGTACCTGGCTCCATTTGTTAAACTTCCCAGGTAGCGAAGAATCTTTAGAAAGCAGTTGTATGAATAACAACTTTGAGCTCTGAATACCAATTTAATTAATGGTTCTAATGAAGCATTGGGCTGAAAGAAGATGGTCACTCCCTGTCCTTCAAGAGTCAGTAGAGTACTGGAGAGCCAGGCAAGATGTATATCTGAGCTTTCAGGGATAGACTGAGACTGGCCTTAGATGGATGTAGGTTTGAGAGTGGGAGACAGTGTGGCTGGGCCTCACTATCCCTCTGGAAAAATGAGAGTTTTTAGTTTCAGGGTGCCAATGCTCTCATTTGAGCAGTGCCATGTCAGGCAGACCCCAGATGGGCTGTACTTTCCCTGGAGTAGTCATGACTTCTGGTTCTCCTCTTCACACCCACCCAGAGCCACTGCAGAATACAACTGGTAACACTGCCATGTTTAGGAGTGGAGGAAGGACAGAAGTTAGGAATGGAGGAAGGAGAGAGGTAGGGTTGGAGAAAGGCCATGAGGAACCCATCCTAAAGTAGGACGGGGACTGCTGGCAGAATTCATTTCTAGCATAGTGGCTGGCATGGACTGGTCTTCATAGTCCTCTTGCAGAACTCTGGATTTGCAGTAGGACTGATGTGAGCAGATGGCCCAGCCCTGCTTTGTCTTTCTTTCTGCCCTGAACCAGCAAGATTCCAGGAATACTGAATACAAAGATAGAAAAACATATAGACAGACATCTCCACGAGAGATGACAGAACTAAAATTTGCACAGTATAGTAGAATCCTCAAAGCATATCTATAAACATTACTTCATTTTGTCATCACAATAATTTTATGATGCACATAAAACAGATATTATGACCTTCACTCTGATTTTATTGAAGAAGCAATTGAGAAACAGAATGCTAGGAATTGTGAGAGTGGGGCTTTGGCCCTGAAACTTTCTATTCCCCATGGTGCCTACCAGTGCACACAGCCCCTCTCACCTCCCTGGATTTTCCTCTTCCCTTGGCGTGTCTGCCTACACTATCCACCTTTGCCCTGTGGCCTGCTCCAAGACTCTTCAGAGCTGACTGATACAGGGTGCTTCAAGAGACTAAATTAGCAGCTCAGCCTCTTCCAGCTCTCCCAGGCATTAGCTGCCTGAAGAGGTGCAGAAAGGAGTCACCAAGAACTGGTACACTTCCCCAGGCTGAGCTCAGACAGGATGCGTCGGACATATCACAAGAAATATATTTAAAATGCAGCACTTTAAACCCTGCTCCTCTGCCCCGAAGCAGACCTGTTGGAAAATTTAAGTAGCTCTAACTTGTTTGCAGGCCGATGTGTAAATATGCTCTGTAGTTAGTAAATTTTTCATCGAAATCAATAAGCAGGAAATCCCTGTGCTTCGGGAGAAAGAATCAGACATATGTGTGCCTGGGAGAAAGACCTCATGTTACACCCTTCCAAAGCCAGCTCATCTGCTCCATGGCTGTTGTCCTGTGGGTGGCCAGGTAAGCCAGACGCTCTCACAGGATGAGGTACTTAAAAGATTTTTAATTAACTAAAAGGATATTGCTCTTAGAGAAAGGAAAGAAAGTTGAAAGGGAGAAATGAACCAATAATTTGAGGGGTTTTCCACTGGAATTTTCAAATTCCTATCATCAGTGGGGAGGCTTGTCATGTGAAATCTCCCCAAACAAATTGGGGAGCAGTGGCTTTAGAGAATTTTCATGACAAAGTCCTGGTGTCCAGGGCTCTGGTGTTCCTGCTGAATGTGAGCTCATTAGGGCCAGAATGGCTCGTCCAGTGTGTTCTCTGTATACTCGTTGGGCCCCAGTACTAGGCTCTGCAAATGCTGGTACACCCTTTCTCCAGGCCTGTACTGAGCCCTACGCTTAGTTGGGCATTTCTGGGTCTGTCCTCAAGGAGTCCCCAGCCACAGAATGACAGTATGAGGATACTACAGCAGAAGCAGGCAGGGAACACAGAAACAGAATATCTGAAGACTTCCTAAGAAGAGGTTCTCTGAGTTCAATTCTGATGTATGAGCAGAAGTATTCTGGTGAGAAATGGGGGTGCACACGGAGACCTGTGCATTGGGGCACAGGCATGGGGCATGAGACCCCCTGGTGGGTCCAAAGTAGATATATTTAGTGTCACTTGGGAAGAGTGTCTGAGGGGGCATGGCATGTGAGGAGGCTTAAGATTAGACCTAGCACATAACAGCCTTGTGGTGGAGCTGCCATTTCGCCCTGAAAGTAAACAAGGAACCACTGTGGAGTTTTAAGCATGTTAACGATACACTCCAATCTGCCATCTCTGGTGGGAAAGTTGGACTAGATGACCTTTCAGGTCTCCTCTAACTCTAAGAATTTATGATAGTCTATGAGAAATTGCCAACAATTTAATCCTCATGTCAATTCCCCTCCTCCAGTTCCTTAATTAAAAGGAATAAATAAGTGACATCTCAATAACCTTCAAAACTCCCTCCCAAACCACCCATCCCTTTCTCCCCTCCTTCCACCAGAGAATCTTTTGCCTCAGAATTTTCTCATCAAAAGCAGTCACTCCAATGGCTCTCAGGGGGAATGGCCAACCAAGCAGTCTTTCCAGGCTGCCTACTCTTGTCAGGTCTGTCCCCCACCCTGGGAGACAGCACTTGAGGCTCCTGATTTCCAGCAATCAATAACCCCCACCTCTACAACCAGTGCTCTAAGCCAGGTCTTGCAAAGGCAGCATCAAAGGGTCTGCATATTTATGGTAAACTCCTTCCTCAAACTGAAAATGTATTGGACAGTAGCAATCATGGCACTTTCAGAGCCGCCTCCCCACTGGCAATCTGTCTGAGACTTAATGGCTGTTCTCCTTAGTGCAGAAGAGACCTGAGCTGTCACAGAGGCTCATAATAGGAGGGGCTGAAAAGATGGCACAGATGCCAGGTTGGACTTCTCCAAACAGTGGATGACACCCTTCTCACTTTTCCCCAATGCCTCATGTAGGCAATGGCAGCACAATCTCTAATCCGACAAGATGTTTTTAGGGTTTTCTGTTGTTCTTTGTTATATTTTGAAGTTGGGGAGGGTGTCTGGAGGTGGGAACAGGAGGGGATCCCACCAGCGGGTCTGCTAAAATTGCTATCAAAGCAACAGATCCTTCCTGGTATCCCCAGAAACAGAGGACCATGATAAGAAAAGTAGCTACCTTTATGCTACTCAGGAGTGCTGCCAAATCAAACTCTGCTGCTGCAAACACTGCATAGTCCCAGACTTCCCTGGAAAGAGGGCAGACATGACTATATAAAGACTTCTGTCAGGGAAGATGTCAAGAGAGGAACTTAAAGAGAGGGAGCCTGTCTTTCCAGCAACTGGTGGAACCTGCAGAAACCTCAAGAAATTGGATCTGGATTTCCTGAAACTTCTAATGGACACTGGTTCCTTTAGTTCTTGGTTTTGTAAGAGTGGCTCACAAAGCCATCTCTTTCATCCTCTTGCCTCTGGTTAGAGCTACACTCAAGCCATTCTAGAAAACCAGCCCCTTGGAAAGCTGAGTTGTCAAGTTCGAAAAACAAAATATGGCTACCAGTTCTTAATGCTTTTTACTGGCCCACTTGGCCAGCCCTGTCAGTCTCTACATCTCCACAGGAACACAGTTAAATGGATCAGAAGTGCAAGGAAAAGGTGGCTCAGGGATGGTTTCTATGAAAAATTCAAGGGAAATGACCCAGCATATTGGGGAGGAGAGCGAGTGGAGAAATTAAGTAACTCCAAGGCCCAGAGTTCAGAATAAATTAATATTTTTAAAAATTAAAAAATAAAAAAGTAAAAAGTTTTTATATTAAATAAAAATTTAGTGTTAGGAGTGAAGAAGGTGATAGTACTCTCAGCTCCATGCCATTTAGCCCCATCAACAGCACGGTCCTCAATTTGGGCCTCATATTTTAATAGAGGCCTAGACAAACCCAAAAGCATAAGTGGTGAGAGAGTTGAAGGCTGTGTTGAATTGGGAACAGCTTTGGGGAAGAAAAAAATTAGAGGCAGAACAAGCTGAGCACGGTACAGTAACTGCTGGCTGCATTTTTCGCCTTTCCTAAAAGATTATGAGCTCTTGAAGGGACCATAACTCATTTGTCTTGCATTCCTAGCTCTTGACGCAAGGCAGGTACTCAAAATTTTCATGTTAAATTTTAAGAAGCAATGAATGAATTGAAATTGAACCATTTTTAAATATTTGAAGAGCTGGTAAAAACTGAAAGCAGGGTATTCTGGGTTGATTCATGAGAGGATTAGGAGGAAGATTTCGACCCAGTGTGTAGAAGACTTTGAAATGTATCCTTTGGGAGGTAGTAAATTCCCTGGCCCAGAAAAGACTAAAGGAGAAGTCGAGTGGCTGTTTCTGTCAGGGAAACTGTGGAGAACATTCTTGTAGTGGGTCGGAAGATTAGACTAGAGGACTCAGTGGTTTCCTCCAGTATGTGCTAGGGCCACACTGCAGAGTGGAGAGACCATGAACTTTGAATACAGCTAGACCCAGATTCAGTTTGTAAGTCTGGAACTAACTAGCTGTGTGGATGTGGACACATTACTTTATCTCTTTCTGTTTCAGTTTCTTTACCTGCAAGATGAAGAGAATAGCTTTTACGCATGGTTGATAAAAAGATAAGAAATTTTAAATACCACTACACACTACTCAGCACAGTCATCATTTGGTCATACCCAATAAATGTTAGCTATTCTAATTATGTCAGTATAGCCAGTTTTCCATCTAAACACAAGTAAGCAAAAGAGAGTGGCATGCAAATCTAGTTTC
The DNA here is from genome assembly GCF_014176215.1 of Rousettus aegyptiacus. NCBI lineage: Eukaryota > Metazoa > Chordata > Mammalia > Chiroptera > Pteropodidae > Rousettus > Rousettus aegyptiacus. The sequence goes on along the minus strand of NW_023416308.1, from coordinate 37,301,058 downwards.
AAAAGTCATTAGGTTTAGTCAGGCCAAATGTTTAAAGGTTACCATCTTATTGCACAGAGAAAGTTAGTTGAGGTATCCCCATGGTGATATACAGTAAGCCAATGGAAAAGTTGAGATCTGTATCTTTAGCTAAGGATGTCAAACCCTTTCTCAGCCTTCCCTCTCCCAAAAGCTTAATTAGAGCCAGTTAAGCCATTTCAGATCTTCAGATGAAAGGTGTACTCAACCTATTATAGCCCTAACAAAGTCACTTGGGCCTGCGCAGAATCTCTGCTCTTTAGACTAAGTTAAGTGAAGGAAATTAAAAGTTCTAATGATGTGCTTCTTTTTTTTTCTTGCCTCTTTCAAATATGATTTCTCCCAAATCGGGGACGGAGATTATCCTGTTCCAATATGACCCAGTAAATCATCTGGGGGATGGAAAGGGAGACTAAGGATGGAGACCGGAGATCTCACACAAGCAATAAATGGGGAATGAAGCTAGAGAAACTGGAACCAAGAATATTGACTTCTACACCCAGAAATAAGCAATCAGGAGATAATCAAGTTCAGAAATGTCACTTCTAGGACGCTGTAGGAAATACCTTCCCTCCAAAAGGCTTCAGTGAAATCTCCACCGAATCCTAAGATGGAAAACCCTCTCTAAACAGCATCAAATAGTAATTTTTTAAATGGTAAAAAACAATTCTGGATTCTGAAAGACTATTTTTTAAATGGTAATTATCCCTTAATCAATTACTGGCAGGGAATATGGTATTTGGTTCAGATGTTTTACCAATTACAACCCACTGGGTCCCTCCCTGCATGATGCTTTCTAAATAATTAAAACCAGATTTTAATAGTCACTCATCCAGACAAGGAGACAAAAAACAAATCCAAATCAAAATGAGAAGACGCCATTATTAGAGGAAGCCCAGCCCAGCAGATCATTGGGAGTCAGGAGCCTTCCTGGTTTGTAGCAGGTGGCAGCAGAGCAACAGAACTGAGTAAAATGTTTTGATTTGGGGGTTTAGGGATTCTAGGAAAATGTAGAAAGGCCAAAAGTAAAAGATCCAAGAACGCAGGCTTTGGAGTTGGACAAACTGAGCATGAATTTCAGCTCTGCCTGAAGTCCTTGCTAATAGTGAACTTGGGCCAAGCTTCTCCTCCTTAAGCTTCAGTTTCCTCATTTGTGAAATGGAGATTTACCTATCTTGAAGGGCTACTCTTCAGATCAGACATGATCTGTGCAAAGCGCCCATGTGGTGTCTGGCACATAACAGGTATTCAAGAGATGTCATTTCTCCTGCTCCTGATCACTCTCCCTTCCCCTTATAGCATCATCTTGAATGAAACTAAGAGAATATTAGAGCAAAAATACTGACATTCCTCCCACCGTGGAAGAGAACCACAACCAATTATTATGTCTCGAACACTTTCTCATTCTCATAATCAGCAGGGGAAGGATATCTGTCAGGAGGCAAAGATTGGGCTGGTGATTGGAATGGGATCTGGAGACCAGTGCTGTAAAGCTACATCCATGTCCATACACATCTTGCAAAGTTTTCATTGGTCTTTACAGAACCTGAGCCAGATAGGAAAGTAGCAGGAGAGTCAACAGATTTGTTGAAGAAACATGGGTAACAAAGAAGATTATTGTAATCTACTTTATGAATCCAATCAGGAATATGTGTTTCTTAGGGTAGCTGAAGGTCAAAAGCACTATCCTCTTTAATGGTTACTCTGCAGCAGATTCTATTCAACATTAGTTCAAAAATATGGGGGTGGGATGCAGGGAGGTCAAGAAGGAATTCTATGCATAGAGGCTGCAGTCGACTAACATTCTTCTACTAGGGCATTACCTGTTAAAGTGCAATCTGTGGACCACCCATGTTATAATCATCTATCTAGTGGCAATTAAGAACATGCAGATTCCTGGAATGCACCTAGTTTTACTAATTGAGGATTGTGGAGCCTGGGAATATGAATTTTAAGACAAGCGCCACTGGTTATTCTTATGCATACCTAGGTTTGAGCTCCCCCTACCCTGTACCATGAATGTATGCTGATGAAGAAGGAGCAATGGCTACTGTTTTGAATCTCTCAGAGCAGAAGACCTTACTGGGCTGGAATGGGGGCTGAGGGACGGGTACTTGTAGCCAGTGATGGTGTTTCTCAATGATTCAATCCTGTGGCCCAGCAACTGGGAAAAAGCCAGCCTGAGTGGCAGCTGTTGGAGAAGCATTTAAGGTGAAGAGGTACTTTGAGCTTAAATAGCTGTCCTTCAAGTGGAGGGTGGGATCAGGGCCACCAGCCAACTCCACCCCTATAAGTGTTGCTTGATGGAAGGGGTTCTAGCAGTGGACTCTTCCAGGGGAGCACTCAAGAAGCAGTGGTGAGGCCCAAGCCCTGGACTGGGCTCTCCATGGAGTGGGTGTGGGTTTTGGCGTGAACATGTTCTCCTAACTACTGCTTCTCCATCATAACTATCTCCACATGCTTCATTTATTTACCCTGTTTTATTTTTCCTATTTTTATTTTTCCTAATCACTCCTGACATTAATCTGATTTTTTTCTAAATTACCAAGATAATTCTAACATATCATAATGGTCAAGAACTTGGGCTTCGAAGTTAGAAATATTTGGGTTCAAAACCAACTGCCATTGCTAATTGTCCATGCCCAAGTCAATCAACTGCTTCAGTTTCCTCGCTATAAGTGGAAATTAATAAAAAGTACCTACTTCGTAGGGTTACATGAGAAAATACACATGACACACTTAATGTGGCATATGACCCGTGTGATAAGAACTTACTAAATGAAAACTGCTGCTGCTGCTGCTGCTGCTGCTGATGATGATGATGATGAAGACAATAATGATTCTTAATAATCCCCATGAAAGCTGATGCAGTGCCATGTTTCCTTGTTTAGCTATCCTGACATTCAGGAAGCAATCGATACGTCTGCATCTTGCTGTGATTAGTATACAACTTCCTATTTCTCAGTTTGTTGTTGTTGTTGTTGTTGTTGTTGTTATTGTTGTTGTTGTTTTAAGATTAGAGAACAGCTAGGCTAAGAATAGAGAGTTGATTATTAGGGTGATGGGAGATTGGGAGATCTTCAGAGAGGCACTGGAGTAGCCGTCAGAATTCCTGTTTCCTCTCATGTAAGAGAAATGGAAAAAAGGAGAAGGTTAATGAGGGAGAATAAGAAAAAGAGTTGGGAGTTAGAAGGAGCTACAAAAACCCCTAAGCTGACAGGAGAAGACAGGTGGCAGACAGGGGAGGAGGGGTGTGATTGGCATGGTGGATGTAGGGGAGAACATGGGCTGGTCAGAAAAAGAAAAGAGCTTACAGGAGAGAACTGGCTGTCCATTCCAGTACTGAAAGATTCCCTCCACCTCTATGGAATCTGATCTGTGTCTGACCAGCAAGCAACCTGGAATCTAACACTGGTTCCAGGGTTAGGGCAAGATTCAGGTTGCACAATGATCCAAAATAGTAGACAATACTTGGGAATTACTTTCTTATGTGACACTCACCTGCCTCCTCTCTCCCCTTAATAAAGCATGGTTGCCTCCTTCTTGGTATTTTGCCAGGGCTGCTGTCCCTGACCCACACTGGCTGATCCTGGTGAGGAAGGGAGGGAGCCAGTGCATGCCAGTAGGTTTGCACAGGATGCAGCTTGTTGTCCTTGGGCATAACTGAGAGAAAGAGGCTATCCTGAGTGTCAAGGAGAAATGAGCTGAGGACAGAGAAAAGAACAAAGAGGAGGTCTGCCACCATGGCAGTATAGCTAGGCTTACCTGCCGAAAACCATTCCTTGTGTATTGTAAGATTTTCAAGGCATAGTTCGACCTCTGGCCTTTGCTGTTGAATTCAATGTGGCCAGTGAGACCTTCCAATTCTACCTGTCCAAGAGAGAGTGAGTTACAGCACCAAATAGGTCCTGTGTTCCACTTGGCCCAAGCAAGCATCCCACACCTGTGTTATTTAAGGATGTCTAAATAACATGCCCAAGAAAGGAGATGCCATCAAGATCCATTCTCCTCCCTACCTTTCTTGAAACTAGAAAATTGATGTCTCTGGAACCGATTCAGAATTGACTGGGGCTGGAGGAGGAGAAGGATGCCCCATACCCAATGACCTTACAGCTGCTGCATAAATCAACACAATGCCAAGATTCTAGCTTGATCTCAGATTCCCCTGAGCCCCTCCTCCAGGCCCTTGGCTATTAATAGCATTTGTCCTTTTTGGGCAGCGGTTTACCCACCTCCAGACTGCAAAAAGTCAGAATGACCTGACTTAAATGCAAAACCCAGCCACTTTGCACCAGACTTGTCTGACAGATTGCTTCTTTGTGGGCTAGAGATCCATGTTCAACCCACTGGAAAAGGTATGGCTGGGAGAACATAAGGAACCCAGTATAAAGTTAGAAGTGTTGAGCCTACAACTCCCTGAGGGATCACTGTCTATAGCAGCAGCATCCATCCCCATTTATGCAGAACTTTGCTGGGACTACCTGTGAACCAAGGGATCAGGTTCCAAGCCTGCAATTCAGGGAGTCCTTAATGGTCTAAGGCTCTCGAGGGCCACTATCTTATAAACAAACTTGCCATGGATTGCTGTGATTTTAGGGATTATGGAACAAATGTGACCTTTGATCTCCTGATGGGGTTGCCACAGACTGCTGTTTTATTTGAGGCTGTGATAAACTGAGTAGACCTGGAAGCAAGTGACCTTGAAGTGATTCTCCCACTGGCAGGCTGGGCACAAACCCACAGGGCCCCAGCCACCCCTCACCATGCGCAGGTAGTTCATGAGGCTGGTGCCATGCTGCCAGATCTGGGCTGAGCCGCAGGACAGGGGCTTCACACCAATCTCCTGGCTCCGGTTCAACTCCTGCACCGCAGTCACCACAGCATAGACGGCGTCAAACAGCAGGGCTGATGAGAGCTGGGTGAGGGCAGACAGCAGTCCTCAAAGAAAGGGGACCATGTGGGTGGGGCAGGAGGAGGAGAAGCAGAAATAAAAAGTGACAGGTATATAGAAAGGGAAGAGAAAAGAGAAATAAAAGAGAGCAACAAAAGGAGGAGGAAGAAAAGGGAAAAGCAAAACAAAGAAGAAATAAGGGTGCATTTTTGTTGCCTTTGGCTCACCTCCTGTCTCTGGACTGGCTCCATTTCCCCCAACAGCCCAGGTGTTCTCTCAAGGCAGACAATTGTGACAAATGCTTCTCTGGGATTGGACCAACAAGCTACCCTTTTGGGCCCCAAATGATTTCAAAGATGTCTTTTTCTCTTTTGCTCCAGGGAAATACAAACATCCATTGCTCTCAGGAATTCCCAAGAAGGGGACAGGGCTGCCTATCTCAGGAAGAGGAAGGTACCCAGACTGCTTCTGATAGGCCCATTCTACAAGGCTCAGTTGAAGGTTGCTTCCTCTGGGAAGACCCCCATGATACTGTTTCTTCCTACATGTACTTACTATTTATTACAGTCTACTTTGCATTATTAATTTTATGGGTATGTATAAAGTACATGGTAATTTCAAAGCCCAAAGTACATGGTAATTTCAAAGACCCTATTCCTGTGGAAGATTATACTAGAATAGGGGTGGGGGTTTGGGGAGGCAGAACACAAATAAGGGTAACATGAAACTGAATCAGATGGACCCACAGAAGTCCATCTGAGGTTCCAAAGAGGTTCCAAAGAGGAAGATAGTTTATCCGGTTGGGTGATCAAGAAAATGTTTGTTGGAGAATGCAGCATTGGAACTGAGTACTACAGGAATTTTGTAGAAAAATTAATGGATCTAGGAATGAGGAACAGCTAACGAACTGGAAAAGACATTCCAGAGATGGAACTGTATGAACAAAGACAAAGAAGTGGAAAGTGTAGAGCATGCCTGGAAGGGAGGATAGGAGCAGAAGAAGCAAGAAACCAGAAATGAGACAGGGGTCATGCTTTGGAGGACCTTAAGCCCAGGGGGAGGAGGCAAGGACAGTTTTGTCCATATTTCCGTCTCCCTATTACATTGCAAGCTCTTAGGATAGAAATACACAGGGCTTTAATCTCTATATCCTGTATAGCTTCTAGCACCAGGACCTGATGCATGGTAGGTCTCCAAGACATATTTCTTGAATCGTATTAAATTTGGGGAGAAATTTGCCCACAAGGTTCAGCCTGAACACTGTATCAAGTTAAGTGGATATTAGCATCCACTGGAGAGGGGAAGGCTGAGGTGTTCAGATGGAGGTAGTAGAAGCAGAAAAACAGAAGTCATTTGTCTTTGAGGAATGCATCAACTAAAAGGCGATGATCCTATGCTGTGTACATAAGGTCCCTGACAAGAAAAACGTACTGAGTGTAAACAATGATAGGGTCAGCACTGTACAGGGGCCCTGAGGGAGGCACAGGAAGTCAGGAGAGGTCTTCTAGGAGGACCGATGTCAGACACAGGAAGTTCACATACCACCCCATTAAAAAGCAGGTTCCTTAACTGAATTGTGATATTCTATCATGGGCAATGCAATACAATCCCTTCCAAGCCTCTTCTTTCAACATAAGCAATAGTTGAGAGCACTCTCCATGTAACTTCTTCCAACCTCCTTCCTACCTGGCCGGGCCCTGGGACACTGGGCCCTCCAAGGTTGGAGGTAAAGAGGCCATCTTGTGATCTCTTGGATTTTTTCAAGCTTTCCAGACAGAGTTTAAGCAGTTTGAAACAGTAAGATACAAGAGAAAAAGCCTAAAACCAAGAGCACTGAACCTGGAGTCCAGATCCCAGCCCTCACTTAAGCGGTAAGTGACCTGAGCAACAGTCCCTGCTCCACAGGTATGTAAAAGTGCTCTGTAAACTGTGAAAGTCAGAGGTCATCATTCCTGAGGGCAGGGGCTGTGAATCCCCTGGTGCAGACAGGTAGGTGTCAGCAAGTGCTCACCAAGCAGGCTTAACTAAGGCTCTGGGGAGTCGTAAGAACAGGAAACTACAGGGCAGCGACTTATTTCCTTTATAGTTTGGATACATGCTGGGCAAGGAGTCCTGTAATAGGAACTGGGTGGGCTGACTTTGGATAATCTTTCTAAAAAGGAATTACAAATAATAATAATAATAATAATAATAATAATAATAAATTTTATCAATAAACATCATAAAAAATAATAGATAGATAGATATAGATAGACAGATAGATAAGAAAGAAAGAAATAGAGAGAGAAAGAAGAAAAAGAAAAAGAAAGAAAGAAAGAAAGAAAAAGAAAGAAAGAGAGAGAGAGAGAGAGGAAGGAAGGAAGGAAGGAAGGAAGGAAGGAAGGAAGGAAGGAAGGAAGGAAGGAAGAGAAAGAAAGAAAGAAAGAAAGAAAGAAAGAAAGAAAGAAAGAAAGAAAGAAAGAAAGAAAGAAAGAAAGAAAGAAAGGCATGTACAGGGAAAAAGAGCCAAATAAAGTTCTTGCCCCAATCCAAGTTTGCCAGCATTGCAAAGTTGCCTGGCTGGTGTATTCTTTCTTTCTCTCTCTCATCCTCTCTCCTTCATCCTTGCTTTCTTCCTCTCTTGCTCCTCTTTTCTTCCTTCCCACATTTATTCAGCTCCCCAGGCAGGGACTGTAGATGTTAACACCTCCACCCCCCTATTACGTATCAAAGCGTTCCAGCTAGGCATGAGCCTTTGCATCCCTTCTGCCTGCATGGAGTCTACTGCCCTCCCAGCTCCATCACCCCTCCCTTCCCAAAGCTGGGTCCTGAAGCCACCTGTGACCTGCAGATCAAGCCCGTAAAGGCACCTATGTAACATAATTAGGATCAGTGGAAACCTCTGCAGTCCAACTGAGACATGCTGACCAGCCAGGCTTCTCCAAGTCCCTCCCATCCATCATCCTCCAGAGTCTTTCCTCCATCCCACTGCCTTTTCCCTTTGCAACCTAGCCTCTTCTTCATTTTATCTGAGGCTCACTTGAGTGCTGCCTGATGCTTCTTGGCCAGCTTACAACTGTCCTTTACATATAATTCATTTTCCCCTGAGCACATGTGGCTCCTTTATTAATGGGCATCTCACATTTCCTTGCCAAAAGGATATATGGAAATTATGAATGTATAGACTGTCCCTTTTCAGCTTAGACAAATATCTACCTGAGGGGGAGTTAGTTACCCTAATAGGCATTGGCTTCTAGAGCCTTCAGTTTGGCTATTTAAATGATACTATAAACTCATTTCTGTCTCACCTTCTCCCTTGCTTCCCAGTTAATCTCTTCATTCTGAGACCCTCAAAATCACAGAGTATTAGAACTGGAAGGGATACTTAAAATCAACTAGTCCAACTTTCTCATTTTACAAATGAAGAAACCGAGGTGACATGTCCCTAGTATGCTTCAGGCTTCACAGTTCTTTCACAGTCCAGTGCATCAGCCTGGGCTGATCCATATTCAAAACTCCAGCCCTAGACATCTTCTTCTCCCAGTCCAGTCTTGTCAGAGTCCTCCATACATAATCAGACAGCCCCCTTCTTGAAGGGTCCTGGCAATCTGCCCAGGCCTCTCATCTGGATCCTCCCCTGCTTATCTAAGGCCTTGCCTCACATCCCATGCACCTCCAGCTTATCTCCCCAGCAGCCTCCAATCTCCTCCCTTCATCCAATTTCACCTCTGATGGTGTGAGAGCCTGTAATCTCTGTCTCATCAACTTTTCCATATCACCTTAAATCTCCATCCTGAAGCATCTTTTTGCTCTTCTAATTGCTTTTTCCCCTCTGATATTATTTACTAATTTAGCTCTGGAATGCATTTGAGGCTACAATTGGGGAAAAGCAGTTCTGGTACAAAACAGAATCTCCATGTCTCCACTTCTTGGCCCAGTGTTCCTGCCATCTCCTGCCAGTTTTCCATCCCGTTTCCCTTCCCTTTCACAGGCCCCTCTATCTTTCCATGGCTTCTGTTTCTTATCTGTGTGTGCCCACTTCTTGGTCTAGTCTTTGCTTCTCCTGTCCCTGTCTCTTCTAAATATTCAATCCCCTGAACGCTTTAATACTCATTTAAAATCCTCTCCTCTTTCTTGGCACCAAAATGTTGCTTGGCAAGAAACTTTGATTCTCTTGTTTTTATATTTTCATTTGGTTCTTCATTGTTATGTCCTTTTGAGCTGTTTGTAAATTGTTTAGGGGATTGAAAGACTCCATCTGAATTAAGATGAGTCAGTCTGAGTCAGGGAATCGTGGCTGAGTTTCTTCCCCCATTCTTGAAATAAAATGTCTTCTAAATACACACATATAACTCTCATATTCTGGACACCTCCCCAGGTCATTGGATTCCCAGGGTCCTCACAGATGCCTATTTGTTTCTGAACCTCTGTAGCTTAAACTTTGGCCCCAGTACAATACCAGGACAGGCACCATTACAATATCATGGAATGGTTCTTACAATCTAGGTTTTATTCAATAAAATAAACATTTACTTACAAACATCTGTTTTAGCCTAAATACTACTTACTTAATCTTGCCATCTGTCATTTTAATGGTTTTCCATGATTTTTGTTCTTTGCAGTATGATTAATGAAAATGGCATGTGAAACTGGTGCGTATGTGTCTCCATTCATAACACTCCTGCTTGCTTCATCTCAGGCAAGAAGCACATTTGCAGCTTGCTATCAGCCACCTAGGGGCTCACCCTAGGTGGGAGGCACTAAACTTTCTTTTATGGTTACTCCTCAGTTCAGTTACTCTCTCTCTGTGCCCTTAGAACTGGGCCACCTTTCTAGCAAGCTTCACCTGGAACACTGTCAACCTGACTGGGAAGGTGAGGAAGAGAGCAAGGCTCACACACAAGTCAGGAGAAAAAGAAATGGGAGAGACAAAAATTCCAGGAGTGCAGAGGGTCCATAAAGTGTAGGAGAGAAAAAGGAACAGAAAGAGAAAGAAGGAGATTATGGGACAGGGGAAGGTGAAAAGGAAAGCATGAGAGGAGATAAAAGAAGGAAAAGAGAAACAATGGAATGGAGGTGGAGAGAGAAACAGGGAGGAGAAAAGAGGGAGAAGAGGGCAGTGGAGGCAAGAAGAGAGAGGAAGGAGAGCCAGTCCCCACTGAAATGCGAACTGGTCACACAGCCTTTTTTAAAAACTGGGTAAGGAGACAAAATCAGGCTGTGCTTTCCTGGAACTGGTGATTTCTCACCTTCCAGCTCCCTGGCAAATGAAAGAGTTGGGCTGTTTGTGCTGGGAATTTCAGCCCCCAAAGTGACAGGAAGAGGCACTGCTTTTTAAAAGGTAGTTGCTAAGGTGAGAAGCCTTGAGAAACACTTGTTCTATTTGAAGCTGTGAGCTTCTTTTCCACATTCTTCGAGGTGAGGAGTTCCTATGACATCTTCCCTTCCTCCTCAGAGGCCATAGAGACCATGTCTGGAAGGTTCTCCATCACTGAGAGGAAGATTTAGGCTCTAGTCTAGGCTGTATTGAAGTATCAACCCCTTAGCTCTTCTATGCCTCACTTTCTTCACTTATCAAAAAGGGGTGTATGACCATTTTATCTGTTACTAAGATGCTATGAGGAGGAAAAAGAGGTCGAGGCTGGATAATTTCATGGGAAGTGCTACAGTATTATTCAGCTATGTGCTGAGGTGAAGTCAAATGAATAAGTGCCTCTATTCCTATCTCCTAAGCTAGAAAAACACAACCCCATTTTAATGGCAAGAACACCAAAGGAGCTTGACCAAGAGAAAGCTGACTGAAGTAGAAACAAAATCTGTGACCCAGGGCTGGTTGTCTTCTCCCAGTGACCAGTTCTAGGTTTAAGGCTCACACTTACTCTCCTCACACAGCCCATCTGAAGTACGTGACCCAGGTGTGACACAGCCTACTTATACTCTTGTTCTCCACTTCCAGCATAGAAGGAATCCCCAGAGAACCCATCCACTCCCCAAATGCTTCCTAAGCATTCTCAGAAAGCATAAAATGCTGAGGTCTTGGGAAGTCAGAGGCTGGAATGAGAAGAAAAAGTTCGAGGTCAGGATTTTTATATCTTTTAAATTGCCTGGGGCTGCTTTCATGGAACAGGGCACCCTATCCAGGAGTAAGTGTCTGGAAGCCTTTATACCCTGCAGAGCATACCCCACACAGTAAATGAGCATCAGCAAGGTATTTGCTTCTCCTCATTTAGAAAGCCTTCTCTGGTCTCCCTAGGCAGTACTAGAGGCCTTCCTTCTGCTTCCACAGGGGCATATTTCTGGGGACCATTTTCCTAGAGGTAGAGGTAGATTTTGTTCCACAAGTTGCAGACTCTGGAGGACAGTGACTTTAGATCTTCTTGTGATGGATCACATGATGGGCCCCACTCTTCGACCTGCTCTGTACTTAGACCTTTTGTCATGTGACTTTGCATTTTTTCCTCTAAAAGGGTGAAGTACAGTTCCTCATTACCTGACTTTGAGTTTGTATATGTGGCTTTCTTTGGCCAACAAAATGAGGTGAAGTTACAGTATGCCTATTCTGGAAGCCTAGGACTAAGAAGTCTTGTGTGTTTCCACTTGCTTCATTACTCTTCCTACACCACCATGAGAATATGCCAGGCCAGCCCACTCAGCTAGGGCAACGATGAGAGGTATGTGGAACACAGCTACCCAAGGCAGGCCAAGCCTAAATCAGCCAACCCCCACTGCTGAGGGAGTTCAGTCAGATCTGCAGAGCTGCCCAGCTGAGCCAGCTTAGATGAGCTGATCCTTAGCTGACTCTCAAATGCATACACTACATAATGCTTATTGTTGTATACTAGTAAGATTTTGGAGGTCGGTGTTAACACAGCATTTCCGTTGTGAAAGCTCCTTGATATATTTACTAATGTGTATCCCCGTGCCTGGCATATAGAATATTCAATGAACTCGTTTGATGTATAACTGTGCCCTGAAGACAGAACCAGATCCTATTTTATCTTCACAACAATCCTCTAAGATGGTCAACAATAATTAGCTCAAAATTACACATAAAAATCTGAGGTCCAGATGGGTTACACAACTACCTAAGATCACACAGCAAGAAAATGATGAGGCCAGATTTGAATCCAGGTCCTGTGCCACAAAGGCCAGTCCTCATTTCAGTACATGTGAGCATGGCCAGAGTCAGCCCCACAGACTGTGAAAGGTACTACCTGACCTTTGTGTCAGGCATTCCACCAGGTACCAAAGGCCTCTCATCTGCCTTCTCCTGGTCAATGTGAACACTACGGAAGAGCTGAAACCCTCAGAAAGAAATTGGAAATGTGGTATGGAGATCTTTTATTATACTAGGCCAAATGCCAAATGTGGAATGGTTTGAGTGGGAAAGGAAGCAGCAAGTTTTTTTTTCCTTTCCTAATATTGTGCTGTGAGCCTTGTAAGTCTGTGAGCATCTCATTAGAATACTGGAGAGACCTGAAGAACAACAGACAAAACTGGGGGACAGGGCTGTGTTTCTGTGGGGAGGGATGAGCCTGGTCCTATCCATAACATTAAGGATACTCTTCACTGTCCCTTAAGCCATATAAGGGGAGTGAGGAACCCCTTCTTTCAGATATTTTGCCATCAAATCCTTCCTTTGGATTCTTACCTCTTTCAGGTCTAAAACACCTTGTTGGAATATGCTTTGTAACCTTTCATGAAACTCAGTTCTCAAGCCCCTTTCTCCTATCTGGTTCTCCTTATCAAAGCTCTCTCAGCTTTGCATGAAGTCTGACCTCTTAGCTACTTCTTCCTTCCTAAGATTTCCATAGGCTACACAATCTAAAGGGCACAGAGTTTGGTGGGAGGTCACTTTGCTCAGGCCCACCCCTACTAGATCACTACCTTTGCCAAGTACTAACTAGGTGCCCATGTATGCCAATGTCCAGAAATGTCCTTGCTTCTGGACATGTCTTATCAAAGACAGGTATCTCTTCTATTTTAAAAGCCCACCAAAGAATGTCCTACTCCAGGAAGGTACCCAATTCCATTGTCATTTCCTAAACCTTATTATTTTCCATTTTTTTCCCCTCTAACTTATTATTCCACCTGCTCATTTGTTCATGCATTTGACAAACACCCACTAATTGCTTTTATTTTGCCAGGTCATTTTATGGTATAGTGTAGCAAGGGAATAATGGTCCTAGAGAAAGGCAAAATGATATAGTGGTAAAAATTATGAACCGTAAACCCATATGGCCTGGGTTCTGATTCTTCTTCCTCTGCTCATTAGCTGTGTGACCCTGAACTGCTTATTTAACCTTTTTGGCCTCAGTTCCATCATCTCGAAAGTGGAGATGCTGATAGCAGTTACCTCAGAACGTTGTGAGCCTCACATGAGCTGCCTTCTGAGATTTTTGGAGGCTTAACTTAACACAGCCAGGACAAGACCTAGAAGGCCATGCAATTTCTATCTCCTGAGAACCTGTTTTTTTTTTAAATGACACAAGCAGACACACTTGACCTGCCCCATAGAGTAAGGATATCAAACCCAATGGAGAATGGCAGGCAAACCTTTGTTTCTATCACACACATAATAGGAGAAAAAAATGTGAGGAGGAAGAATATGAGTGAGGACACAAAGGAAGCCTCTCTAATGAGCTTCTACTCAGGACAGTAGTCCAATGTGATGGAAAGAGCAATGGGCCAAAGGTCCAGAGTCTCAGAATTTAGTATTAGCATTACCCTGAAAAAAGCTTAAAAAGGACCCCATACCTCCCACTCCCAGCCTAGACTTCAGTTTCTCCATCTACAAAATGAGGGAGCATATTAGCTAAAGGCTTTTCCAACAGTAAGATTCTTGGATTCTCAACCCAGGTAGTTCTCAACACAGTATTATTGAGATTCTGGCCACAGAAGACTTACAGACATCACTAAATGACAACTTGGTGATCTCTCTCCTTGCTGTCTCCTCCACCAGGCTTGCTGTCTAGAGCTCACTACTTCCCAAACCTTTTCCCTTTTAACCATTTTCCAGCACCTTTACACATCGCTTTTTGAGCCAGGCCTGGAGAAAACTGAACTCCAGGAGGGTTTGTGTCCTGGCAGCTGGCCCACAGAGGGGTGTGTGTGTGTGGAGGCAAATGGGCACCAAGGAAGTTTTTTGGTATGTACTTACCGCAGGCCCAGGGAAGGGCACATGGTCACAGTTCTCCTGCCAGGACTGGTTGAGGCTCTGGGCAAACTCTTGGAAGAAAACATGTGATTGGTTGAAAATTGAAAATCCAAGAATGTTGACACGATCATCCACAAGGCTGTCCATTTGTTGGAGAGAGAACTCCTGAAAAGATCCAGCAGTCAGAAACAAAACAGAGTTAGGAAGGGAAGAAGTCAGGAGATGGATTTGCTGGCATGCATCTTGTTGTCTCTTTCTGGTAAAATGAACACTTATTGCCAGGTACTCTGTTAAGCAATAAAGGCCGAGAGATAACTAAGAGTTGTTTAGAAAGCATGTAGTATTGGGAGAGGGGAAGGAGAAAAGAGAAATAAGCAGAATGATCTTCAAGAAAGGTATGTGTAAGATGCAATAGATGAAGAGAGAAAGAAAACTTAGTGTGCTTAGCGGAGGCAGAACTGTGTCCATAGGAGGGGTGACCACTAAGCTGTCTTGAAAGACTAATAGAAATTTTCTGGGTGAAAAATGTGGATGGACAAAAGCTACTCCAGACGGAAGTCCCCATGGATACAAAGGCATGGAGGGGAGAAAGTGTGTAGTCCTTTTAGCCAGTTGCCCATAGTGTGCTTTGACAGAAGCGTCGTTTCTCAAAGTGTGGTCCACAGAATACCTGTCATCAGCCTCACCTGAGTACCTTTTTAAAAAGCGATGCATCCCATCTAATAACAGAATCTGAAATTCTGGGGTCAAAGCCAGGAGTCTGAATTTTCAGCAGGTCCTGATGTCAAGATGCACACCAAAGCTTGAGATATATGGGTTAGCACAGGGGATGCATGGGGGTGGAGAATGGTGAGAATGAAGCTAAAGAGGTTGGCAAGGGCCAGAGCTTAGTGGCTTGGATGCCAAGCTAGGGAACTTGCACTTTACCTGTATATGATGGGACCCGAGGGAACTGTCAGCAGAGAAATGACAAGATCAAAATTGCTTTAGAAGATTCTCAACCTGAAAGTTTATAGATAATGTTGCGCCTTCATTTGTTAATTTTTTTTCATTCACTTAACAAATATTTAAGTGCTTATTGTGTGCCAGACCCAGCACAGAAGATGTTCTAGGCACAGAATATTTGAACGAGAGACACAATTCCTGCTCTCGAGAAGCTCGCAAGTTACTATGAGACAGATTTAGGTAAACAAATAAATACATATAAATTAAGATATCTATGGAGGGTAAAAGTGGGAGACTGCTACTTCAGATGAAGCAGTCAGAAAAACCCCATCTGGATAGTGACATTTAGGAGGTCAAAGGAATTCTCCCAGAACTCAGGACCCTCATCCAAGCACATGGCCCCGCCCAGGTGTTATCTCAGCAGGCTAAAACCTGCAGGCATGAGTCCCATTGAAGCCAGTCAGTGTCATAAGAAGAAATCCCCTCCTCAGGTGGGGTTAAGCTCAGAGCCCTGGACCCCCAAGGCCAACCTCAGGGTGTGGATTATTTGGCTCACCTATCTTGGTTCCTGAAATAATGCTTTCAAATGTGGGTCAGGAACCTTTGTGCAGTGGTCACATTCATCACACATTTATTCCAAGTGCCTCACACAGCTCCATGCCCTGTGGGCACATGGTAGTTAGACCCCAGAACTAACCCAACCACCACTCAGCCTGATGTGACAGAAGGCAGGTGCCTTGGACTTACTTCCTGGTTGGGTAGAAACATTCTTTTCCTTCAGGTGGTCTCTTTTCTTAAGATTTCACGTCTTCAAGCCCCTGGCACATTCCCTGTATCCTCATTCATATCTACACCCAGCCACTGCCAAGGCCTCAGGCTTTAGGCTTGAGCTCCCCTATTCAGAGTTCAGCCTCATTAGCTGAAGCTTGCAAACTGAAGTTACAAAGATTTCTTTGGAAACACCAACCTGATACTGTGGAGTTGAATGAGGATTATGTGTATTTTAGTTCCTGCCACATTTCTGTTAGGAGAACACGAATGTGTCAGAGAACATATTGATTCATAAGCTAATATTACGTCCTGTCTCTCTTAACAGGACAGCTGCCTATGGTACTGTGAGCTATCAGCAGGTATGAGGGGGAAGATGGCTAATGAGAAGAGATGCATTTGGCAAAGGCGAGATGGAGTAGGCACAGGTCAGGCTGCTATCAGGCATTCAGGGAGCTTCTTTACTGGACATGGTTGGCGTAGAGAGAGCTGGAAGATGTCCCCTCTCCCTTGCCTTCCTGTCACTGTGGGCACCTCATCCTCTCTCAACATACACAGCCTAATGAAAGGAGGTGCATTTCAGTAAAGCCCTGATGTTTTGGATGTCCATAGACTCACAATGGCAGTTGGATGGATACAGTAGATGAGGGCTTTGGTGTTCAAAGCTAGGTTCCATACCATTCTGATGTACGACCTTATGGAAGGTCTTTAACTTCTATAGGCTTCAATAATGACAGCAACCATAGAGGTTTTTTCAAGGAATGTATAAGAAGGATGTACGAGTCTTAGAATTATATCTGGCACATGAGAAGCACTCAACACACAATAGTTACTGAAATACTTGGGCAGAGATCTCAGGCAGCTTCTGGCCCTCTACATCCTTAGTTCTACTTGTCTTGGAAATCTGAGTTAGGAAGATATTTACTTCAAAAGAATTTCCTAGGCAAAGTAAGAATGAATGTTAATTGCAGATATTTAGAGATATTTCTTCCAGAAGTCAGCTAGTCTGTCTTCTTGACTTTTAATTCCTCCCTCAATTATATCCTACTTTCAAAGGACCCCTTAAGATTAAAAGACCCAAATCTTTCTTGATAATAATTCATTCTATTTATACTGATTTATGGGAGAGCTTGTAAAAGGACATAAAGGGTGTACTGTGTTCTCTTATAATTTCCCAGGACACTCTAGGATTCTATTTCCTGAGCATCCTCACAGTTAGGAAATGCTTCTTTATGTCTAAACTTAGATTCTCCTGCTGCTATTGAAGGCTGGTTTCTAAATAAATATGGGAAACAGCTGACCTCTGCCAGTTTCTACGGAATGAAAACCTTCTAAGCCAAAACAAAGTATGTTCCTCAGGACACCAGATTTACCAGGGGATGTTAACAAATTTCATGAAAACAAAGTTTCATGTTCAAATAAAGTTAGAAAATATTGCATGTTATATCCTCTTTTTTAAGATTCATAACACATATTAGCATATTAAAGTTTTAAAGAAGTGCTACAGTGGAGCAGCTTGTTTAATTCTGTTTAACCCAGAACTTTCCAAACACATTGACTATGGAACACTTTTCCCTCAAAAATCTATGAATGTCTCACGGTAGTTTTCTACAGAACATACTTTGGGAAATGTTACTCTAAACATAGGAAAACATACATTATAAATCCAAATTCAAGTGGTAGAAACATTTTTCTGAGAAGGATATTTCATAAAATTAACAAATTTTAGGATCGGAGAGGATTAAAGGCCACCTGGTTCCTACTGCCCACCACAAGCTCTAACACAGAATGCACACTTCATGTTCCTTGTGCTCTCCCGGCCACACTGCCTGGTTGGCTGTGACCTTAATTGATATGACAGAAAGGGCTAGGAGCCCTGGGGTGGAACAGGTTCTCATAGTGACCTTGCATCTCTTCTTATAAATGTCCTAGGAAGAGAAATCCTAAGGATCCCCAATGGGAGTGGATTAATTGTTGCAGCACCAGGGAAGCTAGGGTGAAGAGAAGAGCAAATGGTCATCTGATAAGGCTGAGTGGTGGAGCAGAGGCCAAGACCAAGTTACTCCAAGCATACATGGCTTTGTGATAGCCCCTGTGTTGCCATTGCATTTTCCTGCATGTGGTCTTTCTTTCCAAAGGGCTATATGTTCCCAGAGAGCAGAGATGAATCTGCCTCATATGTAAACCCACACTGCACCTGGCACAGTGCCTGGTACCTGGAAGCTGTTTGGCAAATGTTGGTTGAGGATGGTTGATTTAGGATGCTTTAATGCCCTGAGATCCTCACTGTGCCCAACACTGACCATTAATCACATAGTCTTACCCTTACAGAAGGGGTAGGAACATGAGTAGAATTTGTACCAACTCTGGATTGTCTTCTGGAAGCTGCATTACTGTATTTGGAAAAACAAATTCCTGACAGCTTGTTTCCTTATCACTGGCTTAGCTACGTGTCAAATGAGAAGAGTTTTGCTAAATAAGTCACCATAAGGTGTTAATTCCTCGGTCTGGCTATTTGTTCCTAGATAGAAGGCTTGAGATGAAGTTCCAGATTTCCCAACCATAAATAATTACAACAAAGCAACAACAACAACAACAACAACAACAACAACAACAACAACAAAAACTGCTATAATATATTGACTACTAACTGCGAGCCTGGCAGAACTAAGCCCTTCACATGCATCATCTCAATCCATCCATCAACATTAAAATCCAGGTTTGACTGGATTTGTACTGCTCACCACTGTGTGGCCTCTGTGTGTGAGGTACCAAGCAAGGGTCAGAGGCACTATGAGTTCATTGTGACTGTGTTGTAAAATATCTGGCAAAATTTAGTTAAAATTAAATTCAGAATACACATGTCAACTTTAAGACCAGTGAGAAGATTTGCAGCTACAAAATGAACATTGGTAGTCTAAATGAGTAAAGAGATTACCAAGCATCAACTAAATGTCTGCACAAGAAATATTTTAATTACAAAGGAGTCTGGGGCTTGGTATGGGCTCCAGACTGAGCCACTAAATAATGATCTTGAGAACATGGGAGTGCTGAGGTTTGCCCCACACCTCATGTCTGTTTAGATTCAAAAATCCAGAGAAGAAATATGGGAAAACACCAGAGTGAAGCAGGTGGGGGGGAATTAGAAATAAATGCAGTATAATTAAAGACGTGTGGCTAATATGCATAGGAAAGTAGGCAGTCAAATACAGCTTCATGAATTTGGCCACCTTCTGCTGAGAGTTGTTCAAGAGACTTAGCCATTCCTACCAAAACCTCTTTATGGTCACCATCATTTGAGCCACGATGCTTCCCTATTGGCCTGTGGGCTCTCTTGTTCATTGTTGTATCCCCAGTGCCTAGAAAAAAATCACTGAAACCAAAAGTCCTTCCTTACAGACCCTTCATTCCAGAATGGTTCTTACTCTTAACAGAAGTATTTCAAACACTCTCTTGCTTCTCAGTTGCTTTTACTCAAGACTCAGCCTTTGATGCCCTCAACTCCATGCTTAGCTCTGGCCCCTCACTGTTTGCAGAGGCCGGCAGCCTTATATCATCCAACCCACAGTCATTTATTAAACACCAATTTATTATCGAGTGTAATAACATTAACCACTTCCTTCAACATGGCTGCACATAGCTTACAAGACACTCATACATCACTTTTGGTCCTCAAGAGCACACCTGGAGTGAAGAGAACAGGTTTTATTTACAGTCCCATTTGGTGGAAGAAGAAACTGAGGTGCCCAGGAGTTAAGTGTCTTGCCCTAATGACAGAGGTAGCATTAAGATCCGGGTACCTGACATACATGATTAGTACTTATAATTCCATTACTTCCTTCTGTGTGCTCAGTATTGGACTAGGTCACCACAGTATACACAAAAAATGCATGTGTCCTTCCCTGAGCTTCTTAATGACTGACAACTTTCAATGTTCTGGACCCAGAAGTACTGAGAATACCAAAAGATTCCAATTTCTTAAGCCATTATTATGAAGCTGGAATGATGAAAAATATCCTTAAGAACATATCATTCTTAAACCTGAACTCCTTATCTTTTTACCCCAATCCAATTCCCTCTCTTGGTCACCTATCTGTAAATATGACCATTATCCACCCATAATTCAGGCTAGAATTTGGAACTCATCCTCCACTTTGTCTATTCTCATGCTCCTTGTGTCATGAATGTATTGTCACTGGAGAATATTTTACTTTTCTAACATCTTTTGAATCTGTCTCCTGCTCTCCATCCCCATCCCTTTACCTCAATTCAGCTCTTTACCAGCTTGTTCCTGGGGCAACGAACTAATTGGTTTCCCCTCCTCCAGTCTAGCATTTCTCCAGGTTCCTATTTCATGTTATTGTTAGAGGGATTTTCCAAAACTATACATTTGACCATGAATCCCTCTTTACTTCCAATGCTCCTTACTGAACAGAGGACAAAATCAAACTCTTTAGCTAAGAACAGACATGCCTCCTCATACTATGATTCCCATCTACTCCTCTGCTCATTCTTTACTTTGACCTTCTTCATCACCCAAGCCAGGCATAACTGGCTACTGTCTCAATTGGGTTACCACTGTACCTCATAGGTATACCTATTGATCTTGTTATCACATGAGTTTGTTCAAAGGTATCTACTGAAGACTGGGTGCCGTTGAAGGCAAATATATTTACATTACCAGCACCTACCATGGTTCACATCATAGAGAAAGAAGTCAACACTATTGACTAAATAAATTTAGAAGGGAGTACCTGCCAGGCTGATCCTCATCTCACTGCATGGGCAGCCTGGTCTCTTCAACTTTCCAAGGCACTTCTTCGTAACTATACACATTCATTTTACCTTGGAACCTAAGGCATGGCAGAGTCTAATACCCAGACTCTTGTCTCACAAGTGTCCTCTTAGTCTTTTCTCATGAAAGTGCTGGAGCCACCAGGAGTCCAGCATATCCTGAGTATCTTTATATTCTCTTCCTCCCTCCAGCTACTTGTCTGTCTATTTATCTGCATCAAAGCTGTGTTCTCTGCAGGCTGAGTGAATGATTTTTGTGTAATAGGTCCTTGAAGAAAGTAGCTGCTGGAAGGCTAATCCATAGCTGCCAGTGGATTCCATTTAATGAGAGATTTATTCCTAAACCTCCTGGCTTACAGCTTCCCTAGATTCTTCTCACTACGTGTTTCCTACTTATGGTGATAACTATTATCTGAATACACTCCTCCCAGGAACTGCCCCTTCTGTGCTTTTCTATCCCAATGTGAGTCCACAAACAGAACTTCAAACGCAGACTGTATTCTGTCTTGTTCATTGCTCTGTTCCTTGTACCTTACCTTGAACCTGTCTCAGAAAGTGTTCTGTGCGTGTTTATTAAATAAACTAATGTTCACCTGTAAACGCCCACCAGGGTGGGACCACCTTTACAAAGACTTCAATCATTTGCTCCCAGGAAAAAGAAGGCAGAGGCCAGGTGGGAGAACCCTCCCATTTCCACCTCAGCAGCTGTGATTATCTTCATTTTATAGTTAGACCATTCCAGGACTAAATAAATAGTTATTAACTGTGAAGCTGAAACCACAGTGGGTCAAACTTACATTAGAAATGATGGATACCTTGTGTTCTCCATTATAATGGGGAGGACTACTGCTTTTCTGCAGCCCAGCTTCCTTTATCAGGCAGTGATTCCTTGACTCTGATTCTCTTGCACTCAGAATCCACTAATTAGGCTTCCTGTGTACCCATCAGCTGCTAAGCCTCGCTTTCCAGGTCCCAACTCATTAGCTTCAGGTATGTAGAGACCAAGGTACCCACCCTTCTCACAGGAGTACAAGGAGTTGTTGAGGAAGATAAGTGATGCTGTCAATCAGTAGCCTTGGCCTGCCCCCATCTCTGCAGCAGAACCAAATAATGGGCTTCCACAGGGGCTAGTATCTCGCTGTCTTCCACATGCTCAAGATCATTCAGGAGGTATATGACTAAGGCAGGACCAGGACCCAGGCCACTGGGTTTTCAAATGGCTCCCCACAGCAGGAGGGAATAGATATGACAGGAGATTTTTCAGATCTCTCGAAAACTATTTCTGATTATATCTCTCTCATTGCCTCATTTATTCCACAAAAATCACAAGTATCTCCTCTAGGACACAACATTATATTAGGCACTAGAAACATAGTGATGAGCAAAGCCTTGTCCTTGTCCTCAAGATGCTTATCCTTAGAGGCAAGGAGGAGGCTAATCCCAAACAGTGGTAAGTACAAGTGCTAGGAAGGCAGACAAAGGTGGTCTCTTTTATTAGAATTTCTGTTGATTTTCCTAAACTGATTGCAATCTGAGGTCTGAAAGATGAGCAGGAGTCAGCCGGATGAAGAGGTGAGAAGAGTAGACTCTCAGACAAAGAAAGATCAGAATGTGCAGAACTCTAGAGGAAAGAGGGCATATAACAAATTCAGGGAACTGCAAGTCACTCAGTATGGCTGGTGTGGCTGGGGTGGCTGGGGTGGTGGGGAAGAGCACAGAGGAAAGCCCAGAGGTAAGTTTTTAAGAGGTTGCTTTGGATTTTATCCTTAGCGTAATGTGTAATGCAGAGCTACTGCACAGTTTTAAACAAAAGAGAGATATGATCAGGAATAGTTTTATAAAGATCTTAACTCTCAGCCAAGATAAAAATCCAGCTTTGAAACTCATAGGACATGCATCCCCCTTGTGGGTTATAGTTAGAGGCTTCAGCAGGATGGGCAGGTGTCATGCTTACCACTGGACTGTGAATGTGAACAGTCAGTACTACAAATACAGGGCTGGGGAAGACTCAGATGGTGATGAATTAAACTGTTGATGCCTTTGACACTGACTGAAACCTGATGCTGGGAACAGAAATGGTGGATTACTTAATGATAACATCACTTGCTACTCCTAATTATGCTTATAATATAATAGCACTTATAGTGTAATAATAATACAATTTGCCATAATGGCTTCCATTCTGTTTCTCTATGCTTTTCAAATATTTATTAAATACAAAACATTCCACTCAGCAGGACCCAAATTTCTCAGGCCAGGAGTCTCTGTGGTAGCTACAACAACAATCCCAGGTGGCCTCAGTATCCTCCTTTCTCTGGCTCTCAATCTCACTTCAGGGGCTTGTTTACAGGCCACCATCAGGATCCTAGGGGTGTACCCTGCAGGGGTCAGCGGAGAGAACCTAAGGTTATTACCTACATAATTAGGGCATGTACAATTGCCTGCCCCAAGGGTCTCCAGTGCCTTCTCTCTGGTTCTGTGGCTAGGTCTCTCATTTTTTATTCTTTCACCAGGTGAATAGGGTGAGGGTAAAATAAATAAACTAATTTATATGGTTCTAACATGAGCCCCAAGACTTATCCCAAATAATCCCAGGACTGTGACTATGATGGATTTTACTTTGTGACTAGGTCATGCTATATGGCACAGTTGACTTTAAAAGAGAGAAATGATTCAGGTGGGCCTAACCTCAGGTCATGAGCTCTTTAAAAGCAGGTTTCTCTAGCTGGTTGCAGAAAAGAAAGTTAAAGAGATTCAAAGTGTGAGAAGAGTTCATCTAGAGGGAGGGTCTCTGTTGATGAGATGGAGATATCATGGAATGATCATGAGCAGGAATGAAGTCAGATAAAGGAGAAGGAGAGGTCCTGGGCAAGGATCTGAGAGAAGTCTCTAGATGTTGAGAGCAGTCCCTAGTCAAGAGCTAGATAAAAACGGAGATTTCAGTTCTGAAATTGTGAGGATGTGAATTCTGTCAACAGAAATGAGCCCAGAAGAGGTCTCTGAGCTCCTGATGAGAATGCAGCTAGTCGACACCTGGATTTCAACCTGAGCAGAAAGCGCAGCCATACCGTGCTGGACTTCTGACCTACAGAACTGTGACATAACAACCGGTGTTGTTTTAAGCTGCTTTATTTGTAGTAATTTGTTACAAAGCAATAGAAAACTAATACAGCACAGAAAAGCAATAAAGATCGGTTTGATAAGAATGTGAGCTGGGAGGTCAAGGGCAAATTTTGAACTCCAGCTGAAGTTAATCTACACCACCTGGCATCTTAGAGCTGGATTTATACTTGTGCCAACTGCCTTCTGTCTCTCTTCCTAAGAGCCCACAGCTCCCCGAAGCATTCCTTCTCCAAGAAGGAGTTTCTCCTATCTCAGGTCTCAGAGTTGGAAGGCCCTACTGGTAGTAGTATAGCAGAGAAGGGGCCAGTCCACCAGTTCAGTCTGAGCCTGCTTCATAATAAGGGGTGGAGCAGAGTCCTGGGTTGGCAGAATAGAGTTTGCCTATCAGATACTAATTAGTAACTGACACCAGGAATATATCAGTGCCACTGCATACATAAACCGGCCAAATCTCCCTGCTCTTCCCTAGGGAAGCCCTGACTTGACTTCTCTCTTTAGATCAGTGGTGCTCATAACCTTGAAGGGAGACCATTGTAAACAACTATCCAAGTGAGTTGGAGTGTCTCAGGCATTTGTGACAAGCTACCACCATGCTCAGGGTGTTTGTTAACTCAGGTCCACTTGGGACTCCACTTTCCCTCTACAACTGTTTACACAGAACAGAAAAGTTGGCAGTTGGCTGCCTGTATGGATTAATGTGAAGACTCTGAAAGGTCCTTCCCACTCCAAAATACCTCTCTCACTGACTCCATGATTTCCCATACTATCTACTTCCTTAAAGCAAATGTTGTCTAAGGCATCATACATACTATATGTATCCTTCACTTAGAATGTCCCACCCACTTCCTTCTCCACTTGGTTAACTCTTACCAATTCTTTAAGGTCCACTGGCTGTGGCCTTCTCCAGGAAGCTTTCTATGAGCCAGAGGCAACTTCTTTGGTGGTCCCTTAATAATTGTATGGCTATCCATATCACTTTAATCCACTGATTTATAATAATCTGCTTGGATTTGTCTTTCCCTCTAGTCTGACCTCCACAAAGATAGGATTTAATTCATTGTTGCATCCATGACACCGTAAGGTTATCCAGTGACTGTGTGGATTGTGGGTCAGGAGACCACTCATGACTTGCTGTGGAAGCTTAGGCAAGTTACTTTCCCTCTTAAGTTACTTTTACTAAACTATAAAATGACAGGATTTAGTTAGGTGTTATCAAAGATCCCTCAAAATTCAATGCTCTCATCAGCCATTATTAATATCTTGGCACAAACTGGATCTTGAGACTGGGAGGACTGTCATCCATTGAGGCTTTGAGGTAGGCTCTTTATGGGTCACAGAACAGTGCTTCTAGGCAATGGGGAGAGAGATGCCCAGACAGCTCATAAGACAGGGGTGCTGCCTTACCTAAGACACCTGGACCATGCAGGGCACTGGAGGGATAAACAACCTAGACAAGGACACTGAAAAAACATGAAAAGGAAAGTCACCTACTTCATATGGAAAATAAACTTCCTAGGAGATTTCATCCAGTCATTTATTATATATTCATCCAATCTGTGAAATCAACAGAATTTTAGAGTTCAAAGGTCTATGGAGAGCCTCTAGTTTATCCCCAGAGGAGAAAGAGCTTGGTCCTGCCAATGTTCACTCTAATGCTGAAGATGTCTGACAACTTTGGGGGGCAGATGGGGTGTTATCTGACTGGAACCATCTTTAACTGGCTCTGGCTCCCCCTCTCTCCATTGTACCCTCTTGCACCAGCCACAGCAGGCACCATGCCCTTTCTCAGGTTTATAACTTACCTCTTCCCACATGTCACACTCCCATTCTCATTTATTACCATTCTTCAGTAAACCATTCAAAGGAAGCCATATCTATAAACCTTTATCTAAGCCCCTGAAAAAACACTAAATCCTCCCTCTTCTGGGCTTCTGCACTTCCTATTTACAAATTGAGAGCTCTTTAAGCCACATCGTACCACTACTTGTATTCCCCAGCACACATACAGTAGGCATGTAATAAGTGTTTGCTGAATAAGTTTAGTTGATTTTAGCATTTTCTATAGGTAGTTGCTTAATCATGTCTAATTATTTTATAATCCTATAACTTGGGCCAAGGAACTTCCAGCTGTCAGTCACAGTTTCCACCAATGCAAATGCAAAGACTAATTCTTCAGTCAATGCCTCCTGCATCTCCCTCCAATTTTTCCTGCCCTTTTTTTTTCTTATCAATACCCTCTCTACCTATGGCCAAGTTCAGAGAACAGGTACAGGAGGCTTAGCAGCCAGAGAGCATAATTATGGAGTAATGGTTTCTCCTTAAGATGTAGCTGTACCCATGTTTGTCCAGGAGACATTTGTCATTGCCAGTTCTGCCACCGCGCAGGGTCTGCATTTGGTGGAGGTGGTACCTTGGAAGCCCAGAATGACACATGGGGAGCTTTCACTTCATTACTCTTTCCTTGTTTCCCTAAACACATATTTATTCACCAAAGTATATTGTATTATACAGAGCGATTCTCCTAAAAGGCTCAATAAAGGTGAAATATGTGGATAATGTTTAAAATTTTATAATAATCTACACTTTAGAATCAATCTAGTGCTCTAGCACTAGAAAGTTGTCTGACTGATGGATTGTAGTTGTTGGCTACAATGAATGTGTGTATGTAGGGGTGTGTGTGTGTGTGTGCGCGCGCGCGCGCGTGTGTGTGTGTGTGGTGTGCTTTCAGTAAATGACTGTAAGATATAAAAGAGGCTCAAGTACCCTAGGAACTATAGTTCCAACCAGGTGAGAGGCCAATTTTGAAATGTTCCTTGTTATAGCTTTAGAGTTTTCAAAAGCCAGAGGTGGCAAATCAAAAAACCAAAGTCTAAGGATGGAAATACTCAACATGAAAGTGAAAAAAAGGGAGGGAAGGGAAATAATGTTTAATAGAATCCTTAGTGAAAGGTTTCTAAACTAGAAAGGTTTAGAAACTTTCCGTGTTCTTCACAAAATGATGTAAAAATTATTATTCCATTTTATAAAAGGGAAAACTGAAACTCCAAAAGGTTAAGTAATGTTCCACATTTACCTCTAATACATGTCAGGGTGCAGATTCAAACTCGAATATTCTCTGATCTGAGGCCCTGGCTGCCTCCATTAATTCATGTCTTAATCCTGTGTCAACACAGTAATGAGGCTCACCCAACCTGATGTGCCAAGGCATGGGGATATCGAAAGGCATAAGAAAATTTCATAATGACCTTAAAAACCTGAAGTAGATGTTTTGTTTCAAAGCCCTTTGGGTTCTGGCCCCATGAGTTAGGTGCCAGATACCTGCCTGAAGAGGCCACTTAACTAAGGTCAACTTGAGCACAGTGTGGCCAGTAGAGGAAGCAGTTCCAGGCGACAGACAGCACAATTCAGCACAATTGTGTCATTCAGCACAATCAGACTGTTCTTGCACTCTTCTGCCTCTTCCTACTTCAGTGGTAGTTCTTGGTGCCAACCCTGGGCTTCAGGTTTTGACACTGCCATCACTTATCAGAACCCCCTGAAACCCTGTCTTTGGATGCAGAACTAAACTACCCTTCATAGTCTTTCACACCCTTAATTTTAAATCTATCCAGTTCAGAGTAAAAGAAGGGCATTCTAGACTGGGTAGTAACTGTGTGGTCCTCCTGGCTGAGTTGTAGACTTTTGTGCTTAAGTGCTTAGTGGGCATGAGTTGAATTCCTGTTGGATAAAAGGAGGTGAGCTATCTCACCTGGCCAGCCCTCCTAGTCCAAGAACTCTATAATGTTATGAAGTGCTCTATTCATTCCCTCAAATATACTCATTGAGCACCCACAATGTGCCAGTAGGCCACTTGAGTTACTATGACAAACAAGACAAATTTGCCTTTATGAAGCTCAAAGTCTGGTGGAGGGGTCAGATATAAAAGGAATTCCCACTAGAATGAATGAATGTTACAAAATACAAAATACAGGGCTCTATAAGAGAGTGTAACGGTGGACTCCACCTAGGAAAATGTCAGAGGAGACTTCCTTGAAGAAGTGGCATTTAAGAAAGACCTGAAAGATGAGTAGAGTTGGCTTTTTGAATAAAGGAAAAGAAGCACGATGATGAGCATGCTCACTTCCTCTGGAATCAATTCCTTCCCTTCCTTTCTGCCTCAACTCATCTTTCTGTAATAATTTTAGAAATTTCAATTATTTATGGCTAACCTCTCTGGTAAATATTTAGAAAAATAAACATAGGTTTTGTCTGCTCAATAATAACATGAACTCAGATGAGAACAAAATGGTTGCCTATATCCATTCTGCCTGGGACATAGAACAGTTATTTCTGCAGGACTCACTGGGACCTGGCTACAGTTTGAGAATCTAAGTGGCTGTTAGCTAAACAGAAATTGCTTCCATGGGCCACATGGGTTCTCCAATTCAATGGGTCATTTTCCTTTGAAATGCTAACCTGAGGATGCTGTGAATCAAAATGCCCCTAAGAGTGTGTAGGATGGAACAAATCTAGGACTGAAAAGATCCTCAGGCTCACCAAATACGACCTCATAATTTTAAAATGAAGAAACTGAAATCCTGTGAGGAGAAATGGCTTGCCTGGATAAGAGGTAATTACCTGGATTCATTATCTGGTGTCACTACCTTGAGCAAGCCTCAGTTTGCTCATATTTAAAATGGGGATGAAACAGTGCCTTCTGCTTGAGTTGTGAGGTTTAAATAAGAAAATAACAGAGAAGCACTTATTATAGAGCCTTGCATGTAGAAGGTATTCAATAAATAAATAACAATTATTATTAATACTATGTCACCCACCAAGTTAGTGGCAGGGCTGCAAGTAGGAGTCACAGCTGTTTGACTTTCTGTTCTCTGTATGACAGGTCTCCTGCTGGTATAACTCTTTCCCCAGCCTTGTGACACCAGCATTTAGCCCCTTCTCTCTAGATTCCCTGAGGGAAAAACTCTGAAGTGCCTGCTGCCTACATGGCACAAATGGCAGCCTGCCTTCCAGCATGGTAGTGGTGCCAAGAGCATGAAACTCTGACCCTGTCTGGCATGGCATCCAGCTAGCCATGCTACCTGCAATGCCCAGGTGGCCCACAGACCACATAGCTCCTGCTTCTAGTGCCCAATTATTTCCTGCTTTACATTGACATATCATGACTTTTGACCATTATCCTTAAATCTCTAAACTTCTCCCCACCAAGGTGGCAGCTCCCTCCTTTACCACAGGGCCCGTCTGTGCTGACATAGATTAGGACGATTTTATCTTTTCTATTAGACAGTGATTGAGAATCTCCCTGGGTTTATTAGTAGCTAGATAATCTTTCCAGATTTATAAGCTCAAATTGCACTTCCCCCTGCACCCATGATCTTTAGATGGCATCTCTGCTATCTCAGCAGCTGACTGGGCTTTGCCCGAAGGCCCTTAATTTTTCACTTCCGTTATCTAAAGTTCCATCAGTCATGCAGAATAACAGTTTCCCCAACCAAACCCAAAGCTGACTGGAGTATAGAGACTCCTTTCAAATAGGAGTGAGATAAAGGCAGCAAATCGACAACTGTCCTGTCATGCCTCACTTAGAAACACCAGAAAGGACTGTCAGGCCAGCAGCCCACCTGGATAAAAGAACTCCAGGAGCAGACTCTTTTAGACGTAAGGGAGCTGACACCTCTACAATAAACTGCTAATTTCCACATATAGGATCAATTATCTTCTAAACAGACATGCCAGAGCCTAGGATGCTAGTTGCTTTTTCAGCATATATGGGAAAGATGTGTGATGATGATTAATAATTTAAAAATATGGCAGATATTGTTAGCTGATCATTATCCTCATTTCCTTTTCTCTCTGAGCATACAGTAGATAACATTTCTGAATCTCCCTTACATCTTGATGTAGGTATGTAACTGAGTTCTAGTCAATGGAATTAATCAGGAGAAATACTATGTGCCACTTCCAGGTCTGGCCTATAAAACCTTCTTGTATCTGATCCTCTATTTTTTCCCCATTCCTGGTTTCTTAGAAGACACATAAGCTAGAATAAGCCTGGGCTCCCAAATGACGTTATGGAAGGGTACCCACTGATCAAGTATTCTCTTTTTGGACTTCAATTGAGTCAGAAATATATTTCTATTGTGCGAAGCCATGAGATTTATTTGTTATAGTAGTTGGCATTACTTACCAGATACAAAGCATTATCAACAGCTAATTTTTAATTTTACCAAGATTCTAGAGATAAATTTTATTATTTATATTTTACATATGAGGAAACTTGAGACCTCCAAGAGCTTTAGGGGCATATAGCTAGTAAGCTCGTGAACTGGGGATTTTCACCAGATCTGACTGACTAAAGGCCTGGATATTAACATATTGGCTTCTTTCTCTCACTATAAAGCTTTTTAATCAGGACTTTCAAATTTAACCTTGTAGTCTTGCTTCTTTCATCTGGCAAACTCCAAATAGAAATAAGAAACGCATCTGAATACTTCATACCTATTAAGATGACTATCATCATAAAGACAAAAAATAACAAGTGAGAATGTGGAGAATTGTGGAGGATGTGGAGATGTGGAGAAAAAATAATTGGTGAGGATGTGGAGAAACACAAACCCTCACACATTATTGGTGGGAATAAAAATGGTACAGCTAGAAAATAGTTTGGCCATTTCTCAAAAATTAAACATAGAATTACCATATGATCCAGCAATTTATCTTCTAGGTTACCCGAAAGGATTGAAAGCAGGGACTCAAACAGATATTTGTGCACCTATGTTTGCTGTAGCACTATTCACAATAGCCAAAAAGTAGAAGCAATACAAGTTGCCGAGTAATAGAATAATAGATAGCTGACATTCTACGTGCAAAGCCCTGTAATAAGAGTTTCCTAGTTACTTTCTCACTTAAATCTCAGCAGAAAGAACTGTTTTGTCCCCATTTTAAAGCCTCAGCAATCTCATCTGTAAGTGAACACTAATAATACCTGCCTCAGGAGATAATATCCACACGACAACTGGCTCACAACACAAGTTTAGTAAAGGGAAGGTATTATTTTAAGAATACCTTCTTAATGTGTGACAAGGTATTATTTAAGAATACCTTACTTGTATTGCAAGCCAACTGTTTGGATATTGTCTCCCGAAGCAGGTATTTTTAGTGTTCACTTACAGATGAGGTCGCTAAGGCTCAGAGAATTTAAGTAACTTGCACAGGGTTACACAGCTGGTAGCCAAACTAGAATTCTGTGATATCTACCTAATACCAAGGCCTGTGCCTTTCTGGCTCACTATACAGGATTTCGAAAAGCTAATCTGGGTAGCTGCTGCATCACTGTGGCAGAATTTAGGGAGATGGCACATGATGGGAGTCCCTAAGGAATTCAGAGAAGGAATAAGTAAAAATTAAAGTCCAGGTGGCATCTGTTGGGGAGTGGTATGGACTGGAGAAGTACAGAGGATAACTCATTACCCTCTGTATGAAGCTTGTCCACTCTAGACCAAGACTAACTATAACTGGGCAGGAAGAATACACTTCAAAATAGTTTCTTTATTCCTAATAAACGTTTGTCCCTTCTAGAAAGCCAAAACACTAATGAGAGGCTTCCAGAGTACTCTCACTGACTGATTTTTGCTATAACACTTCTTCTATTTTCTTAACTATTATTCACCCATCATCATTTACTTTTCTGATTTCCCCTTTCAAACTTACAAATTTTGTGAATCTTGTTAATTTCAGGTTCCAAGAACTCCGACTGAGGCATGCTCCTAGAGTTCATCTAGTTTGTGATCACCCAAATAACAGAAAGGCTCTTTGAAAACTGAAAATATCACAGTGTTGTTAATAAAAAAATAATAAAGACAATGCCTTACAGAAATATAGTACTTTGCAATTTATAATGCATTCTTACTTATCCTCACAGCAATCTTATATGATTTATTATACCCATTTTACAAATGAGAAGACTGGGGCTCAGATAGTCAACATGACTCTCCCAGAGTCACACAGCAAGTATAAGGCACAGTAGGGACCTGACCTAGGTTTCCTGACTTCACAGGCTAGTGCTTTTTCCATTAGACAAATCATCACAATCATCATTATCATTTTTAAGAGGAAGTGGTAGTACACAGTGTGGGCGATGCTATCTTCTTAAAAATCTTCAAGCCAAGCAACTTCCCCTTATTTTAGTTATGATCCTGGGAATATATGTTCCAAATGACTGGCCTCTTTCCATCTGCTAAGTCACCCTTGTGACTTCTTGCTGCCCAGTTTCTTCCACCATGGCTTCTTCATGTGGGAGCATCCCTGGCAGACTGGCACAAGGCAGGTAGCCCCTTAACTGCTTTTTCCTTCTCCTCCCCTCTCCCTCCCAGGCCCCCAAATGGAACACAACTGTACTTTAATCTCTCTTTGTTCTTCTACCAACTAGCAAGGTGGTGAAGAAGAGGGTGGTGGGCGAGACTATAAAATAGAAGTATGAAGAAGGTCTTTATGGTGATAAAATAGTTTTGTGTCTTGATTGCAGTGAGGGTAACACATTTTGAGAGATTTGCTATTTTATTATCCTGGTTCTGATATTGCATAATATGTAACCCCTAGAAGAAACTGGGTGAAGGGTACATGATACTTCTTTATTATTATAATTTTTGCAACTTCCTGTGGATCTTTTACTTAAAAATTTAAAAAGTTATAATATTCTTTTAAAAATTTGTTCTCTGAGGTTCTTTTTACCCTCTAATTGAGTGTGTCTATACTTCATAACAATCTTTCACATTTTTTACTGATTTGCAATTTCAAAATATTTCCCCATAGATTAAATTACATCACTTCAAAATTATAACAACACCATGATGTAGCTGTTCTTATCCTTGTTTTATAGATAAGGAAACCAAGGCTCAGTACTTGTTGAAGGGCATACAGTTGGTAGGTGGCAAAGCTAGTTCTCCAATTTGACACAATAAAATTTCTACAGACTTCTTTTCTCATTTGCAAAATAAGGGGATTTGGCTGAGATGGTCTTTGAAGGTGCATCTAGTCATAACACCATAAGACCCATGTACTTTTTGTGACCTAGCTATCCTAATTCTGAGTCAGCATATGGATGTGGCAATGCAAAGATAGTAGGTCAATAACCGAACCTATAGAGGAGACTTATCTGTCAAAGGAACAGTATTGTGTAGCTGGTGGCATTTGAATGGAGGATTAGACTTACCAAATTCACATTCTTTCAAGGCTAAGAATTATTGGGATGAGAATCCCAGTGTCTCTCAACACCCTTCCACTCTTGTTGGCCTTTGCTTTTATTTTCCCTATTCCCATCTCCTGGGCTTCATTCTGTCACACCCCACTGACCCTAATTAATGATACTCGGTGGCAAGAAGGTGAGCTGTGAAAATGTCTTACCAGATTAGTAAAGATGTATGTATAATAGGCTGACACCATTCCTAGTTCAGCTGCCTGCAAAGTAAAAAGAGGGATATTAGAGAGGAAAATAAAAATTCACTCACTGGAAGTAAATGAGTGGTGAGGGTTCCACTCATTTGTCTGTCATTTGTCTGGCTTACTACCTTTGGGCTGCAGGCAGAGTAGAACATCTTGATTGGTTTACTTTGTCCTTGACCTTGGAGAATGGAACAGAAACACTGGCATCTAAAATATGGTCTTTCATCTCCCTCCTGCTCCCCACCCCTGGGGTGACACTTATAGTAGCTAATGTTCTCATGCATAACACATTCTCATGGATATAACTAGATACCATGGAAACCAAAATGACTTTAAAGGAAATGAAGCAAATAATAAACTAGATTACAACGATTATCTCCACAACTATTAACAATAACAACAGCTAACACTTACCTACTGTTTAGTATGTGTTGAGCCCTAGAAAGCATTTTATTTGGATTAACTCGATGAGGTAGGCACTAATTATTCTTCCTCCATGCCACCCACCATTTGACAGCTGAAAAACCTAAAATACCAAAAGGCTCTATAGATCACACATCTCATAAATGGAAAAGATGAAATTAAAGCCAGGAAGCCTAATTTCAGTGCTTTTAACTGTACTCCCCCAGAGGACTGTAATATTGTTGGAAACACTGAGACAACTCTCTCAGGGGCCAAGACACAGACAGGAGAGTCTGTGGGTTATAGGCAATTCCCAAATTAACTCCACCCCTATCAGATTGCTGATAAGAAAGACCCATGAGTATTCTAGAATATATAGTCATGTAGGAAACAAATGAATCATTTGCTAACTTTGGTCATTTATTAGTAGTAAGAAACAAGTTGTTTCTGATGTGCCTTACCCTTGTTCACAGCACACTAATGTGTTATCAACCCACAGCTGAGGAATGCTACTTCAGAAAAGCCTCCTTTTCATCTAATCTTTGTAGTCATCATAAATACCCCTAACGAACTTTCTCCATCAGTGTGCCTGGCTTTGAATGTGACAGATGATGTAGAAACCGACAAGCAGATCAGGTTAATAATGAGCCCAGCTCTCCCCAGGGCCCTCATCCCTCCTGACAGTTAAATTTTCAAAATGCATGCTGCAGCTCTGAAACACTGTGAAACAATTTTTGTCATGACTCGTGAGGTGTATGGGAGGAGAAACAAGATCAGGAATAATCATATTTTCCTTACATAGTGTTTACCTCCCAAGGAATTCCAATAACTTTGTGAATATTTCTACAGGAACCCTCCCAGTGTCCTTGGAGGGCAAGCTGGGGTAGCTCTTCCACTCAAATGGGAAACTGAAGCTGGGGTCACAATGGAGCTCAAGGCCTCCTATGTGAGGCTCCTTCTTCCTCCAGCAAAGCTACATTTCCTCCTCCTTTCCTAAGAGGATGGTATGGAGTGATGCTCACCCCATCCCATCCCCCCACACTCACATTGTCCATAGAAAGTGCCGTTTCTTCTCACCACTGCCTAGGCTAATGAGAGACCCCTGATTACAGGGATGGGCTGGGGGAAGGGGGCTGAAAGAAGGCATTGTCAAGTGGTTAAAACTCATTTTGTAAAATCTGCTGCCCTAAAGATAAAAGACAAGAGATCCTTGGTTTTTAAGACCTGAATCCTGGATAAACATGGTGGTCACTGCTGAAACAGCCACTCAATAAAGTAGGAGATTACTCTGCAAATCCTCTTGAAATTGAGAGACAGCAGAATGCTGCCAAGCTCCAGGGCCAGGCTCACATATGAACACAAAGCATCCAGAAACTCTGTGTGTTCTCTGCTCATACTGCTTCCCTGAGGCCTTCCTGAGGCCTATCATATCTGGGTTGTAATCCCTATGAAGGAGGAATATAGAGCCTCAGGGAAGCATGAGGTTAAGACCAGGCTGATGCCGGCCAGCCTGCCTGGGGCCACTAGGAAGTCAAATGGGGACACAGGTAACATGGTTTCCCAAGGCCTCACTGGTCATTATTGATCAGTTCGGTTCCAAAGCCACAAGAGGTGAGGCCGGTACTTGGTCTCAGGAAAGCCTGCCACTTGCCACCCAGCAGATCCATTTGTTAATAACGATCATTACAGGCTGAGTTTTCTTCAAAAGTACAGCCAGTCATAAAAAAAAAATTAAAAATTAAAAGTGTTTTTAATACCCAGTATTGGCAAGGGTGCTATTAGACACCAATATGCTCCTGGTGGGAGCGTAAATTGTTATGGCTTTTCTAAAAGCTAGTATGGCAAATTATATCAAAATCCTTCCAACATGTGTAGCTTTTACTTAGTAATTCTACTTCAGAAATTTATGCTAGGAAAATGTTCATAAATGAGCATAAAGATTTATGTACAAAGAAAGATGGGCACCCCAGCATATTTATTATAGCAAAAGGTTAAAAATAACCTGTATCTCCTACAATAGAATAGCTAAATTAATTATGATACATTATATGATAGGAAATGATGCAGCCATTAAAATATTTGTAGAAAAATATGTAATGACATTGGAAAAAATGCATGGCATATAATTAAGTAAAAAAAAAGCATTAAGAGTATGTGCAGGGTGATAATCATTTTGAAAAGAAAAAAAGGGTCTACAAAGGTAGAAAGAAATAGACATCAAAATTTAGTAGTGGTTGTCTCTGGGTGATGGGATTACGAATAATTTTTATTTTCTTCTGTGGGCTTTTCTGTACTTTCCAAAGTTTCAACAATAAACTAGACGAGAGAGAGAGAGAGAGAGAGAGAGAGAGAGAGAGAGAGAAAGAGAGAGAGAGACTGACCAATTGTGTATGCTAGAGACCATGCAATATTCTTGTGCAAGGGCTGCCCCTGAAAGACTTCCCCCTGGGGGCTGTTCAGACAGGCTCTGCTACCACAGGGGGAAATGTTTAATTTGACCATCCCTCTGCAAGGGGGCTAGGGGAGTATCTATCTCACACCTACTCCTCGCCCTTCCTGAGGCCTCCTCAGCCTGCATTTCTCTTGTCCTGAAACTTATGACTTCCTTAATTCTAGCCCTAGACATAAGAGAAGGAAAAAAAAAGGAAAGAAAGAGAAAAATTCTGTGTGTGTATGTGAGTTGGGTTTATGCACACAGACAGACATGGGCTTGGAGCTATGGAAAATGACTACAGCAACAGGCTGAAGGGACAGTGTTCAGTACTCAGATAACTCATTCAAATCTTTTACTAACTCTGAGACAAAAACTATCTGGGGAGGGGAGGTTAGAAGAGAGAGAGGGAAGGAGAGGAAGAGAAAATCATCTGAGTGTCTGGCTCCTCACAGCTTGGTGGAGGTTAAGGAGGAATTTCGCTCTCCCAGTGGAAGAATGCAGGTTGCTTTTAAATGTGCAATTGAAAGGGAATTAGAAGAGGCCAATGCCCCTGAAGAGACTGAGGGAGCTGCTGCAAGCCATGGAGGAGCTTGAAAGCAGGGTCCATTCTGCCTGGGGTTGCATGCCTAGTGCAGACACCAGCCCAGGAATGGTGCCAGGTGACTCCAAGGTTGCCCAGCTGTTTGTTCAGGGTGAGTGCCAAGGCACCTGACTTCTCTCTCTATGTCTGTCTCTGTCTCTCTTGGATAAGCTTCATGGAATTCCAGTTTCCATGTATGTATGTTCTGATTCAGTGGCTGACACTTTTCTCTCTATATTCTCGGTGAAGAGGAGTATAAGAAACTACCCACTTTGCTGTCAGAGACAACTGGTATAGACTTTGTTCAAGGCCCAACCCTCACAAGGTTGGGCCTTGAACAAAGAGATGATAATCTCCCAGAGTTTCAGTTTCTTCATCTGTCAAGTGGAGACATTATACCTACCTCATGTAGTCACTGAGAGGATTACATTGGGAAATTATGTGGCAGCACTTTGTGGTACATGTATAAATATTGCATACAGGGCTGATATTTAACAGTACACACAGATGTGATTGCCCTGCTTGTCCAAATATGAAAATAATTCTATACTGTTTGACAAACGGCCTCCCCCTCAAGCCACCCAAATACACCACCCCTACAAACTTGGACCCTCCTAGGAACCCATGGACTTCACCACAGATGCCTTGGCAGGGTCCAGGTTTAGCCGGCATCTGTTTGTGGCTGCCCTGCTGTACCAGGAGTTAAATATTTTTATGACATCATCATCCTGCTTTCTCCTTTCAGCTTTCAGGAGCTGCCCATTGAAACTTAAGCACATAAAGGTTTATCAGGGTTCACAGGTCCAGCCCAGGGCTCCTTCAGCCATCATGGCCCAAGAGGACAGACACCCAAGGCAAAAGGGAACAAAGTGTACTCTCAGAGGGAGGGAGAAGGATGTTCCATGCCCACCAGTACCCCTCCCAGCCTGGCTCCCACCTTCAGGAGGATGGTGTGGGACATGGAGGCATTGGCATGGATGATGATGGTGGCTGTCTTGTCGTCTCGAATCTCTTTGAGAAGTGGGGTGGGGTCCCGGGTGTCATCCAGCATCCGGACTGAGAGTGTGTCCTTGGAGATAAGGAATTGCCGGAGCAGCTTCTCTAAGTTTAAAAGGCCTGGAAGGGAAGAGAGGATGAAGGTCTTAAGAGTCCACAGTGCCACTCAGGAGACACTGGTGCCAAAGCAGGACAAGTGAGGACCTGGGCTGGAGGCGGGTCATGGGTTTGACCCCACTACTTGTGCTCATTCAGCATGTGCATCTTTACCTGAGCAAGTTTCTTAACCTTTTTGGACTTCAGTTATCCCATCTTCAATAAAAATGAATGTTCCTAAGCTCCTGGGGCCTCCCTCAACTTCTTCAAAAATGCTCCTTTAAAGAAGAGACTGCTGTTCCCCTGAGTCAGACCAGAGAATCTCCACTCTTTCTCATGGCCCTACTCCACAGGCAGACCTGGGCTCAGAGACCACCAGGCCAGGGTTTCTTTCCCTAACTTAGCCACGGTGTGAACTTTTTGTGGGGCTGGGTCTCTTGGCCTCAGTTTCTTCATCTGAAAATTGAAAATAGTAACAGGGGTCAGCTCACAGAGCTGTGGTGAGGATTAAATCAGGGCATACATGAAGTACTTAGGCCTGAGCCTTGCACATGGTAAACTCTTATAAATGCTACATCTTGTTTTGTAACTGCCTTCATTTCCATTGCAAAGGTAGGGGAGCATTTCCCTCAAGATCACAAAGCCCGGAAAACAGATCTAGCAAAACCCTTTGAATTCCTCAGAGCATAGTGGCTACATTAAGACAAGGTATTATTATGATTATAAAAGAACAGACTTTGAACTATACTCCAGCAGGCAATAATGTGGGCCTAAAACAAAGCAGGAAAACTGGGACTGAGAGCTAAGGACTCCCCTCCTCCTTGCTGCTATTTGCTCCCTTGGACACTGGTGGAAGGAAGGGTTTCAGAATGATGTCACTGAGACAAAAGAATCTTAATTCTGCTTTGTCTCTTGAAAAGGCAGACCAGCAGAAGGGTATGTGGGTGGGGGAGATGGAAGGGTCTCCTGGGAATATAGTAGTCTCAAGTCCAATGGAAAGAGACAGGCATTTGCTCCCAAAAGCAAGGACAATAGTAACATTTGTTAAATCTTTACTGTGTTCCAGGTAACAGGCTAAACATTTTACATGGTTCATCTCATTTAAGTCCTTACAATAATCCTGTAAAGCATCATAATCCCACAGCACAGAGAACATGAGGCATGGAGATGAGTAACTCTCCCAGACATGGGCTCTACACACTGTGGATGGTGAGGGAAAGTTTGGCTTTCTAACCAGCAAAGGTCCCTGTGCTCTGGTTTCTAGGCTAGCTAAAGAGATATTAAATGCAGTATTTTGAATATGACCCACAGACTTCTTCCTGCTTAGGCTACTGACCCTCCTGAACCCTGAAGATCAAAACATAAGAGAAAGAGGGGGATATGAAGAGTATTGTATTACCTCCCTCTTTTCGTAAAGATGTGATAATGCCTTGCCTGGTCACACGGAGACTCAGCTGAGATCAGAATTTCCATTTTCTCATCTTCATACAACCCTCTTTCCATGAGACCAGGCGTCTCTTCAGATAAAACACGTTACAGGCAGCAGGCATAGAACCCAGAGAGGCCCGAGGCATCATTTTCTCTGGGTTTAGGGAGGAAAGCCTAAACTGGGGGTTGTTTTTGTTTTGTTTTGTTTTGTTTTGTTTTAACAAGGAGAAGGTAGCAGAGTGGAGCCCAAGGGCCTTGCATGATGGAGACAGGAGCTCTGAGAAGGTAGTGCCAACATCTACCCTCCAGTCAAGAGGTTTGAGGAGCATTCCAGGGAGCCAGTGACTGTGGGGGTAGGATTGGAGGAAACTTTGGGAGGGCCTGTTATTTACAAAGCGGCTTCAGAAATAGCCCAGTTGTGCAAGCCATAGCATCAGTTTTGCCTTTTCCTCCATCCCCAACAGGGCCTCGACACTGGCTTGAAGATCCACTGCCCCTTGCAGCCCCTCTCCACTTGTTTCCATCAAGAGTGGCACTGATGCTGCACCGGGGCACTTCCTGCCAACACCCGATGCAGATCTGGATTCAAAATCTGGGGTCAGCCCCCAGGGGCTGTATGACCTTGAGAAGTCATCTAACCTCTTTGAGTCTCCATCTTCATCTGTAAAATGGGTACAACAGGCCAGAACTCAATGAGATCCTACGTGAAAGCACACTGGGAACTGGAATAT
This sequence comes from Rousettus aegyptiacus, assembly GCF_014176215.1. Taxonomy (NCBI): domain Eukaryota; kingdom Metazoa; phylum Chordata; class Mammalia; order Chiroptera; family Pteropodidae; genus Rousettus; species Rousettus aegyptiacus. Next base: position 37,261,278 of record NW_023416308.1, on the reverse strand, counting down.
ACAGTGTCAATGTTACTTCCCTCATATTTATGCATCCCCTCTAGAGCTCAAACAACAGGCATGACTCAGTGAGGCAGAATAAAGAGGGATGACTACAGTCAGTCCAGCCAACACTCATTGTACACATCCTTACTGCCAGGTACTGGGTCAACAAGATGCCAGCAGAGAACATGGATCAGATACAGATCCTGGTCTCCAGGAGCTTAGAGTCAAGGGACTTGCATCTATTTAAGTCTATAGAAAAGTTCAAACCATGTCTCTATTTTCTTTGATGGCCTAAATAATCTGGTTTTCTATGGGGCAGCCACATTTTGTACTGTATATAAAATGGAGAGAATATTCATCAAACTAAAGTAAAGAAGAGGAATTAAAAACGTTAATCAAGTCACATTCAGAGACTGTGATATGCAGATCAGCCCCACAGCCAGGATAGGAAAACACCTGCAGAAGGAAGGAAGACTTCTGCTGGGATTGCTAACAGGCACCAAGATTCATTCCCTGTGGCTAAAACCACGGGGAACCTATGGATTAAAGGCTGGGAACTGCTGGCAGGCCTTTCACTCTACATAGTCTTACCTTTTCAGTGCTATACTCTTCCCCTTCTTCACTGCATGTCCATATGAAAGGAAATGGGAACTAAAGAATGACATATAAAAGGAATTCCCCGAACACTCAGCCCCCATCTATCTCTCTCTCACTGTCTTTCAATGTCTCACTTGACTCCTCTCAGTGTCCCTCTCAGCACCTTTACTCTAACTCTATTGTCTCTCTCTGAGTCCCTTTTACTGTCCCTCTCTCTGCCTCTGTGAGGACGACACTCTGTCTGTGGAGCGTCATCCCTTTTCTAATAAACTTTCCTTTTGCCTCTAACTTTGGCATGTATGTTGAAATCTTAGCACACTTTCTGCCAAAGGACCCTCATCTTCTCTTGGTGCAGGGTTAGGTCTCCCCTGACTCAGGGAGATTTGCCCTGTCCTGCATCAAAGCTTTCTTCATTGTTGATGTGAAAAGTACAATCCCCACCTGGACAAAGGTCTGAGCCCAAAAGACATAACAAGGAGCCAAATCTTCCTAAGGAAGCCACACAGAAGGAGCTCCCAGAGTCTCAGCTCTCTCCTTGGCTCAAGGAATAATCTGCTTGGGCATGTTATGGCAGAGGGAGCACTGCAACTGGAGGGGTGAGTAAAGGTAGGTGGCAGCGGGGTTATCCCATGGGTTCTGGCATGTAGCAGAGAGACTCTTTGGAACCCGGTTGGGAAAGAGGCTAAATCCCCTGGGATCCTTCAGTCTGAGCAATGAAATTCAGTGAGATGAGACAAGAAAGCCTGGGGAATGATAGTAGAATTATGACAGTACAGAGATGCCTGGCTAAGGTGGCCCAGGAACTCTTCACACTGTTTAAAATCAGCTGATGCACTGAGCTCCTGGGGAAAAGCCCCCTAGATGCCAAATAAACTGGAGATCCTGCTCCAATCAATCCCCAGCATGGCCGTACTGCTTCCCTTTTAAAAAGAAGTGTCATTATCCGCTCATCTCATCCAGCACACTGTGTGCTGAGATGCAAGGTGAAGACAGGGGAGGGGGGAAGGGCAGTGAGTCTGGGAAGGTCCACATCCCCCACCGAGGATCTCCTATCAATTACCCTTCTCCCCAGCCCACACCACACCTGAGGAGCACAATGTCTGGCAGTGATCCGCAGCTCCAGTGCTGCTGGGTAGTTAGTGTGGGCAATTCTCTACCCTCTGCATCTCAGTGTCCTCATCTGAAAATGAGGAAAATAACTACCTTTCAGGGTTAGTAAGAGGATGTCAAGTAAGCAGAACAGTGTCTGTCACCTAGAAGGTGCTTCACAAATCTGGTTTCCATTCACCCCGTTCCCCCACATTTTCACATCATAAACATTCTTCACTCCATCTCCCAACTCTTAAAATATTTATTATCCAATCTATGTGAAATATGCATATATGTATACATATTAACACACACACACACACACACACAAAACATTAAGTATTTCACCGTGTTGGGTAGCAATCCCATTCAAACTTCTCTGCACATCCTCAATGTGAGGCATGGTGCACAGTGCTTCCTGGTGGACTGAACTAGAGACTGTGGAGGGCAAGAAAATGACTCTACATCCTAACAGTTCAAGGGAGCAGCAGTGCCAGGTGGGGAACAAATATATTATCTGAAGGGCAGCTGAAAGAATGGGATGCCTGGCTTGGGAAGAGTGGGAAGGGCTGTCATGAAACAGACTTGCTCTTGGCAGCCTCAAGAACTACACCCAGAAACAATGAATGGAGGAAGTCACGGGGAGACAGATTTAGCTCAGTGTAAAGAAGAACCTCTGTTCAATATATCTAAAATGTAACGGGCTTCATCATGAGGTGATGATTTCCCCAACACTGGCGGTAGTCAAAGAATGACTGAATCCCCTCTTAAGGACAGCTGTCCAGGGGTAAATCAGTGGATGAAAAGTTGAACTGAAGAATGTTGACATCTTTCCAGCACACAGATTCTCTAATTCTATGAATCAGAAGAGGATACTTTTTTTTTTTTAGCATTATTGTTCTAGGCAATGAAGGAAATTTGCAGGAAAGTGTAGTTTTGTTACATTAAGAATATTAGGAATTTGTCTATGCAATTTGACATTTTCCAATTGTCATTTTCCTCATCTCTATCTGTTTAATGAAACTATGGGATTTGCCAAAGCCAGCTGCCACCAGAGGGGTTAAAAGCTGCTCTCTTCCCAGCTTCCCCTCCACCTCCACCACAACCCTCCTGTCCTGCAAGACCCCTGGCCCAGTAGAAGGTCTAGGCATAGTCCACAGCTGCAAGGAACCTAGGAAACTATTAGTCTCACTCAAGATGCAACAGGATGGATGGATGAAAGGCTCAGCAAGCCAGCTGTTCTGGGAAGAAGGAAGGAGACTTGCTTTTGAAAATGGATGGCAGGGGGCCAAGAGGATAGGAGGAGGATGGAAAGGCTGTGAAAAGCACACCATGGTTTGGACTGGGCCATAGAACAAGAACACAAATACGTAATTGAAGGGTCTTCAGGGGACACAGAGAACCCCTGTACCAAATAAGAATACACACCTATTCCAAATGGTATCCCTTCCTCTCTGCTGGTTCATTCCCTTGGCTGCAGGCTTTGGTTCTGTAAAATGCTAGTATTCCCATCTTTTGGGAAGCAGCTGACATACTGCTAACCTCAGAGGACTGTGGTGAGGGTTTAGTGAGGGAACAAGAGTTCACCAGTGTGTAGAGTGCCCCTCTGCCTACAAGGCATGCATGCCCCAGAGTGTATGGTTTTCAGATCTGTTCCACGAAACAGATGCTGACCGAAAGAAAGGGTTGAGGGTCCAAAGTGTTGCCAGTGGGGAAGGGGTACAAAATAAGTTCAAATGCTTGAACAACATATTTCACTTGCTTCTTGGTTTTGTCCCATCCTGTACCTTGGCCCCATAACAAGCAGGGAGAGCCAGACCACAGGGGCCAGAGAAGGAGACAGAGATGGGGTGAGGGAGCAGGCTGAGGCTTCGTGCTCAAAGGAAGACAATCTGTGCTTTGCTTGGCCATCAAGGCTGTCACCTTCTCTTATGGCAAAAATGGCCATGAGAAGAACATGGCCTCTGCACTCACATAGGTCTCCTAAATTAAAGGTGTTTATTTCCAGCTTGAACTTCAGCTACTGGGGTCTGGCTGGTGTCCCTGCCCAGAGAACTGCCTTTAGTGTGTCTTAAGCTCCTTCAAATATAATTGACTTAACCCCCACAAGTACCCTAGGAGGCAGGTATTATCACTATTATACCCATATTATATTATGTATATTAAATTATACCTATATGGGTAGACATCAAAGCACTGAGGTAGGAGAGAGATAGTGACTGAGACCATAGAGCTAGAAAACTTGGGAGGCCAGGATCCAAATCCTGATTTCAAGTTAAGGCCTCTGATTCACCACTTGAATTGGCATGGTTAAGCCTCAGTCCTCCCATAAAATAGGAAAAGATGGTCCCTTGCATCTATCTCTTCCACAGTGTTCAGAGAGACAGGAAGAGGTGCTGAGAAGAATCATATAACCTTGAAAATGAACTTAATCTCTCTTTTCATATAATGAGAATGTTTATAGAGTCCATCTTAAATGGTTATTCTGAGGTTTAAATGAGGTAATTTAGAATCCTTCGTAGAGTGTTTGGCACATAATAACTACTCAATAAATGTTAATTTTGTCTAATATCACTATGAGCAAAAGGCCTCCTACAGTACCTCCTGGGGACAACATGGAGAAGGCACATACTGCCCCAATTACTCTCACCTAGGCACTGGATATTATTCCCTATGCTCCCAACCTCCACACCCTTCGGGTACAAACAGGGTTGCAAAAAAAAGAAGAGTAACTCAATGTGTATTATGTTCTGGGTCCAGATACCTTCTACTCAATTACCCTGCAAGGCATTATTGTCCCCACTTTACAAAGGAGCTAAAGCTCAAAGAGGTAGAGTGACCTGTTGAATACCACCCAACTCATGAGCAGTGGAGCAACACTAGAGATGGTTCTCTTTTTACTGCACCATTCTGCATTTCTCTTCATCTGCACTTCCTCCCCTGAAAATCAGAGTCTGCTCCTCTCCAACAACATGGACCAAGATTAGTGAACACAAGCATGGTATAAGGACAGAGCCAAACTCTGATCACTCTGCTCTAGGCCTTGAATTGGCCTTGTTCAAAGAGATTCAAAGAAGGAAGGAAAGGAATCTCCTGTGTACCACTTATTCCCTAGGTATGGACACTGTGTTATGCTTTGTGTGTGTTACCCTATTTAACTCCCTCAGCCATTCTGGGAGGAAGATAAAATTGTCCCATCTAGAAACCATTGGTTACCATTTTTTAGATGACACTGCATGAAACTAGAGAGTGCCTCAGTCACTTCCCTGAGATCATCACACAGGTAGTAAATAACTGGCAGAAGGTGTAGGGGCACAGGACATATAGCCACAAAAAGGATATTAAAATACTTAGAAACATCGAAGCAAACATAAAGTAAAGATGATTTAAACTATGCACAAAGGTGCTAGGAATAGATACACCGTATTATACTTGTGACCCCAAGGAATTAAAGGCTCTGGGTCCATCCTGAAGAGTTTCAAAAGGGGGCTCCATGGCAGGGGTGGGCGATCACACCAAAGGGGTCTTAGGAGCTGTAGTGGGAACTCCCAACTCTCCTTGGACAACCCCAAACAGCAAACTCCCCTGGGCTCTGTGGGGATAACCAGGACAGCCATGCCCAGGTTCCTCACCACATCTATCTCCCCCTAGCCTTATGAAAACTAGGCACTTGCAGGTGTTCTTATATGTTTCCTATTAAATAAGAATAATGTAATCTATAATACAACTCTACTTGTTTCCAAACTAGCTTATTAAAAAATTAATTTGGGGAAAAAGGAGAGTAAGTGATATGATTCCCCACGGAATGATCTCCATCATGCCTAATTTTGACTACTGGAAAACAGAATTAAATTCCTGTTCCTAATTTGACTTGCAGTGTCTCTCATCCCTGAATTAATAAGGAAGATAGAAGGGTGTCTCCTCCCAAGCTCTGAGCTGAATTTTCCTTCAGTCCCTCATTTCTTAATCCTTTGATTATATTTTCATCCTTTTTGTCCTTGAACTTCTCTACCCCACCTTCCTTCCCTGGGCCCTAGTGGGTGGGGTAAGCCATTTAGCAGCCTCAGTGGATGAGCTCTCCAAGTAGAGGCGGCGATTCCTGGTTTGATGAGTCCCACTTGAGCTGTGGGCTGGCCTCTCTGGTTCTTGGGCAGGCTCCTCCTTTCCAGGACTGTGTCTCTGCTTAGCCATCCCTCACACTCTGTTTAAGGGAGCAAAGGACACATTGCTCCAGAGAGATCTCTGTCCTTCAAAGGATACTGTACCTGCCAGGCAGGGCCTGCCTTAAGCCACTGCTCTAAGACTACTTGTGAAGACCAGGAGGGTGGGAGAAGTTGTAGAGGAGGAAGGCCTGGCTCAGAGTCAAAGGCCCCGAGTTAGTCTTAACTCTGCTATGTACCAGCTGTGTGACCTTAGGCAAGTCCCTTAATAGATCCAAGACTGGCTCTAAAATGACTGGGGAGAAGGAGGCAAAATGGCAAAACATAAGTGAGAGTGCTTTACAATATGTAAAGAATCTTGAATGTCAAGGAATATCATAATTCTAATGGAAAGAGCCCTGGGCTAGGAGGCAACAGAATCTAGTGCATTGCAGATGTTTAATAAATATCTGAGCAATTTACTTCCCAAAGCCCGGGAAGAGCTGACACAGAGGAAATGGAGCTCAGAGTAATAGCAAGAGGGACTGTGGCTAAATACAAAAAAGAATTTTTTATCAGTTGCTGAGATACTGTACCCAGTACTGAGGAAGACTGCAGGAGAATCTTGGCCTGAAGATATCTGCAGCCTGTCCTTTGTCTCCCAACATTCTCAGTGTGTGCATGGGATACACCAGTTCAGTCCTGCCTATATGGGTTGTGACAGAAATTTCCAGGGGAGAATCCTTCATTCTGTTGAATTATTTAACAGTGCGATGATCCTGCATGAAGAAGGCTACCTGCAATGTTTCCCAACCACGTTCCGTCAAATACTAGCATTCTACGGGCTCTCAGATCAACAACCTTTTGGGCTAATGGTCAAACCTATCTGGAAGATGAATAGGTAAAATGGTCATTTTGGCAATAGGACAATTCAGTGTCCATGCTACTGAGCCCTGTGAATCTCCACAAGGGGGAAACAGAACAAAGTGTTATCTAACAATTCGCTCTTATTTGGGCGGGGGGGGGCACACAAAATTCTTGTTCATAAAACAGTTATCATCAAAACAGTGCTGTCCAATAAAACTTTCTGCAATAATGGAAATGGTCTATATCTGTGCTGTCCACATGTGGCAATTGAGTACTTGAAATGTGGCTGGTGAGACTGTGAAACTAGATTTTAAATTTTATTTTACTTTAAAATGGGGAATTCCAACAAGTAGTTAGGACTCGGTTACTTTTGTTTCTCTTGTAGCCCAGAGAAATCATCACCCTGTGTTGAGTAAATGAATGAATGCACATGTGGAGTCCACAGGTGCAAAGGCATGGCAAAAAAGGCTGTTCTGACCCTTGACAGGAAGGGGGCATTTGTTTATAGATGCTGTCAGGATTCCAGGGTAGAGGAAGTATGCAGAGCAGTTTTGAGCAGCCGTTGAAAGAAGCCCTGAAGGAAACGGCACACCTCTGCCAGTGCAGCCCACCTAGATTTGCAGGGTAAGACCTGTATAGGTAAACTGCAGAAGACACAGATGCCTGGGGCTCTGGCACTGGCCCTCAGTGACAGGCAGTGGCCAACACCTGCCTGACCACATGTAGAAGTGCAGCTATCACTAGGAACACACGGATGCACAGGTTTTCTGGAAAGTGCCTACTTAAATTAGCTTTATCTCATAAGCACTAAATTTATGTCACAAATTGTCTGAGAGTCAGAGAAACACATGTCCAAAATGTGCATTTGTAAGAAAATACTTTATCGGACTCGACCTTGGATCTTGTTCCATCAGCAAAACCTGCTCTCGAGACGAAGCTCTTCAACCCATCAAATGGAAATGCATCCAATCTTATATTTCCCCCTCTCTCTCTTTGTTACTCCTTAACAATGAGGCTGAAAATGTGGGGATTGAGTTTGCAGATGCAAAAAGGCTTGGAGGTTGGCCAATCTCCTTGTAACCCAGTTCTCTCTGTTCCGCCCATGTCTAGGAAATTCTGCTGGACTTCTCGCTCTCTCACACATGCATGTATGTGTGCATACACACAGATAAACAGCCAAGCATATATAGGAATGACAGAACCCTTTGGCTATCTTTCCCATAATCTGAGAGAGTCCCCTTCTTCCTGGCATATTTCCAGCCAGAGGCACATCAGTCGAGTTGAAATCAACAAGCCCAGACTGTCTGGGGGTGGTGCCAGCTCCCAGAAACTTACATTCTGCTTTGGCACAAATGAGACAGGCAGTGGTGCAGTTGAAGAAGTTCAGGATCCCAGCTACAGCCACGCTGATATCTGTGTTGCTAGGGTGGAGGTTCAGGGTTGTGAATCTCTGGAACTGGAACTTGACAAACTCCTCTGGGGCCACTTTGAAATGAGGGACCTGGAAAGAGGAGCAAAAATAAACAGCAGGGAGGATCCAGAATGAGTGAAGAAGGAAAGAAAGAAGGAAGGAAGGAAGGAAGGAAGGAAGGAAGGAAGGAAGGAAGGAAGGAGGTACGAAGAGATGGCAGGACCACTCGATAAGAATGCGAGATCTCTCTCGCTCTCTCCCTCGCTCTCACTCTCCCCTCCCTCCCTCCCTCCCTCACTCCCTCCCCAACCCTAAAGAAAGAGAAAGAAAGAAAGAAAGAAAGGTGTGAAGCAAGGCTGTGGAGGGTGAATTCTTTTATGTAAGACTTTTGCCACCCTCTGGTGGGAAATGGAGCTTACAGTACTCAGGGCACCTACTCCATAGGAGAGAAGACAAGATGACATCCCTGACAATGCTTAAGACAGGAAGACCTTCAGACTGTGTAAATGTACTGTGGAACTTAAAACCGGGGTCTGTGGCCCTGAGAAAGTAAAAGAATAGGTCTTTATTCTCAGAGGAACTGCCCATTTCATTGACATCATAATCCTTAAAATATTTTATTTGTAGTTAATAAATCAGAGCAGAGATAGCAGAAAGAGAAAAATATTGCCTTGGTACTAAGAGAGAAAGCCATCAGCCCAGTCTAGTCAATAGGTGAATAAATGAGCTCCCAGCAAACTTCCTAGGTGAAAACCTGTGATGGGTTCCTCCTTAAATACATATATGAGAAGGAAGCCTCACGGGCTGAAAAGAAAAAATACCTAGATAGCTTCTGAATGGAGCCAGGTAAATAAATACCTGATTAGGCTCCATTAGGACAGTGTCGGCTTCCCTATGTGTCTATTATTGACCTTTCCAGAAGGGTACTGCCCCTGCCTTCTGCTTCTCTTCTCCTGGGAATTGATATTAACAGGCTGTGATGGTTGCTTTATCGGCTGCTTAGGCTACTGGGTAGGTAATAAGAAAGTTAAAATGTAATGAGCTGACATCTACCTTGATTTTATTCTTTCTTCTTCATCCCTCGTACCTAGAGCCAGGAGAGCTGAAGGCCATTTTGTGTCTCGGAGTTGGGGCTGAAACCTCAACCTTCATCCTCCCTTAGGACCAGTGCCAAATTGCAGCAAACATAAATTTAGATTGATGTTAAAGCAAGTAAGATTGAAGGTAGACCGAAGGAAAAACTTTCTGATGGTTAGTTGTTTGGCTCCTAGAATGCATTGTTCAAAAATGACTGTAGAAATTTTCTTTGCCTAAACTGGCCTAGAGTCTGGGAAATACTGACATGGTCTCTGTAGGAGTCTACTATCTCATTGTTTTAAGCTTTTGAGAGAAGTTATTAGCCGTAAACTGGGGAGCTCCTCTGAGATAGAATGAGGGGAGGGTAAAGATTTGGCAGAAACTAGGGAGATCTCTGAATTCAACTAGGGTTAGCCCTTCAACCATAGAAAGGGGCTACTGATATCTCCAATAGGGACTGCAAAGTATAGACTTGGGGAGAGTCTACAAGAAACAAATACAACTTGAAAGGATAAAAAGATCACAAAGGAGCATGATGGAGGAGAAAGCTGGGCAGGGGCAGGGTGGCCAGGTTGGCTGGCTTACACATTTGAGCATCTCTTACAGATTTGACCAAGGGCCTCCCTGCACAGACATCCAATCTACAGGGTTCCATTAACAGCTAACTCACCCCATCCTTTAGAATGTAACTTTAGAGATACCCTTGAATCCATGGATCCTAGAGATGGATTGGGAAAAAGACTCAGGAAAGTGAAGAACAAATGGTTTTTAGACTTGGGTTTGCATCCAAGTTCTGCTGTGTGATTTGGGGCAAACTGCTGGACCTATCTGAGCTTCATTAAAATAGTGATAATAAATAGGTGCTTCTTGGAGCTTAGGAAGGATAAAATGAGATCTTGTGTGTGAAGGGTGAAATAGCTCAGTACCTAACATTTAGTAAGTGTTCAGGCAATGCCTTTTCACCTTCTCTTCCCCCTTTCTCCCAAAATGTAGGAGCTCCCAAAAAAACTCTTGGAGGCATATGTGCAGGGGCTGAGGGCTGAGGGGCCTCCCCAAGACAGGAAATTGGTGAGAAATATCCAGCATAGCCTGCCATTCTGAAGGCTACTGGGCAAGCAGCCAGCTGCTCTGATGGGCCAGGCAGGGATGCTCCAGGCCAATCATGGTGATTTTCTCCCTAGGAGAAAGATCAATCCATTATTGATTTGCAATTGCAAATGCATCCTAGGAAGTCATTATGGAGGTATGTTGAAGAAGGAGAGGTAAGGAGAGGTGAGCAGAATGGAGGAGAGGGCAGCATGGCAGAAAGTGGCCAGCCACAGGACTATGAAGACATTAGCACCACTTACAGGAATGAACTCCTTGGTGAGAACTCCATTTCTTTTCCCTGGAGCTGAGGGAAATCAGTGTAAGGCAGTTAGTTCAGCCTCATAAAATATTAAAAGAAATATGGAACCTGAAGAGACAGGAAAAGGTTACTCTGAAAGAAACATGACTAGATGAAGAAGGGGTAACTATCTGGCCATTCTCTGGGCAGCGCAACCTATCTGGCTGGTTAACAGCTCAGGGACCATCTGGGGTGGTAGGATGAGGAAGATGGTTGCAAATCGGTCTCCACCTCTGGCCTGAAATGTCAAACAGGGGTCAGGGATGTATTAAATAAGATAAAATATCCACTGAACCTCCTGAGGTGCCATTCTGGAGTGGGGGTTGGAGGAATGACTGTAAAGCACAGTGAGGAAAATACAAAGGGGAGGAAGGAGAAAGGAGAAAAGAAAGTCAAGAGCACAAAAGAGAAAATAGGGAGTTGAAGTCTTGGCAGCCTCACTTGGTAAAGATCACAGCTATTGCTGTGATCTTTAATAACAACCAGCCACAGGTGTAATCTGTTACTTGGAGCATGACAAGAAAGATTTAAATAAAACATGAGATCGAACTTCCTGGAGCCAAGGCCTGTTAGATGCTAGAGGAGACTACAGTGAGAGAGAAGCTCCTTTATTTTGGCCTGGCCTGGCTTAAGAGTCAACTTTCAGGACATCTGAGAGGATGGAGGAAGAGGATTTGTCTGCATGGACCTGGCCTATGGCAAGAAGGTTCCAGGGCTTAGACTATAGGGCAGTTCCTGGCACTGGGAGAGCAAGACCAACCATGGGACTGCAACTAGGACTACACGGCACTTTAATGTATGGGTAACAATTCCGAGAGTGGGCTAATGAAATAGGGAAAATAAACATTCTGTCCAAAGCCTCAGGGATTCATCTAGCCCTCTGATCATAAAAGAAGTCATGGCATCAAAGAGAGTATGTTTCAGAGGGCCTAGATTAGGTAGAGGCCTATATGCTACTTTGCTGCCTCTACAAGGGTAGCTGGCTAATGACATGTCTGTCCTGCAGTGGGTGTCCTTTCCTATTTGTAAGAACAAGATCCTCCCAAGGCTTTACAAGCTTCTGGAAGGCTGAGTCTCCAGGACCCTACGGGTATAAAATTAATCTTTCTATCTCATGTCTCTCTGCCTTGCTCCTCTCCAGCTTCTGGCCTCATGCTCGTCGCTACTAGGCTAGGCATCTTCCTAAAAGACCTGGCTAGAAGGCCCTTGAAGGCAGAAAGAGGATAAGGGGTCACTTTGTTGCTGTATCCAGGGGATATACTTGAAGGAGAAGGAGTGAATGAATTCAGGAAACACTAAGAAAGATTCTTGCAAGAGACAGAATCTCTGAACTTTCTAATTTGTTTTCTCTAGAGGAAAACAAAAGACAGAGTTGATGAAATAGAGAGCTAGCTATTAGTCAGAAACTCAACTTGACCATCTTTATCTCCCATGTAACTACAACTCGAGGATGTGGACTCAACACTTTGAAATCAGAGAGATCCCAGCAAGAGGTGGGCACCCAAGGAAGAATTTAACATTTGGAGAGGTAAATACTGGATTTGGTGAATGAGGAAAAAAGTAAAAAAAAAAAAATCTCTTTTCTAGAGAACTTATAAAGCAGAGGTTTTTGAAACTTTATTTTACCAATCAAGTTTAATGACGCCTTCCTCCAAAAGGCCTTCCTCAGAATACCAATATCTAAACAGATAACCATGGAGCTGGTCACGTGGAGTTTAGACTTCTGTGCTTGGCTTCCCCTAGACCACCACTGACCCCAGTCTTTCCCTCTGCCCATCAAGACCACGCTCCCTACCACCCCCACAGGATCCTATGACTCAAAGGAGCACAGCTTGAAAATCCTATTGTGAAATCTCTCCTCTGAGTCCCCTCCATCCAAACAATCTTGAAAAAGTACATGTCCAGGAAAGGACCGCTTCTTTGATTTGTGTTAATGTTCTTGTTATTAGTGGCATCAACCAGGATTTAATGGGCTCTTCCAGCCCTCAAGAATCCATGACACCTTTAGGCAAAGGCTTCCAGCCTGCAGATAGTCCCCCAACCTGCCCCAGAACTCACCTCCTTCTCCCCACAGATATTGCTGATAATGGAGCTGGAGGCCGGGCTGGAGGATGGTCCCAGGACAGCGACTACCCCCTTGGGGAGGATCTGACACACTGCAGCCAGCAGCAGGGGCAGAGCATGGAGAGCAGGAAAAGAAACAAGGCACTCATCAGGTGGGGTGTGGGATAGCTGCTCTGCTTGGGCTTCAGCCTCCGAGTCCTCCAACTACACTCACTGCCACTCACTTTCCACCCACCTCTGCCCCCGTCCCCTCTCCCACACTTTGAAACCCAGTGGCTCCCCTCCTCTAGACTACTGTGTTCCAGGACAGTTTTATTGGAGTTTATGAATGGTATTAAATGAGTTTATAACGACATATGGCCATAACCAATGGGGTGTATAAGTTGTCTGGGCTATCCTCGAAGGACACAAGCAAATGGAGGAGACATGAAGATTCCATCCTGCAGTGTTGGGAGCCCAGGCATGGCTGCTACAGGAGTTGAGGGCCCAACTCTAAGAAAGGCTACCCAACATGCAATCTGTTAGTCCCCCAAAATATAAATAGGGTCTGGGGAGGAAGAGAGACAGACAAGCAGAGAGATGAAGAGAAGTGAGAGACGAAAGTAGACATAGCTGAAGTTAAAGGGAGCAGGATAGCAGAAGAAGAAAGAGAAAATGAAAGGCAGAGATAGAGAGAGGCAGAAAGGGGTCTCACATCTCAAGGCCACCCTCCATTCACCTTGTCCTGAGCCTGGCACACTTACTTCCCTGAGTGCGTCAGGTGCTTTCTTGACCAACCAATAGGATGCATGACCTTATGCCTCCCCAAGGGGTAGGTGCCTTTTCCATCTCTACTGTAGACACTCATTCACCTGTCAAGGAGTACCTCAAGCGCTGTCTTCTCTTATGACCTTTCTGGATTCCCTCCCCAGGGCTTCCAAGGCCTTTGTTTGTGCCTCTGTATTAATGTGTCTATTTCATTTTGCTGTTAGGTTTCTTTCTCCCCTCATTAGATTTCAAACCCTTTAAGGACAGGAACTGAGCCATATTGTTTCCAAATTCCCACTTTTAATTTCCTCAGTGTCCATCACAATGTTTTTTTAGCACTAGTAGATTCCTAGTTCATATTCACTGAGTGAATGAGTAGATGGATGGGACATGTAAATCAGAAGAGAAGGAGAGAACCTAAGATTTTAAAATGGTATAAACTGAGAAAGGAAATACAGGAGATAAAGGAGAAAATAAACAGAGAATATGAGATAATTCTCAGGACACACATTGTAAATCAGAACAAGGGAGCCAACCCTCAGAATACGCACTGAGGTTTCCCGTTACACTACAAGATATCCTTCTTTGCAAAACTCAGAGCTTGATTCTGCACACATTTTCCTTCAACTCACATCAAAGTCAGGCAGAGCCATTTCCCAAGCCAGTAAACTGAGGTTAAGGGAGCAAGCCCTTGTTGAGTCAGCTGCGAAGCCACACCTGCAATCTGGATGCTATTTCTCCTAGACTAGAGTCCTAACCATCAGCCACATAGCCAAGCAATGACCATAATAGGGCACAGGTGTAGCACCAGGGTTCAATTCCCAGCATTGAACTTCACTATGTGAAGGACAGATCTTCAGGGTCTTCTCTCAGCCTACAGCTCAGACAAGGATTCTGCAACATCACAGATCTCAGCTAACCAAGGGGCTGGTGACAATGGTGCCTGAGGGAGACACATCAGTACTAAGTGATAGAACAATCCCTAGTGGAACGACCAGGCTTTACATATAAAGAATGTTCTTCAATGTTCAAGATATTTCCATGTAAGTTATCTCATGTCATCTCAGCCAACTTAACTCTCATGCTTGCTAGATGCTCTAAGTTCATCAGCTATCAAATTTCTAGAGCAGCCAAAGGGGTTGGGTCTTAGTTCCTGATCTTACCAATTAGGAAATAGCATCCTAGAGATGTTCAGTGATTCTCCCAAAGTCATATGCCTAGTAAAGTTCAGAGCCAGCACTGGAGTTCAAGTCTGTTGACCCTATCCAGTGTCTATTCTGCAATCTCACAGCCACCTACTTTGTCTGTCCTACTCCTTGCAGCCATTTCTCCCATCTCTTCTTGACCTCTTACAGTTGTGGTCCCCACCCCATCTCATTCTAGTGAATTTTCTCTCCCAAGGTCACCAATGACCTCTCTTTATGCAGTATTTGATGATGATGACTGCATTGTTCTTTATAATTTCACAATACCTTTCAATCCTAATTCTCATTTACTTCTCTGATCACTCCTTTTCACTTTCTTTACTAGCTCCTCTTCCTTTTCCTGCCTGCTAAATTTAGATTTTATCTATGTCTACTCTCCCTGGGCAATCTCTCCCTTGCCTGTGGCCTCCACTCCTATCTCTGGACAAGTGACCCTATACTCTGACCTGAGTTGCAAAATGAAGTTCCAATCAACACCTGTCAGATGTCACCACAGAGACTTCCCTCTGGTATTGCTCACTCAATAAATATGTCTACAGCAGAGAGACAGAAAGCACGATCATTAAGAGCATGGACTTTGAGGCAAGACTGTCTGAGTTTGAGTCTTGGCTTTGTCACTTACTGGATGTGAGAACATGAGCAAGTTACTGAGCCTCTCTGGACCAGTATGCTTCCTTAACTCTAGAAACAGAATACTAATAGCACCTCTCTTATGATGTTGCTGTGAGAATTAAAGTGAGTTAGTTCATATAAAATGCTTAGAATGGTACTGACATGCAATGTAACTCTTATTATTATGCCCACTATATCATATTTGCTATATACTTTCCATACATAATCTGACTTGATCTTCATACTTCTAGGAAGAAGATTCATTATTATCCCCATTTTACAGATTGGGAAACTGAGGTTCATAAAATTTCAGTAACTTGTTCAATATTATATAAATAATATGGTGGAGCTAGGCTTGAACTTGGAGATCCATTTGGCACCAAAGGCCAAGTTCTCAACCACTGTACTTCACTCCCCTTAGCTCCGCAAGCTCAAAACGAGTCACCCTTGACTCTTCCTCACCTTCCCTCACTGAATTTATTCATTTGCTATACCAATGAGGGGCCAGGTCTTGACTTTTTTGCCCTGCTGTCCTCTCCTTCAAATTCCCACTGTCGCTGTTCCAGGTTAGCCCCTTTTACTGCCTATCTCCTTAAGGGTCTCTGTCTCAAGGATTCTTCATTTCCAATCTCTTCTCCAAACTATGAGACACATTATAATCTTAAAGTATAAATTCGTGTGCTCTGGCAGGGCAGAAAGCTTGTCATATTTATCTTTGCATCCTCCATACCTAAGGCAGGGCCTGGCTCGGAGTTATATGCTCAATTGATAGTTATTGAACCACAATGAAGTCTGCTCAACACCTTCCATGTAAATTGAAAATAAACTAAATGTCTAGTCATAAGGGGATAGTTATCTAAAGTGTAGGTAATATGTATATATATATATATATATATATATATATATATAGAGAGAGAGAGAGAGAGAGAGAGAGAGAGAGAGAGAGAGAGAGAGAGAGAGTATTATTTAGGCATTTAAAATGCTTAAAAACAGTTTATAATAGGATTGCCATATGTGCCCTGCATTCTGTCCCTCACTTGCTGCTAATGTCCTGCTTTACTTCTCACCTGCCCTGCTGCTGCTCTGCAAAAATGCTTTGATTACATGAAGTCCTTCACCAGATTAGGCCAGTGTCCAGGGCACTGGCTCCTCATCTCACTTGAGCTTATGTCAAAGATGTAAAAGTTGGTGTAGATACCTGAGCCTTAATGTTGCAAGATGCAGACCTTTTAGCCAATGTTTCAGCCATTAATTATGGGGCCAAAGGGAAGAACAGTGATTATTGAAAAGAGTTGGGGGTTCTGAAGTAACAAAAGATGACGTGACCCCTGCAAAGTTCATTGACTTAAAAGATATATATATATATAAAAATATCGGCACTAAACTTGTTCAGGATGTTGCCACTAATACAAATAAAGAGGCTAGGGGTAGCATCACAACTGCTACTGTACTGGCATGCTTTGAAAAGGCTTTGAGATTAGCAAAGGTGCTGCTCCAGTGGAAATCAGGGGACATGTGATGTTCGCTGTTGATGCTATAATTGCTGAACTTAAGAAGCAGTCTAAACTTGTGATAACCCCTTAGGAAATTGCTCAGTTTACTATGATTTCTGCAAATGGAGACAAAGAAATTGGCAACATCATTTCTGATGCAATGAAGAAGTTTGGAAGCAAGGGTGCCATCACAGTAAAGAATAGAAAAACACTAAAATTAAATTAGAAATTATTGAAAGCATGAAGTTTGATTAAGATTATATTTCTCCATACTTTATTAATATAACTAAAGTTTAGAAATATGAATTCCAAGAAGCCTATGTTCTACTTTGTGAAAAGAAAATTGCTAGTGTCCAATTCAGTGTACCTGCTCTTGAAATTGCTACTGCTCATCATAAGCCCTTAGTCATCCTTGCTAAAGATGTTAATAGAGAAGTTCTCATTTTGAATAAGCTAAAAGTTGGTCTTCCAGCTGTAGCAGACAAAGTTCCAGATTTTGGTGACAGTAGAAAGAACCAGCTGAAAGACATAGCAATTGCTACTGATGGTGAAGTGTTTAGAAAATAAACATTGACTCTAAATCTTGAATGTATTCAGTCTCAGACTTAGGAAAAGTTGGAGAGGTCATTGTGACCTATGATGATGCCATGCTCTTGAAAAGAAAAGGTGACAAGGCTCAAATCAAAAAACATATTCAAGAAACCACCGAGCAGTTAGAAAACACAACTCATGAATATAAAAAAGAAAAACTAAATGAACATCTGGTAAAACTCTCAGATGGAGTAACTGATAAAAGTTTGTGGAACAAGTGATATTGAAGTGAATGAAAAGAAGGACAGGGTAAGAAATACCCTCAAAGCTACACAAGCTTCTTTTGAAGGAGGCATCATCTGGGAGGAGGTTGTGCCCTGCTATGGTGTATCCCAGCCTTGGACTAATTAATGCCAGCTAATGAAGGTCAAAAATTGGTATAAAAATTATTAAGAAAACACTCAAAATTCCTGCAATGGCCATTTCTAAGAATGCAGGTGTTGAGGGACTGTTGATAGTTGAGCAATACACAAAATTCCTCAGAAGATGGTTTTGATGCTATATTTGGAGATTTTGTGTATATAGTGGGAAAAGGAAGCATTGATACAACTAGGGTTATAAGAAATGTTTTACTGAATGCTGCTGGAGTGGCATATCTATTGTTTAAAGCAGAAGTTGTAGTCACAGAAAATCCTAATAAGAGAAAGACCCTGAAATGGGTAGACTGGGAAGTGGCATGTTCTAATTCCTAGAATCATGCTTTATCATTATTAATGAGAACTGCCTGAGGAAGCTCTCATGGCAATGCTCCTCACCTATAACCTCAGAGAAGTCAGTTGAAAAAAGACTGAAGACTGGCTGATGTTTAAGGAGATCATTATAACCGTTAGATACTGGTTTCAGCTGAGAATATATAATGGTTTACTGTTGTCATTGTCCATGCCTACTGGTACTTTATTTTGCATTTTTGAATAAAAAGACATTCCTGATAACTAAGTGTAAGAGGCATGTACCAATGTACTGCTTTCAACTTAAATACTGAGGCATTTTTACTACTTTGTTGTTAAAATCAGGACATTAGTGCTTGTCGTCATCTGAAGAGAAGTTGAGAAATAGCCTTTCTGTGAAAAGTAATAATAATGGTGTACAAAGGAAAGTAATATCCAATTATGTGACAACTTTTGCATAATAAAAATTTTGTTCAAATTTTTAGAAAGTATTAAAATATTTATTTAACAAAATTAAGAGGAAGCAGGATATGAAATTATGAAGGCAAATATGGAAAATAGTTATGCACTGAAAAATGATTGGAAGACATTATAAAAGCCCACATTAGTTGAACTGACTTTTCATATAACATTACAGTGCTATAGGTATCTTGAAATATAATTTATATTTATTATATTACTTCAAAACTACACTAATAGTAAGACCTGATACTAGGCTTGGCTATTTAATATATTAATAAAGAAGCATATAATTTGATATATCACTATTAAAATATTTTAGCTGCATTTCCATATTACTCTCTTCTCTGGTCATCTTATCTTTTATTCATTTAAAAACACATTTCTGAGAAGGAGGCCATTAGCACCCCCCAAAACTGCCATGATCTAGGCCTGTTCTTGTCCTTCTGCCTGGCGTACTCCTACTGATCTTCTAGTCCCCAGCTCAGATCTTGCCCCTAGGCAAGAAGACGCTTCTCAGTTCCTCTATTCACATCACACTGTGGCTCAGTCACCTCTGTGCTAGAGCTATCTAAGAGATGGTCAGCTTCCTTTCTCTCTGAATTCCTGGCTAGCTTCTTCTCCAAGCTGGTTCATTATGTTAGGTTTCCTAAAAAATAAATTCTTATAGAATATATTCCCAACACCCGAATCCAAAAAGCTCTAAAACTGGATGGTTTTAATCTGTCATTTGGTGGCAAAATCTGATCTACAAAGACAACTGTGAAGCAATTTATAATATGTGAATATCTGAATATAAGCATGAACTTATTTGAGTATTGGCTTTTGCCTTAAGTCCCACCAGAGATGTTAGTTAATGTATGTACATGCACCACATGACTGTTCCAAAAAATAGGAAGTTCAGGGTTCTATAAACATCTGGCCTCCAGGGTTTGGTGAACCTGTGCCTTCTGTTCTAAATGTCCAGGTTCCTCTCCCTCACTGGATCAGAAACTCTTTGAGAGCAGGGGTCACACCTATTTAGTCCTGGCAAAAAGAATTGCTCAGTAGATGCTCACCTGAATTGAAGTGATCCAAAATGAGTCCAGTGAAACTGAATTATAATTTCCACAGCAGCCATGGCCTGGGGATTTCCTAATATCTGGGAATTGCACTTTCATCCCCTATGAAGGATGCCCCACTCAGTAGAAATGGAAATCATTTATAAAGGACCTCTGGGACCCTGATTCTCACTTTCTGTGAGAGCTCTGAGTAGTTTGTGTGAGGTATGAGAGGAGAGGAAGATGTATTTTATTTACCTCTGCCTTCCAGGGAGCAGGGGAGAAATCAGGAGATAAGAGTGACATTGCCATGGCAACAAAGTTTCCCAGCCAGTAGAGGAGTTGAAAGGCAACTGTCAGAGCAGCTGCTAGAATAAAAGACCACAATGGGGTATTATAAGAAGGGGAACTTCTTTCTCTCAAGATGTCAGCTCTGGCCTTCATTCCAAGTCTCCATAGAAACCCGGGCTGGACAGAAGAGACTCATGGGAACTTACTCCTTCTCTGAGTCTTCATAGGGAGGAAGAAGGTCCAGAGAGGTTAATCATAGGTACCATTGATTTCAGGCCCTGTAGGAAAAAGGTAGCTCCCTGGGTGAAAACAAGGAAGCCTAACCTCCTCATTCTCAGCAGGCCACTAAATGAGTCACTCAGCTGCAATCTGAGCCCCTGTGGTAAACAAACATCAAGAGCTGACATTTATATGGAGCAGAAGGGCTGGGAAAACTCGGAGTCCTTCTCATCAAAACATTTTATGCTGCTGAGGCTGGAAAGGTTCTCTCTTTGTGCCTGGTTATGCGGCACTCTGAGCACCAAGTGAAGCCTTGACTGTCCCGGAGCAAGGAAAACAATGGCCTGAATGGTGAAGAACCATCTTTCCCTGTACTCAAGTCTGCAGGAAGGCATTTCATTCTCAACTATCCGTGAGTGGACAATGGCCTGAATGAATTGGCCTTGCTGGCCTCTGAGCCAATAAGGGAATATGTGAGAGTGGTAATGACATGTTGCTTCACCATCACATCCTAGGACATGACCAACAGCATATCATTCAAAGCTCTGAATCTGGTTCCAAACCAGTCTACCACCAGTAATATCATTTATGGAGGTGGGAGGTGGGGCGTGCTTTCCATGTACAGGCACCGGGCTGGGCTGAGAGACAGGAATCCTTACATTCACCCCATGAGGGAGGGGTTACTATATTAATTGTACTACCATTACTAATAATAGATAACATCTATTGAGAGCTCATCCTACTGTCAGGCACACTCTAAGACTTTTAAGTGCATCATCTCATAATGAGAACTCTCATTATTCCCATTTTACAGATGAGAAATCTGAGGCACAGACTGGCAGAGCCAGGATTAGAATCCTGGTGAATCTGACTTCAGCACCTGAGTTCTGACTGTTATTTTATACCACTTTCCCATCCTGGCCCTCACCTATGCCCCCAATGAAACTTCCTGTTTTAGCCTAGGATCTCTTTCATCCTGAAGCAGAGTCCCTAGTCACAGGGTGACAGGTATGAGGTTGGAGATGTTGTTCAGGGCTCCAGAGCCACTAAAATAGTTTTAAGGTAACAATGCAAATTATCTCTGGGCCACCAGATCAGGGAAGAAGCCCATGACATCAGGTAGTAGATGGTTTTGGATGGCCCACCATAACTTCCAAATGCTCAAATCTGTCAGATGTATCAAGCTCAGAAATTGGAAAGAGAAGGGGAATGTCCAATTACAAAGATGCTCCATGAGGCATACTGACATTAAGACAGGCCATTGAGAGGAGCCCAGGAGATAAAAGGTGCTGCCAGGTAAGGACGACTGAACTTTGAAACATGAGAGAGGAGGAGATGATGGTAGGAAATGGGAGGGAGCTTGCTCCAAGGTGAAAGAGAGAGAATAAAGCCAACAACAAAATCCATAGCTGCCACATACTGAATCCTGTTATGAGCATGGTGCTAAGTACCTCACTTATACTGTCTCATGTCATATTCCTAATGACTCTAGGAAGTGATATTACCATCCACAGTCATAGAGCTAGTAAATAGTAGAACCAAGATTTAAGCCAGGTCAGTCTGATTCTAAAATCCATGCTCCCACTCTTTATACCACGCAGTTTCCCCAAAGCAGAGATCATAGAGCTGTAGTTCCTTCTTCATCCAGCCATCCTGTCTCCCTTCTATCTCCTGTCCCAACACTGCTACTGAAGTCCAGTCCCTGCCCCACCAGCTTCAGCTAATTATACTAATCCACAAGCCCCCTCTCCCTTACTTTGGGAGAGAAAGAATGGTGTCTAAAATCCATTGTAGGGGAGCGGCTCTAGCTTCAGATGAAAGCCCTTTGGGATAAAAAGATCCAGAAGGCCTCTTTTCTAACAAATGTTAATTGTGTCTTAAATGCATTGAGATATCAAAACTTAACCAAGGGCCACTTGCTGATAATATATTTGGTGTCTAACAGGGCATTAGAAACATGTCCCAAAGCTCTGCAATATGAAATAAAGATACCAGTTTCCTTTATTCCTCTGATTCATCTGGCTTAATATTTGAGATGTATTGACTACTGAGCTAGGGTGCATGGATCATCAAAGAGAATATTTACATCTACTAATGACCCCCATCAGTAATGGACAATCTGTGCTCTCTGCTCTGCCAGGGAAGCCTGGAAGATTAAAAAAAAAAAAAGGAGGAGCTGATTTTTCAAAGTATAGACTACAGAGCTATTTAGAAATCCAGAGCCTTGTCTGAGACCTGCTCTCCTGGTCAAATACTAGCCTGTAAGGAAATTCACAAGAAGTCATTGCTGATATTTCTGATTTCATTCGGAAAATCTTTAGAAACTTAAAATTTCCTTTCATTGTACTAAAATTTAACCTCTGTGATAACTAGGATTTCTATCTGTTCCCTGCTGAATCTCCATTGCCTAGAAGAAGCATAGAGATCCTTGCTAAATTTTATTGGCTGACCAAGTGAATAAATGAATGAGTATTTCAGGTACCTATTCCGTCAAGCCCTCTTCTGGAGGAGGAATCTGTGTTCATAGATCCTACTGGCTTCAACAGCCCTGTTTTATATGGTAAGCACCCACCCTCAGTCTCTAGGGGTTGATACCTTCTCCAAGGATAGTTATTAAACCCTGGCCAATACCTGTGACTTGTGAGACCAGCTAGAGCAAGATGAGCTGGACCAATCGGTTTTTCTGCCTTGGAAATTTAAATCAAGAGGCTCCGAGGGAAGCTGCCACTGAAGAGACTACAAGTTATCTGAGGTCAGGGACTATGTCTGTTTTGTTTTCTGCATTGTTCCCAAACATGATATCTTGAAATATGCTCCACAAAAGTTTCTTGAATAAATAAACAAAGGGTAAATCAGACCACCATGGCCATTATGGGTCATATGTATGAATGATGAATAAACCAAACTAGCAGAGAGAGAAGAAATGGATCAAATACCATGAGAGCATTAAAGAAACTGTGAGATAGAGAGAGGGTCACTGCCTTCCTCCTTTCCCACCCTCTCTGGATATCCTACCTAATATGCTTGGGCCAGAAGGAAAATGTTTCCTCTCTTGCAATATTAATAGTCCAGATTAGAACATTGCTGGATCCATAAGTAGAAGACCAGATGTCTGACATATATACTTGAGCAAGTTGTTCTTTTGTTTTGTTTTGCTTGTTTTTGCTGTTGAGTGTTGTTAAAGGTTGAAACAGGAGAGAAAGTGAGGAGATGGGCACTCCAAAATCTTAAAGAATAAATGCTATCATCTCTCTGGGCTGAGAGGTGCCTTCCCTTCCCTCTAAACTAGGACTGTTCATTTCCAGCTTAGCTATGAGCCCACTAACTTGGAAGCAACTCCTGTAAAATCATCAAAGTAATACTAGCAACACACCAGAGAATTCCAGGGGAGGTGTAGTGGATTGAACACTGGACTTGCAGGGTCCAGAACTCTCTTAGCCATTGACTAGCTCTGTGGTTGGTCAAGTTATCCAATGTCTTTTAGACTTAGTTTCTTTTGTAAAGTGGGGATAAAAACTCTTAACTCTAATTTTTGGGAGGGGAAATGGTAGAGGGTACCAGGGGTAGCACTGAATTCTAATGTGGATCCACCTCAGGAGTCCTGTAAGAACTAAAAGCAGTCTCCAGAGCATAGTAGGGGCTCTGTATGTGTGACTCTATTGACCTGCTATGTCTGGTTGTAAAGTACTGCAACTCAAAGGAGATTTTCCTGTATTTTAAGTTGCTTAAATGTCACAACTTGCAAATTTTGTAGAGTAGATCCTATATTCCCATTTTAAATATGGAGAAACTGAGTTTAAATAGGATGTGATTTGTCTGAGGTTAATCACAGAGTGAGCGGCCAAGTCCATCCTAAGACCCTGTTTCTTCCCACAATGCTGTCCTCAGCATAAAAAAGCAAGACAAGCAATCAGATTTACAATGACTAAGCTACCCCTTGGCTGGCCATATCTCTCATAATTACACACAAGTTTTCATTTAATGATTTGTGTCCAGGAGGATGAAAGAATCTACATGAGGAAATGAGTGAATGGGTAAGTAAATAAATGAATGAGTATCCTGTCTTTATTCTATTCTTCCAATGATTCACAGCAAAACCTGAGAATCTCATCCAGGCTAAGCTCTGTAGGACCTCCTAGTGTGCAGTTCTCTCCCTCCCTTAGGAATGTCTATATCACAGTCCTGGTGATGGGTGCAGCTCACACCACTAGCCTCTTCTCTGACAGCAAGAAAAGAAGAGGGCAGCCCTGCCCATTCTACGTACTGGTTTCTGCAGTCTCATACTCGCTGTCTCTGAGAAGCTCAAAGATGTCGACTTCAACTTTGGCCTTGCCCAGCCTCTCAGGAGTGCGGTTGATGCGGTTCTTGGCCAGGGTGATGGAGAGCCGCTCCCCTCTGCTGCATTCCATGGGGTCATCCAAGATGGCAGCTGTGGGCAAGCAACCACATGGAGATAGTTGGTACCCTCTACCATTACCCCTTTCCTTCTCCAATTTCCCAATACTGCCACCTTCCTCTTCCAGGTAGCTCCTTCACCCCCTTCCACCCAGCACTCCTCGGAACTGTCCTTGAAGCAAGTTCCCTACATCCCAAGAGTCTTGGTTTGCAGCCAGGGGTAGCAGTGAATTCTAATGTGGATCCACCACAGGAGTCCTGTAATGTCATGGCAGGTCACTGGGGGTCTATCTGTATGGGGTCTCCAGGCCCGAGCATGGTGACACCCTTGGATATACATTACCATTCACACATGGGTACATAGGTTCCACACATAAGTAAAATTATATGGTATTTGTCTTTCTCTGTCTGACTTATTTCGTTGGGCATAATACCTTCTAGGTCCATCTACATTGTCACAAATGCTAAGATTTCATATTTTTTTTATGACTGAGTAATATTACATTGTATATATGTATCACATCTTTAGCCATTTGCCTATCAATGGACATTTAGTTTGTTCCATACCTTGACTATTGTAAATGATGCTACAATGAACACAGGGGTGTGTGTATCTTTTTAAATTAGTGTATTGGATTTCTTCAAGTAAATACCCAGAAGTAGAATTGCTGGGTCACATGGTAGTTCTATTTTTAATTTTTTGATGAACCTCTGTACTGTTTTCCATAGTGGTTGCACCAATTTACAATCCCAACAGTGCATGAGGGTTCCCTTTTCTCCACATCCTTGCTAACACTTGTTGTTTGTTGATTTATTGGTGATATTCATTCTGACAGGCATGAGGTGATATATCATTGTGGTTTTAGTCAATTATATGGTAATAACTATATATGATGTCAGACAGGTACTAAACTTACTGGTCGATCACTTCATAAGGTATATGTCTAATCATTGTGTTGTACCCCTGACATTAACATAATATTGTATGTCAACTCTAATTGAAAAACACATTAAAAAAAATAAAATAAATTGGCAGAAATTGGCACAGCCATCCCACATGAGTCATGGGAAAGAGTCACTGGATCCATGGCACACAAGCGACTTGTTACTAGGTACACATTTACTCCATGGCCACAAACATGTTAGTGTTAAATGCTTCATGGACACAATCTCACTTAATCTCTATAACGCCTCTTTGAGATGAGTGTGTCATCTATGTCATCCTCACTTGGAGATGAGAAAACAGAGGTCAGGGAAGTCAAGCTACCTGCCCACATTCACAGGGCGGGTAAGGGGTAGAAGATAGAGGTGATTCCAGGTCATAGATTCTACACTCTTAAGCATTGCTCATCTTCCTTCTAATTGTCTTCCCAGGGATTTCCTGCTAAAAAGGGCATATTTTTTAAAAGGTAGGTGTGTCTTAGTCAGCTCCAGCTGCTACAACAAGATATTGCAAACTGGGGAGCTTATACAAAAGGCATTGATTTCTCACAGTTCTGGAGGCCAGGGAGTCCGAGATCAGAGTGCCAACATGTTTGGGTTCCAGTGAGGGCCTGCTTCTTAGTTTTCAGATGGCTGCCTTCTCAATGTGTCCTCACGTGGCAGAGATAGAGGGAGAACAATCTTTCTGGTCACATTTAAAAGGGCACTAATCCCATCATAGGAGCCCAACCCTCATGACCTCATCCAAACATAATCACCTCCCAAAGGCACCACCTCCTAATACTGTCACATCAGGGATTTGAGTTTCAACATGTGAATTTTAGGGAGATACAAACATTTAGCCTATAGCGTTAGGGCACATGAGCCTGTTAGGACACCACAAGGGAAGTCTCACCAAGGCAGATTAACTCCAAAACACCAAAAGGCTGGACCCTGGACCTCAGGACATCCCCACAACCCCCACAAGATTTTCAGACTGGGGGCAGATATCTTTCTCTTTGGGCCACATGACCTCACTATTAAATCTATTAAATATTTAATTAACCACCTGTAACTAAATAAATTAATAAATGAATCTCTCAAAAAATCCCCAAGTCCCCTGTGAATCTAGGAACTTGGGCTTCTAAGGTAGGAGAGGAGCAACTTTAGTAATGTTTCGATTAGGTTGTTCATGCTATAGCATCACACTGGACTTTGGCTCTATCCCATCAGTACACAAAGGGCACAAAGATACCTATACCACAAGAGGCAACACACATGTAATTGTCTGTTCCAGAGCCTATAAGTTCTGTCCATTTCCTTCTCTTTGCAGAGTATGTGTGCTGTGGACTGAATTATGTTCCCTAAATTCACATGTCAAAGCCCTCACCTTCAATGTGACTACATTTAGAGATAAGGCCTTTAAGAGGTTATTAAAGTTAAATGGGGTCATAATATTAGGGTCCTAATCTGATAGGATTAGCACCCTTCTAAGACACAACACCAGAGAATGCTCTCTCTCCCTTTTTCTCTCTCTACCACGTGAGGAAACAGCAAGAAGGTGGCTGTCAGCAGTTTAGGAAGTGGGCTCTCACCAGAAACCAATACTGCTGGCACCTTGCTCTTGGATTGCCAGTCTCCAAAATTGTGAGAAATAAATAGCTATTGTTGAATCCACCTAGTCTGTGGTATTTTGATATGGTAACCCGAGCTGACAAAGACAATGAGCTAATACAAACCCAGATGTGCAAGACACCAGCCAGCCATACAATCAACTCAGATGTCACCAGACACACTTTGAGACAGAGGCCCCATGACCCAGTGCAAAATAGGCCCCATGACCCAGTACATTAACGGGTGCATGAGTTCCCTTCAGTACTCCTTCCCTCCTTCACTCCTTGCAGGGTCCAAGGCAGGACTCTGCACTCAGAAGTATTTGGCAGGTATTCACCAACTCATTAAAGTCCACAGTTTGGCCTTTCCGTCCAACCCCCATGCCATTCTGGGCATCACTTTTCATTAGGGTTAGGCATTAGATGGTGATTAATTTCAGGCTGGGAACAGCCTCAACTGGGTGGTTGGTCGACATCAAACATATAGGGAACAGAAAAATCAGAATGAAAACAGGAACCTTGTTTCTGGGTCCATGGATACAAAAGACCAGGTGCAGGCTCAGGCTCTCTCAGTACACCAGAGGATCATGTCCCATACAGGTGTTATCTAACAGCACACTTGCTGTTCAGCAGTCCCCAGTGAAGAAATAGAGAGCAGTGTGCTCAGGACTGAATGTGCAGGCGATGCTCCTGGCCTATGCTGTGTCCCCCAGGCATGACTGTCCAGCTGGGCCAGGATTCTCAGAGTTCCCAGCCACTGTCTGATGAGGAACAGCATCATCTGGCACATCTACACCCCAAGGGACTATTCTGCCGAAGAGTGGACCAACAGCCATGGTGAGGCTATGAGGTCTGGGGCTGCAGGAAGGGCAGGGTTGAGATGGGGAAATACAATCAGAGACCAGGGTCTCCCAACCTCTCTAGCCTTGGGAAGTCCATGAGTAATGACTCTTCCATGTTTCCAAAATGATTCCTTCATGCCAGGGAGTTGTTAAGCCCTTGCATTTACCTTGGGACTTTCTCCCCATGAACCGAGAGCTTTACCGTCTGCCCAGTTTTCTGAGATCATAGGCTCATGCCAAGGGAAAGGCAGCCTCTTGACTCTGTGCTCACCTCCATCCCAAGTTCCTTTCTTTGTTTTTGTCTCATGCCTATGTTCACTCTGGAGAAATGCCTCCCCTGGGACTAGCAGGCCTCATTCTGTACATTGCGATGCTTCCTGGCTTACCGCTAATGAGTGTGGCCAGGACTACCCAGAGGAGGACATATGATCACTGATCAGCTCAAAGTCCTCAGGACTCCCTATTATCTAAAGGCTGGTCCTAGTGGAGTCTCTAGGATGGCATCAGGCTCTCCATGCGCCTTTATAGCCACAGCATTCTGAACCATCCCACAGTGACAGTGTCTCCATGTTAGCAACTGGGCTGGCCTTATGTTCCCTTCATGCTTCTTCTAACACTGTCCCTGTCTTTTGTCCTCCCTTCCCTCACCAGGCCTCTTTTCTTCCCCTCAGGCTCACCTCTTCAAGAAGCCCTCCCTGACACCCTTGTTGATGCTCTCTTTGGATTATTGAGAGGCCATACACTGCCTTGGAGGGGTACTTATCTTTTTGTCTGTATATATGTTTCCTTAACAAGTTTGTACCTTAAAAGCCCAGAGTGATGCCTCCTCCCTTTGAAACTCTCCAGGTTCACCATTCCACATTAATGCCCTCTTCCTTTTTTTGTACCTTTCATCAGATACGAACCATTTTTTACATTTTTTATTATGCCTATTTGTCTATCTATCTTTCTGCCCCTAGACAAGCAGCTCCTTGAGGATGAGGGTCATTCCTATTTCATCTCTGTATCTGCACAATTCTGGACACACAGAGAATGCTTAATGAATGGTTACTGAGTGAATGAATAATGGGAGGACACTTGTCTTTTCATGCGCTTCATCGAGCAGCAGTTACTGTGCTTGCTGGTGGTGCAGTACACATAAGATGATGTGTAGACTGAGGGCAGCCACTACACAGTGGGACCCACAGGTAGGAGGACTCATGCAGAGGCCTCCAGGGTACCTAGGGGCTGGCAGTAATTCCTGCTGTCTGCTCACCTATGTAACCTGGAACAGGGCTTGCCATCTCTCCACAAATTCTCAACAACCTTTGAGTAACCCCTCAACTTGGAAAATCAGCTTCCTTAATTCCTTAGATCATCCAGAGTCTCACTGTTGAAGATTTCCAAGCACTTTCATAACTGTTACCTCTTTAAGTAGGAGAATAAAAGGTGGAATCTATAATACTACCTATAGCTATTTGGCTCAGCTGATTAGAGCCCTGTGCTAATAAAAAGAGATGGTTTGAGCCTCCAGGGAACCAGTCAGCTTTACTCCCAGGCCAAGCTCCAGGCTGCTTACTTCTTGGGTCCCCAGATACAGTCCCATGGCCCTCACTCATTTATAACAAGTTTCTCCCACCCTGGCTCAGGCAATTGCTGGACCGCTCCAGCCCATGCTATTTTGCCTTCTTCAAATCCCCAAAGTGCCTATCGTCTGTGCCATTTGGTTAGCACTTAACCTTGTGTTTTGTAATTGATATAGGTAATGCATTCATTCATTCAAAAATTTCTTTATTCATTCATAAAATACTTATTAAATGCCTATCTTAGGCAAGGTAATATATACATAAAGAAGGATAAAATGTATCTTTGCTTTCATAGTGTCCAGAAGAAGATATAGCCATAAAAGCAATTAGCCACAATGCAATATCGTAACTGATATGACAAAATCATACTATGCTCTAGCCAAAAGTCACTCAGGTGATCATTGTGATGAGAAATCACAGACAACTAAGACTGGGTCCTTGGCTCCCAAAGACATCTGTGGGGATTGGGGTTAGGGGTGAAGAGACAGACCTTTACTGTACAATGAAGTAAAGTCATTCAATAAAGAGAATTGCAAATTTCCAAGGAAGCATAGATAAAGGAAAACCAAACCTTTGTGGGTGATGGAGGGAAGTTCTAGGGAAGTCCTTATGTATTTATCTCACACACATGGGGCGAGAATCTGCTGCCTCCAGGTATTGTACCAGGCTTCACCGAAGGGGCATCCTTGAATTTGGCATGTGAGTTTCCCAAGGGAGGCAGGGAAATGAAGTGTGTTCCAGCGTAAGGAGCTACCTAAAGCATGAAGAAGCCTGTGGCAACTGGTAAAGCTGGCTTGAGGGACCTGAGTGCCTGGCGGGGGGTGGGGGAAGCTGAATGGGAAAACAGGAGCTGAGCATGAACAACCTTGTGTGTTGTGTTAGGAAATTTTGGTGGTACCCTGTAGGTACTGAGGAACAATAGGAGGACTTTCAACAGACGATGACATCATAAGATTTGCATTTTAGTGCCACCACTCTCATAAGACTGTAGACAGGCTGAAGAAAGAGTTGAAATATGAGCTAGGAAGACAAGTTTGGGTCTAATTTTAATAGTCTGAGAAAGAGATGAAGCAGGTATTGAGGAGCAGGGTGATGAGGATCACAGAGAGGGGGTAGATTCAAGTGAGATTCATAAGGTAGAATCAAAGGAGGTGGCCAGGTTTGGAGGGGTGAAAGGAGGTGTGAAGGTCTCCCGGCTTTACTTACTATTTAGGTAGTGATATAACTGAATAGGATAAAGAATATGGGAAGATAAAGGTTGTCTTTCTTGTTTTGTTTTGTTTTTGTCTTTTGGTTTTGTAGAAGAGTAGAGACAATAAGTTTGGGGTAGTATTCATTAAGTTTGGGGCACTCTTTTCAGCAGCAGATAGTTACTGGCCTAGCTCCCCAGAGAACCATTTAGGCAGGAGATGCAGACCTGGGAGACCTCATATTTAGGGTGGCAATGACAACTGGGACCTGGCACAGGGTGGAGAGTAGGAGAGAAGAGGAACAGGGCTATGACCTGGGGACTTAACATCTGGGGAGAGTGTGAAGGAAAAGCCAATGCAAGAGACTGAGATGTGATGGTTAGGCCAACTGATGAAAGGAGGATGGAGATCAAAGAAAATATGAACTGAGAATTTTCCATGAGATTTGGCAATTAGTTGGTCACTGGGGACACTAGCAAAAGTCTTTCCCGTGGAGAGGTAGGGACAGTATTTAGACAGCAGCAGGTTGAAAAATGACTGAGAAGTTAATTGAGTAAAATAGCTTGTCTTCAAGGGAAGGAGCATAATTTCGGCAACAGAAGAGAATTACATTGCCCAAGGAAGGGTTTTTAAATTCATATGAGAAGGTCTCAGAAGGATTTAGAGGGGAGAAAGAAGTTGATAGTGTTAGAAGGAAGAAAGTTCTGCAAAAGGGCTTATAAAGAAAGACCCTGGAACACAGGTTACAGGTTCACCTGGGCTGGAAGAAGGGATAGCAAAAGAAGAGAGAAGGAGGTATGGCAAAGACTGATCATTGTCTCCTGGGTGCTTTCTCTTTCTTCCTCTGGATAATAGAACGCCCCAAGTGCTACCTAGATGCATGGTTTTCGAACTACAGATAACACTTTCCAGCTTCCTCTGCAGCTGGAGGAAGCCACAAGCTCAATTTGAGCCAGTGAGTATGAGTACAAGTGACTGGAACATCTAAGCCATCTTTTTACCCTGGACAATCCTTCCCTTTTATTGTTGGATGGAAAAAGTGACAAGAATATATGAAAACTACATATTGATGATGGAAACACTGCTTCCCAACCTGAACCTCCACTAGCTTTAGACCACGACCTACCTCCAGACTTATGTGGGAGAGGAATGTACTTCTCTATCTTTGAGCTACTGAATTGTCAGTGTTCCTTGTTATTATAACTTAGTCTATGTTCCAATTCCGTGCTGACCAGTAGAAATATAATGTAAGCCACATCTGTAATTTAAAATTTTCTAGTAACCACATTTAAAAAGTAAAAAGAAACAGTTGAAATTATGTAAGTTTTAATAACACTTTTTATTCAACCAAAATTTCCAAATATTATTATTTCAATATCTAATCAATATAAAAATCACAGAGAAATTTTTATTCTTGTTTTCATACTAAAACCTCAAAATCTAGTATGCACTTTATACTTACAGTACATCTCAACTCGGACCAGCCACATATAAAATGTTCAGTAGCTAATGGTTACTATATTACACAGAGTAAGTCTAAATAATAGTAATAGAAACATCTGTAAATAAATATTTGGGGTGGGTGAAGTTGAGAGAGACTGAGATTAATAGCTTCTATTTCCTCTGAGAAGAAGCAAGATAGTCACCTTCAGAGGGCAAGGATGACAAAGATGCAGTAGGCTGCTTCAGATGAAAGCTTAGAATAGAGGAGCTCCGATATATAACGGTATTTCTGTTTGGACCCAGTTTAAATGAAGAGATGTTGGTGTGTTTCTGTAAGCAGCTTCAGGGCACAGACAAAAGCAAGGCAGGGAGATGTCAGAACTATCAAGAGTAGGAGTCAAGTGTGTAGGCAGGATAAGGGAACAAAGCAATTGAAGGCACTAACGGGAATGTGGTGGTGGTGATGGGCCATGCTCTTTCAATCAGATGGGGAAGGAAGTGAAACCCAGAAAAGGTTGTCTATTTTGTTAGAACTAGAGGGGACAAGAAGGTATGGAATACTTGGAATATGTGAATATGTAAGTATGTGGAAGAGCATTGGCAGTGGGAACAAGATGGGAAAAAGTAGGACAGGAGGTTATTTTTAGACTGTGGAATTTTGGAATTTTGGGTTTTAGAGGCAGAATAAGATCAAGGGTTGACATACTTTAGAGTGTGGTTTAGACAGTGACATAGGGAGGGACAATGTCACTGAAGGAGAGGAAGTTAAAGATCCCCAAGGATGGGTTCATGGGAACTGAGAATAATCAGGGCAAGAGTAATGACAGATATGAGAGGAAAGCTGTGAGCCAGGAATCAAAGCCCTATATGAGAATGGCAGGCATATGGTAAGCAAAAACTTGTTAGGTGAACAATGGAGTGTAAGGGTGTTTGTAAGTGGCACTGAGAGGTGGTAAACACAGCTGCAACTCTTTTGAATGAACAGTGCCTTTGGAGATGTGCAGATAGGAAGTGCTCCACCTGAAGGATCTGGGTTCTGGCAAGTGGAAGGGGCTGTATGGGATTGGTTTGACCTGCCAGAAAAATGGGAGTTCTGTGTTAAACTGAAAGGGGCCTGGAGTAAGATCAGGAGTGGGAGTATGAACTGGGGAGAAAGCACAGAGCAAAGAAGGGAAGCGATCCAAGAAGGATGGGTGATGGGATCTGTACATGAGAGTGTTGGAGAATACTATTTCCTGGTACCATTTGGCTACTTTTTGAACTGTGAACACCTTGAGTGCACGAGCTCTGTCTCATCTTTTCTGAAATCCTCCTTGCAACTCAGCAGAGATCCAGACAAATGTTAGGTACAGGTGCCTTCCAAACTTATTAAAAGACTTGATCTTGATATGCATTAATTGTTGAACTTTCACAGACGATTCACTATTTGGTCCATCCTTTAATTCTTCATACCTCTACAGTTAACAAAGGACATGACCCCTTGAGAAAAATATGAATAAAGTTCTGGCATAACCAACAATTACATCTGCAGTTAGTACCTTTTTATACAGCTGGTCTGTAAGGTCTCTGTGTACTCAGCTGATATTCCCAGTTAACCCAAAGCTATTTCTTTATCTGGCTCTTGCCACTTACCTCTAGGTTTTCTTTGGGAAAGGACAGTCCCCATGTGTTCTCATGGTTGTAGAGGGAGCCACCAGCTATGTCTGTGACAGTTCCCCTGGCTATCTCTGGCTGGATCAGATGCACACCTGTAGCTGGGCAGTGCTCAACATATCCACACTCAAGCCCACTGTGCCTACAGTGAGGCAGGGGAGAAATAGTGGGCTGGAGTTGCTGTTTGTCTTTTCTAATGGCTGCTGTGACAGCCTCTGGCTGAGTTATGAAACAAAGTGGGCTGAAGGCTGCTGGGAGCCTTAATGGGTCAGCATGTACAAGGATTCTATGCAAGATCAGCTTAACTACAGAAAAATCAGTCCAGATCAGCTTCACTGTGTAGGGGAATTCATTCTGATGAGTAGTTACCATGCATGTATGTGGCACCAGGAATAAGTGGTATAAACACAGCTGAGAATCTAAGACATAGAGACATGAAGCAGTGCTGGCCCCAGCTCTCAAAGACTCATGGACTTGTTGGGGAGATGGTGATGGGGGTGGGGAGTGAGAGTAGAGAGTACAGTGCAGGGCAGGGCAGGGCAGACTCTGAAACATGAGCTTGGTTGGGCAGCTGGCAGGTGCCATCCCAGAATCCACCACCCAGAGTCACCAACAACTCCATGTTGTCTGCAGACCTGCCTATCAATCTCCATAAAGTTATGTCACCATTGCTTCATGTTCTTTCCATGACTCTAGGAAGGAAGACCCTAAGCCATAATAACGTTGAGGGGTTCTTATCTCTATATTTTATCCAAGGCTGTGAATAACTGAATGTCATGCCCACTAGAATTTATAATGCAGGGCATTGTCACCTTCAATCAGAAATGGTAATTACAATGGCAGCTAGAAGATTGACATGTTGGGTTGATGCTAATCTCCCAATACCCAAGAAAAGGCAAGTGAGAGATAATGACAGATTATAACTGCTTTGAGTTCTTTGAAAGACTATGGCTAGAAAAATACTAAATACCATTACTTTAATTGTTTTCACCTTAAAGTTATCTGTCTCTTTTTCTTGGAGATTAAAGACAAGTAATAGATCTTCCTATTCATCATCATCATTACTCTGGACAAGAATCTAAGCTGGGGCCTCACAATGGGAGAAGAACAGAATATTCATATGGTCATTCATTTGAAAAATATTCAGTTAATCTGTCATTCTTTCTTGCTTTTCTTTTTCCTAAAGTGAAAAGGAAGAGATTC
Source organism: Rousettus aegyptiacus (assembly GCF_014176215.1). Taxonomy (NCBI): domain Eukaryota; kingdom Metazoa; phylum Chordata; class Mammalia; order Chiroptera; family Pteropodidae; genus Rousettus; species Rousettus aegyptiacus. Next base: position 37,226,512 of record NW_023416308.1, on the reverse strand, counting down.
ATATCAACAAAATGTGTCAAACATCTAGCTAACATTGTAATTACTGTTTCTGATTGGGATGACAATAACTGTCCTATATGCTGGGGAGTCAAGGAAAGTCCTCATGGAGATTACATCTAAAATATAGATGTCCCCCTACCGACTCAGTCTCCCTGAGGCAGGCACTTCTTTGCCATGCTGCATTTCTCATACTTAGTACAGATCTCAAATATTCTCTGTGGCACTTCAGCAAAACAAACACCTACCAAATCTGTTTTCCCTCAAAAACCCACGTGCCACATTTTTCCTTGAGATTAAGTTGATTATTAGCTAATGACCATGGGCACTTCGGGGTGTAGGAGAGTGAGGGGGAGTTAGGGTGATCCCTTTAGGAGGAGCAATAACTCTTCCACCTAGAGTCCTGAAGAGCAGCCTAAGACGGAAAGGGAGCACACTGAGAGGAGGGGCATTTACCTATGTTTTACATCAGAACCCAGCAGACCAGATCTTGGTCTAGCTTTTCTGGGCCACCTACACTGATTGGCTGAATTTCCTAAAGAGCTGTTGTTGGCTGGAAGAGATGCTTAGTGGCTGTTGTCAGAATATGTAAAACATATAGAGAGACAAGGGAAAAGAAATAGCACTAACTTCCCATTCAGACGTTATATGCCAGAGAAGTAAACAGTGAGTAAATTTAACTTAGTATAGACCATGCAATTACTGACTTTAAAAATTAAGGACTAAACCATAAACCCACTAAACTTCACATCTTCATAATGAGTAATTAAATGAGAGAGAGGGAAAAGAGAGGGAGTGTGGAGAAAAATGGAAAAAGAAAAAGGCAGGAGGAGAGAGGAAGGATAATGAGAAGACAAAGGAAAGAAGAAGGGAGAGAAGAAAGAAAAGGGGGGAAGGGGGAGGAAATAGAAATACAGGACTGGGAAGACAACTCACTGGACAGATTCCAAATAAAAACAGAAGAAAGAGAAAACAGAGCATGACACACAATGTTCCCAGAGAAATTTCTTGTTCTTGGGGTCTTCTGATTCTGTTGCCCAAAAGATTTAAAGTCACAACTGTAGGCATAGATGAGAACACAATTTCACCCTTCTGAATAGAAAATATTCACTCATTTTTTCCCCTCTCCCTTCCCATAACTACCACCCCCGTTTAGATCAGGGTTTCTCAACCTCAGTACTACTGACATTTGGTGCCAGATAATCCTTTGCTGTGGGGTGTTAGCCCTGTGTGTTGTAGTAAGATTAGCAGTATCTGTAGCCTCTATCACTAGATTCCACTAGAATCTTTCCCAGTTGTGACAGCCTCAAATGTCTCCAGATATTGCCAAATGTCCCCAGAATAGGGAGGAGACAAACTACCCCCAGGTGAGAACCACTAGTTTAGATCATTATCACTTCAGAATTCAACTCTTGCCCCCAATAGTTCTCCTTCCTTTCCTATCTACCACATTCTTATACAAAACCATGAGAGGAATACCCCCCCCCCCCCCATGCCCCACCACCACTTCAAGGATGTACTTCACTATTCAGAAACATTTTAAAGCGTCCCAGTGTCTGTTGAATAAAAATAATAATAATATTGGATATCTGTCATGTGCCAGGTTTTGTTCTAAGCATTAGCAATAGATTAGTGAATAGGACCAAAACCCAGATTCAAGGTTCTTATGCTCTAGTTGGGGAAGGCAGACAATGAATGTGTAAAAAACAAAATACAGAATAATTTCAGACAGCAAGAAAGGCTGTAAAAACAACAGGGTAGTTTGAGAATGATGGAGTATGGTCAGGGCAGCTATATCTCTAAAGAGGCATCATATGAACTGAGACCTAAATAATGAGGAAAAAACTGATGGGTAGAAGGGAAGAACATTCCAAGCTGAAGGAACAAAACAAGAAAGAGCTTGGCTGGTGTTGGAGTTCAGTGGCTAGAGTGTGGTGAATGAGAGGAAGAATGAAAGGAAGTAAGGTGAAGAGGGAAACAGGTGATCATATTGCTTCATGGGCCATCATGAGAAGTGTCATTTTATTCCAGTTGCAATAGGCAGTCATTGGGGGCTTAAAAACAGAGCTCGAACTTTCTCATCTAATTCTAGGTTTAATAATCTAGCACTTAACACAACACAGCTTAATTTGCTTCTACTCTTGAACTTCTACAAATCTGAGCTTATATCACCATTTCCTGGTGGGTGTCAAGGTAAAGACTACCAGGTATCACTCCTAGAGTTTCTAATTCAGTATAGGTCTGGGGTGGCATCCAAGAATTTTCATTTCTAACAAGTTATCAGGAGTTGCTGATGATGTTATCCAGGGATCAAACTTTGAGTAGTATTTTCTCTGAACAACCTTGACTGCTTTCTGAAATACATCTTTGATCATGCCATTTCCATGTGGAGACTACCTCTTCCCTGAAATCTCTGTTTTGATGTCCCAGTCATTCTTCAAAGGCCTGACTCAAAAACCAACTCTCAAACATACCTTCAGTGATCACTCTAGGCAAATGGACCAGTGCCCCCTGCCCAACCATCATACAGATACAATTTATAAGTGACCTGTATTGCACAGACTTTGTGAGATCCTGTTTCCTTCCAAACCATGACTTCTTCCAGGGACAGAACCTATTTTAATAAATCTGTTTTATATCCCTCTCTATTTTCTGTTTTCAATGAAATGAACTATATTATATCAATTGCTTGTATAAATGACTAATATTTTGTCTTCTTTTCACCTCATACTCATTAGGATGGCTATTATCAAAAACAAACAAAGACCCAGAAAACAAATGTTGGCGAGGATGTGGAGAAGCTGAAACCTTTGTTCACTGCTGGAGAGAATATAAAATAGTGCAGCTACAATAGAAAACAGTATTTCAGTTTCTCGAAAAATTAAAAGTACAATTACCATATGACCTAGCAACTCCAATTTGGGGCATATATTCAAAAGAATTGAAAATGATCTCAAAGAGATATCTGTACACCCATGTTCATAGCATCATTATTCACAACAGTGTGGAAGCAACCCAAGTGTCCATCAAAAGATGAATGGTTAAACAAAATGTGGCACATCTATACAATGAAATATTATTCAGCCTTAAAAATGAGTGAAGTTCTGACACATGATACAACATGAATGAACCTAAAAGACCTTATTCTAAATGAAAACAGCCAGACACAAAAAGATAAATTTTGTATGATTCTACATATATGAGATGCTTAGTGCATTCAACCTCATAAAGACAGAAAGTAGAAAAGTGGTTGCCAGGGGCTGAAACATGTGGGGGAAGGGGAATGGAAAATTATTGTTTAATGGATATAAAGTTTCAGTTTTGCAAGATAAAGAGTTCTGGAGATGAATAGAGGTAGTGATTGAAAAACTATATATATATATATATATATATATATATATATATATATATATATATATATATATATATAAAATACCACAAAATTGTACACTTAAGAGTGATTAAAATGGTGAATTTTATGTTATGTCTATTTTACAACAATTAAAAATAACTTCAAAAATACAAAAAATATGTGTTTTCTTTTATAGCTTACAAAGCATTTTCACATATCCTATCTCATTCGTATCTTATAATAATCTAGAAGATAACAATAGAATATAATTTCCATTTTATAAATGAGTATTCAGAAGCCCAGACAGATTAAATCAATTTAAGTACATATAGCTAATATATTGAGGAATTAAAACTAATAATCAGATCCTTTGCTCTACTACCAATACACTGTCCAGAATATCACAGTGCTTCAAGAATTTTCTGCATAGTAAATCACCTTTTATGTGTTAGGTGATATATAAACACCCATTGGCTAGTTGGGAGGAAGAAAAAATGGCTAGGAGGGAGGGAGAGAAAGAATTATTTGATTTGAGGAAGATTCTTCTCTGATGAATTAGGGAATGTGGGAAAACTAATATATTCTGGATGTTTCTATGTGCCTGGCAGTTTGTATATGTGTTTTTCCTCTTAACTTTTACATAACACAACTCTATATGATGTATGTTACTATTACTATTATTATTTTACAAATGATGATAAAGAAAATAGAGTCCTTAAATCACCTACCCCTTTGACTACTACTTTGTTCCTGATCTGTAACTCTAGGCCCAGGCTCCCACTACTGGGAAACACAGTGATCTCTGTGTTCTAGGATGGTCTGTTGCCAATACATAGCATCCATGTCTTCTTGCTCTTGGCTAGAAGTCAACTGATTATTTACCCAACTCCTTTCTTCCTTCACCACCACCCCAGTAGGATTTTCTTAATGAAAAGGATGCTTTCCTGAAATATTCTCCCTCTCAATGGACCCACTCTCCCAGCTAGGGAGTTAAGACAGTGACCTATCCTAACCTAACCTAACCAGCTCATTCTGCCTGGGCTTTAAAGGGGAGGAGAGACAAGGCCTATGGAAGTTTCTCCTTCACTCTCTCAAACCACACTCAGTCACCCACTCCTTTCCTGAAGCCCTTCCCCTCACTCATAAAGCACACATGTCTGAGCACTTCCAGTCCTCAGGCTGACAGGTGAGGTGCTTCCATGGAAGGTTGGATAGGCCCCTCCAAAAGCACTGCTGGCCAGGGTTCTTGGGAAACCCACTCTCTCAACTTACAAAGACATCTTTCACCACCTCTTCTGAGTCAGCTCTTTCTTACATCCCTGCCTTCAGAGTCTTGTACTTTAGAGCTGCCTGAGCTAAACAAAGGCATCCCTGGGCAACCCTGTTATTAGAATGTAGAGGGATTCAAGTTTCCATTGATTCGAAGCTGGGCCTCATCAACCCCTGTGTAATAAACTTGGTTGCAATCTTGGCTCCAGTGGCTGATTGTAGATCAAGATCTGTCCTTTAGTACTTTTCATTCCTCAGTATCCAGAACTGGTTAATATGCTAATATTAACATACTCCATGAATTTGATGGTAGTGAGGTCAACTTTCTTTTTGTTTATCACTAGAGCTGCCAGATCAAAAGGGTAATTTAGTGTTTGAAAAAGGTGATTTTTAAACTTTATCAGAGTGCACATTGCCAAATGTAGTCTAATAACTACATCATTAACTACAGACTAAAGTCTTTACTTAAATTCACATTTTCTTATCCCTGTCTATAAAATATATGGATGTACACATAGCAACTATTTTTTAAAATTTCTCTCTCCTGTTTTTCTCCCCACTACTCCACTCAGTCCTCCTGGTATCTGTGTAAATTTGTTGGGTGTCTGATCCTATTCTCTCTCACTTTTCAGCTCCCACACATTCCTCAAACCTCTACCACATGCCAACATTACTAAGCAGTAGGGAAGTTTAAAAAAAAAACCCTTAAAAGAAAATCTTGAACCTGTTTTTTCTTTCTTTAAATTAAAAAAAAAATTTTCGGTAACAGTTGACATTCAATATTACATTAGTTTCAGGTGTACGGCATAGTGGTTAGACATTTATATAATTTATGAAGTGATCCCCCAGTGAGTCTAGTGCCCATCTGGTATTATGCATAATTATAACAATATTATTGACTATATTCCCTATACCGTACTTTGCATTTCTATGACTGTTTTGTAACTGTCAATTTATACCTCTTAATCCTTTCATCTTTTTCACCCAGACCCCGATCCCCCTTCCCATCTGGGAGTCATCAGCTTGTTCTTTGTATCTATGAGTTTCGTTCTGGTTTGTTTGTTTGTTTGTTTGTTTTTTCAAATTGCATATGTAAGTGAAAGCATAAGATATTTGTCTTTCTCTATCTGACTTATTTCATTTAGGTCTCTCTAGGTTCATTCACATTGTTAGAAATGGTAAGATATGATTCTTTTTTATGGCCAAGTAATATTCCACTATTTATATGTACCATCTTCCTGTGAATCCAGTCGTCCTTTTGATAAACACTTAGGTTGCTTCCATATCTTGGTTATTGTAAATAATGCTGCAATGAACATAGAGATGTATATACTTTTCAAACTAGTGTTTTGGATTTCTTCAGATAAATACCCAGAAGTAAAATTGCTAGGTCATATTGTAGTTTCATTAATTTTTTGAGAAACTTCTGTACTGTTTTCTATAGTGGCTGCACCAATTTACAATCCTGCCAAGAGTTCACAGGGATTCCCTTCTCTTCACATCTTGCCAACATCTGTTTTTTCTTGATTTGTTGGTAACAGACAATCTGACAGGTGTGAGGCAACATTTTATTTTGGTTTTAATTTGCACTTCCCTGATGATTAGTGATACTGAGCATCTTTTCATATGTCTATTGGCCATCTGTATGCCCTCTTTGGAGAAATTTCTCTTCAGGTCTTCTGCCCAAATTTTAATTAGATTTTTTTTTTGGTGTTAAATTGTATGTATGAGTTCTTTATATGTTTAAAATATTAATCATTTATCAGCTATATCATTGGTGACTATCTTCTCCCATTCAATTGGTAGTCTTTTTGTTTTGTTGATGGATATACAAAAACTTTTAGTTCAATGTAATCCCATTTATTTTTATTTTCCTTGCCTCAGGAGACACATTCACAAAAATATTACTAAGAGTGATGCCAAAAAGTTTACTGCCTATATCTTATTCTAAGATTTTTATGGTATTGGGTCTTAAATTTAAGTATGTAATCCATTTTGAGTGTATTCTTATATGTGGTATAAGAAAGTGATCTAGTTTCTTTTTTCTTTTTTTGCATGTATCTGTTCAGTTTTCTCGACACCATTAATGAAGAGACTGTGTCTTTACCCCCATTGTATATTTGTGCTTCCTTTGTCACAGATTAATTAACAATATAGGTGTTGGTTTATTTCTGGGCTCTCTATTCAATTCCATTGGTCTACATGTCTGTTTTCATGCTAGTACCATGCTGTTTTGATTACTATATCCTTGTAGTTTGATATCATGTCGCGTGATACCTCCAAATCTGTTCCTTCTCAAGATTGCTATGGCTATTTGGGGTCTCTTGTCGTTCCATATAAATTTTAGGGTGATTTGTTCTATGTGTCTATGAAAAATGCCATTGATATTTTGATAAGGATTGCATTGACTCTATAGATTACTTTGGGTAGTATGGAGATTTTGATGATGTTAATTCCTTGCATAATATATGCTTCCATTTATTTGTGTCTTCTTCAGTTTCTTTCTTCAATGTCTTATAATTTTCTGAGTACAGGTCTTTTACCTCTTTGGTTAAATTTATTCCTAGCTAATATATTCTTTTAGACTCAATTTTAAATGGGATTGTTTCCTTAATTTTTCTCTTTATTCTAGTTTATTATTAGTGTATAAAAATACAAAACTGATTTTTGAATATTAATTTTGTATCCTGTACTTTACTGAATTCATTTATCAGTTATAATAGTTTTTTTGATGGACTTTTTAGGATTCTCTATATATGGTATCATGTCATTTGCAAATAATAGCAGTTTTGCTTTCCTTTCCAATTTGGATGCCTATTATTTCTTCTTGATGTCTGATTTTTATGGCTAGAACTTCCCAAACTATGCTGAATAAAAGAAGTGAAAGTGCACATCCTTGTTTTGTTTATGACCTTAAGGAAAAAAAATATTCGAGCAAGTCACCATCGAGTGTAATGTCAGTTGTGGGTTTGTAATACATGGCCTTTATTATGTTGAGGTATATTCCCTCTATTCCAACTTTGCTGAGAGTTTTTCTCATAAAAGGATTCTGGATTTTGTCAAATACTTTTTCTGCATCTATTAATATGATCAGCAGATAGTAAGCTACTGTGTTGTAAGCAACCCAGGAGAGAGACCCATATGGCCAGGTGCTGAAGCCTCTATCCTCCAGCCAGCAAGGAAGCTAAGTATTCCAAGAGCCACATGAGTGAGCTTAGAGATGACTGCAGCCATAGTCAACAGCTTGCCTATACCCTTGTGAGAGACTCTACACCGGATCCACCCAGCAAAACAGCTCCTGGATTCTCTACCCTCAGAAACCATGTGAGATAATAAACATTGTTTTAAGTCACCAAATTTTGTGATAATTTGTTACGTAGCAATAGATCACTAATACAGGCTAATTCCCCTCCAAGAGCATCCAGCAATCTCCCACCATTGGGACAGAGACTGGAGTAGAGATGAAGGTACTCCTTTATATAAAAACCACTCACCAATCAGAGATTCTTGATAAAGTCAGGCGCAAAGGAAAGGGAGCTTCAGCTCCTCCTCCACAAAGCCCAGGAGGTAGAAAGAAAGCCTGAAAGTCAGCTTCCTGCTGAGCAGGGACGGACAGCCCTCTCTCCAAGCTCTAGGGCTTGCAGCTCTCTGACCTGACACTCTGACCCACATGGTCTTAGAGGAGCAGCAGAAATGTGAACACAAGGCCTATTTTACCACTTCCCCCACTTAATTCATGAACTGGTCAGAGGGCATTGCAGCATCATCTGCATAGCAATAACAGAACAGAGGACTCATGGTAGGCTTAGCTCCTGCTGGAACAACACTGAGAGGTCGGCTTTTCTCTGTCGAGCATTATAAGTGTCATTAACACTCTTAAGAAGGTTCTCAGTCAAACCAAGACCACTTCTCAGAAAAGTCTTCCCAGCCTGCCATTGCATCATGCAGCCACTGAAGAGGCCCCAGTGACAACCGTGTATGTGGCAAAAGAGATGTAGGCCGACATCAAGGACAATAGTATTTGTTTGTTTGTCTTATGTGTTTATTGAGATATAATTGGCATACAACCAATGTGTAAGGTTAAGGTATACAACATGTTGGTTCGATATATTTATATATTGCAATAGGATTACCACTATAGCTAACACCTCTATTGTGTCACATAATTATCATTTCTTTTTTGTAGTAAGGACATTTAAGATAGAGTGTCCTAGCAACTTTGAAGTTTAGAGTATAACATGGTTGGCTATAACCATTATGCTGTACATTAGATCTCCAGGCCTCAATGACAATAATACAAATATGGGGAGACTGTAGGCCTGGGAGTCGGGCACTCCTAACTCCAATTTCAACTATACTATTTAGTTTTTGCCCTTAAGCAAGTTACTTGCTTTGTCTGACCCAACTGTTCTCAGTAGGCTTGCCATGGGGTTTAAATAAGCAGCTGCATATCAAGTGTCCACCACGGGTCTGGACTATAACAGATACTTTGTAAAGCTCTTTCCCCAGGATGATATGGAAAACTCTCATCCTACCCCCTCCCATTAGAACACTGGAAATTCCTCTCTTCTGTGCTCTGTGTATGTATTAAGTATTCCCAAATAGTACCTGTCATTATGGTCATGTTTTATAATTTATAAAGCACTTCCACATTCAGGACCTCGTTAGGTCCTTAGATAATTTGGTGAGGTATGAGAAGTAGGTGCTGTTAGCCCAAGTTTCATTGAAGTCATATAGGTGGTAAAGGGAAGAGGTGGGACTAAAACCCAGGCTGTCTAATTCCCAGTCCTCTTCCCACCTAAGCCTAGCTGCATCTCTAGGCACTTCCTCTTTCCCCTCAATCACATGTTTTCCCCCTTATGGGGTCCTCTTCTATGGCTTGTATGAGGTTTCATATATGAGAGTTCAGACTCTTCCATTGACAACAGATTTTAGAAAGCTGAGGCCCTGGATTTGTCAGTGGGACAGGTGCTGAAGAAATAAATGCTTGGGGATGTTCCAAAATCAGAAAAAGAGAGTTCATGTTATAAGACCCTCATCCAATACAGGTATCCTCTTTTCGAAAGTTTGCCTTAAAACATTTCTCTTTTACAAAAGACCTACATTAGTGCCTGTTTTCGCTAACCAAAAGAAACCTGAACTGGATTTTTGCTTTTAGGAAAAAAAGGCAAAACACAAAAATAGCATTTAGTGTTTGTTCACAGCAGCCTACAGAGGCAGCACACACTCCAGCAGTGAGAGTGACACTACCTAGCTTCTTGCCTGGGAACTACACTCAGCATCTCAGTACTAAACCACCATAGCTTTGAACTGTGTCTGTGAGCATCTGGGTTTTATCTCGATTTATTTTGTGCATCTATTAGCGAGATGTGTCCTAAGGTAATTGCTTCTTTGCTTTAAGCCATTTCAGCCAAAGAGTTTTCACATGAACATTCAACTTTGGGATCAGGGAAAAACCTGTACCAACCCAAATGAAGTTCATGAAAACATGAACCACCTCCTGAGTTGCTCGGGGCAGAGAAGGGGAAATGAAAGCAGACCTGCTGGGCTTCCTCATCCTCCTTCCCCATCCACACATCTATCTGATCCTACTCCTGTCTTTATCTCCTTTCTTGCATCGGTGACAGAAGTCATGGATGCTAGCACCACCTAGTCCCTCTGTTGTCACTGAGATTTCCGTTTATTCATGCAAACATCAGTTCATTCACCCACCCTCAGCTGAGTCCCCACGTGGCTCAGCAACTCTTTGCCATGGTCCTACCATCACACCTCTGACTCCCCTCTTCTCAGGCTCCTAGCCACCCAGCCACCCTCATGACCTCACTCTCAGCATATTACCCTGCCTCCCTCTTCATAGAGAAAACACAGACTATCAGGTTCCATTTTATGATGGTTAATTCTATGTATCAATTTGGTTATGGTGCCCTAACATTTGGTCAAATAGACATTGCTGTGTGAGTATTGAGTTTTAAATGTAATTAATATTTAAATCAGTAGACTTTAAATAAAGCATATTATTCTCTGTAATGTGTGTGGGCCTCAACCAATCACAATTGAAGGCCTTAAGAGAAAAAGACAGGTCATCAAGGAAGAAGGAATTCTGCCCTCAGACTACTTTCAGACTTGAGTTGCAACATCCTTCTTCCCTAGGTCACCAGTCTACTGACCTGCCCTACAGAACTGAGACTTGCTAGCCCCCATAATCACATGAGTCAATTCCTTAAAATAAATCTCTTTCCATATATATGTATGTTCATGTGTGTACATACACACATACATACACATACATCTTATTGGTTATTTCTTTGGAGAACTTTAATACACAGCCCTCTAACCATAATGCCACTACCCAGCAATCTCTTTGGCAAACTCCTACCCATCTTTCAGTCTATGCTCAAATAACTAGGATGAGGCCTTCCCTGAATTCCTCTAGACAGAGCTCCCTTTCTTACACCCTGAGTACCCTTCCGGTATGAAAATGACTGTGATGCTGGGATTGCCTCTATCTGCACGTTCTTTAGCTCCACTCCCCCACAACTCCCCAATGTTTTAATTAATATTTTAATTATTATTATTTTCTTTTTTTGCTGTGCTACTGGTGATTTTTTGAGCTTTATTAAGGTATGTGACAAATAAAATTGTAAGATCTTTAAAGTATACGTCATGATTATTTGATGTAAGCATGCATTTTGAAAGAACTCCTCCTATATAGTTAATAGACACATCCATCGCCTCATATATTTTTACAAATATATATGAGTATACACATACATACATATATGTGTGTATGTGTGTGGGTATATATATATATATGTACATATATATATATTATAGTGTGTGCGTGTGTGTGTGTTGTATATGTGAGAACAGTTAAGTTTTACTCTCTTAGCAAATTTCAAGCACACAATACAGCAATACAGTGTTATCAACTATAGTCACCATGTTACACATTAGATGCTCAGACCTCACTCATAACTGAAAGTTCTCCCTGTTTCTCTCCCAATCCCCCGCCCCTGGCAACCACTTTCCTACTCCGTTTTTATGAGCTTGACTTTATTTACTTAATTTTTTTACTCCACATATAAGTAATACAGTGCAGTAATTTTCTTTTTCTGACTGGCTTATTTCACTTACTACAATGCCCTCAAGTTTCATTCCTATTGTCCATAACAGCAGAATTTCCTTCTTTCTTATGGCAGAATAACATTCCATGGTATGTATATAATATATCTTCTTTATCCATGTACTCACTTATAGACATGTTGGTTTTTCCCATATCTTGGCTATTGTGATTAATGCTGCAATGAACATGGGGATGTAGATATCTCTTAGAGATCCTGTTTTCATTTCCTTAGGATATATACCTGGAAGTAGTATTGCTGAATCATATAATAGTTCTATTTTTAATTTTTTCAAGAACTTCCATACTGTTTTCCAACATGGCTGCAAAAATTTGCAATCCCACAATGTGCAAGGATTCCCTTTTCTCCACATCCTCGCCAACACTTGTTATCTCTTGTCTTTTTGATGATAGCCGTTCTGATAGGTGTGTGGTGTTATTTTTGTTTTTGTTGACAGTGTAGTTTTGATTTGCATTTTCCTGATAATTAGTGATGAGTACCACCTCATGTGCCTGTTGGCCATTTGTATGTCTTCTTTGGAAACATGTCTATTCAGTTCCCCTGGCCATTTTTCAATGAGATTGTTTGTTTGTTTTGCTATTAAGCCTTGTGAGTTCTTTACATATTTTGCCTATTAAACTCTTATTTGATATATAATTTACAAATATTTTCTCTCATTCCATAGACTGTCTTTTCATTTTGTTGGTTTTCTTTGCTGTGCAGCTTTTCATTTTGATGTAGTCCTACTTGCTTATTTTTACTTTTGTTACCTTTGCTTTTGGTATAAATCTTCACAAATTATTGACAAGATCAATGTGAAGGAGCTTACCTCCTATGCTTTCTTCCAGATGTTTCAGAATTCCAGCTGTTAAATTTAAGTTGATAATCCATTTTGAGTTGATTTTTGTGTATGGCATAAGATACAGGTCCAATTTTTTTTTTTCTTGCATGCGGCTATAGTAGTTTTCTCAGCACCATTCATTGAAGAGACTTTTTCCCATTGTATATTCTTGGCTCCTCTGCTGTAAATAACTTGACCATATGTGCATGGATTTATTTCTGGGCTTTCTATTATGATCCATTGATATATGTGTGTTTTTATGCTAATTCTATACTGTTTTGATTCCTATAGTTTTTTAATATAGTTTGAAATCAGGAAGTGCACCTCCAACTTTGTTCTTTCTCAATGTTGCTTTGGCTATTGTGGGTCCATATAAATTTTAGGATTGTTTTTTCTATTTCTGTGAAAAAATGACATGGAATTTTGATAGGGATTGCATTAATCTATAGATTCCTTTGGGTAGTAAGAATATTTTAATGATAGAATTTTAACAATTCTTCCAATCCACAAGCATTGAATATTTTCCCATTTATTTGTCTTCTTGAATTTCTTTCATCATTGTCTTATAGTTTTCAGTGTACAAATATTTCACCTCCTTTGTTAAATTTATTCTTAAGTATTTTATCTTTTTTGATGCAATGGTAAATTGGATTGTTTTCTTAATTTCTCTTTCTGATAGTTTACTGTTAGTGTATAGAAACAGAAATGATTTTTGTACATTTATTTAATATCCTAAAACTTTACTGAATTTGTTTATAGTTCTAACAGTTTTTTGGTGCAGTCCTTAGAATTTTCTATATATCATATCATGTCATCTACAAATAGAGAAAATTGTATTTATTTATTTCTAATCTGGATCATTTTATTTCCTTTTCTTGCCTAATTACTCTGGCTAGGATTTGTTGTACTATGTTGAATAAAAGTGGTGAGAATGGGTATCCTTGTCTCTTTCCTGATCGTCAAAGTAAACTTTCATTTTTTTTCACCATTGAGTATGATGTTAGCTGTAGGCTTGTCATATATAGCTTTTATTATTTTGAGGTACATTCTCTCTCTACTTAGTTTGCTGAATGTTTTTATCATGAAAAAAAAAGTCGAATTTTGCCAAAAGCATCTTCTATATCTATCAAAATGATCATATGGCTATTATCCTTCATTGTGTTGATACGATATATCACAAATTAATTTGCAGACATTGACCTATCCCTGTCGCCCTGGAATAAATCACACTTGACCATAGTGTATGATCCTTTTACTGTACTGTTGAATTTGATTTGCTAATATTATGTTGAGGATTTTTGCATCTATATTCATTAGGGATATTGGCTTGTATTTTTCTTTTCTTGGAGTGTCCTACTGTGGTTTCGTACCAGGGTAATACTGACCCAATAAAATACATTCGAAAGTGTTCACTCTTCTATTTTTAGGAAGTTTGTGAAGGATTGGTATTCTTTAAATGTTAGGAAATTTACCAGTAGCTATCTGGTCCTGTATATTCATTTGTTGGGAGTTTTTGATTATTGATTTCCTTAGTAGCAATTGATCTGTTCAGATTTTCTATTTCTTCATGACTTAGTTTGGGTAAGTTGTATGTTTCTAGGAATTTATCCATTTCTTCTAGGTTTTCCAATTTGTTGGCATATAATTGGTGATATTAATCTCTTATAAACCCTTGTATTTCTTTGATATCAGTTGTAATGTCTCCTTTTTCATTTCTAATTTTATTTGAGTCCTCTCTCTATTTTTCTTGGTAAGAGTAGCTAAAGGCCTGTCTATATATTATTTACCTTTTCAAGTAACTAGCTTTTAGTTCCTTTGATCCTTTTTATTGTCTTTCTAGTCTTCATTTCATTTATTTCCACCTGATCTTTGTTATTTCCTTCCTTCTGTTATATTTGGGCGTAGGTTGTTATTCTTTTTCTAGTTTCTTGAAGTATAAAGTTAGTTTAGTTTTATTTTGTTGAGATCTTTCTTTCTTTTTTTTCCTCAATGTAGGTGCCTATCACTATAAATTTTCCTCTCAAAACTGTCTTTGCTCCAACTCTGAGGTTTTGGTATGCTATATTTCCATTTTCATTTGTCTCAAGATATATAGGAAGGAAGGAAGGAGGGAGGGAGGGAAGGAAGGAGGGAAGGAGGGAGGGAGAGAGGGAGGGAAGGAACTTAGTTATAGCACAATCAGGCTTGGGATCATGGGATCATCTAGGAGAATCAGTTGTCAAAGTTCCTAATTAGATTTATCTCATGGCTGCCCTGATAAAGAGGCCTAGAGAGAAGCGAGAATGGCAAGGAGCTGGGGAAGAAGCAGCATAGCTCAATGAAAAGAATATACATTTTGACAAAGTCCAAATTTCTAGGTTCAAGTCTCTGCCCAACCAATACTTAGTTATGGAGCAAATCTGGGCCAACTAGTCTCTCTGAGCCTGTTTCTTCACTTATAAAATGGGTATAATGGTGCTAGCACTATCATAGCCTTATTATCCCACAGGGTTTTGTGAGAAACAGTATGTATGCGTGCTCTATGAACAGTAAAGTGAAACACAAATATTATTTAACATCATTGTGATTTTCACCCTCTTTCTCTCCCAGTTGCAAATTAATCCCCACCACATGCTTGCTTTGGCTTGAAATTATCTACTCCAGAGACAAAATCCCATTGAACAATATACAAAATTAAGCATGCAATACCAAATGCATACACAGTGTGAGAAACAAAGAACCTAAAATCTACTCTAAAGATTGTACACCCTGTCAGCCAGTCTCTAGTGGGAGTAGCCAACAGTAGATCTTTTTTTTTTTTTAAATAAAGGATGGAACAAGGTCAGAAAGCCTGAAATGGTGATAGAACTGGAAAATAACTTGCAACTGAAAGAGGAAACATGTCTTCAGAAAGGAGGGCTAAAGCCAGAAGCTGAACTTAGGTTGACTTCCAAGTTTTGATGATGGTTAGCCCTCATTTCAATGTGTGGCATAGACAGAAACTAGTAGTTGAGGTTGTTTAATCGTGCCACTGTCACCCAAGTGGCTCTGTGCCACAGAATTTGGAAAGATGCATGTGTTTGTTTTGTTAGTCACATCTTTGCTATAAAGGAAGCTCTCTCAACTTCCGCTTTCCCTATTGCACACATGGGGGCTGCAAACCTGGTGAGTATTTCAATGACTACTTACTAATTGCAGACACTCCTTTGGGCCTAGAAACAAAAGTAGGCCTCCAGACTTCAGGAAGACCCTGCTAACATGCATGGGTTTTGGTGTCACCTGGAAGTCAAGAGGGAGATTCCCAGCCATGATTTTCCAGGGTCAATTCCTTAGGTAGTATATTAGTTAATCTGGGATGCCATTATGGTGGTACATAGGCAGGGAAAAAAAAGAGCTGCCCATGAGCTATTGGTAGAGGCTTTGTGCAATACTGTAATGGCCCCTGTTTATAGTCCATCCACTGGACTTCCTGCAGCCCCTTAAAAGTACCAGGCACTCAGTGGAGAACACTGAGCTTGACTCCCATTCATTCTACCCCTCCTGCATTGTATGACAGCAATGAGATTCGGGGACTAAACCCTGCTCCAGGAATGAGTTCTGATTAATCACAGGCAAGTAAACTACAGTCCATGGGTCAGATCTAGCCTGCCACCGTGTGTGTGTGTGTGTGTGTGTGTGTGTGTGTGTGTGTGTGTGCGCGCCTGTGCGCATGACTGTGTATAGCGGGGTACTTTTTGTAGGGTCCTCAGCTAAGAATGGTTTTTGACATTTTTTGATTGTTGGAAAAAATCAAAAGAAAAGGAATACTTTGAGACATAAAAATTACATGAAATTAAAATATTAATATCCTTAAATAAAGTTTTATTGGAACACAGCCATGCTAATTTGCTAATGTCTTATCTGTGGCTGCCTTCGTACTACAAAAGAAGTTGCAACAAAGACTACATGGACCACAAAGCTTAACATGTTTACTACCTGGCCCATTACAGAAGAAGCTTGGTGACTTTTAGTCTAAATAAATCAGAGTAATCTCATTTCCCTTACCAGTGTTTTCCTTATAAGAACCCAGACTTAGCTGATTAGAGCCAAGCATTCCTCAGTGACAATAATCAGTTCAGGGTGGTTATTGCTCCAAACAGGCCAAAAGACTTGCAAAGAGAGGACTTTGTCTGGTTTTCACTCTTCTCTTAGACTTGAAAAAAGTTGCTACTGATAGCTGTAATATGAAAGGGAACCAATCTCAGTATAAAGCTGATGCTATAAACAGAGGAGTGAAAAGATGGGAAGAACCTGAGTCCCTTGTACCATCACTGAGACACTAGAAGAAACTGACAATGATGTCTGCCCACCTGTGGAGTTACTGTTGTAGAAGGCAATTTATTTTCTTATTGATTAAGCTGCTTTGGGTTTGGTTTTCTGTTATTTGCAGCCAAAAGCATCTCTTAAATCTGGCCATTTGCACATATTCTTTCCTCTACTCAGAAAGCCCTCCTCTATCTATCCCTTGCCAAGCTAGCTCTACTCATCTTTCAAGCTTCATAATAAATAGCAATGGTAGGCCATCTATGACTAAGGCTACTCCTAGACTAAGCAAGGTTCTTATCAAGACACCATCCCTATCCAGAGTGCTTGGACTTGCCTTTTTGTGACATGCATCACATATCTATTATTGTGTTTATCCCTTCCTTCCTCGTTAGTCTTCCTGCTCCATTATAGTCAAGACCATGTTTGTCTTCTCTGCTATATCCTAAGTGCCTAAAACAGTGCCTAGCAATTAGGTGCTAACCAAATTGCATAAAGAGCAGCATTTTCCAGCATATCCCACTGGTTTTGTGGAATATCAGTGTCCCATGAGATGTTATTGGATGACACCCAAGACATTTTCACTTATTTATGCCTATTGTAGACCGTTTAACATAATAATGATTTTTTTAAGCTATGCTCCTTTTTCTTCTGCAGTGTTTCACTCCAGCGTCCTATATGGACTATGCGTTTGATGGAGGCTCAACTGTTATTAAGCATTCCAGGTTTATATTTAAATAATTCTGAAAAAAAAAGCTAAGTAGTTGTCTTTACTACAGGATTTCTTAGAGACCTTGTTACAGTGCTGGGAAGTCTGGAGGCTCTGTTTCTATGTTGCTAAGAGGGGAGTATATAACATTCAGTGTTTCCCAAACTTATTTGATAATGGTACCTCTTTCTCTAAACCAAGTAATGCCTTACTAGACACTATAGATCTTATGTTTTCCTTATTTAAGTTTGTGAAATGCTGTCTTAGAGACTTTGGGCAAAGACAAATGCAGAGGTAAAGTATCAAGAGATCCTCAGAAGTCTCCAGCATAAAGCAACTCACCTGCTACCATGCTCCAGAAACACATGTTAGGCAAAGAAACCCCCAGGTTCTCAGGATGTGGGAAGCAAGGCAGATAGCCAAAGGTGGGGCGGCATGAATGTGGGTCTTTCATCCACTGTCTGTTCTATTGTACTAAATAATATGCTATGTGAGGGGTGTAGATCATGCTGGTTGAGTATAAAGGATGTCTGGGCAAATGAACCCGGAGAGGTCACTTGGAGGCCAAGGGCAGTCCCCAGCTGGCATCTCAGCCCAACCTTTACTCCTAGGCTGGAAGCTAAAAGCATCTTGAAGCTTAGATTGTTAGCTCTGAAGATAGCTCCTCTGGTGATGTGGGGGCTACAAGGGATGCCACTTATCCTGTATGCTTCCCTTCTTTTGGCTATGATATCAGTCTCCATGCTGTCAGTTTTTGGGAATAGTAAGGAATATGCAAAGTATTTCATTAAGGTACTACCAAGGAGAACTCCAGTGGAGAAGCCCAAGACTTCAGGTTCCCTTCATGTTTTCTGAATGCATCTGGAACAGATGGGAATGGAGGAACCCTGTTCCCAGAAGTCCAGAGGGAAGGACTCCCATGGAATCCAGTTTCCCCCATCAAAACTCTCCTCCACAGACAAGTGAGACTTGGTAACAGCCCTCTGATCACTGCAGACGGAGGAGAACTGATGGTTCCATGCCCAAGAGGGAAAATCAGTGCTCAAATGTATCTCTCCTCCTTTCTAGAGACAATCTTATTTTGGAACCCAAACATTAAAAGAGAGAGGGATGGGAGATTGTTTTCTCCTGATCCCAGGAGCTCTTATCCCTTTTATAGCTGTGGAGGTGAACAAACCTTGGAGAAAGAGAGACTAATCATTAATGAGGACTCCTTGGGCCATGCACCATCCTTGGTATATTTTCCATACATTAAGTATTTTTATCTCTCAAACCCCTGTGAGACACACATATCTCCCTACTTCACAGATTAGGAATCTGAGGCTCAGACGAATTAGATGACTTGCCCAAAGACATAGCAAAAGAAAAGCTGGGATTTAGCAAGAAGCCCATTCTACTTCCAATAGGCCATACCACCTTCCAGAAAGCCACAAGGTAAGTGTCATAGACCAGGAGACGAAACCTGCCATGCCCTGCCTGGTGGCCTTCTCCACTCTCTCTCCCCGGAGGCTGCTTTCAGACAATCTGTTGGTATCTCTACAGGGCTGGTGGCTCCTGATAACCAAGGGCATGCTTCCAGCAGCCTCTCAGGATGGCTCTCCCTTGATGGAAGAGGCAACATCCCCACCTAACCCTGCTACTGTGCCATCAATGAGACAAGACAATCACATGCCATTGAACCAAAGAATGAGCACACTGGGTTCACTCAAAGATTGAATTCTGTATCTCCTTCAGGAGAAGAAAAATTAGCTCCACTGAACTGTGTTCTTCAGGTAGTAAAAAATTGAGCACAGCTGGGATGTCTGGCCATGGGTAATTACATGCAATGGGAGGCAAAGATAGAAAAGAAGCTAAGATGTTCAGGCTGTAAAAAGCATGCAGAGAAGCTGCTAGGGGCAGCCTTGCCTGGGTCCTAGTCTGAAGGTATGATTGGCCTGAATGCTACACTAAACTTGCTTCTTGCTTTTTAAATAATAAAAATATCCGGGAGTCTCAGGATCAGAATCTGTGCTGTATGCCCACTGCAGACCAGTGGAAAATCTGGAGGACCCATGCGGTGGGGCTGCTGGGGTCCATTTGCATGAGAGACTGAAGAGGCCCAAGAGAGAAAATTAATACTGAGAAAAGAAGGAGTGATGATAAACTTGGTTTAAGAGTTTAAGAAGAACTGGCAGGAAAATAAATGATTTTGAGTCAGCATAACACATGGACCTGACACTACCCTTTGAGCCAAATCCTAGAAAGCATGCAATAAAGATGAAGCAAAAATAAGAGAGAGGTTTTCTTTAGGATACTGAGCATATAAGGCAGACCTATTTCCTTCCCTGTGCAGCAGAAGGTGACACAGGGGGGTTTGGAATATTTTATCCACACCAGGACACCAGGAAATCACAGAAAACTTGAGGGCTAAGAGCTAGAGATGGGTCAGGAGCCACTGGGGTATACAGCCACAACAATTTTGCTGGGGGTAGAGACATAATATATAAAGTAAGCATACAACAAATATTCGATGAATGAAATTATACTTTCAAACTATTATTTCTCAGATTGGTGTGGCCTGGAGAACCCAACATTGCAATGCCATACATTGATTTTTGGCAGTGCAGTTATCAAGTGCTTTACCATAGGGGCAGGAATCATTCCTGTCTCAGGGCAAACACTAAGTTTACACTTGGTGGAGTGGGGTCAGTCTGGAATCTAGTCCCTAAAACCGAGCTCCATGATGCTGGAAGGAGAACACCTCTGTCCTAATCCCAGTCCCAATAGTTAATGACTGTCACTTTCGACAAGTCACTCAACCTCCCCCAGTAACAGTTTCCTCATCCATAAATGACAATAGTATTGGTTTACCCACCAAGTTATCATGAGGATTAAGGATGAGAAAATGTTCTGGGCCCCACAGGGAGCAGCATAAGTTTCTAAGCCAAGGGTCCTCCCAGGCGGGAGGACAAGGCCAATTGTATCTTCTGTTAGCATAGAAATAGAAGCCATCACTGGGCTTCAGGGGCCTTCGAAAGCAATTTATTTCCCTATATAGTTTTTACTGCTCATTTGTTTAGTAAACCCTTTTTAATAGCAGAGTTATTCCTTCATCAGAGTTCCGCCATCAGTGTTTAGCCAGCCCATTGTCTGAATAATGCATTCATGTTTCCTCGCTACAGACAGTTTGTTGCAAAGTTAGGCTCTCCTCTACTCACCACCCTTCCAACTCCAGGGCCTGGCATAGTCTCTGACCACAGACAGCTTCAATAGCCATTTGTTGAAAGAAAGGACTTTGAACTTTTGTCCTGACCAATTCCAATTTACCACAGTCCAAATTAATGAGGTTTCAGTGTAGTTAACACTGATAATTCTTTGAAATTCAGATTTGGACATCTTGGTCCAAAAGAACACCATCTAGAAAGTGAAAAGACACTTCACACAATGGAAGAAAATGTTTGCAAATCACATTATCTGATAAGGGATTTGTATCTAGAATATATAAAGAACCCTTACAACTTAATAAAAGAAAAAAAATAACCCAGTTAAAAATGGGCAAAAGATCTGAATAGGTATCTCTCCAGAGAAGATGTACAAACGTCCAATGAGCACATGAAAAGATGTTCAACATCACCAGCCATTGGGGAAATCCAAATCAAAACCAAATGAGATAGGTTATGGAAAAATACACTGCTGGCGGAAATGTAAAATGGTATAGTCTCTTTGAAAAACAGTTCGGCAATTCCTCAAAAAGTTAGACACAGAATTACCATTATACTCAGAAATTCCATGTCCAGGAATATGCCTAAGAGAAAAAAAAAACATATGTCCATACAAAAACTTGTATACACAACAGCTGAAAAGTGGAAAAAACTCAAATGTCCATTAACTGATGAATACATAAATAAAATATGGCATATCCATACAATGGAATATTATTCAGCCATAGAAAGGAATGAAGCACTGACACCTGCTACAACAAGGATAAGCCTTGAAAACGTTCTACATAAAAGCAGCCACAAAAGGCCACATATTGTATGATACCATTCAAATAAAATAACTAGAATAGGTAAATACACATAAACAGAAAGTAGATTAGTGTTTGTCAGGGGCTGGGAGGGAGGAGGGGATAGAGGAGTGATAACTAAAAGGTACTGGGTTTCTTTTTTGAGGTGATGAAAATGTTTTAAAAGTGATAGTGGTGATATTAGCACAATTCTGAATATATTGAATTGTATACTTTAAATGGGTAAATTATATGTCATGTGGATTATATTTCAATAGAGTTGTTTAAGAGAAGACAAAACAAACAAACAAAAACAAAAAAACAGATTCCTTTTCTGACATGTAACTCTCAAGACTCTAACTTTAGAAATAAGAGTCTGAGTTGTATCTTACCTATCAAATCCTCCACAGCACTGATCAGGGCAGGATGTAGAATAACTAATCAATAAATATCTGTTGAATTGAAAATGATGACTTTTTTAGTCAAAAATGAAAATAGAGTATACGGCCTCTCGTTCAAATCCAATATCATCAGGATAATAATCTCCTGATTTTTGGAGAGGATTTGCTTATCTATTTTATTTTTGTCCAACTACAACTAGTTAGGATGAGTATGATTCCAGTTAGTGAATGACGATGGTGCAAATAGTTGGATATCAGTATTCATGACCTATCTTTCCTAAGCAAAGCCCCTCTAAAGATCTCTCTTTTCCTCCATCTCTCTGTTTCTCTCTCTGTCTTTCTGTGTGTGTCTCTCTGTCTTTCTCTCTCTGTCTCTCTGTTCTGTCTCTGTCTCTTACACACACACACACACACACACACACACACACACACACACACACCACGTTACTATCTAAACAGGCTGAATGTAGAGTAGAGCTTAGAAGCATTTCTATTCTGCTCTGGGGAAGGCTGGGAAAAGCTCCAGAGCTTTTTTGTCTTCTCCAAATCACCCATCTGCAATCAACCTCTCCCATGCCAAGGAAGTGTTGAGATAAATAGTGGCAGTTCAAGCACAAGTGAACGCCTCCTCCCGTGCCAGCATCCTTTATTCTCAGGTTGAACTCCATGGAGGCTGCAAAATGGAGAAAGTGAGGTGAGGAGGGGGCTGGCACCTCAAGAGCATTTCCATCAGAGACCCACAGCTCTCCTGCCTCAGACCAGGGTTGGTCAGGACCACCTCTGACCTCACAAGGCAGTGAAAACAAGTGGTCGTCTCTCCCCCTAAGAACCAGAGAGCAGACAAAAAAGAGAACCGAGACCTGTAAAGAGAGCTCTGGACTGGGGGTCAGAAGACTGGATCCTGGTCCTTTCCCTTCTGCAAGGCTATGTTCTTTCTGTCCTTGACAATGACTGCCAGAGATGGTAGAATGCACACTCAATTAAGAAAAAAAGAAAAAAATTGACTATTCTGAGAAGACCCACTGGATTCAGGAAAGGAGCAGATATTCCCACCTCCCGCCCAAGCTGGGATTTTGGTCTTTGTAACAACTCTGATCATGAACTGTCCCCACCTAGGAACATGCTGTGTGACTCTGGACATGGCCCTTCCCCTCTGGACTGATGTCAGATAATGTGGGAGGGGACTATGCTGAGAATGACTTCCCCAATAATTACCACAAAACCCCACCAATATAGTAGTTACTTCATTTTTAAAGATCTCCTACTAAATGCAGTGATATTTTGAATCTGACAAGTTAGATTTTAAATCAAATTCTCCTGCTTCCTGCCTGAGTGACCTTGGGCAGATCTTGACCTGTCTGTGTATCTTCTTTTCATCTGCCACAGAGAGTTGGTCATCTCTTCTTCATAGATTGAGGGGAGACCTCAGTGTGAGGGCCAGGCCCTAGTGGGAAATGCAGCTGCCCTGGGAAGAGGATGCCATTATCCTACAGGGAATACTTGGCATCTGATCAGTCCCAGCCAAAATCCTTGGAGCAGGGTTCTCAAAGTGTGACCTCTCACCTGCCACCTGTATGCTGGAGGTAGATTCCTGGGCCCTATTCCTGGCATCTCATGGCAGCCTTTGAGACTTGGCTTAGAGACCTTCACTGTGACCAGCTTTCCAAACAAGAATTACCTGCTCACTCAAATGGAGAATTGCTGTTCATGAAGTACAGGACCCAGCCCTGATGGCCCAGCTGGGCTGTGGGGAGATGGAAGTGGGGTGGGATTCCAGGGAAGATAGGAGAAACCTGCAGAACTGTGTTCTGGTGGAAGACAGGAGCTGCTTTTATTGAGTCCAGGGGGCTGCCCTACTGTGTCCCTATCCTGCCTGTTTCCTCCGGAGCTCAACCCTGAAACCTGCCCCACCCTTACCCTACTGCACCCCACAAAGAACCTTGCTACGAGGGCTCCTAGACACTCTAAAGGGAACCCAAAAACTTCCCTCTTAGAGCACAGGCTATGGGAGTCTACTTGGCAGATTTACCAGTCCATCATTTTATTTCATAAGCTACTGTTAAGACTTCTTATGCAAATGACTCCCAGATGAGATGCAAGTTGGAATTCAGAGCCAAGAACCACTGTGACTTTTATTTTTTTAATTGTAATAGAGATGCAGCACCTCCTGCCTGGTCCTCTGCCCTGGACTCAGCAGCCTCCTTACCATATGCTTCCTCCTGGCAGCCACTGACAGGAGTCTACTAATTCCTGCCAGGCATGGATTCTGAACTTGCTTGCCATGGAGAGCTGATTAACTGTGTTCCAGTAGGGGGCCTAGGTAGTGAGGAAGTATAGAGGGGAGCTGCCAAGGTGAAAAGGAACTGCTCCCTCTCTGCTGAGATTCTCAACTGGAGTCTTCCCACACTGCCTCCTCTGCGCACAGGTCACAGTGAAAAAATACCTTCCCGCTTAAGTTTTACATTGCTAAAGCCTTGATTGCACATGTATTTCTTCTGAGTGCTACAAATCTGGATTCAAAACCACTGTCCAGTTGCATACTGAGCGAATCACTTAATTTCTCATCCCTTATTTATTATGAGGATAAATGCCTACTTCCTGACTTGGTGGAATAATTTATCCAAAGTACTCAGCACAGAGTAGCTAATCAATAGGCTACTATTGCATTGTTTTAATAAAAGTTCACAAAAAGTATCTCACTTTGAGGATCTGTATTCTGGACAAGGGAGTATAGAACGAGAGAAAGAGGTTTCCAATTCGAAGATCCCTTTTTATAACTGGGGAAGGGTCAGAGTGTACCAAGTCCACATGTCTCAACAATTGATTTTTTTCAAGTCAATAAACATGTTTTTGATGACTACTGGCCATGAATAACCATGTGAATAATGAAAAGATCCAATTCTTGTGCTCAGTAGTTTATCCCCGCTCTTTTCACAGAGTGGTATCAGTCCTGGTCTCAACTTCACCACAAAGTAGCTGCATCAACTCCTGCAAGTCACTTCCCCTCTCTGCCTCAGTTTCCCCACCTGTAAAATAAGATTTTTCTCTGAGGCTCTGCCCAGTGCTATGCTTTGAGTGCTCTGCCAGAGGCTTCATTCTCCCTTCCCTCCTCTAGCCCCTTCCAGAAAGGATGTGAACACATGGCTCTTACACACGCAGTACAACAGCCCTTGGGATCCACTGCCAGATGGATTTCTCTTTCTCATTTGTCAGCAAAAAATTAATAAAAGTCAATTTTAAAATGAATTTGAAACTTTTTGCCACCCCACCAGAACCCATCAGCCCTCCCTTGGAGTCATGCCAAGGCTGCCTTGCTGAGAACATACTTCTGCCACGTAGTGGTGGGGTATTTCCCAAATTTCTGCTGTCTCTCCTTCCTGGAGATGAGCTAAGTGTGCTCAATTAAGTTCCCGAGTCTCAGCTGGGCAAGCCCAGGCCTTTTGGGTCTGGCCTCTTCTGGGAGTTTCTCTGCTCTGCTTTGCACTCTCAGCCTGCCTGGAAAGCCCTTCAGATTGCTCTAAGCAGTGGCATGCTACCCACAAATGTGGGTGGCACTGGGACAGTGCAGGACTGTTTGCTTCTCTGTAGCTCTTTGTCATCATCTGTGCTCTAGGCAAATAGAGGCTCTCTGGTCCTGTTGTTCACCCCCTCCCTCAAGTCATGCCCACAGCACCTGGACCACAGGAAAGAGAAGGGGACTTCCTTCTAGTCTAGCACCACAGCAATTAGTGTCCAGAAGTCAGCTACTTTGGAGTTCTGGAATGGTCTGTGTCTTCTCCAGCTACATCAGATTATCAGAAAACTGTGATGATGAGAGGAGTGGGAAAGTGTTGGCAGAACTCCCTTGGGGCAAAAAAAAAAAAAGCGCTAGGGGCCAAGTACAGATCTGACTCTGCCTGGAGCTCTCTCTTCCTGTTTATACATACTCATCTCATTCTAAAGCGCATTTCCACTTTTCAGGGATCAGTGCACAAAGGAGAAAATAATGGCTTAAAAAAATTGAAGATAGCCACAGAACAAAGGCAAGGGAATTAGAAAAATAAACTCATTACGTTTCAATCCAGGCAGTGGGTGGTAGATGCCATATTTGAAGTTGGTTTGATTACGAGTTTCTCAAGCTCTTTTGGTCTCAATTCCCCACTTCCTTCCCAATGCAAAACCCATGATATAGACTCCTCATAATTTGGTTAAAGTGCCTTAACATTTTCCTGAGGAAGATAAGGATGCTTTATAAGAGGTACTGGAAAAAAGGCAGATTTCTATAATAATCCTAGGTAGATGAAAGGCTGCAGCTCACCCAGGCTCTCCTGCTCCCAAAGGACCCTTGGTGGCTCCTTCAGTGGTTTCAATAGGGAGCTTATCTTTTACATGTGAAGAGCTAGAGAATATCTAGAGAAATACTAAAATTCCCAGATGCAAGATATTACTATCATAAATATTAACAAATATAAATGGAAGGGTCGATCCTGAGAAGTAGACACTGTGCTATCCATTGTGAGGGACCTCAAAGAATAATAATCCATGGCACCTATCACCCAGCAGCTCTTTAAAAAGTAGGAGGAAAATAACAATACAAAAGCGAAAACAAATGAAACGTGCCCAGGAAAGAGGAAAAGGGACCTCCAGAGTCCCAAAATTTGAATTCTTTCCCTGGGTCTGCTGCTGGCCAAACTTGAAAACGTGACTCCCTGGGGGTCAGTTTCCCCTTTTATGAAATAAGACTTTGGAACCAGATGATTTCTAATGGTGACCAGGGAGGGAACAGGTTTGAAGTCCTATGGTGAATGATGAGTAGGAGTGAGGTATAGGGGAGGGCATTCACAAGCAGGTGAGAGCCAAGGGAAAACACCAGAACCAGAAAAAGACAGGTACATTTCATTAATTTGTCACTCTCTTCTACAATAACTCTTCGGTGTGTCAGGTGCTTTCTAGCACTGGGGTCACAGTAATGACATTACCAGTGCATGGGGGAAGTGGAAACTGGATTCTAGTCCCAGAGAAGCCCCCTGCATCTGCCTGCCACACAGAGGCCTACAACATGTAGGCAGCTCTCCTTTCCATGAACCCAACTCTTCCTCTCCCTTTAGTCACCAAGGCCTGCTTATATCGAGGAGAGGTTTAAAGGTGATAAATAAAAGTAAGGAAAAAATGAGGTACAAGGAGAAGACAGAATCATTATTCCAAGTAAATTAAAAATGCTCTGCAGAGGTTAATAGGAGATGGAAGGAGAAAGCCAGAGGTTGGGGGAGGTTTCCAATGGATGCAATAGCTAAGCACTTGAGGGTGGGATGGGGGGCAATGAAAGGCGTGAATAACCTGTCAGCTAGTTTCTCCAGAGACAAATACAAATACAGAAGCCAGGATTTGGCGGTGAATGGAGAAGCTGAAGCCTTGTCCTCAGCACAGAATCACATTCCCTGATGGTGCTTCTTAAGAGAGGATATTGAATTAGTTACATTAATACACAGAGGTACCTGGCTCAGGGTAGTAGAAGTGATAAGCTTAATTAAACCATTTGGTTACTGAATCATGGGCTTGGGTTACAAACAGGCAAGTTTGCTCATCACATTAAGCATTCAATTCCACATATCCTTCACCCTGGGTCTTGTTTGGAAAGCACACTGGAGAGGGTAGCTTTGAGAAATGTGTGTGTGTGGGGGGGGGGAGGCGGTGCGTATGCGTGCACGCGTGCGTGTGCCTGCTTGTATGCACAGATTTCGAGCCAGGCCCTGTGTCACTTCTAGAAACTGTGATAAAATTCTGATTAAATTCTCTGACAATAATATTCACAATATTAACCCCAATATTGAAAATATTAACAGAAATACTGGGCTATGCTTAAACTAAATCACTAGGCAAAATTATCACAAATGGCATAGTATATGGAACAGGAATCCTGGTAGCCTATATGCCCCTTCTTGCCATCTTATCACCTCCTCCACCCTAGTACTGTTTGGAATATTTCTCAAGAAATTTCTAAAGCCTTAGCTATTTGCCAAAGGTTCTCACGAACTCCAGATAACCTTAACACTCCTGACTTTGCATCTAGGGTAATCCATTTATGGAATTTTGGACTTTTTCCATCACTTCCTGGCTTCCTTCCAGACATCTTCGCCCTCCCTAACGTTGATTTGGTTTGTCACGAACCCTCTGAGGAGAAGATACTGCAGCTAGTCAAGACAGGCTGTGGCTACAGAGGTCTCACTCAGAACTGAGCCTGCCAGTGCTTATTAGGACACGCAGCTAATTATTTTTCAACTTGTGAACTAACAACCAGCAGATTAATAGGATGTGCTGAGGAAGAGCCTTCTTCTCACTTGCTAATTGCCTGTTTACGTAACTGATGATCATGGTGCTTATTAGGAGTTGTTAGCACATCAAGACAGTGTTTACTGATACGGGGAAAGGCCTGAGTTTGTGGACCTTAATTGGATGTTAGAGTTGGGCAGTGGCATATACAGCCATTATTTAAAAGTGCTATATCTCACATAGCTACCATGTATCAAGATTACTAAGTCCCAGGCATTTTACTTCATGTAATTCTCACAGCAAGCCTGTATTATTATCCCTGTTTTAGAAATGGGAGAACCCTGGCTCAGAGAGGTTAAGTGAATTACATAAAGTTCACATAGTCTTACCAGTCATGGGGCAGAATTCCAAGCCCACAGTCTTAACTATTCTGTTGTACTGTTCCCCCCCTCCAACACCTGCCTTCATACACAGTGACTTCATCGATTCAAGAGCTGCCTCTGTTTGAAATTCTACAGAGTGATGTGCTAAGAGAATGTGAGGAAACCTGTGCTCCACCTGCCTCTCCTCTAAGGAATCAAGATTCTTGATGATGACAGAGAGACCTTTTTGTCTGATGCTTGCCACTCTAATATTTCTTGATTTTTCAAGAATGTGGCTGGATAAATATGGGAACTTTATTCCGCCTTCAGGGTAAGTGCAAATTCCTCCTGTTTGCTATCTAGGACAATTTCTTGGTTCCTAAGGTTATTTCCTATGCCAGTACTCTGTGCTGTGTCCTTGGCCTCTGAGGGCACAAAGCCCTCCCCTCCTGGCCAGGACATAAAAAGGGTTTAGAGGAAGAAGCAGTTTGCTCTTTTCATCTTGCTCCCATGACCTATGTATCTACCTATTTACCTACATACCTAACTGTCCTACTGGTCTTATCTACCTACGTATCTACCTCTCCTACCTACCTATCTGCCTTGCCTACCTGTATACTTACCTGTCCTACCTACTTACCTATCTGCCCTATATGCTGCTTAGGTGTAACGAACTAAGTAGATATCCTCTGGTGAAGGATGCTACTAATCACCCCAAGATTAGACTTTTATACAATTGTGTCTCCTTCAAGTTTTGGAAGGAGAAATTCTGGCTTAGAGGGGTTTAATAACTTTTCCAAGGTAAAAGAGCAAAGAAGAAAGAACACACATCTGTTCTTTAGGTTCTAGGACTCTGAGCACTGTGGTAGATGTTGGAGGAGAAAGAACACTTTGATCAGCTTGAAATAAACTTCAGATTTATTATTAATAATGATACAGACATTTAAGCAGTACTTTCTACTTTATACAGAAAAAGTTTAAAATTATGACATTTAATCCTTAGAATGACACTATGAGGGATATGTGATGGTCCCCATTTTACCCAGTAAGAGGTTAAAAACTATACTCAAGTCCTAATCTCATTAATGGCACAGCTGGAATCTCAGGGCTGGTTTTGGACAACAAGTGCCGAGTAGCAGCTGTTATCATCACCAGCTGAGGTAGTAAAGGGGGTTATCATTACCCAACTGAATCCATCCCAGATCACACCACTGACATCATCAGTGGGGATGGGCCCAAACCAGCACTATGTTTTCCTCAACATTTATTCTACCCTCAAACCAACCATTATGAGAATCCATTTGACTTACAGGGAAGAGTTTGTCAGGTTTCATTTTCAAGGTCAGTAATGATTATTCTAATTTATTCTAATTTAAAATGTTCACACCCTCTGACACAAATATTTCACTCCAAGGAATTACTCTCCATAAATACTCCTATAAATGTACACAGTCTCAGGCACAAAAATAGAAATAACCCACATGCCTATTAAAAGAGGAATTCTTACCTAAATTATAGAATATTTAATAAAGAAAGAGCATATAAAAAAGGAGTAGGTTGATATATATAAATTGACATGGAAAATTGTTCACAATACAGCAAAAAAGGCCAACTGCAATACCAATATGTATACAATGACCACCCATTTTTTAAAAGACAAAATGTATGGATTTAGTATGAATAGAAAAAAAAAAATCCAGAGAAATGTTCATCCATGGTAGTTAATTTGGTAGATGGGAAAGAGAGGAATTATAGGATCTGAGAGTAAAATTTCCAGAAGATGCCCTTTGGATTCTGGCAGGAATTGCTCCACTATCTGCACTGTTTTCTCTCCAGTTGTGAAAAGGATGGAAGCTCAAGGCTTCCATCATGACAATCACATTTGAGCATCAATACAGATGCTCTGGGGAAGGTCATTCCCATTTATATACTTACTCAATTCCCTTCAGTCTCTAAGTCCCAGAAATTCAGAATTAAATCAAATAATAAAACTGAAACACAAACTTATTTGCCACCATAGTAGGATTGGTCCATTTTTTTTCTACCAATTTCCTAGCCCAGAAATTGCCTTATAAATAGATAATGATATCTCAGGGTCCAGTTATTACCTTGAAACCTTGCATTTTGATCTTTCCAATGCCATTTTGTTATATTAAAAAAAAAAACAGTTATTTTTGCAGTGACTTTTTCCCCCCTGCACTTCCAAAGTGTTCCTGAAGAAGATGGCAAGAAAATGGATTCCATTAATATTCCACTTAGAAGTGTTGCTTTTTCCAGCACTAACTTCCACATAAACCTCCTCAGGAGTCTTTTATACAAACACAATCCCTTCTACTTTGCACTACCCCACTCCTGCCAGCCTTCTCTCCTCCTCCTCTTCCCAGAAGAACACTTCATCTTCGTCCTCTGGTTGGTTAGTCAGTTGCTGGGATGATGCTGTCGTCTGCTTGGTCTGGGGCCTGGCACAGAGTTAAAGGTGGCTGACATTATTCTTGTCATTGTTTGCAACTCTACTCTCCTTCCACCAGCCAGAACACAAGACTTGCAGCATTTTTGCCCTACTTAGTACTAATCAAAACCCCAAAGTAAAATGTATAAACAACATAAAGTTGAACTGAATGACATGAGCCAGAGGATGGTAGTGTCCTGGGTTCTTATGTGCCCAGGAACCCGGCCCATAGGAAGGGAGGAGGCCTGAGCTCCACACAACTTCTTGAACATTCATTCCCGTCTCTCTACAGTCTGATGCAGATGGGCTTTAACAGACACTAAACAACCTCATTAACGTTCCCACAAGCCCTGCTTCCCCTGGAAATCGTGTAGGTTGTTGTTATTAGGAAGTATTTATAAGACTCTGTCACTGCAGAGTGTTTTTACAGTCATTTCACAGGAGAGATCAGGGTGCCAAGACAATCAGTCTTTCTACTGGGTGCCTTGAATGTACCTAATTCTGTCATTACATGTCCCTAACTAGAGATCCCAGCTCTCTTCTGCTCAATGCCTATGCCAGCCTCACCATGCCAGTCATTACAGGACAGTCAAGTTTACATTCTAAAGCCCCATCATCTGAGGTAAATCATTTTCTGCTTACCACAGTCTTTAAAGGTAATCAAGCCAGATATGATTGCTTTTGTTTAGAAATGAGACAATCGAGTCTCAAGGAAGTTGGCTGACTTGTTCAAGGTCACAGAGCTAGTTGGTCAAAAAAAATTTTTTTTTAAAGTTTGTGAGACTTTGTGCTTAATCTAGGCTGAGTTCTTTGACACATCATCTTTGCAAACTCCCCGCTCCCTCACCAGCCAATGATTGGCAGATCTAGGATTCGAGTTCAGCCTTTCCTTACACTAACTCCAAGATTCCATTATATTCAAACTTTGCTCAGTTCCTGAGATGAGATCCTTGTTTCTAGGTTCCAAGATCAGATTCGTTCCTCTGCTGCTCAGTAGTTCACGTACCTCTGTTGCTTCACCTACTCTAAGGCCACCGTACATTTATAAGTCTGTTTTCCTCTCAGCCCAAGAACTCCCCCAGGGCAGGCACTGTGTCTTACACCTCTCTCAAGCTCTAGCATGCACCACACTGCTCAGTGGGTCTCAATATGCTCTGGTTGTTTAAATGAATGAATGAAGTGGGGCAAGTGCATGCAAGTGAGCACACATGCATGTATGGGCACATGCATGTATACTGATACCCATGAGAACACAGGCATTTTATAACTGATTTGAAAGGTTAAGGTTCCCTCTATAGCACTCACATGAAAAGAAAGATGCCTGAGGATGAAAATCTGTACACTTACTCTTTGTAGAAAGGTAGGATAGTATAATGATTAAGAGTACATATTCTCCCATCTTTTAGCTGTGAAACCTAGAACTAGTTCCTTAACATCTCTATGTTTCCCAATTCTTCAATGGTAAAAGGGGATGCTGTAAATAGTAAATGAGTTCATACATATAGTCGCTGAGAATGGCACCTAGCATCTGATAAATGCCCAATGCTAGCAATTACAGAAGGAAGGAGAATGCAGCAGTGGGGCTCTGAAGCATTTACTTACTCCAGGGAATGTGCCTGGGCATACATCTCACACACATAACCTGTGGCTCTTTGAGGCCCCGCTTACCTCAGATGCTTAGGTCTCAGCCCCAGCTGGAAGACCCAGAAGTAGGGTCAGAAACCTCAGATCAGTCTCATGCCTTGGATTCATAGGAAACCAAAGGTATGTGCCATCTCCACAGTAAGGTGAGGGTGACTCAGAAGATGGCCCAGAATCAAAGCATTTTGCAAAGCTTAGGGCCAGGGGAAGATTGAAAGAAGTCACTATGCTTTATAAATGCACTGAGGAGCTCATAGGAAGGGGATTCACTGATGAAAGGAGAGGAAAACTCACAGTGCCCCATTCCTCACTAGTTGCTCAGCAACATGGGAACATAGTGGCTGGGACAATCTCCTCTGGACCACAAGGCAGTATTGTACTGCTTCTCTGGTAGGTCATTTGCACTCTCCCTGCTACAACTCTGCATGAGTAGAGTGCATGGTGGGCCATCATGCTCAGAGTTCTAGCTGAGACAGGGGCATGGGGCCACTGTGGATGATGTGGGGTCAGTGGGATCCTGTGGGAAGGTTCCAGTCCCTACCCTTACTCTAGCTCTAGGCTCTACTCCTCAGTGTGGAGGGAGGGTGAAAGCTACTGTCACTGTGAATGGCTGGCTGTGATTTGTCCTCAGTCCCCTTGATCTTCAAATTAAAACCAGCTGCATAAATAGTGTATGACTTTTCCCAGTGGCCTAACTACAACCCACTGCTATGCTCAGGTATAACAGGCTGTAGATTCTAGAGGCCAGCCAGACTCAGGGATTTTAATAAAATTACCTGAGGCTGCTCAGAAAGAGAAGGAGAGTATAAGTTACAGCAGTGTAATGCCAGACATTTGGCTATATCTATACAAGATCAGCTAATTGTCCAGGTAGTCCAAGCTGTTCAATGTCATACAAACCAGCCATCTGCATTTACCAAATGCAGACTTTGACCACAGATGGTCTGTCCTGGTGGACAAGGTTGCGGCAAATGGGAGGTCAGGTGGCTAGAGTACAATCCTATGACATGGGTAATGGGTTTGATCCTGTTAGTGAGATTCTGTTTACAGCTTCAAAAGTCACCTTTAGTTTAGGCCTGCCCCTGGATATTAGACAGGCATTTGATTGGGCCAGTTCAGTGTAAATTCACTACAAATGCTAGAAAACAATGATATATGTATAACTATGCTGAGCATTGCCACCTGAGGATAGAGGTATTCATAATCCACTAAAATGCCCCAAAAAGTAGTGTAGAATTTTGGTTCATATATATGAGATAGCTAAGCACTTTGTTTCAGAGCAAACAGAGTGAAAATTCTAGAAGCAATAAAATAGGTGTTCTCCCCTAAGAGCCTCAGTTTTCTCAACTACATAATCCTCTCTGGGGCCTTTTCTCTTCACAAACCCCTGGGCAGCAAGTAATTATGAATATGCAGATTTGTAGCTCTCGGGCTCAGACTTGCAGAAATGTTTTAAGTTCTTGAGAGAGTGAAGCAGACAGATCCTATGGGAAGCTTAAGGGGTTAGACCACCCAAAATTGGCCCCACCTGTGTGGCAAGCACTGCTTTAAGCACAGTAACCCATTTCATTCTTATAGTAATTCTATAAGGTGGGCATTATTACTATCCATCTAGGTGAGGCTCTTCATTATTCTGCCATCCTGCTATAATGCCTCTGTTCATGTGGCAAGGTGAGTGGTCACAGGGTAGATGCATGTAGTGTCAGTAACTCAAAGAGGGGTGCTACACCCAAGGCGGGTGTGGATTGAGGGTTACAATGCTCCTTTTAAATTGCCAGGCTGCTCTGAGGGTGTCCAGCCCTGCTGTTAAACCTTCTCTGCTCCAATTTTTGGGCTCTGATCTTTCAATGAACATAGGGCTACTCTGCTCTTCTATGTGGACAAGTCAGAGCTGGTTCCCCACTAGCTGTCTCCAGCAGACCAGTCTGCCATATTGTCAGATATCAGGAATCTCTGTCTCATGGAGATGAGAAATGGCCGTGGCTGAGATTTGGAGGGAAGGTGTGAC
Source organism: Rousettus aegyptiacus (assembly GCF_014176215.1). Taxonomy (NCBI): domain Eukaryota; kingdom Metazoa; phylum Chordata; class Mammalia; order Chiroptera; family Pteropodidae; genus Rousettus; species Rousettus aegyptiacus. Next base: position 37,191,847 of record NW_023416308.1, on the reverse strand, counting down.
CAAGACCCAGGGAGAACTGGGTTTCTCAGTTTTGCCAAAGCAGGAGGTGACAGAGAACAGAAATCCTGGCTGATGGCTCTTTGATCTGAATGCATCCTATCTAAATAATTGGCTGTTGTTGCCCACAAGCGTGGTGCCTCCTGCCATTCAGGTCGTGCTTGTCCCACATGTAAAACACTAGCTGGCCACCAGCTTGCCTTGTTGCACGTCTAGTCTCTTCGGCATTCTGCACTGGCTGGAGCAGGGCATGGAAGAGGGCAGTGTGTGGGGTGGGGGATGATGGACTTCAGTAGCTAATCTTCTGAGCAGAGTGCCTTTGTCATGAGGATGAAGCAGAATTTTCTCTCTGTCTGACACTAATGTATTTCAAGGGCTTTTTGACCTATCCCTCTGCTTCCCTTTTATGTCACTCAAGGTATTCTTGAAACTTGTATTTACTCACCATCTCCATATCATCTCAACACACTCTATTGGGCTTTCATCTCCACCACTCCAAGACAGTACTGCTTAAACTCATTGAAGCCCAAGATAATCTATCCACACTGTTTTGTCTCCCAGAAGCATCAACCAGTGAAATCACTTACCCTACCTTGAAATACTGTCTTCTTGTAAATACTTGTAAGCTTCCCTGATAGCTCTCATCTGTTTTTTCATAGCTGTCATTTTGTCTTCCTGCCTCAATGTCTGTTCCTTCTTATAAGACTTTCAAATGTTGGGGTGCCCTCAAGATTCAATTTTGGGCTATCTTCTTTATCTATGTTCTCAAGCAACTTCATTTGCATGTCTTTAAATTCTACTTATATATTTATGACTCAACTTGTTTTACCTGTTTATTATAAAATAAAACATAGATACAGAAAACCACATGACATAAATAGCTTAGTGAGTTATTATAAGGACCCTCAAAATAACTACACAGGTTAAGATACAGAACTTTGCCAGCAACCCAGAGGAATGCTTGTCACCATCTCAACCACAGACTCATTCTCCCCTCCAAAAGTAACCACTTCTCTGACTTTTAGAGTAATCACTTCTTGTCTTTTTTTTTCTTTTATGGTTTTATCACCCAAATGCATTCCTAGACACTGCAGTTTAGTCTTGCCCATTTTTGGAAACTTTATCTTTTAATTCTCTTTTAAATTATAGATTTTTGCCTTCATCTCTTTCTTTTACTAAATTCATAAAATTTATCTGTTCATTTGCCCTGTGGGGTTTCTCATAGTCTGGATTCTCAGTGCAGTTCAACATGTTCCTTTGTCTTTGTATTCTTATAAATGGGCAGCTGGATCAGGCTGGATCAGGCTCAGTTTCCAACCTCAAGCCAAGACTGTAAGTGGTGCTATGCTCTTTCATCGTGAGGCATGCAATGTCTGCCCTTTATACTTTTTTAGTATTAGCAACCACTGGTGCACAATGTCTAAAATCTAGACCCCAGATTCATTAAGTCATTTTAGTCTTCACATAGCCCTCTAAATAGTTTTATACAGAGATGCTGCCCTTCACCTATTATCTGATTACTCAGGAGCACAGTTCATATAAGAATAACAGGATAAATTCTAATTTCCTTTTATTTACCTGGTTTTAAAGATAAAAAATTAGTTCCCTGTCATCCTCAGATAATGACTAGTTAGTTATTTTCTTAAATGTCATTATAAGCTCATGGATATAAACATATTAAATCCATGTTTAAACACAGGTTTCAATCCATTGCAATTATTATTCTTATTAAAGCACAAATTGTCATCTTTGACCAGTGGGAGTCTCTTTAAGTTGGCTCATGACCTGTTCCAGGCTTATTTACACATTTCCCACTCAGACTTGGGATCAACCATTTCTCCCGGAAGCCCTGGTTTCTTTCAGTGGGAAATGATATAACATGGCCATAACCTGATTGAATCTCATGGTCATAGTTTCTAGGCCTTTTTTAATGGATATGGCTAGAGGGCAAAATAAAATGATAAATATAGATAGGTGATAGATAGATGATAGATAGCTAGATAGACAAATTGATACATATAGATGATAGAGAGATGACAGATGATAATAGATGATAGACAGATGATAGATATAAATATTATATACATAATATATAAAATTAACTCTATAACACAAGTATGAAATATATATATACAAAATTTCCAAAATAAAAAATCCAAATTCAAATTCACCTCTACAGGATTTTTACTTTGCCTCTTCTATACTACCTCTGTATTCCCATTCTTTAGCACTAAGAATCCTGGTTGTCAAAAACACAGAAATGATAGAAATTGAATGACCCCCCCCCAATTATTTGTTTATCCCACACCATACATACAACAGTCTCAGAATAACTGTAGCAATACTAATGCCACTACAAGCTGTTGTGATTATTAAAAAGTTTAAGATGTTTTTCCATATAGCATCTCCATTCGTCCAATTCTTAATACTATACATTCTCAGATCATATTGTCATTGTACAATATACTATCACCCTTTTAACGCTCACTTAGTTTTAGTGCTGTAAGTAACTGTATGTTTAATGCTCATCACTGGTCTTTGTACTTTGGTTGTCTGAAACTCATTCTCTAGGAGATTCCTGAGGAAGGACTCATGGGAACAATATTCTCTGAGTTCTGAAACGCTATTTTAATGTTAGTTTGTGCTCTTTATACTTGAAGGTCATTAAAATCTTTGGCTCATGTTCGTATTTTCTTTTTTGAATACCTTTAATGTGTTACTCCATTTTCTTCTGTCATAACAGGTGGCCACAGAAAAGTCTGATGACAGTATAATTTCTTTTATATAAATCACTTACTCTTAGATGCCCAAAGGATTTTTCTCTTTTTCTTCGAAGCCCAGTAATTTTACTAACATATGTCATGGTCTTTCTGGATCAATACTCTCAGATACATAGTATACTCTTTCAATATGTGGTTGTAAATACACACATACACACACGTATACATATATATATATATTTTTTTTTAATTTTAGGAAGTTTTTTGAATTATAATTTTTTGGTTTGGTTTGTTATCTTGTTTTAGTCTCTCCCTCCCTTTTCAGAGGTGCCTATTATCCATATGTTAAATCTTCTTTGCCATTCTTTAATATTTGTGACGTTCTCTCAAACCATGTTTATATCTTTCTTAATTTCTTTTTGGCTTTAAATTTTTACTTCCTTTATGTCTACTACTTCTCATCAGGCATTATTTATTGTGTTTATTTGTTCTCATGTTCCTTATAGTTTAGTTCTCATTTATAAAATTTTTCTTTTATTTCTAATTCTTTCTTGAATTCCATCACTTAATTTCTAAATTTCTATAATAGTGATTTGTTATATTTTATGTCTTGTATTGTTTTGAAATGCTTTTATAACTCATTGTAAAATAGCATGCTGCAGTTTTGTTTTTGGTTTTTTGGATTTTTTTTTTTGAACTTTTCTTTCTGGTGTCCTTTTATTGTCTGCAGGAATGTTACTCTCCTCATTCTCTTTTTCTTTATTGTAACTTATAAGATTTGAATACAATCACCTAATTTTTTATGTGAAATGAGTTTTCCTGAACTTTCAGAGACTTCATTCAGATGTCCTTTCAAACCACACAAAACTCTCTTTTGTATTGTTTTATACAGTGAAATCTACCTATCATCTATCTATCTATCTATCTATCTATCTATCTATCTATCTATCTAATCTATCTATCTATACACACATACATACATACATACATACATACATACATACATACATATATAATCATTTTGCTGAATATAATATATATTTCTTTAATTTTATTCATAGTTTCAAGCATACAATACATTGGTTAGACATTTATATAGTTTATTAAACAATCCCCCTGATTATTTTTTCTCTCCTCTGGCTCCATGCCTAATCATTACATTACTGCTGATTGCATTTCCCATCCCTGTGACCATCTATCAACTACTAATTTGTACTTCTTTAACCCTTTACCCCTTTCTCCTAATCTCCCAACCTCCCTCCCCTCTAGCTGTCATCGAACTGTCTTCTATATTTGTGAGTCTGTTTTCAATTAGTTTGTTCTTTTTGTTCCTTAGATTCTGCATATAAATGAAATCATACGGTATTTACTGTTCTCTGCCTGACTTATTTCTCTCAGTATAATAACCTCTAGATCTATCAAAGTCTTTACAAATGGTAGGATTTCACTTTTTTAATGGCTAAGTAATATTCCATTGTATATATCAACCATAACGTTTTATCCAACTATCTGTTGATGGGAATTTAGGTTGCTTCCATATCTTGGCTATTGTAAATAGTGCTTCCATGAACATAGGGATTTAGAGAGCTTTATGAATTATTGTTTTGGTTTTCTTTGGATAAATAGCCAGAAGTGAAATTGCTGGGTCAAAAAGTATATCCATTTTTAATTTTTTGAGGAAACGTCCAGACTATTTTCCATAGTGGCTGTACCAATTTGCAATCCCTCCACCAGCGCATGAGGATTCCCTTTTCTCCATATCCTTGGCAACACTTGTTGTTCTTTGATTTACACATTTTAGCCATTCTGACAGGTGTGAGGTGATAACTCATTTCATTTTGTTGATGTTTCCTTTGCTGTACAAAAACTTTTTAGTGTGATGTAGTCCTATTTGTTCATTTCTTCTTTTGTTTCCCTTGCCTGAGAAGATATTTCCAAAAATAAATTACTAGTAGCAATATCAGAGAGATTACTATCTATGTTCTCTTCTAGAAGTTTTATGGTTTCGGGTCTTACATTTAAGTAATCCATTTTGAGTCTATTCCTGTATACAATGTAAGAAGGTGGTCCAGTTTCTTCTTCTTTTGCATATATCTGTCCAATTTTCCCCAAATCATTTATTGAAGAGGCTGTCTTTATCCCACTGCATATTCTTGCATCCTTGTTATATATTAAGTGAGTGTATAGGCATGGATTTATTTCTGGGCTCTCTATTTTGTTCCATTGATCAATGTGTGTGTATTTTATATATATGTATGTATACATACATACATATATATAAAATACATATGTATGTGTTTTATACCAATATCATGCTGTTTTGATTACTGTTGCCTAGTAGTATAGTTTAATATCAGGTCGTGTGATACCTCTGATTTTGTTCTTTCTCAAGTTTGCCATAGCTATTTGGGGTCTTTTATGGTTTCATATAAATTTGGGGATTATTTGTTCTAGCTCTCTGAAAAAATGCCATTGATATTTTGATAGGGATTGCATTGAATCTATAGATTGCTTTGGATAGTATGGCCATTTGAATGATGTTCATTTTTCCTACGTGTGAGCATGGTATATGCTTCCATTTATTTGTATCTTCTTCAATTTCTTATTTCAATGACTTATAATTTTGTGAGAACAGGTCTTTTACCTCCTTGGTTAATTTGATTATCAGGTATTTTATTGTTTTTTGATGCAATTGTAAACGAGATTGTTTTCTTAATTTCTCTTTCTGAAAGTTCAACATTAGTGTATTAAAATGCCACTGACTTCTGAATATTAATTTCATATACAGCTACTTTATGAATTAATTGATCAGTTCTAATAGTTTATTGGTGGAATCTTTAGGGTTCCGTATGTATAGTATCATGTTATTGGAAAATAAAGAGAGTTTTATTTCTTTTCCAATTTGGATAACTTCTTTCTTTCTTGTCTAATTGCTGTGGCTAAGACTTCCAATACAATGTTGAATAGGAGAAGTGAAAGTGGGCATCCTTGTCTCTTGTTCCTGATCTTAAGGAAAACACTTTTAGCCTTTCCCCATAGAGTATGATGCTAGCTGTAGGTTTGTCATATATGGCCTTTATTATGTTGAGGAACGTTTCCTCTATTCCCATTTTGCAGAGTTTTTATCATAGATGGATGCTGGATTTTGTCGAATGCTTCTTCTGCATCTATTTATATGATTGTATGTTTTTTACCTTTTGATTTGTTAATGTGGTGTATCATATTAATTGATTTGAGAATATTTTACTAACCTTGCATCCTGGGAATAAATTCAACGTGATCATGGTATATGATGGTTTGTAATATTCTGTTGAGGATTTTTGCATCAATGTTCATAAGAGATATCAGTCTATAATTTTCTTTTTTTGTAATGTCTTTGGCTTTGGAATCAATGATCATTTCATAAAAGGAGTTAAGGAGCCTTTCTTCTTCTTGAAGTTCTTGGAATAGTTTGAGAAGAATAGGTGTTAGTTCTTCTTTGAATGTTTGGTAAAATTCACCTATGAAGCCATATGGTCCAGGATTTTTGGTTTTGGGGAGGTTTTTGATTACTGATTCGATTTCATTGGTGGTAATCTGCCGGTTCAGATTTTCTGTTTCTTCTTGACTCAGTCTTGGGAGATTATATGTTTCTAGGAATGTGTCCATTTCTCCAGATTGTCCAATTTGTTGGCATATAATTAATTGCTTGTAGTATTTTCTCATGATCCTTGATATTTCTGTAGAGTTCTTAGTTATTTATCTCCTTTCATTTCTGATTTAAATATTTGAGTCCACTCTTCCTTGATTAGTCTGGTTAAGGGTCTGTCAATTTTCTTTATCCTTTCAAAGTACCAGCTCTTGTTTTCATTAATCTTTTGTATTGTTTTTCTAGACTCTATTTCGTTTATTTTGCTATGATCTTTACTATTTCCTTCCTTTGATCCAATTCAGGCTTTGTTTGCTGTTCTTTTTCTAGTAGTTTTAAGCATAAAGTTAGATTGTTTATTTGAGCTTTTTCTTGTTTCTTGAGGTAGGCCTGCATTTCTATGAATTTCCCTCAAAATTCCACAGATTTTGAGTCATTTTCATTTTCATTTGTCTCTACGTATCTTTTGAGTTCATCCTCAATCACATTGTTAATCCACTCATTGTTTACTAGCACGTTATTTGGCTTGCATGTATTTGTGTATTTTCCAGTTTTTTTCTTGTAATTAATTTCTAGCTTCATACCAATTTGATTGGAGAAGACGACTGATATGATTTCAGTCTTCTTATATTTACTGAGATTTGTTTTGTGTTCTAACATGTGGGTCTATCCTGGAAAATGTTCCATGTGCACTTGAGAAGAATGTATATTGTGCTGCTTTGGGGAGAAATGCTTGGAAAATAGCTACTAAATCCATGTGGTCTAGTGTGTCTTTTAGGCCTAGTGTTTCCTTGCCGATTCTTTGCCTGGAAGATCTGTCCATTGGGTTCAATGCAGTGTTAAAGTCTCCTACTATGAGTATATTTCTGTTGATCTCTCCTTTTAAGTCGGTCAATAATTGTTTTATGTAGGTAAGTGCTCCTATGTTGGGTGTATATATGTTTACTAGGGTTATGTCCTCTTGACTTATTGATCCTTTTATCATTATGTAAAACTCTTCTTTGTCTCTTATTATAGCCTTTGTTTTAAAGTCTATTTTGTCTGATATAAGTATTGCTACTCCGGCTTTTTTTTTTTTTTCATTTCTGTTTGTGTGAAAAATCTTTTTCCACCCTGTTACTTTCAGTCTGTGAGTGTCATTTGATCTGAAGTAGGTCTCTTATAGACAACATATGTATGAGTCTTGTTTTCTTACCTATTTGGCTACTCTATGTCTTTTGATTGGAGCACTTAATCCATTTAACTTTAAAGTGATTATTATAGGTACATATTTATTGCCATTTTATTATTCGTATATTTTTTTTCCTTTTTTACCCCTGCTTTTTTTTTTTAACATTTCTTGTAATACTAGCTTGTTGGTGATGAATTCCTTAAGTTTTCTTCTGTATGGGAAACCTTTTATCTCACCTTTCAAAAGCCTTGCTGAGTAGAGTATTCATGGTTGTAGCATCCTGTTTTTCATAACTTTGAATATTTCTTGCCAGTCCCTTCTGGCCTGCAAAGTTTCCATTGAAAAATCAGCAGATTTTTCTTATAGGGCCACCATAGTAAGTAACAAGCTGCCTATCTCTTGCTGCTTTTAAGATTCTCTCTTGTTTTTGACCTTTGGCATTTTAATTATGATGTGTCTTGATGTGGGTCTGTTTGAATTCCTCTTGTTTGGGACTCTTTGTGCTTCCTGAACTTGTATGTATAATTCCTTTGCCAGGTTAGGGAAGTTTACTGTCATTATTTCTTCAAATAGATTCTCAATCCCTTGCTCTCTCTCTTCTCCTTCGGGTACTCCTATGATGTGGATATTGTTATGCTTAATATTGTCCCAGAGGTCTCTTAAACCATCCTCATTTTTTAAAATTCTTTTTTTTCTTTTGTTGTTCTGACTGGGTGTATTCTGCTACCTTGTCTTCGAAATTGATGACTCCATCTTCTGCTTTGTCCAATCTCCTGTCGAATCCTCCTAGTGTAGTCTTCATTTCAGTTATCATATTCTTCATTTCTATCTGGTTCTTTTTTATGGTTTCTATGTCCTTTCTTATGCTTATTATCTCTTTGTTGAGATTCTCATTATGCTCATTCATTCTCCTCCTAACATTTTTGAGCATCTTTATAACCATTATTTTGAACTCTGTCTCTGGAAGGTTGTTTGCCTTCATTTCATTTAGCTTATTTTCTGGAGTTTTCCCTTGCTTTTTCATTTGTGGTATGTTTCTTTGTTTTCTCATTTTATTCTCCTCTCTGTATTTGTTTCTATGTGTTAGGGATATTTGTTTCATCTCTCAGCCTTGGCCAGATGATCTTATGTGGAAGATGTCCTGTGTGGCCCAGTGGCACATTCTCCCTAATCCTCTGTGCTACAGGAACTGGATGTGATTTTTGTGTGGGTTGTGTATGATCTTATGTTGTCGCCAAGCCTTTATTGTTGCTAATACATCAGTGGATGGGATTAATTAATGCTGACTAACTGTGGGAATTGGCTGCACCTGCAGGGTAAGAGTTGCTATGTGGGAGCTGACCCACTGAGTGGGATTTGCCCTAGCAGGTTTGTGTACTTGTTGAGACCACCCTTTGTGCATACTACTTATGGGACTATCAGGAGTTGCTCTGTTGTGGTCTAGTGCCAGTCTCCAGGTGCATTGGTTCTATGGTCCCTTGGCAGGGGCTCTCCAACTGGCCAAGGTCAGCTGCTGCCTTTGATGGCTCAGGGCTACCTGGTGGGAGCTACAAAGCAATCCATGGATAGTTGTTGCCTGTGCTGGATCTATATGTAAGTGGAAGAACAATGCTGTAGGCTGCAGTCCAGTTATACCTGACCTAGGGCAGTTTAGCAGAAGGACCAGTGCTCCTCACGGCCTGACACTGCCTATGAGTTGCCTGTAAATCTGAAAAGAGCCTCTTGGTGATATGCATTTTGGGTGGTACAGGGCCCTGGGAGTCTTCTGGATCTATCGAGCAGATTTCCCTCCTGCCACTTCAGGGTCAGTTTACATGCCAGCGCTGTCTCTGTGCTTCCTTATATAAGTTTCCGATTGTAGCAAGGCCAGCCACTGCACACTTCGAGCCACAAACACCCAAGCTATTTAAGAATTACTGAAGATCATAGCGAGCATTGTGTGGACCATGGAAACTGAGTGCTGTTATTTGCTGTTGAATTTGTGACCCCAGAAAAGCACAGGATGGGAGTAGGCTTGCCACAGGTATTTGAGGGTAAGATGGGGCATCATCTTAGTGAGGTATGGGGTGATTTGCTGCCAGCTCTGGGACTGAGGGCCCCCACCAAAATCAGATATCACTGCATGACCTACTGCTGTCTGTGATGGGCCCACAAAACCCCTGTGATCTGCCCAAGCGATACTGTCTCTTGTGCTGGCTGAACTTTGCTCACTTTGTTAGCTGAGATCTGCTGATGGCACAGAATGTACCACTCCAGTGCAGGGGCAGCTACCTGCCAAAGTGCTGCAGGCACTTTGTGGATTTAATGGGGTGTGGCAGCCACCCAGCTACAAAAGCACTGGGCAATCTGCAGTTTTGGTAGAGTGGGCCTGTTTCCTTAGGCCAGTCCTTGTGGGAGGGATTTGCACAGGTAAGCTGGTGCTGTTCGTAGATTGCCCTGTAGTGGGGCTGACTAAGGCACAATGGTGGCTGCCTGTCCAGGTAATGCAGTCTTTCCCCATATAAATCTTGTTCTGGTACCAGGTAATGCAGTCTTTCCCCGTATAAAACTTGCATGAGCCTCTGACCCACCATCAGTGCTCCAGGTGATTGTAATTTCAATGTGGACCTGGGAGGAGGTGAACCCTACTATTACCTAGTCCACCACTTTCCTCCAACCACAAGATCTCTCTCTATATTTTGAATACATATATAATATTACATATATATATTGCTTATATATAGAATCATTTTGCTGAATATATACATTTTACATATACATTATATGTGTGTGTGTGTGTGTGTGGTGTGTGTGTGTGTATGTGTGTAGCATTATGAGATTTCCTGGTTCTGTTCCCCTCAACTTTTATCTGAACTTTCTCTTCTTCCTCTTCCTTTTCTTTTGATTATCCTGGCCCTGTTAAATTTTAATTACACTCTAGCAGTTTCTCTTCACTGGGGACCTTGGAAGGAAGTCCTGAGTGGTCATTTTTGGAAATACACATGAACTACGCTGGTCTAGTCCCTTTAGTTCATCTGCTGGGCTCCTTACGTTAGCCTGCTATTGTAGTGACCAGAATCACCAATCCCCTCAATTTTAGCTTCTACTCTCAAATTGTCTCATCATATTTTTCATTGTATTTCTCTTGCTACTTTGAGGTTCTCCTCTTCTCAGGTCCATCCTCCTTCTGTTTCTGTTTTTCATGTATGGATACCATTAACAGACAGGTCTTGTGTTTGTTAATGGTTCCTCCTTATCTTATTGTATTTTGGAGTTCATGAGAATACCTTGTCACCTTGTTTTATCATAAATGTCGTCCATGGGTTTTGGTTTTGCTATTTCATTGTTATGTTTTATGTGGGGATTTGGGAAGATAATAAAACTCTGCTGCCACAGGTCTTACCAAAATCTCTCCTGCTGATAACTTCAGAATTTGATCTCCAGTCTGCATACCTGACCTCATATCTCCACACAAATGTCTAACATGTGTCTCAAACTTAACTTGTTCAAAAGAAGCCAAATTTCTCCCTTAAACATACCTTTCTGTTAATCTTCCTCATCTCAATAAATGGCACCACTTCCCTCCATGTTACTTGGGACAAAACCTAAGAGTTAGTCTCTTCCCCTCATATTCCAAAATTAATCATATCTATAGGTCCTGGCCATCCTACCACCAAACACATCCATAATCCCATTACTTGTTACCAATCCCATACTTTAACCTTGGCTTAGGCCTCCACCAGTTCTGTTCTAAACTTCCCTATTAGCTTCCTGGTTTCTCTGCCTCCACTCACCCTGCAGGGCAGTCAGATGGGTCTTTTAAAACATAACTCAGACTACCTCATTCTCACATTTAACATACCCCAAAGCCTCTCCACTGCAAACAATCAAATCCCAATACCTAACCCTGGCCTATAAAACCCTGCATGATTTGGACCATACTGTCCTCTCTGAATCCATCTATTTTCCCTATATTCTATATGTTCTAGATATCTGGTCCTCTTTTTGTTCCCAAAATATCCCCATTGCTTCTCTTCTTGATGTGTACCCTTGCTCTTCCCTGGGATTGGAATGCTTTTCCCTTACTTCTTTGCAACATTATCTCTTTGTCATTATTTAGGTCTGAACTCAGAGAGGCCTTCCTTTACCCCCTAAGTAAAGCTGTTTTACTATTTTACCTTAGCACTTATCAGTACATGCAATTATCTATATCATTTATTTGTACGTATAAGTTTTGTCTGCATGTATGCCTTCCCACCACCAGTAGAATTCTACTTGTGGACAGTGACAAAGCAGGATATAATAGTGACATAAGTGGACCTGGTACATAAGAGGTGCTTAATATTTATCAGTTAATTGTTTTTCTAATTACGTCTGAAGATGGCCAAGGGAACTGAACCCTGTGCCATCCCAAGTTCTGGAACATGAATATTTTTCTAAAATCATCATCTGCGAGCCTAAACCTTTCAATCAGGAGATTGTCCTGTTTATGCTGCTGGATACAGTGTCCTGACCACCTGACTTATCTCTATTAGATCAATACTTCCTTTCTATAACACATATTTTATAACGCTCTTTCTCCTTTTCTATTCTGAAATAAAATTCATATATAACTACATGCCTAATTGTCTTTTTTAAATATACAGAATTCTCTAATTATAATATAAAGGAGTAATAAAAATAAAGTAATTTATAATAAATAATAAGTATTTCATTATGCAAATTCTTGAATATGACTAAACTAGAAACATAATGAAGTGGTCAAATGTGTGCCCCTTTTTGTAGACTCACCATGAACACAGAAACTATAAATTCAGACTAATATAGGAATGTTGTGTTGGCAACTCAAATACTACAAGCTGAGTTGGCCAGAGTGATGAAGGGCGACATGATTTTCCAAAATGTCATACAACTAATGGAAAATTCAGAACAAAACAAAATACAGTCTTCTCAATTTACTGAGTAGGCACATTAGTGGAAAATTCAATGCATACTAAAACTATGAAAAATATTCTGCATTTACAAATAAAATGTAGTTAGTTCCTAGGTTCAGACTTCCAGAGAGACTTCTCAGGCTAGAAGCTGAGCCCTACCTCCCAGTGAAACCTCTGCAATACTTTTTTTAAAAAATAATTAATGAACTTTTATATTATTTCTTCTCTTCCTCTCCCCTCCCTTATATCAAATTATCCTTGTAGATGCATCTTGTAGCCTTTAATCCTTGTAGATGAATCTTGAGGTCACCTTTGACTGTTTACTTAGGATAAATACATGAGAAATTAAAGGATCAAAGGATATGTCCACTTTGAGGCTTTCAGAAGGCATATAAAAGCTTGCCTTCTAGGCAAATGTCTCTAATCCTTAACATATGTTGAGGATAATCTTATTTCTTTTCTTTTTTAAAATAAATGTATAAGGGTAGAATTGGTTAATAAAATCATATGTTTAAAGTGTACAGTTCAATAATACATCATCTGTATATTGCACTGCATGCTCACCACCTGAAGTTAAGTTTCCTTCCATCGTCATATATTTTGATCCCTTTTACCCTTATCTACTCTCTACCACCTCCCTCTAATAACCACTGAACTGTTGTCTGTGTCCATGAGTTTCTGTTTGTTGCATTCAGTTTTATACCCCACATATGAGTGAAATCATATGGTTCTCAACTTTTTCTCTCTGACATATTTCATTTAGCATGATAATCTCAAGATCCATCCATGTTGTTGCCAATGACAGTATTTCATCTTTTATTATGGCTGGGTAATATTGTATGTATATTGTATGTATACAATATACATATTGTATATATGTACCACATCTTTTTGTTATCAATCATCTATTGAAGGGCACTTTTGTTGTTTCCATGAATAATGCTGCAGTGAACATCAGGGTGCATACATTTTATGTATAAATGTTTTCAAATTTGGGGTATAGATACTCAGAAGTGGGGTTGCTGGGTCATATGGTAATTCTACTAATTTTTTGAGGAACCTCCATACTTTTCCCATAGTGGCTGTACCAATTTACATTCCCACCAGCAGTTTATGAGAGTTTCTTTTCCCCCTACATTGTCTCCAACACTTGTTATTCCTTGTTCTGTTAATAATAGCCATTCTAATAGGTGTGAGGTAGTATCTCATTGTGATTTGTATTTGTATTTCCCTGATAGCTAGTAAAGTAGAGCATCTTTCCATGTGTCTGTTGGCTATTTATATGTCTTCTTGGGAGAAGTGTTTGTTCATGTCCTCTGCCCATTTTTTTTTTAATTGGATTGTTTATTTTTTATTGTTGAGTTATATGAGTCTTTGTATATTTTGGATATTAGGCCTTTATTGGAGTTGTTCGCAAATGTCTTCTCCCATTCATTTGGTTGTCTCTTTGTCTTGTTGATGGTTTCTTTTGCTGTGAAGAAGCTTGATATAGTCCTGATCATTTATTTTTGCGTTTACTTCCCTTGCCTTTGAGGTCAATTTCATAAAAATCCTCTCTAATCCCAGATCCATGAATTTAGTACCTGTTTAGTTTAGCTTTCTTGTACACAATTTGTTAAGGGTGGAAAATCTTCAAAGTGAGCCAACTAGCTAAGTCAGCTACAGGGAAGAAATATCTTTAGATACCAGAAGTTGTCCTACTTGCTTGGGTGTGGGTTTAGGAAATGTATTGTATAGGATATGAAGATGGCCAGTGTCTGCTTCTATAACCTGCTCACTTATTAACCAGAGTGTAGTACAAGGTGATGTATTTGTATTGCGTTAATGGTCGACTTCTGCTTTCTGTAAACTGCTTACTTGTTTAATGTAATTTTGGGCTTTGTGAGCTGCCTCTTTTGAAATTGTAAGAGTGAAAACTTCCCAGTAAATCAGTAACAAGAAGGTGATTCCTTGAGGCACCAAAGTCCCAGGAAGAGGCACAACATTCCAAGATACAGATAACAAGACCGTCTACCAGGCTATGTTTGATCTAGCAATTCCCCAGATACATTTATCTTTGTAAAGGACATTAACGGTTAACTTCTGCTTTCTGTAATTTCCTTACTCTCTCTTTGTTCTAAGATGTAGTCCGAGGCTTTATACAACTGCCTCAAACAAAGACCCAGGGCTGATCTCCTCTAACTCTGCGTGGTAGAGTCAGTCGCTGGCCGGCTAATAAAGGCTCATAATTAATCTCAATTGGCTCCGTGGGTCTTAGATTTGAAGACACCACAACAAATTTATTGTTTCAGCTCTTATATTCAGCTCTTATATTTGGTGTATGGTGACAGACAGCATTCTAGTTGCATTCTTGTTTCTTATTTCTTTTTAAAACACACATTTTATTGTCAAAAATTGTTAAAAATTGACATCTTGATTTTATTTGCTTCTCCAATTACTAGAAAAGATAGACATTTTTCATACTTTTAGTGACCATTCATAACAGTACATGGAGGAAAGAGTAGTGACGTGAAGGGAAATCTTGCCATACTCACTTCTACAATGCTGAAATTAGTCTATTTGGAAATGTGCATTGGCTCTATTACACAAAAACCAAGAGCAAAAATCATATAGGGAAAATTCAATACATTTAACTCTACATTATATCAAAATACATTATAAACAAAATTAATTAAACTGGAATAAATATTTGCAACATATATTACAGATCTGAGTTTTACAGAACCATCAAAAATTCTAGCAAATAATTTTTTACAAAAATGAACAGCAAGTAAAAAGATGGGGAAAGTCTTTGTAGTACTTTTAAGAAGTGTTAATACTTACTGAATCTTGTCATGTACTCTGGAACCTTAGCCATCTCAATAGAGGAGGGAAGGCCAACTATCAGAAGTCAAGACACATACCCCAAACCTCAGTACAGTACTCCCTTCTTATCTGTGGTTTTGCTTTCCATGGTTTCAGTTACCTGTGGTCAATCATGGTCAGAAAATATTAAATGGAAAATTCTAGATATTTCGAGAGAGACCATATTCACATAACTTTTATTATGGTATATTGTTATAATTATCTTATTTTCTTATTAGTTATTGTTGCTCATCTCTTACTACACCTAATTTATAAATTAAACTCTATCATAGCTATGTATTTATATGAAAAAACACAGTATATATAGGGTTCAGTACTAGCTACGGTTTCAGGCATCCACTAGGGGTCATGAAATGTATCCTCCACAGATAAGGGAAGACTCATGTATTTCTTTTTTCCCTCCCCAGTCACTGCAGCCTTTGGAATTTGAACCCTTCAAGATCTTTTGTTTATGATTCTGCTACTGAAGCACTACTTACTGATAAGGAATGGCCAGTGTCTAAATTAAGCCCTGTTAGTTACTGCCTCCTTTAAATTTAAGGAAAACATAATTACCAACTAAAACATCATTTGGGTTCACTCAGTGCTCCAAAGGCTTCAGCACAAACTGGTCTTTGACCCTCCTTTATAGATAGAACAGAACACGGGTTTGCAAGAGTCCTTGAAACCTGGAGACACTTTGTGTAAATGAAAACGAAGGAAGCATAAAGATTAGGGGAAGCCTGCTGTGCTGTCTAGAGAGGAAAATTTGAGTTCCTTTCAAAACAGCCAAAGTTGAGAGTCTGGCTTCGAGACTGAACCAAGATGTCTCTTTGAAAAAGCCCCTAAATCTTTCTAATCCTCAGTTAATCCTACTGCAAAATGCCATTACCTCCAATGTGGCAGAAGCAGGAGGATCAAATGGAGAATTCTGAAAAGAAAAATGCGACATAGAAATGCAAGAAATCCTCAACTTTAATTAAAATGGTCACTGCTAGTGAAGGATCTACATGCTTTACTGTGACTTCCTAGGCAACCACTGCAGAGCCACCATGACACAGTGATTAAGACTTCCAGATTAGGAGCCAGTCTTCTGGGTTGGACTTCAAGCCAGCCACTTACTATGTGACCTAGCTCAAGTTACTTAACTTCTCTGAACTTTAGTTTCCTCATTTGTAAACTAGTACCTGACTCCTAATGATGCTGTGAGAATTGCAGTAAAACATGTAAATTAATAAGAAGAGTACCTGATACATAGTTATTGTCCAGTATTATCTTTGATTATTACCTTAACTACTAGTATTAATCATGTCTTTATTTTCTATATTCTGATGCTTTGACATCTGAGGCCTTGCTGACCCTGCAGGGACTGCTCCTCTCAAGGTTAGCCAGTTCTTAGAGAAAGTAAACAACTGGCCCACAAGGGTACTTGTCAAACACAAACCACTCAATCCAGAATACAGACACCCAACCACCTCCTTTACTGAGCACTCACAGGGCTCTTACACTTAGGGGAAGTGGAGATGGACTCAGTAAGAACTTTAACAAAGAGATTTTTTAAAAAATATAAAAATGGAAATAGAAATTATAAAAGGGATCCAGTCAGAAATGAAGAATACATCATCTGAGATGAAGAGTATATTAAAGGGAATTAAAAGAGTAGATGAAGAAGAGGATAGGACTACCAATACAGAGGATGGGGAAGCTGAGGTTGCCCAATCAGAGCAGCAAGAAAAAAGAAGCCAAGAATATCATAATAACTTAAGGAATCTTTGGGAGAAAACTAAGTGTAAAGCATCCATGTAACAGGGATACCTGAAGGAAGAGAGGGAGAAAAACTGGAAAAGCTATTTGAAGAAATAATGGTGGAAAACTTCCTTCACCTGGTGAAGGAAATAGACATTCAACACTAGGAAGCTCAGAAAGTCACAAGAAAGATGAACACAAAGAGACATCATAATTAAAATGCTAAGGGTTAAATACAAAGATAATCTTAAAAGCAAGAAGAGAAAAGCAGTTAGTTACCTATAAGAGTGCACCCATAAGACTGGCAGCTGATTTCTCAAAAGAAACTATGCAAGACGGAAGGGCTTGGCACAAAATATTCAAAGTGATACAAACCCAGGATCTACAACCAAGAATACTTCATCCAGCAAAACTACCATTTAGACTTGAGGATAGATAAAGAGCTTCCCAGACAAAAATAAGCTAAAGAAATTCATCAACACCAAGCTGCTATTACAGAAAATTTTGGAAGGACTTCTTTAAAAAGAAAAAAACATGTATCAAAATCATG
The DNA here is from genome assembly GCF_014176215.1 of Rousettus aegyptiacus. NCBI lineage: Eukaryota > Metazoa > Chordata > Mammalia > Chiroptera > Pteropodidae > Rousettus > Rousettus aegyptiacus. The sequence goes on along the minus strand of NW_023416308.1, from coordinate 37,174,278 downwards.
AATGAAGAATGGTAATAGCTACATATCTATTAGCAACTAACTCCAATGGAAAATAATTAAGTCCTTCAACCAAAGGATAGGGTGGCTGAATGGATAAGAAAACAAGACCCCTACATATGCTGTCTATGAGAGACTCCAGACTAAAAGACACACACAGACTAAAAGGAAGGGAATGGAAAAAGATATTACCTTGATGGTCCGGGAGGGTATCACACTAAATGAAATAAGTCAGAGAAAGACAAATACCATGTGATTTCACATTATGTGTAATTTAAAGAACAAAACAAACAACAAAAATGGAAACAAATTCATAGATACAAAAAATATTTTGAGAACTACTAGACAGGAAGAGAGTTTAGAGGGTCAGTGAAAAAAGGGCAAAGGAATTAAGAAATACAAATGGATAGTTACAAAATAGTCATGGAGATATAAAGTGCAGCATAAGGAAAATAGTCAACAATGTTGTAATAAATATGCAAGGAGAAAGAGGGGTCCTTGATTTAGTGAGGTAATCACTTGAACTTTAATCACTAGGCTGTACAGCTGAAACTAATATATCACCGTATGCCAATTATAATTGAAAAGAAAAAACCTTATTGAGTTGTACAATGTAAATATGAGCAATTGTTTATTTTATTTCAATAAAGTTGGGTGTGGGGGATCCACCTTCAAAGAGTTTGAGCTATGTCTCTCTTCAAGTATGGAGTACTATGGTAGTGCTCTTCAGTAACCATTGCCTGAAGGAGAAAATGAATAACTGCATGAACAAGTCAATTCATCTAATTTCCATATCTTAGAGCCATCCTTAATTATTCATCCCTCTCTATTATATTCCCTCATTCTTCTCTCTTCCTTTTCCTTTCTATCATCATCCATTATCCCTCTATTCTTTTTATCACAAGCTAAAGCAAAGCAACAGCCTCTTAATTCATGTTTTCAATTATAGTATCTCCTCCTCCAGACCATACCTTCCTGTTCCTCCTCAACCTTCACCCTCATAGAATAAAGTCCCAATTGCTTATTCTGGTGTCAGCACCCCCTCCCCCTCTGCAGTCTTCTCTACCTCTTCTCCATATACTTGGCTGTGCACCACCATCCTCCAACTAAAAGCTTATTTCCTTACCAGTCTTGACCAAAGCAGGATACACATGAACACCTTTAGCTCCCCTCTCTCATACTGTCCAGGCCTGGGATCTGGGGGTCCCAATACCATCTCAAATAGCTCCTAATTTCACATAGGTGTAGGACTGAAGGTAACTCATCCTTGAGATCTGGAATATGGTGGAAAAATTTATATTAGTTTGCACACATTAGAGGATGTCCAGAGAAAAGAGTCTACAATAAACTAGAGTAAAATACTAAATACAATATTAGTTGATTTCATTACCTATCTTGCTTCAGCAGACTTTAATGTGCTGAGACTGTGATTGGTAGAAGTACTTATAATGGTCATGCCAATAGCAGCCCTTACTTCTCAGTCTCACCCTCTACTGTATTCCTCCACCCCTCGTCCCCCAGCGTTTATTGTGCTCTGCATTCTAGGTACAAGGGAATACAGTGCACCTTAAATTGGGTGTATTTTGTTTCATGCAAAAATTGTTTCCTGAAACAGTCTGAATGTTTATAAATCAAATCTGTTTCTGCAAACTTTATTTTTCCAATCTACTTTATCCCTTTCTCTAATTCATCTTTAGGAAAGAAAGGTGCCTAATATTTAAGTCTTTAGCTTTCAGCCTCTCTTCTTTGCTTTTGTTAAATGGATAACAGCTTCTAAAATGGACAAAAAAAGCTCTAGTAAAAGTACCTTTGTAAATATTATTATGCAAAAAAGACGCTTCTGTAATAAGTCTAGCCACTATCTTTTAATTTTCCATTTTATAAATTCTAATTTTGAATATTAGGCGGAAGTGAAGCTTATCTAACTCCTTCATTTCAGATAAATCTGAATCTAAAATGAAATACCTTTTTAGTATGAAAAGGAGTATCTATAGATAACTCTAAACTCCTGAGGCCTGAAGGAAAAGGAGAAGGGCAAGTGGGAGGCAGTAATACCATGTACGAGGAGCTTGCCAGGCAGGCCTCTGGGAAACTAACTTCGCATACTGTATTCCCGCTTGTCTTCACAACTAAGGGGTAGGTATTATTATCAGTCTGACTTTACTGAAAGACACAGCGCTCAAGGTCAGGTAGCTGGCCCAAGGTCATACAGGCAGTGAGTGTCAGAGCTGGGTTTTGAATCTAGATCTGTCTAACTCTAAAATCTTCATCATCTACTAGGTTGTCTCTGGGAGAAGGCCATCTGGTTGACTCCAACTCCCACTCCCGTGTCTTCTTAGGTCAGGTAGATTATAGAAAATACTACTGGAAGTGTGTCCATAGAAGTTGCTACTGTATTTCTATATTTTTAAAAATATATTGTTTTACTTCTTTAAGCATCATTTTATTCTACAAATGATTGGGAGAGGCCACCTTCTTTTGTAGCAAATCAAATCCACGATTAATGACTCTTATTAAAACTAGGAATAAGCCAGTTGTGAAACCATTCAGATCTGAGCAGGAGGAACGGAAACTAGGTAGGATGATAGAGAAGGTTGGAAAGGTCCAAGCAATCAGCTTGGGAAGCAGGCAGTAAACAGGGTAAGGAAGGTCCTGCTGCAGCCTTGAGATAAGGGTACCAGGCAAAGAGGCAAATTCAAGGTTGGACCAATGTGAGTACTGGCAGATCCTACGCTGGGAGAGAGGCAAAAACAGCTAAGCTGACCCTTCTGAGGCAACAGACCATAGCCCTAGATATCCATCTGTCCACTCAATATGAGTATACTGGAGATGAAAGCACCTGGCTCACCTTCAGCATGTAGATTGTGCTCTATACATGTTAGGTTCTCTCCATCTTTCCTTCCATCTCAGGGACAAGATTAATCTCACACTAGGGCAAGGCTGTACTTACCCTTAGAGGTTAAGTGTCCCAGCTTAGAACACTGGAGAGAAGAGGTGCAAGGGCCAAGCAAATCATTCTATTTAATAGCACCAAGCTCCTTCTTAACCTCAGCCTCAGTCTGGCTTGCTGCTTCCTACGACTATTTCTTCTTGCCCTGTCCTCAGGAAAAAATGGAAACTGGTGAGCATCCTCTCCTAAATATGATATTTTAGCAACTTAGAGACATTGGTCACATCACTCTTCGGTCTACTAAGAGTTAGAGGTTTTTCTGCTGTTTCTGAATGCCAGGGTAAAGACAAAGAGAGGATTAAGTGGCTGGGAATTCCCCCATTGACTTATAGATGCAGGGGAGCAGGCAGGGGCATATGCACATCTGGTGTGAGCAGCTTTCCTAGGAACTCCAGTGACAGTCAGAGGCCTTAAGTTTTGTGGCTTCAGGGTTGAACCCTGTCCTTGTTCTTGGTGAGGAGATGGAGGAAGAAAGGTACCAAAATAGAGAAGAGATGGCAGGGGGTAGATATCAAGCTTCTCAGCACCCAAAGCAGGAAGCAGATGATTTAAGACCTTCCTTTCCTAAAATCAGGTGTGTGTTTAGATGGACGTTCAGGGAAAAAAGAGCCACACTGACTTAATTATATTCAGAATTTCCTCAGGCTCTCTAGTAATAGGCAACTTCTGGCACTGGGGAGGCCATCTTGGTGATTTTCTGCCCCAGCACTGAGGGGTGGAACTCATGCCTCATCTCTAAGAGAGCATGTTCCTGCCCACAACACCCTGCCCCGCCCCCAGAGTGTCATACCTGAGCTAAGTTTCCCTGATTACAACCCCACATACTCAGAGGGTTTTCCTCACTAATGAACTCTCTCTTTTACTACCTCATTCATCCTCCTCACATCATCTTGGTGAGATAAGAAGCAAGAATATTCTTATTTTCCTTCCTATAGGTAAGGAAATGGAAATCAAAGAGGTCAGCTGATATAGGCATGGTCACAAATCAAACTCTAGAACCAGATTTTTGGCTTTGGAGGCTCAGATTTCCAGACCCTACACCATCTTTCTAAATAATGTAGGAGGTGAGGTGGGGGTAGCAAAAGAGAGAAGTGGACCCTGTCTTTTTTCCATTATGTTAGCATTGCCAGATCCCTGGCAAGCTTGCCATACCTATGAGTGGGCTAAAGAGACAGGAAGAAAGAAACCCAAGGGGAAGTTTGGTCTCTACCCTTGTAACAAGGTAGACATTTTCAGTGGGGGCCCCCTAGATGTTGCCTTTCTGAAAGCCTCTGTTCCTGCAGTGGTGCCCACAAGCCATGTGTTTGCAATTGCTTCCTCCTTCTCATTCCTGTTGTATTTGTAGCCCCTGGTGCACATTAAGGGTACTGAGTCTACAATGAACATAGGGCATTTGGCCTCCATTTAAAAGTCATTTGGTCATTGGGAGAAATCTGGCCAGACCCAATACTGCCCATCTGAGAGCCTTGCCTTGGCATTGTTGCCCCTCTTGGGTATGAAGAGGTCACCGGAACAAATATTTAGAAGGTTTTGATCCTAATCCCTGCCCATGACCTCTCTAACCTTCCAAGCTAAAATCTCAGCCAAGGGCTGTGCAAATAGGCTTTTGTACCAGGGCCCTAAACAGCCAAATGAAGTTAAGAGAACTAACATGCAGCAGAACCACCCACCCTTGTGAAACCATCATTAGCTCTGGTCAGAGCAGAGAATGCTTGGGAAGGCTTTCTCTCTAGGAAGCCTTTGAGAAAGAATTGCTTTCTCTCCTCTAACAGTTGGAAGGATTTCTGCACAGGGTGAATGAATCGCTGGGGTAGGGGTGCCAAAGGCCTGAGCTTCCTCCCCATGGACTTTTCACATTGTTTCTATTCCCCTAGGCAGGCTGCCAGCTCTTCAAAGACAGGGACTGCATCTTATCTTTGAAGCTCTTGGTTCAAGTTCTTAGCCTGCAAATAGCAGGCATTCAATTTAAGTTCAGTACATTAATGAGTACTATAATTGTAGAAATCCAGGTTGGGCTCCTTTAGTTCTGATATGATCACTCCCATCTCAAAAACAATTGCCAACCTCATACTATCTACAGAAGAGCCCAGACTGCTTCCCTCTTTGCATCTGGGAAAACCACTGAGCTCCAGCCTGCCCCTAAGCCTCACTTCCTCCCAGGGCAAATTTCTATGTACCCAGTGCTTGAAAAACCTGAAGCTCTTTCTCTGCTCAGCACTGTTCTGCCTTGGTGCTTTTGCTTAGGTTCTTTCTCCCACTTGGAATCTAATGTGCTCAACATGAAGGAGGGGCTCAGGAAGAACATGTTCAATTCATTTGAATTAAATTAAAGTTGGAACCCAGAGAAGGTTGTGTCCTATTTCTTGCTTCTGTCTCCCCAGCTGTATCTCAAAAATGGAAATATCTGCCCAAGTTCACTGGCCCCAGGAAAGGGAGCTGGTGAAGTACTTGAGCCTGGTGTGAAATGCTGCTGCAAAAGTGTGATGCTTCGTTTCAGGTGGATTTGGGCCATAGGGACTTGGGATTCCCTGATCTTTTGGCAAATGTCATTCTATATATGTGACTAGGAAATCACTAATTGGGAAAAATTAATGCCTAGAAAAGGAAATATGAAGAAGGAGAGAGAGAGAGAGCTGGAATCAGACAATTAGGAAAGGGAAGCATGAAGGGATGGAGATTTTTACTCCCTCTAGGGAGAAGCCTTAGCAAGACTTCTCACCTCAGTGAACCTATCAGCCTCTGTGGAGTTCAGAAGCTTCCAATCTGTTTTTGTGTTATTTGTTTGTTTTTGAGAGAAGACCCACAGCTTTCATTGGACTCCAAAAAGCGCTTCTTTTTTCAAATTACTTGCTTGCCCTCTTAGTTTGATGCTCCTTAGGATTCTGTCCCAGGATTTCTTCTTCCTCCCACTGGTAGCACCCATAAGCCACAGCTTTGATTACTATTTGATAAGCTGACTCCTGGCACCTGTCCAGGATTGGCATTAGTGCTGGATGCTAACGGAGACATAATGCATTCCTATTTCCAGCCTGCACCTCTCTTCTGAGCTCCGGAACCACATATCATGTTACCTACAGGATGGACAGCTCCACTGGGAAGCCCAGAGTCCCTTCAGAATCAGCAGAATCCAAACTGAACACCTCCCTTTGATTCATTCTCCTCATTGCAGCTGGAGGAATCTTTCTGAAATAGAAATCAGATCATAGTCCTCCCTGATTATAACTCTTCAGTAGCTTTCCCCTGCACTAGGCTAAAGTCCAACTGTCCTCAATGGGATTCCTAAGGCCCTTTATGATCTGGCCCCTGCCTTCCTCTCCAGGCTCATCTCTTCCCACCTCCCTTTCTCCCTACATCTCATAAAAACATTATGCTTTCCCTTGCCCAAATCCTTTGAACATACTTTTTTCTCTATACCACCACCCTCACCTTTCCACATTATCTTTACCTGGGCTAACTCCTTTCTTTTATTTAAACTTCAGGTCTCAATTTGAGTTATGATTTCTTCTGGGAAGGCTTTCCTGACACCCAGATCAGGTCACAGGCCGTTACTAAGTGACCCTAAAGCACTTCATACTTCCCCCTTTAGAATGTATTTGCTGCTTTTCGATAAGCACTTAGTTGTCTCCATCCTCCTCTAGATTCTAAGTTTCAAGAGGCCTAAAAATGCATCTGCTTGTTTACCACTGTATCCATAGCACCTAGCTCACTGCTTGACATACAGTGGGGGTTCAATAATTGCTGATAGAAAAAAATGGGAGAATGAATGAATGGAGGGAAGGAAGGAAGGAAAAGATTTTTCCTTCTGACAGTCCTTATCTTTACTTTAGGTTGCAATAGATACATGTACTAGCACGTTCCTTTCTCCAAGCCCTCCCCCTCAACCTGAGTTATGGATTTAAATCAAGATGATCCTCCAGAATGGGTGAATTCCTGATGTTATTAAACATTATACCTACTGAAAAGCCAGGAAAGCATATCCCAACTTTGCATCCCACATGGTGCCGAGCACAGTGTCTTGTACATAAGCAAGCCCTCAGTCGTAACAGCAGAAACTACTGACAGCACAGCTTGGCTTTAGTTTACAACGTGCTGCCATACACATCACCTCATAAATACTAATGGTCAGAGAGAAATGAGTGACACACAGAGATAGAGTTCTGTGAATAATGCTGGAAGAGCAGTGTGCCCTGTGTTGAAATCAGAGCCTAAGACCCAGATTCCAGCCCCAGTTCTACTCCTGACTTTCGGTGGGAACTTGAAGAGGCAGAAAATCCATTTTCGATTCAATTTTCCCTTGTAAAATGTAGAATTGAGTCCTCCTTTCCCTATCTTCCAAGGCTGTTATGAAGAGATAAGGTTAGAAAAGCACCACCCAAGTGAATAAAACTATGAATATTCATGTCGTACATCTCATAGGGTGACTTCAGCAGCTGCAACTCATTAAACCATTTGTGGTTACCTCTCTACCTTGCAAAGTTCCCAGTTTCAGTCCCGCTCGTCTTTCCTCAATCTTTAGAAATTTTCTGTAGCAAGAGAGGATGAAAGAGACACAACCACATCTATTACCTCCTAAAGCTACGATCACAAATCCCATTGCAATTAAACACATTGCTGCTTTCACATTTGCCAATTACAACATGACAATGATTGAATAATAGCCCATTGTCAGTAATGTAAGGATGGCTCACTCAGCTTTCCTCCTGTTCCCATGTGGAGTTTACCAGCTGGGGTCTGAGGGCTCAAAGATGCCAGGGATGACAACACACAGAGCATGTTGATCAAATTTGTAGGAGGCACAAAATTGGGAGAGCAGAAACTTAGCATGTCAATGACAGAATCCAAATTCAAAATTTCCAGTAGAAGAGAACACTGATAGAAGCCAATAAAATGAAATCTTTGGTAGAAAATGTAGTCTTACCCTTATATTTAAGAAATCAATCCAGACCTATAAACAGGAGAAACCTGGCTTGGACATGTTTATTGAAAACAAAAAACAAAAAACACATGGGCTTTGTTCATTTGTTTTGAACACAACCTTGACATTAACCAACTGACAAATGTTTACTTACAAAAAAAAATGTAATCTTGGGCTGTGGTAATAATAGCAGAGTGTCTGGGACAAAGGAGGAACTGGCTTTTTAATCTCTTCTCTAGTCAGACTAAGGCTGAACACTGTGACCAGTTTGGTCACGACTTTCAGAAGGACAGTGACAAACTAGAAGATGGTCTGGACTAGTGATAAAATAGAAATCAAATTATCTGAGAAGTGGCTGAAGGTGCAGGAAATATTCATCCCAGGGAAGAGAAGATTTGGAAGGATCATGACTGTTGACTTTAAGTATGTAAAGAGCCATCAAGAAGAATTAGGAGTCCACTTTCCTAGGTCCATGAGGGCCAAATCAAGTCCTGCAGAAGGAAATGGCAAGGCTCAGAACTGTATATCAGAAAAACTGACCAACAACCATGGCTGCTGCCTCAAAAGGCAGTGGACAACCTGTCCTTTGTAGGATTTAAGCAGAGGATAAATTGTGGAGCAAACAAAAACAGAAGAGTCATGGCCTTTTGCCTTTGCAATGCACACAAATTACTGAGTTGTAGGAGATTTTCTTGATTGAACAGTAAATAGTTACAGACTGCTTGCTTTGGCTTCAGGAGACCAGGAGGACTGGTTCCTTCTCCTCTCTTAAATATCCTGCCTCTTTGGGATCATTTCTTGCCACTTTTGCTCCTCTCTAACCAACCCGGCTCAATATACCACATAGCTGGACATCAGGACTCAGCTTCTCCATCATCTCTACTAGAAGCTGTCCATCACTCACCAAAAGCAGGTTGGGTGCCCCTGCACCCCAGCTTCCTTAGCACCCTGTACTTTTGGTATCAAAGTACTTATCCCTTTACAGTTACTACTTATTTACTTATCTGCTTTCCCTGCTGCATGTACGCTGGGCAATGCCAGAAACCCTTGTTGGGTTTACTCATTACTGTATCTGGAGCACCTGGTCCAGGGAATGGTACACTGAAAACCCAAAATAAATATTTCTGAATACATGAATGTATGAATCAACTGGATTCTAAATGAAGCTACCCAGACTATAGTCTGAGTAGGTTCATTTGTTAGGACTGCCTAGCTTCTTATCCTTACAGAATCCACCTGTCTACTCTGGGCTGCTTGTCAGCTTTGAGGCTTTCTGCTCTGGCCTCAGGCTCTGGGGAGGAAGCCCCTTTTCTCTCTAACCCCAGTAGGCCCTCCACAGCTTCTAGGTGTGTTAGCTACACGTTCCCATTCTGGCAATGGGACATCTTCGGAAGTTCTTTCCTGGAAAACAGTAAGGAACGATCTGTTTGATATGGTTTTGCCAGGTGGTTAGAGATTGAACAAAGTAGTCTCTGAGGCCCTTCTGTCCCAGAAATCTCTGCTCTTGTATTCTGGAATAGCCTGTCCTCCTAAACTTGGGCCATGCTGAGGGATGCCCCTTGAAGAGAAATAGTACCAAAACTGATCCACAGCCCCCCACCCCCTGACCAAGAGGTATGAGTCACACTAAGATGAGTTTGTTCTTTTTCCCTTAGGCTAGGGCATGGACAGGTAAGAGGCCCCAGGAAGTCTCTGACTTGGGACGCTAGATAAAGTACAGATCATTTGCCCCAACTTGGTCAACCCATGAAAAAGTTAAGACCCAAGAAGTTAAATGCCTTTGCCTTGCTCTTGAAATGCTCATTCTGCGCTCAGGAGTTAACACGACTGTCTTTAAACCGAACATCTTATAACTCGCTTTTGTTTACCCTTTGCCTTTATTGCTGCTATTGCTGCTATTAATATTTAATGTCACTTGAAGAAGGAGCACTTCCCTGACATAACAAGGTCTGGTGCAGTATTTATCAGAGAAACTGTCTTGGGGCTCACTGCCTCCAACAGCTTGGCAGGGTCCATCCTGGGCCAGAATGAGATTGCAGGATACTGTAGTCCTCCCACCTCCTGAGAGCATCCTGAATATGGCCTGGAGGCTAGGTGCTCAGGTTCTGTGTTGTCCTCCAGGGCATGACAGTGCTGAAGTCTGCTGAAGTTTATTTATTAACCCTGGCAAAGAGGTCTCCGGGAACACAAACAGATTTTAAAATAATACAAATCATTAACATTTAAAATGCCAAAGTGGCAACAATTCCTTCTGATCCTGTGGGAGGTGGTGAAGCAGCTCAGAGAGGAGCCAGGAGTGGGACATGCTGGATTCTCTCTTTATGCACCAGACCCACTGGGTAGAGTCTGGAGGCCTGCTCTCTTCCTTGGAGTGTTAAGGGTGGAAAATTTTCAAGTGAGCCAACTTCTGCTTCTGTAATCTGCTTGCTTATTTGATGTTAACCAGAGTGTGGTTCTAGGCTTTATAAATTGCCTCTTTTGGGAGCTTGGGGCTGATTATCTCTAATCCTGCTTGGTAGAGAGTCAGTCACCAGCCAGCTAATACAGGCTCACAACTCATACCAACCGGCTCTGTGGGTCTTAGATTTGATCTCACCACAACATTTGGAGGCCCCAGCGAGATCTCTTCAGAGGGGGAGATCTCCTAAGACCCACGACCCTGGCCACCTTGGGTGAGGACCTGCCCCATCCAGGGGACAGGTGCTGAGAGACGTTCCTCAGCCCCGGACGCCAGGTGGACTCTCCCAGGAGGGTAGGTGGACAAAAGATTCAATTCTGTAACAACTGGGAACAAGCCATCTGGAGCAGCTTCACGTGAGTCAGACTGCACTATAGGTATTTGGGTTTTGGGGTATCTGTCTGTCGGTGGACCCTAAAGAAAACTAGTGGAAGGCTGGACGCAGAAATACTTCCCTAGTTCAGACAAGGTCTGAGACGTCAGATTTGACTCTAGGTTTTTCGGTACGCTAGCGTTTTGTGTTACCTGTAGTTTGTCTTGTCTGTCTGTATTGTTTCTATCTGTCCAGACTGGTAGAATGTACTCTTTTCCTTAAGTCTGGCCTCTGTGGCCCTGTCCGACTAGACTCTGGGTCAGAGGCTAATCCTAGCCCTGGCTTATTTGGCTTTTGTGGGGATTCTCTCTTTCCTTGCTGTTTTCACGAACATGGGTCAGGCTTCTTCCTTGAATCATCCTATCTCCCTGCAGGGACTGAACCTCAGAGGCCTTTCTGTATAACTGGAAACATCTGAACCCTCTTTCTCAGAGAAACCACAGGGACTAACCTCTCTCCTGGACTATCTTCTTTACTCACCAGCCAACCTGGGATGACTGCCAGCAGCTCCTCCAGGTCCTTTTTACCTCGGAGGAGTGAGCACGGATCCTCTGAGAAGCTGCCAAAACTGTGTTAGCACCAAATGGGCAGCCCGCCACCAATCCGACCCACATCCATCATGTCCTTCCAAATACCCGTCTACCCTGGGACCCCCAACACCGAACAAAGTAAAGAGGCTCTCAAATGATATTGCCAGCTTCTGCTCCAGGGCTTCCGGTCTGCTGCCTGACAATCCACTAACTCATCTAAGGTAAGCGAGGTCATCCAAGCTAAGGATGAATCACCAGCAGCGTTCCTGGAATAACTCTTAGAGTTGTACTGGTTGTATACCCCTATTGACTTGGAGGACCCTAATAATAGGAGGGCTGTGAATTTAGCCTTTGTCAGTCAGTCAGCCCCAGATATTAGAAAGAAACTTCAGAGAATAGAAGGGTTTGAAGGAAAGAACCTGTCTGAGTTGGTCGAGATAGCCCAATGAGTATTCAACAACAGAGATGAGGTAGATATAGCACAGACTGAGAAGATGACCAAGATCCTACTTGCAACCATGCAAGAAGTCCAGCCAAAGGGACTGCCATCAAAAGGCAGAGGCCAAGAACAGGCACCCAGGGTGAACAATGGACCCAGGAGAGTCAGGTTAGAGAAGGACCAATGAAGAATCAGGAAGAAATACTAGCCCTTCTTGAGGCAATTTGGCTGCCAAAGAAAGTGGCAATCATCCATTGCCCAGGGCACCAGAACTTGGGCTCTGAGGCAGAACAAGGCAACTCCTTCACTAATCAGATAGCAAAGGAGGCTGCCCCAAAACCAGTGGAGCCAATTGACATTCTGCTGGCCCTACCGCCCAGGGTGCTAACGGACACCCCTACCTACACTTCAGGAGAAGTTGAACTATGCAACAAGCTGGGAGGCAAAGGAGGAATCTATTGGGTGTGTTAGGCTCCTAGACTGTCACGTTGTAGTGCTTGAGGCCTTGGGCTGTGATCTTATAACCCAGGTTCACCAGAGCACTCACTTGAGAAGAACCAAGCAGGTATCAGCCTGGTGCCACATCTGCACACAAGTGAATCCAGGGCCCTCCAAAGGAGTACAACAAGGGACAAGACTTCGTGGACAGGAACTGGGGGAACATTGGGAGTTGGTTTTCACTGAGGTCAGCCCAGGAACCTTCATATTCAAGTACTTGCTTGTGTTCATTGTTCAGGATGGACTGAAGCCTTCCCCAGGAGATTGCTCAGGTAATAGCAGAAATAGTGCCTCAATTTGGCCTGCCCATAACACTGGGGTCCGACAATGGTCTGGCGTTCATTGCCCAGATCAGCCAATCTCTATCAAAAGTGTTAGGGATCAGTTGGGAATTACATTGCATTTATAGGCCTCAGAGTTCAGGGCAAGTAGAAAGGATGAATAGAACCTTGAAAGAAACCTTAACTAAGTTCAAGCTGGAAACTGCCAAAAACTGGGTGAGTCTCCTCCCCTTTGCCCTGTTAAGGGCACGGTGCACACCCTATTGAAATGATGTTTGGAAAACTCTCACCTCTCCTCCTCAAGTTAGGGGAGGAAAAGCTAACAGAAGTTCATAATTTTTCACTGCTTAAGTCTTTGCAGGCCCTCTATCTCACACGGTAGGAGACCCACCAACTGGTCTCTGCCACCAGAGCAAACCGCTCAGCATCCAGTCCAGCCACATGGCCATGCTCCAGGCAATTGGATCTGGGTGAAGGAGGTGCAGCCTGCTTCTCTTGGGCCCCGCTGGGACGGACCCTTCCCTGTCATCCTCACAACACCCACCATGGTCAAGGTAGCTGGACGCTGTCATTGGTTTCACTATACCAGGATCAAGGCTACGCATCTACCACAGACATCAGAACAACGGACCCTGCATCAGACAGAGGACCCATTAAAGATAAGACTATCAAGGGTGCAGTCTGGACCATCTTAATTCTATCCATCCTAAAGTAAGGGGGTCTTTCTATGACTTTAGGACAGAATAGGACAGGATTAGACCTATTGTTAACTATGTATGTCAAAAAAGGGTGCAGGCAATGAAACTCATGGTTCTCAGAACTCACTACCCACCACTCTAGGTTGATGAATCAATGATTTCAATTCCCCTGGGAAACCAGTGGGGAATGTTAAGGGTGGGAAATTTTCAAGTGAGCCAAATTCTGCTTCTGTAATCTGCTTGCTTGTTTGATGTTAACCAGGGTGTGGTAATCTGCTCAAAGATATGCTAATGGTCAATTTCTGCTTCTGTAATCTGCTTGCTTGTTTGATGTTAACCAGGATGTGGTTCTAGGCTTTATAAACTGCCTCTTTTGGGAGCTAGGGGCTGATCTCTTCTAACATTGCTTGATAGAGAGTCAATCGCCGGCTGGCTAATAAAGTCTCACAATTCATTTCAATTGGCTCCGTGGGTCTTAGATTTGATCGCACCACAACAGGAGAAAGGCCAGGTACTTTCCAATCTGAAAAAGGGACCCACACAGCTGGAACTGAGGACTGCTTTGCCCATATAGAAGGTGAGACTCAAAACCAGTATATGCTTGGTCAGTGAGGGCTGCAGTGAAACAATTTAGTCTATTAGAAGAATGTGAGTGGGAGGCCAGAAGCCCCAGTTGCATCTTGATATTTGTCATTAATTAGCCATGTATGTGGTCTTAGCTGGACCTCTTAACCTACCATCAGCTCAACTCAGTTTTCTCCTCTAATAATAGAATTATTTCAATCTGGAGGGCCTTAGAAAATATCTAGTCCAACCTCCTCGCTGTACAGATAACCTCAACATCCCTACAAGGATTAATTAGAATACAGGACTCCTATAGTTGTGGAATTAGGATTTAAGACTTGACATGGTAATGTAGGGAGGAGACAAGATAATAAAAATGTTACTCAAGCCACATTTAGAGACTGCCATATGCCGATCAGCCTTGCAGCCAGGCCAGGAGGACACCTGCAGAACAAAGGAAGATTTCTACTGGGATTGCCAACAGCCCATTCTTCTCCACACCTGTGAAGGGGAACTAACAACCAAGAGAGTCATTCCCTTTGGCTAAAACCATGGGGAACCTAAGGATTAAAGGCTAGGAATTGCCAGCAGGCCTTTCACTCTGCATAGTCTTTTCTTTTTCACACTATAGAGCCTTCTGAGACTGGACATCACTTATGAAATTCTTAATATTTTAGCAGGAAGTGATATGGGACATCTTGCAGAGTTAATCTTCTTAGTAAACCTAGTTAAGTTTTCTTCCCACCTTTCTTTGGAAAAAGACCCTCTCCTTCAAATCCTGATAATTGCCCTGTTGACTCAGATCTGTTAAGCAGAAATGGTGTTAAGCCAGGTGGGGCCCTTAAAGTATGAGGGGAAAGGGGACTTTAAGCCAAAGGTCTTTCTTTTTACTCTTTAAGAAAGGTATTAACCAAGCCTCTTTCCCTTTACTCACTTAATAGGAAAATCAATAATAAAAATTAATAGATGTATGATTTCAATAATGAGTTTGTATTTTCTTTTCCTTGTCTAGGCACTGAGGTGGCACTTCAGCAGGAAACCCAAGACCCCACCCTAAATGAGGAAGAAAGGGTAAGAGCTCCATGAAACCCTTGGAGGCATGGTCTCTGGCCATTCTCAGCAAGAAGCAGATATGGAAGAAGAGACCTCCCATCCCTCAACATCCATACTAATAAGGGGGTTCATGGCTCTTAGAAAAGAGATAGGCAGAAAAGTTAGGGGGTTTTGGGTCTACCTGCAAAGACACTGAGATCATCCTATTTTAGAAGGGATCTGCCCTAATCCACCCACAATTAAGCAAACCAGAAGGCATTTTTTTAACTTACACAAAGAAACCAGTATGCAGAGATTTAGGTACCAGTTTTATCCAGTCACTCGCACCTGCACAATGAAGACCCCAATGACTTTCAACTCACCTGAGTCTCATTATCCCATCTTTATAATATAATGCATATGCTCGGAAGTTTATTAGTATCATTATAGCAGATTGAATTCTAGGAACAAACATGACAATCTTAGTTGTCAATCAAGGAAGCTCACTCTAAGTAACCACCCACAGCAAAAAAGGACAAAAACCCTGAAGTCTTTGTTACCAGGGCTTTTGAGCCACGCTTCTCTTGCTCAGGCCCACTTCCATGTCTGGAAGTGTACTTTGCTTTCTAATAAAACTTTTCTACTGTATTTTGGTGCCTTGCTCAATTCTTTGTTTGAGACATTAAGAACCTGGACAACGCGCCAGGAGAGGACTCCAGTCTCCAGTAACACTTCCCTTTCTTCACTATATGTCCAAATCAAAGGAAATGGGTTAACAAAGTCTTTTAAACAATAACTCATAGGAGCTAAAGAATGATATATAAACTGAATTTCCTGACTGTTCTGGGTCTCTCTTAGTGCCTTTACTCTGTCTTTCTGTCCCTTGCACTGTCCCTCTCACTCTCTGCCTCTGAGAGGAGACCATACTCTGTAGAGTGTTACCCCCTTTCTAATAAACTTTACTTTTCAACTCTAACTTTGGTGTGTGTGTTGAATTCTTTCTACACTCTCAGCCAAAGGACCTTTTTTGCTGGGAACAGGGCTAGGTCTCCCTGTCACTTGGGGAAATGTGCCCTGTCCTGTATCAATGGGGTCAGTCATTTCACTTTATTTCTGTCTTTGCTCTTGTTAACTACTATTCATCTGGAACCTGTAGGCAACTCTGAAACCAAGGCACAGAGTTCTTGTTACTAATCATAATGCTTTGCATGTGTGCGGTTGCCACTCAGTTTTTAAAGTTCCCTCATCTGCTTTACCTTTTCGATCTGTATGAGGTAAGCAGGGAGGTATCAGTATGGCAAATGGGAAAACACAGACAGAAAGGTCCACTCTAAGTCTCATGGTT
This sequence comes from Rousettus aegyptiacus, assembly GCF_014176215.1. NCBI lineage: Eukaryota > Metazoa > Chordata > Mammalia > Chiroptera > Pteropodidae > Rousettus > Rousettus aegyptiacus. The sequence continues at coordinate 37,158,198 of NW_023416308.1, read as the reverse complement.
CATAAGAGGTCAAGAGATAGCTTAAATCCTGGTCATCTTGCTTTCTGTACAGGATTCTTTTATGCCACTCTGTTTTTTTGTTTGTTTGTTTGTTTTGTTTTTTGATGGTTGTTGTTATTGTTATAGAAACAGACTCTCTTTGGTATAATCAGAAAACCTAAAAGAGCCTCAGAGAAGAAAAGGTTTTGGGAAATGGGTGAACAGCTGCAAAAAGCATTCTGTATGGAACAAATACTTGTAGATTTGTTTATTTGCCGAGACAGTCAAAAGTGCTCTATAAAAGTAAAGTATGGTTATTACTAAAAATTACATTTCCCACATTGCAAAACCAGATGGTATCAATTCCCCAGGACACCTATCAAACTGACCTTTTGTTGTCTATGAACTAGTAAGCATTTGCTGAGAACCCCTCAGGAAGTCAAAACCCCAGTAGAAGGTGAGGAGAGGAGTCGGGAAGTGAATTCTCATTTTCAGATGATAACACGTAGTCCAATTACCCCTCCCTGGTAGGCCTACGTATTCTTTTATCTCCAGCACCTAACACAACCCATGGCACAGAGTAGGTGCTCAATGAAGGTCAACAGAACTCCTGCACTTGGCATTCTAGATTGGGGTAGGGACTACAACTGGATCTTAAACTTCAGAATTCCTGTAAATCATTGGGGTACTCGTTAAAATGCAAATGCCAGAATCAGATTCTAGATTCAGTAGGTCTGAAATCTGCACTTTTAATAACTTCTCCAGCGAAGATTTTAGATAGGCGATCCTTAGCTCTCCCTTTGAAACATGTGGCTCAGAAAGAACTTTGGATTTGAAAGCTGGCAGGTCCTTCTGAGGGCTATTTACATATCTCATAACCACACGGTCTGCCCCCAAGCCCTTGGATTTTATAAATATCGCCAAGCCAACCAGGTAAAAGTTAGTGCCATGACTTTGCTCAGACTCTGGGACATTAGCAAAGAGCCACCTGGCTTTCTAGAGTCCTATGAATACACAAATCAAACTCCCATAGTGAAAAAGAAGGTGGGATGTGGGAAACAGAAGAGAATCATCTGTGAATAGCAGCTCTGGGCCTCATGATGGCAAAGTACTAAATTGATGCACAGAAAAGATTTCAGCCTATGCAGCCTGAGAAGAGAATATCAGAAGTAATGTAGGGAGAAGGCAAGAGAACTGAAGTGTTAAATCAAGCTGCATTCAGAGACTGCAATATGCTGATCAGCTGTGCAGCCAGGCAAGGAGGACACCTGTAGAACAAAGGAAGATTTCTATTGGAACTGCTAACAACCCATTTCTCACACATGTAAAGGGGAAACAGAAGAAAACAGTCTTTAATTGGCTTTAATTAAACAGTCTTTAATTTTATTTGTTCTACACAAATAAAATTATTTATTTTCTATGGCTAAAACCATAGGGAAACCTATGGAATAAAGGCTTGGAAATGCCAGCAGGCCTTCCATTCTACAGTCTTACCTTTTCACAGGGCATACTCTTCCCCTTTCCTCATTGTATGTCCATATCAAAGGACATAGGTAAACAAAGTCTTTAAAAATGTAATTCATAAGAACTAAAGAATAATATATAAACTGAATTTCCCCCTCAGGATGTCTATCACTGCCTTTACTCTCAGTCTCTTCTCTCAGTCCCTCTCAGTGTCTTTCTCTTGGTACTCTTTCTCTCACTGTCCGCATCTCTCTTAGGTTAGGCTCTCTGCCTCTAAGAGGAGACCACACTCTATCTGTGGAGTGGTACCCCTTTTTTAATAAACTTTCCTTTTGACTCTAACTTCTCCTCTCAGTACCGGGCTTGGTCTCTTCTGACTCAGGTAATTTTCCCTGTCCTGCATCAGAAGGACAGTGGATCTTAGAAACCACTTTCTGGCCCAACATAGCTGAGGGCAATTAATCTTTAGAGGGGTGGGCTCATTTCTGGAACAAGCAGCAGCCTCTATCTTCTGAAGGCTATTTATGTTCACAAGAAGTACTAGGCTACCAGTAAGTCCCTGTATGTGGCTCTATTCCAGGTCCCAGAGATTCCATAGGGAAAAAAAAAAAACCTGAACATGTCTACGGCCATGCCACCCTGAACATGCCTGATCTCATCTATTTTGAAAGCTAAGCAGGATCGAGCCTGGTTAGTACTTGGGTGGGAGACCACCTAGGACTAACAGGCGCAATAGGCAAAAACAAAAGGAAAAGAAAAAGAAAACAGACAAGAAAACTTGCACTGACCAGTCTGCGAGCTGCTGGGGCTATACTCTGTGCTTATTTCTGCCTCTGCCTGGATGTTAAGTGGAAAGGTATTTCTGTTCTCTTCATGAGGATTATTTATCAGAGATTTCTGTTGAGCTGAACTATAGGAGGGAAGGCTTTGGGAGACTCAACACAATGACTCTGGCATACCCCACCATTGAGAGGTGCAGTCTATGACCCCTCCTCTGGAATCTAGGCGGGCTTGTAACTATAGTGGAAATGATGCTATATGACTTTTGCTGAGTCAATCATAAAAGGCACTACAGCTTCTGCATAGTTCTTTTGGGTTGCTCAGTCTTAGAACCCCAACAACGTATTGTGAGGAAATTCAAGTAACCTGCAGAGAAGCTCACATGGAGAGTTCCACATAGAGAGGAAAAGAGGCCCCCAGCCCTCAGTTCTAGTTGAGCCTCTGGCCTCCAACCAGCACCAACTTCCCAGCCATGTAAGTGAGCCATCTTGAAGAAGATCCTCCATTTCCACCTCCCGCTACCCTCAGCCCCTTCTACCCCACAGTGGATGCTACAGGGAGCAGAAATGAACCTTCTGAATCTTCCTTATTGCGCTTTGTGCCAATTAAGGATTCGTGAACTAAATAAATGACAATTATTGTGTTAAGTTACTATAGTTGCCCAGGTTCTTGATTACTCCCTCCTTACCTTTATCAGTCTGTCACCAAAAGGGGTCTCTGATATTATAGAGCCATTTAGATTCATTTAGAGGGACAAATGTGTGGAATCTTTAGGCAACAGAGTTCAAAGTGAATTCAGCCCATACCAACAGGTCCCTCCACAGGCTTTCCCTCAATGGTTTGCCCTAAGTAGAGTGGCTATGCCTGGCAGGCTGGCAGCTAAGGCTGTGGGTCTCAGCTAATGAAGTTATACACTAGGAGTTGCTGGGTCCAGCTCCCACACTATGTGGTACTGACTCATGTTCTTAGCCACCTCCATAGCTGCTGCCTAGGATTCTTATCTCCTTACCTTCTTCTCCTTGTCTCCATATCTCTGTAAATGAGTATCATACTGCAGTTTCCTCCTGAGAAGAACTATTCTGGCCAACTCAAGCCTAAAGTTTCAGTGGTGATGAAGACAAATAAAGCTCTGCTTGGTTATAAGTGGAATCCAGGATCTTTGCCAGAATTAGAGGGGATCTATTTATCCCTTTCATAGTGTCCATTTATCCCTTTCATATTGTCTGACATAGTGTCAGGTCATGGCAATTTGGTATAGCTATTAGCACCTGGTGTGTTAACATGGTGATCATAATAAACAAGAATGGAGCTTGTAGGAGACAAGGCTACTGAGTGGCATGCACCTGCAGACCAAGCACCTGAGATTAGGGGGCCTGCTGCATAGGCAGCCATAGAGGTGCTGGGACTAGTTGTTATCCACCCAGTAACAGTTTGGCAGGGTCTTGGTCATAAGCCCCTTCTAAACCTCCCATATTTCTTTGAAACTGTATAGAACAGACTACCTGTATGTCTTGTGTGATAAATATCCCAGCAGGCCGGGAAATCAGCACTGGTCCTCTAAGGTGTGCTTTGTGTTTCTAAAACTTCAGAGCACATACCAAACACACAGCCTATCAGCCTACAGTCCAGCTGGCCAGACCATTCTCTGGCAGGCTCATTCATGGCCTCCATGTTCTCCTGTCCTATGGCAGGGTAGGGAGCAGGGAAGACATGAGCAGAGGCTCACATACAGACACATGAGCATTCCCACACATGTACATCCACACCCACTCCCTCAGGACCCCACCAGCAAGCCGACATGGTCATGATGGAAGAGGTGGGGAAGCTGGGAAATTATCTATGAAAAAAACTGTGGAGTCGAATCAGCCAGGAGACCAGAAGAAACTGGGTCTGAATGTCGACAAGCCAACAAATCTACAAAGAGCAACTAGAGGAGTGGAGTTGGCAGTAAAAACACATTAAAAGAGAAAAGGCAGAGATCAGGGACAGCTCTAAGGCCATCAGTCCCTGCCTGGAAGAGGCATGGATTTCAGGGTGGATCATCAAACTTCTGCAAGCAGGAGGTTCCTGTGTCTCCCCTGAGTAGATACCAAATGAATTTGGTCATAATGACTGCCCCATGTCCACAGAATTCTGAAAAGCTCAGACCAGGCCAGATGCTAAAAGTAGTTCTCCAGTGTTTAGGGTCCAATGCTAAAGGTGGGATGTCCTAGAGGCCCCATTGTGGCTAAAGACGGATGTTGGATAGTAGTAGCCTAAGACATTGAGCCTCCAGGAAAAATTAGTGGAAAATGTGGATTGGCTTTAGACTTTGGCACTGGACTTGACCCAAGAAAGAGCCCATAAACTATGTAAAAAGTTTTATTAACCATGATATTGTGATTTATAATAAAAAAAAATACACATTTGGTCTTTATCTCTCTTTCTGTCACAGAGCTCCAAAAATGCTTGGAATTTCCTAAGTGATAAGAATACCAGGAGCATCTTGTTTTATTTTTTGGTCTTTGATGGAACAGGGCTCCTAAAACCCTTGTAATTTCCTGGGTGATAGGAGTGTCTTTTGTTTTAATGAGGCTACTCCTGGACAGCTCCAGATGAGGACCAGTCACTAGAAAGATCATATCAGGATCAGAAGCTTGGAATTTTCAGCCCCACCCCCATTCTCTTGAGAAGGGACAGGGGCTGGAAATGCAATTAATAATTGATCATGCCTATGCAATAGAGCCTCCATAAAAATCCCAGAGAGTTTCTAGGTTTGTGAACAATCACACTGGGAGGGTGACCTACCCCAACTCCATGGGGACAGAAGTTCCTGTGCTCAGGGCCCTCCTAGACCACACCCTGTGTATCTCTTCTTTTGGCTGTTCATCTGTATCCCTTATCATGTCCTTTAGTAAACTGGTAAATGTAAGTACATATTTTCCTGAGTTCTGTAAGCAGGTTTGGCAATTTTATCAAACCTGAGGAAGGGGTCTTGGAAATTTCAAATTTGTAGCCACATCAGACAGAAGTTGTGGGTAACCTGGGCACCTACCGCTTGCACATCTGCAGTTAGGTGTATGTTGAGGGGAAAGTCTTGTGAGATTGAGCCCTTAACCTGTGGAATCTGACAATATCTCCAAACAGACAGAGATATGATTGAGTTAATGTATAGGACACCTAGCTGGAGTCACAGAGAATTGCTTGATGTGGGGAAAAACCTCCACATATTTGATTATCAGAAGTAGTAAAGGAGACATACAGGAGAGAAAGACTACTGGGTTTTTCTTATACATTAACCATGGTCAACAGAAATAAATAAAAATGTATATTATCACATCATTAACCAGGATATATATATGCAAAACTGAAATGTTTCATGAAACAATAAATTTTTACTGTTTATGACACCCCTGATATGTTCTATTCCATTCTTTTTCATTTTTCTAAAATTGCTGATTGTGACCCACTAAATCGATTTCCCAACCTACTAATGAGTCTTGGCCTGTAGTTTGAACACTACTGCTTTAGAAGAGTTTGGCGAACTATGGCACATAGGCTAAAACCTGCCACTTGTTTGTTCTTAATTAACTGTGATGTTGAACTGAAATTCATACAGTTCATACAATTTCATACACATATTTTAAAGTGTACTACTCAGTGTTATTTAGTGCAAATATTCACAATAATGTACAACCATCACCTCCCTCTAGTATCAAAACTTTTTCATCACTCCAGAAGAATATCCCATACTTTTTAAGTAATCACCCCATATTCCCCAGGCAACCACTACTCTTCTTTGTATTTGTATGGATTTACTCATTGTGGATATTTAATTTAAAGAAATCATAAACATTTGTCATTTCATGTCTGGCTTATTTCACTTAGTATAATGTTTTCAAGGTTCATTTAAGTTGTAGCATGTATCAGTACTTCATTCCTTTTTATGGCTGAATAATATTTCACTTTATGTATATACCACAATTTGTAAATTGATTCATCTGTTGATGAACATTTGGGTTATTTACATCTTTAAGTTTACTATAAAAATTTGTATGCATGTTTCTTTGTAGACATAGGTTTTCAATTCTCTTGGGTATATATCTATGAGTGGAATAGATTGTCCATATGGTAATTCTATGTTTAACTTTTTGAAAAACTGCCAGACTGTTTTCCACACCATTATCTTTATTTATTTATTTATTTATTTATTTATTTATTTATTTATTTATTTATTTATATCTCATCTTTATAGCTTTTTATATAACAATAAATTAATTTGTTGTCGAAATGGCTACAACTTTTTTGATTTTTTTTTTTTGGTACATGGTTTAGTTTTTAAATAATAGCTGTAAGCATATAATTAAAGGAGCTTTTTATATAACAATATATTAATTTGTTGTCGAAATGGCTACAACTTTTTTGATTTTTTTTTTGGTACATGGTTTAGTTTTTAAATAATAGCTGTAAGCATATAATTAAAGGGATTGATAATTGATTCTATTACAATGTCAGCATATGTAGCATAGAATAGGACATTTTGGTGGCAAAATCATTAATATATCATTACATTTACAAATGTATATGCTAATTTGAAATTTTCTAAATTTAAGTTCTCTTAGGTTTTTTTTTTTAATTTATTTTTATTATGGTGACATTGGTTAACAAAATCCAATAAGTTTCAGGTATACAATTCAACAGTAAGGCATACATATATATTGCATTGCGTGTTCACCGCCCATAGTTAGATTTCTTTCTGTCACCACATATTTGACCCCTTTCATCCCATCTACCTCTCCCCTTCACCCCACTCTCTGGTAACCACTAGTCTATTGTCCATGTCCATTAGTCTCTGCTTGTTTGTCCTGTTTGTTTGTTGCTTTTAGGTTTATATCCCACATATAACTGATATCATGTGGTTTTCAACTTTTTCTGTCTGGCTTATTTCACTTAGCATGATTATCTTGAGGTCCATCCATGTTGTCGCAAATGGCAGTATTTCATCTTTTCTTATGGCTGAGTAATATTGTAGGGCACTTTGGTTGCTATGTCCTGCGCACTGTGAATAATGCTATGAACATCAGTGCAAATATCTTTTTGGATATGGTTTTTCAAGCCTTGGAGTAAATACCCAGTAGAGGGATAGCTGGATCATATGGTAGGTAAATTCTTATTTTTTTTTTATACACCATTTTAATTCCCACCAGCGACATACAAAGGTTTCTATTGCTTCACATCCTTGCCAATACTGTTTAGTGTTTTTTTTTTTCATATGGCTACATAGTGGTTGTAAAGTGATTTTACTTTGCATTTCCTTAATGATCATTGAAATTTAATATGTTTTTGACAAATTTTTTTGGACATTTGAACATTGAAGAAATGACTATTTCAGCCCACTGCTTATTTTTAATTAGGTTGCTTGCCTTTTTGCTGTTGAGTTATGAGTTCTTTATATGTTTACAAACCTTCATCAAATATATAATTTGCAAATATAGTCTCCAATTCTGAAGGTTGTCTTCTCATTTACTTGATAATATCCTTTTATTCACAAAAAGATTTAATTTTGATGGTCTAATTTATCTACTTTTTCCTGTGTTGTTTATGCTTTTTACGTCATATCTAAGAATTCACTGCCACATCCAAGGTCATGAAGATTTACCTCTATGTTTTCTTCTAATAGTTTTATACATTTAGTTATTATATTTAGACTTTGATCAATTTTAAATTAATTTTTGCACATGAAATAAGGTAGGGGCCCAGCTTCATTCTTTGGCAGATGACTTTTTTCTATATATAGAAAATCCCCAAGAATCTCCCCAAATCTACTAGAGCTAATAAACAAATTCAGCAAAGTTATAGGATACAAGGTCAACATACAAAAATTAGTTATGTTTCTAGATACCAGAAATGAATAATATGAAAAGAAATTTAAGAAAACATTTCCATTTACATAGCATTAAAAAACATAAAGTACCTAGGAATAAATTAAACTAAGGAAATGAGAACTACAAAACACTGCTGAAAGAAAATAAAGATCTAATTAAGTGGAAAGACATCCCATGTTCATGGATTGGAAGGCGATATTGTAAAGATGGGAACACTCCCCAAAGTGATTTCTAGATTCAATGCAATCCTATCAAGATTTCAATGGCATTTTTTACAGAAATGGAGAAGCTGATTCTCAAATTTATGAATAATTGCAAGAGACCCTGAAGAGCCAAAACAATATTGAAAAAGAAAAACAAAGTTGAAAGACACTTACTTTCTGATTTCAAAACTAAGTACAAATTTTTAGTAATCTAAACTGTGTGGTACTGTCATAAAGACAGATATATAGACCAATGGAACAGAATTGAGAGACCAGAATAAACCCAAATATCTAAGGCCAATTGATTTTTGACCAGGGTGTAAATACTGTTCAATGGGGAAAGAATCGTCTCTTCAACAAATGGTGCTAGAACAGCTGGAAAACCACATGCTACCCGTTTATTTACATTAAGTTTTATTGGAACATAGCCTTGCTTATTAGTTTATATATTGTCTATAGCTGATTTTGGGCTAACATGTAGAACCGAGTAATCATAACAGAGAGTAGAGACCATAAGTCTTCAAATATCTATAATTTGGCCCTCTACAAAAAAGTTTACAGATTCTTGTATAAGATATTATTTCTTATGCCCACCTGTGGACATTCCTTCATTTAACAAACATTCACGGAGCATCTACCAAGTACCAGGCCTTTCTCTAGACACAACAGTGAACAAATCAGGCAAAGATGTCTGTCCTCATGGAACTTACATTCTGGTATGGGAACTATCCATGATAGGCCTACAATCTAAAGGAATTCAATGACCCTTTGGGGAAGAGAAGCAGTGAGATTATCTGTAAATTACAATCAGTCTTCAAAGCTGAGATAGAGGCAATAAGTCCTCTAAGCTTGGGCTCATCCAAATGTACCCTGTTGGTCTTGGGTTATGTTTCATTCAGCTGCATCTCTTGAGTTGGGGCCAGAGTATCCTGAAAGCAATAAATCTTATAGCTCTTCCGGAGAACCAATTATGTTTTAGCATTGTGTATGTGCTATGAAGGACAATGGTAAGTAAAATACAGTCCCTAAATTCAGAAGATCATAGCCTAGTGAAAAATAAACTACATATACATTATCAGAGAAATAAAAAAAATGGAGCCCCTTATAGGTGCCAGGCACTGTACAAAAACTTCTATGGTTATTATCCCATCTGATTCTTAAGAGAACACAAGAAAGACTGGCATAACATTTGATAGATAAGAAAGGTGATTTTCAAAGAGCTTAGCATTTTGCCTTTGGCCACAAAACCAGTGAGTAGACACCAAGAAATCTGAACTAAGATTATAAATCTAAGTTTAGCCATCAAATTATTAAATACACATTTATGGAGCTCCCACAATTTTCTAAACATCATTCTAGGTTCTAGTGATATAAGAAAGATTGGGACTAATGTTCTTTACACCACACCATTCTGTACCCACCATGAACAGGAAACAGGACGTGGCATAATTCACCCACTTATGGGAATTTGCTTATAAGCAATTCAGGAGGTAGGACACAAACACAAATGAGATAATGACAGTAACACCAGGTACATTCCAAGTGTACAAAAAGAGGTTTATGTAGTATTTCAAAACAATCTTAGGGATGGGATGGACAAAGAAATTTTCACAGAAGAGAGGGAATAGACAGATGGTAGGAATTATAAATGGTCACATGTATTGGTTACACCATCCCCTTAGATATACCTGGCCCACAGAACCTAGGTTAGGCTAAGGAACAGGAGAAAAAGACTTTAGGACACCTTAGCGTGGGGGTCCCCAACCTCTGGGCCATAGATAGTACCAGTCTGTGTGGCCTGTTAGGAACTGCAGCAGGAGTGATGGGGGAGCGGGTGAAGCTTCATCTGTATTTGCAACCACTCTCCTGTGCTAGCATCACCACCTCAGCTCCACTTCAGATCAGGTATTAGATTCTCATAGGAGCACTGATCCCTGGTTCCAAAAAGGTTGGGGACTGCTGCCTTAGAGAACCTATAAACTATCTAATAAATCTGAAAATGTTAGATGAGCCCATAGGTCAAATACATTGTTTCCTTCTCCAACTCTGCTTCCCAAAACACCAGCCTAGTCTTCTTTGGAATATTCTACCACCTTCTTGGGAAGCAAAGGGTAGAATGAAAAGACCCTAGGCCTTAGCTCAGAAAACCTGGGTTTAAATCCAGGTTTGCTATTTTAAATTGCACTGTCTACTAAGGTGGCCACTAGCTATTGGTAGATTTTTAAATTTAAATTAATTGAAGTTAAATACAATTAAAAAGTCAGCTCAGTTGTACTAGCCACATTTCAAGTGCTCAATAGCCACATGTATTATAGCCTATGGATCCAATATCAGACAAAGCATATATAGAACATTTCCATCATCATAGAAAGTTCTATTGGGCAACACTAATTTAAAAGGCCATGACCTAAAGTTAGCTATACTTCCTCTTTGTGCTTCATTTTCTTCATTTTATAATGGGAGTAACACTATACATACTTCTCTAATGGGACTTTTTGTGGAAATAAAGTGAGTTAATGAACTTGAAAGTGTGCTAGTATTTCTCCCTTTCTCTTTTGATACTATAAATCTTCCTTCCTGCTTTTTCAGGGCTTGGGCCTCCAGCTCTACTCAGACAGAAATGTCCTCACCATTGGCTCAACTGCTGTTCCCCAGACCATGACCAGGAGAAAAAAATGCAAAGTAAAACAAAAATTCCCACAGAAGTGAGCCCATCTCTCAGTCTTCATCTTACCAGATCTCTGAGGAGCCTTTGTCAAAGCAGATAATTCCAGAAGCCCATGCTTACCCACTTGGGTTGCTTCTCTTTCTCCTTTTCTGGCTCCTTCTCATCTCTTTGATCTCTTAATTTTGAAGTGCCTCAGAACTTTATCCTTGGTCCTCTTCTCCATCTACACAAACCTAGTCTCATAACCTCATATTATCTATGTACTGATGACTTCCAAATCTATCTCCAGCAGAATCCAGTCACTTGAATTCCAGACCCACATTCCAAATGCCACTGGACAGTTCTTTAAGAGGTATTTCATCAGACTAAACATACCAAAACCGAACTTGGATAGCTACTACTCTCAAAACCAGCCCAGTCTCCTTGCCTACCACAGCAAATGATGGCTCCATTCTTCTAGCACCAAGCCAAAACATCAGAGTCATGATTGAGTCTGAAATCTCATATATAAACGATCAAGAAATTTTCATGGCTTTACTTTCAAAATCTACTCAGAATTTCACCACCTCTTGCTACCTGTGCAGTCACACCTGGTTCCAGTCTCCAACTTCCCTCGCCTGAAATATCAAAATAGCCTCCTTAATTGGTTTCCCTGCTTCTTCCCTTGCCACCTTTCATCTATTCTCAATACAGCAATAAGAGTGATCTATTTAAAGTCTTAGTCAGATCACGGCCTCACTTTTCTCAAACCTCTGTTTCCCATTTTACTCTAAGGAATCCACATGAGTAGACCCTTGCACCAACTTCTCTGAACTTATCTCCTACATCTCTACCCTTGGCCATAGTGAATCAGGCACATCAGGGCCCGATTGTGCCCTCAACATGCCAGGCCCACCTCTGCCACTGGGTCTCTACACTTTTGTACTTGCTGTTCCCTCCCTCTCTGAAGTGTTCTTCCCACTACTTCTACATTGCTTCTTCTCTTATTTTCTTTAAGTCTTTACTCAAATGTCACTTTCTCGGTGAGGCTTTCCCCAACCACCCTGTCTAATATTTTAACACCCCTTCCCTTTGTCCTTTCCTTTCCCTTTCCCTGCTTATTTTTCCCTTAATACTACCCCTAACGTATTATATAGATACACACACACATACATGCATACACATACAACGATTATTGTTTGTATTCCTCATGAGTCAAAAATTCTTGTCTTAATTCACTTTATGTTCAGTGCCTAGAATAATGTCTATCCACACAGGAGCTAAAATATTTTTCCAATAAATGAATGAACCAAGGACTGGAAGCCCTGGTGTAAACCTTGCCCTTCATGGAGCTGTGGAGGCTGTAGTGGTGACCAGTGTCCACCAGTTCCTAATGCTCAAGAGTAAGACCCTTGAGGGGGCAGTCTGATCTTTCCGTAGAGCAGACAGTTTGACTCAGGTTTTGCAGGAGGGAGGCTGGGAAGAGGCTGAGCCACGAAGAAAGGATCAGGGCAGCTGAGGTAGTGCTTCACCACTTGTGTAAAGTCCAAGGGTCACAGGCTGCTATATGGACTAAGCAGCTGGTTCTGTTAGCATCTAGTAGCAATAGGAAGTATAATGTGTGAGATACGGTATGTGCTTAGGGCTGCCAATGAGGTAAACAGATGCAGGTGGGAAGTCTTTCCAGAACCAAATAGGATTTCTCCCCATTATGTATGGTAGGCAAGGTGATGGGATATTTATTAAGGCCTCAGGATAGGCCTCACTGGGGACAGATGAATGTCAACAGCCCACTTCCCCTGATTACTATAGTGCATTGACAGTATAGAAAAATGTATGGGCTGAGAGGGGGGGTCCTGAGATCTGCATTCCCATGATCCATGGCTGTGAAGCCAAACAACCCTGAGTACTGTCAGCAGCTCCCAGAAATCTGAGAGGATGGGGTTAGAGGACAGGTAATAAGCGGGGACTGAGCTTCTGAGCTGGCAGCACAGGGATCTCCAGAGATCAGAAGCAGGAATAGCAGGCCACCATGCTGTGATAGTCAAAATTGTTTTCAAAGATGAAGTACAGGACAAGGGTGAGGCATAAGACTATTATGAATATTACTAGGAGAGGGGTATCCAGAGCAAAAGGAGGAGGAGGGGAAAAGTCAGCCCTGAGAAAAGAGCTTTCATATATAGTACCTCATTAATGATTCATATCCACCCGGGAAGGCAGCCACACTCCTATGCCATTTACAGATAGGAAGCAGAAGCCCTGGGCTCAAAGAGACTAACTCACTTGCCAAGGTCACACAGCTATCAGTGGCGGTAGACAGAATTTGAATCCAAGTTTCTCTAACTCCAAAACCAATGGTTCTTAATGGGAGCCCTGTAAGTCTTTCAGGAAATCTGGAGGACATTTTTGCCCTCTACAAATAGCAATGCCCAAGCACTTATGTATTGAAATACATTTTATTATGTTATTTTAATTTGCCCTTTATGTTATATTTAGGACAATATATGTTTTTAAATCATGTATGCAAAAAGGTTATAGTATCCCTCAATTTCATTTTAGGATAGAAAAGCAGGCTTTTTCAAAATACTTTGAATACAAAATGAATTGAATTGAGTTGAAAAATACCACACATGCCATACAAGGCCAGAAAAGGTGAGTGATGTCACCTTAGCTGTGGACAAACTCTACCCCTGGGATGCTGGAAGCAGACAGGGCTGCTTAGAACTGAAGGAGCATGGGGGAGGGGTATAGACTGACACAGAAAGGTGGCAGAGCTGGGACAGGAGCTGAGACCCTCTATCTAGACTACTCTAGCTCTAATTCACCACTGTCAACCCTTCCCAAAGGGATTGGCCCGGACCTGACAGCTCCAACCCATACATCACCTCAATATAAATTACTGGGAATGTGCAGTAGCCAACACACTTGATAATGCTGTTGACAGCTTTATAAAAGACATTCTACATGGAGTATGTGTCCATGTGTGCTCTGTGGTTCTTTTCTTGTTCACTTGGAACCTTAGGGCTACCCTACCCTCTGGCAGTTGGTATGTGCTAAAGGGACACACTCTCTCAAAGGTCAGACAATGAGATCAGTTTGCATACAGTGTGCAATCAAGCACTTAAGATTTGGAGTTAGCTGATGCTTTGGGCTGTTCACTGTTGTTCCTCTCAGTCAGTACCACCAATCAAGGGCTTTTTAAAGAACAGAAATGACCACTTAATCCAGGTTGAATAATGAGGCAGGGCCAGCCTTGGGTGGGACTGGAGGGATACGGTCAGGGAACCAAAGATAAAAAGATGGAAAAAGAAGGGCACTAAAGAGGGGTAGAGGAGGCATAGGCAGATTTTTTCTTAAGGAGAAACATACAAGCATCGTACAGGTGCAGTGGTGAGGACACTGGATGAGGGCTAGACACTAGGGTTCCAGCTTGTGTCACATCTCCTCCCTACCTGGGTCTTAGTTTTCTCTTCTGTCAATAAGGGAACTGGCCCAGATGATCTCTAAAGGCCTCTCCTCAGCTCTGACAGCCAATGAGCTGGGAAAAATTGGAAAGAAGAGTGCAAAGAGCAGAATCCTGGCCCTCCAGGGGCTCTCTGTCATGGTTAAAGGTGCCAAGGTCTGGGAGTTGCCCTCAGCTCCTTCCTCCCCACTGTCTATCTTTGTTGCCACTGCCTTGACAGAGCCCTCATCATCTCTTATCTTAACTGTGGCACTACTTTCCTCCAGGCTCTCTCTGACCTTATCATGCCCCCATCCTAAGCCCACCTGGTAGCCTCCAATTCTATTGCAAGACAGAAATATGAAGAAGCACAACTGACAATGACTCCCCACTGTTTCTGGGGTAATGCCTCAGCTTCCTGCTCAACACAGGGCTCCAACCCTCCTCCGACTTCAACTCTCTCACCTTGGGCTTTGCCAAATTTTAGCTTCCCAGATTTCCCTGGTATATGCCCTCCCTGACATTTCTATCGAGAATCACCTGCTCTAAACAGCTCAGATTTCACCTACCCTGGGAAGCCTTCCCTGAGTCCCAGTTCAGACTGTAACTTTAATATTCTGATACTCTAGTATTCTAGTACTCTGCACACTGGGGTATAATTATCATAGAGATCATCTTCATTAGACTCTAAACACCTCAAGATAGAGGAGGAGCTTCACACACTATACCAGACACAAGGCAGGAAAGACTGGCCTTCCCAAACTCCACATTCAATCTTGGCTCCGCCAACCAGCTCTTCCCCGGGTCTCAGTTTCCTCATCTATAAAATGAGTGCATAAGAGCTGACTCAGTCTCCTTTTTGGTCTAATGCTCTGGAATCTGAGCTGGGGTGGGCCTCCACATTTCCTACCCACTGTGCAGGACTCTAGGATTTCATGTGGGTGGTGTGAGGTCTGCTATGCAGGACATAGCTTTTTCTCTGTTTGCCACTGGGGCAGACACACTTCAGCACATATGTACTCTAACACAGTCCCCACAGAGATTCATCCTCTCACTCTTCACTCCCAGGGTTAATTAGCCTGCAGCATCTACAGGGCTGCTTTCTCTTTAATAGCCAATTACATCTTGTTAGTTCTATTGTCATTTATAGGACAAATCACAGAGGCACTACCAAGGCCACTGTCCAATCTTGCGGAAGCAGGCAGCCTGGATTCCTCTGCTGATGAGGGAGAGCTGAAGGCCTACTTTTGGAACAAGGGCTCCAGGAAGAGCACCAAGGGAGTTCTCCTCAGAGAGAAAGCCTCCAGACCCCTGGGTAGAGGAATGTGAGAGCCCTGTACTTTGCTCCTGCCAGTCCAGGCAACAGGGCTCTGTGTGAGTGGTCCCTCAGACCCATTCTGTGTTGTCGCCTCAAAATGCTCCTTTGGGGGACTCCCACACAGAAGGATCCATGGATAGTGAGTGGTCTGTGTGGCAGCTGCATCTGCCAACCTACCAGGCCTTTGTTGAATGTCCAGCCAGACTGCCCTGCTAATGACACTGCATTCCACCTGGGTCACAAGGGGTATTGATCTGTTACTCAGCTCAAGACAGGGCCCTAAGCTATGTGTTACCAAGGTAGGGACATCTCTGCCTGTCTCCACCTCCCACCCACGACCACTGTCCAGTCCTGGCAGGTTTGGGAAGCAGTGGGCAGGACAGACCCCACAGGCTAAATAATCTCTCTTTTCTGAATAAAATAAAATTTCTATAGCCTCAAGAGCATTTGGTGCTGAATAGCTGACGTCTTCATACGGCCAAAAAAAAAAAAAAAAAGCCTCACTCCCTTTGCAGTTAAAACAGAATGAGTCTTTCTCACAGGGGCCTAGGTGAAATATGTTTTGGAAACAATTTCTTGGCAAGCCACAGAAGCCCCTTCATGGTAGAACATGGCAGCTGCATTGCCAGAGAGAAGGCCACGGCCATGGTGGCAGAGAAGACTGACACCTTGATGTGTTGAGAGGGGGCAGAATGGCTCCACAAAGAAGCCCAGCTCCACAATGAGCTGAAGGCCCCTGGTCTGTTTATAGCCCATTTGGGCTTGCAACGCAACTGGCAAACTCACAGCTAAAATCCCACAGCTCAGCACCCACATTTGTCTTTAGGTACAGCCCACTCCTACTCCTAGAGGAGGAGGAAGGCTGGGCAGAGAGCACTGTTAGCTAGGAGGCTCTGAGTATCCTCTTTGGGACCTTGTGGTTTAAATAGTACAGGCCTTTGAAAGGGGTGAGAAGCTGAACTGATTCAAGCTGAGGCTCAGGACTTGTTTTTTTTACTCTCTTAAATGCTTCGGAGAGGAAAAGGAAATAATAAAATTACTATGATCAAGCCTGAGGATGATAAAGCAGGAAGAACTGGAGCTGCAGGAGGGAATAGAGAAACAGCACAAGAGGCTGTAACGCTTAATGGCCCTGTGCTGCTTTTCTTTCTCCAACTTTTTTTTTTAAAGGGAAATAAATTAAAGGGCTTGGATTTAATTAGGCTACTGAAAGATAAAAATTATCCTGGGTTAGTGTGGGTGGGAATGGGCTCCAGACTGCCTTTTTCTCCCAGGTCTCCCAATAGCCTTTCTGCAACCTCCAGGAGGCCTAAGGCACGCCTCTACCTCCTACACCTACGCGAGCTATGAATCAGGCTCCAGGAAGCTTGCACTGGAAGAAATGAACTTCAGAACCCAAACAAATTCTGGTTCTCTAACTGTGCTCCCCAGAACACTCTCATGGGTCATGGCTGGGTGTTGGGGTGTGAGGAGAGAAGAAAGCCCAACCTCCAAGTCCTTGATACCCTGCCTTGACTAGAGCAGCTCGGTTTCTACCTGTTAGGATTCTTTGTGTGATTTTATTTGAAAACATTTAACCACTGAAAGTTAGTTTGGAGAAAATGATCTAGTCTGATTTTATAGATAAGGGCATCTGAGACTCTTTGAGGGGTAAGAGTTTCTCTTAGGTCACGCTGCCAATGAATAACAAATCTAAGACTTGAGCCAAGGTATCTTAGCCTTTAGTCCACTGTTCTTTCCCGTACACCATTACCTGACCTCTCAGTAATTTTATCTGCTGTCTTGATTTGCTTTGCTGACAATGCTAAAGCTGTACTTCCAGTCAGACCCCACCCTTCTGCTTTACACCTGCATATCCAGCTATGTAGTGAATGTCTGTGGGCATCTGTAATCTCCCACATCAACCACTTGCCATCTGCTCCTACTGAATGTCACCTACCTCAGGGGGCAGCCCATTCGGCTGCCCAGTCACCCAGTGGTAGCTCCAGGGTTTTAACAGGAGAGAATGAAAGCTGGGCTCAAAGGGGGAACAGTGCTAATGAACTTGTCTTAAGTCTGCATGGCAAGCACACTGCTTTGTTTAGGCCGTTATATGCTTAATTGGGGTGCTAAGGGTGCTAATGGAAGACCTCTTCCTGATTCAGCCACCACAGTCATCCAAAGTGGAAAATACAAGACATCCTTACTTTTTCCTTCATATTCACCACCTGCCCCATTCCGTCAATGACCAAATCCTACTAAATTTACATCCAAAATGATATTTTACTCATCTTTCTTTCTCTATCTGATCTCTAAGAGAGGTCCAAGTCTTCTTACCTCTCCCATGTCAATTTTGGAATGCAGGGACTCTGTCTTATCCATCTCTGTATACCCAGCACTCTCCAAGTACTGGACACATATTAGGTACTTGGTAAATATTTATTAAAAGGATAAACAACTTGATGGATAGATTAATGGACAAATTACTACAACAGTCTCTTAATTGGTCTCTCTTTTCAAAGTTTGATCCACCTCCATATGCCCTCTATTCTATCATCAAGATAGTTACCTAAAATACAAATTGCTAAGGCACTCTCCTTACTTAAAATCCCTCTTTAATAGTTCCCTGTTAGTCTCAAACAATGTTCAAGCTCCCTATTCTGGCACTCAGGGTCTCCATGATTGGCCCTGGATCCTTCTCCAGTCTTACGCCCTCCACTCCCTATCTGTCCCACTTATAATTCCCCTTTAGTGCATCCTTCTCCTTCATCTGGCCCACTTTTGCTCTTCTTTTTTATTTTTATATTTTAAATTTTTAATTAAGTTTATTGGGGTAAATTGGTTAATACAAGTATATAATTTTCAGGTATACATTATCATTTGACATCTGTATATTCTATTATGTGTTTACCACCCAAAGTCCAGTTTCCTTCAGCTACCATATATTTGATCCCCTTTACCCACTTTCGCTCTTCTTTTAAACCCAACATCTACCTTAAAAATCATTCCTGCCTCTCCCACCCCTGTTCTAGGCTGGTTGGTACCTTGCTTCTGGTTCCATAGCTTGTGCAAATCTCTATCCCTGATCTATATGTCATCTTCCCCATTATACTGCTCATTCCTTGAAAACAAGTCCTGTGTTTTACTTATCTCTGTCTCCCCGGTGCCCAGCACAAAGACCAGCACAACAACCATAGGAAGGTTTTGAAATTAGTAAATGTGTACCCAAAGGGGTTAATTCTGAGAAGAAAAACCTCCCTTAGAAGTCTTTCCTAGAGTTGAGTGTGCTCTGGAGGGAGAAATTAAGCCAGCTACTCTCTAGCCTCCCACACGAGGCTGCCACAGGTACTGGTTACCTCCACTATGAGAGAGCCAAGATTTTCTGTTGATATTTTCTGATGAGGGCATTGCTCTTGTGTGTTTACTCTCATGACAGGGTGGAGCAGGGGTGTCAACAGTACAGTGGTAAGTAGGTAGGAAGTAAGAGAATTAAAATGTTAATCAAGCTACATTCAGAGACTGAAATATGCTCATCGACTTGCAGTCAGGCCAGGAGGACACCTGCAGAACTAAGGAAGAGATCTACTGGGATTGCTAACAACCCATTCCCCACACCTGTTGAAGGGGAATCTGGAAGCAACAGAGTCATTCCCAATTAATAAAACCATAGGGGAACCTATGAATTAAAGGCTGGGAACTGCCAGCAGGCCTTTTACTCTATATATTCTTACCTTTTCACTCTTCCCTTTCTTCACTGTATGTTCATAAAAAAGGAAATGGGTTAACAAAGCCTTAAATTATAACTTACAGGAACTAAAGAATGGTTTATAAACTGAATTTACCTAACACTCAGAGTCTCTTCACTGTCCCTCTCACACTGTGGAGTGTTACATCTTTTCTAATAAACTTTCCTTTTGACTCTTAATTTTAGTGTGTGTTGAATTCTTTCTACACTATCAGCTAAAGAACCCTCTTCTTCTCTTAGTACAGGACTTGGTCTCTGCACCCCCCACCAATCCCCACTCCACTTGGGGGAAATTCGCCTTGTCCTGCATTAGTGGTAGACCCCTCCCTGCCCCCTGGCAAATGACAGAGTCAGTCAGCACAACAGGTACTACTGAAACTTGGCTAGGTTATCATGTTGAACCATCAAATTTTCTCTCTGGTGCCTGGCTGGGTTCAGAGAGGGATGGGATAGTAGGTCACTCACAGAGGAGACATGCTCTGCCCAATCCAACACAAACATGACATAAGAAGATACCCTTAAAGCAGCCCTATTGAGGGGCAGAAAAGAGCTGGATATAGCATCAACCAGTGGGGAACATTCCCAAACTCTAGGCTACAGAATGTTCTCTACCCAGCAGTGGGAATAGTATAACAGTAATGCCACCAGTATAACAGTGATGACAATATGTCCCTTCAGGCCAGTGGCAGGGAGTCTGGAGGCACATGGGTCCCACTGTATAAGAAGCAGGAAATAACTTGAGTTCAGGATAAAAAGTCAGATGTTTGAATTAAGGCAAGTGAGTTTGGTTTTAGTTTGTTTTTGTTTCTTTGTTTCTCTATCAGGCCACACAAGAAGAAAACCACTGGTCCCTAGGATCTAGGTTCAACTAAGGAAAAAGAAATAGAATTCTTATTTTAATGCAGCTCTACGTTATTCTGCTCCCTTTGCAAAATCCTCTTCTAGTTTCTTTAAAGGAGGTTGTATAGAGTGGAAAGAAAGACTTTTTGGAGTCATGTCACAGACTGTGTTCAAATCCTAGATGTGCCATTTATTAGCCATACACTCTTTGGAATGTTATTTAACAATTTTGAGCCTCAGTTTTCTTAACTCCAAAAAGGGAGCAATATAATGTATCTTATATGCGTATGTGTGAATTTCTGGAGCAATATATTTGAGTGTCTTGCACAAAGCCTGCCATATCATAGGTATTCAGTACCTGTTGGTTATCCCCTCCTTCTACCTTAAATCCTCCCAACCTTAGCTCCTGTGCTGTTGAGAACTCCTAGTCCCCAAGCCAAGTCTGGGGATTGGGCCATAGGGAGAATAAGCTCATTCCATGGGAAGGTGAAGTTTAGGGTATATAATTTGGGAACAGTGAGGCAAAGGTAATACAAAGAATACAAGAGAGCTTCTTTAGGGAAAGTAGCAAAGAGTCTCCAAAACAGAGGTTCCTGAATGCTCCCTATTCAGGTCATTCTAAGAACACATTCTGAAGTGTGGAACTCTTGCTCTTAGAGAAAGCCAAGGAATGAGACTGAATACAAAGGAAGATAATAAAAAAGACTAAGGAATTAGAAGTCTTGACCTATAAAGGGAGGTTAAAGGAACATAATATGTGGAACCCGGAGTACCAAGGCCTGTGAGGACATGATAACTTCCCATAAATATGTGAGACAGAGCCACATAAAAGAAGGGCAAGAATTATTTCAGGTAGCTTGGGACATTATTAAAAGAATTGGCCTGAAACTAAAATAAGAGAAAGTTAATTCTGGGTCTTGGGAACATTGGCTGGTGACGATGGTGGAGAAAAAAATACCTGGTGCTGGTGCAAAGTCATCACAAAGCAAAAGCAATAGGTCCCAGGGCTATTGTCTCCATTTGGGAGAAATGGCCCCTTTGGGACAAATCCTGGCTGCTCAGGAGGTTCTGACTCCCCACACTGAGCTGCTGTTTTCAGGCATCCAATTTATAACAGGCAGATGCTTGCTCTGGCTGCCCAGTTGCTTCACTGCCCAAGCTCAAATTCACTCTTGAAATAATAAGAATCAGGTGCAGCCAACTTCTGGTGTGGCTGTTGGCTTGGCTAGCTTGAGCATGAGACTAGGAGGCCAAGGTCACAAGTCTGAGCTCTGTGTAGGCTCTGTCAAGGCTTGTAGTGAGAGAATGTGGCCAGACAAGAAAGAACTGTATCTACTGGTAGAACAAATATATTTAAGAGTCTCACATAAAAGGCCATTCCCAAACATGGAACTGCAGAACACTACCCCTTAAACATCTTAACACACTGAGCAGTGAACATTTTTATCCAGTACTTTAACAGCACACACTAAAGCCACTCACATGCTGGGGTGGTGGACAGGGGAGGTGCTAGTGGGGACAGAATTCTGCCAGAGGGCCTGCAGGCCTTGGCCATGGCTGTGAAGGCAACTGTGCCTCCACATTTGGGGTCTGTAATGATGGAAGGAGAAGGCAGCAACTGGCTGTGACCCTTTCCTCAACCTGTTTGCACAGATGTCCTACTACTAATCATAAGTCACTTTTATAGTTCTTCTCAAACATCACATAAAATTTATCTTGCATTTTGCCTGAAATTGACTAAAACACTTTAATTACAATAATAGACACCTAGAGCAAAAAAAAATGGAAAGCCCATTCAATACTCATTTATTCATTCAATCAATAAATGTTTATCAAGCGCAAGGAATGCACTGAGAGGTGAGATGGAGACAAAATGAATAAGGCATTCTCCCTGCCTTCAAGGAGTTTGTCCTGGTCGGGGTGGAGGCTGCTACCAATTGATGGGGACTAATGCAGAGGAAAAATAAGTAGTGCTGACAGGGAGGATTGGAAGTTTTCAGAAAGAAGGTGACATGTGACCTGGGTCTTGACTCAGAGTAGAATTTCATCAGGCAAAGATGGATGGAAAAGCATTTCAGGTATGAGAAATGCTATGAACAAAGCCATGGAGGTAGGAAAATCCAATAAAACCAGAGAACAGGGGCCCAGGGAAGGGTTGGGAAGGGTGTAGAAGAAGATGGCGAAAGTGGAGTAGCTTATAGTCAGATCAGCAAAGACCTTATTGCAAACCAAGGATTTTATACTTTACTTTATAAACAAGAGAAACCCTAAGAAGTTCCTGAGTTGTGAATAATGTTAGGAAGAAAACATGGGTTAAACTCAATGTAGGATAGACTCAAGTAATGATAGATGAGAGGCAGGCAGAATGCTCTTGCCAAGTGAGAGGTCATAAAGACCTGACCAGGGCTATGAGAACTCTGTTTCTGTAGAATTATATGCACATTATCACAATATTGTAGCAGCACATTTCCTCATTCTGTTCCTTCTGCTTGGAATGTCCTGCACCCCATCCAACTGGTTCACTTCAGAGTGATCTCAAAGCATTTCCTGGTCCTCCCAAGCCCTGTGCTTGCTCTGTGCTCCCAATTCAGCAGGGGCATTTTTCCATCCTGCACCTACTACTACTGTTGTTAACCATCAGCCTCTACCATTAGGCTGTTAGGTCCTTGAGGGTGGGACTTCAGTCCTCTTTCTCTCTGGATTTTCAGAACCTAATTCAGACTGTGTATTTAGAAAGCATTCTATGATGGAAGGGAATGTCCCTAAACTACTCTTTGTGCATATAATTTTTCTTTCTTTCTTTTCTTTCTTTCTTTCTTTCTTTCTTTCTTTCTTTCTTTCTTTCTTTCTTTCTTTCTTTTTCTTTCTTTCTTTCTTTCTTTCTTTCTTTCTTTCTTTCTCTATCTCTCTCTCTCTCTCTCTCTCTCTCTCTCTTTCTTTCTTTCTTTCTTTATTTCATACTCACACATAAGCATACTCCATTGCAGTATATATATGGGCCAGTTCCAAGACCCATGCCTCTCCCCCATTCCACTTTCACTCTAAGCCCCATCACCCTATTTCTAGTGTAAATTATCCTGACCAACCTGTCTCAACCTCATTCAATATGATGACTTTTTTTTTGGCTCTCATACAAGACTCCATATTCAGTTATCTGAACTGTTGCTATCAGAAGGCTGCTACTCACCCAGAGGATTAGCATTCTTACAAATTAATTAGAAACCTGATGGAATATCAAGGCCTTCTGAGCTTGCCAAACATTCATTCCTCAGCCTAATGAACACCTTGCTCTCAGGCAGTAGTTACAACCCATCAATTTCCCTGTCTTCTTCCTGGCTGTGCAGCCCAGAGACTCCAGTACATGCCTTGAGGTGAGTTCACCCTTAGTTGTCTGGACACTACCAAGACACCTATTAAAAAGTGCCTCTGTAAACTTGTGGCTTTTATATGTTAATAATAAATATCTGATTTGCCCTTCGGGATAGAGTGGAATAGTTTGTAGCAGATCAATACTTCTACTGAGAACAACTAGAAATGCTAGACACAATACAATATTCATCTTTTGAAGGCATTATAGACCTGCTGGAGCAACAAGAATTAGAGAAGAGAAAGTAAGAAGAGGTGAGATGATGTTCTGTAGTTGCTACTAACCTGAAGGGATTTGCCTTTTCTGGGCATAGACTGAGAGTCTGGAGATCCAGGCTTTGCACAGGCAAAGGGGTGGGGAGATGGAGGGTGTATGTGTAGCGGGGAGCCACTAGAGCTTCTGGCAGTCTTAGGACTAGAAAGAGAAAATTAGATACTTGAGGGGCCTCTAATGCATGGCCAGTTTTCTCCTGAGGTTATTTAGAACTCCGAAGCTGAATAGTAGAACTCTGAAGCTGAATGGAGCAGGAGGCCAAAAACAAAACAAAACAAAGCAAAAAACAAAACCAAAAACCCTTAGCAGAAAGCCTATATATAAAGAAGAGGAGTTTTTCTGCCATCTTAAGGTACCAAAGAGATAAGATACCAGGCTCTCAATTTATGCTTGCTACTTTCTTGGAGAGGGGTAAATAAGAAGTAGACTAAACCTTATCAAAACACAATCCAGCTTGCATTTAGTTCAATCTTTGATTGAATTAAGATCATCTGCTACATTTTGCTTGGCAAAGAGTAAACCCTTTCTTGACTATCACAGCATCTACAAACTATAAAATGTCGAGCATTCGACGAAAAAGAAAAAAAATATTAAGAGTGTCCAGAGATAAAATCATATGCCCCAAAACTAAGAAGGGGAAAAAAAACCCCAGACAATAGAAAAAAAATCCACAGGTGACCTAGATTTGAAATGAAAAGAAAAAGACTTTAAATGTGATAAATTTGTTCAAAAAATGGAAAGAAAATGTACAACATAGATGAAAATAGAGAATTTCACCAGAAAAGTATAAACTCAAATAAAGAATCGCCTGGAAATGTTACAAGCAAATAATAATAAACATCTTAAAGAACTGGAGGTTCATTAAAAAAGCATGGTAAAGGAGGAAAAGTGCTGGATCCTAAGAGTAAAAAGACAAAGGCTGTGGTCCCCAGATCTGCCTATATCTAGCAAAGAAAGCCTGGGGAAGTCATTTAACTTTTCTAATCCTTGGTTTCTATATCTGTCAAATAGGATAATGAGATCTACTCTTATCTACTTCAGGGCATCAAGCAGATAATATTAAATAACATACGTAAAAGCTCTTTAAAAATTACCAATCATTATACAAATGTAAGGGTATTACACAAATGTTAAGACATCAATTCAAAATACTACTGTTCCATCACTAGATGCATTTTATGTCAATTACAAGTGATTAGCATGTCCTTGACTAATGCCCATTTTGTTATAAAGGGATTTTACCAGAGAAAGCTAAGAGAAAATAATAACAAGCCAACTCTAAGTTATGTTGGGGTGGATTATTCAATTTGTGAATTATCCCTTGGAAACTGAAAATCCTAAGCTAGTTTCTCTCTCTTCTTGTCAAGCTTTTGGATCATCCCCTTCAGTTTTTCAGATGGTGCATTCTCATGGATTGCAAACCCATATTAATGTTTCCTTGGTGTGTTTCATCAAGTAAATCTGAAGCAGAAATACTTCAATGCCTTCCAAAGCCAACAGCAATAATGTTGAGAGTCTGTTACTTTCATTCCCCATATCACTCCTTTCCTCTATTAGCATATATAATGGAGAGTACTGTACTAGCTTTTACACGTAAAGATGATGTAGCCCATCCACTAACCAGTAGAACATTTGAGCTTCCCTGGCATAGAGAGGACAGGTGTGTTAGGCCTTTTGGGGACTACAACTATTATAAGGTCATAAGCCCACATGAATGGAGCTTTTAATCTTGTAAAGAGACAAGGTATAAAAGTTATAAAGTGATTTAAGTACCATAAGAGTGACAGTTAAAGTTCAGGAATTTGTGTGAAAGCTCACTTGGCACTGAATTGATTGTAGACTTCATGACCGAGGTGGCAACAAAGTTTGGCCTTGAAAGACAGCAAAATTGGAAATAATCTATGAAGGAAAAGTATGAGCAAAGAAACAGTTAAAAAAAATATAGGATAGGTATGAGAAATAGAGTTTAGTTTGATAAGGATATCATAAAAAAGAATTTTTTTAAACAGAAACTAAAATCAAGCCCTTTTCATGTGGCATGCACTTTATAAACATTATCCCAATTGTCTCCAAAATAATCCTCTAAAGCAGATATTCTTAATCTCACTTTAGAGGTAAATTCAGATTCTAAATTTAATTTACCCAAGATCTCTCTGCTAACAAGTAGAGAACAGGATTCAGATCCAAGTGGGTTTGGCTCTAAAGCCTATACACTTACTGCTTCTGAGAATAGCACTACTGATAGCCTGAGTGATGTTATCACACATGTGAGACCACCTACACAAAGCTGGAGTTGGAGAGAGGTAGGGTTGCAGATAACTTAGAATTTGTTTACATTAAGACAGTAATTACAGCCAGAGTGAACCAGATAGCCCAGAAAGTGGAGGTAAGAGTAAAAGGTCCAAGAAGGGAGAATAATCACAAAAAGAGATGAAGAAGTAGGAGTACACGTACTGGGACAGAAAACCCAGGATCAAAAGAGAGCTTGAAAAAGGAAGAAGCAGTTGAAACTGCAACTGCTGCAAAGCTTGACAGAAGATGAGAGTAAGACCAGGAAAACGCCATTTGGTTGGTAGTCTTGAAAAGAATGATTTCGATGGAGAAAAAAGTGCCTACAACCAGGTGTTATTCATGGTAAGAAAGTTGGTTTAACCTAGAGACATGGGCCACAGACAAAGCAGAGCTTTCAAAGCTTTCCTGATGGCAGAAAAGTCATCAACTGGGGGTGCTTATTAAAAATTTGAATTTCCAGGTCTCCTTCCAGTCCCACCAATCAAAATTACCAGGGACGAGAAAGGCCTTGGAAACAGTTGATGAGATTTTTAAATCACCAGGACTGGATCAGTGTTTCTCAAACTTTAATGAACATAAGAATCACTAGGGATTTGGCTAAACTGTAGATACTGATTTTGTAGGTCTGAGGTAGGGCTTGGCATTCTGCATTTTAACATATTCCCAGGTGATGTCAATGCTGCTGATCTGGAGACCATATTTTTTATAACAATGGACTAGACCAAAGCTTGCTTGTCCCACAGAGGTAGGTGCTAACACCTGGTTCTTCTTGGCATCTTTCTTTTTTACCACCTGTGGACTACGCTCCTGGCTCCTTTCCACACTCACCAATAGATGGCAGCAGATCTAAACATCATCTTCCACAGGAGTATAGGCTTGCAGATTCCATTCCATTCCATCTGATTTCCAGTATGCCTTAAATAATATTCTTTATTCACTTTCCCAAGACAAATAATTGAATTAGATGAGTACAGAAAAGCTTTCCTTGACCACTTCAGTATAGAAAGAGTGAGTTCTCCCTCTACTAGGCTTTTATACCATGCTTGTCTGCACTATTTCACCATGTTTTTCCTTACTATAGTTATTAAGTTCTTACACTGTCATTCAATTTTTAATTTGTGCTAATATTGTCTCCACAAGCCCTTGGAGACCAGGGATAAAATAGTATCCTTATGCCTTCTTAACCTTGACTTATAGTGATTTGCTCATAATATTGAGTATGAATGAGTGAAAGAATCAATCAGCATCAATTAAATCGAATTCATATTCTATTTGTTTCACTCTGACTTTTTCTTAGAAAAAAAAAAAATAAGGCTTATCAAAAAAGTGTTAATGGTCTGGAAAAGTTCTGTAGTTATTTTCAGGTCTGTATTCATGATTTATCCCCCGAGAATCTTCTAACACATCACTAAAGAAAACTTTTCCAGGCCTGGAAAATGGACACACTATGGCTAATGCTTACTTTATCAAGGGCAGGGTGTGAGGCCATAACAATGTCAGCTGGTCTATCAAATAACATGCTGGTCTCTCAAATCCATTTGCTCTATTTTTCTGTGCCTAGCCTATCATAATTGGCCAATATGTCACTTAGACACAAAATTCACAGCTTTCCACAATCTTGACCATTAAAATATATTGGCTGGTTAAGTCTTGTAGATATTTTAGTTTTGCAATTCATTGTGGGTTCACTGAACTATGTCTATTTCACAAAATGGTATCTTTCTTTTTTGAGTAAGCATATTAGTTTGCTCAATTCTAGTCCCTCACATGGTTCTCTCCGTAAGAGACTGCCTGATCCCATGGCTCTGAACACCACTTACACCACTTACATGCCAATGACTCACCTGTTTACGTATCTGTCTAAATCCACTCTTCTGAGGTCCACCATCATATATATATATTTGACTGCCTGACATCTTTACTTGGATGTCATTTAAGCATTTCAAACATAACACTTTCCAGATGGAATTCTTGATCTTCTCTTACCCCATAACTCAACCGCAACGCTGCTCCTCCTCTTCCATTTTTCCTCTTCTTACTAAAGATACCTCTGGTTATCTAGTTGGTCAAGCCAGAAACCTTGTCAGTCTTTAGCTTTTCTTCATCCTCCACATCCAATCTACTACCAAGATCAGCTAAGTCAACTTCAAAAAGATCTGTTTACTTCTTGCCATCTCCATTGTTACCCTCCTATATAAGCTATCACCTCTGGCCTGGATTGTGAAATCCTAAACCATTTTTTGAGTTTTCAACTCACTCAAAATGTTCACTCAACATTTAATGGAGTACCCATACTGTGTTAGTCAATGCTCTCAACAGAGCACGGCAAGTTCAAGAAAAACCCTTAAGTAAACCTGTTATAATACAGGTAATTATAAGGCATGATGACACAGAAGGAGGGTATGAACAGTATACAGGGAGGGGAAAACAGTGTCAGAGAACACTTCATGAGGAACTTGATGTTTAACCTGGGCTTTTGAGAATTATTAAGATTCTCATCAGGCAGACATAGGGACAAAAGACTTCTGGGTATGGTGACAGAAATGTATGGCATTTTCAGGGAGTATCAAGCAGTATCAAGTTGGGAAGACAGGTGGAGATGTGACTAGTGAGCTAGGCAGGGGCTAGATCACATGAGGGTACTGTATAGTCTGAACTATGTTCCTCCGAAACTCATATGTTGAAGCCCTAACCTCCTGTACCTCAAATTATGACTGTATTTGGAGATAGGTCCTTTAAAGAGGTGATTAAGTTACAATAGTATCATTAGACTAGGTCATAATCCAATCTAATTGTTGTCCTTATAAGAAGAGGAACTTTGGATACACAGAGAGACTCAGAAGCAAGACCATGTGAGGAAATAATAAGAAGTCAAGCTTCTACCAGCCAAGGAGAAAAGGCTCAGGAAAAACCAGACCTGACAGCACCTTGTTCTTGGACTTCCAGCCTCCAGAACCATGAGAAAATAAATTTCTGTTGTTTAAGCCACCAAGTTAGACATGTTTTATTATGGCAGATCTAACAAATTAATACAGGTATTATATGCAAATAATTTTGCTCCTTATCCTGGAGGCAATGGGTGACTGGGAAAAGGTTTAAGCAGGGAATAGACTATCCGCCCATCCTTCACTCTCCATATGCAATATGGCAACTGTGCCAGGCACTAGGAATACAGTTCAAAGTAGGCTTATCTGCAGAAATGATATTTTACCTGAAAAATGAACAGGAGTTGGCCAGATGAAAAAAAAGGGGTGGTGGTGGTGGGGATGGTGGTTCAAATTCATGGTGAAGAGAAAAGGAAGGCTCTTAGCACACTCAAGAAACTGACATTAGGCCAGTGTGGGTAGAGCTTGGTGAGAAAGGAGAAAAGGTTTAAGAGATGTTGATGGAGGGGGTCAAGGCCAGATCACACAGAGCTTCATAGGCCTCCTAAGCAAGTATGAACCTGCTCTGGAGAATTTTCTGTGAGTCCAACCCAACATCCTGATTAAGGCTGAAGCTGAAGGCACCACCTCTAGCTGTTGCTTTCTTTCCTTCCATTTAGCAGCTGTGAAAGCCCTTCCCACCACCCATATGTCCATTGGAGCCAAGGTAACACCACCAAATGTACCAGGAGACACCAGGATTTGCCTTTCATTTTAACTTCTTTCTAAGGCTTCCAGACAAAGCTTAGGAATCACTCTCATCCTTCTCTCCCCAATAATGTTTTCCTTTTCTTCCTCTTCTCCCTCACAGAGGAGTATTTTTTCCCCTTGACATCCTTCTCCTCAATGCAGAGAAAAGTCATCCTTAACAGTAGTTTTATTGCCCAATGATATTAACACAATGAAGAAAATCATTGCTAATTTTTATGAATTATCTCATCATAAGCAACTAATTAACAGTTGTGAAAGAACAGGCATTGGGCTTCCCTTTGGAGCCTTTACCTGGAGGACTTTGAAATAGCCCTACCCTTGCCATCAAGGAGGGTCCTCTGCTTGAAACTGGTACTTCCTCTCCTATAGGGTCCCCACTTTGATGTATCTTAGCTCTAATTCTGTGCTTTCTTGCCTGTCCCGGCCTGGGGAGGCAGCATTGGGCTGGCCAATACATTCAGTGGTCACTGGGCCACCTGTGATGTGAATGATTTAGGTTAGCTGGAAACTCTATTAAAATCCAATCTAAGCAGATTGCCACTGCTCTCTGTTCTCATTACCCTCCCTCCCTAAAATCAGGCCTTGACCTCTGTGCTTAGCTGAATGTGTCTATAAAACTGAGTGAACAGGCAGCCAACAGCTAAAAGGCACTTAATCAGGGGATAATCTAGACCCAGGTGGACAATAAATACAAGGGAAAACAGCAGAGGAGAAGGACAAGGGGGGAGGTTAAAATATATCTGTTGTAGCCTTGAGAGGGAGGAACTGCACAGAAACACAGAACTCTAGGTTGCGCCGAACCTGGAAGACCATGGCTTGAGAAATGAAGGCCAGAGAGGTGACATAACCTCTGAAAATTCAACAGTTCACATAGCCTGGGACTCATTCTTTTCCTGGGCTTTTCTCCTGAGCTCTGAGCCCCTCAGGTCACCATTCCTGCCCTCATCTGATTTCCCCCACTCTCTACTCTTTCTCCAACTGGATCCCTTCCTGCAACTCTCTGAGGACCCTCTTCAAGAACCCTGGCATCTGGCACAACCTCAGGCTATGTCCAGGTAATAAATATAGTTTTTGCTCTCAAAGGAACCAATGCTTAAACAACTCATATCACTATGTCCGGTGAAGGTGGCACTGAGGGATGAGGTAGGAGGTGAGAAGGGCTGAAGCTGGCCCTCCCACTGAGGGGGACATATCCCCAGGTAGGAGTTAAGCATCAGAGCCAAGCAGAGCGTGGGGCCCCTGTGATGCTGAGCCAAGCACATACAATCCTGTTTCTAAAGGTCAAATTCTCCACACAGTGTACTCCACTGTAACTGAAGAGGCCAGAGACTGTATTTGGTGTTCCTGGGAGGAGACGGCACTGGAAGGACACTCCTGAAATCTTCCTTTTGTAGCTTGCCTAGGTCTCTTTCTCCTCTGTTCCAAAATCTAAGACAAATAGCCAGTTAACAGCTTCCCTCCTTACCCCAAGAAGAATGTCCGAGGCTCTTTGCTATTCCATTCAGGTGGTGTAACTTAGCTGATTTAGTCCCTATTTCCTGCCCAAATGTCCTTGTTTTCAAAGGCAGTATGTATATGGTCCCAAGTGGAACAAACACCCTTTCCATGGCAGTCCAAGATAAGAATGGGTCATTCATTAATTCATTTGACTGATGTTCATTGAACATCTACTATGAGCATGGCTAGGGGAGTGACAGGTAATAAATATGGTCTTTTCCCTCAAAGGAACCAATGCTTAAACAACTCATATCACTATGTCCTGTGAAGTGTGGGCTGAGGTAGAGTCAGTTGCCCACACTATGACATGGGGGGCACTGAAGAAGGAGAGAGTCCTCATGAATGCGGATAGGAAAGATGGTCCAGGAAGTTTTCTTAGAGGAGGAAGTCACATATCAGAAAGACCTTGAACTATGAGTAAAATTTTGCTGGGCAGGCAAATTGAGGAGATGAGTATTCCAGGCAAAGAGTGCAAAGCCCCAGAAACCTGAGACAGAAGGATGTTCTGGGGACTCCAGCCTGTCTGGAGGGCAGGATGGAAGTTGGGGTGTGATGTTGAAAGGTGATGCCATCTAGATACTCTGCAGCCTCCCTACTAAGGCTTCAGATGCCCTGAAAAAGATCTTGAGCTTTCTTCTAGAAACTCAAAACAAGGAAAAAGTGAGAAAGTGAGAAGTGAAAAAGAGAGTGGCCACAGTGGGCATGGGGAAGTTCTTTGAGACAAGTTCTCCATGTGAGGAGAGTCCTACTTTCTTTAGATGTCTGGAGGTAGAGATGCCATGGCTTCCAATCCTCATGCACCAGGGCTTGGGGCTGCCCAGGTCTCTACCACCACCCTCCGTATTCAGGTGCCCTGGCTTAGGTAGGGAGGTCCCATTGCCCAAGAAACCTTTACTCAACATCTTGAATCTCACATTCCCTGCCTCACCCCAAGTGGCCTGCTCCAGGTTTGCATTAAGTGGCCCTGGGTTGACCATGCTTTCAAGATTGATGAGAACTCATCCTGAGAGGGTCGTAAAGTACCTCGGGGGAGCACGAGAAAGCCAAGAATTTTAGTCTCCACTCTTTCCCAGGCTCCAGAGACAAGTTCTCCACAGCTTCCCTAGGCTATTTACTCAAAAAGTTAAGTTTAAAGAAAAGAGGACTATGGCAGTATAATGGGCATATGGTCTCCAGAGGCAACTAGGACTTGGAATTTAATGCCAACTATAGACTCATACCAGTTGTGTGAATTTGGATACATTATTTAACTTCTCTGAGCCTCAGTTTTCTCATTTATAAAATGGACATGATGGAAGTTTCAAATAATTTTGAACACCACAGCCCCTGGCACATAATAAACATTTAATAAATGTTGCTATTATCATAAGGCTATATATTTCTAGCTCCAAAAGCCCAACTCTTACCTCAAACTCTTCTTTCTATTTTAGGATGGTCTCTTCCATTCCTACCACCACACCATACAGGAAGATCATCCCTTATTAAATAAAAAAAAATGGTGGATTCCTTCACCTGATCTTTAAGACACTTGCCAAGCCACCTTCTCTATTTTTCCACAGGGGACTTGTGATGATCTTTGAAAGCATAGACTCTCCAGGCCCCTTTTCTTGGTGCCTTCCTGAAAGAGAGGCACCTAGTATATTTAACAGGCCTGAATAAATAGCAATAATAATATATATGTGGCCATTAGCTGCATAAGTAATCAAAGATCATTGCCATATGATTCCTGGTTCATATGGAATCCAATTCATCATTTAGGACATCATTTGGAATCTAATAAACAGCAGCTATAAATAAAGGCAGTGTATAGAATAATCCCCTTTGAGCGGCACAGATGTGGTGTCTGCCTTCTGCTTCTTTATAGATGCTGAGGGGTCTTGGGGATCCCCCTACTCCTCCCAGATGCTCCACAGAGGGGAGCCCAGCAGTGAGGAAAAGAGGGGTGCCTAGTATGGGAGACAGGGGACAGGGTCAGAGTCAAAGAAATCTGGGTTCAAATCTAGAGTCTTTCATGTTCTGCACAGGTGACCTTAGTCTCTCCAAGCTTTGGTTTCCTTACCTAAAGAGCAGATATTATCAAATCCGTCTCTGGAGATTATTGTAAAAATTAAACTTTATAATCTGTACAAAATAATGAGCTCATATTAGGTGCCCAATAAACACAAATGTCATTCCATTCCATCTTCCATGATACAGCCCTGTAAAGTGATGGCCCATCACCTTTTCATTAGATACATCAGGAAGGGAAAAAGAAGCCCAAAATGCCAAGGTGTCCATGGCCTCTGGACCACCACACTCACCATTGCTTAATGCTGGAGCATTCTCTTTAGCACTTAATGCTTCCCTGTTTTTTACTGGCTTATAGTTCCATCATGTCTGAATCTTACGTTTTCATATTTAAAACAATGACCACAAAATATCATTATTTCCTATATTTCCCACAAAGCCTAGCCGTCTTCAAGACACTGTCTGCATTAAATAAGTACCAGGGGACAGAGGAACAGGTTGGTCCAGCTATAGAGCCCAAGTCTCACAATTCCTTGCTCACAGCAGTATCTTCTTATATCATGTTTCTTAGAGCATGAGAGGATATGTCCCCTTCTGGAAGGATAGCAGGCAGAGTAAGAGATAACCTGCTGGGACTCTGGGGGGAGGTTATTCTTTCTAGGACCCATGGCAGAAAATGAACACATCACTCCAAGCCAAGCCCAGCAACCCATGTGACAGGACCTCAGATACTATTCAGCTTGTAGGTGCCTCCTTTAGAGCCCTGACAAGTTATAAATGGCAAGATTACTAAATCAACATGATAAAGTGTTTTCTGGTACAAAGGACTTCCCAGCTCTCTCTTCACTAATTGCACAGTCTCAGTCACAGACACATGGCCATCCTGTTAAGGTCCCTCTGCCCACTGAGGAAATGTATTGGTTTTGAGGCTCTGGGCTACCTGATTCTTGTGAAGAATAGTTGACCATAACAGAATCAGGCAATTTGGGCCAAAGATTGGACTGGGGACAGTTTCCAAGGGCATGCATGATCTCCTGCATAAAAAAATAGCTCAAGAGAAGGACTTCAAGTGGTTCAGCCTCTCATCTTGGATGCCATCTAAACTGAGGAGCAGATGTCTACATCCTTATTCTCAGAAGTTTTGGACATGTTACTTTCCATGGCAAAAGACTTTGCAAATATAATTAAGGCTACAGACCTTGAGATGGGGAGATGATCCTGGAGTATCTTGGTAGGCTTAATCTAATCTCATGAGTCCTTAAAATCAGAGAATAATTCTTGTCTGAGATTAGGAAGTGGCAATGTGAGAATGACTTGACCCTGAGCTTTCAGAATAGAGCAAGCAGGCCACAAGCCAAGGGATGCAGCACACTCTAGGAGCTAGGAACAGCCTCAGCTGACAGCTGGTAATAAGATAGGAACCTTTATTTTATAACTCCAA
Organism: Rousettus aegyptiacus; assembly: GCF_014176215.1. Lineage (NCBI taxonomy): Eukaryota > Metazoa > Chordata > Mammalia > Chiroptera > Pteropodidae > Rousettus > Rousettus aegyptiacus. The sequence goes on along the minus strand of NW_023416308.1, from coordinate 37,123,425 downwards.
GGAATCTAATTCTGCCAACAACTCAAATGAGCAGGAAATGGATTCTTCCCTAGAATCTCCAGAAAGGCTCACAGCCCAGGGAGACCCATGTTGGACTTCTGTCTTACAGACTGTAGAATAATAAATATGACTTGTTTAAGCTCTTAAATTTGTGGTAACTGGTTGTGGCAGCAATAGAAAACTATACTAATAATAACTATAATAGAACTACTGGTAATTATTATTTATTGACCTCTTACTAGTCATCAGGCACTGTGCTAGCCATTTTGCATACATTATTGGACATAAACTTCAACAATCATATAGGGTGAGTTTTATTACTCCCATTTTTTAGTAGAAAACAGAGGCCAAATAACTTGCCCAAGGTCACATGCTAAAACTAATTAAATTCCAAGTGTGTACGTCGATTGAGCCTGTTTCCATTCCACTACCCTATAATTCCATCCAGAATTATGCTTGCAATAAATGTTGAGAAAATTACTATTTTTTAAAGAAAAAAATAAATAACACTTATTAACTATTACTAGATTCCATACACTGTGCATGGTACTTTATACATTTACTCTCAATTAATATAATAACCCCATATGGTAAAGTTATCTCCAATTTATAAATGAGAAATCGTGAGAAAAGTTGAGTAATTTGCCTAAAGAAACATGGCTGGTAAGGGAGATATATACCCATGAATTTTGAATCTTAATCCAGCTTGTTCCATAATGCCTAGGATATGAAGGCTTGAATGTAAACTCCAAGCTCCTCCAGGTAACCATCCTCATGGCTTCATGGTAAGATGGGCACTTGCTAGAGGCCCAGAAGGGGCACATTCTTTCCCCAGGTTGCACAAGCCCTCCGTGAAAGGGTGACCCTGCATTCCCAGCTCGGTGCCCTCCCAGAAGCCAATATTGCTTTCTGTGAGATAATTCCTAGGGTGAATGAAACAGAGGTTGCTTAAATATAGGGAGAGCTCAATGGGGGCATCCACAGAAACTTTCACTCGTTTACACCCAATTTCATCTTTACCAACTCCACTTATTTCCATTTAACAACCTCAATTTCTTTAGCATTCCAAGTTTTCCAAATTGGCTCTAAAGAGGAAATTAGCATTTAAGCACCATTTCCAGAAAAAGGTCTTTTTAGTTTTAAAAACTCCAAGAGCTCCAGAAAGTAGATGGAGAATTCCTTACTAATAGCTTTTGGAAAGTTATCCCTCTTCTCCAGCCTGTTGGCCTGAGACTTCCAGGTGGTTGCCCAGGTTTGGGGCAACCCACTGGAATTTTACTCCAGCACAGGCTGATGGTGGTACTTGTTTGGACCAACTCCTTAACAGAGTCTCTTGCTGAGGACCCTGGGTCTGTATGCTTCTCTTTCCTGTCATCTCTTAGAAAATCCTTCTGTCAGCAGAAAACTAAAAGTCTCATGTTGTTAGATTCCTGCCTCCGGGAGAAATTTATGAGTTTTGCCAGCAAAGTGACATTTCCTCCCCTGTCTGTGTCACTCTCGGCTCAAAAGACTATATGCTATTAAAGGATGGGAAAAGAACAGCTTGGAAGGGGTGACACAACTTAGGGAATCTCCCAGCTACCCAGCTGTTTAAGACAGGTGTTTTTAGACACTGTGGCAACCTGCTGCAGGCTTTCAAAGAAAGGCATTAGGTCTGGTGTTGAGAGCAAAGCCCAGCGGGTGAAGAGCCAGGGGTGGGAGTACATTTTATAGGCACAGGTGGAGATCTAGATGGCCTTTCTTTAACCTAAAGATCAGTCAGCTAGGGCTTGGTGGGAATAGTCTGAAAAGGGGTTCTGAATCCAGAGAACAGACTCTATCAGGCCAGAGTAGGAACCTGTGATAGATTAGAAGCAAATGAAGTGAGTGTGTGACTGATTTTGGGGAACACATCCTAATTTACCACATACCCAACACAGTTCTGAGTGCTTTCTATGTAGTAACTTATTGAATTCTCATGCAAACACGGGGCAGTGACTACTGTTAAACCATGTTATAGATGAAAAATTGAAGCACTAAGAAATTAAGTTCTTAACCAAGGTCATACAACTAGTGAAGGGTGGAATTCAGATTCAAACCAGGAAGTATCATTAGAGCCCACTATGCTGGAGCCTTCCAGAGTCAACCCTAGTGCCACCCATAACACATCTGGTTCTATGTTGCCCTTATTCTCCAGACTCTAATCAGCTTGGAATAACCATGTAAGACACCTGGGTGAGTCAGAGCAGGAGGAACCTTCTTGTGGGCTGCCCCAGATAGCCACTTACCCCCAGTTACGTTGATTTCCTCAGCAGGAACACAGAAAGTGAGAGGAACTGAAAGGGTTGCAGTTAATGTCTGTCCCTGGGGTAGGGTTGCAGAATTGTGAACATCTCCTCTGAAGGGGATGATGCTAACAGAGAGAATATCAACTCTGAAGAGCCCCAATCAGGGCTGCAGTGCCTCCCAAGTCTAGCATGGTAGCACTGTCTTCCTTCCTGGCCAGGACCAACACATGTACATACTGAGACCGACTGGTCTGGGCTCTGTTCCCTGTACACAACACTCATCAGTGTGGGCTTCATGGGCCTTGCCAACTGGCCTACCACAAGCTAACTGGGCCCAATAACTCTGCTCGATGGGAAGAAGCACACACCAAAAAGACATAGAGGGACTGTTGGGCAGCCTGACAACTATCTGTAGCCGCCTGCTGCCTGTATAACCCCAGCAGCCAAGACCCAAGCACCATCAAGCCTAGCCCATAAGGAATGTGCACCTACTCATCCAGACTAATGAGAACTAAATGTGACCACTGTCTTGCCTGAAGTGGAGCTGTGAGGCTGTGAGTGGTTTGTGCAGACTCTGCCAATACACATGTATACCTCCCCCACTCAGGCTCACACACTCGGGCACTTGTTTGAGATCTGGCAGTGGCTTCCAGAGCTAGCTCCTCCATCAGTGGCCACAGAGAGAGAGAAAAAAAAACACCCAGACAGGTCTACACCAACAAAATTAAAAGGTTGAGTAAGGGTCCATGTCCTCCTATCTGTCTTACCCAAGCAATTTGGGGCCAAGTGGGGTCATAGATTAAATTTGGCAGGTGGTTGTTCCCAATCTAAGCTCTTATTAGTGGTTGTTAATGAGGACACAATGAAAATGGAAAGTCTCCTTATGAGAGTGTGAGAACAGACCAGAGGCTAAAACATTCTATCACAGAATCCCAGGTTGAAAGGAGTCTTAGAGGTATCAGGTCAAATCCCCTTTTGATGCTAAAATCCCTGTCCGACCTATCTGTGGGGACCTTCAACTGTGGGGACCTTTGTATCAAAAACAGTCCATTCCATCTGTCTGGTAAACTTTTTTTTTTTTAACATCAAACCAAAATTTCTCTAGATATTGATAATGACTCATTCTCCTCCTAAGATTCTGTAAACACAGACTGGAGACAGGTTTTTTTTTTTTTGAATTCTGACAATATATCACCATGGCTGTTCTCCCAGCACTGCATCACTGCCAGACAGGGCGTCATTGAGGAGATACCATCAGGCCACCACATGTGTAAAGGGGCAAAATGAGAGCCCAGGAGAAATCAGACAATTGTAGCACAAATGAACATAGACAGCCACATATGAAAATTATTTGAAAATCAGCTCTATTATATAAAACTTTTAGTTAGCAAACAATAACCCCATCCCTTCATCTCTAGTGCCCTGGCCACTGGGACCTTTCCAGTTTCCTCCAGAGATCAATCATAATGTTCATTGCCATTACTTGCCTGTTCTCTATAGCATGGCCTGATTCATGAGGTCCTGGATGTTGATACCCTATTCCCAGTATCTTTCGGTCATCACCCATCAATAAGGTACCGCTGACAGGCTATCCAGGACTCCACACCATGGTTGACTTCTGACTCTCCTTGTTTACTCTTTTACCCTCAGCCCCCAAGAGATGCCCTCTCCTCTATTCCTATCGGGGTTACCACTCCCTTCCATATGAGCTTGGGTAAACTCTGTGGACGTTGACTTCCTCCATGAGATGTGCTTACTTTTACCTGCCTCACAGATTATTGGGGAAATTAACATGTGTGTAAAAACACATGCAAACCATGGCATAAATGTCCCCAGGCAGCTGGGAGTCAGGAGTTCTAGCACTACCAGACAGCCTTTACCAATTCACTTCTTACTGGGACTCCAGTTTTTCTTATCCATAAAATGGAGCATTTATGCTTAATTTATTCCTCACTTCTCTGCAGAAGAGACTATAGCTTAAGGCTATAGTTCAAAATAGGTTCTGGAAAAGTTGAGCGAGAAGATAAATGTCTTAAAAGCATCCTGCGTGGTGCTCCTAGAAAACGACTAAGTCATGGGTGAAGATAGATGATGACATTGTGAGCTGAGTGACTCTATGTACCTCACTGGCCTGGGTGCCTAACCACAACTAAGCTTCTCTCATGCCCCTGAAGGTGTGATGGTGGCATGGATGGGGCAGGGAACAGAGAAGAGAAAGCCTTGTGCAGACACATATGCATGCAGATACACACACAGACTTTTTTTGCTGGCAAAATCTTTACTCTCCTAATTACATATTCTGTATACTTATTTTTAAATAAAAGTGGTTGGCATTTTTGAGCACTGACCAATATATAGGGGAAGAGAAATTTCAAAATGGATAGGTCAGTTCAATATTCATAAGTTGCCATTAAATAATTCATCTAGAAAATTTACTAAGCACTTATTATGGGCCAGACACCATGCTAGATCTAGGAATACAAACATAAAAGATGTTCATTAGGGGAAAGATTTGTGTCCCAGAAATCTTTCTATATTCTCTCTCTAGATGACAAGGAGAAAGTCATCAATTTATATTTGTTAATAATTTGAAAGACCAACTGACTGCCTACATGGGTATCTCAATTTAGAAAAGAGATGAAAACTTACATGTCAATAAAAATTTCATAAATCACATCACATGGTAACATCATTAAGGGGGGGAAGCACTATTCAAAAAGCCCCACAGTGAACTGTCTGCAAAGCGCAGAATCCAGTTATGCTAACTGAATTGGATCTTGGCATGTCAGATACATTTAACACATAGCAAAACAGGGTAAGAAACCAGTGTTTATTATTTTTCCTTTTGCCCCTCCAATTCCCTTACAATCTTTATCTCTATTACACTTAAATGTTACATGTTCAATATTCTCTCTACAGGACTTAAAGCTCATTGGGGAAAACCAACTAAGTGAAAAATGCTTGGGGGTCCTAGTAAAGCAGAGTGTCAAACAAATCCAAGTTCTTGCTGCTTGACCATATATGGTCAACCTTAAAAAAGAAACCTTAGACAAGAAAGCAATTCAATTGATGCAATAGCCTGCTGATGTATCTAACGCCACCCTTCCTAGGAGGACTCTGTACCACCACGAGTAAGCCTCAAAAATCCCCAAGCTTCAGTTTCCTCATCCAACAGATGGACTTTTTGCCCTTGGGAAATTATCTAGAGGTAAAAGAATGAAAAAAAAAAAAAAAAAAGGACTCCATTAGTGATAATGCTTCCATCTTTTAATTCCTTTAACAGATAGAACATAATATATTTAATGTGACTGCTATGATAATAGGATATACCAAATGTCTCGAGGAATGTACTAGTTGCCCTAGAGCAAAAGAGAAAGAGGAAGCTTTGGAGACAGGTTCAAATTTCAGTATCTGCGTGACCTTGGACAAGTTACCTAAACTCTCCCAGCCTTGTTTCTTCATCTATAACATGAGATTCTTGTTGTTGTTGTTCTTGTTGTTGTTGTTTGGTACCATATCCTCAGTGCTTGGCACTCAAAAAATACTTGAGTGAGCTGATGAATGAATAATTGAATCACTGTATTTACCATTATAGGCAAAAATTGCATTATAACCCAATCACGATCTTCAGCCCATTTCTATTCTCTCTTTTAAATAAGACACATTGACATTTTTTCCTGGTCCTCTTTCTCCTTTCTCTTCTACTTCCTCCAATAAGCTGACCTCTTTATGCACAGGTAAGACCAGAAGAAAGTACTTTAAAACAATGATACCAAACCAGGTCTTGCAAGGACCGTAAGATTCATTCACCCATAACATTCACTGAGTTTGAGCAACAATGCTTGCATATACTGGGCCTTTTGTGAGGTGGTTGTCCTCCCATGAAGTTCAGAATCTGATGGGAAAATATCATCATTACAGCCCAACCCAGTAAATGCTGGAACAAGGGGAATGGGAGAATTGTAGGAAAAAGATGATTTCTCCCAGGGAGGAACAGGGTGATATAAGAAAAAGTCTTTGCCGACAAAGAGCTATTTAAGACAATAATGGTGGTGGTGGAAGGAGGAAGAGATGTTTCCTAGGCAGAGAAGACAGAATGGGAGGAAGAGCTCTATAGGCACAGGAGACGGATGAGTGAAGCCTGAAGTAAATCTCACTGGTATATTTGGGTAACAGTGAATAGTTCGGCATGACTGAAATAAGGGCCTGGGAAACAAGTAACAGAAGGTGGCCTAAAAAGCTTAGCATTCATTTGACTGACAAATAATTAATGAGTAATGTGTCTAAAGCAAGGTAACATTTGCTAATGTAAGAAAGAGGATAGGAGGAAACTACAATAGTCAATGACCTTCATATACTGTTGCAGGTGATTCTTCTTCTCTAGGGGCTAAGGGAGCCTCTTAGTGGGCAGAGAGGAGAGCACTGCAAGAGGACTCAAGGAGACTCACTGGGCTCTAGTGCTGACTGCCACCAGCCTGGCTACCTGCTTGCTATGTTACCTTGGCCAAGGCCCCTTTAGGCTTCCTTCCTCATCTGTGAAATAAGCAGGCTGGAAAATGAGATTCTTAGAATCCTTTAAGGTTCTAATCATCATATTATGATGATTTCTTTAAATAATGGAGAGCTATAGAAATGGGATGGGGTCTTCTCAGAAGATCTATTAATTGTAGCTCCCAAAGTCACCACTCAGAAGACTCAGAGGGACAGAAGCAAAATCAAAAGACATTTTCAAAAGATAGATGATTAAAGGGCACTGACATATGTGAGAGTTTACAAAATTTACATGGGCTGCCTCACAGTCATAAATAAAATCTCTTTCTCTTACCTAAAACCTCATTCAGGAGATAAACACTGGACATTGTTGTAGATAATTTGGCTGTATCTCTCACCCATGCCTCACTTGAATGAAAAACAGCAGTCCCTAGGCAGGGTAATGGGTTCAGCCACCTTTTTACAAACATCCATATTGTCACCAGCAGACAAGCAGGGCTGAGGGTGAAGCAGACAGGGCAATTTGTCTCTGAGATTCCTGGTTTCTTTAAGCAGCCTTCCTCTCACAGCCATCTTTTCAGAGGCTGAGGGTTGGGAGGAACCCCGGAAAAAAACAAATGAAGGGAGAAGAAATCCCTGGGATTGGGGGAAAAGTGGCAGACTCTCATGGACATGGGAGATCTCAGTATCAGGGATGCTGGTTCAGGCCATCTGTGTGTAAGACTGCCTACTGCTAAGCACAGCTACTTTGTTTTCTGGATCTACTTCTCTTCCCATCCCTGCCCTACTCCACATCCTCTCTAGAGTAACACATAATTACCACCTTTCCACCTATAAGTATTGGGAGATTTTAGAAAGCTCCTGGCTCCCAGGATAACCAAGGAGACAGGAAAATGAGTCCTGGCATTGTTTTTGGTTTTTCTTTTCTTTCCTTTTTCTTTGTTGGTTTAACTCTGCTTCCTGGCCTTTGCAGGAGATTAGGCTCGGTTTGACCTTACCGGCCAGCAGGGTCCCCTAGCTGGAAATTAGATAGAGGTGATCTGGCATTAACAAAAACTGAGGGTCAGCAGAGTCTGAATAGAACTGGACAAACGATGCTCCAAATGTGGGTTTAAAAGCATGAGGGAGTCCCTTTGAAGCTCCCCATTGTTAACGTAGCTGGCAAGAGAGGGATCTGTCAGCTCTACTTTCCACTTCCCTCCAGAACAAGTGTCAGGTGAGCCAAGGAAGGTTGTGAGGAGCTGCCAATTCTGCCTCAGTTCCTTTCCATCTTCCACTAGCGACAAATGGAAATTGATGGGTTACCATTTTAGCCACTCATTTAGAGAGGGAGAAAACCTTACAGAAAGTGCTAAATAACTGAAGGCATCTTATAAATTAAGCACCTCAAGGATATGAGCCACTTTGCATTGCCGCTAAGCAGAATTAAATTAGATTTTGAAGTTTCAGTAGAAATAAATGGGGAAAAGGGAGAGAAGATATGGTTTTCAGTTCCCTTTTTTAAGCATGCAGAGTGGTGAGCCCAGGGCAGGGTGAGGGGGAGAACTGAATCACCTGTCCGTGGTTCTGATTCCCACCCACTGCCACTGCATAAGTGTAGAGAAACATGCCACAAGAGCAGCTCAGAGACCTGCAGCTTAGTCTCTGGTCTAGCCAGGGTCTCAGCTTCTGTCTTGCTTCTGTCCACCCTTGGCCTGCTAACCATTCCCAGTATGCCAATTTCTGGAATCTCAGGACCAACCTGATCACAGATGAAGAAATTTGGGAGTTTGAAGCAAATTTCCTGGCTTAAAGCATCATGACATTTTCTTTATAAATCAGCCTCTATCCCTTTCAGGATCAAATTTAGAATCCAGAATCCTGCCTCCCAACCCCAGTCTGGACAGAGGGGCCTCAGATGGGTATTTGTATGGATAACTTGCTTGGTATTTGAACCCATTGGAGGCTCTTCCCTAGCCTTATCCCTAGGGTCCTGCTGGCTTCATGTGACCAATGACCCACCTGCTTGGATATGTCACTACTGTGCCTCACCTAACTGTTCACATTGACCCCCTTTCCAATATACACACAGATGTCCCCAGTCCCTAACATCCACATCTGTCCCAGGCCATCAGACTCCAGCATGGTGTCTGCTGGACTGAAATGGTTCCTTGTTCCCACAGCTGGGTCTGTGCCCCCAGGACCCAGGTTAACAGTGCCTCAGACTGCCATTATAAGCCTTGCTCAGGTCTTAGGTAGAAGAGGCACTTGATTTCCCAGGCAATCCTGGACCCTGGGTGGAGCCAAGCCTTCCTCCAAGGATGGAGGTGCTGATGGGACAGGTGGCAACATGGCCTTCCACACCTAAAATGGGCACCCCCTCAGCAACTGGAACAAGGAAGAGAGCAGCAGGAACACACAACACTGACGTGACCCTGCCCTCACTCTCTAGCACCAGGCTAAGGCAAGCAGATACCAAGTCAAGGGCACTGTCAGGCAGTGGGACAGGGTCACCCGAAGGACTCCCTGGCTTCATCTAAAGGACACACTCCAAGAAGCCTTCTTAGGATAATCAGAGAAGAGGAGTAGTGATCTCTTCTCTGATCTCTGGCCCTGCATTATTTGCAACCCCATGGGCCATTCTTACCCTCCTTCCTTACCTAACAGCTGTCTTTTTATGAGTGGCTGTTGGGAACAAGCTATAATGGAGACTTAGTAGCATCTTTATTCTTATCACGGTGGAAGCTGGGCAGGTTGACCAGACTGGAGCTGTGAGCCTGTCAGCTGCACATTCCCTACCCCCAACCCTGGGGCCAGCCAAACTTGAGAGAACATAGTGCAAGGTCATATGTCCCCTGTGGACACCTGGAATAATGATACAGGGCATCACCCATGGCCAAGATGCCCCTGGGGTGCTGTTTGAGCAGCACTTACCAATCCTCAGGGAGTGTGGACTGCCGGTGACCATCACAAGCCACACCAGTAGCAGCACCAAAGGCGCAGAGACTCCGGGCATCTTCTATAAATCCTCATGGAGCCCTCTGCTGGTCTGGGCATGACATAACTCTGTGAGAGAGTGGTGGGAGTGTATGAGTCCTAGGTTCCTGCTAGGAAGCCACCCATCCAGCCCAGTGACCCCAGATATACCCCCAGAGCCACTGTGAGGAGGACAAAGGACCCCTCCACAGAACTGCTGGCAATGCCTATGGAGACCTTAAGGCTAGTTCCACGCCCCTGTCTTTCCTGTGTCCAGGCTCACAGAAGGTTCATGTTCTCCTTCCCTCTCAACAAAATGAGGGCAAATGGTGTAGTGTGGTTGAATGATTCATGGACTCCACCTCTTTAAAATCTGAAACTGGGGATGAAGCCATTCATCTCCTCTTAAGGAACAGGAGCCACAGATGAGCAGAGGGGAGAGGGTCGGATGGTTATGCCAATGCCCTCAGATGCACTGCATGCACTGCTAGCTGGGGAGTGGTATGGAGAAGGGCTGGGCTGGAGTCCAGCTTCTCCATGTGCCAGCTGCGTGGCCCTCATGAGGGCTTCTCTTGGTCACTCAACCCACTTTCCTCACAAGTAAAACTGGCATGGCACCACCTGTCTTGTAGAATTAAATTGAGGACTAATACAAAATAGAAGAAGATGCTATGGTCAGGGCCTGGCCTAAAGGAGGGACTATTCAGATATTAGTTCTTCCCCAGCCCAGATAGGCAGAAGTGTACATCCCAGGTCATCAGCTAGTTTCCACATCTGTTCCTGCTGCCTATTGCAAACTAACCCCTCTCCATCCTTCCTCCATTTGCCCCTCTCAGGGCCCCTCTTCCCAGAACAGGTGGGCCTCTGTGCCAAAGCAAGAACCTTGGAGGGTACTACCTCCTTCCAAGGCAGCATGAGTATTGCTCCCTCACTAAGACCATTCCAACACCCTGAGATCAGAGTCTATAGGCTGTCAGTTCTGTCCTATCACCAGTAAGAACATGGATGTGCTAATCCTGGGTCACTCTTGGTTAGGAAAACAGTATTAAAGTGATTCTTCCTCCTACCCTCTAGACAAACAATGCAATAGAAATATGGGCAAAAGACCAGAACAGAGACTCCACTAACAACTACATCTAAAGGCCTAGAAACATTTGAAAAGGGACTCAGCTTCATTGGGTATCAGGAAAATGCAATTTTTAAATGCAATAAGATACCACAATACATTCACTGGAATGATTTTTTTTAAAAAGCCACTATCAAGTGTTAGCAAGGATGTGATGCAATTGGAACCCTCAAATAGTGTCAGTGGGAATAAAAGTGGATAGAACTCTTTTGGAAAGCTCAGTAGGGTTTTACATGTACCCTAATGACCCAGCAACTCCACACCTAGGCATATATGTAATAGAAACACATGTACATGTCCACCAGAGAAGGACTAGAATGTTCATAGAAGCACTCCTTGGATTTCCCAAACTGGACTACTCAGATATCTAGCAGCGGAATGGAGAAATACAGTGTATGTTTACACAGTACAATGTCATATGGAAATGAAAATGAATAATCAGTAACTACATGCCACTGTATGGATGAATCCCATAAACATTATATTGAGCCAAAACACACACACACACACACACACACACACACACACGAACATGTAAAGTATGATTCTATCTATACAAAGTACAAAACAGACAAACTATTCTGTGCTTTTAGAAGTTTAGATAGTGGTTACCCTTGGAGGTGAATAGTGACTAAAGAGGAAGTGCAGGGGTCTTTCAAGGGTGCTGGCGATGTCCTGTTTTTTACTCTGGGTGCTGGTTACACAAGTTTGTTCAGTTTGTGAAAACTCATTGAATTGTATACTTATGTTCATTTTTCTGTATTGTGTGTTATATTTCAATAAGTTTTAGTGACATCCCCTAACTCTTTACACACACTCAATGTTCCAGCCATACCCAGAACCTTGCAGTTTCCTGTGCACACCATGTTCCCTCTGCCTAAAGGATGTTCCTCTCTCCAACCTCAGCTATTTGCCAGAATCAGGTGCCTTCTATGTGTCATCACAGCAGCCTATAGTGGCTCTGATACCAGCACTTTTTCCCTCTGTTGCTGCTGCATTTATGTGTCTGCACCTGGGATGAGGGAGGGCTTCTCAAAGGCAAAGATTGTTTCCAGATTACTGTTGTATCCCCAGAGTCTACTTATACACAACAGGGACACAGTACATATTTGTTAAATGAATGGAAGGCCTCAAGTAATTGCTTCCTATTGGGGAGAGAGAGTAAAATAAAGGTACAGGACTAGGGCAAAGAGAACTATGCTTTTGGCAAATCAGGCCTAGAACCTATGTCCTTTAATTCATGGGTGTTGGTGCAGGGATAGATGGCAGCAAACATAGTCTCAAGGGAAGCTTGATATTCTTACTCATTATGGATTAAGTAATTGTTCAGTGACTGTTTCTTCACTAGAATGAAAGCTTGCTGAGGGAGCGGCAGGGGGCAGAAATCTTATTTGTCTGTTTCTTCAGGGTCCAGAACAGTGCCTGGCATACATTACGAACTCAATAAATATTTGTAGAGTGGATAAATGAATAAACTGTCAAAGAGGAAAAAACTATAAAAATCTGGTTAGACTATATGAAAGTATATTAAAAATAACCATTTATGTCAAATTTCTTCCATTTATGCCTGATCAGCATGCTGCATAATAAGTATTATGCAGACCATTAAATAGGTGTCGGATTAGTCTGTGTAAATTTTATTTGATGACATAACTATACTCAGTTCCTGCAGGCCTGACTGGTGCCATTCACAGTTCTGAAACCTGGCTGACCTGGAGACCGTATGTAAGGACAACAATGGCTAAAGTTCAGGGCTGCTCTTGGGCCTCAGCTATCCAACCCTGGGTACAATGCTAAGAAATCTCCTCCCAAACCTTACAGGAATAAAAAGAACCATTATGTTACATGTTTGTAAATCCCAAGTGATTTCAAAATTATGCATGTGAGAGCAGAAAGATGAAATTCTCAGATTCTTTATGAAAAAGCACAAAGAAATTTGAGACCTTATTTTCACTTTATGTTTAGATGAATCAGTCTTAGAACCTAACAGTGTAGCTTTATTAACTGAAAATACTTTAATAATTTAGGGATAAAAAAGAAATTATCCTGGAGATATAGCAGTAATGTCTCTTCCCATTAACATTACCCCTCTCTGAGAATTTCACCTACATCCATGGTTTATTACCATAAGCATGGTATGGCTTCTAAACTGGCATCTCAAGCCCAGAACACCTGCACTTGGCTGCCTCCTGAAATCTCCACTTGAATGTCCCACAGTACCTCACCTAAAGAAAAGGTACCCTGTCCACCATTTCTATCAGTTTTGTGTCCTTCTACATCCTCTTTAGCACTACAATCCACTAGTTATCCAGCCAGAAAGTTGAAAGCTACCCTAGATTTCATCTTCCCCACACCCCTGCATCTTATCAGTCACCAAGTCCTGATAGCTTTGCCTCCTAAATACCATCACCTTCTCTCCATTGCCACTGACCCTCCCCAATCCAGATATTTGTCAACAATAACCCAGTCCTCTGCAATAGCAGCCTTCTTGGTTTTCCTTCTTCTAGTTTCCTTCTCCAATTGGTTCTCCTTACAGCAGAGAGTGTTCTTATTAAAATATAAACTTGATAATGACATACTCCAGGCCCAAAGGTCTTGGGTAGCTCTCCATTGCATCAGGATCAAGGGAAAATTCCTCACTCTCTTCCATGATCAGGCTTCTGCTCTCCTGTCCCTACTACCCATTCTGCTGCACCTGACATCCCAGCAGAGCTCAGCTCCCAACCTCCCTAGGGATGCAACCTCTGCATGTGTATAAAATGTAATCTCATCCCCCGATAGCCTGAAAACTGCTTTTTCCAGGCTCACTATATTACCTCCCCTCTGAATTTTTCTGTGATCCTTTCCCCATATACTGTCACCATACCTGGATCATTCCTCATTAGGGCACATATTCTGCTTCTGACAATACTGTCTCCACAGAAAGGACAGCTAGAATTGAGGCTGTGGCAAGCAATTAGCACATTATCAGGCACATAGTAGGAGCTCAATTTATAAGCTGAATGAATAAATGAACAGATGGTCAAAAGGCATTTCCTAAGTTTACACCAATATGAAATAAATTCCCAGTTTGGCTTATACATTTTGTATATTCTCTGTGGTTAAAACAAACAACCTAAGCAGATATAATGCTTCATATCTAGGCAAAGAGTGATCATAGAAGTAATACATTGAGAAGGAAGCAAACATTTACTGTCTCTTTTTCTGTGCTTGGTGCTTGTGCTGATAGTCATAGTTAAGAATGTAAGTTTGAGTCCTGCACTGCCATTTACTGGCTATACACCTTGGGCAAGTTACTTAACTTCTCTGAACTTTTACTTCTTCTTCTGTAATATGGGGAGGATAAAAGTATCCTCAAAGAATTGTTATGAGGAATAATGATATGCTTGTCCTGTGCTTCTTGCAGTAAGTCCTTGATAAATGTTAAATATTCCTGACCATTCTATTAACCCTATAAGGTAGTGTGCATACCACATTTCACAAATGTGGAAGCTAAGGCTCATAGAAAGGTTTAATAATATATCCATCTTCTGCAAGTTGCATGGTCATATACATTGGAATTCCAGTGGTGGTGGGGCTCAAAATCAAGAGTCATATGCAATCACAAATACCATGTTCCTTTTTTTTTTTTTTTTTTGACTAGAGTTGAATATGGAAGCCCTGGCAAAATTTAAGTCCAAAGTGGACAAAAATAGCTTTCAATTTCCAAGGGTCTCTGGCAGTCCCTACCTAAACAGAGCAGGGCTTCAATCATATACTATAGGTAACTCAGAAGATGGAAAGTCTAAAAACAGAACTTTCCCATGCTACCAAGGAAACTGTTTTGACACTGTTAAATAGCCATTTTCATTATAATGACTGTAGAGTTAGGGCCCAACATAGACAGAAGCCGGGTCAGATACAGCATCTACTCCCCATGGAGCCCATTTTCTCATTGGTAACATGAGAATATCATTGCCTACCTCATGGGATGATAGGCACCAGGAGAGCAGGAAACACGTAATTTTCCACCTGTGTCTCCAGTACCTAACACAGGCTGGCACATAGTAGGCACTCAAGATCTGTTGAAATAATAAAAGAAACCAATCAGATAAAGTATGTGAAAAGGTCTCTGTCAACATCAAGTATTTGCTCATGACTTATATTTAGAGTTCCTTCCCACGATCCAGGTCCAATTCACACACTGTATGGCTCTCCTGTGAGCCCCCAGCCCACACCGTCTGCAGTGGTGGGCAGCAACTGATCGCACACTGCCCCATGAGCACTTGAAAGATGCATTGTGGAACACTGTGGAATATCAGACTGATTTATCATTTACCTTCTCAGGCTGTTTCCTCACCCAGACACAAGATCAGACATCCCCACTTCTTACAAAAGAATTTCCATTTTTTTCAGATCTTGAAGATTTGGTCAGCTTCCTCAAGCTAGAAGATACTCCAGTGTTTCTAAGTGTCTCTGACCCCCTCTCCTGTGCTTGTATTTTGAATACAAACTCCACGAAGTCAAGATCTTCACCTTCTTATTCACTGCTACACCTCCAGCACCTAGAATAGCAGCTGGTCTGATGCAGCTACTAATAAACATTATTGAACGTGTACATATATGAATGAATGATTATTTAACTTTGCTCTTGTTTATGCTCTCTCTCTATAATCAGACATAAGACCCTGGGGGACAGGGGAACCCCTCTCTTGGGCATATATCTTTCTAATACACTTGCTACGGTGCCTACACTGAGTAGAGGCTCAATTAATGCTTGCTAATTCTGACCAGCACTGGTTGATAAGCACAGTCACCACCTGCCAATAGCTCATGGTATTCAGGTAATGAACACATCTGGACCTCCCTGGACCAGATGTGCTAAATGGTTTCTCCTCTCTTGATTTGTCAACAGTCCCTCTACTGATCTCTCTCTCATCCTCACAGGGCTATTATACCCTTAACTGTGATTTTTCAGGAGGGATCAGAGAGGAGGCTGACAGCCACCATAGGGTGCTTGTTGGTGGGGAGAACAGAGGAAATCAGAGGGGCAGCTGGATTAATTACAGATTTTCTCTCAGCTGTGGGCAACAAGACCTTGATTGTTCCTCATGATGCTCCAGGCTCCTCAAGACAAATGGATGTGGGGCTTCTCTGCCATTCTGACCCCCAAAAACCAACAGCTTAAATGAGGCATGCAGAGTAGCAGGGTAGCCAGGGCAGGGGAGTGGGGCCACCCAGGCACTCTGGCCTCCTTTAGGGAGAATCAGCCTTTGTGACCTGATACAGTTGAGCATATGTGTAAGTTCCCTGTCTCCCTGGTAACAAGTGGTGTGAGGTAGGCCCTGTCCTCCAGGATGTGCAAGGTAGGGACCTGGATGTTCACTAGCTCTGGAGGTCAACTCTCTGAGACTCAGTTTCATTCTGTAAAAAAAAAAAAATAGACTAAATAATTTCTAAGGTTCTTTTAAGCTCCGATTTTCTAGCATAAAGTATACTTTATGCTAACAGATATTTATTGAATATTTACTTAGTATGCACAAAGTACTATTTCAGAGTCATTGCTCCTCAGATGAACCCTGTGAAGCAGAGACTCTCATTCTCACCACATGCAGATATGGAACCCAAAGGAAGAAAGGTTGAATGAAACTTTCCCAGATCACTCAGCTTGTCAATGAAGAAACCAGGCTCAAAGACCAATTCTCACCCACTACTCTCTACACTGGCACTCTCTATATATCCCAGAAACCGGCACACAGTTGGTACTTGAGAGAATGTTGGAATGTAATTGTAATGATTAATGTTGTGTTTAAGAAGAAGACAAGTGAAATGTAAATAGATCTAGGGCCCATCTGCACATTTTGCCAAATTAGGGGACAAACAAAAGAATAAGTATGGAGGTGTCCTTGACAAAATGATAAGTCCAAGTGTTCTCAACTTTTAGGATTACTACCAGGAGATGCCCCCTGAAGTTTGTGATAAGTTACAATATGGCAGGTTAGCTGGGGTACTTGGCATTGGCCTGGGAGCTAAAATATGTCTAGACTCATCAGGATAAACTGAAGAGTACTAGCTGTCTCAGTCAGGCCTGACTTTAGGGGAGGATACTCAGGGACTGAAGCAACTGCAGGTATCTTCTTGGAATGCACATGTAGCTATAGCTGTTCCTAGTCTTGGACACTAATAAGTAGGACATAAAGAATCCCTGGTCTTTTTTCACCTCTAAACAATCTCCTGTGTGGATTGCAGACAAAGTCCTTAATCCACCTCTAAACAATGTTCCCTCACCAGGGGCTTGAATAGACATCCCTGGTTTCCAAACCCAGGTGCCACTATGTGTCCTTACACTGGTTATTTAACCTCTGAGTTTCATTTCCACAACTGTAAACTGTGGGTGACCATGCCTGCCTTGAAAAGCTGTTGAGAGTTTAGGTGTAATGAACTCAGAAAACGTGACACACTTCCTTTCTTCTCTTCATTCCCATTCAGGCTCCCTCAGGAAGTATACAGAGGCAGCCTACTCTACATCCACATTCTCTCCCAACAAGACATGCTCCATACCGCTCGCTAATATTAATCCATAGCCTTCTCACTTCCAAATGCTGCTCCAAGCCAACCCCATCCAAGAAGGTTTCCCCGAAGTAGTCAGTCAGTCCTCCTTCCTCATTCAGACTCAGTTTAGCATAGGAGAACAATCAGGGATTGGAGGTGAAGAGCTGTGTGACATTGGACCTGTCTACTAACCTCTGGTAGATTCTTCTGTAAAATAGGGAAATAACACTCCCACTATCTACCTTACAGGGTTGCTAAGGGGGTCAAATTAGAAAGTGGGTGGAACACTACTTTACAGATGAGTGAAGTGCCGTTCTTTTACCCTAGACGTGGCCAAATCCTATACACTTACTGCTGCTATAAGATTTATACTTTATTCATTCAAAAACATTTCTACTGAATGTCTACAGTACAGCAGGCAATATTCAGGCCCTGGAATACAGCCCCTGGTCTTGTGGAGCTTATAGTCAAGAGGGGAGATATTGAACCCATTTCCAAGAAGCTGTTGCCATAATTACAGATAGTGAAGGAAAAGTACAGGACATATAGTGTGTGGTAGGGGGACATTAATGTGTTTTTTGTGACATCTCCAGGCCACAGTAGAGGAAAAATGATGAGGCTTTGACAGGATGGGTAAGAGCTGTGTTCTCTCTTCTGTGGCCTATGACAAATAGATACTTAAAGTTTAATTATCCACATTGTTTCAGTTGACAGTTATTAAAGTCTAGGCAATAGGCAGCATAGGGATAGCCATACTCTGTTTTCTGAAAGAGAAAATTGAGGCTGAAAGAAAATAAATGTCTTGCCCAAAGACCATGGAAAGGGTGTACCAGGGACTAACATTTTGGGGCACTCATTTGTACCATGCACGTGTGAGTGAGTTAGCTATTTCCACATGGCTACTTCGTCAACTACCCTGTGAGCTCCAGTCATAGCCCTTCTGCAAAGATGAAGAACAGAAACTTGGTGAAGATAAGTAATTTGCCAAGGATCACAAAGCTAATACATGATAGTCCAGAATGCAAAGTTTTGTCTGATTCAGACCCACCAGCTTATCCCACAGAACCAGAGTAGATTTAATAAATGGCACTGTTCCGATAAATCACAGGTCATTTGGCTGCACCTCCAACAAATAGTGATGGTGGGCCTACCATGTACTGGGCATTGTGCTCTGACAGATAATGCTGTGTCCTCACAGTTCCTCCCATGCCCCCCATGGATCACCTCACCTTGAGATCTTTGCATGGCTCTGCCCTTTGCCTAGAACATTTTTCCTCCAGAAGAGCTGGCACATATCCTCACTTTCTTCTAGAACTTGATTCAAATCTCAAAGGGGCTCTTTATCCTCCCTGCTCTACTTCCTGTATTTCTATAGTAATTACCACCTCCTAGTTTATTATATAGTTTACTTATTATTATATTTCTTATTTATGTCGGTTGCCTTTATACACACTAAAATGTAAGCTCCCCAAGAGCAGGGATTTTGTCTGCTTTGTTCTTTATGTGTTCAAAATACCTAAAATAGTACCTGCCTATAGTAAGTGTTCAATAAATGTGCTGACTGAATATGAGAAACATGAGAAGAGTTACATGGGCATTAGGTTAAACATACAGACTTCTGGTCAATATGGCATAAAGATCAACACTGTGCATGCCTCCTCTCACAACCACATCAAAATTATAACAAAATACAGAATGACCATCACTGTGAGTCACCTGAGGTCTGGCTGAACAGAAGTCCTTCAACAAGGAACACACAGAAAAGACCAACTTGAGACTGGTAGAAGGGGCAGAGATGCAAAATGGGCTGGTCCCATATCTGTTTGTCGTAGTTGAGAATTGGAGAATATATCTCCACTGCAAAAGTACCCCTGTAAGAGCAAGGGATATCAGCCCCACACTGGGCTTCCAAGCCTAGGGTTCTAGTGCTGGGAAGAGAGATGAGATGCCGACAACTTCTGGCTGTGAATCAGTGGAAATTGTGGCTGGAGGGGATGGAGGGCTGAGGGAGTCACAGACTTTCCTATTAATGGGCCCATATGCTGACTTACTTGGTTACCGACTCACTTGCTCTGAGCTCCACTGCTGGTGCAGCTGCCCAAAAGGTGCCAGAGACATATGGGGAGGAGCTGAGTTGTCTAGCTTCAGGGTAAGGGCTGAAGGGGCAGCTTTCTCCCAGACAGAAGTGCAGGTGCACTCTTCCTTTGTTGAGCCCTCCCTCGCTCGGCTTGCAGATGCAGGTACCCACGATATCTGAGTCTCCATCAACCTGGTTAAGACAGGTTTCCCTTCCTAAAACCCTACTCCTAAACTTCTGGGCCTGGCCAAGCTGCCTCCAGTGTTTTTTTTTTTTTTCCATACAAATGGCCTGTCTTGACTCATTTCTAAAAATCTCTGCAGACTTCCCAAAAGTCTCTCAAAGGTTCACAAAACCCAAAGAAGCAGCACCTGGCTTCAGTATGCGTTATACCTCTTGTTGAGCAGCCTCAGTTCCTGGCTTAGCCTCTCAAAGCACCTAAAAGCCCACCATGGGAGGCAGCCACCTGTGGATTGCTTGGTGACTCTTTCCAGGTGGCTGTGGGCAGTGTACAGGCTGCAGCTGAATCTGGCCTACATATGGGCCCCTACTAGGAGGTCCGTGGGCTGACAAGCCCAGTGGCTGGCTTTGACCAGAGCTGGAGCACTCTCCAGGTCTATATCTGAGGAGGACACATCCAAAGGGTGGAGTGGGCAGGCAACAGATTTCTGCTAAAGTGAATCCTGCTCTGTAGGGTAAGCCCCTCATCAGCCAGTCCTCATGGTAATATTCACTTGTATCTGTCTGTTTGTTGCTTTTACTGTCTTTCACAAACCAGCTCTGTACCAGGCACCGGGAGTATAAGATACTGTGTGAGACAGTAGAGAGAGCCATCAAATTAAAATACGAAGTCAACATAACCATGGAAAAAGTGTTTCCTGGTTGCCACAAGAACTCTGAGAAGATGTACCTAAGCCAGTGAGGGAAGCAGAGTTTGCCACCCCAAAATATTACTTTGGGGATATTTTAACCTGGTTATTTTTAAGAAACAAAAGACTCAGAAAAAACCTTTGAACTTCCCCCTAACTGCATAAAAGAATTTAGATAGAGGATCTTCTAAGAAGGGAGCTATTGTCATAGATAACTATAGTTTAATATAAATCAGGTGTGATAGACAGGGAAGAACCTAGCAAGGACCATTTGATCAAAATCCTTTATGTTCCATTGTTAAAGATGGCCCGGTAAACATTTGCATTTCTATCTCCATGTGAATTGCCTTCCTGCCCTTTAAAGTACCAAATAACATCTCCATATAAACTTCAACTGCTCAATGTGTCTGTCCTCCAGTCTCATATTCTTAAGGAATCCCCAGCATACATACATATATACATAAATACATACATACATACATACATACATATATACATACATACATACATAATAAATTTTGTCATTTTCTTTTGTTAATCTGTCTCATGTTAATTTGATTAGTCCAGCCAGAAGAACTTAGAAAAATAGAAGGAAAATTATTTTTTCCTCCCTCACAGTTGTTTTTTCCCCCTATACTTTTCCCCAGATTTATTGAAATATAATGAACAATTAGTTGCTCATATTTACGTGATACCATTCAATGAGGTTTTTTTTCAATTACAGTTGCCATACAATAATATATTAGTTTCAGTCATAACAGCATAGTGAATAGAGCTCTATATACCTCAAAAAATGATCACCCCACTAAACCTAGTACCCCCTCTTCTCCCTTACATATTACACCATTATTAACTATTTTCCTTATGCTACACTTTATATCTCCATGCCTATTTTGTTTCCATTTGTACTTAATCTTCTTGCCCTTTTTCATCATCCCACTAACCCCCTCCCATCTAGTAGCCCTCACAATATTCTCTGTATCTATGAGTTTATTTCCATTTTTGTTGTTGTTTATTTTGTTCTTTAGATTCCACATGTATGCGAACTCATGCAATATTTGTCTTTCTTTGATTTATGTCGTTCAGCACAATACCCTCTAGATCCATCAAGGAAATGCCTTTTCCATCACTTCCTTTTAGTCTCTATGTGTCTTTTAATCTAAAGTGAGTCTCAAATGTAGGGGTCTTGTTTTCTTATCCATTCAGCTACTCTATATTTTATTTTTTATTTTTTATTTATTTGTTTTTATTATTTTATTTTCTTATGGTCACATTAATTAATGAAATCCAATAAGTTTCAGCTGTACACTTTAATAATAAGGCATATATATATATATATATATATATATATATATATATATATATATTTTTACAATGTGTGTTCACCTCCCATAGTTAGATTTCTTTCTATCACCACATATTTGGACCCCTTTACCCTGTCTACTTCCCCTCTCCATTCACCACCCTATCCTCTGGTAATCACTAATCTACAGTCCATGTCTATGAGTTTCTGTTTGTCCTGTTCATTTGTTGCTCTTAGGTTTATATTCCACATATAAGTGATATCATGTGATCTTCAACATTTTCTGTTTGGTTTATTTTGCTTAGCATGATTATCTCGAGGTTCATCCATGTCGTCGCAAATGGCAGTATTTCATCTCTTGTTATGGCTGAATAATATTCCATTGTATATATGTACCACAGTTTCTTTAGCCAATCATCTATCATAGGACACTTTGGTTGCTTCCAAGTCCTGGCCACTGTGAATAATGCTGCTATGAACATTGGCATACAAATATCTTTTCAGATATGGGTTTTCAAGTCTTGGGATAAATACCCAGTAGAGGGATTGTTGGATCATATGGTAGGTTAATTCTTAGTTTTTTGAGGAAGCTCCATACTGTTTTCCATAGTGGTTGTACCAATTTGCAGTCCCACCAGCAGTATACGAGAGTTCCTTTTTTTCCGCATTCTCTCCAACATTTATTATTACTTGTCCTGTTGATTATAGCTAACAGATGTGAGATGGCATTTCATTGTGGTTTTGATTTGTATTTCCCTAATAGCTAGCATTGTTGAGCATCTTTTCAAATATTTGTTGACTATTTGTATGTCCTCTAGGGAGATGTATCTGTTGAGGTCCTCTACCCATGTTTTGACTGGCTTTTGTTGTTGTTGTTGTTGTGTTGTTGTTGTTGAGTTGTATCAGTTCTTTGTATATTTTGGATATTAGGCCCTTATTGGAGGCTTTGTTTGCAAATATATTTTCCTATTTGGATGGTTATCTCTTTACCTTGTTGATGATTTCTTTTGCCGAGGAAAAGCTTTTTAGTTTGATGTAGTCCCATTCATTTATTTTAGCTTTTACTTCCTTTGCTTTTGAGGCCAAATTCATAAAATCCTCTTTAAGTCTAAGGTCCTTGAGTTTAGCTCCTATGTTTTTTTTTTTTCTATGCAGTTTATTGTTTCAGGTCTTATATTCAGGTTCTTAATCCATTTTGAGTTAATTTTGATGTGTGGCGATAGACAACAATCTAGTCTCATTCTTTTGCAGGTGGCTTTCCTGTTTTCCGAGCACCATTTACGGAAGAGGCTTTCCTTTCTCCACTGTGTGTTTTTGGCTTGACTTTTTTGTCAAAAATTATTTGCCCATATAAACATGGGTTTACTTCTAGACACTCTATTCTGTTCCACTTGTCTGTGTGTGTTTTGCTGCTAATACCAAATACCATGCCATTTTGATCACTGTCACTTTGCAGTATAATTCGAAGTTGGGCAGAGTGATGCCTCTAGCCTCCTTTTTTTTTTTTTCCTCAGAATTGCTTTGGCAAATTGGGGTCTTTTGTTTCCATACGAATCTTATGATTTTTTTTGGCTCTATGTCCTTAAAAAATTTGGCTACTCTATCTTTTAGATGGATCACTTCCTGTCCGTTCAAGGTACTTGTTGATAGGAATGTAGTCATACCATTCTCTATTCATGTTTTTGATACATGTTTTTTTTCTTCTTAAAGGAGTTCCTCCAACATTTGCCATAATGTTGGCTTGGTGATGATGAACTTTCTAAGCTTTTCCTTGTCTGGGAATCTATTTAACTGTCCTTTGACTCTAAATGATAGCTTTGCTGGATAAAGTATTCTTGGTTGTAGATCCTGGTTTTTCATCATGTTGAATATTTTAAGTCAATTTCTTTTGTCCTGCATAGCTTCTTTTGAGAAATCAGCTGTCAGTCTCACTGGTATAGGTAACTAATTGCTTTTCTTCCTGCTTTTAAGATTCTCTCTTTTATTTTACCTTTTGCATTTTAACTATAATGTGTCTTGGTGTGGGCCTCTTTGGGGTATCTTTTCTGAGACTCTCTGAACTTCCTGGAGTTGCATGTCTATTTCCTTCACCATGTGAAGGAAGTTTTCCATCATTATTTCTTCAAATAGCTCTTCAACCTCTTATATTCATTCTAGTACCTCTATAATATGAATAATTTTATATTTAATTGTGTCTCATAGGCTCCTTAAGTTATATTATAGCCTTGGCTTCTTTTTTCTTGCTGTTCCGATTGAGTGTCCTTGGCTTCCCCATCCTCTATATAGGTGGTTCGATATCTTCTTCATCCACTCTGTTGATTCCCTCTAATATCCTCCTCATCTCAGATAATGTTTTCTTCATTTCTGACTGGTTCATTTTTAAAATTTCCATTTCCATTCTTAAATATTTTATCTCTTTGTTAAAGTTCTCACTAAGTTCATCTACACTTTCCCTAAGTTCATTGAGCATCTTTATAACCAATGTTTTGAACTCTGCATCTGAACCTGTTAAGATTCAGCAAGTAATCTACAGAGGCTATGCTTATAGTTGCCTCAAGAGCTCACATAGGAAACCAAGTTCAGCTGCCACTAGTGTGTGTCTTTGCACTGCTCAGCAAGAAGCACAGAACTCTCCGAGCACACAACTGGATGTGGCTTGGGTGGGGCCACGAGTTGGAGGAGATGGAGTTTTAGGGAATCCTCTAGGAGGAGAGACCTCTGTTAACCTGTTTGACAATGTCTCAGCTATGGTGGTGCTGAGTCCGCATTCTGGGATGGGAGAGGGCTCAACAGAGGAACAACAGATACCACCAGCTCTTCTGCATGGGAGAGAACCTCGCCTCCAGCCCTTACTGCAACAACTCGGTGTCCCTCTGTAAGTTCCAGGTGCCGCCCCATGCAGTCAACCTGGTGCCAGTGTTCAGAGTGAATAGTTTCATCGCACGAAAGTCCGCTTGCAGACATGGCCCTTTTAAGAGGCATCTGCAGCTGCTGGCTCCCGCTGCCATAGCTTCTGTCCCACTCTGCCTCTCAGGAGCAGCAGTCAAGCATTCTGGCCCCTTCCTACCTTCTACTGTGGCAAGGTGATTTCTTATTTGTCTTCCTAGTTGTAGTGCTTTTATTCATCTAGATCCCAGGCAACTGCTTGCTGTTTGCACTGTGTTTTTTACAAATTTGACATGGTCACAAGACAGATGAACAAAGCCTCTATCATCTGTGCAATTTTATTTTCTTTCCTCTCTCCCCTCCCTCATGGTTTTGGTGAGCCAGCTAGGAGACATTACCGGCTAGATACTTCACTTTGGGACTGTCTCAGATACAGGGATTACGGGGCATCTGTCACAGGGTGGTGTAGGCTTGCCATGTCAACACCCCCAGATCTCTGTCTGAAGGATACAGTGGAAGCAAAAATGGCAAGAATCTTTTTTCTCTTTCTTAATTTATATTAGGAGAAAATGTTGGCAAAACTAGTTTTTAGGGCAAACATGATTCTGTAAATATTTAGTTTATATACTCTTGTTTTGTTGATCCTGCTCCTCCCAGAGACCTTCATTATCGCCACCAGCTAGAAGATGCATACGCATCTGGTGGGCAGCCAAATAGGGTATAGATCCAAGCTTAGGAAATCTATAATATTATTCTGTTTAAAGGGGGAAAAATATATAATTTCTTGTGTTTTGGAACAGCTATTTAAAGACAGAGCCCTTCATTTTTTTTAGGTTAACTCTGTGAGTGAACTTTTGGATCTTACAAGGACTGCATCCTTTGCACTCTCTTATTGATGCCTCTTGCATTCATAGTTAAACTGTAAAAAGACTTATTGATTTGATTCACTATTGAGATGAATACTTTCTACCTTCGCTAGCCAGATGATGGATCCTTTGTATTGGAAAATGCTTCTAAATTGAAAATTTTGTAGAGAATTCTTACTGTAAACAGCTGTTTATTGGTACCTATAGAAAAAAACCCAAAAATTAAAAAATGGATATAAAAATATAACGACTAAAGAACAAAAACAAATTTGAGAAGCTTTACAGAATTAGCTACCTTGGCTTCCCCCAATGGGTTTTTACAGATGACAATAAAAACATTAGATTAATTAACAAGTGAAAGTGACAGGCTAATGGGAAAGTCATAGTTATTTTCCCAACAAGGCAAAAAAAATTTTTAAGTTATTAAGAAATAAGGTAGATAGAGCAAATGCTAATAGCAGCAAAAGAAAGAGGAAACAGAAAGGGAAGAGTCACAGGGCATGTCCCAAGAGGGTAGAAATCTTTAGATGGTTATTAAGGAATAGGATACATAAAACAGACATTGATAAGATTAAAACAAAGGTTTTAATACAGCACTATTAAAGGGTGGGTGGATAAAAGAGACCCCATGCTGGTCCCCAACATTAAAGGGCCCCAAAAAAGTCTGCTCAAATTAATCCAGTTTGGAGAAATTTAAAAAACTGGAAAGCAGAGATTATAATAAGAAATCTAATCAACAATAGTTTGGAGCAGCAGTTAGGCTGGTTTAATTAGGACCTCCACACACTGTGGTAAAAAAAAAAAAATTGGTGAATCTCTGACTGGGGCTACAATTAGACTGAGAGAATGTAAAAATGTAATGGTAAATAACATAAACATTGGAATGTTTAAGCAGATATTATGTAAAGAGGTTGTCTCTAGTTGATCTGAATGTTTGATGGGAATGGAACATTTCCCCTACCCAGTACTGTATATCAAAAACTTGTTGATTAAGTCCTAATGAAGGCTAGAGATAGGGATATCTAAGAGTTGACAAAATTAAGGTAAAAGTTTATAGCAGAATCGGCATATTTGTTTTCTTTTTCTGCCTTATATAATAGAATCTATTTTATTTTATTTTTTAATTATTTTTTTAAGTTAGAGTTGACATTCAATATTATTTTATATATGTTTCAGGTGTGCAACATAGTGGTTAGATATTTCTATAATTTACAAAGTGATCCCTCCAATTAGTCTTGTACCTACCTGGCACCACACATAATTATTACATTATTGACTGCATTCCCTACGCTGTAGTTCACATCCCTATATTAATTTTGTAACTACCAATTTGTACTTCTTAATCTCTTCACCTCTTTCACTCAGTCCCCAAACCCCCTCCTACCTGGCAATCACCAGTTTGTTCTCTGTATCTATCAGTCCATTTCCATTTTCTTTGTTAGCTTATTTTGTTCTACAGATAAGTGAAAGCAAATGATATTTGTCTTTGTCTGACTTATTTCACTTAGCATAATACTCTCTAGGTCCATCCATGTCATTGTAAATGGTACAGTTTCATTTTTTTTAATTTATGGCTGAACAATATTCCATTGATATAAGTACCACATCTTTTTTATCCAATCAACTATTTATGGGCACTTAGTTTGCTTCCATATCTTGGCTGTTGTAAGAAGTGCTGCAGAAAACATAGGTTTGCAAGTATTTTTTCCAATTAGTGTTTTGGCTTTCTTTGGGTAAATTACCAGAAGTGAAATTACTGGGTCCAATTTATAATTCCACCAACAGCGTACAGGGTTTCCTTTTCTCCACATGTTCACCAACACTTGTTGTTTTTGATTTATTGACAGGTGTGAGGTGATAACCCATTGTGGTTTTAATTTGCATTTCTCTGATGACGAGTTGAACATTTTTTCATGTCTATTGCCCATGTCTATGTTCTCTTTGTAGAAATGCCTATTGAGGCCTTCTGTCCATTTTTAATTAAACGTTATTTTTTCCAGTTTTCAGTTGTATTAGTTCTTTATAAATTTTAAATATTAATCCCTTATCAGACATATCACTGGCAAATTCCTTCTCCCATTCAGTAGATTGTCTTTTCATTTTCTGGTTTTCTTTGCTGTGCAAAACCTTTTTAGTTTGACAGAGGCCTATTTGTTTATATTCTCTTGTTTCCATTGCTGAAAGAAATATATCAAAAAAATATTATTAAGAACAATGTCAAAGAGTTTACTGCTTATGTTTTCATCTAGGAGTTTTATGATTTTGTTTTTTACATTTTAATTCATTTTGAGTTTATTCTTGTATATGGTTTAAAAAAGTGATACAGTTTCTTTTTTTTTCATGTATCTGTCCAATTTTCCCAATAGGTATGGGTTTATTTCTAGGCTCTTATTCAGTTCCACTGATCTATGTTTCTGTTTTTATGCCAGTTCCATGTTGTTTTTATCACTATAGCTTTGTAGTACCGTTTGATATCAGGTAGCCTGATACCTCTAACTTTATTTTTCTCAAGATTTTCATGTTTATTCAGGGTCTTCTATGGTTCCATATTAATTTTAGTATTTGTTAGTTCTGTGAAAATGTGCCATTTTATTAGGAACTGCACTGAATCTATAGATTGCTTTGGGTAGTATGGACATTTTAATGATGTTAATTATTCTTATCCATGAGCATGGTATATGCTTCCATTTGTTTATATGTTCTTTAATTTCTTTCTTCAATGACATAATTTTCTGCGTATGGGTCTTTCACCTTCTTGTTTAAATTTATTCCCAAGTATTTAATTTTTTTATGTAATTGTGAGTGAAATTATTTTCTTAATTTCTCTTTCTGATAGTTTATTATTGGTGTATAAAAATTCAACCAATTTCTGAATATTAACTTTGTATCCTGCTACTTTACTGAATTCAGTTATGAGTTTTAACAGTTTGTTGGAATCTTTAGGGTTCTCTCTGTATAATATCATCCACAAATCATGACAATTTTACTTCTTTTCCCATCCAAATGCCTTTTATTTCTTTTTCTTGTCTGATTGCTGTGGCTAGGACTTCCATTATTATGTTAAGTAAAAGTGAAAGTGAACATCTTTGTCTTGTTCCTGATCTTAAGGAAAACACTTTTTGATTTTCTCCACTGAGTATAATGTTAGCTGTGGGTTGGTCATATATAGCTTTTATTATGCTGAGGCATGTTCCTTCTATTCTCACTTTGCTGAGCATTTATATCAAAAATAGGTGCTGAATTTTATCAAATGTTTTTTGTGCATCTCTTGATATGATCACATGATTTTTCTTTTAATTTGTTAATGTGGTGTATCACATTAATTGATTCGAGGATATTGAATCAATCTTGCATCCCAGAAATAAATCCCACTTGATTATGGCCTATGATATCTTTAATGTTTGCTGAATTTGGTTAATATTTTGTTGAGGATTTTTGCATCTATGTTCATTAGGAATATTGGCCAATAATTTTTTTGTAATGTCTCAGTCCATTTGGGAATCAGGGTAATGATGGCCTAGTAAAATAAGCAAGGGAGCTTTCCCCTCTCTTGAATTTTTTTGAATTGTTTGAGAAAAATAGGTGTTAATTCTTCTTTGAATGTTCGGTAAAATTCATGAACCCATCCAGTCAGGACTTTTGTTTGTTGGGGGTTTTTTGATTAATAATTCAATTTGGTTAGTAGTAATCAGTCAGTTCAGATTTTCTGTTTATTCTTGACTCAGTCTTGGGAGAGTGTATGTTTCTAGGAATGAACTCGTTTCTTGCAGATTATCCAATCTGTTGGCATATACTTGCTCACAGTATTTTTTTATATTCCTCTGTATTTCTGTGGAATCCATTGTTACTTCTCCTCTTTTATTTCTGATTTTATTTATTTGGGTCTTCTCTTTTTTTTCTTGATGAGTCTGTTTAAAGTTTATCAATTTTTTCTTTTCAAAGAATCAGATCAGATCTTAGTTTCATTGAGCTCTTGTACTGATATTGAGACTTTTATTTCTACTCTGATTTTTATTATTTCCTTCCTTCTACTCACTTTGGGCTTTGTTTGCCATTCTTCTTCTAGTTCCTTTAGGTGTAAATTTAGTTTGCTTATTTGAGATTTTGCTTTTTTCTTGAGGTAGGTATGTATTTGCCATGAATTTTCCTCTTAGGACTGCTTTTGCTGTGTTCCACAGATTTCGGGTTGTTGTGTTTTCATTTTAATTTTTCTCAAAGTATCTTTTGATTTTTTTCCTGATAACATTGTTAAACCATTCATTGTTTAGTTGCATGCTGTTTAGCCTCCAAGTGTTTTTATATTTTTAGGCGTTTTCCCTGTAATTGATATATAGTTTCATACCATTGTAGTCAGATATGATTTCAATCTCCTTAAATTTATTGAATTTGTTTTGTGGCCTAACATGAGGTCTATCATGGAAAATGTTGTACACACACTTGAGAAGAATGTATATTCTGTTGCTTTGGGTGAAATGCTCGAAAAATATCAATTAAATCTATCTGATCTAGTGTGTCAATAAGGCTGATGTTTCTTGTCGATTTTGTCTGGAAGATTTGTCCATTGATGTCAGTGGGGTATTAAATTTCCCTATTATGACTGTATTACTATCAATTTTTCCCTTTATGTCTATCAATATTTGCTTTATATATGTAGATGCACCTATGGTGCATGCATAAGTGTTTACTAGGGTTATATCCTCTTGTTGGATTTATCCCTTTATCATTATATAATGTCCTTTTTTTGTCTCTTATAACTTTATTTTGAAGTCTATTTTGTAGACCAGCTGTTTTTTCATTTACATTTTCATGAAGTATCTTCTTCCATCCCTTTATTTTCAGTTTGTGTGTCTTTTAATCTGAAGTGGGTCTCTTCAGACAACATATGTATGGGTCTTGTTTTCTTATCCATTCAGCTTCCCCATGTTTTTTTGATTGGAGTATTTAATCCATATACATTTAAAGTGATTATTGATAGGTACATAGTTATTGCCATTTTATCATTTATTTTTATGTTCTTCTCCCCCACTACGCCCTTCTTCTTCTTAAGTAAGTCTCAACCTTTTTTGTAATCCTGGTTTGGTGGTGATTAATTCTTTTAGCTTTTTTCCAGTCAGGAAAGCTCTTGATTTCATCTTCAATTTTAATTGATAGCCTTGCTAGTTAAAGTAGTCTTGGTTGTAGGGCCTTGCTTTTCATCACTTTGAGTATTTCATACCAATCCCTTCTGACTGTCAAAGTTTCTATTGAGCAATCAGCTGATATTTTGTGGCAGTAAAGCAGCTTTTAAATCTAGCTGCCTTTCCCTTCTTGCTTTCAAAATTCTTTGTCTTGTTTGGGACTTTGTGGCCTTCCTGAGGCATAAGTCTATTTCTTCACCAGGGTAGAAAATTTCCCATCATTGCTTCTTCAAATAGGTTTTCAAATTTTTGCTTTCTCATTTCTTCTGGTACTCCTATGATGCAAATGTTAGTACGCTTGATGTCATCCCAAGGGCCCATTTAACTATTCTCAATTTTTTTGTGTGTGATATGTGTGTGTGTGTGTGTGTGTGTGTGTATTTTTTTCTTTTCCAATTGGGTGTTTTCTGTTACCTTGTCTTCCAAATCACTGATTTGATCCTCTGCTTCATCTAATCTACTATTGATTCCTTCTAGTGTATTCTTTATTTCCATTATTGTATTCTCCATCTCTGACTGGTTCTTTTTTTTTTTTCATGCTTACTATCTCTTTGTTGAAGTTCTCACTGAGATCATTTATTCTTCCTCTATGTTCATTAAGCATCCTTATAACCACTGTCTTGAACGCTGTATCTGGTAGGTTGTTTGCTTTCATTTCATTTAGTTCTTTTTCTGAAGTTTTCTCTTGTCCTTTCATTTGGGACATGTTCTTTGTTATCAGTTTGTCTGCCTCTTTGTTTGCTTCTATGTATTAGGTAGATCTGCTATGTCTCCTACTTTGGGCCAGGTTTCCTTATATAGTAAATGTCTTGTGTGGCCCAAGGGTATATTCTCCTTGATCAACTGGCCAGGTGATTCAGGAATGTCCCCTGTGTGACTTATGTGCACCCTCCTAATATAGTTGGGCATTGATTGCTGTTGGCCAGTCATTGGGTAGGACAGACTCTCAGGCTGACTAGCTGTGAGGCTTGGCCATGCCCACAGCATATGGGCTGCTACATTGGTGTTGACTCTATGGAATGGGATTAACCCCAGTGGGCTCATGTGCCTGTTGATACCACTCTTTGGGTGTGCTACTTGTGTGGCTAATCAGGTGGTGCTCTTTTAAGGTATGACATGAGCCTCTGATTGTGTTGGCTCTTGAGCCCCCTTGGAGGAACTCCCCTGCAGACATAGGTCAACTGATTGCCGATGACCAGCGTGGGGCTACCTGGTAGAGCCACAAAGCTATCTGTGGTTGGTCACTGCCTGTACTGCACCTGGTTGATGCAGGAAAGGTCACACAATGTTCTGAGGCTGGCTACCCCCTGTAACAGGCCTGGAGCAGCTCAGCAAAAGGCCCAGGGCACCCCAAGACCTGTCCATAAGGCTCCACAGCTGAATGAATCTCAAGCAGCACACAAGTAGGATGAGGTGGGGTCACAGAGAATCACCAACTTGGGGCAAGTGTGTTCCCCAGGTAGTGCAGATTCAGATTTGATTCAAATGCCAAGCCTGCAGCCACTCATGAATGTCTCAGATCATACCAAGACCAGCCGCTACTTGCGTTGGACCCATAGACCCCCAAGATTTGTTCAGGAAATACTGCAGCCAGGAAATACATGCCAGGGCTGGTTGCCTGCCACTGAAAGTGTCTCCCAAGGTGCACGTTCTGAGGCCTGTTGATTGCTGTTCTAGGAGCCTTCTGCCAAGAGTGCAGGGTGTGGCTGGTTTCCCCAGCTACGGAATTGCCACCAGCCCAACACCAGGGCTCCCTAGCCCAGTGTTCCAGTGCTAGGAAGAGGAATCCCTACAAAATCTGACTGTGAACGTCCCCAGATTCTGACCATCCAGGTGAGAGAGAAGGCAGCTGGATACCCATACATCCCTTTAAAGGCTTGCGCACAGGCCAATGGAGATTCAGATTTGGCTGTATTGGGGGAGGGCTCAACACAGGCAAGTGGTGCTCACCTGTAGGTTACACAGGAGGAGAGCTCAACACAGAGAAAATGGTTGCTGTCTCTCTATCCCTTGCTTGAAGTCACACAATTCAGTTTTTCCCTGTATGTCTCTGCCACCTCCTGAACTGCTGTCCTTCTGCCAGAGTCCGGGGTGACAGCCTGTAAGTGAGTGAGTCTTTGTGCTGATTTTCGGTCAGATTTTGTAGCCACTCCTCTTCCTAGAAATGGAACCCCGGGCCGGGGAGCCCCAGTGTTGAACTGGGGCCCCTTGCTCCTCCTACAGGACCTCCGCAGCTGAATTATCCCTCTTGATGCTCAGCTGCCACATGTGGGTGAAGAACCAGCTTGTTTTAGGTCTCTGCCCCTCCTACCAGTCTTGATGTGGCCTCTTCTTTATATCCTTAGTTAGAGAAGTTTTGTTCATCTAGTCTTCAGATAGTTCTCCAGGTTGATTTTTCCATAATTTAGTTGTAATTTTAATGCGGTCATAGGAGGAGGCAAGCATAGTGTTTTCCTACTCTGCCATCCTGACCAGCAAGAACTGATATATTTGAACAGGCTTTATGTAATGTAATTGTCTCTTTTACCTGATTGTATTATGGAGATGGAAACTTTATCTGACTAGGAAACATTTCCTCAACTGAGTATTGTAAAACAGAAGGCAAATAAATCTGTCCTTTAAACAATATTAATTACACATGCTAAATGGAATCAGTAAGATTGCCTGAGCCCACACAGTATGGAATAGAAGCTAGAGGCTTCTACCAGAGGATAACAGAAATAAATCTAAATAAATAAGCAAGGAAGCTCATAACTTGGATTCTTTGTGCCTTTATGATGTAGATTTCCTACCCCATCTTCTCTAGGACCTAAGATCCATTCCTTAAAATGCAAATAATTCTTGGAAATTTGGCAAATGAACAATTTAAGTGTCCGCTCTATAAATATTGGTAACTTTGTGTGATCTCTGTAACCTCTGTGTTTGTCTGTCTCTGTGTTTTATGATGACATGGTATTTTCCTACCTATGGATGGTATTACTAAATAACAAAAAGAATTTGTAAAGAGTTCTGTTGAATTGGTTTAAAGAAATTAAATACTCATATTAAATAAGAAATATAACAAAGTAACCCAAATGTTTTTCAGGGTCTAGGAAAATATTTGTTATTAAAACTAATTCAAGTTTGTTGGCTTAACTAAACAGACATGTGTTTAAATTTATCAGTATTAAGTATAATACTTTGTTTTACCTGGGTTTACAAAAATAAGTTTATGTTATCTCTGTTCCAAAATTGGTCAGCAGGAAAAACAGCTTGGGATAATAATAATTGACTTTGATGTTTCATAGATTTGTCAGGTGTAATCCAAACATAATTGTTAAGAATTAATAAATTAAATCAATATAAATTAAATGAAAAGGTTTGGGGTAAAACTTTTAAACAATAGTTATATGTGTTATAGTATGTGTACTTAAAAATAGTTTCTCAATATCTTTTGGTATCTTCCAACTTTAAAGTTTTGTTAAATTGAGTTAAATTAAATTACTGAATATCTAGATAATTTCCAAATAAAATACTGAAACATTAATTGTTAAATAAGTCTAAGTTTATCTACTTTTAGTTTATTTTTATAGAGAAACTAAAAGATATATCTGAATCTATTTACAAAATATTTTTTGTTCTTTGTTGAAGAATCACATTTCTAAAAATTATGAAACATATTTTCCAGTAAAAGAACCTATATTTTTAGAGGTTATAAAATATATTCATGGGTTTGCCAATCTACAGAATGCTGACATTACTAATCATAATTCCTTACTTTCAAATTTTCATTAGAAATTAAGATTTCTAATGCTTAAAAATTCTAATTACTATGGAAAGAATTAATATATGTTTTTGGTAAATGAAAATAGAAGGTATAGACAGCATTTTAAGAAAACTAAAATAAAATGGTTTGTCTTAAGATAAGTTGGTCATTTCGGAATGTATAAGAGAACAAGAGACAAACTAAATTGGATAAGTAAGTTGTTGAACATTTGCAAGAAGAAATCTTGAGAAAGAAAATTTAATGTGTAGTCAAGTTGAATGAAATTGTAATGGATATAATTAAGTATGTGAATTGAAATATCAAAAGTAAACTGGTACAAAATTTAAAATGGTTGTCTCTCTTTAATTAAAAAAGGACTGTTTTATTGGACTATGGTCTACTCATGGTAAGATATGAAAATTTTTCTGCCCAGAAAGCAAAACTTCTGTGTTTTATCAAAATAATGTTCTGTTTTATGTTATTATGCATCCTGATTACTTAAGAAAACTGAATCTTCTCAATAGTAAGAGCTAAAGTTTTGCTAACAATTATGTAACTTTCTGTATCTGTCCTTGAAATATTTTACTGCCATTTTGGTTAAATAGATAATTAAGTATTGTTTCATAATGATCTATGATCTTTTCAGTCAAATGTCCAAATCTTTTGATACATTTTAGCAAATGTCCCAAAATTAAAATTTTAAATAGTCCTTTTCTTGACCTAGAAATAAATTTGAGGTTTTTCAGAGGACTCCTGAAACACTTCAAAAAAATTGCTTTCTCTCCTTATAAAAGAAAGATATTAAACTAACGGGGCTTATCTGGTGTGTTGAATTGCATGGGAAGTATTGTCAAATAAGTGATTATAAACTTTTAGAGTATATTGTATGGGTAAATAGTATTAATATGAATATTCCCCAAATTGTATAAAATTTCTTAAATTCTGATATGTCCTTATATAATGTTTTCACTTGTAACTCTAATTTTTTTCCAATGTTGTATGTCTCGGCAAATTTCCTAGTAAATTGCATTATTTTTAATCATGAGCATTTTAAATCTTTGTCATTTATAAAGCATCATTGTCTTACTCGATGCTTTTGTAGACATGTTTCATCTTAAGAGGAATTCATAGAAAGGACTCTGACACTTGCTCTAAAATATAGGTTTCTAATAAACTTTTAGATTATATCAGTTAACTGGGTAAAAGTTTGTAAATTCCTAACAGAAAAGCTGATAGCTTCATTAAAGTACAAATAAAAGATCAAGATTAACAAGAATTATAGAAGACTAAATGAACTAATGAGGATGATAATAATTTTTATGACTTTTTGTTTGAAATATTGCTGATTTTTTAAATGTTTTGTTTTCCAGATATAAGGAAGCTTGATTCTCTTAAACTACCTATGACTTAGAGTAATTTGGTAAATTATACATTTGTGAGCAGAATTGAAACATTTATCTTTTCCTCTCTACATGAGCCCTCCAGAATTTGGAAACTTTCAGTGAGTATTCTTATTTTTCATGAAAATATAGTTATTTGCCTAAGTTCAATAAGAATCAGTTCTCCTTTTAACAAGTCACGACTGGAAACTTGTTATATATACAAGGTGTTGACTGGAATGTTATGTTTGAGAAAGATATGTATAGACTCAGATATGACCAGATAACTTTAAGGCACTAGATTAATTCTGGAAGCTAATCAAAAGCCTCCTTGATAAAATCAGCCTGGTATCCTGCTTATGGGGTTCCCAGCAACATTACCAGGTGAGCAAAGGTGGTCATTTCCCAGTAGGTGCAGGAATCTCAGGATATTTGGAGAACCCTGAGAAAAGAGGAATTAACCCATATCTAAAGGTATTGTAAACAAAGTGAAAGGGGAAGCATGTTTGCATTTAAACCTTTTTAGGAGGTTAAGTTGACAAAACATGGTGATTGGATGTAAATCATGAAGAAACAGGAAATAAGGATGACTTTCACACTTCTAGACTGTGCAAGTATATGGACATTGGTGACACTTACTGAGACAGAGACCACCAGAGAAGAGATGGCAGAGGGTCAAAGAGGAATGAAAAAGTAGGAGAAACAGTAAGCTCAGAGATGCCAGGGGCACCTGTTGTATATCTATCATTATAAGGAGAATAAATAACAGGCCCTTATAATTCTTCCATTCAGAACTCAGATGGTAGGTGAGCCACAACTTCACCTTTTCATCTCTGCCCATAGTGTTCTTGATTCAGCCTGCCTTCGGGCAGGCATGCCTCTTAGACTGTGACTTCTTTCCCAGGAGCTGACCCTCTACTTATGTAAGGTCAAGGAGTCACCTTGCATATTGATGATAAGAAAGGCACAGAAAGTTACTTCTAATTCCTGAACAAGTTCCTGCTTATCACACCACTTTAAAAGATACAATCGAAGGGCAGCAGAGGATGGTAATGAAGAGCACATACTCTCAGGACAAATTCCAGCTCCACCATCAACTGGTTTATTGGAAAACAGGGTTAAAAATAAGTGCTTCTTAAATGAGTTAGTATTTGTTAAAGAGCTTAGAAGGGTTCCTGGCACATAGTAAGTGCTACATAATTGTTAAATTAGTATAAATACATGTATAATATGAAAATTTAGATTCCATCACTAAGAACAAGATAATTGGGGGTAGAGGAGGTACAGTTGTGTCAGAAAAAGGGCTCAGGAGAAAGCAGGAGTATTCTGCAGTGTCGGCTTTAAGCACTCTGGCATACTTTACCATAGAAAAAAACTGAGTTGAGCCAAATTAATATATTAAAACAGCCATAGCCTCAGATTGCTCTAAGAAATAATTATTCTGCATGTGAAACTTCTTAAAGAAGTAATGTTTACCTTGGAAACACAGCAACTGTATCTCAAATTGCTTTGCTGTATGTGTGATTTGACCAGCCTCCATTATATTAGGGGAGGTAATCCTGCTTTATGTATCAGGCTCTCTCTAAAGCACTGCAATTCACAGGACATCCGTCATGCAGGTCAGCAAAATGTATGCTAATAAAGAATAACCTGCTCAATCAACACTACTCATCTGGAGAGCCTGAAAAGATACTCACTATGACTGTAAATGGTATCTGCCAAGCACCTAGCGGGTGTAGAGAGAGGAAAGCTCATCCCACTAGGGAACCCAGACAGTGTATTTCAACAGGCTCATGTTCTTGTATCCATTCTATCACATGCTAGTGAAAATAATACAGCCCAAATACAAGGACACTTGCAACCCCCAAGAGCAAGGGTCCTGTGCCTTTCTGGCTTTCCTCCATGCCTTGCTTCTGGAAAGGAGAGGCAAAGATTCATTCATGTGCCTGTTCTCCCTCTAGCCTTCTCTCTTCCCTTTCTTCCTGCATCTTCTCTTTCTCTTCTATTCTTCACAATTCCTCCCTCCCAGCTGGCTACCAAATGCCCATGTCTGGGAAGACCCATGGCATCAGGGTCCTCAGAGATACAAAGGGGGCAGAAACTCATTTTGCATCAGTTTGGTCTCTGGGTGACACTGAAACTCCCAGGAAAAGCTTCTGCTGTCCAGCCAGACACCTCTGACCATGGTCCTGGACTCTATCCGGTCCCATTCTCAGATCACCCAGGACCCAGGTGGAGACCAGAGCCTAGAGAGCAATATTCTTTCTAGGGAGAAATTCTGGTTGGTTCCTATGGATCCCCAACAGAGCCTTTCTAAGCTGTTTTTCTTAAATATCAAGACCAGCCCTGGGCAAACTGTGATGTAGGTAAAATCTGTTTGTTCATCATTTACTCAGTCAATGCTTTTGAGTATCAGCTTCATGCTAGACACTGGCCTAGGAGCTAAAAGATCACTTTTGAAAATTCCTGCCCTCATGAAGTACCATGAGAGACAAACAGAGGGCCACTTAAACTCCCCTAGGGAGGAGGTCAGAGGAGGGCTCCCAGGAGAATGCCACCCAACCCGAGACATGAGAGAGAGAGAGAGAGAGAGAGAGAGAGAGAGAGAGAGAGAGAAACATGTCCAAGAATATTCAAGGTATAACTATTCATGAGAGTCAAAAACTAGACATCAAAACATCCATCAATCACGGAATTGATAAATTCTGGTATAGTTATACAATGGAACACAGCAATGAAAATTAACAAATTATGAAAACATGAATGAAACCCACAAAGAGAATCTTGAACAAAAGAAAACTAGACACAAAAGATGCATACTGTACAATTCCCTATTCACAGAGATCAAAAGAGGCAAGACTTAATATGACAGTCATGACAGTGGATACTTTGGGGGTCATAGTGACTAGGTGGGACTCTGAGAGGGACAACCTCGGGGAGCTGTTTCTCAATATGGGTGCTGGATAGAAGGGTATGTTCACTTTGTAAAAATGTAAAGCTGTACAGTGACGATTTCTTCATTTTTTGGTATATTTGATAGACTTCCATGAAACAGTTTACATTAAATAAAGCTTTTAAGACAAATAAGAGATAACCTGGTAAAGCAGGTGTCCTGCTTGTCTTCAATGAATGTGGTTCCCTTCCTTGTCTATCCTTCCATTATTACCCAGTGATTATACACCCTTTTCAATCTTCATCACACTTCTCTCACTTTACAGTCACACAGAAAATCACCAGATTAATTAATCCACACTAAACTGTCCATGACTGAGAGCAGTTCGGCAGTGTTAATCCTCCCTGTGGGGATTTAATTTTTAATAAAGCAAAATTTATTTAACATAAAATACTAACTACAACCAGGAAGTGGGAAAAGGAATTAGGAGAGATAAGTGGTGGTGTGGTAGACACTGCCCTAACATCTTTCATTGAATCCTATGCCACTGCTTGATCTGGAAGCCATGTGACATTCTGAACTTCCTGCTTCTTCCTTGAGAATGAATAATGACAACAGAGCTGAACTTCTTGGCTGCAGCAGGGGGAGTTCAGGCCTCTAAGCATGAACTATGACTCTCGGCAGGTCTGCCTTAGAGCTATGTGGTAGGCCTTGGGGTTAGCCCCAAGGTAAGCACAGAGTGAACAACAGCAATGTAAAAATGCTCCAGGCAGAGGGCAGCTGGACATGATGTGGGTGTGCCAGTGCAAGGCTTGTTAGGGAATCTGCAATTTTTCACAGTCAAAGAATAAGCAGGAATGTAACCTAGGCCTCTCAATTTACATAGCTGATTTAGTGCACTCTGGGTAGCTCTATTGTATTTCCAAGAATTTTCCAAATATTTCCCCCTTCTGAGCAGGTAGGGAGTTGAAAGGATTGTAACCACACAGCCAAATTTTCTCTGAGAAAAATTCTCAGAGCAGGAACCAGACACATTATAGGGACCATGACACGAGGCTTACACAGGGATTCCTGGTCATACCTGGACACCCTCTGCTGCCCTCCAATCTTCCAAGTCCTGAAAGGGGACAACAGGACAGGAAACCAACCCCCCTTGTCTGCTCAAGGTCCTCTGGTATCACTGGTCCCTTTTTTCCTGGGCTTTGCTCTCTGGCTATCAAGGCTGAACTCAACTGAGCCCAGGGAGAATGTATGCATCTCACTTCCCTTGGCAGAATGAGATGAAAGGTCACTCGATCCAGACAACTATTCTGGAAGGCAGGCAGTCACATGATGGCAGTTCTGTGAGCGGGGCAAGGAGACTAGCAAAGAGGAGGGAGAGCTAAATCCCTGGCAGGGAGGAATCACCTCTCCTGCCTTCTAGGGTTTAGTGAGAGCTCCAGAGGTGAATTTCTCACTGTCTTCCAACTCTGCTCCCTCGCTCTTCAGTTTCCAAACCAGTTGTCTCCAGATCTATAACAGATCCCTGTCTGACAGACTCAAACCTGAACAGATCCCCAGGGAAATAAGACTGTATGAGGTGCCTCTAGGGGAAGGCAGGCTAAGAAAATTTTCTGCCTAAGAGGCCTCTTCCCAGAAAGGCCAGGGCCCAGCCCTACACAGGACTCACCAGGGCAGGACCCTTGGAAGAAGAGAGGACCTTGTGTTAGAGGTAGAGGCCTTTCTAAGCTGCCTCTGTTACAACCTGGGAGCAGCAGTGAATGGAAAGATGGGGCTTTGGTTTAAATTCTAGCTCCACCTTCTGTGAGCTGTGGGACCTCAGGCATGGCTCTGGCACCTGGTAGAGTCACAGGAAATGTTAGTTGTCATGTTTGATGACTAATAACGGTAGCCACCTTAGAGTGACAAAGAGTGCCATCACAGAGTCCACCTCTTGCCATTTATTAGGTGGCTTACAACATGTTGGGCACCACGCCAGCAGTGTACATATATTATCACTCAATCTGCACACAAATTGAAAGGCATAAAGGACCTCATTTTAGACATGGAGTTCAGAAAGGGGATCTACTGTTCTGACATTACACAGCTTGCAAGTGGAAGTATCAGGGTTTGAATCTATGTTTGGCTGTCTCCATAGTCAGAACACCACTGCTAACCTCTGAGAGATACTTATTTGCATAAACACAGATTTTTGGTAGTCTTTTTGCAAGTCCCATGGGTAGATGTTCTGCAAGTAGGGCTTTTCTCTCAAAAAATAACCAAACCCAGCCATGTGTTTTTTTGTTTGTTAGTTTTTGTTTTTTGGTTTTTGGTTATTTTATTTTATTTTATTTTATTTTGCCTCTGCTTGACTGCTCCAACAAACACCACAATGCCAAAAGAGAGAAGAGAAAGGCTCACATATCCTCTACTAGTATCCCACCCCCTAGGGGCTTTCTA
Source organism: Rousettus aegyptiacus (assembly GCF_014176215.1). NCBI lineage: Eukaryota > Metazoa > Chordata > Mammalia > Chiroptera > Pteropodidae > Rousettus > Rousettus aegyptiacus. Next base: position 37,082,421 of record NW_023416308.1, on the reverse strand, counting down.
ATGCTGATACAGCCCACCCTCTTTTGCCTAGGGAATGTATTATTTTTATTTCCCTCTTTACTTGAAAAAGCTAAATAAGTATAGTGTTAGTGTTTAGAACTTATCTTTATTAATAAACAATAAAAGTTAAAAACTCAGGTCCCTAATTGAACACCATCAATGGCATATGCAGGAGCCTAACTTCAGAGGCAGAGTAATGTGCTGAAAACTTCTACTCTGAAGAATGTTAATATAGATACATACAAACACACAAATATGCTGACGTGTACAGAAGGGATCTGGGACTATTATGGAGAGAGGGCCTGCTGTCTGCAGGGAGCCCTCATTAATCTAGTAAATAGTTGTCTCTGCTCCTTAATGAGAAGGGCTGAGATTCCTATGAGGCCTGGCCCAAGACTACCTGCCTCTTTGATTTAGAGAGCCAAAACAGCTTGACACAGCTTCATATATTTAAGCACTTTAAGTATGCCAATAATAATAATTACCCTGCTGATAGCATTCATCTTAAATGAAGCTGCAGGCCAAGAAGACTCTCAGATCACTGTCACCGAACAATGTTCTTGATTCAGTCTAATCCTCGACATTGTGCTGGTGGCCCTATGGACAGCTGTCACCCAAGGGAAAAGGCACTTAATTTACAACCAGATGACCAAGGTGCTACCCAGTGACTTCTAAGTCTTCTCATCTCTAAAACTAAGAAGCTGGTATAGCCCACCTGCCTCACAGGTTATGTGTGGGGGTGAAGGAAACCATGTGTGAACTCTAAGTGGGTCACAGATGTGAGCAATTAATAAGGCATTAATATCAACGCCCCCCACCCAACCCAGACCTAGGTGTCCATTGGCAGCAATAGCCAGCAGATTAGCGTACTCCAGTCCACTTAAGTTCCCCCATTCTCAGAGCAAGGAAGAAATTTGTCCAGAGTCCTTGGAAAAAAGCTTATTCACCATGAACACATAGAGGCTTAGGAGGACTTCCAGTGGTAGTGCAGGGGGCACTGGGAAACAGGAAATAAATTCAGTTGGTGTGTCTCTACCCCATCCCCCAAGACTCACTGGGCAGTGTGACTTGAGAATTATTCCTGAAAGAGTAAAGTTTTTAGCAAGGTAAACGGAGTAGACAGAAGAGGGAGCAGAGGACTAGGGGAAGTAGGGACACATTTTAGACTTTTATTTTTCACAGCTTAGAGTTAACCTGGGGGTAGGACTGGCTGGCACAGTTAGGTCCTTGGAGATGAGCACAGAGTTCTAAGGGGTTCCAGAATTCTGAGAGACATGCTATAGCTTGAAATATGAGCGAACACAAAGAAAGGAGAAGAGGAGGAAAAAGGATCTATCGGGTATTGAAGCACCCCTATGAGCTGCCCTCTTTACCACAGTTTATCCTTATCGACCTGAGGTGAGTTCTATCACTCCTATTTTTCCAAATAAAACTTAGGGAGGTTAAGGAGCATGCCCCCAGTGGCTGCACAACAGTACACGATTACGTTGAACTGAAACCGGGGCCACCTGATTCCAAAGCATATGTCCTATCCCTACAGCCCACCAAGTTCCGAGGCTGGGACTCTAGGTAAACGTGTCCCACATGCCTCCTATAAGCCCAGCTTGATCCTAGGAGCTCTGGGGTAAAGAGGAATATGAGAACAGACCCTTGTCCTCAAAGAACTTTTAGCATAATTGGAGAGACAAGCCCAAGACTCAGGAGGAAATCATAACAATTAGCTATAAATTATAAGAAAAGTAGGAGTTCAAGGAAAGAATCATCTTCAAACTCTCTTTCATGATGTCAGCCAGGAATATCTCTCTTTCCTCAGAAGCATCTGCCCTCTCTCTATCCTCTGGTGATGGGGCTGCTGAACTGACCAGGCTCATCACATTTCTTCTTGGACTCTAAGAGGCTCCTACTAGTCTTGGAGGCTTGGCCCTGAGTGACACATCCACTCACACTGTGCATAAGTGCCTGAGGTGCTGTATTGGCTACTCAGAGCATGGTCCATGAACACTGGACAGCAGCAGAGGCATTGCCGGGAAGCTGCTAAGAAATGCAGAAACTCAGATCCCACATTCCTCCTCCAAGACTCTTACTGAGTGAGAATCTGCCTTTTGAAATGTCTCCCAAGTGATTCATGAGCACATTAAAGTCTGAAAAGTACTCTGGAACCCCCAACCAGCCACAAAGCCAACACTGTCAAACTGGAAGGAATAATAATGAAAATGAAGCAAACATTATAGCTGACATGTCTGAGTGCTTTCTATGAGCTGGACACTGTGCTTAATGCTTCATGTGCATCTCTGTTAGTTCTCACAAAAGCTCTGAGAGACCAATGCTATGATTATTCTCATCTTACATACCAGAGAACTGAGGCTGAGAGAAGTTACCCAGCTTATAAATGACAAAGCTAGAACCCAAACCCAGGATCACCAAACACTATAATAGCCCATCCGCATTCTTATCCACTTGGCAAGAGTGCTTCTCCAAGAATCTGAAAATCACCTGGGCACACACTCTCATTTTAAAGATGAAGAAATTCTCTCCAGCAAGAGAAGGGGCCTTGCCCAAGATCTCACAGCAGTACTCCAGAAACCCTGGTCAGTGTACTTTCTAATATACTATACTGCCCTTTCTCAGCATCCAATGGTGTTGCACAAAAGGAGCTGGAGCAATTTAAAGCAGGCAAAGCTATTTAAATCATCAGCTCATTTTTGCTAAAAGTGATATGGCTATGGCCTCATGGACCATAACATAACCTCTTTCCCAGTAGAGTTTCTTCCTTACCTGAAGCTCCTAAGACAAGGTTCCAGCCATCCAGAGCCCAGTACTTGTGAAAGAAGAGTCAGGAACTGGCTTTTCTTCAGATGTCACTTTTTCTTGACGGTGAAAGGAAGGCTGGAGATGGCTGCTAACTCAAAACCATCAGCAGAAGTGCTGTTTCAAAGCCTGCCTGCCTTCTCTTCTCAGTGGCCTACCAGGAGTATGTGCAACCCAAAGAGATTCTGATTCACTATTCTTCAAGCATGTTTCAATCTGTTTTAGAAGCACTCTCAGAATGATATCACAAAGTGCTCAGGCAGTCTTTTGTCTGAGCTAAAGAGCAGTCTACTGGAAGCCTGGCTTATTTACTCTCAAGGGGCTTGGCTCCTGTTCCCAGGCTGCAGGGCCTTCTGCTTACCCCAGAGGCTGATAGGTGAGAGGAGGTGAAGGCCCCCTTAAACGGACAGTAAAGAGGAATGACTCTGCAGCCTGCAGCTGGGTAGGGAGAGATGAAACCCTACGAGCCAATTCACTTGCAGAATTAGCTCACTGGAACTCCTAGACCCTGGCTGGGAAGGGGCACACCCTGCTCTGGGCTCATGGTGGCCATGCCATCAGCACAAATGCCAGATGCTTTTCATCTCTAGACCTAGCACTCTGCACCAAAACTTTGCCAAAATGCAGGCTCAATGATATTGGATTAACAGTAGGACAGTTGGGACAGGTCCAATTAGCACCGAGGCCTCTGACCTAGGGCAGACAAAATGTCAGGTTCCAGAGGGAATGGGAGATGCTGTTTCTGAAGGCATGGCATACCCCTTTCCTAGCAAAATGCCAGCTCCCCAGTGGCCCAGCATGGTGAGGGCTGGCGGCGGGGCAGGGAGGGGGGGGGCATGATGTGCCAGAAGGAAAAGGTGGCTAGAGCTGTCGATACAAACTGCAGCATCCTGGAAGGTAAACTTTCTGCCTGGAGGACAACTGGAACAGAGGAGGAGGAAAGCTGGGTGTAATTCACATCTGCTTGAGGTCCTCTAGCCTCTTCTGCTTGGGGAGAGGGCAGCAGCCAGAGGCCCGAGGACATAACCAGGTGCACAAGTGGCCCATAGGGGAGATTCAGGGAGGCTGGGAAGGCATGAGGAGGATAGAAAAGGAGGAGCTGGAAGGCAGTAGGGCAAAGAGTAGAATTAGCAGCAGCAGGAATGACAATGACTACTTTTTTTTAAAGCTATATATATGCTGGAGTAAATTGGATCTATGTTGTTTTTATTCATTTAATTCTCAAACAACTATATGAGGTAGATATTATTATCCCCACTTTTCAAATGAAGAAACTGAAGCTCAGACAGGAAAATGACTTGACTTGTCCAAGGTCACAAGGATATTCGTGGCATAGACAGAATATATACTCAGATCATCAACCACTGCCCTGCACTAGTTTTATTCTCACCATGTGCTTCCCTTCACCATCTCCACCTCTCTAAATACTCCTGTACCTCCAAGGCCCTGTTCTATACAGACCTCCTTACCTCCACCAGGCTTTCTCAAGCTCATCTGAGTATGAATGGCCATGCCAGTCCCACCAGTGCCTGCTTGCCTGCTTCTATAGCCTTGTTGGGTTGTTATTTCATTTTCCTGAACAGATTGTGAGTTCCTAAGAGGGCGGGAGACATGTTCTTCACACTGGTACCCAAGCACAGTGTAAAGAATACACAGTTGACTCAAATAAATATTTAAGAAAGAAAGGAAAGGAGGGAGAAAAGGATAGATCTTTCCCCGAAATACCCTTTACTTTACATTTATTTTCCATGGTATATAAAAAACAAAATAACAACAAAAATAACACAGAGGGAATGAGCATGGAGTTTCTTATTCCCTCTGGAGAAGTGGTCCCCCTGAGCTGATGAGCTCATCAAGGCCTCAGCGCCCACTGCATCCCACAGAATGTCCTCCTCCATCCCTAGGTGAAATAAACCAGAATCCCCCAGGGATGTAACTGACAACCTTTTTATCACCAGAGGCTTCACCTTCACAAACCCCTCTCTGCACAGGCTGCATGTTTTTACTAGGACCCTTGGGAGCATGGTTCCTGGCTTTGGGAAATCTACAATCTCCAAAGGATGTTTTTACCTAAAGGGCTGTGTGGCAGTCACAGAGGACCAGTGAATACCAAGTAAACATTTTATTAAGAGTCAGATTCCTCATTTCCAATCAGGGAAAGGGTAACTAAGAGGCAGTAAATGGTACTAGGTTGGCTGGAGTCTCTTGGTGCCATGGGCCCAAGATATATTTCTGGGTCAAAAAAAATCAACGACTCTTCTAAGCAGGAAAAAAGACAGAATTCAAGTTGGTGGCTTAGGCCAGAAAAGTTAGATGAAGGGCCAGGTAATGAAGCCAGAGCCCACTCACCCTCCCTCCACCTACCAGCTTGCCAGGCCTCTGAGTTTCTCACCACACTTGAACCATCTTTATAGCACCCGTCCATGGAGCATGCCCTCATCAATCAGCATTCCTTTAGCACCTCTGTTACAGGCTGCCTCCTCTTTCTTGAGGCTGCATGCTGATGTAGCCCTTTGCACTTCTCAAAGGACTTTCACAAATTTTACCTCTTACTACCTCTATCATGAGCATTCTCAGGCCCATTACAGGTTCAGAGACTGAACCTTGGAGGAATTAAGAGGCACGGCAAATTGCTGACAGTACCTAACATATTAGATCAGGTGTCTTCTTGGGAGTATGCTGTGACATTTATTTGTCAAGGACTATGTTACGACCTGAAGAAGGATATCATACTGGAATTGGGGAGTGTGGGAAAGCTCCTGAGAGCCTCACTGTGCTTGTCTGGCTCAGGTGCTTCAGCCAAGACTGAGCCAAACCCTCATAGGTAGCTCCTGTAGGTGTCCCCAAGCGACAAGCTCAGGCTGCTCATGGCCCAGTGGCCAAGGTGACAACAACTGCACTGACAGCTTTGCTCCAGCAGCTGGGGACAGGCAGCCTTTCTCCCTAGGAGGTAACTCTGTCTTCAGGAACAAACAGGCAGCCTAGTGCTGTGTGAGCAGATTATTAAAGGAGTGATAAAGCCTCAGTTATACAAAATAACTAGGAGGTGAGGACAGGAGTGGGAAGGCTTGGTGTAGCCTGCAGGCCTCAGTTCATCTCCCAGCCTGTTATGCTATGGGAGGCACAAGGTCAAATAGGGAAGGGGAAGAGGAAGGAGAGGAAACTCCAGAACTGGAAGAAACCAATAGATCCCCAGCTACCCCAATGCAGAGAGGCACACGGCGACATGGATGCAGTGCCTATGTTCATAGAGCCCAGCCACGCAGAGCTAGGACTAGAATCCAGGTTCACAACTCTGGGTCTGGGCTGTCTCTGCACCATACTCTGTGGCTTCTCCTTTGTGGAAGACTGAGAGAGTAAACACTCTCATCTAAAGTCAGTTGTGTCAGTAAATAGCAAGTGTTATAATTTCTTATTAATAAAAAACTGTACTAACTTTAGCTCTGTAATGCTCATCAAACAATATTAGTGAATATTAGTGAAATATCTTCTATGTTCTATCCCTGGTGATTCAACAGTAGATAAAGTAGACTACTGATGTAGATGAACAATGAACCATATCACCCCAGATGCACCTCTAGCGCCCACCCAGGGGCTCCCTATATAGACAAGGCCAGGTTTGGTCTCCACCTAGCCCCTTTCTCCCAGGTACTACCAACTAGTGTGCCCATTTCCTTGGGCAGTAGAAGAGACCCTCGACCCTCCAAGTATCAGTTGGCACAACAGGAACTGGTGTACCAATCACTGGTATTTACCACTTCTAGGGCTGGCTCTTTGTCAACCACAGCAGATCTGCTTATTCCGAGCAGACCATAAGGCAAACACTGTAGTCTGTTCTGTCCTACAGAGTTCTGACTATATGACTCTGCCATCCTTCTGGTGAGCCTTGAACAAGTAGGAATGGGCTAAAAGTGCAGAGGGAGGGTTTCCAGACTATGTGGGTCCAGAGCAATGAACAGACATCAACTATGGATTACTTTAGATTTGATCCAAATGAAGGTTCAGAAAGATGAACTGAGCGAACTCTGGGGGTCTCTAGTATCCACTGCCACTGTTTCCTGGGAAAAGCCTGGATCAAGGTGAGCTTGAGAAGTGAGTACACCTGGAAGCAGTGTTAGTGTAGCAGTGGAAAGATGGTAAGGTAATAAGATATAGGGTCCTGGAACCATCACCTGCATGACCTTGTGACAGCACAACCTCTTGAACAACTTGCTTTCCCATTTATAGAAGAGATGCCATTCTCTTTCCCCATGGCAGAGGAAACTCATTAGCTTCCTTTCAAAACAGTGTCTATGCCAAGTCAGTTAAAGTAGGTAAAATGGCCCCAAGTTTTTTCTGGCATCTAATTGGAGTAACTTAAACCCATTTTCCATTCCTTGACCTCTGTTCCCTTGTTGGCACAATCTTGCTTCATATGTCACCAGCACATAGGGCAAAAGGCAGGGAATTGAAGTCCCCCTTTTGTGGGCTGCCAGCAGCCTCTAGATCATTAGCAGCTGTAACAACTTAAAGGGATACACATACATAATATTTTTATGGGATTTTCCCCAAATGAGTTCTTTTTTAAAACATCTCTTTTTTTGGTAGTGGGGGAGGACTTTGAAATGACTAAAGTCTTTCATCAATATTCCTGAAGATCTCTCTCCATGAAAGCCTTTACTTTCATCCTCCTTAATGTAATTCTATCCCAGCAGATAAACTTAGCTTTTTATTCAAATATTGTGTCGGGGTCCTTAATCAGGTAGAATCTAAACAGAAGAGGGACTGGGCAGTCTCTGTCCATCAAAGCATGGGGTAGGAAGGGGGTGGCCATAATCAACACCTCCCTACACACACTTATCCTGCTGTTTCCACCTGCGGACAAGTCCATCCTCCAATACATTGCTTCAACTTGGAAGTGCTGATTCACCTGTCCATCCACTCACTCTCCCACCAAACACACTGTTTCTACCATATCCCTGGCACTCTGGAGCCAAGGATGAAGATAAGAATACATAGCCAGATATGACTTCTGTCCATGGAAACCCAGACCAAAATGTTTCCGCTACTAAATAGATGAAGCTGTCCATATTAAAAAGGAAGACAGAAAGATCCAAACAGAAAGAGCAGCTGGAGAGCTGACTAATCAGCATTTCCTTTGTTGGTGATAAAAAGCAATAACATTTAGTTAATAACCTGAAATGAAGCACAGGATCTGTTAATAATTTATCCATAGCTTCTCTTCATCAGGGCCTTCTCTCAGCCTCCCTGGCTCTTTTTTCCCTTCCTATGCTCTTTTCCTCTGTGTCTCTCCTCTGGCAACTGGCTCCTTTGCCATTCCTTCCTTTATTTCCTGCCCCCTGGATCTCCCTCTTTCCCAACTGCCTTGGCTGACCATACTATGAAATTAAAATCTATTTTTAAATATTTATTTAGAATGCAGTTTCATAATTGTTAGTCTTTAACTTTAATATGAGTGCATTTCATCTTTCCTAGGTCTCTGTTCAATCTCCACAAACACCCTTCTCCTCAGATTAACAGATAAAGGAAGTTTTTATTTTGACTTTCTAGCTTTCTTTCTGGGACAGCAGGTTGGGAGGGGCAGGAAGGCAAAAAGTGAGATAGGAGCTGTTTCATTGTCCTGGGAGGAAGAAATGAGGGTTTTCACTAATGAAAAAGAAAGAACTGGCAATACCCAGGGCACTCCAAAAATGCAATGCTCTGGGGAGGGTCAGAGATCAAGTATCTGTTAGTGTTAAATGATGTCCTATGAAGGAATTTACCCAGTTTGCTTTCCTTTCTCTGTACCAGCTAGCTCCAAGGAGGGTGCTGAGAAAACAAGAAATTCTGGAAAGTGGGGTGGTCAGCACAGAGAGGTGGGCAGGGGCACCAGTGGGCTACTTAGAGCTCAGAGTCTGGGTATGGGACAAGGATAAGGCTAGTGGGGATGGGGCAGCTGCCAAAGGCAAAGTATTTTGGAGCCTGGCCTGGGGCCTGACCTTTGTACCTGGTTACAGGTGAGGTGCTGCACTGGAGGCAAATACATTGCCAAAGATTTCTGACTCATATGGTCCTGTTGAAGGCCACAGGGCTAGGAAGCCAGTTCTTGGGCTTTCCATTGATGTTACCCCAAGGAAACCCCCAAAGGGGCCTCAGGAGCCCTTGACACGAGGCTGAAGCAGCACATTGAGAAGTTGTTTGGATTTTGGCATAATTATTGTGATAACAAATTAATCATTTAAAAACACTGTCTTCTGTTTCTCTAATGAAGAGAGACTCTTTTCCATATTGTTTGTGCCATCTGTGAGCAATTTTCACATTAGCCTCTTAGAATGCCAAAGCAGGGAGGCCTGACAGTGATAGTGCAGTAGATGGTGGGGGTAGTAGAAAGAGAGAGGGAGTGAAGACCAGCAGAGAGTGGGGAAAGTTGAAGCCTGGAGGGAAGAAGGGTGCCAGGGTGGAGAGGGGGCCAGAAAGTATGTCCATTTATATGCAGATACTGTTCTGGGGTCAAGAGAGCCAGTGGATGGTGATTTGGACATGCCTTTGCAGTACTTCACATTCAGATAGGGAGGAAGTTCTTAAATTTGTGGGACAGGTAAGGTATAGTCCAGCATAGTGGTTTTCAAACTGTGGGTCAAAATCCATAAGTAGTTCTCTGAAATCAATTAAGAAGATTGCAATAAATTATTTTTTTTAATGAAATAGAATAGAATGGACAATACCAGAGAGAAATACCATTTCCCACTGAAATAAATTAGGGAATAATCCCAGGTCAAGGGGGAAGGAATGTACAAGGTAAGTTTGGGACACCTTGTGCCAAAGAGAAAGGTATTGCTTGTAGACTAAAGAGGTCATGTCTAAAGGGCAAGAAGCTGACAAAGAGTCTCCCACTGGCTGACGATGGGTCAATTTGAGCTTCAAAAAGAATAGTGAGGATAACTGATGGAAATATAATGAAATGTAAATATGTATGAGTCCATAATTGTAGTGTAATAAAGGTGGTCCCCCAAAACACAAGTCCATGTCCTAAACTTTGGAATCTGCAAATATTGCCTTACATAGAAAATGATGTGGTTAAGTTAAAGATTATAGAGGACTTACTCTGGATTATCATTTGGGCCCTGAATGTAATCACGCATATTCTTTTGAGACATACACACAGAGGAGAAGCCACATAGGGGGACAATGTGTCCACAGAGACAAAGACTGGAGTGATGTGGCCAAAAGTCAATGATGGCCTGAAGCCACAAGAAGCTGTAAGAGGCTTGGAATAGATTCTCCCCTAGGACTTTTGGAGGGGGCACAGAAATGTCAACATCTTGATTTCAGACTTCTGGCCTCCAGAACTGTGACAGAATAAACTTCTGCTCTTTTAAGCCACCCAGTTTGTAGTCATTTGTTATGGTAGTCATAGGAAACTAATACAGTAAGGACATCCAAAAAATGAGCAAGCCTTAAGTAAACTGTCAGAGCACATAGCACAGAGTATTTTAGTTTAATATTCATCTATCTGTAGGTAATCTGGATTGGGCTCTGGAATGTATTTCTTCCTGTGGATTGTGGTTAAAAATGGTTCAAAATCTCTGGCCCAGTGGTTGAAGACATGGTCCTTGGAATTAAACAGCCCAGACAAATAATTCACTTCTGTCCTCTATAGGCTATGTGGCCTGGGGCAAGTCACTTATCCTCTTGAAGCCTTTTGTCCTTGTCTGGAAAATGGGATTGTTATGAGGATTAAATAAAATAATGTACTTGCTACAGAGCTTAACATGTATTGTATCCTCAAGGAATGTTAGTTGTTGCATATTTGTTGTTATGGTTAATAATGATAATAAAAGACACAAGTGAAGACAAGCACAAGCTCTACCCCATGCCCAAGTTAACTAATATATAAAGGTCCTCTGTCCTGCTGCTCTAGCTGAGAAGCTGCTAGGGATAGTAGAATTGTAGTGTGTCAGAACTGACTAAAATCAAGTCCCCTCACTTCAAAAATGAGGAAGCTGAGGCCTAAAGAAGAATGATGACTTTGCCAGGGTTAAGTAGTTAGTAAATGACTGAGATGGGACCAGAACTTAGTCTTTAAAGGCCCAGTTGGAATCAAAGGCACACTAATCCAACTCTCCAAAACCTCTCACTTGCCCCTAGGATACTACCTCTGCCACTCCTGCTGGCCTTCTTACTGCCCAGGCCTTTGTCCCATGACCAGGGCCCCCAGGGAAGTCTCCTTTGTATCTACCCCATAGGAAATTCCTTAGATGCAATGCCCATTGTTTATCCAGGAGGGTGTTTCTGCACCAATGAGCTTTCATGGCACTGAACAAGCTCACAATATCCTATGACTGCCTGTTCAAATGATTCCAATATTTCTTCCTAATGGTGCTAAGTGTCTGATGCCCTAATCCTGTCTAAAAGGAGGCCTCCCCAAGCAGCCGGATGATCAAAGACAAAAAAAAAAAGGTGCTATGAGAAAGGTTTAACTGGAGAAAGGATTCTCAGGATCACCCTCCAACCCTCCAGACTCACTTAGCAGCTTTCCTGACCTCATTCAAGACTCACAGTAATCATGTACCTTTCCTAGTTGACAGGGGCTGTGGGCTGGGCATTCTGTGTAGACTGCTTGATGGCATCTCTCAGTCAAGGAGAATTCAGCTGATCTATGAAATAGGGAAAGATGAGACAAGTCCTTGTTCTGAGCATTGAGCCTCCTAGCCCTGAAATAATGGCTGAGGATGTAGGATCTGAAGTCAGGCCAACAAGGGTTTGAATTAGAGCTTTTCCACTTATTTCTGTGTGATCTTGGGCAAGTCACATAACTGTTCCGAGTTTCATCTGTAAAAGAGAAGTAATGATCTCTGTTTCACTGGACTCTTGTAAGGATTCAATGAGATCATGTTTGTAAAGGGTTTAGCATAATACATCACATGTCCTGTCTTCCTAATAAATGAGGGCTATTATGAGCAGGAGACAGAGTGGTGGTAGTGGTAGCAGTAGTAATAATAGTACTATAATACCTGGCATAGGACTGGAGCTAAATAGATGTTTATTAAATAATCTAAACAAAAACTTTTCCACAGTACTGTGACATCTGCATTTAAAGCTTTCCCCATTCATGAACTATTATTCTTTTTAATCATCTAGTCATTCGACAATTATTTATTAAGTTCTACTACAAATTGCATGTTTGTGACCCCCAGAATTGAAATCCTAACCCCAATGTGATGGTTTTGGGGGTGGGGTCTTGGGGAAGTGATGAAGTCATGATGGTAGAGCCCTCATGAATGCAATTAGTGCTCTCATAAAAGAAGCTCCAGAGAGGTCCCTCATCATTTCTGCTATATGAGTTATAGCCAAAAGATGGTCATCTAAGAGGAAGCAGGTCCTCACCAGACACCAAATATGTGGTGCCTTCATCTTGGATTTTCCAGCCTCCAGAGCTTTAAGAAATAAATTCCTGTTATTAATAAACCACCCAATCTAATATATTTTGTTACAACTGCCTGGATAGGCTAAAAGAAGCACCTAGTAGGTGTAGGGCCTGAGCCAGGCCCTGGAAATATAGTGGAGGGCAAGGCAGACAGACGCTTATTCTCACAGAGCTTATTATGGTTCTAAACCTTAACATTTTGGGGTAAAAGGCCATTTTGAAGATCTGGCTAAGAGTTTTATTTGAGAGGTTCAGAGAAGGTTCTTGGTCAGAATCTCTGTATCAAGTGAACTTTCTGATCCAGCCACACGCCTCCAGTATCACTTCTGAAACCCTCCCTCCTTCACCAATCTAGCAGAGGTTGAGAGAAGTCCTTAACAAACTTCGGAGAAAAAGCCTGCTAAAAAGTGCCCAATGCTGCAGGGGTACTGGAACTACTTGCACAGTAACCATAACATATGGTTAGCTGGTTCACTGAAAAACTCATTGGTTTACTTCATGAAGCAGAGGGTCTCTTGTAAAATCTGAGCAGCCCAATTCCGTGTTTGAAATCGGTCTCTTCCCTCAAGGTCTCCAGTTGGATTCATGTGCTGGCCCTTGTTTTCTAACCACCCTTGGGAGGGATGTGGTGCCTCATGGATACCCATCTCCACTCTCTTTACAGCTCTACAGGGCTCTGCCTCCTTTTCTGCACATAGGACAAAGCTGCTCACTGCTCCCAGGTTCCTGTTACAGACCTAGCCTCACTCCTCCCAGCTCACCCATGCTGGGCAGGGACACAATCCTACTATCATGCCTTTCCTTGTATAGTTTCCCTAGAGAGAAACCCCACCCTCCTCCTCACCTCACCCTAATCTGAGAAATCCAAATCCTCCTCTGGATAATTTTCAACTATATCCCAATCCTTGGTACACTCTCTTTTTCTTTATTCATCTCCCACAGATGCCGGGAACATCTGCTGCACACATCCTGTCTCTGCCTAGAGAATCAAAACTCCTTGAAGAACGAGTCCTTGTCTAACTTACCTTTGAATCTCCTACAGCTTAGCACAGTGCCTGGCAAATAGTAGGTGCTCAGTGCATGTTTCTTTCTTCTTTGGAAAAACAGACACTCTGGCCAAAGGGGGCTATTGAGAGGGCATGTTGGGAGGCTTGTCAAGAGGCTCAGGCATGCTAGCTGAGGCCCGTACCCTCAGCTGAGACACTGTAGAGCTAACCTACTATTCCACCCAACCTGGCTGAACAGCTTATGGTCAGATCCTCTGGACTCAAGTAGCCAGGTTCCATCTAATGAGAGAGATAATAATGGTTCTTTGAGAGACTTGTCTGTTAGAGCCAATTTGAAAGAGCAACATAATAGGAAATTCTTCAGGACCCGCTAATAGAAGCTCTGTTCTCTATTGCCATCTTTATGACTTAGCGCTGGCTAAATTGTACTTGGAATCTCTTAGTGAAGGGATTATTGACCTAGAAGCCCAGGAGATACAGTCCATAATGGCTGGTCCATTCCACCAGCCCCTCTGCCCATGGGACTGACCCAGACTCCAGTAGCTCAAATCTGGCTGTATGCACAGATATATTCCCTACCCCACTATGCAGAGATTCCTGTGTTCTTCCATCTGTCCCGTACTCCCATGGAGATCAAAGGCCAGCAATTTTTTCAAACTCTCAACACAGGCAGGGTCCAAGGTCTCAGGGACTGTTCTAAGACTCCTAAGTGCTTTAGCTGTCATCTGGCAGGTAGTAGGACCCACGGCAGACCAACATCCACAATTAGCTGTTAACCTTCTGCCCTCTCTGTAACCAAATTGTATCCTGCATCTCCATGACTCCTAAGATTTTGAGACTGCAAGGGATACTTGATTCCATTACTTAGGACATGAGAAAACTAAGGCCCAGAGAAGTCAAGTACAAGGACACACAAGCAACTAGCAGAACTAAATCAAGAGCTCCTGACTCCTACTCCAAGGTTCTTCTTCTTTAAAGATTAAATGAAAACTGAGAACCTAGTTGAAGAAGACCCTAGAGGTCCCCTGCCAATGACTTACAATCACAAAGCCTGATGGCAAAGTTACTGTACTAGACTCTAGGGCAGGGAGAGTGCCACCCAGGACCAACAGGTAGATTATGCCTCCAGGGGCTCCCTAAGACAAAGAGAGTAACAAGCAGGAAACAGCATAGCTGGTCTTCCTGGAATGGAGAAGCAATCTAAGTAGTGGCCAGAGCCTACAAGGTAAAGACAAAGTCATCAAAGGACCAGAGGATGAGATATTCTTCAAAATCTGATTGAAAGACAGCTCCCATCTGTCTGGATCTAGGTACCAATCCACAATCCAGGGGAGCAATCAACAGACTTTTAGATGGATTCAATTTACCTAGGGTGTCATTATACACAAAAGGCCTACAGTAGTAGCCCAACCAACCTGTTCAGTACTTTGTAAAATGCCAATTGGCATAACCAAGCTCCTAGATCTTGATAGGAGGCAAGAAAGCTGGTACCATGATGGATGAATGGCTTGGTCAAACCCCAAATCAGATTCTTAAGAGATGTGTGAATTGGGGCAATCACTTAACCACTCTTCACCTCAGTTTCCTCAAATGGAAAATAAGAATAATAATACCAACTTCCAGTTAAGATGGCATAGTAGGTAGATGCAGTGCTCACCTCCTCCCACAACCACATCAAAATTACAACTAAATTATAGAACTATCATTAAGAACTAGCTGAAGACTAACTGAACAGAATTCCTATAACTAAGGATATAAAGAAGAAATCATATCAAGACTTTTAGGAGGGGTAGAGATGTGAAAAGGACTGGTCCCATACCAATGGTGTGGTGATTAAGAATCAGAAAGGATATCTTGGCTGCAGAGGTTTTTCCTGAGGAGCAAGGGGTCCCAACCTTACACCAGGCTTCCCAGCCCAGAGCACCAATGCCTGGAATAGAAATCCCCATAACATCTGTCTGTGAAGGCTAGCAGGGTTTACATCCAAGAAAGACAACAGGCTGCTGGAGAACTAGGCTATGTTGGTCTTAAAAGTCCCATGCCCAGACTCACAAACTCACTTGATCAGAATTCTAGAGGAAGGGTAGCTCAAAGAGTAACAGGAACATAAGTGGAGAAACTGAATTGTCTAGCTTCAGGGAGAGGGCTGTAGGAGCAGTAGTAAGGGAAGCTCTCCTGAAGGGAAATGCTGGCACATGCCATTGTTCTTTTGTTGAGCCTTCCCCAAACCCAGCCTGTAAGCATAGGCAGGTGCAAAATCTGAAACCTCCATTAACCTGGCTAACACCATTCACCCCACTCTGGTGATTGCCTGAGACTCTACCTGACCCAACAGGTATACCCAATATGATCCTCTTTCAGTGTCTTTTTCACACAAAAGGCCTGCCTTGGCCTGTGCTGTGGACTTTTCTAAAATCTCTCAGAGGTCTACAAACACCAAACAAGCAGCAACAGGCCTTGAAATACTCTGTACCTCTTGCAAATCTGGCACTAGTGGTGACTGACCTCAGCTCACATTGTGGTGCCCACTAACGGGTCATAAACCTAGCACTATTGGCAGCCAGCCTTGGTTCACAGTATAGGCTCTCCCAGTCACCTATATGACCAGCACTGCAGCAACCAACCTCAGATCACTTTGTATCTCCCATTAGGTGGCCCTGGGCTAGGCAGTGACCAAAATTGGCCTGCATCAGAGACCATCCCGAGAGGCCCCAAAAACAACACATCAGGTGACTGGCTTCAGACTACACAAGAATACCACCCAACAAGCTCCACAAATGACACAACCAACGGGAGGACATAGCAGGCACAAGAGCCCCGCTAACGCAAATCTCACTCTGTGGAGTGAGACCTTGCACAGTAGCTCATTTGCTATAGTCACGGACAGTCCTAACAGCCAATCAGCCTGAGGGTCCATGCCACTCGCTGATGTCCCAACAGCAATCAAGGCTCAACTACAACAGGAGGGCACATACAACCTACACAAGAGATAAACCTGGAGCCCCACAGGACACCTACTACATACGGCCACCCTGCCAAGATTGTGAAACATAGCTAATCTATCTAATAGATAGAAACAAACACAGGGAGGCAGTCAAAATGAAGAGACAAAGAAACATGTCCTAAATGAAAGAACAGGACAAAATTTCAGAAAAAGAACTGAACAAAATGGAGGTGAGCAATCTACCAGATGCAATATTCAAAACAATGGTTATAAGGATGCTTAATGAACTTGGGAGAAGAAGAGATGAACTAAGTGAGAACTTACATAAAGAGATAGAATCCATATAAAAGCAGCAGTCAGAAATGAAGAATACAATAACTATAATAAAAAATACATGACATGGAATCAATAGCAGATTAGATAAAGAGGACTGAACCAACAATTTGGAAACATCATAGTGGAAAACACCCAATAGGAACAGCAAAAAGAAAAAAAAAAGAATTAAAAAAAATAGGATAGTTTAAGGGACCTTTGGGACAACATTAACCACACCAAAATTCACATAAAAGGAGTACCAGAAGTAGAAGAGACAGAGCAAGGAATTGAAAATCTGTTTGAAAAAATAATGACTGACAACTTACTCCTGACAAGTGAAATAAACATGCCAGTCCAGGAAGCACAGGGAGTCCCAAATAAGATGAACCCAATGAGGCCCACAGCGGGACACATCATAATGAAAAACCAAAATTAAAGACAGAGAAATAATCTTAAAAACAGCATGAGAACGTAGTTACTGACATACAAAGGAGTTCCCATAAGACTGTCAACTGATTTCTCAACAGAAATTTTACAAACCGGAAGGGACCGGAACAGAATATCCAAAGTG
Source organism: Rousettus aegyptiacus (assembly GCF_014176215.1). Classification (NCBI taxonomy): domain Eukaryota; kingdom Metazoa; phylum Chordata; class Mammalia; order Chiroptera; family Pteropodidae; genus Rousettus; species Rousettus aegyptiacus. The sequence continues at coordinate 37,065,370 of NW_023416308.1, read as the reverse complement.
ATGAAAAGCAAGAAATTACAACCAAGATTACTCTACCTACTAAGGCTATCACTTAGAATCAAAAGAGATATAATTTCTCACCAAGATAAAATTAAAGAAATTTCTCACCACTAAACCGATGTGTTAGAGACTTAAGAAATGTTAGAGACTTAAGAAAAGACAAAAGATAAAAAATAGGAATAATAAAATATAGGAAAGGAAAAAATCTGACTAAAAATAAAAGTAGTGGATCAACCAACTATAAATCTGCTATAAAGGATAAAAGGGGAAAAAAGGAAAGATCATGAATAATTACTATAATAAATTAAGAAATATAAATAAACAAAGAAAAAGAAATAAAAATAATAAATATAAACATGGAAGGGGGTAACAATTGTTGTTATTTCATAATGTATTTGAATTTAAGTGACCATCAACTTAAAACAGATTGTTATAAATGTAGGTTTGTATACAGGAAGCACATGGTAACCACAAACCAAAAACTCTCCAAGAGATTTACAAAAAATAAAATAATAAAAATAAGAGAAGAATCCAAACTCAACACTATAGAAAGTCATCAACATACAAGAGAGCAAGAGAATAAGTAAGGAAGAGAGAAGAACCATAAAAACAATTTAAAAGACCATTAATAAAGTGCTAATAATTACATACCTATGAATAATTACTTTAAATGTAAATGGATGAAATGCTCCAATCAAAAGACATAGGGTGGCTGAATGATTTAAAAAAACAAAACCCATATGTATACTGTCTAGAAGAGACCCACTTCAGATTGAAAGAAACACAAACTAAAAATAAAGGTATGAAAAAAGGAAATAAAATGGAAATAAAAAAATAAAAAGCTGGGTGGCAACATTTATATCAGACAAAATAAATCTTTAAAACAGGGCTGTAACAACAAAGAAATTTCATAATAATAAAGGGATCAATCTAACAAGAGGACATAAGTCTCGTAAATATCTACACATCCAGCATAAGAGCACCTAAATATATAAAGCAAATATTGATGGACATAAAGGGAGAGTCAGCAGTAATACAGTCATAATAGTAGACTCTAACACTCCATTGATATCAATGGAGAGATCATCCGATAGAAAACAAACCAGAAAACAGTGGCTTTGGTAATGCATAGACCAGATGAAATTAATTGATATTCTTAGAGTGTTTCACCCCAAAGCAGCAGAATATACATTTTTCTGAAGAGCACATGGAACATTTTCCAGGATAGACCATGTGTTAGGCCACAAAGCAAGTCTCAATAAATTTAAAATTAACCTCATATCTAGCATCTTCACCAATTAAAATGGTATAAAATAGAAATCCATTGCAAGAAAAATGAAATACACACAAGCACATGGAGGCTAAATAACAGGATATTAAACAATAGATGAGTTATCAATGATATCAAGGAAGAAATCAAAAGACACCTTGAGACAAATGAAAATAACAACACAATGACCTAAAATTTATGGGGCACAGCCAAGGTACTTCCAAGAGGAAAATTTATAGCAATAAAGGCCCCCCCTTAAAAAACAAAAATTAAATCAAATAAACAATCTAACCTTACACCTAAATGAACTAGAAAAAAAAAAAGAACAAAGCCCAAAGTGAGTATAAAAAAGGCAATAATAAAGACCAGAACCAAAATAAATTGAGTGCTAAAAAGCAAAAGAAAAGATCAGTGTAACCAAGAGCTGGTTCTTTGACAAGATAAACAAAATTGATAAACTTTAGCCAGATTCATTGAGAAAAAAAAAGAGAGATGTCTCAAATAAATTAATTCAGAAATGAAAGAGGAGAGGTGACAACCAAAACCACAGAAATACAAAGGACTATAAGGACAGACTATGAACAACTGTATGCAAACAAATATGACAACCTGGAAGAAATAAAACATACAATCTCCAATGGTTGAATTCAGAAGAAAAAGAAAATATTAACAGACCAATAACTGCTAACAAAATCAAATCAGAAAAAAAAAAAATTCCAAACAAACAAAAGCCCTGGGCCTGATGGATTCACAAGTGAATTTTACCAAACATTCAAAGAATAATTAATACCTATCCTTGTCAAGCTATTCCAACAAATTCAAGAAAGGCTGTCAATCTCATTTTATGAAATGAGCATTACCCTGATAACAAAAGCAGACAAAGACATTACAAAAAATAAATAAATAAGAAAATAATAGGCCAATATCCTTGATGAACATAAGTGTAAAAATCTGCAACAAAATATTAGCAAACCAAATTCAGTAATACATTAAAAATATCATACACTGTGATCAAGTTGATTTCCAAGATGCAAGCCTGGTTCAATATCAGCAAAACAATTGTTATACACCATGTAAACAACAGAAGGATAAAAATTACATGATCATATCAACAGATGCAGAAAAAGCATTTGACAAAAACCAACATCCAATTATGATAAAAACTCTCATCAAAGTGGGAATAAAGGAAACATACCTCGAAATAACAAAGGCCGTATATGACAAACCGAGAGCTAACATCATACTCAATGGTGCAAACCATTTTCTTTAAGATCAGGAAAAAAAAAACAAGAATGTCCACTTTTATGATATAGTTTGGGAAGTATTGGCCACAGCAATTATATGAATAAGAAATAAAAGGTATTCAAATGGGAAGAGAAGGAACAAATCTATCATTACTGGCAGATGACATGATACTATATAGAGAGAATCCTGAGGAAATCGCCAAAAAACTATTAGAGCTAATAAGTGAATTCAGTATAATAGCAGTATACAAAATTAATATTTATAAATTGGTTATATTTTTATAAATCAATACAAACTATCAGAAAGAGAAATTAAGAAAACAATTTCATTTCCAATTGCATCAAAAAAATAAATTACCTAGGAATAAATTTAACTAGGAAGTTAAAGGCTATACTCAGAAAACTATAAGAGAGTAAAGAAAGAAACTGAAGTAGATACAGATAAAAGATATGCTGTGCTCAGGGATAAAAATAATTAACATTGTTAAAATGTCCATATTACCCAAAGCAGTCTACAGATTCTATGCAATCCTTATAAAAACACCAATGACAATTTTCACAGAACTAGAACAAATCATCCTCAAATTTATTTAGTTCCACAAAAGACTTTGAATAGGCAAAATAATCTTGCTTGAGAAGAACAAAGTTAGAGGAATTACGTTATCTGGTATCAAACTATACTATAAGACTATAGGAATCAAAACAGCATAGTACTGCCATAAATGCAGAAAACAGATACATAGATCAATGGATCCAAATAGAGAGCCCAGAAATAAATGCATGACTGTATGGTTAATTAATCTATGACAAAGGAGGAAAGAATATACAATGGGGTAAAGACAGTCTATTTAATAAATGGTGTTAGGATAACTGGAAAGACACATGAAGAAAAATAAAACTGAATCACTTTCCTATGCTATATAGAATAAACAAACTCAAAATGGATAAAGACTTAAATGTAAGACTCAGAACCATAAAACTCCTAGAAGAAAACATAAGGAATAAATTCCTTGATATCACTCATTAATATTTTTTTCAAATATGACTCCTAGGGCAAGAGAAAAAAAGAAAAAATAAACAAAAGGTGCCACTTTAAACTAAAAGAGTTTTTGCAATGCAAAGGAAAACATCAACAAAACAAAGAGGCAATCTACTAAATGAGAGAAGATATTCATCAATAATATCTCTGATACTGAGTCAATATCCAAAATATATAAGAAACTCATACAATCTAACAGCAAAAAGAAAAAAAAAATCTGATTAAAAAATGGGCAGAGAACCTGAATAGACATTTCTCCAAAGAGGATATACAGATGGTCAATAAACATACAAAAAGGTGCACAACATCACTTATCATTAGGGAAATTAAAATTGAAACCATAAAATTACCTCACGTCTGTCAGACTGGCTATCATCAATAAATCAAGAAACAAGTGTTGGTGAGGATATGGAGAAAAGGGCACCTTCCTACACTGTTAGTATGATTGCAAATTGGTTCAACCGTTATGGAAAACAGTATGGAAGTTACTCAAAAAAATTAAAAATAGCACTACCTTATGACTCAGCTATCCCACTTCTGGGTACTTATCTGAAGAAATCCAAAACACTAATTCAAAAAGACACAAGTACCCCTATGTTCACTACAATGTTATACACAATAGCCAAGACATAGAAGAAACCTAAGTGTCTATAGAAAGTTGACTACATAAAGAAGATGTGGTACAACTGCACAATGAAATATTACTCAGTCATAATAAAGAATGAAATCTTACCATTTGCAACAACACAGTTGGACTAGAGAGAATTATGATAAGTGAAATAAGTCAAATATAAAAATACAAATACCATATGATCTCATTTATATGTAAAATCTAGAAAACAAAATAAATGAACAAACAAAAAAGAAACTCATAGACACAGAGAATAAATTGACAGTTGCCAGATGGGGAAGAAAGTTGAGGGGAAGGGTGAAAAGGGGGAAGGGATTAAGAAGTACAAATTGCCAGTTTTAAAATCACTCATAGGGTGTAAAATACAGTATAGGGAATATAGTCAGTAATACTGTAATAACTATGTATGGTATCAGATGGGTACTAGACTTATTGTGGTAATTATTTCATAAGCTATATAACTGTAGAAATGTCTAATCACTATGTTATACACCTGAAACTAATATAATACTATATGCCAATGGTAATTATAAATTTTCTTTTTTTAAAAAAAGAGTAGCTCTTTAAGGAAAAATGTAAGAAATTGTAGAAGATGGAGATGATGAAATGTTTGGCCATGAACTGCTCTTCATCTGTGCCTTATGTATACAGGATGTTGGAGAAGATGCTAAAAATAAAGCCCATGCTAGCTTTCTTTTATTTTTATTTTTATTATTATTTTTTTTAATTGAAGAAAGGATTTAAATTTTTCTCCATGCTTCCTGTCATCCATGAACTGGTTAACATTATCAACCTTTGTTTGGAAAACATCTTTGAAACAATTCATATTAATTATCTTTATTTTGACCAGAATTTAATTTCAATTTGATCACTAAGATCATTAGGACTACCACCTCAACTCAACTCTCTTCTCTTCTTCCCTCTTCTTCTTTCCTCCCTTTCCTTCCCTCCCTCATCCTCCCTCTCCTCTTTCTTCATATCTAGAACACCGATACATGACTTCTGTACATACATTGTACTAAGTTCTCCATTGAGTGGCTTCTGATCAGGCTCGTTACATTATGTGTCATTTGCCAGTCCCCTTATATTGATATCTTGCTGATTAGTTTTAGATTATGACTCTTTTATGTTATTTTAGAAACCAGTATAGAGACCTGGATCTGTACTGGGATCAGAATCTGTACTATTTTTTTTTCCTATCATTCCATTGATTTTTCTGCCTATCTAAGTGGGTAATAATAAGTGTAATTCCATTCCAGATTCCCCTTTTCCTATTTTCAAACTCTTTTAATGTCAATATAAGCCATGGCATGAGAAGGAATGGATGCCAATATAGATCATTTCTAAAGGCAGTCTTTTTCTTTTTGTATTTAAATCCTGCCAAATATAACTTCTGAGTCACAGCTAATAATTCAAAAATTATGATGTTATTAATAGTGTGGTCTGTTTTGATTGTTTAAAGGAGCTTTCCATATATATTTACTCAATATATTGCCATGTGGCAAATCTTTAAAGATACTTAGCAAAATTTAAGTAATCATCACGTAGTTTAAGACTGGTTTCATATTTATAGTTAAATTAACATTTGGAGAAGCAAAATTGCTTTTAGAGATTTAATGTCTTAATTTGAATTTCAACTCAATTAATTTAAATATATTGAACATCTGGCTTTTCAGGCATATAGTAGAAGTAGTATTTTCTCAGATAAATCTAAACAATTAGTGGATTAAGTAAAATAAATAAGTGTGTGTGTGTGTGTGTAATTTAAAATAAGAAGAATAACAATAATTATTTTGTGGGATATCAAGAGGACTAAGATGAGATATGCAGGAAAAGCATTTATCCTGGTGCCTAGAAAACAGGAAACCTTCAATAAATGATTATTTGTTTTCAGTTTTAATAAATTAGATCACTGCCAGTCTCTTTTGGAAATGAATATTATAGAAATGCTCCTAAACCTAGAAGATAGTTGACATCTATGTGTGAGTGGGGTATGGCCACAGAAGCTACCCTTACCCACATGGGCCAAGCACAGTCTGGGCTCTAGGTTAGTTCAGAGTGGTCAGAAGAAACCAAGATACCATCCCATCACCCCTTATACTGGACAACTAGGGGGCTCCCAGCCTTGGGCAACTGTGGCTCACTTGAGGACCTTCTGGTCTCTGGACCCCACGTAGCCTACCTACATAGGAAGGCCCCAAGTGCCACAATCTACAGTCGGCGGCCAATGAAATATCTTCTCCTTAGATGCTCTGCACTCTCTTCCATGGTCCTCAGGGGGACTGAACTGGTTTCCCATAGCAATAACCTGCTTTATTGTTTTCTTTCCCTTCACTCTTACTCCTTAGGTAAATGATTATTTTCTGGGATCATCTCCCAAATAACTCCTTGCCGTTACATCTTCAATTTAGGTCTGCTTCTGAGGAAGCCAAGCCTAACCTCCTGGGGTCACCTTCCAACCAAGGACAGAATCACAGAATTTCTGGGATGGAAAGACATGGAGGTCATCTCCTTCAAATTCCATCTGATACATTAATCTCTGCCCAACATTTCTGCAGCATCCTTGAGGGGAGCATAAACAATGTGTGTATGTGTACAGATACACATAAACATGTTTGCACACACACATACACACACATATTCTCTCTCTCCTCCTCCCCCACCACCCCCCTCCCTCTGGGCTGCCCTGTATTCCTGGTCAAGTCTCCCAATGCTGTTTGCCTAGTATATTCCATTCATACATTGCCCTACACAGATTAAAGGGATTAGCTCTTATCAAGAGCTTTTTATCTCCAAAGCTTTTACCAAAGCTAGCTAATTAAACAGACACAGTCTCCTTTCCCTCAACTGTAGTCTGTAGAAATCTTAGGTCATGAATTAACAAGACCTTGGTGCTATCCCTGAGGAGAGCCATGTCTCCTTATACAAAATGCAGATAAATCATTATTATCCACCTCACATAAGAGATGAAGAAACAGAAGGTGTGAGTAACTTACCTGAGGTCAGCCAGCTAGTAACTGGCTGAGCTGGGCTATAAACTTAAACTTCTCCAGAACCTGAGATCTCTTAGCCAGTACTATATATAGATGTTAGTTCTTATCCTCCAAGATAACAAGCAGAGATCAACTCTTCCAGCCTTGAAAAATTGTTTATCCTAGCATTCTCACCACTCACAAACATAGCTCTAATTTCTAGGAAGATAATGAGTTTTGAATGCTTTAACTCATATAAACAGTCAGGTTTGCATCATGTACTCATAACCCCTCTCCCTCCCCAGACTCCAAGTTGCCTGCAGCCACTTCTCCTCTCTTTCCTGTTGCCTGCCCAGAAGTCTCTAGCTCAGAACTCCACTCCTGGTGGAAATTCAGTCATGGCATGGCCTCAGCCAGGCCCAGAAAAGTAAAGATGCCCTTTCTTTCAAAGGTATCACAGGAAAAGCCCCAAAGCCAGTTACCATCCATGACAAGACAGCTCAATTAGCCAAGTTGTTAATGAAGGCTATATTTACAACTTCTATCATCAAGTTTAATAACTCTCTTTAACCTTTTGCCTTCATTAAAGTAATCAGTGCCTGCAAGGATGATCAGATAAACTCTTATGATTTCCACATATCATATTAAATCCCACATGTCCAATATTCCATCATTTTGGACTCAGGCTCAGTCAATTCTTTCAAATGTTGTCACCCCTTAAGACTAATACGGTCTTTTTTCTTTCAAAAGTCTTAATAGGATAGAGAATTTAAGGAAATAAATCCATAATTAATTACTCATTAAACATTATTTGCCCAGTACTATGAGGACACACGTATTTAATAACATCCTTGCTTTCTGGAAGCTTAGAACCCCAGATGAATAAAAAACTAGAATACCAAACAATGAGGTAACAGCTTAATAGGCTCATGTACTAAAACTGAGGTGAGAAATCATTCATTCATTCATTCAACGAAATATCATTTAGACTCTACTAGTAGTAGAGTCTACTATAGGTGGACATCCTGGTGGTTCATGGTCACAAGAGTGTGCAACAGGGATAGAAATGGATTATGTCCTCAAAAGGTCTGAAAGAAATAGGTTAGGTAAGCAAATGAGTATAGGACAAGGTAAATTGACAAGTATACCAGAAGAATGAACCAAATATTCTGGGAGCAGTTTAGAAAAGATATAATTAGCAGGGAAGGCTTTGTAAAAACAGGAGGACTTTAGTTGCAATTGGCCTCTATAAGGAAGTAAGCTGGGTCACAGACTCCCCATCACAATTATTATCAGTATATGTGTTTAGGATGTGAATGATTCTTACAACTGCACTACATAATAAATATTATTCCTGTTTGATGAACGAGGACACTGAAGCTCACAGAGAAAAAATGGTATTCTCACAGTCCCATAGCCAGTAAGAACCAGAGCTGGGATTCAAATCTGTCCCCATTCTACTAGCTATTCCACAATTTGGAACTATAGTGTAAAGTTCATAATTGAATTCTTCCTTGGCCTCTTGACAACTGAGCCATGCATGGGTCCACACAGTCACAGAAGTGACTCAGTCAAGGGGCCACAATTCACCAGTCTCAGCATTCCAGTCTAGGGTCCCTGAGAAGAAACAAAGAAGGCCAGGCCCTCTCCTAGTTATGCCTAAAGCTAGGAGCCTAAAGCAGTCTCTTCCCCTTACTGCCAAGCATAAACTTGGACTAGATATTCTTTCAAGACTTCTTGCTCTGACATTCGGTGACTTCTGTTCTAGTCTCAAAGTCCTGACTGAGCATCAGTATGGAACTAGAACCCAGTCAGTGTACCCTATCAACATGTTTCACTTGAACCCAGTCTGAGACTTACCAAGGATTCCCCATCCAAGAGAGGAGACCTCAGATCAGGGGGAAAGGTTTCCTGAAGCTCAAAATGCTGCAGGGGGTTCCTACTCCAGGGTCTTATCTTCACTTCACCCTCTCCTATTTTGCTCCTTCAAAAACTTTCAATTCCATGGGCCATGAAGAATATGCTGCATTGTCTTCTGAGCATGCTGCTCCTGAGGGACAGTGTCTTCTACAATCTGGTCCCCTACTGATCCCGAGTCTCCTACCCTACCATGTTCCCTGCCCTCTGCTCCCAGCTTCCTTAACCATCCCTTAGACAGGTGAGAGAACTCCCTGCTAGCAGGATCATGACACCAGAAAGCTGTCCCTCAATCCGTCCCCTCCTACCACATACATACCAACATCATGTTTGCTTAAGGCTTAAGTGGCCAGGAACTAGGAATGCTACATACAAGATTAAACACTCTCATCTCTGAGTGTATGTTTTGTCTTCATTATGCCACTGTGAAGGTGTTAATATACAACTTAGAACATATTAATCACCCTCTAACTTCCAAATGCTAACTAAATGCATCATTAACAATCATGTTTTCTTCAATTACTTGGCTTGTTCTGGGGGAGGAGAGCAAGTCAGCTCCTCACTAAATCCATCTCCTGTAGACAGCTCAGGGACTATAAAAGGCAGTCTGGACCTCTGCTTTTACTATGGAGAGGGGGAATTCCTACAGCTGGCCATAATAAATTCGGTTGAGGCCAAGAAGTGGGAGGAAGAAAACAAAAGAGGAAAAAGAAGGCAAATGGAAGAGAAGAGAGAAGGACAAATAGGGAGGAATCATATTTGCACCAGAGAATAATAAAGACAAATGAACATAACTGCCTCATTCTATGAGAGGACTGTGGCTCAGAAAGGGTAAGTGACATACCCAAGATCACACAGCAAGTTAAGTGGCGAGAAGAGAGGAAAGAAGAGATAATAAGACTGATCGCAGAAGAAGGAAAAGGTGGCAGAAGGCAGGTTAGCAAAGACACAAATTGGAGAAGAAGTACAGAGGAAGGGACAAAGTATTTATTAGAAAGGAGGGAAAATGTATAACAGATGCAAGTCCAGAGTGGTCTTCAACTTTACCCTAACTGCTCAGCACCCAGATCCCTGAGGCAGGAGAAGTTGGGCAAGAGGATGTAATATCTCTAATAGGGTATGAACAGACCAGACTGAATGGGGAGGGAGAAGCCAAGGAGTACTTATGGGTTGGGCCTCTGCCCCAGGCCTCTAAAACTTAGCCAGACCAAATATAACACATAATTATAATTAAAATGTCATTACTTGAAATCTGTTACAAGCACTGGTGGCTATAAAATCCATTTCATCAAATCAGATTCAGAATTGCAGACCAGCCCTAAATTGAAAAGAAAAGAGAAAAAAATAGTCCTGCTAACAGGTCACTAGTTGTCCACAGACTGCCGTCCAACCAGACCTGCCTACCTTGAGGTGGAAGCATCAAAGGTCAGCATACACTGGTGCTTCCAGAGGGTGAGCCTAGGGGGCTCGAGGTCAGTGAGCAGAGAAGCAGAAAGGAGGCAGCAGAGTCATCTTAGAAGGGGTACCATCCTGGGACCTCCAAAGATAAAAGCCCTGACAGTCGTTCTGACCATAGTTAAAAAGCCCCACAGATCATCACGACCTATGTGGTACTCTGAAATGATTAGCTGTTTGAGTCTTACGGCTTAGGTGTTGGGTGAGGTGGGTGTCATCACTTCCTCCACAGTGAGGAAAAGCCTCAGAGGGGTTAGGAGCATAGCCAACATCACCCTCTAAGTAGGGGGAGGGCTGAGACCATGAGTGTTAGTGACAACACAGTATTCAACCCTGGAACACACACACACACACACACACACACACACACACACACACACACACATTCATGAAAAGACAGAGTCTGCAGACTCCTGGCAGTGCAACTGGTGGGGCTGGCCCTGACAGCCACTGCAAATGTGTCCCCCTCAGCTTGCTGATTTTAAGCACTATCAAGGCTTCTTTGAAAGCTGCCACCCATCTGTCTCTTCTTTTCTAAGACAACTGCTACATTCCAGACCAGAGCCCAGGATGCCTGCAGCAGCTTCCTCAATGCCTCTCCTCTCTCCTTTCTTGCACTGCAGTTCCAGAATAATCTTCTAAAAAGCCACTTTGATCTTGACCTCATATGGCTGCTTCTGCGATCTGGCTTCTGCTTATACCTCTCAGGTGAAAATGCCCCACCCCAAAGGCCCCATGACCTCCTCATTGCCCAATGGAAACTTTTTCTTCTTCACCTTACTGGACCCTTTACTCAGCAGCACCTATCATTTCCAACCACTTCCTTCCTGGAAATCACTTTCCTAGGTTTCTGTTGTTGTACTTGCTTTTGTTTGTCCTTCCACCTCTCTGGTTGCTCCTTGACTTTTGGGCTTTCTTCCTCAGCTTCCTCCATAAATTTTTGTCTTTCCCAACTCTTTCTGCTGTCATCTGTTCTTCTTACCCCTTAGGTAACTGTAAGTGACTTAATCTGAGCCCATGGCTTTGGCTGCATCTCTACCCATTTTTTTTAACATTTATATATATTTTTTCAATTATAGTTGACATGTAATATTATATTAGTTTCCGGATACAATATAGTGATTAGACAGTTATATAAATTATAAAGTGATCACCCAGATAAACCCTTTACACATCTGACACCATACATAGTTATGACAATACTGACTATATTCTCCATGCTATACTCTATATCCCCAAGACTATTTCGTAACTACCAATTTGTACTTCATAATTCCTTCCCCCTTCACTCTTTCCCCCAGTCCCCAATCTGAACCATCAAAATGCTCTCTGTATCTATGAGCTTGTTGTTCACTTGTTTATCCTATTCTCTAGATTCCAATATGACTTTTGTCTTTCTCTGATTACTTCATTCAGCCCAATACCCTCTAGGTCCAGATGGTGAGATTCCATTCTTTTTTTATGGCAGAGTAATATTCCATTGCATATATGTACCACCTCTGCTTTATCCATTCATCCATTGATGGACACCCAGGATGCCCCCATACCTTGGTTATTGTAAATAATGCTGAAATGAACATATGGATTCACATATCCTTCAAAGCAGTCTTTTGTGTTTCTTTAGATAAATATCCAGAAGTGAGATAACTGGGTCCTTATTTCTATTTTTTTATAGCCTTTGTTTTAAACTCTATTTTATCTGGTATAAGCATTACTACCCCAGCTTTCTATTTCCATTTTCATGAAACATCTTTTTCACTTTTTTACATTCGGTCTCTGTGTGTCTTTTGATCTGAAGTGAGTCTCTTGTAGGCAGCATTTATAAGGGTTTTTTTTTCTTATCCATTCGGTCACCTTAAATTTTAATCCATTTGTATTTAAAGTAATTGTTGCTAGATATGTAATTATTGCCATTTTATTATTCATATTTTTGATCTTTTCTTTTTTATTCTTAAAAAAGTATCTTTAACATTTCTCTTAATACTGGCTTGGAAATGAACTCATTTAGCTTCTTGTCTGGGAAACTCTTTATCTGTCTTTTGATTCTAAATGATAGTTTTGCTAGGTAGAGTAATCTTGGTTATAGATCCTTGCTTTTCATCACCTGGACTATTTTCAGGCCAATCCCTTCCAGTCTGCAAAGTTTCTATTGAAAAATCAGCTGGAAATCTTCTGGGAGCTCCCCTGTAACTAATTGCTTTTCTCTCGCTGCTTTTAAGATTCTCTCTTTGTCTTTAACCTTTGGCATTTTAATTATGATGTGTTTTAATGTGGTCCTCTTTGGGTTCATTTTATTTAGAACTCTCTGCACTTCTTGGGCTTGTATGTCTATGTCCTTCACCAGGTTAGGGAAGTTTCCATCATTATTTCTTGAAATAGGTTTTCAACTCCTTGCGCTCTCACTCGCTCTCTCGCTCTCGCACTCGCTCTCTCTCTCTCTCTCTCTCTCTCTCTCTCTCTCCCCCCCCCCCTTATCCTTCTGGTATCCCTATGATATGAAAGTTCATATGTTTGATGGTGTCCCAGAGTCCCCTTAAACTTTCCTAATTTTTTGGATTCCTTTTTCTTGTTGCTGTTCTTACTGAATGTTTTCTGCTATTTTATCTTCTAAATCGCCAATTCGATCCTCTGCTTCATCTATTCTACTGTCGATTCCCTCTACTGTATTTTTTATTTTAGCTATTGTATTTTTCATTTCTGCCTGGTTCTTTTTTATGTGTCCTATCTCTTTGTTGAAGTTCTCACTGAGTTCATTGATTTTCTTATAACTATTGTTTTGAACTCTGCATCTAGGAGATTGCTTGCATTCATTATGGTTAGTTTTCTGAAGCTTTGTTCTGTTCCTTCATTTGGGACATGTTTCTTTGTCTCCCCATTTTGGCTGCTTCCCCATATTTGTTTATATGTATTAGGTATGGCTACTATATCTCCTGGTCTTAGTAGAGAGGCCTTATGTAGTAGGTATCCTGTGGGGCCCAGTGGCACAGTCTTCCCTGGTCACCTGAGTCGGGTGCCCCAGGTACGTCCCTTGCATGGGTTGTGTGTACCTTCCTGTTGTAGTTGAGCCTTGGTTGCTGTTTGCTTGTCAATGGGAAAAACGGACCTTCGGATTGATCAGGAGTAATGATTGGCCATGACTATTGGAGGAACATTGTGCAGGCACAGACCCTACAGAGCAAGATTCACTTTAGCAGGGCTCTGGTGCCTCCCCTGTCTGCCCTTTGCATGTGTGGTTTGCAGAGGTAGCTGGGTGGAGCTCTGGCTTGATCTGAAGCCAGGCACCGGGCATGCTAGCCCCAGGGCTTCCTGGGGGTGGGGCAAGTTCAACCCAGCCTATGCCCTGTCTGGGGCCACCTGAGATAAACTGCAAAGTAATCTGCAGATGGTTACCACCAGTGCTGGGCTTGGAGGAGCCTAGGAGAAGCCAAGCCTCAATCCAAGGTCAGCTGTAGCAGTGCTGGTCTTGGGGCTACTTAGCAAGAGGTAAGGGGTATGCTGGGTCAGATGCTACTTGTTTGGATTCATAAACTTTTAAGAGATTTTTAGGAGAGTCTGCAGTATAAGCCAAGAAAGGCCACTTCTATGGGAAAGCAGCTGGAAGCAGCTTGGGTGGGATCACAAGCTGGGTGGCATGAGATCTCAGGGAATCATCAGGGCAGGTAATCCATGTTAGCCAGGTTGATGGAGACTCAGAGAGGGTAGCTACCTTTGTCTGAAGGCTGGGAGTGGGAAGCACTCAACAAAAGAACAAAAGCTTCTGCCAGTACTTCTTCCAGGACACAGCTTCTCCTCTAGCCTTTGCCCGGAAGCCAGACAATTCGGTTCCTCCCTGTATGTCCCTGGTACCTCTCAAACTGCTACCCCAGTGCTGGAGCTCAGAGTGAGTGAGTCCATCAGCAAGTAAATCCATTTGTGGACACTTTAAGAGGACTGCTTGGTACTCCAGCTACTCTTCATCTTACTTTGCCACAATCTCCACTGGTTTTCACAGCCAAAAGCTGTGGGGACTTCTCTTCCTGGCACTGGAACCCTGGGCTAGGGAGTCTGGTGTGGGGCTGAGACCCCTTGCTCCTCAGAGGGGACCTCCAGAGCCAAGCTAAACCTCCCAATTTTTAACTGCCACATACAGATGTGAGACCAGCCCATTCCACATGTCTACCCCTCCTACCAGTCTCAACATGGCTGCTTTTGTATAACCTTAGTTGTACAACTTCTGATTAGGCAGACTTCAGCAAATTCTCAATGATGATGTACTATAGTTTAGTTGTAATTTTGATGTGGTCAAGAGAGGAAGCAAGCACAGCATTTATCTCCTCTGCAATTTTGACTAGAAATCTCAAGGAAATTCTTATCAGTTAAGAAGAGCAAAAGGATGTTGTCAACATCCTCCTCATTTAGAAGAAACCAAAAGTGGGAAAATTCAGGGCTTGCCAAAGGTAACAAAAATAGGAAAGGCCACTAAGCACACCCTAGGGTCTCTCTCTGATCAATACCCCAAGTAGAGAAAGCTATAAATTTAAGGAGGTGCTAGATGAAAGAGGAGAATGAGAGCAGACAGAAGAAAGCCCAGAAACCCTGGCTGGTGACTGAGCTGTTTAGAGGGACAAGTCAAAGGTGAGAATCAGGGACCCAAAAGGTGAGAGTTCCATTTCAATCTTCCAGGCCGGCAAAAGTTGAGGGACATGCCAAGCCTGAGGTTCCTCACATAAAAAGAATGGCAACTCTTTAGCTGCACTGTTCCAAAAAACAAAATATGAAAACACTCTGATATTTGATCATTTATGCTATTCTTTTTCTATCTTGTTAGCTCTGGATAAGGAATACATATAGTTTCATATTTGCTTCCATTCAGATCTGAATCAGTTTTACCTCAAACTAACGGTTGCTTTTTATTTTCCACTTCCCCCACACATTAAGCCTGTTTATTCATTCCTTGTTTATTTTGCTCATCTCAGCCCCTTTACTTCTGGGAGTTATTCCAACCACAACAACAACAAAAAACAAACAAACAAAAAATAAAACAAACACTATAGCAAATCAATTAAAAGATGAGTTGCTTGCAAATCACCAGCAAAAGAGAAAAAGGCTTCCCTCCTCACTATTATACCCCTCTCTTTAAACATGGGGATTGATTTTTAAACAAAAAGCCACTAATGTACTGTATGATTTGAATCAAGTCACTTGCCCTGTCTGCGCCTGAGGTTCTTCTTGTCCACAATGAGGGAGCACTTCTTATGGATATTTAATCTATTTTAGCATCATTGATCTCTTTGAGAATGTAAAGAAAGCTACAAATTTACCTCCAATTTCACTTTCTATAGATATACAAAATGTTGACTGTAATCTCAGGGGCTCCTAGAACCCCTGACAACCCTCTTGGAAGGGGTGTCTGGGCCCCTGAACAGGATGTCCTGCAACTCTGATTGGAGGAGCAAAAAATGAAGACCCATATCTCTCTTCAGACCTCTGTTCAAGAAATAGACAAAAACCAGACAGGACTTCCTAGGAGGCCCCAAAAGTAGAAACTTCTTTGGGTCAGCCTGAGGCACTGTTTCTGGAAGACTGCCATTCAGGCAACCAAAGCTGATTTGACATTTGTTTAATTTACAACAAAACTCTTTATCTATCTATCTATCTATCTATCTATCTATCTATCTATCTATTTATTTTAAGACAAAGAGGAAGAAAACCACTCGGATAAAACCTTTTACTCTCTTGCTCTAATGGACCTCATAAAGGCTGACAGTGTGCAAGGAGTCAACCATGCTGAAAAGCCAGCAGGCTGCCCCAAGGAGGGGGCAAAAGGGACTGGATGCCTCCCTTTCACAGATGAAAGGAGCAGCTTCAAGAGTTTCTTTTTTTCTGAGGACAATGAATGTAACCTTCGGTGATGTAGCCTTCAGCTATATAGCCTTCAGTATACCCACATTAAGGGTCTCTCTTTCCCCAATTCTCCCCTTCCCACCTTGGCAATTAGAGTAACCAATTGTACTTCTACCTGAACCAGAGCTTCCAGCACTACCTGCCCTGGAACTCTCCACCAGATGGCTTCAGGCCTTGGGGGCTTGCTATGTTTGACTTATTTCGGGAGTGATTCACCTGAAAACGCTGACCTGGGAAAAGGCCCAAGGTGTTTCTATCTCCTAATGCCCTATTCCCTCCCTGATGGAGGGAATTTTAGGGCAACCCTGAACTGAAGCCTGAGGGCCCACACCACAATGGTACCTAAGAAGGCAGTCTTAAAAACAGTTCCCAAAAATCTCTGATTATAATAGTTCTACTCAGACAACAGGTCATCATGTCCTTAGAAGAAAAGGAGACATGGTTGGGGGGGCCAGGAATACAGAACTTGAGATATAGCTGGAAAAATATATAAAGATTTAATCACTCTACTGATTCTTATGAACCTCTCCCTCCTTCAAAGAACCTAAAACTCTCTGGTCTGCATTTCCCAGATCATGAGAATAAATAAGAACATGCTGTGAGCCCTAGAGAAGGGCTGAGGCATAGGACACAGAGCTGTCCCCTCCTTCTTCCCTATGGTTACAAGACACAGAGAAGGAATGGTCCCTACTATCAAGTCTAAATATGCACTCTCTAAACAGGCACCTGAAATTTGGTCCAGGAAAATAAAAACAATGAAAGAGAATGGTCAGTTACGAGACCATAAATTATCAAAGGGAGGTATTGTTTTCTCATTCTCTGCATGTTAAAAAAAAAAAGAACAAAACTTCTGTCTGAAACAGCCTTGGTGACATCCTGTCCAGATGTAGAAGATCAGTAAGGTCCTCTCATCAAGCTCTTAGTTTACAGGACCAGGAATTGTGAATGATCTTCTAAAGAACATTAGCCTTTGTAGTAGACTGAAAAATGACCACAAAGTCTTCTCACCTCTGGATACATGCCCTCTGTAATGGGGCTTCCTAGCCCTTGCCATCAGTGAAGGAATCTATTCTCCAACCCTTGAATCTGGGCTTGGACATGTGACTTCCTTTGGCCAATCAGACATTAGCAAACATGAAATAACATATGCTCTAAAAATGCTTGTGCATCAGGGCTTCCCTCTTCTACTGCTAAAAGCCTTCCATCACTATGCAAAACAAGTAAAGACAGACAAAGTTGAAACCAGCAGAGTTATTCTCAAAGAGGAAAAATGGATATATGTGCCTATATCTACATATAAAATATATGAAGAAACCAGACCTGGTCCTTGCCCCAGCTGATACTGAAGGAGGCCCTCCCAGACCTTCCAGCCCCAGTCAAGCTGGTCCAGCTCAAAAGAGCCATTTAGCTAACACAGAACCATGAAAAACAATAAAGTTTGTTGTTTTAAGCCACTAAGTTTTGGGAAGGTTTGTTATTCAGCAGAAGTTAACCACTATACTTTCCTTGATATTCACTTTTAAGAAAAAGAATTCCTTGGCTCCTCAGGAGGGGTTGAGTAGACTAGACCAAGTAGGCTAGGAAAATGTCCCTGGGGCCAATGGGAAAGACCACAGACTCAGCACCTAAAGGGTGAATTCAAACCACTCTTCAGCTAAGTGCTGGCTATATGTGACCTTGGGCAAGATACAGAATAACTCTCTGAGCCTTACCTTCCTCATCTGCACACTGGGGATAGTAAGCCATTACATAACATTGTGGTGAGAAGAAAATGAGAAGATGGATGGGAAAACTCCTGACACACAGCAAGTGCACAATAAATGCTTGTCTCTTTTTTTATCCAACCAGACCAGACAGTCAAGGTGTCTTGACTTGCAGAAGAGTAGAAAATGTATGGAGGGTCCCAAGAGGGACCTGCTCTTCCTGACCCTGACCAGCTCAAACTGCACGGCCACTCAAGGGCAGGAAGGAAAGTCTATCGCTAAAACAGCCACTCGGATCTGTCCCTGAGGCAGTTTTTTTTTTTTTTTTAATGGAGACTTGTGCTTCAGAAGCATTTGGTTTTTAATCTGTCTTGAGTAAAGAGATGTTTCATACAACATTCACCACATCAGCAACTCTGTAAATAAAATGTAAAAAACACAATGTCTTTATTCTATCATGTAGTAATTAGGGCCCCAAATAGGAATCTTCGATGATAGGTACTCTGGTTTCTGAAATCTAAGCAGGTTTCTAATTGGTCTAGTGAACAACTTTGGGTGAATCTCACAGAGGCTGCTGAAGAGGGATGCACCCAGAATCATGATTTCTCTTTTCTTTTCACACTCTCAGAGAAAAAAAATTCGAATGCTGAACTGTATTAGGAACTTAGATAAAGTGGAAAATACGCAAAACACACAGCCCGAAACCTGAAGGGCCCTCACAGATCCTTTAATGTAGACATGTTGGAAAGGGTCTCAGCTGAAGCAGCCAAAGAAGACAGAGAAGCAATTTTATTTTTTTTTAAGCAGCTAACGAAATTGCCTTTACGTTACATTGAGACTCTGCTGCCTGCTGCTGGGCTCAGTTGAAGGAATTGAAGGCTGAGGCAGAGAGGAAAGCCAGGTCAACATCTGCTGGGTAGAATCAGCCAAGAAGGAAAGAGAAAGGGAGAGAGAACTGGCAATTGCTGGGCTCCATGGTGTGCATACATTATCCCACTGACTATACCCCAAGACCCTTATGAGGAAAGAAGCATTACCCTGTCACATTAGGAAGGGACTTGTCCCCTGTCACCCAGCAGGTAAGGAGCAGAACCAGATTGGAACCTAGGAAGAAAGGGGTCAATTCTTCAAAGTGAATGGAGACACTTCTGACAACCAGTGGCCCTGGGGAACAAAGCTACCTGAGGTTGGCCTGCATGGTGTGTTCCAGTTCTGTGAGTAGCCACTAACTAAACCAGGGATCTTGAGGCATCCCCACCAGTATTTACATATAAAGCAGCACCAGATGAGGTGAGAAGTGGATGAAACACAAGTTTAGCTGCTGAAGCCCTTTCTCTGACCCACCCTCTCACCTTTCCTACCTCTCCAGCTCCCTCCTTCCATATATTTTTGAGTATACAGGTATAGATGTACACATAGATATATAGACAAATATATAGATATTCATCCTTCCTCTTTAGAAATAACTTTGCTACCTTGACCCCCACTCCATCTTTCCTTTAACTGGCTCTCTGACACTCTCCCTAACACCTCATAGCCTACTTCCTAGGCAAAATTCACTGTTCCCTCATCTGTGTTCCTTTTTTCCCCCCACGCTCACCACATTACATTCTATTTACTGGCTAATAGACCTATCTCCCTTTCTAGAATGTGAGAATACAGACAATTTCTTATTTATCTTTGTATCCAAACACTTAGCACAAAGTTTGGCACACAGTAAGCACTCAAAAATATTAGTCAAAAGAAGTGATTCAACCACTATTTTCTGAATACCTACTTTGAGCTGGGTGTTAGGAATATGGTGATAAAAATGTCATCTCCTCAAAGAGCTCAGCATCTAGCAGAGTCAGACAATCAAGGATCTACAATACAGTCTGGTAAGTGCTTTGGTGGGTAATAACAGGGCCCAGAGAGCACATGGTCTGGGGAGGGAGGCTCCAGGAAGGAGTGGCATCTCAACCAAAATCTATTGATAGTATATGTCTGGGAAAAGACAGGAGAGATGCTCTAGGGAGACTGAGTTGCATACACAAAGGACCAGAGATGAGAGAAATCATGAAACATTCTGGAAACTATAATACAATAAATAGGTCAGTATATATGCCTAGAGTATAAGATGTGAGATGTCACTGAGTAACAGAGGATAAAGGTGAAAAGATGAGCCTGGATCAGATCATTATTCCATTTATATAATCAGGCAGCAAGTAGGATGTGAATACTTTCTCTCTGTAACATACTATATATAAGGTGACTGAGTCAAGATGGTGAATAAGACATATGGTCTCTACCCTGATGGAGCTTATAGTTTAGAGGATGAGAAACAAGAAAACACAAGAAATAATATCACAATGTGTTAGGTGCTATGAATGAAACTAATTAAAATTAGAGACAGAGAAGGGGGAAAAAATGGTGTAGATGATAGAGGCTTTGTTTATCTTCCTTGCAACTAAATCAAAGTTGTGAAATAAACAGAGCGAATAGCAAGCAAAGGCACCTGGGATCTAGATGAACAGAAAGCACCACAACTATGGAGAGAAATAATTACTCAATCTGAAACAGTAGAAAGTAGGAGGGGATAAAGATGTGAGGCTGCCCATCCCTGAGCAAGACAGAGGTTACAGCAGCAGCAGATGCCTCTTAAAGGGGCCATGTCTGCGAGTGGACTTTCACAGTGAAGGGCCCGCTCACTCTGAGCACCAGCACCAGGTGGGCTGCACAGTGGGTACCAGGGACTTACAGGGGAACACAGTTGTTGGAGCAAGGGCTAGAGGCAAGGCTCCATCCTGAGCAGAAGTGCCAGCAGTATCCGGCAGTATCCATTGTTCCTCTGTTGAACTCTCTCCCCTCCCAGTGTGCAGAGCACAGCTATAGCTGAGTCCAAATCAAACTGGATAACCGAGGTCGCTCTGCCCAGAGGATTCTCTGAAACTCTGCTTCCCCCAACTCATGGCCCCACCCAAGCCACATCCAAGTGTATCCTCGGTGATTCCAATGCTCCTTGCTAAACAGTGCCAAGATTCACACTGGTCACAGCTGACCTAAGTTTCTGTCATGGCCTCTTGAGGCAACTATAAGCATAGCTTCTTTATATTGCTTGCTGAATCTTAACAGGTGACCCCGGAGGGATACAGGCTTGGGCCAAACTTGGCCTACAGTCTCAGGACTGTGCCACTGAACACCTACTATACAAAGACACACTAATAACACCGGGAAGCTTAGGAGCTTTGCTTACTACATAGAAAAAAAAAAAAACACAGAAAGGCAGCCACAATGGGAAGACAAAAAAGCAGAACCCATACGAAAGAACAGAACAGAGATCCAGGAATAATGGAGTCAAGCAATCTAACAGATGCAGAGTTCAAAACACTGGTTATAAAGATGCTCAATGAACTTAGGAGAAGTGTGGATGAACTCAGTGAGAATTTTAAGAAAGAGATAAAAAAAAAACCATAAAAACGGAAATGGAAATTATAAAAAGGGACCTGTCAGAAATGAAGAACACATTATCTGAGATGAAGAGTATATTAGAAGCAATAAACAGAGTAAATAAAGAGGAAGGAACCACCAATGTAGAGGATGGGGAAGCCAAGGACACTCAATCAGAACAGCAAGAAAAAAGAAACCAAGACTAAAATAATAATTTAAGAAGCCTATGAGACACTATCAAAGGTAAAAATATGCATGCCATAGGGTACCAGAAGGAAAACAAGACATTGAAGATCTTTTTGAAGAAATAATGATGAAAGACTTCCTTTATCTGGCAAAGGAAATAGACATACAACCCAAGGAAGCTCATAGAGTCCCAAGAAAGAGGAACCCAAAGAGGTCCTCATCAAAACACATCATAACTAAAATGCCAAGCATTAAACCAAAAGAGAAAAATCTTAAAAGCAGTGAGAGAAAAGCAGTTAGTTACCTATAAGGGAGCACCCATAAGACTGGTAGCTGATTTCTCAAAAGAAACTATGCAGGACAGAAGGGATTGGCACAAAATATTCAAATTGATGAAAACCCAGGATCTACAACCAAGAATACCTTATCCAGCAAAGCTATCATTTAGAGTTGAAGAATAGATAAAGAGCTTCCAAGATAAAAATAAGCTAAAAGAATTTATCAGCACCGAGTCAGTATTACAGGAAACATAGGAGGGCTTCTTTAACAAGAAAACATATATTGAAAGCAGGAATAAGGCATGGTAATAACTGCATTCCTATCAGTAAATACCTCAAATGGAAAAGATTTTCTCCAACCAAAAGATAGAGGGCTGAATGGATAAGAAAACAAGACTCCAACATACGTTGCCTATAAGAGACTCACTTCAGATTAAAAGACACACATAGACTAAAAGGGGATGGAAAAAGACATTGCCTTGATGGATCTAGTAGGTATTGTGCTGAATGAAATGGGTTTGATAGAGAAAGACAAATATCTCATCTTTACACACATGTGGAATCTAAAAAACAAAACACAACAACAACAGCAGCAAAAGCAGAAATAAACGTAGATACAGAATATATTTTGAGGGCTACTAGATGGGAGAGGGGTTGGAGGAATACAAAAAAAAGGCAAAGGGATTAAGAGATTCAAATGGATAGCTGCAGAATAGACATGGAAATGTAGGAATAAATATGTAAGGGGGAAGGGGTTACTAGATTTAGTGTGGTGATTGCTTTGAGAGTTATGTGGATCTCTGATCACTATGCTGTACAACTGAAACTAGTACATAATTTTATGTCAACTGTAAATTTAAAAACAACTCATTGAATTTTACAATGTAAAAACTAGCAACTAATTGTCTATTATATTTCAATAAAACCAGAAAAAAATTAGAGACAAAAAAATATGTGAGAGAAATCTGAAATTTAAGAATAGACAAATATTGGTCATGTGGAAAACAGATAGAGCTGCTCCAAACCAAGGGAACAGTACATGTAAACCTCCTGGGGCAGCAAAGGGTTTGGCATGCCCAAGGACTGAAAGGTCAATGAGAGTAGAACAATGAAGGTAGAACACAGAGAATGAGGAAAGATATCAGTTAGGATGGATTCAGCTGAAAGTAAGAGAAAACCTTCCTAAAAGTGACTGGAATCATTTTTAAAAATTCTTAACCCACTTAAGAGGAGGTTGTCAAATTATAGGGTGAATTCTGTCTCTCAGCTATATCTTCAAGAACCTGTTCCTCTTGTCTGCCATCCTCAGTGTGTTAGTAGTACCTCCCCTCACAGTGTCTAGGAACCACATATAGATAGGAGGAGGGTGTTGTGGGGCCTCTCCCCCTTCCACAGAACTCTCTCAGGAGGGCAGGGCATCTTTTCTAAAAATCACCAGTAGACAGTTTCTTAAGTCCCATGATGCAGAAACAATCACCGGTCACCCTTAACCAATCGCTGGCAATGTTGTTGTAGCATTACCATGAATAGCTTAGATTAACCATGATCACCTCCTATGGAGGAGAGAAAGGCTCACCTTTCCTGAAAATATCACCATCTCTTTTATAAAAAATCCCCCTTTATAAACACAATCAGGGCTCTGCTACCATGGAAGATGGAAGAAAATAGCTATTGGGTGGGCAGTTGATAAAATAGAGGGTGTAAAATGTGCCTGGAGAATTAGACAGCTGAGTCAGATCACACGCAGCCTTATAAGGTGCATCAAAAAATTACAATTTTATTCTAAAGATAACAAAAAAAACACTGAATAGTTTTAAGCAGAGAAGTAACATGAAATGCTTTTATGTTATTAAAATGTTGTGCTATGTGAAAAATGGGGAGCAAAAGTGGAAGTAGAGAGACTGATTAGAAGGATATTATCCTAGGCCCAGAAAGAGATGATGGTGCCTTGGACTATAAGGTGACAGGGCAGATGAAGAGAAGGGCATAAATTTGAGACACATGTTAGTGGTAAACTGGCGAAATTTGGTAGAAGTTGAAGAAAAGGAGAAATCAGGAATGATTCCAACATTTTTGGCCTTGCAAACTGGTGGACAAGGGTGCCATTTACTGAGATGGGAAAGATTTGGGGAGAAACAAATTTGGAAAGAAAAATCAAGAGTTTGGAAATTTTATACACACACGCGCGCGCGTGTGTGTGTGTGTTTGGGATATCTATAGGACCAACAGAAGAGCCCAAGAGAGACATTTGGAAGTCATCACTATATATATGGTATTTAAAGCATGCCAATAGGTGAGCTCACCTAACTAGAATGTATACATAGAGAAGGCCTAAGGCCAAGACTTGGAACATCCAATATGTAGACAAGAGTAAATGAGGAACAAAGAGACAAAATGATTGATCGGAAGTGGGGGAAACCAAAGAAGTACCATGTTCAAAGCCTAAAGAAAGTGTCTCTAAGGAGAAGAGGGTGACAAATGCTACTGAGAAGCCCAGATGAGAACAGCAAAGTGTCCACAGGATTGGACAATATGGAAGCTACTAGTGACCTCCACAAGCTGTGGAGTGGCCAGGTGGGGATGGGTGCCAGATTGAAGTCGGAAGAAGTGGAGGCAGTGTGTGCTGACAACTCCGAATTCCAAGTTGTTTGACCAGGAGTGGGAGCAGATAAGGAGCAGGAGCTGAAAGAGAAGGTAAAATTGCAAGCAGATTCTTCAAAGATTATAGGTAAGAAAGCATATCCATAAAGTGCTAGGAATGACCCCAGGGTAAAATTCTTGAGGTGATGAGAGGCTGGGATCCAGAAATATATGGAAGGACTAGCTTTTGAAGTTTCAGGAGGGATTAATCTGACCTGTAAACCACTTAAATAAACTAAAAGAGCTCCAATTTTAAGGAACCTAGCAGCAAATCCTTCTATAAAGTGACTTATTTGGGGGAGGGGGGTAATCCAAATGGCTTTGTCCTACTGGATGTTCCTAAAGAAAGAACCACTTGCAGTTTGGAGCTCTGTGGACAGAGCAAGCACAGGTAGTATGTACTGACATCTTTTATTTCCTAGGACATTGACACATCTGCTCAAACTAATTGTTCTTCCAAGATCTCTCCCGACTCATCCTCATCTGATAGGAATAAGAGCTCTTGTGCCAATGCAAGGCAGAGAAAAGGGGTGCTAGAGAGGAGGCCTGGAACAGGCAGTTTACAACTTACCAAAATACAAAAGCCTCAGCACTTCTCTTATACCCAAAATACCTGTCTATGAACATTAAACTAGAGGCAAGCAAACATTAAAGCTGCCTAGGGCAATGCAGTTTGTGACTGCCCTGACCAGAGGGACCTCTGAGAAGTAGTGATGGAAGGAGGAAGAAAAAGGCCAGGAGATGGAGGGGCAGAAGGCAGTTATGGTACACACTGAGTGCATCCATAGTTTACCCTTCCAACACATTTTAAAGTGAAACTTCTGATATGATAGCTACAATAAGAAGATGTCAAGAGGAAGAGTATGAAAATGAGGTCGAGTTGTATAGAGAAGGTACCCATTGGATGTTGCCTTATGAAGCACTAGCTCCCCTGCCATTCAATGGCACAGTCATGCCCAGGCCTATCCACCTGGGTGGAGGCTTGGGAAGAAGGAAGAGAGGCCATGGCCTCTAGATGTGGTCCAATCTCCTAGTATAGTGAGTTGTCTCAGTTTACCCCTCCAGTTGAGAAGGAAGCAAATTAAGAAACCAGAACTCAAGATTCAAGATGGTATAGAAGGTAAAAAGCTGTGCACACCTCCTCTAGCCACCATGCCAAAATTATAACAAAACTATACAGCAACTAGTATATGGAGTTGCCAGAGGTCTAACTGAACAGTAGCCCTACAACTAGATCACCTCAAATAACAGGTCATCTCAAAATGGTAGGCAGGGAGGAAACGCGAACTGGCCCAGTACCACAATTGTGAGTGACAATCAAGAATGAGTAGGGCTATCTTGGCTGCAGAGCCCCCTCCCCACCTGAGTAATGAGGGGTTCCAGTGGCACACTGGGCTCCCCAGCTCAGGGTTGTAGTGCTAGGAAGAAAAGTCCCCACAACCACCAGAGGTGCAGCTTAGTGAGATGGGCTGTGGGAAGCAGAGACCTTCCTCTTAAAGGGCCCATGCCTGGCCTTACTCAATGATGGACTCATTCTCTCTGAACTCCAGAGCTGAGACAGCTTCTCGAGGGGTGCTAGGGACATATGGGGAGGCACTGAGCTGTTGGGCTTCAGGGTGAGGGCTGGAAGGGTGGATTGGTCCCGAACAAAGGTGCAGGCAGAAGCCATTGTTCCTTTGTTGAGTCCTATCCCCTCCCAGTATGCAGACACAGGCACCATCAACCTGGATAACATAGGTTGCTCCTTCAGAGGATTCCCTGAGACTCCACCTCTCCCAACTAGTGGGCCCAATCAAGCAGCTTCCAGTGACTTATTCCATACAAGCAGGCTGTCTTGTCTTAAGCTGAAAACTTTCATAAAATCTCTCAAAGGCTCACAAACCCAAAGAAGCACCCCCTGGCCTTGGCATGCCCTGAACTTCTTACTGAGCAGGCCCAGACCCTGCACTAGTGGCAGCCAGCCTCGGTTTTAGACTTGACCCCTCGAGGCACTTATTAGCCCAGCACTGGTGGCAGCCATGTTGCACCAAGCAAGTGCATTGCTTAGTGACCCTTACCAGGTGGTCCCAGAGGTGCACAAGCTTCAGTTGCACTTGGCCTGCAGCTAGACCCCTCTCATGTCTGTGCCAAGGGGCCCCATAGCATACCTACTACATAAAAGTCACTCTACTAAGACTGGGAGACTTCGGAGCCCTACTTAATAAACAGAAACAAACACAGGAAGGTAGCCAAAATGGGGGGACAAAAAAGCATGTCCCACTTGACAGAACAGAACAAATCTCAAGAAAAATAATTCATCAAAATGGAGACAATCTGCCAGATGCAGAGTTCAAAACTGGTTATAGGATGCTCAAGGAACTTAGGAGAAGAGTAAATGATCTTAGTGAGAACTTTAACAAAGATAAAAACATAAAAATGGAGATGGAAATTATAAAGGGGAACCAGTCAGAAATGAAGAATACAATATTTGAGATGAAAAGTATGTTAGAGGGAATCAACAGAATGGAGGAAGCAGAGGAATGAATCACTGATACAGAAGATGGAGTAGTGGAGGACACCAAATCAGAATGGCAACAAGAAGAAAGAATCAAAAATAATGAAGATAATATAAGGAGCCTATGGGATAATATTAAATATAACAATATTCTCATCATATGGGTACCAGAAGGAGAAGAAGAGTAAGAAGTTGAAAACCTATTTGAAGAAATAATGAAGGAAAACTTTCCTAACCTGGGGAAATAAATAGATACACAACCCTAGGAAGCTCAGAGTCCCGAACAAGATGAACCCAAAGAGGCCCTCCCCAAAACACATCATAATTAAAATGCCAAGCATTAACTACAAAGAGAGAATCTTAAAAGTAGTAAGAGAAAAGCAATTAGTTACCTAAAAGGCAGCTCCCATAAGACTGGCAACTAATTTCCCAAAATAAACTTTACAAGACAGAAAGGCTTGGCACAAAATATTCAAAGTGGTGAAAACTCAAGATCTATAACCAAGATTACTTTGTTCAGCAAAGCTATAATTTATAGTCAAAGGACAGATAAAGAGTTTCTCAGACAAGAAAAAGCTAAAAAAGTTCATCATCACCAAGCTGCATTATGGGAAATATTGGAGGGACTTTTTTAAGAAGAAAAAATGTGTAGCAAAAATATGAATAAAGAATGGCAATAAGTACATATCTATTAACAAGTACTTTAAATGAAAAAGAATTAAGTGCTCCAACCAAACGATGGGGTGGCTGAATAGATAAATAAACAAGATCCTTACATATGCTGTCTACAAGAGACTCACTTCAGATGAAAAGATACAGACTAAAAGGAAGGGGATGGAAAATTATATTGCCTTGATGGACCTAGAGGTTAGAGTGCTGAGCAGAGTCAGTCAGATAGAGGAAGATAAATGCCATATAATTGAATGTATATGTGGAATCTAAAAAACAAAACAAACAAACAAACAAACAAACAAACAGAAAGAAACTCATAGATACAGAGAACATTTTGAGTGCTACTAGACCAGAGGGAGAGTGAGGGAGTTGGTGAAAAACAGGACAGGGATTAAGAAGTACAAATTGAAAGTACGGCATGAGGAATATAGCCAAAAATATTGTAATAACTATGTATGGTGTTAGAGGGGTACTAGATTTATTGGGGTGATCACTTGTGAGTTATATATATGCCTAATCACTATGTTGTACACCTGAAACTAATATAGTATTGTATGAAAAATAAAAATTATATATATATTATTAAAAAATAAATCAACCAGATCTCCTGTGATTTAACCAATGAACACACTGCCTCCTGGAAATGACCATCATAATGTGTGAGTGTCTGAGGCCTCAGGACAGGGTCAGTGTATGGAAACTGAGGGAAGGAAGGGAGCTGAGGATTAGTTAAGTCAAGTCCCTAAACTCTCAACATCTTCCTTTAACCTGACTTTAAAACAGAGATAGTAATACCCATCTCAGGGGTTGCTGTGAGAAACAACAATGTGTGTACATCACTTAGCACAAACAGGCATCAGTAAGTACTCTGCAAATTAAAGGTTAGATGGGGCCTGGAGGAAGAGACCCTGCAGCAGAGATTGCCTTTGAGGGGATGTCAGACCACAGGGGCCTAAGACCCCACTGACATGGGCCACTGAGTCATGCAAGAAGAGCCTGAGTCCAAATGAAGGGAATGAGAAAAGCATATTTACATACCCACTATTTGCTCCACAATTACTGAGTGCCAATTACATTTCAGGCACTATGTCTAGCCTAGAAATACAGCAATGAAGGAGATGACAGGCCAGCAGGAAGAAGCATCTGGACATCAGGTGAAGAAAGTCATCACTAAGGATTTGTCTGGGGCCCAAACCTAGGCCACCAGGATGATACACACTGCTGAGTGTTCATTGTGGGTAAGCGAGCACAATTTCATTCTATTTCTCTAGGAAAGAAAACCGGAGGCTATGAGGAAATGTTCTGCCCAGGCAGGATTAACTCAGAAATAGGAGTGCAGGTAGGGGCCTCCTGAGGCAAGCTGATAGGAAGCAGAGGCAGGGGTAAGCGTCAGGCATTGGTGTGGAACTGAAAAAATAAAGAGAAAGAAGAAAAAGCCTATGGGGGTTAATCTTTCATGGATAAAAAACACATTGAGACCTCCTGGACCCAGATCTTAACCTTTGTGATAGGTATGTCCTTTGAATCTGCAGGATATTCCAATTAGAAAGATGAGAGTCCCGGAGCTGACTCCTCTTCTCCTTGGCCTCGTAACCCTGTGATCCTTATCTCTCTATCTCTCTCTGGCTTCAGGGGTTTTGAGAGAATGACCTTTGAGGCTCCTTCCTACACTACCCCTTCCAGGAGTGAAAGACAGAAGCCTTTATATGTGAAAATGCCAGCCATCCATGCAGGGCTATGTGCACGTCCCTCTGGTCTCCCTGGCCTTTTTGGTTATCAATACCTTTTAAATATATATTTAAAAAGACAAATGTGCTCTTCCCTGCCGAGGATGGTTGTTATTGCAGACAGAGGGACAGGACAGGCATAGGGTAGTGAGAGATCCAAACTATTCATATTTTGTTCTGAGTTCCTCTTGGAGCAGGCAGTGTAAACAGGGAATGCTCTCAAAGCAAAGTTATGTTCATAGACTCAATGTCTTTGTATTTTTCAAGCATTCTGAGCCCTGTCCTTTTCCAGGGGCTGCATCTAATTCAAAAGGCTGGACTAGGACAATGAGACACAGCTAGCCAGCACTGAGGAGGTTCAAAGAACAAAGCTAATAAAAGTTCCTGAGACTATCTTGGGCCAAAAATAGGTGTCTCTAATCTGCCAACCCCTCCCTAGAAAACTCTTTAATTTAGGTGCTGGCCAATGTAGGATTTTTATCTCTGCTAGGAAGAGGCCATGAGCTGCACACTTACAGCCTGCAAACTGTTTTCTTTGGACTAGGCAATGAGTTAAAATTAGGAAGAGCCATGGGTCACCAAGAGTCTCAGAATAGCAGAATCAGTATTACCTGGGAACTTGTTAAAACACAAATTCTTGGGCCTCAACCAAGTTAGGAACTCTGGAAATGAGACCCAGCAATCTGTGTGTTCACAAGCCTCCAGGTGATACAGATACCTAGTAAAGTTTGAGAGCCACTGAGGTAGGGTAACTAGGCAGGGGTCATTCTTGGGCTCAGTACAAGCTGTTTTTACAACTATTGTCTTCAGCTGGGCCTGCTTGTTGCCTTTATATTACTAGGCAGGTGGGTCCCATACTGCACCTAACTTTTGTGACCCTTGGCAAAGAAGGTAGTTCCATTCTGAGCAAAAGCTCCTGGTGACCAAATGTCCTTCAATGGATGAATGGATAAACAAAATGTGGTGTGCACACACACACACACACACACACACACACACACACACACACAGTGGAATATTATTCAGCCATAAAAGGAAGGAATTTGAAGACATTATGCTAAATGAAACAAGCCAAACACAAATATTGTATGATTCCACATACATGAGGAAGCTGAACTAGTTAAATTCATAGAGACAGAAAGTAGAATGGTGGCTACGCAGGGTTGGTAGGAGGAGGGGACGGGGAGTTAGTATTTAAAGAGTTTCAGTTTAGGAGGCTGAAAAACTTCTGGAGATAGATGATGGTGATAGTTGCATAGCATTGTGAATATATTTAATGTCACTGAATGGTACACTTAGAATGCTGCAAATTAAAAATGGTAAATTTTATGTTTTGTAGAGTTTACTATAATTTTTTAAAAAATCAAAAAAAAAAAACAAAAGAAAAAAAAGCTCCTTGAGAGACTTTGCTGATGCCACAGCCTTTATGAATCACCTACTCATAAAAGGCTCCCCATTATTTTTAGAATAAAGTCCTTTCTTTTTTTTAATTGTGGTAAAAAAAACATATTATAAAACTTACTGTCTTAACCATTTTAAGTGTATAGTTCAATAGCACTAAATATATTTATATTGCTGTGAAACAAATCTGCAGAACTTTTCCTCTTGCAAAACTGAAACTCTATAGTCATTAAATAGCAATTCCCTTTGGACCTCTCTCCCAGCCCCTGGTAAATACCATTCTATTTCTATATAACTTGACTATATGCCTCAAATACATAGAATCATACAAGGTTCATCTGTATTGTAGCATTAGTCAGATTTTTCTTCCTTTTTAAGGCCGAATAATATTCCATTGTATGTATATACTACATTTGCTTATCCATTCACCCATCGATGGTCATATGGGTTGCTTCCACCTCTTGGCTATTGTGAATAGTGCTGTTACGAACATGGGTGTACAAATATTGCTCCAGACACTACTTTTAATTCTTTTTGTGTGTATACCCAGAGGCAGGATTTCTGGATTACACAGTAGTTCTATTTTCAATTTTTTGAGGAACCACTATAGAGATTTCTATATAGGTTGCGTCATTTACAATCCCACCAATGGTGGACAAAGATGCCAAGTTCATATCCCTACCAACACTTGTTATTTCTGTTTTGTTGTTGTTGTTGTTTTGTTTTGTTTTTTATAGAACCCATCCTGGTGGGCAGGGTTGATATCACATTGTGGTTTTGATTTGCATTTCTCTGATTATTAGTGATATCAAACATCTTTGCATATGCTTATTGGCCCTTTGAATGTCTTTGGAGCAATGTCTATGTCTTTTGCCCATTTTTAAAATCAGGTTATTTGATTTCTTGTTGTTGTTGAGTTGTAGTACCAATTATCTTAACTTGACACCCAAGGCTCTTCCAGACTTGGCCCAGCCAACTTTTTCATTCTTATCCCCGACTATTCCCTATACCAGTGGTTCTCATCTGGCGGTGACTTTGCCTCCTGAGAAGTGTTTGGCAAGTCTAGAGACATATCTGGTTGTCACAATATGAAGGCTGAAAGTAACTACTACTGGCATCTATTGGGTAGAGATCAGGGATGCTGCTAAATATCTTATAATACAATGCCAGGACAGCCCCCACAACAAAGAATTATCTGACCCAAAATGTTGAGAACCCTGTCTGATACTATTTCCTGATGCCAAACTCTTCCATTCACTATTCCAAACATTTTGCCCTTGGCTTACACTCTGACCTGCTGTAATGCCTCCCTGCCCACCACACCTGACTATATCCTCCTGCAAACCTCACTCTTGTTCTAAAGCTTTCCTGACAGTTTTAGTTCATAGTAACTCCTTGCCCTTTGAAAACCTACTCAAGAATGTGCCATTGTACTATGCCTGCTGCCTCCCCATCCCAGTGAGACCCTAAAGGACCCAATTCCATATCCCTCTCTCTGCTTGCACACAATAGGTACCAGTATGTGCTTGTTGACTGGTTACCAGGCAGTAAAAAGGAGAGTTCATTGGCAGAGTGATCCCCTACCCTAACATACTAACACCAAGAACACCATACTCCGAAAGCTTCTGCCCCAACAGACTCAAAATCTGGGCACTGAGAAACCTAAGGACCAGAGTGTACTGAGCGCCCCACCTAGGCTATTTCACCTCCCTCTGAATTCTGGATGTTCCCAAGAACAGGTTAAGTCCAGCCATATACCATCAGAGACAGGTTTTCTGGACATCTCTATCTTGTTTACCTCCAGATGCTTGCCATCCTGAGTCTGCAAGCCTTTAGTTTGTGTGCCTCAGCTCACCATTCAGGGCAATAAATTGAATTCATGAATACAGTTTGGCAAATCCCAGCAGCCAAACAACTGCCAGTGGTTTTCATACTGAGCTCTGCAGGGCTGGAAAAATTATTCTGTAGTAGTTTGAAATTGTAAAGATCTCTCTTGATAATGCATCTAGTTGCTCTAGCAGTGGCATCCTTGTCCAAAAAGGCCTCACTCCTTCCAGTCAATTGAAAGGCAGCTTGCCAGGCTCCTGGTGCTTGTTTCCTGTCCTTGCATAGTTACTCAGCACCAAATCTGACCAGTACCTGGCCAGGTTATCTAGCAGGCCCAAGTTTCCATGACACAGACATACCTGCCCATGTGAGCCATGGCTAGGCTAGCATTGCCATCATTCTAGGGTGAATGGGCTGGGCCTGAAAATCAGACTTGAAGAGCTCTTGACTTGCTTACTGTACAGGCTACTGGCCAAAGCACCAAAATACTCATTCCTACCTAGAACCCAAATTTTCACAGATCAAGATAATAATATTCTGATACTGTGCTAGGCAATTCACATATGCTATCATTATTCCTATTTCGGATGTTAGGGACCTTAAATAACTTCTCCTAGGTGACATAGGCTTGCGTAGCAGAGCTAAACCTTGTGATGATCTAAAAACCATGTTCTTTTCCTCATGTACATTATAAGAATCCTTTTTCTATATGAAAATGGCTCCACAATTCCCTCCAACCACTCACATGCACCCTGCATTGCCTTCCGCAGAGGCCTCACATCCCCGATTGTCAGCGTTGCTACTCTGCTATCCCTCATCCTATCACACGTGGCACTCTAAGTTTCAGCTCAACTGCCTGTCTCAACTGTCAATGATTTGCAAAATGTCTATCTCCGGCCCTTACTTTTGCCCTGAACTCCAGACTCACGCCTAGCTTTCTCCTTACCAAATATTTTCACTCCAGCTCCTATTATATCATTTTGGCCTGGCATTATAAAGCAGCCCACCATAAACACCAGTTTGATTACAAGCAGAAACTATTGCCTCTAATAAATAAGCATACACAATATATACGGAAAAAGAGACACCTCTCTATTTTCAGTTTTGTAAAGCCAAATTGCCTCAATTGTTTAATCAATAAAAATGCCTCTCTAACTCTTAATGTTATTACAAAGCAATTTCAGACAGAGTGAAAAAGAAGCATCACATCTATATTCCTGTTAGGACAAACAGAGCCTGATTAGGCCAACAGATCAGACCCAACACAAGTCCATTGAAGGCTTATGCAGGGACTACCCTCACTGCTATCCTTGGGCCCCCAGCTGCTCCTGGGACAGAGAAGGAAGTAGCAGGTATCTTGAGCTCAACTGCACATCAGGTTTGGGAAAGACAAAGTGCAGAGAAATTCACCTAAATTGTGGTGTGTAATCTAATCGGGGAATCACTTAAGGCCTTGGGAAGGGCATCCTTACTAGTGGGACAGAGGAAGCAGGGACTAAAAGAGAATGGCATTCATTCTAAATGATTTGTTGTCACCTTTAACTTTCCATCCCTCCAATTAAGGCCATGTGGAGACACTCAGCATCTCACAATAAACAAACACCCTCTCATTGACCTTCTTGTTTTCTGTCTCATGGCCTCTAATTCTCACTGTGACCCTGGTTATTTATAGAAAATGAATATCTGAGGGAAGAAGGAATAGTCATTGTCGTACAGAGCATTTTTCATTGATTCTACATGAGAAAGTCCAAACTCCTCTTTAAAGAAAGGCCCTTCATGAACTGACTTTGTGTCCTTCCAGACTCACTTCCCATCCTCACCTCCCATCTTCCTTTCTCTGGCTGTTCCAAACTCTTTGCAGTTCTCTAAATACCCTGTACATCATACTCTTAAGCCTTTGCATATTCTGATCCTTCCTCTAAAGCGTCATTCCTCACATTTTCTCTTGACAAACTTCAACTCACCATTTAAGACCTATTCACATGACCTCTTATAAGACTCTTCGCTGCTCTGCCTTGTACTCCTGCCCCTGATCCCTGCTATCCCTTGCACAAAGTTCTAACACACATGGAACTCTAAGTGTCAGCTCAATTGCCTGTCTTTATATGCCAATGACTTGCAAAATGTGTATCTCCAGCCCTTACTTTTGCTCTGAACTCCAGATTCATGTCTAGCTGTCTCCTTGCCAAATGCTCATATGCATCATGGGGCCCTCCAGATAACTGCTCTGAACTCCTATCTCCCAAACTTTTTCTTCCCATGGGTCCCCCATCTTAGAAAATGGCACCCTGATCTAACCAGCTGCTTCAGCCAAACTCCCAATGATCCTTAATTCCTCCTTCTCCCTTATGTTCCACATCCCAAAACCATTCCTGTATATCTATCTCAAAAAAAAATCTAATACAAATATAACTCAGTGGAGTAAGGAGTATTTTCAATAAATGGTACTGAAACTATTGGATATTCATTTGCCAAAAAATAAACCTTAACTCATACCTCTCACGATAAACAAAAATGACTCAAAATGAATCATAGACCAAACTATAATATCTAAAAATCATAAAATTTCTAGAAGGAATCATAGGAGAAACTATTTGTGACCCTGGATTAGTCAATGAGTACATTGCAAAAGTATACAAGAACAAAAGCACAATCCATAGAAGAAAAAATTGATAAACTAGACTTTATCAAATAAATAACTTCTGCTCTTCTAAAGGCACTGCAAAAAGAATGAAAAAATCTAAAACAATTGAAAGCAGAGTCTCAAAGAGATATATTTGCATCCAATTTTATAGCAGCGTTATTTATAATTGGCAAGAGGTGAAAGCAACCCAAAAGTCTCTTGATGGATGAATGGATAAGCAAAGGGTGGCATATGCATACAGTGGAATATTACTCATCCTTAAAAAGGAAGAAAATTTTGATCATGTTACAACATGAATGTACCTAGAAGACACTATACTACGTGAAATAAGCCAGTTACAAAAGGGCAAATAGTATTTGATTCCACTTAATGAGCAGTCAAATTCATAGAGACATAGAGTAGAACAGTGGTTGCTAAGAGGAGGAGGGATAGGGAGTTGTTATTTAATGGGTACAGAATTTCAGTTTTGAAAGATGGAAAGGGTTCTAGAAATTGGTTGTACAATAATGTGAATGCACCTAATGCTATGCACTCTACTTAAAATTGACTCAGATAGTAAAATTTATGTGGCTCTTACTAAAATAAAAACACAATAAACCACAAAAGCTGGACCATTGTGATAAAATTCTGAAAGAGGTTGTCTTCTGGAACCATTCTCCAAATACCAATAAAGGAATGGTCTGTGATAAATGAAATATATGTTTTAGTCTTTGTTCTATTTTTATAAATATACTTGGTCTTGTGATTTAGAGGGGGTGAAGAAGACAAGCCACAGACTGGGAGACTGTATTTGCAAATCACATATCTAACAAAGGATTTGTATCCAGAATATATAACAAACTCTCAAAATAACCCAATAACAAGAAAACTAACAGGCAATACAAAAATGTACAAAAGACTTAAATGGCTACTTTACTCAAGATATAGGATTGCAAATAAGCAGATGAAAAGAATACATCATTAATCATTAGGGAAAAACAAATTAAAACTACAAGATACCGCTATACATCTATTAGGATAGAGAAAAACAATTTTTAATGATTTTAAAAAGTACACTGACAAGTGTTGGTGAGGATTTAGAGAAACTGAAACTCTCATACATTGCTGGTGGGAATACAAAATGGTACAGACACGCTAGAAAACAGGTTGGTAGTTCCTTATAAAGTTAAGCAGAATTTTACCAGATGACCCAACAATCCCACTCCAAGGTTTTTACCCAAGTGAAATGAAAACTTATGTTCATGTAAAAACCTGTACTTGATACACACAGCTTTATTTGAAATAACCAAAAACTGAAAATAACACAAACGTCCTCGAACTGATATACAAATAATACAAATTTATATTACCATAGAATGGAATACTACCCATCAGTAAAAAGAAATGAACTGATAATTTGTAGCAACAAGGATGACTCTCAAATGCATAATACTAAGACTCCATAAGTTAAGCTACATACCACATGATTCCATTTGTATGACTTTATATGGACAAAAACAGATTGGTTGGCAGATGCAAGATGTGGGAGAGGAGTTGACACAAAGGACACAGGAATTGAGGGGTGATGAAAATGTTTTATATCTTCACTGTGGTAGTGGTCATACAACCATATGCATTTGTCAAAACTTACAGAACTATACACTAAAAGGGGTAAGTTTTATTGCATTTGAAGTATACATTAGTAAACAGAAAGAAAGAAGAAAGAAAGAAAGAAAGAAAGAAAGAAAGAAAGAAAGAAAGAAAGAAAGAAAGAAAGAAAGAAAGAAAGAAAGAAAGAGAGAAAGAAAAACAAAAGCAAACATATTTGGAATCTGCCCAACAGGCACCTGCTGTTGCCAGAGCCACTCCCTGTCCAAAGTCTGTCAGCTCTCACCCAGCCTACTGTTACTTGTCACTTCTTAACTTTTCCTCCTTTGTATTTTTAAAGAGCAGTCAGAATTACTTTTTCCAAATGTAAGTCATATTATATCACTTACCTGCTTAAAACTCCTCCAGTATCCTCTCATGTCATTTTCTAATACTCTCCAAATTCCTTCCAGGCCTACAAGGCCAAACCTGGTGCTCTGGCCTCACCACACATCCCTCCCCTTTGTCAACCATCAGACAGCCACTATGGCCATCTTTCTGGACTTTCAAGGACACCAATATGTCAAACCCGGAAGATTTCACTCCTGCATAGTTCCTCTCACCTGGAAGGCTCTGTCCCAACCTCTGTGAGGCTGCATGCTTCTTACCTTTCAGGTGTGAGCATAAATGTCACCTCCTAGGAGAGGTCCTTCCTGAATTCATCCAACCTCATCATCATTCTCTAACCAAACACCTCATCCATCCCAGGGTTTTCATTTTGTCATGGCACTTTTTGTGTCCTGATAATCGTGTGCACTCCATAAGCATCATCATGCTGGCCTTGTTCACTTCTGAATCCTCAGTGCCAGGACACATCATGGCACACAGTGGGTGCTCAATAAATGTTGCTTGAACTGTTATCTTCGAGGAGTCTACCTCTGAGCCTGAGTAGGCATTCATGGTGGGGGTCACCCTAACATAGGGAAAGCACAGCATTACCTACAGGATCTCCTACCCTCATCCCCGTTCTAGGTGGAGTACTTAACTTAAAACTTCCAACAGCCAGTTAGTGGCAGAGCCAGGACTCAGATCTAGCCATCCATGGAGCTGTTGGCATTAACAATTCTCTCCATTTCCCACTCTGAGTTATCTGTGTAGATGAGTCAAGCTGGGAGCCATCTGTCTAAGGAATGCACAGCAGAGCAGTGCCATGATCTGCTGGTTGGCTTGGTCCAGCCCTCTGCTCTGCCCAATCCCAGCTCCCAGGGCTAAGTAGTTCTCAAGATTCAGAATCTGATTATGCCAAGTTGTACTGAGAGCCAAGGTGATTAACAGCAGCTTACTGGATGCCTGGATGTCCTAGAAGCTCTAGCCATGTTGCCTCATTAACACTCACCATAGTAGCGCCCTCATTTTTAAGTGATCTCAGAGTCATCATGCTGTTATGTAAGTGGAAGAGCCTTTTGGTGTCCATGTGTAGAGCTGGTTCCATCAAATCCTAGTGGGAGCTCTAAACCCCATTCTTTCTCTGGCTTCTTGGCGAGCAATAACCTGGCATATTCTCAGCCAAAAAGTAGAAGAGCAGACGAGAGAACCTCAAGGGATCCTGCTGCTACTGTAACATCTAGTCTCCTATGGGCTATGCCTACCCTCTGTCCCTTCATGCTCTCAAGTCTCAGCTCCTGTAGATGTAAACACAGATGTCTCAAATGTCTCAGTCCTGGGGAAAGCAACTGGTACCCTTCTATTTCTCTGCCCCCTAGCTTTGTTTCTTTCTTTCTCCCTGTCCTCATCTCTCTGCTCCATCTCTCTTTCCCTTGGTCTGTCTCTGACTCTGTTTTTTTGTCCCATGTGTTCACATGTACACACAAGCATACAATCACTGGCACACTGCCAAAACCCCCTTTCCAACTCACTTCCTTCAGCTGTTCAACCCACTCTGCCAAAAGGACAGGATCCTACAGATCAAGGCTCCAGAATACCCACTGCAGGGACTCAAGGATAACGAAAGGATGTCTGGACTGTGGTTTTGGTCCCCAGGGCCTTAGCCAAGGAGCCTGTGCACTACACAGGGGCTTATAGACACCTAAATTCTGCTCTGACACCATCAGTCCTAATGGAGCATTCGGCCTTGCTAAATACCCACCGCTGTGAGCCATAGCTGCATCCCTGACTGCCAGTGGGGAGAGGATCTGTCCAGCAGGTACTCTGGGCCAGCTCAGCTACAGCCCAGTAGTGTGGTTGGAGAGGGCTGGAAAGAAGAAGACAGGAGCTAGCATAATTTCATGTCTGGTCTTTCCTAGCCAACAGGCAAAATGACTCTGTGATCCCCTAGCTCTAAATTAGTTGTATTTTATGATATCCCTGCCCAGCGGGAAATGTCCCACTAAATCTTAAGGATCTTCCTTCCAAGAAACTCTCCAGGACTCCTGTTTACTGTTGGACAGCTAGCTCTTGAAGAGCAGGGTATGATATTGGTGGAGATTGAGAAAGATGAGCATCCAAGAGATGATGTCAGGAATGGGCTTCCATCCATCTTTCATTGGCAACTGTCTTTAGAACATGAAGTAAAAGAGTCATCTAAACCAAGAAATAGCCACAGGACCCCATCCCTTCACACTCTCCTCTCAGGCCATAGCTTACTCACTCACTCTAAAACCTACCTGGCCCCTCTCATTACCAGTGCTTGTTTATGTTTCTAGGCTATATAAACTACCCGGCTTCAACTCCACAAGATGTAGAATTCAGGACAAAGCTGTACTCTGCCCCCCTTTCCAAGGGTACAGTTGAGGCTAGGGTAGGAGCCACCTTTTGAAAGAAAGATGCCACATGACCTTCAGGATTATTCAAACATTAAATACTTGGATAAATGGTGTATCTATATTGTCATTTTTCACCCCTCTTGCTGAAGCTAAATAAAGTACACTATTTCTTTTACATACAGAGTGGAAGATGGTGACTCCTGGAGGAAGGGAAAATACAATGAGAAAGAGGAGAAGGTAAGCTTAAGAGAAGAGGGAAAAGAATCCTTCCAGCTCCTCACCTGACACAGGCAGTCTGGATGTTCAGCAGTAGCTAAGGTGAGACCTTAAGCAGAAGGCCAGAGATCACCTGAAACCAAACACCAGCTGGCCTTGTCCCTGGCCAAGCACAGGCTGGTGACCACAGAGCGGACTTGCAAACACAGGCTTAACAGGACCCATCCAGCTCTAAAAGTTCTTTGCATGATCTTGTCACCACTTAGGCCTGCCTCTCCATTGCCCCTGGCTGTCCATAACCATCAAGCTCTAAGCAGGGTTTCTCTTCATTTACCTTGGTTTAAACCTTGAATGTTCTTTGCTGAACCCTTTCCTTCCTTTCTTTATTCTCTCTCATCTCATGTAGCCTTTGATTGCCACCCTTTGAGCCCATAGGACTGTAAAGTTTTAAAAAATAAAAGACAGTTTTATGACCCTCAAGAACTGTGCAATGTTTAAGCATTTCCGAGTGCTGTTATTTATTTAATTTTTTGCTGATGGTTATTATGGTTACTTTTTAAAAATA
This sequence comes from Rousettus aegyptiacus, assembly GCF_014176215.1. Classification (NCBI taxonomy): domain Eukaryota; kingdom Metazoa; phylum Chordata; class Mammalia; order Chiroptera; family Pteropodidae; genus Rousettus; species Rousettus aegyptiacus. Next base: position 37,024,852 of record NW_023416308.1, on the reverse strand, counting down.
TGATAATATAGTAAATCAGTCCTAACCGCACCCCCCTCCAAAAAAAAAAAAGTCATAAGAAAGCTTATGCTTCCCTCTAGCACCCCTGGTCAGTCAAAACTCTCACCTAGTCAATAGCATCTGCCTCTCCATACTCCCACCCCTCCCCTAGAAGGGGAGCTGTAAAGAGGTCCCTAGTTCTACTGAAGTCCAGCCTTGCCTAGCAAAGGAGACAAAGGTATTACCAGCTTCCATTATTACAACCAATTTTAAAGTTATTATTGTGGATACTTAAGATGTCAACAGTGAGGAATCCTATTGTCCCACTAATTAATTCAGCAAACTCCCTCAAATATAGAAGTTGTTAATTGTAATTCCAAACTTACCCCCCACTATTACTGGAATCGACTAATTAAACAATTATCCAGTACAGGTCTTTCATGGGGGAAGATGGACTATTCCTTTTTGTAGCTACAATTAAGCAACACATTCAATTATCAGAATGAAATACAAATTTACCCAGGAGCCCAGTAAATTATGGTGATTCATACTTTGTTTTCCTATGATCACCTCCTAGAAAATAAAAGGGGCTGCATCTTCTAGCTGCAGTAGGATGCCATCTGGATTGCTTTTGTACCGCTCTTCAGGGTCCCCCTAAAGAGCTTTCTGCTGCTCAGTTCATAAGCACCAGCTGAAGCAGAGGGTGCTGATTGACCGTATCTACTTCTGCCAATATCTGTAGGGTTGTCCAGCAGGAGGTCAGAGTGGTTTGTTGTTTCTAGAGGGGGAGTGGTGGAGAATGAGGCAAGAACAAGAATCTTATATATAGTTTTGCCTTGATCCATGTGTGAGGCACACACAAACACAGTCACATTTTCAGTATACCTCATTATGAAAAACTTTTGCATTTATGGCAAAAAAAAATTCCCATGGGGGAAAAAGGGTGAGAAGACCCACAAGCCAGGGGGAAGTAATGTAGACAAGTTTCATGATGAGCCACTGAATAAGATGTGAAAATTAAATCAGATAAAAGGCAGTAGCTGAAACAGAGAGACAGAAAGAAAGGCACGAGACAATAAATGGAAAGATACTAGCACTGAAGTGCTCCAGTCTGAGCAGAAAACATGTAATCTTCAGAATCTGCAAAAAATGTTCATATCCTAAAATGGAGAGAACAAAGGTCCCAGCTTTAATGTGCATAATTGAATCATCTCAGCTAGTTTACCAAGGGATGGTGGGCATGACAAGGTTCTCTGAAGACAAAAAGCCTGCTGAACAAAGTACCATTCATCCCTTCCAAGAACTCGTAGAGGGCAAATTAAGGAGAAATTCAAGTAAAGTGATTTATTTGCAGAAAATATTGGAAATTCCTTAAGGTCATGTACCCCTTCCCTGTCATTCAGTATAGACCTGGGCACAAAGTATGTGTTAAACAAAGATTCATGGTTCTTGGACAACCCCCTGTTCAGTGGGCACTGTGGGAAGACAGAAGAAAAAGCTTCTCCTCGCTGCAGATTGATAGATGGAGTGCTTGAGTAGAGAGCAAGCGGTACTCTCAGAATTTCTTCATTTATTCATTCATTCAAAAACATTTGTTGAGCATCTACTCTTTACCACATGCATGCTAGGCACAAGAAATTCAATACAAGCAAGAAAGGCATAGTCCCTGCCTTAATAGATCTTATAGTCCTAGGGAAGAGACAAATGAGCCAACAGCCAGGAAGAGCGAAAAATACAGTGATAAGGTGTTATAGCCTTCCAAAAGGAAGAGACATTCAAACTGAGACCTGAAGAAGGCAAAGGAATAAGCCAGGTGCCAACATTTCCTCATCTGTAAAATGGGAGTAATAAGAATATCTGCCCCATTGGGTTGTTGTGAGAATTAAATGAGATAATCTATGTAAGCTTTTCCAACAGGCCCTGGTGTGTAGCATGCTCTGTTTAAGTGTCTGCTTTTGCTACTATTATTATCATCCTTCCATCATTCCCAACTTTGCAAGAGCTATAACAATGGAAGTCATCCTGGATGCCTGTTCTCAGCACTGTTCCCTGACCATTAAGGCATAATCATACAGCATGGAGCACTGCTCAATTCATCCGGCAGAACCCCTATCACACACTTGGCACATGCTAGGAAATGATTGGAATAGGAAAGAAGTACATGGCTTGTTCTTAAGAAGCTATGATAAGATTGGACAGAATACATAACAAAGTATTAAATCTCATATTGCATAGTCTATCCTGCAGGCACTGGTGTTGCTCCCAGAGGTGAGAGGAATTGTCAGGAGATGTTCTCATGGCTATAGGATCCTCCCAAGGAAGCAGCTCCCAAGCTGTGAGCCAGTGGAGATGAGTCAACAGGAGCCCCAAGGCCTTGCCATCAACTACCTTCTCTCCAGTCTTCTAAGATATAGAGGAGCCAGGGTGAGAGCACAAACTTAAGTGTTAATGCAGACCACCTCCAGATATCCCAGGCTGGTAGAGGATCCTGAACCCCGAAGCACTGGACCTCTGTAGCTCCCTGGCTCCTGATTAAGGCTCGTGTACACACTGTCCGTGGTAGCCAGGACCAGGACTTGCTGAGTCCAAGTTTGGTCTTGCCCTACTCCTCTGCACCTCCTCCTCCCACTCAGGGAGACAAGATTTCAGGTTACCTCAAAGAACTCATAAGCTAATGCTGAAGAAAGCTGAGCTAAGCCTCCAGGATGCTCAGCAGCTGTGAGATGGCATGGATAGGGATTAGACAGGCAGCAACGCCTAATTTAGTGACTCCCTGTTTTCTACTCAACTTCTCAGCAGCAAATCACCAAGGCCTTTTTCATCATGCCCCAGCTCCTGGAAACCATTAAAGAGTCTGATTGAGCACCCTTGGAAGCAGGTTCAAGGGGAAATTCTGACACATGAGAACAGATTTATTCCCTGATGACAATGGCAGTATTAGCTTTATTGATTAAGCAGTACCATCATTAACAACAAACATTTATGGGGCTCTCAGTTTGAGCATTGCATCTGTCCTTCAGCCCAAGCATGGACTTGGAGGACCCCATATCAAATGGGAAAAAATAACTGGCTCATGCCCTTGGGGTTACTACAATCCACAAGAAGTCACTTTTGAAGAGAAGCAGAGCTTGCCACCCAAAATATGCCTTTTGGGATATTGATTTTTAAGCTGGTTATTAAAGAACAAAAGACTCAGAAAAACCTTTGACCTTCCCTGCAACTCTCTAAAATGAATTTAGATAAAGGACCTACTCCAGGAAGGGAGATATCATCACAGATACCTATAGTTTGATAGAGGGGAACCTAACAAGGCCCATTTGAACCTAGCAAGGCCCTCTCTTTGTCCCATTGTTAAGGATGACCTAGCAAACATTTCTTAACCAAACATTTGCTTTTCTACCTCCAGGTGAATTGCCTCCCTGCCCTTTGAAGTCCCAAGCCACAACTCTTCCTTCTCTTTGGCCCAAGAGTGCCATATAAACCTCGACTGCTGGATGCCTCTTTGGATCTTTAATGGCGCCTCCGAATGTGCATTTGTATAATAAACTTTGGACACTTTCTCCTGTTAAATTTGATTATTAGCCCAGCTAGAAGAATTTAAAGGTGAGAAAAAAAATTAATTTTAATCCCCCATAATTTGCTTTAAATGCACTCTAAAATACTTTAAAATGAAAGATACTATAACTTTGTAACATCAGAGCCTAGAAGTTTACTAGTTCAACAAAAGATAACTAAGTGAATGAATGAGTAAATAGTACATAGTTACCTTCAATGGCTTCAGGCCTTATTACCTAATTTATGGATTACTGAGGCCTCTTGCTTTTCTATCTTCTTGCAGAATATCTATCTAATGGCCTCACTTGGGTCATTTCACTGTTACCTTAAATCTCAATCAGAAACAGAGAAAAGCAAGCAGAGGAAATGAAAAGGAGAAAGACAAAAATCAATCAGTGTTTTCCCTTTAGCAACTCAAAGAAAGATTTTGTGGGTAAGGAAAAAAAAAAGGGAATTTACGGCTAAAGCAAGCCTTAGGAATTATCTGTGGGTTAATTTATGCATGCCTTACAGCATAAATTGCCATCTTGCTTCCACTCTGCTGAGAAAACTTCCCAAGAAAGGCAGTGCTTTAGAAGGGGACTGAAATACAGGAGAAATATGGTTAAAATTATACCGTCTTAACCATTTTTTTTTAAGTGTATAGTTCAGTAGTGTTAAATATATTATTATATACTTTAGAAATCCTCAAAGCCTGACCATCCATGGTTGGAAGTGGAGGGTGGCTTTGCAATGATGCAAGCCAGTAGCCTCTTTCTCTACACTGACCCTGTCACCCAAGCCACATCTTGTTCTGGGGTGAGGGTGGGGGTGTCATTCATTATTGCTGACACCAACAGGGTAGTCTTCTCAGGAGCAACCGCCACCCCTTCCAGATAATGCTTTGCTATGGACATAGGACCTTTGCCTTAATCCCAAGAAGTACAATAAATGAGACTGGAATTATTAGATAAGACTTTTCCAACAGCCTAGAAATACAGAGGAGGAAAGGAAAAAGGAAATTTACTTTTGTGGGCACAGTTAGACCCTCTCCAGGGTTGCCAGTTCCCTCTTCCTAGCTCTTGCCTGCGTGAATGGAGAGAACACTGTTCCCTATGCACAGCCTCCTCCAAGTCTGTATGCACAAGAGTGGGGCCCAGAGTTTTTCCCCTGCCACCCTAAGGTACTCCTGGCCACTCCTGGTTGCTGGGTAATGACCCTCCTCTTCCCTCAGGGACCAACACTGTGCAGTACTACCATTTAGGGAGCAGGACCTCTTACATAAATGAGAATTCAACAGAAAAAAACCCTGACATTCACAAGAGGACACCCCCATACAGACATGAGAAGACAAGAGATGGGAGCTTCTTCATCTTGGACAAAGTAATAAACCTCTTGTTCCTCTGTTTTCTCCTATGTAAAATGGGGATGATAGTATCTGTTCCAATCTCAGGGTGGTTATCAGTACCAAGACAGATAATGGGCAGAAGGCAGCAATGCAAAATAGGAAGTCCCTTAAAAATATAAATTAGTATCATTAATATTATTTTTAAAAATTAGCAGACTATAGATTTTTGAGTGGCAGGAGACCAGTGCACTGAAGTTAAAAGCCTCCACCATGTTAACCATGGTCTTTAGCCTGTCTGTTCTATAATCCAACTTGGCAGTAGTGCCCCTCCTGGAGCTGCAAATGCCCCAGGCACAGTCCTTGATGCCTCAAGCAAATGGCTGCGAACACCTGCGCCACTTCCACTTCATAAAATAAAATTACTCACTAGTGCTCCTCACCTCCTTTCATTTGAAAGGAAACAGCCCATTGTTCTTATTGGATTGTAGATGAGTCACTCGGAAAATATTTTTGAGCACATTATATAAGCAGTAAAGGTAATATAAAAGTACCTGTGTACCTGTTTTGTTTCCCACTTTGGAAACCCACACTGGAGTCTAGGGTTGTATTACATAAAGGGTTGTATTACATACTTTTGTCCTTTTTGTTTTGTTTTGTTTTAACAGAAGTGTTTTGCTCATTTCCTCTACATGTGGGAAAGGGGACACGTTAATCATTCCTGAGTGGAGAGTGAAACCCCTTAGAGGGTATAGCTCGGTCTTTGGCAGGAAGAATTTGAGCAAAAAGACAAGTGAGACCTAAATGCCAGCCTTCATATCTAGGAAGAATGACTGGAAAGAAGGTGGTAAACACTTGTGTCTCCACTGAAGACAGAACAGAGACAATGGCAACAGTAAGAAGTTAGACCAGGTACCAGGAGGAACAGTTTTACTGTAAGGATGCAAGCAACTTTGATTGCATGCCCTGAAGAGGTTGTAAAGCCTTTGTTGGATATTTTATGTGGCTAGACTGTCTTTATGGGATGTTTTCAGTCCATTCTTGCTTTGAGGCAGGTGACTGGACAAATGACTTTTGAAAAACTAGACAGTGTGTGACATGCTGATCACACAGGATACTCCTGCTGACATTGGATACCCACTTACTCAGTACCTAGGGCCAGGCACAGGTGTCTTGGAAGGGAATGTGGGCTTCCCAATCTGCACAGGAAAGTCTCTGTCACAAAGACAATTATCTTATTACATTCTTCCCATGCTCAGGAAGTGCCAGTCACTTTCTCCAGGGCTTCTCTTACAGTGCTGGCACTCAAGACTGTCAAACGTGTCTATGAGTCCATTATATACCCTTAACTCTGCTAACTCTAACACAGGAGTCTTGTCTCTATCCCCTCTCCCAGGCTGCTGAGAGCTTTCTGATTCTTAATTCCAACATTCAATGCATCAAAAATATTGAATTGGGTAAGAACAAGAACAAAATCCTGCGATATGTCCCTAAAACTCTCTCCTGGTTGACATTAACCCAGTAATTGCTCAACCAGTTATGAATCTACTTAACTGTACTATCTCCCATTTGAAAATTGAACCTAAAATGGCAAAACTATGGAGACAATAAGAAAATCAGTGTCTTCCTGGGGTGGAGAGAGGGAACAGATGAGCGGGCAGAACACAGGATTTTTACAGCAATAAGAATATTCTATCTGATATTATAGTGATGGACATGTCATTATACATTTGTCCAAACCTATTGAATGTATAACACCAAAAGTGACCCCTTAGGTAAAGTGTGGACTTAGGATAGTTATGATGCGTTAATGTAGGTTTACCCTTGGTAACAAATATACCATTCTGGTGAATGATATTGATAAGGGAAGCTATATATGTGTAAGAACAGTATATGGGAAATTGCTGTACCTTCCTCTAAATTTTATTGAAAATCTAAAATTGCTCTTAAAAAATAAAGTCTTAAAAAATCTAAACCTAAAGTCAAATATATATATATATATATATATATATATATATATAGAGAGAGAGAGAGAGAGAGAGAGAGAGAGAGAGAAACACACACATACATACATACACACACACACGCACGCGCACACCATACCACATGCTGGCCTGACTTAGTCCACAGATTAGCTTGCAAACATCTTAAATACACCCTGCTTTCAGACAGTATAGATTTATCTGATTTCTGAGGCCTTACTTATTAGGAAGGAATGTGAGGTCTGGTCTCCTTTCCCAGTCCCTTCCTGGTTGGATGATGACCCTGCACATGTTGCTTAACACCTCTGGATCCCAGTCACTTCCTCTGAAAAGCAGAGTTAATAATATCTCACTTAGATCAGAAGATCTCTTGAAATTACGTACAGTTCAAGAGCTATAATTCCCCACTAAATGGCCTCTACAAATGAAGAATTTTTTTCTCCTCCATTCATCGAAAAAAATCTGAGGCCTAGGGTAAGTAGACAAGCATAGGATTTGGAGTCTGAAAAACCAAAGCAGGAATCCAGGATGCCATTTTTGGACTTTGAATGTATAACTTAAGCTTCCTGGGCCTCACTCAGATCTCTAGCATCAAAATAATGACAGCTGTGGTACCATAGCCGATGCATAATAAACACAGTATCACCCCCATTCTGGCATAAGTATCAAAGTCATCCCCCTAAAACCAGAAGGGCTACTAGGCTCAGCATTTTCTCCTCCATTTCCTGTCCTGCTTTTTATTCTCTTTAAGAAAGGTGGCTTTGTCTATTCCCTACCAACTAGTTTTCTCAACTAGCCAGATATTACCTCTGCATTATAAATAGAAAGACTGAGATGCAGGAAAGAGCCAGGAGGTCAGGAGTAATGAATGAGACAAAGCCATAAACCAGACCCTGTATTTCTGTTCATGTTTCATAAGCCAGTGAGTTTAGGTCTGGATTGGAGACCCACTTCCCCTGTCTGGCCCTCCCCACTCAGCTGTTCTCTTTGTACCTCTTATAACACTGGATCTGCTAAATGGTTTATATTCTGTTTGCCAACGCAGGAATGATGCAGAACAAGATTGGGTTATTACAGATTCAGGAGGCACTACACATGTGGCTGTCATGTTTCAGTTACCCTTCCTCTTGGTTGAATAAAATTTGCCTAATATAGTGCCATATTTTATCGTTTTCCCTGCAGTTATAACAAGTTTCCAGCTTCTTCCTGCTAATTATAAGAAGGGATGCAGCTGATCATTGGAAAGAGCCTTTCCAGGGAGGCTGTGGATATCTTTGCAGCCACTTAACTCTGGTTCTTATGGTTCTTAACTGCCCTCTCCTCCATGATATGAGCCCTAATGAAGTCAGGAGCTGACTGCGGTGACTGGTGACTCGGCAGGCAAAGCCCAGCTTGAGGGCGGCCAGGACACCTATGCCTGCTGGCAGGAGAGTAGTACAGCACCCCTCACCTGCTGGATGACGTAGCCTCCGCAGTCTGTCCTCCCACGCCTGCCCAGTATCACTGGGCTGCATATCACTGACTAGGTCCTGATATGTGTGACTGCCACACCAGCAAAGGGTCCGCAATAGAATAACAGGAACTGGGAGGAAGGTGGTCAAACAGGACGCCACTTTGCCCCGCCCTGGGGGTGGAGCAGATGCCCCGCCCCGGGGGTGGAGCAGATAACCGGAAAAAGGGAGGAGGTGGGAGAAAAGGAAACCGTGAGACACAAGAGCAAAGTCCTGGAATGGATCCAAAGCAGCCCGCTTCCGGAAGGCCCATGCTTTGTTCGTCATCCTACTCTGAAACCTTTAGGGGGCGAGGCAGGGAGAAGGGTGCCTGTTTTCATTGCGAACCTCAGCACCCTCTCCATCTGTCCAGCTAATACGGGCTACAAGCAGCCCGGCCGTTGCCCTTTAAAAATAAGGAGACGCGGACCAACGGGCGCATTAGAATTCTGGGTGCATTCTGCCTCCCTTCAGGCAGTTGGCAGCGCCCACGTACTGTGGATACAGGAAGCCTGGAGGCCGTTACTAGGGCACCCCAGGGCAGGGAGCTGGCTTGTCCTTGTTGGGGAGGGGCTCTCCCCCAGGAGGCACCTGTCTCTTCTCTCGGTATTAAAACTCTTCTCAGCTTTGCGCTTTGACCCTAGTCCTCGAGCAAAGTCCGGACATCAGAGCAGGGAAGGCCAAGGGCAAAGCAGGGACGGTGGCGGCGCTTAGACCAGGTAAACCCCTGCCAGTGTCTCGGCTCAGCCCGCCCCCTTGATTAGCATGCGGCTTACGTCTTCCGCTCTCGTCCTCCGCGGGGCCTCTCGCATTCCCGGGCCCTCTCCCCTAGCCCGCATACTAATAAGTTTACAAATAGAAGCCTGTGGCTCGGGTTGCAATAAAAGGCGGAAGCTCCTCTTTGTGCTTCAATGAAAGCATTTTCCCCATAACAAAGGGCTGGATTCAGCTGCCCGATGGGGTCTGGGGCGGGGTGAGTTGCCGAGTAACAAGGCTTACTGTACAAGTGGTGACGGGGAGGAGGGGAGCGGGGGCTCCAGGCTCCAGGCCCCTGCCAACCAGCAAGCCCAGGCCCTGGGGCCCTTTCTCAGGCCAATACTCCATTCCTCTGGCCATTACCCATCCCACAGCAACTTTCCCAGTACACCGTGCTCTCTCATGATCCACCCCCTCCTCCTGTAAGAGTGGGAAATTTTCCAGCAAGCCAGTTACAGGGAAGTGATAGGAAGTGATGTCTTCAGGCGCCAACCCCCAGGAAGAGAACTGACAGCCATCAGGATGGAGATAAGGAAACTGCCTACAAGGCCCTGTTTGATCTAAGATTTAGAAGTTCCCCGGAAACAGATATCTTTGTATTAAAAACTAAGAGCCATCTTCTACTTTTTATAATCTGTTTGCTTGCTTGCTTGACCAAAGGCCCACCAGGATGTGGGTTTAGATTTTATAACCTACCTCCTCTGGAATCTCAGGGCTGATTCTCTGACCCTGCGTGGTGGAGTCAGTCGCTGGCCAGCTAATAAAGGCTCATAATTAATCTCAATTGGCTCCGTAGGTCTCAGATTTGAATGTGCCACAACACTCCAATCCCCAATCTTTAAAAAGCTCTCTGGGAGCATGTGTTAAATTCATGAGATACCTAGGCGGTGATAGATACTGTGCCAAGCCCCTGGTATCAGACTGTAGTCCAACTGGATGGTAGCTGTGCTCACAAAAAGCCTGAAGCATAGCCGCCCCTAGGTGTGGTAGATGCCAGAACTGACATACACGGCAAGAGAAAAAGAGGATGAGTATTCATGAGCTTTGTGCTGGAACAAGAGGTGAGCTTTTCTGAATCTCCAGGAAGGATGAAGGGGAATTCAGAGCCGAATAAGGGGTAATGCCACGGCTAATATTCTTGAATGGAAGAAAACCAAAGGACAGAGTTCCAGAAATGCTTGGGTCCACTAAACTGAGGGAAGAAGCCAACTGGAAGGTGAAGTAAGCCACCCATCCCACTCAGAGCCACTACACAACTGCTGTTTCTTTCTTCTAGCTCTTGTCCTGGTTTGGCCCAAGACTGAATTCGGCCTTGGTTCTCAGTTTTCAAAAGTTCACGTTTTACCCTAGAAAGTTAAGGTTAGCCATCTACTCTGTTTTCCTCCCAGGGACCTAAAAATATAGGGATTATCTTACCTCTTTTTATAAGGTTCTCCTTGGGCACCAAGTTCATCCAGATCACAGAAGATGCTCTCTAAAACTGTGATGCTGGGACCTGGTAGAGCCTGGACACACCCCATTCTAGCATCCCACAGCTCTTCTGAAGCTAGGCTGAGGGGCAGTTGCCCTACAAACAGCCATATTCTAGTAACCTAGGAGAAGCTAGGTCCAAAAGCACTGTTTACTGGCCAACCAATCCTCAGACCATACTGGAAAAGAGGTCAATAATAGACTCTGTACACATGTCTAATAGAGAGAGTCTACTGCCTATGTAACTTTTTCTAAAAAATAGAAAAAGGGGTTTTACCTGGGGGAAGGATGAGGTGAGGAGGCACACTTCCCCAGCCCAGTCCCTGGGAGCTGGGCCTACTAGGTCCCTGCCTGCATCACTGACATCTCAATAGTCATATTCATCCCGTAGACCACTGGTCATAATGCATCTGCTTCATCCACATAAGGCCAGAACAGGGCCCTTGTCCTTAGTGAGGACCCCTACTGCCACATACACATTTTGGGACTGGTTGTCCATTCTGGTCCCTAAGACCTCTCTCCTCCCTTCTCCACACATGACACCACCCCACTGTGTCCCATCATCATTGAGTTCTGTCAAATCTACCTGCTAAAGAGTTTCTCAAATTTGTCTACTTCCAGACCTTAGTTTAAGACACAATTTCACACTAATGTCTCCAGCAGCTTTGTGGTTTTCCTGTATCCTTTCCAGCCACCTGGAAGATCTCGACCTGTTCCCTTTTGTATCAGTCCCCACAGTGGCTTCCTGGTACCTTTAGCCTGATGTACAAGGCCCTTCATGGCCCTTGGCCACCTCTCTGGTTTCTCTCTCTCTTACACCTTAACTCCAGTCAGCTTGCCATTACCCAAACACAAGTCCTCACTTGCTTCTATGTGTTTGTTGAAGTTCTTTCCCCAGCTTCACAATATCATAACTCCCTTTCTTTTCCTGGCTGGCATCCTTCTAAATTCAGTTCAGCATCACCTCCTCCTGGAAGCCCTCTGTGCTTGTCATTCATCCTCAGCTGAATTCACTCCTCAACTATACTCATTAGCTGCCTTACTAGACTGTGAGCTTCTTAAGGGAAAGGCCTAGCTTCCTGATAACTTCAATAAAGATTTATTGGCAAATGATTAAAAGTGATTTTAAAAGTGATTGAAATCAGATATAGGTTTGTTTCTCAGCTCTTCCATCTGGGAAGACACTTAATTTCTCTGAATCACAGTTTCCTTATTTAAATGGATAATAATACCTTAAGGCTATTAGGGTTAAATTAACATGTTTAAAGGATTAGCACAATGCTGGACACTATGTGAGATGTATTCTCTTTATTATTTGTGTCCTCTTGATATCTAACACATCTGGCTCATTCTACCACTTATTCACAATTGCTGAGAAAATGAATACATGGTTCTGAGTCTCATTGTTATCCCTGGCTGTTCTCTGCAGATAGGCTTCGGTTTGTTGGTAGCCCTTTTTCAAGTGGGTCACAAAGATGTGATGACCAATTCATAACTCATCATCAAATGTATATAGTGTAATAGTCAAGAGTCAAATCCTGGTACACAAATGGGTGAAAAGACAAGAAAGACAAACACAGATGAGGCTGAGGGTGGTCACATGTCTCTGGGTCATCTTGGTGCTTGGGAGAGGACAGAAGGGTTGTGGGATGGTTGTGTTCTTTTGGAAACAGTCATGTCTATGTAAAGAGACCTCACCCAAATCTCATCTTTGCTATTTCTTGTTCCCTGAGGACACATGTGCTGCCCTCTGTGTAGTCTGGGAGACACTTTCTATATGTGAGACTCTTTCCTAGTTTTTGCCTTTGTTGGAGCAAGGGGTGCCTACAAGGTACTCTGGGGAGGTCCAGAATAGTCTCTTCCATTCCCATGTAGCTCTCTAGCAGCAGAAGGACTTAGTGGGACTTCCCTTGTCAACAGCACCATATGCTTTCTCTGAGGCAGAGGGAGAGAAGAAAGGGGCCTAGCTGCTGGGAGGCCAGGAAGGAAGTCCAAAGTAGGAGGGAAAGAAGAGAGAGGAAGGCATGAAGTTAGCAGGGGCAGTCCTGATACAGATCTAGAACACAAAGAGGGAAACCTTCTTTAAAACCTGAACTTTAAAGTCTGTTGAACTGATGGACTATAGCAACCAACCCTCTTTTGACTACACTTAGCCCAGGACCTGTTCTTGTTCCTGCTCCAAAGCTGCTGCTGCCACTGGGAACCCTTTGCTTTATCCACCCTTACCTGAGACCACACATCAGGGTCTGCACAGTTTGCTCCTTCCCTGTCTGGTTTGCAATTTTTATTTCTCACCTTCCTATACAGCCAAGATTTATGGCACGCTTGACAGAAATATTTAATTTTCCATATGTCTATTATTCAAAGGCTATAGAAATCTACAGCCTTCATATTTCTGCATTAGTACCCATATAGAGTTGAGGCCAAATAAAGAACTTCCTAGAGGCCTGGAGCAGGGAAAGGAGGAGGCTGAAATCCTGGGCAGAAAGGAGGAGAGGAAGGACCCTAGCAAATCCCCCACAAAGCTCATACCACCCCCACCACTGCTGCATCAAATCAAAAACCTGAACATTTTTTATTATTGTGATTAACATGACTGAGCACTTATTATGTGTCAGGTATTGTGCTAAGCAATTTTAACATTCAAGATCTCATTTACATAATCTTCACAACTCTATGAGGTAGCCATTGTAATTATCCCATTTTGAGACCAGGAAACTGAGGCACAGAGTTAGATCACCCAGCTAGTAAATGGAGGAGCTGAAATTAGAAACTCAGTTTTACTAACTCTTACCCACTACCAAGCTGTTTCTTTTGTATTCAGGATGGAAATGCTTTCTTTCTTTCTGGTAGTACAACTATGCTATATTGAATTGAATTCCACATCTCATTAAGTAGGTTCATTGACAAATTCAATGTGTACATATGTGTAGGTCTTTGCTACACATGGAACACTGCTGTGAGGAGAGCATAACAAAAGTGAAGCCAGGTCCCTTGTCTACTGTAATCTGAAAGTCTGTTTGGAAACCTAGGCATATATGTACAAACAATGCTGCACCATCACCAGACAGAACAGTAAGACAACCTAGCTAGGTGCTAAACTCTACTGAGAGAAAGAAGGAAACAAAATTCCTCAGGGCAAATAAGAGAGACCCTCTCAGGCCCTACTCTTAAGCCTAATGCTGAGAGAGTTTATTTACACTGAATGCAGAACAGAGAAGAGGAGAAGGGACGCAGGCAGGCTGGCAAAGTAAGAATAGGTAATTGATTAAGTAGGACAGAGAAGAACATCATAAAAAGTAGAAAAAGAACCCAAGGGGGGGAAATAGAATATCTTTCTAGCCTCTGGAGTAATTTATTCATCACCACATAGGGTGGTAGCTAATGTTTACAACCATGACCCTGAGTAACGAAAAATGATCAAATCATGTTCTAAGTATATTGTTTAAGAAAGCATACATATTAGCCATACATATGTCCATCTGGATAGAAATATTTAATTAAAGTGGAATATATATATATATGTGTGTATATATATATATATATATATATATATATGTATTTTTTTTACGTTTTGGTGCTTGAAGAACCAGTTACATAATTCTGTAATTAAGCACCACAGTCAGTAGTCAGGATTGGGTGCTCCTGGTGGACAAGATGATTCTGGATGGCTCTCTCTGCCCAGGGCACACCACAAGTAAGTCCCCAACCAAAGATGACTGCCACAGGAGTGCTGGTGCCTACATGCCTCATTCATGCACAGCTGAGAATGTAGGGGAAGTTGGGAAGACTGAGCCATCTTCCAAAGGCAGTCCTGGGAAGCCGAGGACCTCATTTCCCCAGCTCCCAGAAGGCCATGCTTAGAGGGTTATTGCTATCTCCTGGGGGTCAATGTTCTTAGACTTCCCTAGAAGGATTCCTAATCTCAGTTGTCAGTTGATAATAGAGAAATTTCCTCTATCTCCCTTTGCCTGATCCTAAATGTCTCTAGTCAGTTGTTGCCTGGAAAGGTAGCAGGGAGAGAAAATAGCAAAAAGATGAGAGCTCATCACCATTACCAGGGTGAGGCCTTATTAAATATCTCAAAAGTCTTTGTAAATCCAAACACTCACAAATAATGAGCCAGAGCAAGAAAATAAGTAAGATAGAAAAGAGAGACCGACCTATGAAACCCACACTATGTCTGGAAGGTGAAAACTTCTGCCCACTTTCTATATGAGCTTAAAATGTCTCCTGAACCCATCTCCCTACCCCTATCAACTAAATACATTTAACTTATATACAGTTTACTTGTTAATTTTCTCATTTATAATATGTGCAAATGCCACTACATCAATATGACAACCAAAAACATCCATGGGGTTTTTAACTCACTTCATGTGGGGAAAAAGTAACTAACATTTATAAAGCATTTACAATAATACAGACACTTTATGTAGGCTATTCTCATTTAACTACATTAACAGTCCTCTAAGAAAGATGATATTTCCAAGTTACATATACAAAAACTGAGTTTCAAAAAAACAAAAAACAAACAAACAAAAACTCTGCATCTCAGAGTGGTTGAGTGATTTAAGTAACTTTCTCAGAGTTATACAGCTATTAAGTCAAAGCAGAAATTCTGTTTCAGATCCATCTGACCCTGACTCTGAGTACAACCACTGATGCCTTCTTGATGTTATCACCAGCAAAAGAGCAGAGAGAAGTCTCACAGGTGGCAAATCTGGCAACAAAGGAGACCCCTCTGACTTCAGACAAAAATGCTCCTCTTTTTCGTCCTACTGGTATTTCGGGAGCTGACTTACACGATGCATGGGCTCAGGGCACATACAAAATGTAATATGTCTTGATTAAGTGAAGTGCTTGACTGGTCATCTGATGAAATTTTACTTGCAAAATTAATTCAGATGGTCTTGGCTGGGAACTCCCAATACCCCAGACAGTAAAGAGTCTGGGAAACTATAAACAAGTAATCAAAATAAGAGGCTGGCCATGGCAGAAGCACAGCACCAGAATCAGGTGACTCCAACAGCAGGAGATACTGTTTTCTTTCCTTCAATAGGCAAAACTACATCCTGCATCAAGAAAATTGCAGGTTGATGGAGAGGATGCCATGCTGAACGTGAGGGACCCTGGACAAGGAGAGGGCTCCTTCTCCAGTGGTTGGAAGGTGCTTGCCAATGGTAAAGACTAGGGAGGGGAAATGTCCTCCAATGGCTCTTTCCAGTCCCTGAAGTCTCTGTGGTGATAACACTTGGCCCAGAAACCACTGATGGAGCCACAGAAAAAAACACTCAGGCCCAAGTCCCTGAATTCTGTCATCAATTAGCTCCAAGAAAGTCGGGATGATTTACACTTCAGTCAAGCAACTCTGCTGCTGGAGGCAGGAGGTGGCCTGGTTAGGGTCAGCTCAAGGGGTATGTCAGCTCACACCAAGAAGGGGACATCCTGGGAGGCTGGGAGGCTTGGGGACCTAGGGAAGGGTGGCAAGATGGAGGGGACAAATGAGGAAGAATTAGAGGCCCAGTGCAGAGTTGAGCAAAACTGACACAGGGGTTGGATCACAACCTATGGAGCACAGTAAAAATAAGTAAATATAATAATAATAATAAAATTAGTGTCTTCTTGTATGTACTGGCAGTAGGTGAGAAGAGGGCGCTAGTTTTTTTGTTGTCCTCTTAAAGCAAAGGTAGGGATTAAGCCCACTCTAAAGGCAGATGTTACCCAGGATATTGAGGGAGTCAGCAAGAGCCTAGGTACTTAGAGAGAGTGGGTAGGCCGAAAGGAAACTAGGCAGATTAAAAAGAAAGCAGGTGCCAAGAAATATTAATCCCCACCTCTCTGTGGAGTTGGCGGAAGGTAAATGAAATTGATTGGGGTGGGGGGTAAAGAGTGAGTAGGTGCTGCCTCCTGGATGCACTCTGTGTAATCCTTGTGAAATGACTTGATCTGACTTGCATTTTAAAAGGTTTATTCTGGCTGTGATGTGAGGACAGACTATGGGGATGGAGAGAGTAAAGAACAGACACAGGGAGTTGAAGAGAGGATGGGGGTTCTGATTAGGATGATGGTAGCCAGAAGGTGAAAAGTGGTTAGATTTGGAGTATATTTTGAGGGTAGAACAAACAGGACTGTTGAGGAATCAAATACAGGTTGTGAGATAAAGAAAGGAAGAGTGGGGAGGGGAGGGGAGGGGAGGGGAGGGGAGGGGAGGGGAGGGGAGGGGAGGGGAGGGGAGGGGAGGGGAGGGGAGGGGAGGAGAGGAGAGGAGAGGAGAGGAGAGGAGAGGAGAGGAGAGGAGAGGAGAGGAGAGGAGAGGAGAGGAGAGGAGAGGAGAGGAGAGGCCAGCCCCACTGACTGCATTATTATGTGAACCTAACGGAATGACCTTTCCTTCTCCCAGGCCTATCCCCACTGCCCATAATCTTCAATTTAAACCTTGACCTAGACCCACTCCTTCCAAATATCTGATAATTTATTTTAATCCAAGTTAAACATCTGATATCTGATAATTTATTTTAATCCAAGTTAAACAGTCTTTTGTGTGCTGGTATGGAAACTTAACCCCTACCATTTCTTCTATGAGAGTACTGGTTTCAAGTAGCCAACAGCTAATTTATAAATAAACCACTAGAAAAATGTACATAAGTGGGAGTCCTTATATAAATATTGTTATTGCCTAAATCATCAAATTCAAGGTAGAGCAATTTCTGTTGTTCCTGAGACTAATGGCCTCAGCCTGGCCAAGTTTTTCAGTGGGCAGGGACATTGATACTAATGATGGTGGGAAGAAGCCCCAAGCCTCTCATGACGATACAGAAGCTTGGGAAGGAAGTAAAGACTTTATGTCACTCACAGCTTTCCCAAGAGGCCAAAAGGGCCAAGGGTAGAGGTCACACCTTCTCTCCAGTCCCTCTTTCCACCTCAATACCTAGATGCTGGATACTTCTCATTTCTATTTGCCAAATTAAAAAAACTGCCCAGAAGTGGGTGGATCAGAAAAGACAGGTTGACTATGAGATAGAAGGATGCCTGTTGTGTGCATTTGGCAGCAGCTTCTGCCCCAACATGAGTACTGAGGGAAGATGAGAAAGTCTGTGAGGGCTGGCTGGATGGATAGAGTACATAAGTACAGCCAGGTAGAAAGCTATCTTAGCAATCTTGATGCAAATCAGACTTGGAGAAACAAAAACCAGACCTATGACTGCTGGGTCAGCTCAAGAAATGCTTTTCCACTACTCATCTGGCTCCCACTGCCTCACTGTACCTCCTGGTTCACCACCCAGTAATGAGAGCTCCCAGATCTAATTAATAAACAGAAAGACACTAGTCTTTCCATTCAGAATCCTAGCCAGTGAAAAACACCAGAAACAGGGGCTTTCCAGTGCTTAATGGTTCCAGTCATAGGACAAGCACGAAGTCATGGTATGATGGGTAGATAACACAGTGATATCTGCACTTTAATCCAAGTGTGCATGGCCTGGAGGACATCTGGGCAGCAGCTTGTGATCTGGGGCTAGAGAGAACTTTCTTAAGATTCTCAGGCAGTAGAAGCAACCGCCCCACCCTGCAGACTCCTGTGGACTCCCATTCCAGGTTTCTTGTGCTGCAATGGGGTTGTCATCTCCCCCTCCTTCCCCTCTCTTCCAGTACTGTCTTGATGGGTGTCATGAAGACATGTGAAAGGAGAGGAAAAGAGGCACAGGGGCAACCTGAGCCCACTCATGGGAGATTGGAAAAGAAGAGGAAGCCAGACCTCTCCCTTGACTTTATGCCACGCCTCAGTTTGGGGAGTGAGGAGAGAAACTCAGAGAAAAACAAACCTAGTGGAGGCAGGATCTCATACAGGGGTTGAAGGGTTGAAAGATGCTGTCATCCAATGCCAACACCTGACCACTACCCTGACACTAATAGAGATGGCAGAACATACTGTGAGACTTGCCAAGGCTTCCACAGCAAAGAATAATGAATTGCCACTGATGACTATCCAGAGCTGTTTTAGAGCATGACCTTTCTCTGCCAGTGATATCCTGGGTTCAAAAACTCACACAACCTACAGATGTTTTTGCTAATCCTGGATCAGCCCAACCCTAGTTGTTTTTTTTTTCTTTTTTAAATTACAGTTGACAAAGTTATATTAGTTTCAGGTGTACAGCACAGTGGTTAGACATTTATGTAATTTACAAAGTGATCCCCCAATAAGTCTAGTACACACTATACATAGTTATTACAATATTATTGGCTATATTCCCTATGCTGTACTTTATAACACTGTGACTATTTTGTCTCTACCAATTAGTACTTCTTATTCCCTTCCCCATTTACACCCAGTCCCCCAACCACCCTCCCAACTGACAAGCATCAGTTTGTTCACTATGTCTATAAGTTTGTTTGTTTTAGTTTTTTAGATTCCACATATTAGTGAAATTATATGGTTTTTGTCTTTCTCTGTCTAATTTGTTTCACTTAGCATAATACCCTCTAGCTCCATCTATATTATCGCAAATGGTAAATTTTAGTTCTTTTTTATGGCTGAGTAATATTTCAGTAATATGTACCACCTCTTCTTTATTTAATCGTCTACTGATGAATACTAACACTGCTTATATATCTTGGATACTGTAAATAATGTTGCGATGAACATAGGGGTACACATATCTTTTTGAATTAGTGTTTTGGATTTCTTTGGATAAACACCTAGTAGTGGGCTTGCTGGGTCATATGGTAGTTGTACTCTTAATTTTTTGAGGAACCTCCATATTCTTTTCCACAGTACTTTCCCTAATTTGCAAATCCACCAACAGTGCACGAGGGTTCCCTTGTCTTCCTCATATCACTTGTTGATTTATTGATAAAAGCCATTCTGACAAGTGTTAGGTGGTATCTTATTGTGGTTTCAATTTGCATTTCTCTAATTAGTGACATTGTGCATCTTGTCATATGTCTATTGGCCATCTATATGTTCTCTGGAGAACTGTTTGCTCAGGTCCTCTGTCCATTTTTTTTTCCCAATCATATTGATTGTATTTTGGTGTTAAATTGTATGAGTTCTTTATATATTTTGGATATTAATCCCTTAAGGGATGTATTATTGACAAATCCCATTTAGTAGGTTGTCTTTTCATTGTGTTGATGGTTTCCCTTGCTGGTCAAAACTTTTGAGTTTGATGTAGTTTTGTTTGTTTCTTTTGCCCAAGGAGACATATCCAAAAAAGTATTACTAAGCACAATGTCAGGGTTTAGCGACTACATTTTCTTCTGGGAGTTTTATGGTTTGGGGTCTTATACTTAAGTCTTTAATCCATTTTGAGTTTATTCTTGTATATAGTGTAAAAAAGTAATCCTGTTTTACTTATTTTTGCATGTATCTGTCCATTTTTCTCAACACATTTATTGAAGAGGTTGTCTTTACCTCATTGTAATTATTAACTCCTTTGTCTGAGATTAATTGACTATATAGTCATGAGTTTATTTCTGGGCTCTCTGTTTGGTTCCATTGACTGATGTGTCTGTTTTTATGCCAGTTCCATGCTGATTTAATTATTATAGCCTTGTGGTATAGTTTGATCTCAAGTAGCACAATTCCTCTAGCTTTGTACTCCATTCTCAAGATCGCTTTGGCTGGCTATTTGAGGTCATTTGTGGTTCCCTACAAATAATATTTTTATTCTAGCTCTGTGAAAATTGCCATTGGTATTTTCACAGGGATTGCATTGAATCTATAGACTGCTTTGGGTACTGTGGACATTTTAACAATGTTAATTTCTCCTATGCATGAACATGGTATATGCTTCCATTTATTTGTATCTTCTTCAACTTCTTTCTTCAGTGTCTTATAATTTTCCAAGTACAGGTCTTTTACCTCCTTGGTTAAATTTATTCCCAGGTAATTCATTTTTTGATGTAATTGTAAATGGGGTTATTTTCTTAATTTCTCTGATGGTTCATTATTTATGTATAAAAATACAACCAATTTGTAGGTTGATGTATCCTGCTGCTTTACAGAATTCATTTATCAGTTGTAACAGTTTTTTGGTGGATTCTTTAGGGTTCTCTCTATATACTATCATGTCTTCTGAAAATAATGACAGTTTTACTTTTTCTTCCTCCAATTTGGATGCCTTTAATTTCTTTTTCTCATTATATTGCTTTGGTGAGAACTATGTTGGATAAAGTGTTTATAGTGAACATCCTTGTCTTGTTGCTGATCTTAAGGAAAACAATTTAGCTTTTCATCACTGAGTATAATGTTAATTGTGGGTTTATCATATATGGCCTTTATTATGTTGAGGTATGTTCCTACTATTCGCACTTTGCTGAGAGTTTTTATCATAAAAGAATGCTGGATTTTTCAAATGCTTTTTGTGTATCTATTGATATAATCATATGATTTTTATCTTTCAATATGTTAATATGGTGTAGCACATTAATTGATTTGAAGATATTGAATCAAACTTGCATCCTAGGAATAAATCCCACTTGATCATGGTGTATGATACTTTAAATGTATTGCTAAATTTGGTTTGCTAATATTTTGTTGAGAATTTTTACATCTATGTAAATCGGGAATACTGTGCTTTTTTTGGGGGGGGTAAGGTCTTTGGTTTTCGAATCTGGCCTCATAAAATGATCTCAGGAGACTTCTCTACTCTTCAACTTTTTGGAATAATTTGAGAAAGATATGTGTTAATTCTTTAAATATTTGATAAAATACACCTGTGAAGCCCTCTGGCCTAGGATTTTCATTTCTTGAGACTTTTTGGTTAGTAATTCCATTTTGTCAGTAATTATTGGTCTGTTCAGTTTACTGTTTCTTCTTAATCCTATTTCTTATAATCCTAAATTTCTATTTCTGTGGTGTTAGTTGTCAGTTCTTCTTGTTCATTTCTGATTGTATTTATTTGGATCTTCACTCTTTTTTTCTTGATGAGTCTGGTTAAAGATTTCTCAATTTTGTTGATCTTTTCAAAGAACCAGCTCTTGGTTTCACTGATCTTTTGTACTGGGTTTTGTTTTTTTGTTTGTTTGTTTTTGTTTTTTTTTTTTTGACTCTACTTTATTACCACTCTGATCTTTGTTATTTCCCTCCCTATTCTCACTTTGAGTTTTATTTGTTTTTCTTTTTCTAGTTTCTTTAGTGTAATTACCTGAGATTTGTCTTGTTTCTTGAGGTGGGTCTGTATTACTATAAATTTCCCTTTTAGAACTGCTTTGGCTATGTCCCATAAATTCTGGGTCATTATGTGCTCATTTTCATTAGTCTCAAAGTATCTTTTGATTTCTACCTCGAACTGATTGTTAACCCATTCATTGGTTAGTAGCATGTTATTTAGCCCCCATGTGTTTGTGTGCTTTTCAGTTTTCTTGTAATGGTTTTCTAGTTTCATACCATTGTGATTGGAAAAGATGCTAGACATGATTTCAATCTTCTTAAATTTATTGAGACTTGATTTGTAGCCTCACATGAGTTTATCCTGGAAACCTGTTTCATGTATGCTTAATAAAAATGTATATTCTGCTGCTTTGGGGTGAAATGTCAATTAAATCCATCTGATCTAATGTGTCATTTAAGGATATTATTGCTTTTTAATTTTATCTCTGGATGATCTATCCATTGATGTCAATAGCATGTTAAAATCCCCTCGTATTACTATATTATTGTTGATATCTCTCTTCATGTCCATCAATATTTGCTTCATGTATTTAGGTCCCCCAAACATTGGGGGTGTAAACGTTTATGAGGGTTACATCCTCTTGTTGGGTTGGCCCATTTATCATTATGAACTATCCTTGTCTTCTGTTATAGCCTTTGTTTTAAAGTCTTTTGTTTGATATAAGTATTGCTAACCAAGCATTATTTTTCATTTCTAATTCCCTGAAATATCTATTCCATTCCTTTATTTTCAGGGTTTCTTTCTATCTAATGCAGGTCTCTTGTAGGTAGCATATGTATGGGTCTTGTTTTCTTATCCATTCAACCATCATATGTCTTTTCATGAGAGCTTTTAGTTTATTTACAAAAAAAGTAACTATTGATTCGTATATAGTTACTGCCATTTTAACATTAATCTTTTTTTCCTTCTTTTTTCTTAAAGAACACCCTTTAATATTTATTGTAATACAGTTTTGATGGTTTGATAAACTTCTTTCATTTTTTCTTGCCTGGGAAGTTGTTTATCTATTCTTCAATACTAAATAATAGACTTGCTGGATAGAGCGATCTTGGTTGTAAGTCCTTGCTTTTCATCACTTTGAATTTTGTGTCAATTCTTTCAGTCCTGCAAAGTTTCTGTTGAGAAATCAGCTGACAGTTTTATGGGAGCTCCCTCGTATGTACATAACTGCTTTTCTCTTGCTGCTTTTAATATTCTTTGTCTTTAACCTTTGTCATTTTAATAATGATGTGTCTTGGTCTCTTTGGGTTCATTTTGTTTGGGACTCTGTGCTTCCTGAATATGTATGTCTATTTCCTCTTCCAGGTTAGGGTAAATTTCAGTCATTTTCTTTATAGTAAATTCTTCAAATAATTTTTCAATCCCTTTCTCTCTCTTTCTGGTTCTTCTACGATGCAGATGTTGGTATGTGTGATGTTGTTCATGAGGTCCCTTAAATTATCTTCATTTTTTTAAGTCTTTGTTTTTCTTTTTGCTGTTCCAATTGGGAGTTTTCTGCCACCTTACTTTCCAAATCGCTAATTTGATCCTCTGCTACATCTAGACTGCTGTTGATTCCATCTCTAATGTATTCTTCATTTGAGTTATATAGTCTTCATATCTGGTTCTTTTTTATAGTTTCTATCTCTGTGTGTAAGTTCTAAGTCCATCTATTCTTCCACTAAATTCATTGAATATCTTTATAATCAGTGTTTTGAACTCTGTATCTGGTAGATTGCTTGCCTCCATTTTGTTTAGTTCTTTTTCTAGAGTTTTGTCCTGTCCTTTCATTTGGAACATGTTTGTCCCCCCATTTTGGCTGCTTCCCTGTGTTTCTTTCTTTGTATTAGGTAGATCTACTACATCTTCCAGTTGTGGCAGGATAGTCTTATGTAGTAACTGTCTTGTAGGGCCCAGGGGTGTAGTCTCTTTGGTCACATGAGCTGGGTGTTCGAAAATATTTCCTTGTTTGGTTTTTGTATGCTCTCCTATTTTAACTGAGCCTTGATTGCTGTTGACATGTCATTAAGTATTATTAACCCTCAGGCTAACTAGCTGTGTGAGGAATTGGCCATGACTATTGCGGACAAACTGTTGTGTGGGATTGACTACACAGAACAGAATTCACTTTAGTCATGCTCTAGTTTCTGCAGAGTCAACCCTTTAGTTCTGTCATTTGTGTAGTTAATTGGTTGGCTAGCCACCAATGTGTTCATTCTGGGTCCTCTAGAGAAGGACTCTAATTCAGGCCCAGGTCAGTCACTGCCTGTGCCTTGTCCAGGGCCACATGGTAGTGGTTACAAAGTGATCTGCAGTTGATAGCTGCTTGTGCTGATTAGGAGGTGCCTGGAAGAAGCTATGCTGTGAACTGAGGCCAGCTGCCATTAGTGCCTGTCTTGGGACCACTTAGCAAGAGATACAAGACAATGTGAGGCCAACCACTGCTTGTTGGAGGTTTGTGGACCTTTGACAGATTTTAGGAAATTTTGCAACCTGGGCTGAGGCTGGCAGTTTAACAGGAATGGCCACCGAAAGAGGTTCTGGCAGGTGTGCGTGTTGGATGGGGTGGGTCTCAGAGAATCACCAGGGTGGGCAAGTAGTGTTAGCCAGTTTGATGGAGACTCAGATTTGATGTCCACCTGTGCCCTCAGACTAGGGAGGACGAGGGCTCAACAATGGAACAATGGCACCTGCCTGCTGTGTGGGGGGAGAGCTCAACAAAAGAACAATGGTGTCTGCCAGCACTTCTATTCTAGAGAGAGCTGCTCCTCCAGTCCTTGTACTAAAATCAGACAATTCAGTTCCTCTCCTTAAGTCCCTGGCACTTTTCCAGCTGTTGTCCTTTACTAGAGCCTTAGGACCAGTGTTTGTGAGTGAGTGAATCTCGCTCAGGCCCTTTTAGAGGACTCCTGGGTCTACAGCAGCCCTATATCTCACCTGTACAGACTCCCTGCTGATTTTCACAGCCAGATATTTTGGAGGCTCCTTTACCTGGCACTTGTGTTCCAGGCTGTGGAGCCCAGTGTGGGGCTGGGATCTCATACTGTTCAGGGGGGACCTCCAAAGCTGAGATACCTTGCCTGATTCACCACCACAGATGGGTGTGAAACCAATCTATTTAGAGTCTCTGCCTCTCCTACCATTCTCAACATGGCTCCTTTATATCTTTAGTTATTAGTTCTGTTCAGCTAGTCTTCAAATGGTTACTGAGGGTACTTGTTCTATAATTTAGTTGCAATGTTGATGTAGTTGTGGGAGTAGTTTACCTACTCCGTTATCTTTACCAGAAGTCCCTGACCTGACCCTAGTTTTTTTTTAATATCAAATATTCATTCGCCTGTCTTTTCATTCATGGATCACTACTGGCACCTAGGTAATGGGGTATTCCAAGTATTTCATAACATTCTCCTTCATGTATGTGTCCCCACATCTAGCCTAATTGCATCTGCACCTCCCTCCAAAACAGTTTCTTTTGTCTTAAAGCCTGACCTTGCCACTGGGACCAAAATTTTCCTCAGCCCTCCCCCTGCCCCTCCTCCACTTTGCCAGTGTTGGGAGTACACAATCAACTTTACTACGGAGTGAGAAATGTCGGGGCACAAGTGACATGTGGGCAGGCAATTTATAGTTAATCAACTTGTGCAGAGTCAACAGTACCACAGTCCTCACTCCTGTACTGTCCTCTGATCCCTTTTAACTTCTTCCCTCGCCAGGCCCAGTGGCTTCTCCCACTCACAGCTTTGGACTCTGAGGAAGCCAAGTATTGTCTTCTGATTCCATGTATATGACCTAAAGTCAAGTCATAACTTCTTTTCCCTATAGCTTCTTGGAAAATTACCTAATTTCTCATTTATCCAGACTTGGATCAAATTCACTCAGTTTCTAACACTGTTAATCCCCCTGACCCTACTCACTGTTTCCACTTTTGCCTTTCCCTTCTTTGCTCTCACCTGCCTCCCATTGCTTCTTTTTTGAAAACTTCTTAGATCACCCGTGACTTCACAATGAACAACTCCAATCTCCTGGAACTTACTGGAAGCATGTAGCAGGGTTGGTCACTCCTACTTTTCCTTCCTTTTGGTTTCCATGACACCACCTCTCTTGATTTTCCTTCCTTGATTCTCTCTCCCAGGACATGTCCTCAATTCACCCCTTAGAAGTTGACACTCATTGATCTTCTTCTCACCCACTCCACACTCTCCTTAGGCAATCTCATCTAAACCTTCGCTTACTGCCTATGAGCTGATGACCCCAAATCTTTATTTCTAGCATCTTTTCTATCCAGGAAGTTCTTGGACATTCATAACTATAGCTCATTATAATTTCCCCCTTACAAATATCCTGAAATCCTTTGCTGCTTTCTCCCCTCTTCTACTCACCTGGCTAAATCCTAGCTCCACCTGAACCAACCCTCCATCTTCTCTACACCTGTAGCTCAGCAACTGAATATTTCTGGAAAAAAAAAACCCACAGAGCCAGGTTGGCTATCTGCACTTTAATTTTATGACTACAAGCTTCAAATAGGCACTCAGCATTGCCCTGTAATCTACCTATGGGTCCCCGGTAAAGTTACCCCCAATTCTCTCAGACTACTATTTTATACCTTTCCTTTACCTCAACTCTCCCTATCACTCTTAGCTTACTGCCATGTGCCATAGTCCATTGAGAAAACAAGTGAACAGGAGTGGGAACCCCCTTAACTTCCCACCACCAAACTTACAGATTTACCTTTCTGTTCTCATATTATCTGGTATTCCTCCATCTATGCTCCCATCAGAGGCCAAACCACTTGTTTTCCAATCCCTCACTTTTCAAGGTCTTCATTCTGGAAAATACCCCCCTCCCTTATTTATTCCTCCTCTCTACTCCCATTGCTATACAGACATGCTCCACCCTCCTCTCTCAGCTTTAAAAATAAAATGCCCTCAGTGGAAACTAAATTCCCCTCCAGACAATGCTCCATTCGTTTATCTGCTCCTGAACGCAATATACTTCAAAGAACTTTCTGTGCTCACCCCTCTATCTTTCTCCTCCCACTCACTCTTCAATCACTCCAGTCTGGCTTCTTGTCAAAGTCACCAGTGACTACCATGTTGCTAAATCCTATAGACATTTCTATATTCTTTTCTTCTGTGATCCCTTTAGCATTCAACATAGCTAGTCTCTCCCTCATCTCTCCCTCCTCGATGCTTACTTCCCTCTGCAATGCTGTGACATCACCCTAGCTGGCCTCCTCTCTCTGGCCATTGTTCTTCCATGCCCATTACTGGCCTCCCCACTTCTACCTGGCTGTGATATATTGGCATACTCCCGAACTCTATCCTCAGCCCTCTTCTCCTCGATATCTATATATTCTCCCTACATTACCTTTACTTTCCTCTTAACCACTGATGACTCTTGAATTATATGTTCAACCCTGACCTTTTGCCTGGTCAAGAGACTGACATCCAACTGTTAGACTTGACCTCTCTACTTGGCTGTCTGATCAACATCTCAAAGTCAACCTGCTCAAAAGAGAACCCCCAACCTCCAACCCCTCCCACCAACCCATACCTCCTCAAATCCTATTCCTATTAAGTATCACTTAACAGCCCCATCCTCCTCCCGATCACTTCAGATCCTTCCATTCCATCCACAGTAGTCTTGTTGGTTCTATACTATACCAAAATATAACATGACTCTGTTGGCATCTTCCCACTCTACTACAACCACCCAAATTTAAACCACTTCTTCCACATGAGTGACTGTGGCAGCCTCCTCCATGGTCTCCTGCTCTCTTGCCAATCTACAGTCTTCTCTCATGGCAGCCAGAGTGATCTTTTCAAAATGTAAATCAAATCATGTCAATCCTCAGTTCAAAATTCTTTAATGGCTTTTCATTGCACTTAAAACAAAATCCATTGCAAGTGACAGTAAATCCAACTCAAACTGGCTTAAATGATAAAAACTAATTTATTGATAGCAAAATGGCTAAAACTGTTCTGGACCTCATATTTCGCACCTCACATCTCAATATCCAGGGGAGCCTTTTCTAAATGTTACAGAGGAATCTTGTGGGCTAGCAGCAGCCCTGGCACTTTAGTTGGGAGTCCTTCGTCCCTAGGGGATCTGTCCATTTAGCGATTTCCCTTGTCTTCTCTCCTTCAGCAGTGGCGCTCCTCTCCCAACTCCTTCTTGGCATCCCAGCTCCACCAGCTGCTCCTCCTGAGCCTCTGCTTGTTCATGTCCTAGGCTTCTTCTGAGTCCAGCAACATTTTGCTACATGTAACCTTTCCAAGCTTGGGGTTAGGGTGTTCACTGTGCCTCTCCCATCTTCTATCCATCTTTATGTCCTTTTAAGGCATAGAGATCTTTAAACACATGCAACTGCAGCTCTCCATGAAGGTATCACTCTTTCTTTGTTACATGTGTCTGTCTACAACTACCATCTAACAGAATCCCAGAGATATGTTTCTTCTAATAAGAAATAGTCAAGAAACAGCATCCTTTAGAGTGCCTTGTCCCATGGCTGCCTAGGATGATGAAGCAGGAAGAGGGAAGACTGGTCATGTACTATATATGATACCCAGGCCTCCCCTGGGTAATGTCCCCTAACCCTGCATGTCTGGCAGGCATATTATGGTCACAGGTTCTCCATGTACCCCTGACCAGAGGTATTCTCCTATATAAAAGAGCCCTTTCTCCCTGAAATTCTGCCACTTCTGCTAACTTTTGATGCGTTGCTTAGTCTCTCAGGGTGTGAAAAATGAAGGGGCTAGGAGAGGAATCTTAGGGTTTATTGTAGCTCTAATATGCAATGATCCTCTGGCCTAGAATATTAGTTTGAAGTTGAATGCCTGGCCCCAAAGAAAGAGTGAGCTGATGGAGCACACAGGCAGCCCAATAATGTACCTGTGCTCAAGGGCATTGGCACTGGAACTGATACGCAGGTAGAAGACTCTCCCTTCCCCACCTGTCCATCCTCCATGCTGCCATCAGAGTGCTTTCCCCAAAATATAAACAGAATCATGTCATTTTCTCTCTTAAAATCTACTTCTTAGAAGAAAAACTCTAAATCTCCCAGCAAGGCCATCAGGAACAAACTTATCTCATCTCCTCCCACTTCTGCAAACCTGATGTCCAGGCAAATGAGACACTATCCATTCTCTGACTACCTCTCCTATTTCTATGCCATCACACCTTTGCTTGGGTGTTCTCTCTGCTTGGAATCTGTTTGCTTTTGTTCCTTCATGTTTCCACCTTGTGCGACTCCACTTAATAACCAAGGCTCTGTTCCAATGTCCTTGGTTCATCCTTGCCTATCCTCATGCCCCAATCAGAATTAAAGGCCCATCATCTGAACATCCATGTACTGGGTCTTCTTCTACAATTCTACTATGGCCAGCACTTATAGCATGGCACAATATGTATTTACATGTACCAGGGAGCTCCTGGGCACCAGGCAGGGTAGAGGACAGAGGATGGACCTTGGAGTCCAGCAAGCCTAAGCCACTATCGGTCTCAGTTATCTACCAGCACCAGGTAATTGGTGATGACTCATGCCTGTGCATGCATTTTATCCTATAGACAGCAGACCCCAGAGTCTGTACCCTTGTATGCTTCAACTACAACATTCAGGAGTTACCCTGATATAAGGCCAAGCACCCCTGCTCATTCTGGCAGGTGTCCAGCAGCAATGGGTTACAGATTCCCCTTGCATCCAGCACATTTATCCTGCTAATGAGATTTCCCAAAGCTCTCTCCACTGAACAGGCTCAGTAACAGATTCTTGTAAAAAAAAATAATAATAAATTTAGCGCATTAAACCCAGATTTCAACACATTAGTAAATCCATGAGGAGGGACCTGAATTTACCAAATACCAGACAGTTGCTGTCTTTAAATTAAAAAATAATAATGATGATGTCATGTAATTCTGATCTTTCCCTAAGAAAGATTTTCTAATTTCCCATGTAATATATTTTCAGTGGAAAAACCACATTTATGTTAGGACAAAACTATATCCAAGTTTTCCCTGCTTGGTCTCACCAGTTCTAACCCACCCACCAACACCTTCTTCCTCCACTTCTCTGACTACTGCCTTGAAAGCATGTGTGAGGCTTTATACCCTCTATGTGGCGTATGGTCACCTCTAAGAAGATTGTGACTGAGCTTCGCTCCACATCACCACATTAATCATGTGTCTGTCTGTCCCTCCAGCCATTCAGCCATCTGTTTAGACCACTATGTGCTGGGAGCTAGACATGCAAAGATACCTGAGAAAAGGTCTCTCCTCTCACAGTCTAACCACAAAGTGATGTCAAAATGAAAAGGCACATATGCTAAGGGCTATAGCAGAAGTATGCCCAAGGTGTTCTGGGGGCAAGAGGAGATGACTGTTTCCAGGAAAGCCTTCCAGGCTAGGCTTCACAAGAGGAGATGACCACTAAGCTGGTTCCTGAGGATGAATATGGGGAAAGGGAGTACTTCAAGTAGATGAGACTGCCCACACCAAGGGACTGAGGCACACTACACATGAGTGTGTAGAGGTAATGCTGCTAAAGCCCAAGGGGCAGAGTGCCAGAGATGGCACCCAGGGCTCTATATCCAAGAGATTCCCCTGGGGAGTACTCGACCTAAGGAACCCCATTAGAAACACAGAAATGCTGTGCCTTAGGGTCAACACCTAAAGACCAATCCACAAAGGCTAAGGACTCTTTGTCCCTGACCATAGGAGCACCAAATGGAGAATTCAAGGGTACACTGTGGGACACCAGATCAAAAAATGGAGCCCAAAAATGAAGTATGAAGAGATCAGCCCAGAGCCACTCTCCTTGCTGAGCAGGAGAAAGATTGTTCTGTACTTTGCTCATCTCTATAAGCACACGGAGTCAACTGAATGACATTCTCATTATAGACTGCAGCTCAATGGTCCTCAATAACACTCTGTCTTCATAAAGCCCAAGTTAAGAAACTCTAGGTGTTATTATCTAAAGATTCCTGAAACTGGTGGGCCCTACCTAGCAATTATAATCAAGATTCCTGGAGTCCTGAGTAAGTAAAATCTAGTATACAGCTTCAACTCCTCTCTTTAAAAACAAGAAAGAGGGAGTTTAAGACCCTGGGCCCTGGAGTCATACTGTGTATTTTAAAATCTCATCATTTCCTGGCTGTGTGATCTTCACCAAGTTATTTAACTTCTCTGAGTCTGCTTTCCTCACATATAAAAAAGAGATAATAATAATAGTGTCTGAAAACCCTTAGAATAGTGCTTACTACACAGCATTGCCATTTCTTCTTGTTACTAATATTATCATAGGATTATGGATAAGATTATGGATGACTCCCACCCTCTTACATTTGCCTCACTGTATTTTACACTCTTCAATGAGCATATACCATCATTTAATAATAAAATATATCATGGTAAATAAACTTCAATTAAATTAATATGCTTTTAGCCAGAAGAACATTCCAAAGACTAGACATAAGGTGACTTTGAGTAAGAACTCCATTTCTGATATGACTACAGAACACACAAAAGTGCTTGCAGTCCCTTTTAGCACTGACTCTTGTCATTCCCTCACAACAGTGGATGAAGAATTAAAACCCCACAAGTGAACAAGAGGCAGCCAGTCCTACCACCTCACCATATCAGGCCCAGGCTTTCTCTGGTTTGCTCACACCTCTGGCTCCATGATGACTGCCCCATCACAGCCATGGAAGACAGCGATGCTCTGACCTCACAACTGGGCCACTGCATTGAGTTGACTCTACCATGAATAAGCTGTGTGATTTTGGACCAATTATGTAACCTCTCTGCCTCAGGTTTCCTATCACAAATTAGAGAAAACAGGAACCCTCCAGCATAGGAGTGTTGTGACAATCAAATGAGATATCTCAGGCTCCATGCTGGGGACCTGGATTGTGTTCAATAAGCCTTGGATTCTCTCTCTTCACCCCAGTTCTTCATAGTTTCTCTTTACAGTCCCTTGGTGAAATGTGCCAAATATGCTTCCATGATGACATTTCTGGTGATTATTCCCAACCCCTCATTTCCAGCCCTGACCTCTCTTCCCTACTTTAGGACCAGAGCATTGATGACCCACAGAATGTCTTCCTTCCTTGTCCCCTTGGTAACCCAGACTTAGCCTAGTCCAAAGGGAAATATCACTGGGGAAAGAGGCAGGGGAGGGAGGGATACAGCTTCCTAATAATAGCAGTGCTACAATCTTTCCAAATTCCAAGTTTAAATTAAAAGGTATTTTTCTTGCTACCTACCTGTTGTGGCCTTTTTGGTTGAAAGGGCTTGTTTAGATCAATTTAATATTTTATTAAAAGTTTACTCAAAAGGCTTATTTAGAAATGAATAGGATGCCCCTGTCCTCAAAAAGTACCTGCCTTTCTGGGTGTGACAGACACAGGAATAAATTATTTCAACACACTGAGTGAGAGATGCTCCAGTAAACCTGGTTTGATGTAAATCAAGTGACAGGTACTCCAGTAAATCAAGGTTAGATACTGACTCCAAGGAGGGGCAATCAACTCTGCCTAGAAAGGAGGCATCAGCAAAGGCTTGAGAGCTGGGTCTTGGAGGAGGAGTAGGAGTTTGGCAGGCAGGCAAAGACAAAGAGAGCAGCATTGGCACAGCACATTTAGGAAGCAGCCCCTAAATTCCGTGCCCACACCCCAGGCTGCAGCAGGTAATAAAATAAAATACGCTGGACAGATGGGCCCAGGCAGACTGTGGAGAGCCTTACATAGCAGACTAGCAAGAGGTTCTTTGCATTTTCAAGGCCATAGCCCTCCTTGAGAACTTGATGAACACCATCGACTTGTACCTCAAAATGCACAGATTCACAGTTTTGCATACAATTCTGAGGTTTCCACCTTGAACCCTATCAATGACCCTTTCACATTTAAGAAACCCCAGTCAGAAACCCTGCATGAGAGTCCTCAGAAGAAACCTGGTTATTATGACCTTATCCTTTTGCTCAGACTCTGAACTCTGTGGTCTGTGTTATTCCTTCCTAACAGCATTCAGATGCACCTTCTCCCATTAAAGCTGCCCTGTTCTTTCTCAGCTGCTTGTCCAAGCCTGTGAGACCTGTGACGATCTCTACCCAGAGGCCTGGAAGAGCCTTCAACAAGCTTGGAGTTACCTCATGAGCACCTTTCTGGTGATCATTTATACAGGTGCTCAGTAAGCCTGGGCTGGCCCAACCCAGTAAACACTCCATTCTAGTTCCCATCCATCCCACCCTTTACTTTCTGTCACCAGTTTCTCTACCTGTGACAAAGTCACAGCTCCACCCTCACAGTAATAAAATTATTTTAAAATTACATTTGGTGAGTAACATTGAGAAGGACTTTGGGAGCCAAACAGGTTAGAGCTGCTAGTTCCTGTTACCTGGCTGCCTTCTTTCCCTCAAGGAGCTCCAATGAGCCATCCTAGCACACATTCCCTTTGCAGAAACCTACTATCTGGTCCAACAACAAAGGAGTTTGGCTTATATGTTTGGTGACTCTGTTCAGTTAGGGAAGCTGATATGGCTTTAAATATTTAGCCATGCTAAGTATGTCAGTAATAATAATTTTACTGTTGGCAGCTTAAATTCAGCTCTAGGTCAAATAATATTTCTTGAACCTAAAATACTTCTAATTAAGTCCCTGTCCAGCTTCCCTCAGAGCAGATGACCATAAGTGGCAGCTGCATACCTTAGGCAGAGCATTAGACCTGGGGTCCATTGGCAAACAGGGGCAAAGAGTACTAATTCCCATTGTGCTGTGTGAAAAACAAATGAGATAATGTTTGCAAAACTGCTTCCTTTGGTTACCTAGTATTAAGTAAATACAAATGTAAGGGATCATTATCATTGATAGTTAAAGATGCTCCTAGCTCACAGGCAGGGGTCTGCCCTATGATTTGCCAGACCTCTTAACCCAGAACCTCTTTAAGACAGCAGGAATGCAAGGCCCAGGACTGTCCCCCATGAGCAAGGGGGCTGTACTCTCTTCTCACTTCATCAGGAAGATGGTCCCTCTGAGGGCACATTGCTCTAAGCAGAGTGATCCCTGTGCTACCTCCTACTCTACTTCTTCCAGCTAAAGCCTGAGCTGAGTACTTTTTACCTTCTCTGGAAGTGGCTTTGGTCTTAAGGAAAGCCAAGAAGCTTTCATAGCAGGTGGTCTGCACTGCCTTTCTTCCCTTGCACAGAATTTCCCAGCCTGGAGACTGAGGAGAGCAGAAACCTGAAACCTGGCCCCTGGTCCAGTGAGAATGCTAGGCTTTTCTCTGACACCTCCCTTGGGAAGACTCCTATCGCATCCTGGGATAACAGTCAGAGCCCCGAGTATCAGCACAGCCATCAGAGCCCAGCCTACTATTGGCACAGTTGTCCTATATTCTTACTTATTAATGTATTGCATTGTTATGATGATGAAGAAACCCAACCCTTTTTTTCTCCTGACTTCCTTCTGCTCTGTGTTGAGCTATGTGCCTGACTGGGAAGGCTGCCAATTTAAAGATCAGACAAGCAGCAAACTCTAGCACCTGGCCCATCTCTGCACCTCAGGAGGTGAAGGGACATGAGGCAGTCTGCCCAGCCAGCCCTAAGTGGCAAGGAAGCCAATGATAACAGCTAATGCAACACACACAATTTTATTACTAACATGAAAATTGATTCTAACTCATGAAGAAAAGGGAAATCCAGCTGCAATATTAGGTCCCAAAGATTTGAAATGGCTAGATATGCTTGTGCTGGGAGAGTGGGCTTTTTACAATGTAAACCTCAGGGGAGGAAATCAGATATCTGCCCTTGTGGATAGGGGTGGGAGTGGGGTCTGGAGTGAGCTATTCCCTGACAAGCTTGTAACTAACTACTATGTTCCATTCTTTCTTCCCAGAAGGAGACAGTATCTTCCAAAACAGGCCTCTCCCCACTGGCCTAGTGCCCAGCCTGTCTGGGAAAGCAGTAAATGCATCCTGGAGACAGCATATATCCAGCTAAGTATAAGATGCTTCAGAGACTAGGAGTGATTTTGGATACCCAAGCCTCTTATATCTCTAAAGAAAGACTTTTGCCCCCATCAGAGCCCACTGATGTGTGAAAGTCCACAGCTGTTAATATTAAAACATACTTTTATTAAGGCTAAATAAGACAAGATTTTTATTAAACATTGGCCTTGGCAATAAATCAGAAAATTGATCTGTGGTTTTCCTTGCTGCATGCAAATATATATAAATATATGCATATGTAAATGTATATATGTAAATATATATAAATCTATATCCTTACCCTCCACCTTGGGTCCATCCCCTTAACAAAGAAAACCCATTCAAAGGTTTGTTTCATTTTGTTTTGTTTGAAGAACAAGCAAGAATGTGTTTCAACCTGTACACAGAAGAACATATATTTATTCTACAACGGATTCACTCATTCATTATTGAACATCTACTTTGGGCATGGCTCAGGGCCAAGATTGAGGCTATAAAAAGGAGAAGGCAGCTCCACAGTATGGTGGGGAAGTCACTTGCGAATGCCCATCCATGATGCACAATGAGAAGCATGCTAATAAAGATGAGTACAAAGTTTTGGAGAGTAGAGAAGAAATGATTAATTTTGCCTCAGGGTTTGGGAGAGCTTCCAAGAGGCATGTTCCATTTGCTTCCTTGACTGTGGATTTCCAGTAGGACTCCCCCAGGCAGTACAGAAGCTACTCTACTGAAATCCCAGATATCTCATTTGTATATATCCATCTGCCTTCTCTTCATACTCAATAAAAAGCAATATGACATCCCTACAAAGGACAGTAACTGTTTATGTCGAAACTTGCTAAATGGCTGGAGCCCTATAAAGCATTTAGGCATCTCCAGCTGGCAGCTTTCCCCAGACCACAAAGCAAATTTCCTCCTGCTTTTCATTCTAATTTCTAAAGAACCTGTGAAGACACTCCTCACTATTCCCTGAACATTCTGTGTACTTGCACACCATGATGCCTCTCTTCATGCTATTGACTCTACCTATAATATCCTTTCTCCTCTTGCCCACTCAGAAAACTCCTATTTATCCTTCAAAGCCCAATTCATCATTGGCTTTTCTGTAAATCATGTCTTAATGCCACCCCAGGTCGAATGATTTGTCCTCTCCCTTCTGGTCCTACGAGCTGTTTATACTACACAATATCAAAGCTGACTAGATCAGGCTTTATAAATAGTGAAATATTCTGGAAAAGGAATGTAAGATGTAGGCAGCTGAGAAAAATAGCAAGAATAAAATTTGCAGGTTTGGGGGAGCAGCTTTCACATATTCATTCATTTAATAAAAATTTAATGCCGACTGCATATTAGGCACTGTTCTAGGTACTGGAGATAGAGCAGTGAACAAAACACAAAAATTCCTGTTGTCATAGAGTTTACAATCTAGTGAAGGGATACAGACAATAAACAAAACAAATAAGTAAAACATAGCACATTAGAAGGTAGTAAGTACTGTGGGGAAAAATAAAGGAATGGAGCAGGGGGCACAGGAGTAGGGGAAGGACATTTTGCCATTGAATCCTGAACTTTTTCTTTTCTCAGTTGCCACTAGAAGATGCCAACAAGATGGCATTAAAGGTATTCCTTTAACTACTCGCTGAAACTATCCAGGGCTTCAGAGAAAATGCATGGCCCCTAAGCTGCCTCACTTCTACTCTAGCAGTGATGATAATGAGTCAAGACCAACACTTTTGTTTGCAGAGATGTAGATGAGAAAGACCACCTGGGGGCACACCTGGAACTGACACACATCCAGTCATTATATCTGACATTAATTGAATGTCTATGCACACAGGCACATACCAACAGTTTGCATGGATTATTTTATCTAATTCTTATGGGTCTACAACGTGAGTGCCATTTTTACTTCTTTCCCCTTACAGATAAGAAAACTGAGGCTTGGAGTGTTAAGTATCCTGACAAGGATCCATGGAGTTTAAATTACTCCAAAGTGATACTGACACAACCACTGTGGGACCACTAGACCACCTCCCCAAGCCATAGAAGTCATGAGTCTGTATCTGCCAACAGCCTTATGCTTTGGGTGAGCCCTAAACATGCCTGAGAGTAGAGACAAAGTACAACACAAGGGAGCAGAGGGAGGTTCTCAAAGCTGAGTCCTGTTCCAAAAGGACAGCCTGATGGTCCTGGGAGGAGGGCTGGGATCCAGAACTAAGTGTTCAGTTCTGCAGCCAGAATGAGGGGCTAGGGTGAGGGGAGGGGCTGACCTGCATTTGCATCCTAGGCTCTCACATACCAATTCCACCTCACAGACCTGACCCAGCTCTGTCCCCACCACACTCCAAACTTTCCCTGCTCTGTAAGGTGATTTCTTCATTGTCCCTCTTCGTATAACCAAGTAACAGCATAGACATATTTATCCAAAAGTTGTTTGGGCCACCCACCTGAAGCATCTCCCTCATGTCAAACCTGGCTCCTCTGGGCCACACAGCTCCTGATCATTTTTTCATCTTTCCCCAAACAAGTACTTTCCTCTCCTCTTGTGGGCTTCCCACTGAGCCCCATTACTTCTTGAATTTCTGCACCTCTGAATGCTTTTACTCCAGTGGGCCACACTCCCTCATGGCCTTACTCTTCTCTTTCCAGGCCCTAGGTCCTGGCTGCTCTAAGCCCTCCAAGGAGAGTCTTCACTTCCCTAATTGGTCTGAAATCCATGGCCAATTGCCATACTAAACATGACCCTGAGCCTTCCTGCTCCCTTTTCCTTTGGCCCCCACAAAACCCAAACTGGCCAGCTTCTTCTCACCCATATGCCAGCTTCTAAAGGGTGTAAGGACAGCCTCGTCACCAGACAGTGCTACCTTCCACCTGGACCTTCAGTGATGCTCTGTAATCCTTGGGGTCCCTCCCCCTCCCTTTCCCAACTTCTTCTCTAGTCTCTTCTCCTACTACCTATACCTTTATACTCCCAAAGTAACTGTCCCTTCCTTCCTTGAGGCCATCAAGGTCATAAAGTGGCAATGTCTCCAATGCCCTGCTCCTTATAAAGATTTGCATCTGTCCCACCTTTCACTCCTATTCTGGTCTCCACTGAAGGGAAGCCCCTCTATTCCCCAAACCTCACCTCCTCAAGGTCTCACTCTTCCCATCAGGCTCTCTCCCATTGTGTACTGGAGCAGCCCAGACAAGTTCACAAGACTAGGCTGTGACACAACTCATTCAGTGACATCATGTTAGTGGCTTAAAGTGAACCAAGGCAAATTAACAAACACTACACATTAGGGCTTCCCCCACAAGAGCCCACCGTCAAGCACTGACCAGCTCACCACTAGAAGCAAACTCTCTAAGGGTAATCAACCATCCCAATTTGCCCAGGACCATTGGGGGTTTAGTTCCAAGTCCCAGGAAGCCTCTCAGTCCTGGACATCTGAGATGGTTAGTCACCCTCACCTCTTCATCTCCACTGGTCTTCCTTTAACACGATTGTTAAACTGTGTTCATGTCAGTCCCAAGTTGGAGAAACCCTGCCTAGAACCTCTGCTCTGCCCAATCTTCTCCCAGGAAAGTCACTCTTGAGATGCCAAATCTCTAAGCATTTGCTCTTGTCTTCCTTACTGTAAACATTCTGCAGCATTCTACACTGTGGACTACTCCCCCACTTCCACCTGGGTTTCCGTGATACTTTTCTCTCCTGGCTGTCCTTTCACTTCCAGATACTTTGTCTGGTCTTTTTCACGAAGTCAGGCCCACAATGTGGGCAGTTTCCAGGGTTCAAGCATCAGCCCTCCTCTCTTCTCACCTTAAATGTTCTTTCCAGGGAAGCCCATCTAAATCTGTGCAGCCCCTATTTGCCCCAGTTCCAAAATCTGCATCCCTAGCCCTTCCCTTCTCTCCTGGGCTTGGGGTGCATATATTCAACTGCTTGCTGGACACCTCCATGTGGATGTCCCCAAATCGCTTCAAAACAGTCTAAAATGGAACTGAATCTGTCACTTCTACTGCAATCCAGTTCTCCTCTGTATGCCCTGTCTTGGTGAATGACTCCCAGCAGCCCCAAATGAAGAATCTGTGATAACAAATGTTGGAAAGGATATGGAAAAAAGTGAACCCTATGCACTATTAGTGGGATTGTAAACTGATACTGACACAACCACTGTGGAAAACAGTATAGAGAATACTCAAAAAATTAAAAATAAAACTACTTTATGAATCAGCAATTCCCCTTCTAGGACTATATCTGAAGGAAACAAATACACTGTGTTGAAGAGATAGCTACATTATTTACAATAGGCAAAACATGGAAATAACCTGGGTGTCCATAAGTGGGTGAATGAATAAAGAAGTTGTGGTGTATGCATAAGCATACACACATGCACAGGGGAATACTACTCAGCCATAAAAACCAAGGAAATCCTGACATTTGCAACAACATAGATGGACCTTGAAGACATTGTGCTAAGTGAAATAAATCAGACACAGAAAGACAAATACTGTATGATCTAACTTATATGTGAAATCTAAACAAACAAAAACACACAAACTTATAGAAAAAGAGATCAGATTTGTTGTTACTGGAGTCAGGGGTGGGTGGAGGGAGAAATGAGAGCAGGTCATCAAAAAGCACAAAATTCCAATTATTAGATAATAAGTACTAGGGATGTGATGTACAACATGGCGACTATAGCTAACATGGCTGTATTACGTAGGAAGGCTGGTAAATCCTAAGAGTTCTGGTCACAAAGAAGAATTTTTCTTTTTTTTCTCTTTTTAAAAATTGTATCTGTTTGAGATGACAGATGCTAACTAAAGTGATTGCAGTAATCATTTCTCAATATATGTAAGTTAAACCATTATACTGTACATTTTAAATTTATACAGTGATATATATCAATTATATCTCAATAAAATTAGAAACCAAAATAACTCTCTCTTAGATGGAGTACCTCCTAGTAGGAATTCTGTAGCCAATGAACCTTGCAGTTAAATCTAGAGGGTATAAAGTACTAGAATGCTTTTTATTAAAAATCATGTTTGTTAGTTTTAATATGCATTTTTACTGTGTTTTAGAAAACATCTCTTATATAATGTTAGTGAGTCAATGATGTATCAATTTATAGTCTTTAATGTAAGATCTGTGCCATATCTGAGTCTTCTTGTCAGGAAGCAGAATCACATGTTGCAGCTAGGAATTCCCTTCTCATTTTAGGGAATGTGAATGTGAGGCCCTTACATGATAAATGAAGATATTTTTATTGATTTGGGAACTGTAACTGGTAATAATTTCACTTCTGATGAGACTTTATTTTGATTAGACTTTAATTCATGTACTTTATAAAA
The DNA here is from genome assembly GCF_014176215.1 of Rousettus aegyptiacus. NCBI lineage: Eukaryota > Metazoa > Chordata > Mammalia > Chiroptera > Pteropodidae > Rousettus > Rousettus aegyptiacus. The sequence continues at coordinate 36,984,828 of NW_023416308.1, read as the reverse complement.
ATAAATTTTTGTAATCTTTGGTTTAAAAAAAGAACCTGAGATTCATCTAAATACCTGCCTTTCATACACTACCTCTTTCCCACATCCAATCAACCCCCTCATCCTATAGATCCTACCCGCTCCATGCCTCCTAAGCCCCTGATCCTCTCTGTGCTCTTGCCTTAGCAAGCCCCCAGCCCTTCTTACAGGATCACTGCCACTAAGTAGCTACTCTCCCTGTCTTTAGTTTGTATCAAGTTCCATCCATCCTCTACACTAGAACTAGAGTGATTATCTTTAAAAACAAATCTGATTGAGCTATTCATCTATTTAAAATTGCTCAGTGGCTCTCTGTAGCTTTCAGGATAATGTTAAAACTTTAAAGTGTACACACAAGACCCTCCAAAATCTGTCTCTGCAAGGACATCCCAAGGTTACTGACCCAATCCTTGGTATAACATCTTTGAGCCAAACAACAGTTACAAGACAGCAGAGTGTTGAAGGAGCCAGCACCTCTCAACCAGATGCCAGAGTTCATGTCTCTGGTCCTCCACTAAGGAAATGCGGGATCTGGGCTCCACCACCTCAGCGATTGAAGGAGATGCTAATAGTATGGGCAAGTGGCGTTATTGTAATAATTAAACTAGGTAATCCAGGGTAAGCCCTTAGACACCACCCAATGCTCAGTAAATGCTCAATATACAATAATCATTATGATTAGCCCTTAGCTTTATTCTCAGCCACATCTCCCTCCTGATGCCTCTGGCCCAGCCGTCTCACTCTTCTCTCTGCCGATGACGCCCTTGCTCTTTTCATTCCCAAGAATCCTACTTGTCCACTAAAATGCAGCTCAAACTGTACTGCAGGTATTGTTCCTCCTCCAGGAAACCTTTCCTGCTGCCCACATCTGATTTTAATGTCCTTTCTGTGCCCCCATGGCTCTCTGCCTTAGCCTCCACCTTGGCACATTATGCTGCATTGTTTATCTGTTCACTTCTCTGTTTTCACTACAAAATGCTGAACTTGGGAATTTTTTTCTTATGTGCTAAACACAGTGCCTGGCATAGAATGTCCAAAAAAAAAATATTAATTGAATGAGTAAAAAATGAATGAAGCAGCAAAACTAGGGCTCATCCCCTAAGTCTCCAAGCCACAGGCCTTCCCATGCCCTTCCAAAAAACATCTCTAAGTATTTAAATCCCAAAAAGAAATGCACCAGGCTGACTCTGTTCTGTGTCTCCAGACACTTCAGGAAACTCCAGCTGAGGAATGAGTCAGGGAAATCCAACTGGGAGTAACTAGTGGTTACAGGGAAGCCAAGGCTGGTGCCAAAAACCAAAACATTTCAATGTGAAATGAAATGAAGGCTGGGGGCTGGGGGGGTGCAGGGAAGAAGTCCACATTAGAAAAAGAAAAATGAGGATAAAGCAAACAAACTATTTAAGCAGACTGAGAAGGGAAGGACAGATTAAATCAAACCTCAGGCAATCAATGGGCATTCAATTAACAGTTACATTATTACTAATTTACACAAAACATCTAAAAAATACCCTTTCCTCCTCTGGGAAGACCTTAATTTAATGCTTTCCAGCTGTTCAGACATTCTCTGCTAACCCCACAGGGGCCCCAGGGCCACTGTGCCCATGCCCAGGCATACCCCATGGGACTGGACAGCCAAATCAAAAGACATTGGCCTGAAGGGTGGGCCTCAGTGGATGCAGAGAAGTTGACATGGGGTAGAGAGAAAGGATGTTCAGAGCAGTGAAGCCATGCCACTTTTGGAACTGGAGAAGAACAAGCAAGGACGGAAAGAAGCCAAAATCAGAATCAGGAAATCAGCCTTGCAATAGCCCAGGGGTCCAAATGACTATGGACCCTGGCTCAGCCTTTGGATGTCTTGCTCCCTGAAGTCGATGGCACTTTAAAGAACCTGCCAGGTGCACTGAAGTCCTCCTTTATGCTCAGAGCATCCACAGATGTGGCAGGAGGAAGGTCTCCATTTGAGGATAAAGGGGTAGAGAAAGAGATAGTATCTACTCCATAGGGATACCCCAAGGTCATTGATCCAACTCTTGGGCCAGAACCTCAAAGTGGCAGAGTGCTGAAAGAGCCAGGCAGAGCGCAGTTCTAGCTACAAACCTGGGCAAGCCACTCACCACTCTAGGCCTGTTTCCTGCTCCAGTAAAATGAAATAATACTGGTGCCCAGCTCAAAGTTGGGCAAGAACTGAAGAGATGTGTGCAGAACACCCAGTCCCCAGCACACGCACCTCTTGGGGTCTAACTACTATTTGGGCAGCACTACAGAGCAGATGCCCATGGTAGAGAAAGTGAGGGCAAAGGGAAAGAAGAGAAAGGAGAAGAAAATGCCATTTCTCGTTTCATCATTTCTGATGGATGAATTTGGAAAGATGCTACAGGTATTATCTATACACACAAATCACAAATACCCTCACGTTTTTTTAAGCCCTATAAAAGACCGGCTTTAAGCAAAGCAATTTCTTGAGGAAAGCATGAATGCTGTTTCCAGGGCTATCATGTCCCTTTTGCTTACACAGCCCTGTTTTCCCTCTTGATCCTCTGAAGTGAACCAGAGCAGCTCTCATCATCCCTAGATAAGAAAATTAATTCACAATGAGGTAAAATGACTTGCTCAAAGTCACACAGTGGTAGGTCTTAGCATTCTTAAATTATATTTTTTCCAGCCCATGATCTCCTGATTGACAAACAGAACCAATGAATTATAAGGGGAGATGAGTATAACAATCAAAGCCCTCCTCACCTCAAAATGCTATTCAATTCCAAGTCCACTGAACACCCCAGGACCCTCTCCCTCTCTTCCTACATTCCCAGACTTCATGGAGCCTACGATATGTCCCTAGGTTTTTCTTAGAACATTGTTAAGTCTCTGCCCTTCTTAACAGAACCCAGCTTGCCCTATAACTCAGGTGTCAGAGATGGAGACATCGACTGCATCACCAAATGAGACCCTGAGGAAAGTAGCTTTCCAAACTATGGATTTTCCACATAGATTACTAAAACATATTTGGAAACTATTCGCCCAGCCACAGCCACCTCCTCAGCTTGGAAATGCAGCCACCATTGGCAAATGTGTTTTGTGACAAATATTAATGTTCTGATTAACAACTTCCCAAACTGAACCAGAAGTGGAGCTCTGCCCTCGATAATAAGCCCTCCCACCCTTTCCCCAGAAGGAACTTGTGACAGCTTAGTACTCCTGTCACTCTTCTCCATGAAATATCCTTCCTTGCATCCTCTCCCCACAGGCCATCAACCAATTCATTTCCTCACCATTATTTTTAAAACTCAAATTTATTAGCAATGAAACATGAGTAATACATACCAATATACTGTTTGCACTTTGAATTAGCCCTGCATGTCCTGTGACCACAGGGCTGTTTGTCAAAGCCAAACTTGCCCCCTACCTGTACTTTGCGGTCAGAACACAGACCCTTCCATATTCACAGACAGTTGGACACCAAACAAGGACAGTGGCGTGCTCTGAGGACTCACACTTGGGGCTTCTTGATTCCTAGGCAGAGCACTGGAATCAGTGGTAAGCTATGGCGGGGCTTTAATGCTAGAAAAAGAAGAATCAGATCTCATGGTGCATAATGACATAACCATTCTAAACTTCCATTTCCTCATCTGCAAAATTGATCAATAACACCCACTTCTTGGGATTACCGATGGAAAGTGAGAAGCTGGATTTGAAGGCAACTAAAAGTAAACTTGTACATAAAGAGGACAGTGGCCAAAGGGGGTGAAGGTAAGAGTATAAGGGAGGCTTCACTGTATCAGAGTCATAAGGTACCTAAAATCACCTATACCTGGTTCCATGGAAGGATAAATGTTGGGCAGTACCTTTTCTGCCTCCTCCTACTCCCTACGGCGGGGTTTACACATCTGAATATCCAGGCACATTTGTGAGACACTATTATGTTGCATCTATGTGCAGGTGTCAAAAACTCAGTGCTGAGCAAAACAAGGTGGCCACTGGTGCCCAGGCTGGGCTCTAGACTCCCATTTTTAGCAGCTGTTTAGGGGCTCAGACTCAGCTGGAGGGAGTCATGGCCAAAGGCAATCCCTTCAATGCAGACAGGCACAGCAGCCACACAGCCAAAGAAGCAGCTTCAGAACCTTGCTCCTCTCTTTGGTGTTCAATGACCTCTTTTCTTCCAAAAAAACATTCAGCAAGATCCTCCTGTGTGCCAGGCTCTGTGCTAGTCTGTGGCACAGTAGTGGATGTGACAGCTCATTCTAATTCCTGGCCTCCCAGAGCTTGGTGTTCAGTGAAAGACTGAGTAGTGAACAGGCAATTACAATGTAGTGTGGAGAGTGCTCCAAATCAAAGAACTGCAGGAAGCTGTGGGAGCACACAAGAAGGGACCCATTCAGGTTGGAAGAGAAAGCAGGAAAGAGGTTCTTGCAAAAGGCATACATAAGCAGGAGTGAAGCAAGAGAAGGAAAGGAGGTGAAGGTGGGCGTTCCAAGCAGGATCAAAACCAGAAGGCAGGCATTCATCGATAGCATGTGCAAAGGTCCTGAAGCAAAGACGGCAAAGCTACACTAAGCAACTGAAATAAGCACTACAGATGTGCAAATGGATGGAATCCCTAAAAAATGCTCAGAAGAAGGGTCTTCATAGTCCCTGCCCTCGGCCAGCCTCTAGTCAACTAGAGGAAACAGGACCAACATAATGGAGACAGATATAAGACAAAAATAATCATAAACAATCAGAAGTTGTTAATGTGCTTCCTCTATTCACAGTGTAGAAGTCCTTTCTGAGGGTTGGGAAGTAACTGTCAAAAGCCAAAGGAGTTAACCAGGGCAGGACCTTGAGACAGGTGAGCCAGCATGCTCAGGGGTAACGAAGCTGTCTGACCTCCAGCACCCTGAATGGCACTGACTAGGCCCCATTTTTCCCCATCTGGTTGGAAACTGTGGACAACAGTTTATGTGCTTTGCCAGTTACAAATAAATGCAAACTCAATTCCATCCCTCTCTCATTAGACCAGGCTACAAGTCAGGGTAGTTTAGTCTGAGTTAGGATGACTCATTTAGCTAAATAACAAAGGCAACAAAAGTGTCTGTCTTGCCTTCTTCCTTCCACCCTCTACCCTACTCCTGTAAGAAGATGTGCTGCATGCCCCTAGCCTCTCCTGGTAAGCAGGAAGCTTTCTATGAGGATGCAGATACCCTGCCCAGTCTCTGGGAGACAGTGAGAGAATTCATATCACACAGAGCAGCTTCCTCCTCTCCTTATTGCTGTGTGACACTGTACTTCTTCCTCTCTCACCTGACAGGGATCAGCTCTGGAGGTTTTCAATGAGCACATTTTTTGCCCTAAAGCCTCCACCCACTCCTCTTCCCACCAGGACCCCATGATCCTTGGAGGCCCCCCCATCCCACTGGCAAAGAGCACTGAGCAAAGCACAGCTTGCTGCTTTCCAGACCAATGTCTTCCTTCTAGCTCCCACTTCCTATTTACTTTTGCTCTGGAAGAACCAAGGGACTGGAACCAGCCTGTGAACTGTGCCTGTTCTGCACATTTCCCCACAAGCTGTGGGGCCCAGCAGGAACCCCACACAGTCAAAGTTATAAAGACAACAGAGACCCTGGAGGCAGGGCAACACTTATATCCTTCATTCTCTACCTGAGTAGGGCTCTGGCCTCAGCCTACCTCTGCCACAGGCTGGCTGTATGATTTCAGGTAACTTATGTAAACTCTCTGAGCTTCAGTTTCCTCATTTATAAAATATGGGTTGTTGTAAGGATTAAATAAGAACATGCATGTGAAGTAATTAGCATACAGCCTAAAACAGTCAACAAATATAACACTTCTATTAATATCATTCCAGGTCTCTTTTAGACACTCTCTCAAGTGACCAGACTCTAGCTATAATAACCTAGCCATCATAAGCACTTAAAAAAAACTTTTTAAATTGAATCATAATATACATACAGAAAAGTGCACATAAGTGTAGAACTCAATAAGTTTCCTATATAATCAGCTCTCAGATCAAGAAACAGCATTATCAGTATACTAGAGGCCCCTTTGTGCCCCTTCCAAGGATAACAACTATCCTGATCACATTGCCTGTTCTTGAACTTATATAAACACAATCATACAGCATGTACTGAATTCACCTTATGATTTAAGGAGCCCTTTCATAAATGTTGTCTGATTTGCTCTTCCCCAAGTCCAATAAGATTAGGTTTTATTATGGTCCTCATTTTATTGCTGAGTAGACAGAGGCTTCAGATATAGCAACTGACTTGTCCAAGGCTGCACAGTAAGTAAGGAGGAAAAGACTCTAACCCCAGGCTGGCCCAGCCCCTCTTGTCCCCTTTGCACACCACCAGTGTACTTCTCATATATCATATCAGCCTACCCCTACCCCCGGGCTTCCAGGAAGTCCCCTCCTACAGGTAGCTTCCTTGGGTGGCTTAGAGAAAAGCTATCTTGTTATTCCTGATTTCACTCTGAATATTGGGTCTTAACATGCAGCTAACCTGAGCACACATCTGATAGGTGTGCCCTTACTGCCTGCTATGGGTTTGTGTAGTGTGTCCACCCATCTCTTCTCCACAAGACTCTGGGATCACAACTCCCTGGGGGCAGGGCATGCTTCTGTGGCTCATTCCATGTCCTGCCCAGAATGGACAGGGCTGGCTAGAAGCTGTGGAAGGTGGAGGCCTCTCTGAATCTGGCACTGTCTCTACTGCTTTGATAAGAGGCTCCTTGTGAGTTAGTCTAATAAGAGGCATGAAACAAGAGTGAACCAGGGCCAGGGGATCCCTTTTTAAATCCTGATACTGAGACTCATGTGATCTTGGGCAAGATACTTGCCCTCTCTGAATATTAATGTTCTAATACATAAAATGGGATGACTAGACTAAATCTGACTTGACAAATGCATTTTTCCCTGTGCCTATCTATCACTAGTTGACCCAGACCCCATCACAGAGAGCCCACACTCAGCTCCAAACCCCTCTCAACCCTGTACTACAGGTACCACTGCCAATCAGCAGAAATGGGCATAGAAGGAACCTAGCTGACACCACTGACCATGGTCAGCACCAAGTAGTTGGAGTCACTGGGACTCTGCATCCATGCATAGCTACTGACCATGCCTCAGGTTCCAGGGATGAAAGGTCATACATGGCTCATCTCTGGGATCCTGGGTCCATCTTCATAGTCCCCACACAAAAGCAGCCTCTTTCTAGGTCCTCTGCCCCCGCAGTCCCCATGCGTTACCCTACCCATTGCTCTCCCATGTAACTAACTCTACTCGGAACTAAATGAATTTGGGGATGTACACAGTCCCCACCTCTAGCTGGGTGTCTAGAGGAACATCCCTGGAGCTCAGATCTCCTTCTTAATCATGAGAGCAGCAGTGCCCCCCACCCAATCTAAAAGTCATGGCTCCTCACCCATACACGACTTCTGTTCTTGCCAGAAACCCTTATCCAGTCCCCCTCGATCCCAGCCCCAACTAGACTCAAGGAGGAGGTGAAGTGCTTTGGTCCAGGCAGATCCAGGGTTAGTTACTTTTTGTATTAGTTCAGCTCTTTTATGGGTTACACTAATCCCATAATCTACCAAAGAAATGTATTCTGAGAGCTATACAACTGACTTTTTATACAACTGAGTTGAAGCAGCCCATCCAAGCTTTCTAGAGCTGAGGCTCATTGCTAGCCTAAGGCTCTAGGACCCAGGGCCTTTCCAGAGAAGGGGCTCACAAATGAAGCCATTCATTCAACAAACATTGACTGAGCACCTACTGTATTCCAGTACTGCCTTAGTTGTTGGGGATGCAATTGCTGAGAAATAAACATAGGCCCTGTGCCAGTGGAGCTCCTGTCTTGTGTGGAAGACAGATAATGACCTCTGCTGAACTCCCTGAAGCATCCAAGCATGGCCTGACTTGCCTCACTGCCATCTGCCCTGACTCTCGCTGGGGTAAGCTGCTTAAGCTCCTCCCATGCTAAGTGCTGGAGGTTTGAGCAGAGATATGTACTGCCTCCTTGGAGATGCACCAGCCATGATGAAGAAGCCATGCACATAGAGAAAAGGGTAATACTATGGTTCAGCTGAGTGACCTTGTGAAAATTAGAACAGAGGCTCTCAAAGCTTCTGTTCTTTCTCAGATCAAATTGGACTAATAACTCCTACAATGTAGGGTTGTTATGAGAATTTGTGGCAACATGAGGATGGACACTTGAGGTGCAACAAAAACAACATTATTGATCAGGAACATGGGACAAAAATCAGCTCCACTCAAGCTCCCAAGGCCTAAAGTCAAGCTCTGAGCATCTTGCTCTGCTAAATGCCCTCCCCAAAAAGAAGCTGAGGAAAAGAGAGACAGTCCATCAGCCACCTGCCCAGTAGGCCTCATATTGATGGGAATATGCTCTCTCAGTTGACTTTCCACCACTCACATAGTCCAATTGCTGGTTTGCTTTCAATTTGCACCCTACCTTGAATATTTCATGTTCCAGCCTATTTATTTTGGACTCTGGCAGGCCTTTTACTTTTCAAAGGAGAGTAGGATGGTGTTATTTTACCTCAAATAAACTGGTGAGCTTTCTCCATCTAGTTGCTCACTCTGTACTCTTCGATTTGGGTCATCTGAACTTTGTGGCCTTCTAACTGGGTGTCTGCAACACCACCTACCTCACAGAGGCTCAGCAAAGCCAGCTGGTCACCCCAGTCCTTAGCCCCCATGGCCAGGACCTGAGGCCCAACCTAGCACCTGATAGATTCAGAAGACATCTGCGTGCACATTTTAGAGGGGCTCAGTCCTGGGGTGAGATGACCCTCTGTCACTTGATGGCCATGCCTGGAAACAAGAGGCACTCAGGAAATGTGTGCTATAAATGAATGCATGGAACTCCTAGCACAGCCCTATGGCCAAGGATCATGAGCCAAGTCCTAGCCTTGGACATTTCTCTGAGCCTCCCAGACTTTCATTTCCTAGTTGGGGACTCTGTTTGGGAAAAAGAGTCTTGGAGGTGTCCTAGCTTTGTTTCTTCTTCATGTGATATCTTAACATCTCAAAGGCCGGAATGTGAAAAAGGGTAGAATTGTCTTATGGAGATTCAAGGAGGGGTACAAAATAAGGACCTATGAGAAGTACATTTGACTTGATATCAGGTAAAGCTTTCTGGTATTTTTTTTTTTGAAGAAGAAAAGCACTAGCATTTCCTGAGTACCTTCTAAATGTGAAGCAGTATGCTGAGTGCTCTCACATGCTCCCTCATTTTCAGCTTCCTGGAGAGGGATGACTGCCTCATAGGTGGTCAAGAGCACAGTCCAGACTGCTGAATTTATATCCTGACTCTACCACTTATGAGTGTATCACTTTATGTGACTTCTCAGGGCCTCAGTTAACTTATCTGTAAAATGAGACAACAACAGTTCCAACTTTATAGGGTTGTTAAAAGACCAACTTAATAAATATACAGGATCTAGAACATAATAAATGCTCAATAATGTTAGCTTTCAGAAGATGCAGAGGAGGAGCAGGAGGAGACAAGAGGAGAGCAGCAGGTGGGATGTTGAATAAATGATTTCAAGTTCCTTCCAGGAATAAGATTCTACAAATCATTTACTCTCTCAAGGTTTTAGTTTTCTAAGCAATAAAATAGCACTACTGTTACTGAACAAATGCTGCTTTATGTTGTGTAATGTTCTCAACCTTGAGAAGAGTAGTTGTGTGCAACGGTCACTGCCTCCACCATTTGCACAGGCTGCCGGTGCCTTTCAGAAGGTGCTGAATGTATGGACAGAGCCCTGGGAAGGGGACAAAAGTCCTGGATCCTGATCCAACCTCCCAATCAAATAACTCTGTGGTTTTTAGCTACTCCATGAAATCCTGAGAGTTTGGGACAATAATTTCTACCTGCCCTACTCTCATATTTGTGGCCCTGTGAGATCCTTGGGAATGGGGCAGAAACCACCAAGATCATAAGCCTTTGAACAGGTACACACACTAGGAATGGCACTAGTAGTTTTAGCATAAGCGCAGATTGTATCAATGGAGGTTTGACAGGGGTGGTCCTGGTGAGAAGCTCCACCACCTCCCCCCAGGAAATAATACCATAAGGGTCTTCTGGCCCTCCCTAAACAAACTCTAGTCTTCTCTACTTCTCAAACAGCCTCTGCTGCCTCCAGAAAGAGAGACGCTCAAATTTCCGTCTGGTCCCCAACCTTGCTTGAGACAGTCTTCTATCATGATCTTATGAACTAAACAAGTTTGGGGGATGTTGTAAAGATTAATAATAACCACAATTGTAATAGCAGTGTTCCATCAGATTTCTTCCAAAGATGCCCTATCATGCCTCTAAGAATCTAAACCCAGTTAAATCCCACTCCTAATAACCTGGGCAGCCATGCCAGCCAACTCAGCCGAAGAGCACTGGAGAAGATGGTAACTAGACTGGTTATGATTGCTCCAGGCAGAGTAGGATGGCAGTAGTTCCATCAATGCTCCATCAATACTCAAGCTCTTTGGCTCATGAAGAGGTTTCATCAGTGTTTCATTTCACTGCATTTTTCCAACCTCCAACTTAGTCACTCCCCTAGATGACTTCCATGTTGGAAAACATTGGCATATAATTTAGGGACCAATGAAGTAACACTGTTGGAGATGATCTTCAATCAAGTCCCTAATATTTCTAGGGGCCTCACACTTAGTAGTCAAAGAAATCAGGCCAAGGAAAGACAAACACTGGAGTGTATCAAGAGTCCACTGGCCCCACCATGACTGGTCTCCTTGCCTATGAGATAAGGAATAGAAGTAGTGAGGTAGCTAGAAGGGAAGTCAAAGATCAGTGCATATTTCACATAAATGTGCATGTGTGCAGACATGTGCGTGCACCCACACCTGCACACAGAAATTTTTATCAGCAGAATTTTAAAACAGTCCACCTGGGTACAAACTCCAACTCCGCTTCTTACTAGCTATGAAACATTGGGGTAATTAATCATCTCTTAATCCCAGCCTCCTCATCTACAAAATGGGTATGATAATACTATCTTAACTTTATTAAGAGGATGACACAAAATAATACACTTACTGAGATTTACGGAGGTAGGTATTATGTTCATTAAACTCCTTGCCCAAAGCTATGCCCATTGGAAGAGCTGGGATTTGAATCTCAAGCAATCTGATCCAGGAGTGGCCAACCACTGCACCACACAGCCTCTGGTAGGATGGGGCACCCCACTCAGGTCACCCTGATAGAAGAAGCAGGCAGAAAGAAGCAGAGAGTTGCTACCAAAAACGTGACAACAGCACTTTGCTCCCTGAATCCAGTCTCCCTACTAGGGAGCCTCTCTGTGCTGGAGAGCAGAAGCTACCCCAGCTGTCCCAGAGCCCCCAGATGTTCCTCCATCCTCCACAGCTTCTTAAACTTTTCTGTTTTATTAAGTGTGCCTTTTAGCCAGCCTCTCACCTATCTTAACCTTCTCTAGGTTATTTATTTCTCATTGTATAAAATCCTCCTCTTTAAGTCTGGCCCTTAAACTCCAACCCTAAATCTGTGTTTCCTCCATAGCTACTCTCCAGCCACTGCTTCGACCCCCTGTTCTGAGAGCAGGGGGTTGGGGTTCATACCCATCCCTGCTCCCTCCTCCCTCCTCTGTCACCCGTCACATGATTATCTTGTTGAGTTAGGAACTCTGTAAGGTAGTTTGGTATATGCCCATGTTGATAGAGAGAAAACTGAGATAGCAATAAGTAGCCTGGATTTCTTGTTTCCAAGCTAGATCTCTTTCGCTGGTACACAGCATACCTCTCTCCACCCAAAGAGGCCCCAAGACTCTGAATATCCCAGCTTCCATTTCAGCCTTTCTGTGGCCAAAATACACCACAGCATTATGAACGACGATAATCATCACCATATAGTTTTCTCTGCTTCCTCTAAGCAAACCTCCCCCTGAGAAAAGCCTAAGAAGGAAGGGACAGCAGCGTGAGACCTCATTTCTAGGTGAGGGGCAGGGGCACACAGGAGTGAGGGGCCAGCCCAAGGCCTCCCACAGTGAATGCCAGGCCAGCCTCAAACTCAAGAATGAGTGACAGTGAGACCAATTGATCAGCTTCTGGACTCAAGCCCACACTCCCACCTCCCTAACCCTGCAACTCAGGCCCTAGGAGCCCTGGGCAACAGCTGGATATTTATACTGGCACCACGTAGGTGGACCTAAAAGAGAGGACAGTGTCACAGCAATCAGAAAAGTACAGTCTTGTGAGGAACCCTGGGCTATCCCAATCCTGGTGGCTGAAGGCCCACACAGCCTTCCTCTTCCCTCCTCACTCCCATGTTCTATGAATTTATCTCTGTAACAAACATTTGTTAAACATGAGTTGGGGCCACTTAAATAAGACATATATTTATTTAACACCTACTTTGGAAGTACTAGGAATATGACTGAACTTGAGCAAAGTAGATGTAGGGTCCTGGCCCTTTTGGAGGTAAGCTCCATTCCAAGTTCCCTGGAAGTCACAGACACAAAAGAGTAAATTCTAGCAAAGTGAGTCCTGGGTGCAGGGGTCCCAGTGTCATAAGAGAAGGGCAGAGAGGGTTCACAGAGATTGGGAAGGTGAAATGTAGGCATCAAAAATGCCTGAGATCAGCCCCCTCTGCAGCACATGGCCCAAGGCACATGTCCTTGCACTCAGCTACTGTCCAGGAACTCCACCTGCTACCTATGTCCCATCCCCAAATGCTCTGGTATGTCTGGGAACAAACTTATCCTTCCCTCAGGCCTGCTTCCTCTTCTGGCTTTCCTGTTTCTGAAAATGGCATCACAATCTCCCTAGTCTCTAGAGCTAGAAATCTCAAAGTTCTCACTGACACTTCCTGCTCCCTCATCTACTCTTCCCAATCTGTCAGTGCCTTCTGGTCTTCCTTGGAAATATTACTCAATGCACTCTCCCTCTGGCCTTCTCTGCTCCCCCCTCCGCCCCCACCCCTACAATCTCTGGGCACTGCACTCCTCTGCCCAAGGATCCTCAATAACTCCTCAAACTGGATGCATCAACCTGAACCTCTTCTCAGGCTTTCAAGGTCTTCCTGAATCAAGTTAGTTCTGCTCTTCCCCTGCTATCTTTATTCCTGAACCAGACTCTTTCTTCATTTGCCTGATTCCTCAGAACATACCTCCTCACCCCACCACTCCTCACCCCATCACTCTGACTTCACCCATGAAGTCCTTCCTCCTGTCACTGAGTTCCAGCCCCACTGCATGCCTGTTTTTGTTTTGTTTTGTTTTGCTGGTGGCCAGTGCAAATCCTTACATGTGCCTGATGTTCCAATCATGTACTCCTTAACTTTCCACCCAAATCATAAACCTGCTGAAGGAAGATCCCTGCCTTACTACAGTGCTTCTGACTACTCAATCTCTGCTGGGTTGATACATTCACATTTGATGGGTTCTGTTACTTAAGAAAACCTGCAAGGAATATTATTATAAAGAGCCTCTCCCTCCCTTTTTCAGGCCCAACAGTAGGAGGAGGAAATGGGGCTCTAAGTGCCCCCTAGTCTGTGAAGCAGCACAGAGTCACACTTCAGGACCCTCTATGAACCCTCTCTCCTCATCTATAAAAATTGAGATGCTCACATCTCATTCATGGGGAAGATAGGATGATTGAGTGAGACAAGCAAAGTGCTCAGTCAACAATCAATCAGTGTTACATTGATTCTCTTCTCCCTTCTCTTGGCTGGCACTATGGTATAATTTTTTTTTCACAGTGTATTTGCTAAATGTAAGGCATACCCTATTTTATGTAACCAAATATTATACTTAAGTAATGACTATTTTTTATGTTCCCACTTTGAGCAGAGGCCAATTTATGGAATGTGGAAGGACAGCACTTGCTCTCTGTTAGGAGCCCAGGATGTGAAAAGCCATCAGGTAAAGGCTTTGTTCCTCAAGAGACTTGCCATCTGGATGGAAAAACAAACAGGGATAGGTAATTATCAACAGCAGGAAGGAGGGGGAAGCTGAAACAGTACAAGGTGGTAGTGTGGGAGAAGCCCACACAGGGATGCTAAGTGGCACTGCACATTGATGAATCCCATTCCCATCCCACTCACATTGTTGTTGAAACAACCCTTTCCACCAAGTGAGATCATCTCCATTTTACAGATGAGGCTCATAGAGGTTAAGTAATTTTTTCAAAGTCACTCAGGGAGTAACACCAGGATAGGAACCCAAGTCTTCTTGACACTTAGCACACCTCCTGCTGGGACCTAAGGATGGGGAGCAGGGCTTCTGAGGAGAAGGAAAGAAAAAGGTCCTGAAGAGGGTATAAAGTCATACTATCAAGGTAGGCATAGGATTGCATCCAGAGACATAAAGTTGAGGCCAGCCTGTGAATGGCCTTCATCTCCCAGCTGCTGCATGGAACACTAGCCAGTAGCCCATGGGACCCCTGAGGGCTCTTAAGATTGGGTCATATGTCACAAGCACCTTCCTTTGTAGGAAGGCAGGTGTGATGTTGGGCTGCCCAATGTTAGCATAATGCAGATGTGGACCACTAAAGTAAAGCCCCAGTGGGAACAGTGGCAGTGGGAAAGAAAAGTTCAGACAGGGCACTAGAAGTTCTCAAAAGAGGTAAGAGGGCTAAAATGATAAGGATAGGAGAGTGGGTGGAGGAGGCAAGGGAAGAAGGAGCATAGGGGTCCCAGGGGCCAGGCCTCATGCCTGGAAAAACCTTGAGCTCTCTCCACAGGAGGGAGTCAAGAGGAAGAACTGGTCTGGGGTCAGGGTGGCAGGGTGGTTGCTAGGGTAGCCAGTGTAGGGGCTGAGAGAATGCAGAACCAAGAATTAGCCAGACCCCAACTCTGGGCAAGGGGGAAGAGCCAACCCTTCAGCCTCATAGGGAGAAGAAAGTATAGAGCTGATACTAGGAGCAGGAAGGCCAAACAGCTTAAAAAGCAACTAGTAGCAGCAAAAGAGCACTGGCCTGGGAGTCCAGAGGCCTTGGGTGTGGCTTCAGAGCCTTGGACAAGTCATTTAACCTGTGGGAGACTCAGTTTCTGGGAGATCAATAATACTGCCCTATAGGGTTCATAGTACAGATCAAATGCTTGTAGGACCCTATAAAGATCAAATGAAGTAATTTTTCTTTAAAGCATTTTAAAAATTGGAACTCAATACACATAGAAGGGATTAATACTAAGCAAAAGTAATAAGAGATACTTCTCACAAATGTTGACCACTGCCCACCCCACCAGCCACACAATACCAGCTTTCTCCTTATCACTCACTCCTCTTGTTTTCCTAGCAGTTTTTCCCCTCACCCAAGACAGGTCTTCCTGTCTTCTTCCTTCCTTCCATCGTGGTGGGGCTGAGGCCCACTCTCCAGGAGCTCCTGCCTCCCAGTAACTGGGACCTCCTCCCTGGAGTCTTTACTTCTCCTGCACAACACAAAAGTTCCCTCACCATCCTCAGGGAAAAACAAAACAAACTGGAAAGCCAGACCCAGAAGCTGATCCAGTCTCTAAAAAGTACTTTTAGTGCTGGGGAAAATGTCAGTCAATGATCAAGATGCTTTGAGGTTGGGGAAGGGGGAAGGGGATGGAGAAAATACAGAACACTAGAATTTCCTCTCAATTCCCCTCCCCTAAGCCCTTCTTCCCCGCCAGGCACTTCACAGAGCTCTGGATACAGATTTGCCTCTAGTCTCAGGTGACAGGTCCAGAAGAAGCCCGGGAGACAGAGCTGGTGAGTCAGGCAGAAACTGATGGGCAAGCCCTGGTCCACAGCTCCCCGTAGAAGCCTCACTCCACAAGAAATGAACAAAATATGGAAAATTAAACAAACTCAGACACTGTAATGCATGCCTACTAGCTTGACTCTCCAAAGGGTCACATGATGAGTACACCCAGCAAGTGAGGAGAATAATAAACCTGATTAATGATGAGACACTAGCTGCAGCTTCAGCAAATACAATTAGCCTGATGATGCCTGATGGAGTTCTGGGGGCTTCCTTCCAGAGTGGAATCAGAAAACACAGCTGATGTTTCCAGACCCCTCACTTCCATCACAGAAACACAGACACTAGGGAAGGAAAGCCAGAACAGAATTATCTTTCCCCACTTTCTGAGATACCAGACACCCTCTATCCTGGGGATACCATACCAGCTGTTTGCAGGTGCTCCTGGAAGTGTTACTGTCTCCTAGGGGACTCACAGGGAGCTTAAGTGAAGGTAGTTCTCTTTGTCCCTGGCAGGGCTCAGTGCTCTTGGCCAGTCCTGAGATGCCCACTGCTTGGCAAAGGGGCCCAATCGAGCCCAGAGCTCTCTTCCTCTTTCCAGACTACTCAGGCCCTTGGGAGACATGCCCAAGAGAGCCACTGGAGGGAGGCAGGGTGGCGGCACTGCCTGGCATCACCCAACAACAGCACCAGGAGAAAGATGGCAGCATAGAAATTCCAAGAGCCGTGCAGCCAAAGGTCCAACTGGGGAGAAGCTCTGCACAACGCTCCACTGCCAGGCAGGCCAGAGGGCCCTGGGCCATCCCCCCACTGATGCCACCCCCACCCCAAAGGCCCTGGGCCAACTCTCCCCAGGTTCTAACTCCTCCTTTCTTACTTTCTTCAGCTCCAAGGAGCCAGAGAAAGAGACACAGGTGCTCTCAGGGCCTTGAAACCCAGTCTCACGTGTAGCAAGCAGGCCCTACACTGGGCCAGGTCTGAGCAGCTCGATCTTCTGGCAGTCCTCACCAGAGACTCAGTCAGCTCCCTTCCCCCTTTCCTCCCCTATCACTTGTCCAAATGAAGGTCTCTAGAGTCTTTTCCTCGCTTCCCACTTGAGTGAACTAGAATGGGGTCTATGGGAGCCCCATTAGTCCACGGAAAGAGAGTCATTTCTGATAGGACTCTGGATCCCCCAAAGCGACAGGCGTGTAGGGTTGGGGGTGTGGTGGTAGCCAGAGTCCAGTGCAGGGACAGAGGGCAGTCGAGTCAGATATCAGTGAGGAAAGAGAGAGAGGACTTCGTGTGATCCAAGGCTGAGCTAGGATGTAGCCGGGGAACCGGAAGACCAGAGAAGCGGAGAGTGACAAGGGGTGGGCAGAAGCGCCAGTGTGAGAAGGGGCCATCATCCCTGGGCGGGGGGAGCTGGGTGTTGCATGGAGATGGTACCGGAGAATCTCGAGCCCAAGGAAAGGATGCAAAGGTGGAGATGGGGGTGGGGACTGGAGCAATTGTCGGAGCAGAGCCCTAGGGATAAGCCCAGTCGGGAGACGCAGGAATCGGGCTGGCCGAGGGCGGGAGAGGGGAGGAACTGTGCAGGGGCTGGATGCAGAGTGAGGCGAAGCGGCCCCATGGGCGGGGGAAGGAGAGGCAGAGACTTCAGAGTAGGGCACACGGGGCAGAAGGGGGGCATGCAAGACGCCGGGCACCGAAGGGACGTGGCGGTGCGGCGTAGCCGAGGTGCGGCTGGGGACGCCGCGGCCAGCCCTGCCCTTACCTAGTCGGCTCCGCACTCCGGCGTGGGTTGGGGCCGGGATGCTCCTCCAGCGGCCCAAGTGCTCTTTGCTTTTTCTTTCGCAGCAGCCGCGGCAGCTCTTATGCGATCCACCGGCAGCTGAAGGCAGTCTGTATCCGGCCGCAAGTGAAGGAAGAGCCGGCAGCAAGAGAGAAACGCGGCCGGGGCGCGGGGCGCCGCCCGGCGGACAGTGACGGAACTGCAGCGGCCCGCGACAGCTGGCAGATGGGGGTGGGGAAGGGGTCTCCCTTGGGGTCGGGACGCCAGCACGCTCTTGGCAACCCCTTGGTTCCTTGCCCCGCCAGCCGCAAGCACAGGCGCAAGAGGAGCGGGGCGGCGGCAGGCCAAGCGGCTGAGGCAAACTTGCTGCCGCCCCACGGGGTGAGGCAGAGCGACAGGAGCTGGGTTGGGGGATGCAGCGCCAGACAGGGGCTCAAGGACTGCACGCGGCCAAGGCGCAGCAGGACGAGGTGCGAGCCCTGTGGTCTATCAACCTGAGACGGATCCCGGCGCAGCCCTCACGCTGCGCCTCCCTGCGCAAAGTGGCAGTCTTCCCCACCTCCCGGGCCCAGAAGCGTTGTAGCGCGGCCAGCTTTGGTGGGCAAAGCGCGCCTCCTGGTGGGATTGTAGGGAACTGCGCCAGGGCCCTGCGTGCCTTGTTATCAGTCTGGTGGCCAAGATGGAGATGGGGTGGTTTCACGGGGAGAGAAAAGATCAAATTGTTCCAGAGACTGAAAAGAAACAGCTTGCGTTTAGTAATTCCAAGGCTCTATTTTATAAATACAATCATCTTGTGGGGAGCTGTCATGGAGAGGTGAAGGGACCAATTCAGGAAGCTAGGGCTCCAGGTGAACAAGGTAGTAAATGGCAGGACCAGGAGGGCAACCAAGCTTTCTGACATGTGGTCAGTGCTCATTTTACTACACCACAGCTGCCCTCAGGAAGATGTTGGGGGTGGGGAATCCTGAGGAAGGAAGCCCAAAGACATGTGACCTCTTCACACATTAGTTCTTTTCCCAACCCACAGAGCCCCCATCTTCAAGGGCCTAGGCCCTCCAACCCAACTACCAGCACACCTACAACCTAATCAGAGTCTCTGTGAGGAGTTTGTTCCCAGACAAACCCAGTTGGGTCTTGGCATAAAAGAATGATATATGCACTATAGAATATTCACTGACACTGCATTACCCAGAGAGGTCTAGCCACTGTGCTCTTCCCACTTCTCTTTAACACAGGCTGCAGGGAGGAGCGTGTGCCATAAGGCTCCTATCTTCCCATCCCCCACCTCCACAGGGGGGCTTGATGAATGCTCCTTAGGGAAAACATGATTTAGCATGTACTGTGTGCCAAGACTACAATACTTACACAATACACACACACACGTGTGTGTGTGTGTGTGTATAGACACTTTTTTCTTCTGCATGTGCCTTACCTCCATTTCCCTTTGCAAATTTGGATCTTTGAATTCTCTCCTTTTCAGTCACTGTGGTCTTAATTTGTCCCTATGTATGCTGAACGTTCATTACTATCCTGCTTTAGCAATTCTCTTCTTACTGTTTAAGCATGAAATGCCCTGTCTTAGAAAGCACTCCTCTGCTTCTATTTGCCTGCTAGTCACCTTACTCATAATTATGTGTGCTTTTTTTTTTTTGTCATTTTGTTTTAAGTGAACTGACCCCTTTCAGTATTTCCTGTAATGCAGGCCTTGTTGTGGAAAATTTCCTCAATTTTTGTAAGTCTGGAAAGTCCTTTATTTCTTCTTCATATCTAAAGGAGAGCTTAGCTGGATACATTATTCTTGGCTGGTAGTTTCTTTTATTTAATAGTTTCAATATTTGATTTCACTCCTTTCTGGCTTGTAAGGTTTGTGCTGAGATGATAACCTTTATAGGTAACCATCTTCTTTTCTCTGGCTACCCTGAGAATTCTTTCTTTGTCATTGATTTTTGATAATTTTAACACAATGTGTCTCAGAGAGGCCTTTTTGGTTGAGAGAATTGGGTATTCTGTTGACTTCTTGAATTATAACTCCAGTTCATTCTTTAGATTTGGGCAATTTTCATCAACTATTTGTTTGAAAATGCTTTCCAATCCCTCCTCCTTCTCCACAACTTTGAGAATGCCCATTAGTCTTCTCCTGATGCTGTCAGCTAGTTCTTGTATTTCTCTTTCATTATTTTTCCTTCTTTGGTTTCTCTCTTCTTCCTTCTGATTTATTTCTAGATTTCTGTCTTCAATATCACTGATCCTTTCCTCTATATGGTCGACTCTATTTTTCAAACTTGCTATTTCATTTTTCATCTCTTTCAGTGTGTTCTTCATCTACAAAAGTTCTGTTTGGTTCTTTTTTAGGCTTTCAATCTCTGCTAAAGAACTCATTCTGCTGATCTTGTTGATTTCAGTTCCTGAATTTGTTGATATGAATTGTTTTGGATCTCATTGAGCTTTTTCAGAAGTATCATCCTGAATTCCCTGTCATTTAAGTCACATATTTCTATGTCTTTAAGCTTGTTTTCTGGAGATTCTTCTCTTTCTTTCTGAGATGCCTTGTCACCTTGGTTGTTCATGGTGTTTAATAGACTATTTCTCCACTCGGGCATTAATTAAAATGTATTCTGGGTTTTATTTTTTCCCAGAAAGGAGATTTATTATATAAAGTTCTCTCTTTAGCCTGTTGCAGAGAAGGTGTTTTTTCTTTTGGTTTCCAGTAGATGACTTCTAAGTCTCTTGGATTTTTGCTTTATATAAAGTCTTAACCCTTTTTCCCCCCTTATAGATATTTAAACACCTGGCTACCCTCAGTCCCTGTCAGTATTAGAGACTGTTTCTGTAGTGTTTGCTCAGATTCTGTAGTGTTTGATCTTGGAGGATAAGGGTAGAGGGTCCCTTTTGTTTGAGGGATGGGGGCTGCGGCTCAGCCTCATGGTTTGCAATTGAGTCTGGTAAAAATAAATTGTGCCTTTACTGTCTCCACTTCTCTGTCATCTCCACTTCTCTGCTTTCTGCCCTGATCCTTGAGCACTGCTGCTGCATGAATCTCACAGCTCTCTCAGGCAGGGTTGTTCAGGAGACCCACAGTACCTTCTCTCCCCACCCTTCTTCTGCAGGGGAGCTCTGTCTGCTATAGGCAGCTTCTTTGTTTCTTCCAGTCTTCTGCTCAACACTCGGGATTCTGACCTGTGGTAGCTCTTATGCACAGATTCCACACTCAGATGTGCTGATGTGCAGGTTAGGTATATTTTGTTGAGTTTTAGATGTTCAGTTTATCCTTGTTTAAAGGGTAGAGATCGGGGAACATCTTTCACTCTGCCATGTTTCTGATATCATTCCCCCTAGCCTTAATTTTATTCTAAACCTAACCTTAACCCTTACTTAAATCTACACTCTAACCTGAGCTAAATTTAACCCTAATCCTAGAATGAAACTTAATCATAAACTCAAATTTAACCTTATCCCTAACCCTAAATTTAACCATAATCCAAACTCAACTCAAAACCCAAACCCAACCCTAATTCTAAACTCTATCTAAAACCTAAAATTAACCCTTGCTGTAAATCTAATCCTATAAATTAACTCAACTCTAACCCTACCTTTTTACCTATATGCTAATCTCAACTGCAACCTAATCCTAAACTTTACCTCAAATATAAAGCTCAACTCAATTCTAACTCTCAATCTAACCTTAACTCTAATCCTAACCTCAACTAAAACCTTAACTTTGACACATACCCTAACACTAATCTCAAACTCAACCCTGAGCTAACTTCAACTCTAACCTTAATTCAAATCTCAACCCTAATCCTAGCCATAACCTAAACCAAAACATAATCCTAACCTCAAACCAAAAAGTAATCCTAACACTCACTGTCACTCTAATACTAAACTCAAAAATAAGCTTAACCCTAAATTCAAACCATGCCCAACACCAAACATAACCCTATCCTGAACTCAGACTGTAACCTCTAACTTGACCCTAACCTTAACACTAACATTAACCCTAATACTATCTTCAACCCTAATCCTTACCTCAATGATAAAACCCAAAATGTAATCCTAACCTCAACCTGAGCCCTAATCTAAACTTAATCCTAATTTCAACACAGTTTCTAAACCTATCCCCAAATGTAACCATAGCACTAACTCCAGCCCTCATCCTATCTCAAGCTTAAACCTAATTCTCAATATAAATCTAACTTTAACCCTGACCCTAATCTCTAACCTACTCTTAACCTTAACACTAACCCTAATCTATCAACCCAAATCCTAACCCTAACCCTAAACCTAACTTTAAACCTATCCTCATCCCTGACCATAACCTCAACTCAAACCCTACTCTAATGTCAACCCAATCCCTAACCCTGACACTAAGCCTACACCTATACTCAATCCAAAAAATAACACAAATCTTTAAGCCTAAACCTAAACTCAACCTAACCCTGACCCTAACCATGACTTCAAATTTATCACTCACCCTGAAGCTAACTTTGATTCAACCTCAAAGTTAAATCTAAAACTGAAGATGTTTTCTCTATATTACAAACAAGTTCTTTCCAAATGTTGTTCATCGAATTCATCTCTTGGCAAAAGAAGTAAAAATGTATTCTCTAATTTGTGTGGTCTTTTAAGAAAATATTAAAATGGAGGTTTTTGCCAATATACTACCACACTGAAATAATAAGAATAGTGTTCAGAACGATGCTTAGGCAGAGAATGGAATCAAATTTTAGATGTTATGCCAGATAAGATAGATCAGATTATGGTATGACTTGTTATCAGTACCATTCTAAGAGGTCAGTGGGAAATGCTTTTTTGATTAGTATCCCTTTACTCTTCAAATTCTTACTACACAGTGTGTAAGCAATGAGTTAAAATTGTGTTCCTATTAGTTGTAAATTTGTACCAAATAGGACAGTTGTCAAATATGTTTCTTAGAGTATTTATTTGGTGATTAGACCTCAGAGCTTTCTGTAATACGTGCAACGCTTTGTTAAAAGGCAATCTATACTCTGCATATCCTGAAAAGATACTTGCCAGCTTTGTTCATCACAGTCTTTCTCTCAGCAAGTGGAAACTAAACACATTCTCTAATGCATGTGGCCTGTCACAAACATGGCAAAGAACATTTGTGACAAAGGCTCAACTCACTTTGTGAACACCAGACTGTGTTCTAAACATTACTTAGTAATAAAACAAATATCTCACTTAACTGTAATGCATGTAATAATGTATTTGACTTTAGCACACTCTATTCCACAGGATCCATTCTTAAAGTGAACCTCAGAAACACCCTCTCCTACATTGAGCTAAGTACATGACATGACTCATTGTCAATCTTTTCCTGAAAAGCTCATTGTTAAGAACCTGTAGAACACGGGTGTTTTCTTCATTAAACTCATATGCACTGTGGAACGTGATTAGTGAACATTGTGATTGCACTTTTTCTAATTAGTACCAAACAGGATAGTTGCCAAAAATGTTTGCTAGTATGTTTGTTTGGTGACTTGAACTGAAACACTTTCTGTAATATATGTTGTACTATGTTTAAATATGATGTGTATTTTTTATGTACTTTGTAAGAAAGGTACTTGTAAACTTGGCTCATCACAGGTTTTTTTTCAGCACATGGAAACTAAATGCATAGCCTACTCTTTGTGGTCTGTGACAAAGATGTTTCAACAAAGACCTAATGCACTGCATGAACACCAAGACTGTGCTCTGCAGTGCTTTCTTAGAGCATGATATCATACTCAGCTATAATGCATGTAATAAAGTCTGACTTGAACACACTATGTTCAGAAGAGTTCTTTCTTGGTGTGAAACTCAAACCCATCCTGACAGGTAGCTGAGTTAATGGTGTGGCTGTTGTCAATATCTTTCTAATAGGCTAGTTCAAAATTCTTAGAACAGTGGTCTTTGATATCAAACATTTCTACTCTGGGTAAATCAGGTAATAAAATTTCGGATAACTAATAATGCACAAGGTCTTGAATTGCCATGTCCCAAAGATGTTTTGGGGAAAATGCTAGAACACTCCATCAGTATTGAAAGTGTGTTCAGAGCAGAGATTGATTAGAGAATGGAAATAACATTTATCTGCATTTTATGTAGTGGGTGTGACTCAAGGACGCTTTTCCACAAGTTTTTTTTCTTTTTTTTTTAATGTGGAACTCAAATCTATCCTGTTATGCTTGTAGCTAAGGTTTTGACATGATTCCTCATCAGTAGCTTTCTAAAAGTCTAGTTTGACACACTCTTGGATCAGTGGCCTTTGAATCTTTTAACTTCTGCCCATTGTAGAAAGCAGAGAGGAATGTGCCAGACCAAACTTGTAATTATTATGTATGAAACAGGGTGCATGTAAACTGTGTTTAGCATGGTGTGGTGTGAATGAGAAAGAGGCACATTTGTAATGTGTTTTCAAACTTGTCTTGCCATCGCTGTATTTCTAACAACTTACTTACCAACTGTGTTCCCCAAATTTGACTCGCCACAAATAAATACTAAATGCATTTGCTAACCCTAGAACTTTACCCTAACCCTATCAATAACAAAACAATTAAAAAACACACACACACACAAACACAAACAAAAAAACCTTATAGTTACCTATAAACCAAGCTTTAAGCCTGACCTAATCATGAGCTCAACCATAAATCTAAGCCATAACTAGTTAGAGGCCAAAGAAAAAGTTTGCTGAGGAGAGGGCTTTGCTATGGCATCTCTCAGATGTTTTTTAAAGTTATTATAGAACCTTTCCTTTTCTATAAAGTTCTTTCATACTTCCTACTGTAATTTCTTGAAAAATGAACTTAAAATTTATTGTGATTGTGAAGAAATGGATGTTTGAGATTACATGTATTTTAAGAGAACAGCCTTATAAAAGCCTATAAAATCTAGGTGTGTTTAAACATGTGTTTGATGATATAAGTGAATTGTGTGTCTGCGTAAGTGTGAGTGTAAATTAGCATATATGCAAGTGTGTGCTGTGTATATCAATGTCTAGATGAGTATAAAAGTGTCTAATAGGATTTTCCCCCATAAAAATCTGTAAATATTCTGTTGGGCATGGGTGAAAATAAGTGGAAATGTTGAGAAAAATACACTTGATAATATTGTGATAGTCTGCACAGAAACAAAAGATTACTATTTTCAATGCGTTGAAAACATAGTAAGGTTCATGAAGGTTAAATCACTTTACTGTACACCTAAAACTAATATAATGTTGTATACTGACATTGTTTAAATAAAGTAATAAAATTATAAAATGAAAAAAATTAAATAAATTAATCCAGGAAAAATAAATCTCCAAAAAAACACTAGTACTTCAGAGTGAAGCACTGCACACCACAATAATCAGGAAGAGAACATCTATCATGTTTAGACTGCACAAGTCAGAGCAGAATTCACACAAATAAAAAAGCTTCCTCTTCTCAGAATAAGAAAACCCTCCTACTCTTTAGGACCAATGGAGATCAAGTCCACCTGAGGTAAAAGCTTAGGGGGAAAGCCCTTATTACTTAAAAGAAGGCTTGGCTGTGGCTTCTCTCAGCAGTTTCTTTAAATAGTATAGAACTTTTCTTTTTCTCAAAGATTAGCTCATACTTCATGCTTTACTTCCTTGCATAATGTATTTAGGAAGTTATTGTGATTGTGGGAAAATGGATGTCTGAGGTGACTGACATGCCTATCAAGTAAATGACCAAGGATTTGAGGTATGTAAGCTATGGGCAGGGAGTCTTTGTAGCTTCCATGACTGTACAATTGATCCTTTTCATTCCTTGTATTCTTCCCCATCCCCTTTCTCATATCCCATTTTGAAAAGAATTTACACAATGATCTATTTATAAGGGTTTTCATCATTAAATTCAGAGCATCCTATATTGTTTTCTGATGGGTTCCGGATTGTTTCTGTGGAGAAATCACAATAAGGTTTCAGACAGTGGCAAAAAAATATCTATGGAGCAGAAATTAATATAAAAAGTTGGGACCTACCTGCATCCCAAGCAGCCATATTTATATTTAGCACAGGGCCAATGAGACAGATTTCTCCCCGATACAGCTTTTGCTCCATAAGATTAGATTGTTCATTTGTCTACCAATTCTCCCTAATCAAAACCTATTGAGAAATGGAGAGTGCATTCAGTATCAAGCATTCTTTTCATTTTAATACTTAAGTATATCCGATACAGAAATTTACTACACTGTAACTTTTCTGGCACTAACAAAGCTAACAGCAAAAATAGTTGAATATATCCTTTTCCAGTTCATCTCATTGTAGCATCCAACAATTAACATGTTTGATGTTTTCTCATGGAACAGTGATCCACATGTATTGTTAGTAATTGTAAAATTACTCTCAGATTACTCAAATGTCTTTTGCTTGTCATCTTTGTGAACTCATTAAAACACAATCCAATAAAATCCAAAAAACTTTCCATTTTGTCAGTGGATTGTAGGAAACAACATTCCTGATTCAGGTTTGGCAGACTGAAATGTGCTGGTGCATTTTTTTTTCCCAAATGAAACATATCCTGTATACATTGGTCAATCACCTCATACAAATTTAAGGTGCACTGCCTTCTCAATCAACCTCTGTAGACTCCTTGGCATGCTCAGCACCCGCTGTCTGCCTTTTACCCATCACCATAGAGTTGAAGAAGCCCTTTACTCGTTTTGTTCTTCCCCCAGCACCCTTATGCTCTGGTTACCACTGATCTGTTGTCTGAGCCTATGAATTTGCTTTTGTTTGTATAGCTTCTTTGTGCCTTTTTCTATTTTAGATCTGACATCTTTCATTTACCTTGGTGAGGTGGGGAACTGGATGAAAGGGCCAGTGTCACAAAATCATTATGTGAGGTTTACAGCTAGTAAGTAGAAAATCCAGGAGTTCCTGGCTGAAAGCAGCCCTGAAATTCTCAGCACTGTCTGGCAACCACCCATCTCCAGACTAAGTACTGGTGGCTGGATAGCCATGTGGTTGATGGTTAGAAGCCTGTGGCATTCAAGAAATAAAGAATGTGAACACAGCCAAGACTTGGATGGTGAAAAAGGCCTATGCATGGTAGGTCAGACTGAGGTCCTAATTGGCTGGCAGGTGATGGCTTGCACTACAGCAGAGGACAAAGCTGGCTTCCTGAGCCTTATTTCTCATGATGCCTCCCATGAACACGGGAAACTGTGGAGAGTGATTACCCTGATCCTATGGTCTGGCCTTGAGAAGGAGGTGATTCTTTATACTAATAGGGGCTCAGGAGTCCTGCTATATGCAGGAGTCCTGACAAGTCATTCCAGGTTCAAGATATACAAGTCAAATGTCGGTGGTTGGACAGACTTTTCCAGCTATGGCCCTGTAAAGGCTTTATGACAACTGTCCCACAACCAATGCCACCAGGGTTGAAGAAACCAAGTCTCTGAGAAGGCCTAGGACAAGAGCTAGTCAGATCTTGCTCAGTTCCCTGGAGGCTAGGTCTGAAAATTGCCCCAAATTGAAAGGTCTGGGTGCCCTGCCCCCTTCTAAGGCATCAGCACTTGGCCAGGCACCAGGGGTCCTGTGGGCAACTGGCCATGTGGGGTTCCAATGTCCCCCCTGCCCTGACTATTTAGGTCATCAATATTCATGCTTTAGCTCCAAGTCTGTTGGCTGGCCAAGAAGAGACCAAAAGCCTCTCTTTCAGCTGTCTCCCATCCCCCTGGGAGCTTTCCCTCTCCCTCATTCTGTCCTGAGTTTCCTTGCCTGAAAACTGGAATCCACCAGGCCCAGGGGGGATCTAACCTTCCAGAGGGGAGCTCTGCAAGGGCAGGGGCAAGTGGATATGGATTAAGTAACTACAAACTCTTTGACTGGAACAAGTGAGTTGTCCAATCAAGGCTCCTATGAGGGAAGATTAGATCTCAAAAAATCACAGCTATTATCTATGCTGTTGATGCTGGCTGGTCAGTGGGTTTCCCCTCCCTCAGCTCTTTGTGTGTCCTCCTGTCACCCAGGAGCCCCATTCTTTCTTTCGATTCCCTCTACTCCAATTACCTTCTACTCAAAACCCCCACCTACACTTTTCTGTTTCTTCAAACTCCTCATTGCTCTTCTCCCATGTTTCCTTGTACCCTCAGAGACAATTCTTTCTTTTATCCCTCTATTACTTTCCCATCTTCTTCATTCCCAACCCTCACATATGATCCACACCCTGACCCATTTTAGTGCCTTACAATCCTTCTCCTCCTTCCCCATCCTCACCTTGGATACCCTTCACCAGCACAGCAGGGCTCAGGGCCCAAACCAATCAAGAGCCCCAGCTCTTAGGACCTTGGCTTCTCTTAAGCCCACTGCCCAGCCAGGCTGGGGAAGCAGGAGTCTGAGTGCTAGGGGAATGCACTATAGTGGTTTCTTAGCCTAGCCTATGTCTTAGAAAGTGTGAACCTCACACCTCCTCACTCAGCCATGCTACCAGTCATACTCCCTTTTATCCTGAGGCAAAGCTAGCCAAAGTACTGAGGATACTGAGCAAGTCCCAGGCCCATAGGGTGCTGAAGGGAGAGGCATAGATGCCTGACTTTGGGAGTCTCTATGTGTCTCTGTCAGAGAGAGACAGCCAAGGCCCACCTAAGTCAGACCGTCCTGCTGCAGGGCTTGTGTTGATATTCAATTTCCTAAAGTTAGTGAAACTCTGATTGAACACGAGTGCCTGGCTGGGTGTCTTCACTGCCTGTCTGTGTCTCTGGGTATGAGATGTGTGCGTGTTTCTTCAACTGTGTGTTTGTATGAAAATTTCTGAGCGTTTAGGTATTTTGAAACATGTGTTCGATAACATTAAAGTATTGTATGTATGCTTAAATGTGAGTGTGAATTAGTCTGTGTGTGTAAAGTGTGTGCTGTGTATGGCAGAGTTTAGATGAATGTATGTTTCCTACAATTTTCTCCATAAAAATCTGTACTAATTTTGAGTGAATAGGTATAAAAAATAAGTGAGCAACATAATGTCAATACTCTTGGGATGGTTCACATGGTGCCAGATTATTACTGGCCTAAGTGTGGTGAACACGTTGTAAAATAGGTATAAGTTAGATCACTATTTGTACATCTCAAACTAATATAAGGTTGTATACCAACTATGCTTGAACAAAATTGACACAGTTAAAAAAAGTCAGAGAAGGAATGTGAGGAAGATGAAGGGAGTAAAGCAGATCAGTAGTATGGGGAGGGATGCTAACTAGACTTTTTCTTTATGGCTTACAAATCAAATTCTAAGGCTATCTACTGGAAATGCACATAATATGGGACACCCATTTCTCCATCATCACAATGACTTCAACTTGTATGTATTATGCAAGAAAGGAAAGGATGGAGCATAAAATAACCCTTTAGAAATGAAAGACTCTGCTCTTTAAAAAAAAAAGACACATCTGACAGAAGCCAGGTCCCCTCCTCAGCTACCAGGGCCTTAGACCAAGATTTTGTCTCTGGTAAATAGGGCCTCCATTAGTCCCAAAGGCTGGGCGAGGCTTCCTCCTCCTGAGGAGAGGCAATTCTTGTATTCATGTGGATTCTGCCCTGATTTGTGCAGGCCAGTAAGCCTGAGTTCAAAGTAGTTCACACATGACAGGCCACATGTCCTCTCATGGCCCTGGGGATGCAACGCATGGAGCTCAAATCTAGTACTTTTCATTTGAGGAGAGGGAAAGTTTCTTTCAACCTATTTTATTTATATAATTTTTCTGACATTTTAAAAATTCATCTATTTTGTTCAAGCACAGTCAGTGTACAACATTATATTGATTTGAGTTGTACAATATAGTGTTCTGATTTTTACATACCTTACAACTTGTTCACCACACAAGTCTAGTAATCATCTGTTATTATGTAAACCATCACAAGAGTATTGACATATTCTCCACCATTTTCACTCAACATTTATACCTATGCCCCCAAATTACTACTGATCATTGTTGGGAAACATACACTTATCTAGACTTTGATATACCCAGCACACACTTGATACACACTGACTGATTCACCCTCAAGCTTAAGCAGACACACAATACCCCATGTCATCAAATACATATTTTAATACCCCCAGACACTTTAGTCTTATGTAAGTCTTTTCACTTTAAATACATTGTACTTAGCTATTTATATTTTTAAAGAAACTCAAAATCAATGAGTCCACTCCTCAAGATAATAAAGGAAAAAGCATGAGAAATTTTCAAAGATAATTAAAGTTGTTTTACTAACTATCTAATGAAACATCTGAGGAAAGTCATCACAAAACCTTGTTTTCAACAATCTATTTTTTTTTTGTCCCCGGACTAGAATGTGGCTTAGGTTTCAGGGTGAATTCATGAAGGGATAGTCATAGAACTAGGTTTATAGTTAAGTTCAAGCGTCAGGTTTGCTGTTCAAATAGAACTGGTGTTTAATTAGGGTTAGGGTAAAAAGCTAAGGTTAGTTTGATTTCAGTAAGTGTAAGTTTGATTTTCTGATTATGTTTAGAGTTACTGTTAGAATTAGCTTTTAGGTTAGAGATTGTATTAATATGCATCAAAGGTTTAGGGTTAGTTTTGGTAAAACTAATCTTAGGGTTCTGTTTAGCATTAGGGTTAATATGGGATTCTTGGAAGGGCTAAATTTAGAATTAGGGTCAGGATTATGATTAGTGTTAGGGTTAGATTTTGAATGAAGGTAGTGTTAGATTAAGGGCTATGGTATGTTTAGATTTGGGTTTAGGGATTAGGTTAGTGTTCAGGTTGAGTTTATGATTAGGATTAAAATCAGTGTTATAGTTAGATTTCATTTTAAAGGTTGGGTTTTCATTAGGGTTAGGTTTAGATTTAGGCTTAAGTAAGGCCTAGGGTGAAGGTAGGTTTCATGTTAGGGTTGGGCTTGGGGTTAGGTTTGGTATGAGTTTTAGTAACCCTAAAACTTGGGTCGTGTTTTGATTTGGTTTAGGATTATGGTTGAGATTTTGATTTTGGTTAAGGTTAGGGTTATGAATAGAGTTAGCTTTTAGGGTAGGGTATAGGTTGTGTGTTAGAGTGAGGTTTAATGTAAAGGCTTGGTTAGTGTTAGTTTTAGGACAATTGTTAGGTTTTGGGTTTGTTTTTGAGTTAAGGTAGATTATGGTTATGTTAGAGTTAAGGTTTTAGGGTTAGGGTTCATTTCAATTAGGGTTAGGACTGAGTTTAGGGCTGGGTTAGAGATAGCATTAGGATTAGTGTTAGGCTTAGGTTAGAGTAATGATTACATGTAGAATTAGAAATGGAATTAGAATGGCTTTGAGGTCAGAGTTTAGGATTCAATTAGAATTTGTGTTCAGGCTAGGGTAAAAGCTAGTTTTAGACTAGGGTTTAGGGTTAGGTTTACAGTTACATTTGAAGTTCAGTTTGGGTTTCAAATAGGTTTAGGTTTAGCATTAGGCTTAGGGTATGATCTTTGGTGAGGGTTAGTATTTGGGTTCATGTTAGGGTTAGGTTTATGGCTATTGTTTTGGCTCAAATCAGAGTTACACTTATGGTTAGGGTTAGGTTAAAAGTTGAGTTCAGTCTACAGCCTAAACAAGCCTGATCCCACCTGATCTCAGAAGCTAAGCAGGGTTGGGCCTCATTAGTACTTGGATGGGAGACTACCTAGGAAGACCAGGCCCTGTAGGCATTAAAAATAAAAATAAATAAGGGATTGTAAGCTGACAAGATCATTGCAATCAGTGAGGACAACCAAGAGTTGCCTCACCTAAAAAAAAAAAAAGAAAAAGTTGAGTTCATAATTATGTTTTGGATTAGTGTTAGGGTTATATTTGCATTTGAGGTTATTGTGTTATGTTTACATTTAGTGTTGGGTTTAGGTTTTAGGGTAAGGGTTAAGTTTTCAATTAGGGTTAGATTAGAAATAGGTTTAGGGTTATTGTTTCAGTTTGTGTTAGGATTAGAGTAAGGGCTAAGTTTATGTGTAGATTTTGGGTTTAGGTTTAATTGTTTTGTTACTTTTATGGTTCATGTTAGAGGTAGGTTAAGGGTTAGGGTTTGATTTGAGGTAAGGTTTGATGTGTAATTAGGGTTAGATTTATGGTTAGGCTTAGGGTACTGGCTAGCGTTAGTGTTAGGTTTAGGGATGAGAATAAGTTTAGGATTAGATTTTGAATTAAGTTTAGAATTAAGGTTAGGTTTCAGGTTTGGTTTAGAGTTCACTTTGAGTTTGGGGTTAGGTTTTTAAGGTATGGTAAGATTAAGGTTAGAGTTAGGATAAAGGATGTGATTAGGGTTATGTTTTTGTTTAGAGTTGGAATTAATTAATATTTGAGTTTGTGGTTAGGTTTAGGATTAGGGTTAGATTTGCCTTTGAGGTCAGGGTTTGGTTTAAAAGTAGAGTTGAGGTTAAGGGTAGAGTAAGAGCTAGGGTAGGGTAGGTTTAGGATTAGTATTAGGGATAAGGTTCTATTTTGAATGAGGTTTAGGATTAAGGTTAAAGTTAGAATTATAGTTGGGGTTAGTGTGAGGTTTAACATGGAATTTATGATTAGAATTAGGGTTAGGTTTATAGTTAAAGTTAGCTTTGAATTTAGCACTTGGGTTTAAATTTGGATTAGGTTTAAGTTTAGGGTTGAGGTAAGGGCTAGATTCATTTTAGAGTTAGAGTTAGATTTGAGATTGTGATTAGATTTAAGGTCAGCATTAGCCTTGGGCCTTAAATTAATGTTGGAGTGAGGGTTAGGGTTAGGTTTTGAGTTAGGGTTATATTTAGGGTTAGGTTTAGATATAAGTTTAGGGTTTGGTTTATGGTCGAGTTTATGCTTAGGGTTATGGTTAGTGTTATTGTTAGAGTTAGGTTTGAATTTAGAGTTAGGGTTTAAAGTAAGGTTAGGTTTAAAGTTAGAAATTATGGTAAGGGCTAGTTTTAGAGTGAAGTTTAGGGTTAAGGTTAGGGTTAGGTCTTGAGTTCCGGCGAGGGTTTGTGTTAGGTTAGGACTGGATTTATGAGTTGGTTAGAGTTCCTTTAATTCAGTAAATGGGTTTGAATTAGTTTTGGGGTTCAATTAGGGTTAGGAAGAGTCTAGGGATGGGATGGGTTAAAGAGTAGGATTAGGATTACTGCTAGGTTTTGAGTTATGGTTAGAGTTAAGTTTACAGTTAGATTTATTATAGGGATAAGGGTTATGTTTGAGTTTATGATTATGCCAAAGGTCAGAGTTAGGGTTAGAATTAGACTTGGGGTTAGGGTTTAGGTCTAAGTCAGGGTTTGCATTAGGGTTAGTGTTAGTGTTACTTTGAGGTTTGGGTTTAAATTTAAAGGCTAGAGGGGTTTTTTTTAGTTTTGATTAGGTATGGTGTTAGGGTTAGGTTAAGAGTTAGTACTGAAGTTAGGATTTGGGTTTATGATAGGGTTAGATTTAGGATTAGGTTATATTTAGGGTTACTATTAGGTTTGGTATTTGTGTTAGGTTTCCTGATTTGCATTAGGACAAAGTTTACTTTGGGGTTAATTTAATTTAAAATTGAGTTAGGTTTAGTGTCAGAGTAAAGACTTGTGTTAGGATTAAATTTTGGGCTACCATGAGTGTTATGATTAGGTTTTAAGTTTTAGTTAGAATAAGGTTAGGTTTAGAGTTATGGTAAGGATTCAAATGAGTTTAGAGGTTGCTTTGAGCTTAGGGTTAAATTAAAATTAATTCTAGGATGATTGTAAAGACTAGGGTGAATGTTAGGGTAAAATTTGGTTTAGGTTTAAAATTAGGGTTGAGTTTATGTTTAATGTTAACATTAGGGTTAGAGTTAGCATTCAAGTTTTGGTTTGTGTTTAAATTAGGGTTAAGGTCAAAATGAGGTCTAAGTCTGGGTTTGGTTTGGGGTAAGGGTTAACGTTTGTGTTTGGTTTTGAAGCAGATTTAAGGTAGGCTTAGGATCCAAGTTAGCTTTGAGATTAGCCTTTAAGTTTATATTAGTTTTACGATTGGGTTCGGAAAAGTAGTATACAGTGGTATGGTTAGGGCAAAATTTAAGATTAGGATTAGGGTTAGGTTCTCAGTTAGAGGTAGGATTTGGGACAGGATTATCATTAGGGTCAGTGTAGGATTCAAGTTGAAGTTTTCATTAGGTTTAGAGTTAGTGTTAGTGTTAGAGTGAACTTTTATGCTAAGGTTTGGGTTTAAAATAGCATTAAAGTTTATTTAGGGTAAAGGCAAGAGCAACAGTTAGGGTTAGATTTAGGGTTAATATTACAATTATAATTAATGTTAGAGTTAAGTTTAGGATTAGCTATAGAAGTAGTTTTAAGGTAGGGTTTAATTTTTATTAGGGTTAAGGTTTGGTAAGGACTAAGTTCAGGTTAAGTGTAGGGTTAGGGTGAGGGGTGGGCTTGAGGTTAAAGTTGAAGTAAACCCAGAGATCAGGGTACCTGTAAAATTAAAATATGAATTAGTGTGTGGCTGAAAGTAAGGTTTTGGAGTTAGAGTTAGATTTAAGGTTAGGAATAGGGTTCGGTTTTGAATTAAGATTAAGGTTAGGTTTAGAAGTAGGTTAATATTGGAGGTTGATTTATGATTATACTTAAAATTAGGGTTCAAATTAAAAAACAACTTTGTTGTTATAGTATGTTTTTTAATGAGAGTTATTGTTAGAATCTGGGCTAGGTTTATGGTAACATTTAAGGTTAGGGAGAGGGTTTGCATTAGGTTATGAGTTGCATTAATATTTAGGGGTAGGTTTGAGGTTAGAATTTTGTTTAGGATTATGGTTAGGTTTAAGGGGAATCACGAAGACAGGGTTTGGCTTCAAATTAGAAATGGCATTCGGGTTGGAATTAGAACAAATCTAGGGTTAGTGTTCAAGTTAAATTTGAGGTAGGTTTAGGGATAGGGATAGGTTAGTGTTTGGGTCAAATGTAAGGCTTAGTTTATAATTAGGTTAAGTTGATGGTTATGCTTAGAGTTAGATCGAAGCTTAGATTTGGGTTTTCAATATTTGTAAGGTTAGAAGTAAGGTTAGCATTAGATTTAGGTTTGGAGTAAGGGTTAGGATTAGAGTGAGAATTAGTGTTATAGTTAGCTTTGCAGTTAAAGTTTAATGTGAATTGCGTTTAAGGTTCAAACTAGTGTTATGGCTAGGGTTGGGTTTGAGTTTGTGTAGGGGTTAAAGTTTATGTTCTTGTTTGGGTTAGTTTTAGGGTAGAGTTTATGATTATGGCTAAGTTTAGGGTGACATTTAGATTTGAGTTTAGGGTTTGTATTTTTATAAAATATCCAGTTAGGTTTCTAGTTAGTTTTAGTGAGCGCAAGACAATGGCTTTATTACATGAATTATAGGTAAGTGTGATATCTATTCTCTGACTAAGTCCTGTTTGGAGTTCCATCTTGGAGCTCACAGAGTGTGTTAGAACTGTCAGTAACATCTTTCAAACATGGAGTTCACAGGCCACATGCATGAAGAGATGCATTTAGTTTCCATTTGCTGAAAGTGTGTGATGAACAAAGTTTGAGTATACTCTTTTTATAACATACAAATTATATATTGTATTGAAACACGGTACCATAAATATTAAAGAAAAATTTTGAGTTCTATTCACCAAATAATCACTCTGTAAACACTTTTTACAAATGTTTTGTTTGGTACAAATTAACAGCATGGAAGATCCCAGTTTGAACTAATCACTTTTTTACACGATGTGTAGGAATTTAAAGAGTGAAAGGTCACTGGCCTAAAGCATGTTTCCAGCTATACTCTTTTATTGGTGCCGAAAAGAAGTTATGTCAAGATCTTAGCTATAGGCATAACAGCTTAGCGTGAGTTCCATCTCTGTCTAAGTAGTGTTTTGCACAGACTTTAGATGCTACCTCAGTGTGCTGGGATTAAGGTTAGGGTTATTAATCAGTTAACTATTAGGGTGAGAGTGAGTATTAAGTTTAGTGTTTGGTTTGAGGTTGGGATTATGTTCTGGTTTGTTTTATGGTTACGTTTAGGATTATGTTTTGAATTAAGGTTAAGTTTAAAGTTATCTTAGAACTGAGTTTGAGATTAGGGTTTGGATTTGGAATTAGAATTAGGTTGAGGGTTGGAGTTTAATTAATTTATAGTTTTAGGCTTACAGTAAGTTAATTTTAGGTTTTGGATAGAGATTTGGGTTCAGTCTAGTGTTCAGGTAAGGCATAGGTTTTGAGTTGAAGTTTCAGTTAATGTTAGGGTCAGGGTTTTATGAATAGGTTTCATTTTAAATTAAGGTTAAACTTAGTTCAGGTTTGAATGTGGTTATAAATTGGGTTTAAGGTTAAGGTAAGGTTAAAGGTAGTGTTAACTTTAGGGTAATGTTAGTGATAGAATTTAAATTAGTTATTGGTTCAGAGTAGAGTTTATGATTAACATTAGTTTCATGGTTAAGTATAGACTTACCTTTAAGTTTAGGGTTTGTGTGGAATTTATAGTTAGGTTTAGTTTGGTATTGTGTAAGGACTAGGGTTAGGGTAAAGTTGATGGTTAGTTTTAGGGTTAGGTATTATGGAAGTGTTAGGCTTAGGCTTAGGGGTAGAGTGGGGTTTATGGTTAGGACCATGGTTAGGGTTGACCTGATCATGGATCAAATTTGCATTTGAGTTAGAGTAAGCTTTGATTTGAAGGTTTGAATTTAAATAAGGGTTTTTGTTTCTGTTACTGTTGAGTTAATGATTAAGTTAATGGTTAGGGTTAGGTTTACTATTACCTTTATTGTTGGGGTTTGGGTTAAAAGTTGGATTTTATTAGGGTTAAGGTTAGTTTAAAAGCTAGACTTTGGGTTAGGTGTAGGGTTGAGGTGAGGGTTAGGTTTAGTTTTTGAATTAGGATTAGGATGAATGTTAGGGATAGAGTTTGATGTGTTAAAGTTAGGATTGAGTTTATGACATAGGGTAGTCCTAGGGTTAAAATTTGCTTTAGGTTAGGGTTAGGTTAGCATCAAGCTTAAGGTAACTGCTAGCTTTAAGGTTCAAGTTAAGGATAGTGTTAGGTTTCAAATTAGGATAGGGTTAGTGTTAGGGATAGGTTTCTGATTAGAATTATTGTTTGTCTAAAGTTTAGAGGAAGGGCTAAGTTATGGTTAGGTTTAGGATTAAGATTAAAAAATTGGTATTTGCATTAGTGTTAAGGTTAAGGTTAGGGTTACAGTTAGCTTTAGTATTAATATTCTTGTTTCAATTAAAGTTAGTTTTGACTTTATGATTAACATTAGAATTAGAGTTAATTTTCAGTCAGGGTCTATGTTTCAATTAAGGTTTTGGTTAGGTTTAGGGGTAGGGTTAGAATTAGGGTTAGTGTAATGTTACAGATAGAATAAGGGTTAGGGTTAGCGTTAGAGTTAAGTTCGAGTTCATGGTTAGAGTTATTCTTAATGTTAAATTTAGGTTTAGAGTCAGGATTAAGATTAAGAATGGAGTTAGGGTTAAGTTTGAGCTTATGATTAGGGTTAGTGTTCGAATTGGAGTTAGATTTATCTCTGAGGCTAGGGTTTAGTTAAATTAGGGTGACATTTAGTGTTAGAGTCAAGATAAGGGCTAGGGTTTGCTTAGGGTTAGGGTTAGAGTTCAGTTTGCAAATAGGTTTAGGGATAAGGTTAATTTTCAAGTTAGCTTTGAGAGTAGGGTTTGTGTTTAAATTATAGCTGAGGTTAGGGTTATATAATTAGGTTAAGGCCTAGGGTTAAGACTAAAGTTAGTTTTGAATTAATCATTAGAGTTAGAGTTAAGGTTAAGGTTAGAGTTAGCTTTGAGGTTAGGTTTGGAATTTCCACTAAGGTTAGTGTTAAAGTTAACATTAAGGTCAGGCATAGAGTTCAGATTAGGTTTAGGTTTGGTTTTAGGTTTGGAATTTATGTTTGAGTCAGGTACAGGGTTAGAGCTGTGTTCTGAGTCGGTTTTAGGGTGAGATTAGGGCTAAGTTATGAGTAATGTTTAAGGTAATAGTTAGAGTTAGAGATAATGTTGAGTTTATGATTTGAGCTTGTTTCAGAATTACAGTTAGGTTTGTGTTTAGCATTTGGTTTTCAGGTAAGATTTAAACTAGGATTAGGATAAGGGATAGGGTCAGGTTTGATCTTAGTTTTAAGGTTGAGGTTAGGTTTTGGGTTATGGTGAAGTTTAGGGTTAAAATTTTAATTAGAGTTAAGGTTAGGTTTAGAGTTGAATTTATCTTTAGGGTTAGAAATATGGTTAAATTAGTTTTGAGTTTAGCTTTGGGTCTAGAGTAAGTTTATGGTTAGAGTTAAGGTGGGGTGGTTGTAAGAGTAGGTTTAGGGTTAGGTTTCTAGTTACGGTTGCATTAGTCGGAGTTTGACATTTGAGTTAAAATTATAGTTAGGATTGAGTTAGGGTACCAAAGTGGCTAGAGAGAGAATTAGGTTTTCTATTATATTTAGGATTATAGTTAAGTTTAAATTTAGCTTTGCAGTCAGAGTTTTGTTTAAATTAAAGTTAATGTTAGGGTTAGGATTAGGATGAAGTACAGGTTAGATTTAAGTTCAGGGCTAGGTTTAGCGTTAAATTTTAATTTAAATTAGTGTTGGGTTTATAGTTAGATTAAGGGTTAAGTTTAAGGGTAGATTTTGTTGATAATTGAGGTTAGTGTTAGAATAAGTTAGATTTTTTTTTGAGGTAAAGATTACAGTTTAAAATGAGGTTAGCATTCTAGTTAGCATTAGGGTAAGGCCTAAGGTTCCGATTAGGTTAGGGTTATAGTTAGATTTAGGGTTGTGTTTTGAGTTGGTTTTAGAGTTAGGATTAAGTTTTGAGTTAAGTTAAGTATAGGGTTAATGTCAGGTTTAAAACTAGGGTTAAAGTTAAGTTTAAGGTCAGAATTAGCTTTGAAGTTAAGGTTTTGGTTTGAAACGTGATTAAGTTTAAAGTAAGGGTTAGAATTAGAACTAGGTTTAGTGCTAGGTTTAGGGATAAGGTTGGCTAGGGAGAAATTTTGAGATAGTAGTGACAGATGATTCCTTAAATTAAGACAGTAGTGACAGATGATTCCTGAACTTAGGGTGGTGGACACATTGTGAGATAGGTAAATGTCAGATCACTATATTGTACTCCTCACACCAATAGAAGGTTGTACACTGACATTGCTGGGGAGAAAAATAGACAGATTTTGAAAAGGTCAGAGAAATAATAAAAGGAAATAGGCCAAAGAAAATCCCTTCTTCTCCTCAAATAAAAATTCACTAGGTTTGAGCTCCATTAGCTATATCCCCAGAGCCATGAGGCAGCACATGCCAGTCATGTGTGGAACTACTTTGAGCTCAGCCTTGTTGGCCTGCACAGATCAAAACAGGATCCATATGTAGACAAGAGCTTCCTCTCCATAAGACCCACCCAATCTTTGAGACAAATGGAGGCCCTGTTTATTTGTTTACCAGGGCCCTGATGGCGGAGGAAGGTGTTTTGCTCTGGCTTCTGTCAGATATTTTTCAAAATAGCAGAGCTTTTCATGTCCTAAAGGGTTACCTTGTGCTCCATCCTTTCCTTTTTTTCATAAGGTACCTACAGAGTCATTGTGATGATGGGAAAATGGGTGTATGAGATGACATGCATTTCCAGTGGATGGCCCTACAGTTCACAACGTTTAACCCATGGGCAGGCAGTCTAGTGAGAACCCCTCCACATACCACCAGCCTCCTTCACCCCTTTAAACTCCTCCTTCTCTTACACTATTTGAAAAGAATTTTCACAAGGATCTGCTTCTGCGGTGTTCACCGTTGAGTTCCCAGCAT
This sequence comes from Rousettus aegyptiacus, assembly GCF_014176215.1. Lineage (NCBI taxonomy): Eukaryota > Metazoa > Chordata > Mammalia > Chiroptera > Pteropodidae > Rousettus > Rousettus aegyptiacus. The sequence continues at coordinate 36,945,618 of NW_023416308.1, read as the reverse complement.
TCCATGTTTTGTTCAATGGTCTCCAAATTGTTTCTGGGGAGACATCACAAGAGATTTTTAGAAAGAGGAAAACTCCTTTTTGGAGTAGAATACAATATCAAAACATTAGGACCTGCCTGTGTTCGTTCCATGGTGCCACATTTCAGCCCCAGACCCAAAGAACAGCTTGCACTCCAGTATGCCTTTAACTCACTGAGATTGTTCAATTTCCTATAAAGTTTCCATTCTTGAACAAGATACAGAAATGGAGTGCATATTTAGAACTACAGCATTCTATTAATTTCAATATTTCCTTCTATTTAAGCCAGAAAGTATTATGCTTTTACTTTTCTGGCTCTCTGTAAGCAGACTTATTCATAAGAGCCAAATATATCCTCTCTTAGGTTATCTTATTTTCAAGTCAGAGGATTCATGTGTTTGACATGTTATCATGAAACAATAATACATACATAATGTCAGTCATTTTAAAATGACACTCAGATTACTGAAATTGTCTTTGCTAGCATTGTCTGTGAATGTAGAAGAAAATAAAAATAAGATAAATCAACTTGTCCTATTTGTCAGTGGATCATAGTAGACCAAATTCCAGACTCGGGTTTGTGAGACCAAAACTTGCTGCTGTGTTTTTCCGCCAAATGGAATCTATTAAAGGTCCACAGGTCAGTCACCTTATAAACACTTCAGGTGCACACTCTTCTCCTCTAATATGTGTGTATTCTGCTGTATGCTTAACATTCAATATCTGGTTTCCATTTGTCACCCTACTGTGGACACCTCATATACATTTGGTCCCCATCACCCTCGCACTGCTCTTATGCTCTGGACACTACCAATCTGTTATCTGAGTCTAAAGATTTGCTTCTGTATGTGTGTTTTGCTCATCTGTGTCTTGCTGTCTGTTCTAAGTCCACATGGGAGTAAAACCATAAGGTAAGTATCCTTTACGGTCTGATATATTTTAGTTTTCTCACTGGGGTGGGGCACTGGATGAAAGAGCCGGAATTATTCCAGTGTAATGCTTTGAGCTTTCCAGCTAAAAAGTGGTAGAAGCTGGAGTTCCTTGATGAAAAGAGCTCTGAAATGCCTGGTGCTCTCTGGAAAATTACCCATCATGATGAAAAACTGGTGGCTGGACCAACCTCAGGGCTGAAGGTGGGATCCTGTCGCCTTTGGTCCCATAAAGATTGCAAATGCAGACTTCACTTGGATGATGAAAGAGGTCAATAAATGGCAGGTCAAGGTGAGTTCCCAGGATACCCCTAGCTAATGGCCTGTACTCCAACAGAAGACAAAGCTGGCTTTCTGAGCCTCGTTCTTCATGGGGTCTCCCATTAACATAAGTAAAGAGTGAACACTCTGCTCCTCTGGTCTGGCCTTGGCTAAGAATGGGGAGGAGGTGGTGTGACACAAAAGTCAGGGCTCCAGAAGAAGTCTGGTATTTATGAAGGAGTCCTGCTATATGCAGGAGTCCTGACAAGTCATTCTAGGTTCAGGGCACGCAAATCAAATGTTGAATGTTGAACAGATCCCTCTAGCTGTGGCCTGGTAAAGAATGTTATGAAAAACTTCCTACAAGCAATGCCACTAGTAACGAAGAATCCAAATATTGGTGAAGGCCCAGGACAAGAGCTGGCCAGGTGCTACGCAACTCCCTGTGGACCAGGACTGGACATTGCCCAGAATTGGAAGATCTGGAAATCACCATCTGCACCCCCCAGCCAGGCATCTAGAAGCCTGTGGGGCAGCTGACCATGTGAGGTTCTGATGTCACTTTTACCCTGACTATCCAAGTCACTGATATTCATACTGTAGCTCCAAGTCTGTTAGCCAGTCAAGAAGAGACCAAAAAAACTGTTTTTCAGCTGGGTACCTTCCCCTGGGAGCTTTTCCTTTTCCTTGCTGTGTTTTCAATCTCCTCTTCTGTAAACTGGAACCCACCAGACCAAGGAAAGATCTTACTCCACCAGGGGAGAACTCTGTGAAGGTAGGGAAGAGTTGATACGGATTTACCCACTTTGGACATTTTGACTGGCACAGGTGAGTTGCTCAATCAAGGCTCCTCTGAGGGGAGATTAGTCCTCGAGATGAGTACAAATTATATCCAGAGTAGGGCTGGTTTCTCATTTAAGGGATAAAGGGGGTATAACCCACCCAGTACCAGGTATCCATCTCTATAGACACTTGGGTTCAGGTAATTAAGACAGTTTTTAAAAGTCATATTGTGTGAAGTGTATAATGACTTCACTAGTAAGAAACAAATCAGAGCAGGGTCTGCCCAAAAGAGAGAGAAAACCCTGCTTTGGAGCTGAGCTGAAGAGAACAAGGAACAAGTCTGTGGGGCTTCTCAGCTCTCTGCAGGGACAAGTGATCACTGTGTAGGGCACAAAAGCTTTTTACTGTTACTATAAGCCCTAAGCCTGTGGAATACACTGTATAGCCTGTACTAGGCTGATATGCCAGACAAGGGAACAGCTAGAGCAGAAAGGAAATTACCATGCTTAGACCTCATCCTTAGTATTACTGTGATGAGAGCAGCCTGGCTTTCCCTTGTTTTCACTGATTTACTCTAATTCCATTGAGGTCTCTGGGGACCACACTTCCCTAGGGCCATCACCTGGCTCCTCCTATCCTGGTGAAAAACAATTCAGAAATATATGTTTGGCCTTCTCTTTCTCCTCTGGAATCTATGGTTTCATCAGGATCCTGTCAGGCTTTGAGAACTACTGCATTCCAAGACAGAAGCCTACACCATGCTGTGTCCACAAGGGGCTAGAGATGATTATGTCAGACAACTGCTCTGAGGGTTTTGGCAGGATTAGGGTAGACAGAGGTAAATAAATGTTGTAATCAATAAGATGCCTAGTAGAATATTTTATAGGATGCTTTAACAAAGAGGTAAATGCTGAGGTCAGTCATTGATGAGCTCATATGCAATTCACAGTACCTACATTATGCTGGTAGACGGATGGCCTGAGAATCATCAGACATATGATTGAGTCCATCTGAGATCCAGGTCATCCACTCTTGACTGTAGAACAAGAGTGGGCAAGAAAAGACCTACAGAAGATCTGCACAGCTGAGCCCAGATCACATAGCTGAACTCTAGAAGGTTGTGTTAATAAAGAATTGATCCAATAACTCAATTCATAAGTGGTTCGTTCCACAGAAAAGGCTAAATAATACAAGAGGCATTCAAACCTTAGAGTATTTGAGCTCAAGTTGTTGTGGGGTATAGAAGTTTGATTCAAGCATATTCAAGAGAGGAAGAGAGATGCAAAGAATATGTTCAGAAGATTCTGTCAAAAAGAGTTTCCATTAAAAGTGATATAAAGAGATTGTGATGATGACACAATGTAAATAAATATTGGGTCAAAAACCAAGTTATTTTTAATTGCAACACTTTAAACCATGTAATGATTAGGGATTGGTGGCTGAATTATCAATGGGCAGGCACAGGCTGTCAGGTTGAGGGTTAAGCAGTTTTATATTGTGGAGGGGAGACATAAACTTGTCATCTTTGAAATAAAGTAAAATATGCAACCCACTGCAATACACAAAATTAGTTGAGGATACTGTAGATCTTAAACCTTCCTCCATCATAACCTGAACATTAACGCTAGACTTTTCCCAACCTCACTCCCAATGCTATTTCTCATTGGAAGCTAAACCCTACTTCAAAGTTCACCCTAAACCTAACCCTAAACCTCACCCTAAGCCTAATCATCAATGTAGCAGTTACCTTAATGCTAACCATACCTATAAACCTGCCTTGTATCTTAAATTGAGCCCTTACCCTGACCTTAAACTCGCCCTGATTCTAAACCTAATACTCTTTAGAGACCAAACTGCAACCTGACAGCTTTCTTTATTCATCACCTTAATTTTTAACCATAACCATGAATTCACCCTTAACCTAATTTACCTCTAAACCTAACCCTAACTTTAAGCCTCACCCTAAACCTACCACTTTCCCTAACCCTAACCCCAAAACAAATATAAAATAAATCCTTACCACAAAGCTAACTTGGATCCCAAGTCTAACCCTAAATCTATCCCAAAACCTAACACTAAGGGAAGTCAAAATCATGTAGATGATAGAGGCTTTATTCATCTGCTCTTACAACCACATCAAAGTTGTGACAGAAACACAGAGCAAACAGCAAGCAGAGTTGTCTGGGGTCTAGATGAACAAGCCCTACAACTAGAGAAAGAGATAAGAAATCACTCTGCAATGAGAGGAGGTAAGACAGGCTGAGGACATGAGGCTGCTCAGTCCTGAATGGCTGAGTGGGACAAAGGCTGTGGCAGTGGCAGCCAGCAGCTACAGCCGGCAGCTGTAGATGTCTCTTAAAAGGGCTGTGTCAACAACCGGACTTTCATGGTGATTGATTCGCTCACTCTGAGCACCAGAATTGGTTGGCTGCTCAGGGAACATCAAGGATTTACAGGGGGACACAGAGTTGTCAGAGCAAGGGCTTGAGGTGAGGCTCTCTCCAAGGCAGAAGTGATGGTGGTATCCATTGTTCCTCTATTGAGTCCTCCCCACTCCCACTGAGCAGATGCATAGCTGAGACATCATAAAACTAGATAACAGAGGTCATTCCACTCAGAGGATTCCGTGAAACTCTGCCTTCCCCAAATCATGGTCCCACCCAAGCCACATCCAGTGTGTCCTTGGTGAGTCCTATGCAACTTGTAGAGCAAACTCCAAGATCCACACAGATGGCAGCTGATTTTGTTTACTGGAATGGTTTCTTGAGGCAACTATAAGCACAGCATCTGTGGGTTACTTGCTGAATCTTAACAGGTGGCCCCAGAGGAGCACAGGATGAGGCTGAACTTGGCCTGATGCTGAACCCCTCTCAGGGCTGTGCCTCCGGACACCTACTACACAAAGCTGTATTAATAAGATTGAGATTTTTATTGGGAGCTTTGCTTAGTACATAGAAACAGACACAAAATGGCAGCCAAAATGGGAAGACAATGAAACAGAAACCATATGAAAGAAAAGAATGGAGATCCAGAAATAATGAAGTCAAGAAATCTAACAGTTGCAGAGTACAAAACACTGGTTATAAAGATGTTCAGTGAACTTAAGAGAAGAGTTGATAAACTCAGCGAGAACTTTAATAAAGAGATAAAAAACATAAAAATGGAAATGGAGGAGACTCTCCAGAAACATGGCAGAGTGAGAGACATCTTTAGTTCTCTCCCCTTGAAACGACAATAAGCTGAACATCTAAAACTCAACAAAAAACACTCAAACTGCACATCAGCACATCTGAGCGTGGGATCTGCGCATAAGAGCAACCACAGGTCAGAAACCTGGGTGTCAAGTGGTGGACTCAGAGAAATAAAGAAGCTGCCTCTCACAACCACCAGAGCTCCTTGCAGGAGAAGGGGGAGGGGTGAAGGTGTGGCAACTTGGCTGATCAGCCTGCCTGGAAGTGCTGGAACTTCTAGCAGCTGGCAGCAGGGCCAAGTCATCCAGGCAGAAAACAGAAAAGTGGGACAGGACTGCAGAGAAACAACAGTTCATTTTTACCAGCCCTGGTGGCAAAACTGAGGCTGAGCTGCAGCCCCCAACTCCCAACCCAGAGGCCCCTCCAACCATACTCTCCAAGACTAATCACTGTGAAGCCCCAGGGAAATACGAGCAAACACTACTGAAACTGTTGTTAACACTGACAGGGACTGAAACTGAGAGTAGCAAGTGAGATTAAATATCTACAAAAAAATTAAAAATACATTTAGGCTTTATATAAAACAGGGATCCAAGAAGCTTAGATGCCGCCTACTGGAAACCAAAAGAAAAGCGCCTTCTTTGCAGCAGGCTAAAGAGAGACATTTATATAATAAATCTTCTTTCTGGAAAAACAACAGAATACACTTCAGTTAATACCCAGGCACAGAAATAGTCCACTAAATACAATGAACAACCAAGGTAATAAGGTGTCTCAGAAGGAAAGAGAAAAATCTCAGAAAATAAACTTACGGACATAGAAACGAATCATATCAACAATTTCAAGAATTCAAAAAACAACCAGAAGAGCAGAGCAAAAGGAACCAAATAGAACTTCCAGAGATGAAGAACACACTGCAAGAGTTGAAAAATGAAATAGCAAGCTTGAGAAGTAGAGTAAATCAAATGGAGGAAAGGATCAGTGATATCGAAGACAGAAATCTAGAAATAAATCAGAAGGAAGAAGAAAGAAAATGAAGAATGAAAAATTGTGAAAGAGAAATACAAGAACTAGCCAATACCATCAGGACAAGAAACATAAGAATAATGGGTATTACTAAAAGCAAGGAAATGGAGCAGGGACTGAAAAGCCTTTTCAGACAAAAAGTGGATAAGAATTACCCAAATCTAAAGAACGAGCTGGAGCTTGAAATTCAAGAAGTCAACAGAATACTCAATTATCTCAACCAAAAAAGGCCTCTCTGAGACACATTATATTAAAGTTATCAAAAATCAATGATAAAGACAGAATTCTCAGGGCAGCCAGGGTAACATATAAGGGAAAACCCATAAGATTATCATCAGAATTCTCAGCACAAATCTTACAAGCCATAAAAGAATGGAATCAAATATTTAAACTATTAAGTAAAAGAAACTACCAGCCAAGAATAATGTATCCAGTGAAACTCTCCTTTAGACATGAAGGAGAAATTAAGACCTTTCCGGGCATACAAAAATTGAGAGAATTCTCCACTACAAGGCCTGCACTACAGTAAATACTGAAAGATATCAGCACATCTAAAGCAAAATAACAAAATAAAACAAAACAATACATAATTAGCAGTAAAGCGACTATCAGGCAAATAGAAGCAGAGGAGTGCAATCCTTACTAAGAACAAGGCATTATAAGCTTAAACGATAAGAAGAGAATTGCTAAAGCAATATAGTAATGAACATTCAGCATACATAGGGACAAATTGAGATAACAATGGCTGAAAAGGAGAGGATTCAAAGGTCTAAATTTGTAAAGGGGAAAAAATAAGGCATACAACAGAAGAAAATGGAATATCTATATCTATATCTATATCATTTACATATTTGTAATGATAACCACACACCAAAGTTTTAGAACACACCAATATAACATAAAACAAGAAGGAACATAGGGTAAACCCACAAAAGCCAACCAAAATAAAGAAAAAAGGAACACAAAGACAAGGAAGCAATAGAAACACCAAGGTATCAGAAAGCAAAAGATAAAATGGCTATAAGAAGACCTCATATTTCAATCATCAACCTAAATGCAAAGACTGAATGCACCAATAAAAAGGCACAGAGTTGCAGAATGGAGCAAAAAAAAACAAAACCCAACCATACACCTCCCCCAGGAGACACATCTCAGCTCCAAAAACAAATATAGACTCAAAGTGAAAGTGTGAAAAATGATATTTCAAGCAAATGGCATTCAGGGAAAAGTATGAGTAGCAGTACTAATACCAGACAGAATAGATTTCAAAATAAAAAAGGTAAAGAGAGATACCGAAGGATACTTCATAATGATAAAGGTAATCTTGCACCAAGAAGACATAACACTTATTAATATCTATGTTCCCAGTCAGGGAGCCTCAAAATATGTAAAGAAATTACTAACAGAACTAAAGGGAGAAATAGACCAAAACACTATCGTAGTAGGGAATCTAAATACTCCATTGTCGGATATGGACAAATCATCCAAACAGAAAATCAATAAGGAAATAATATCCTTAAATGACACATTAGACCAACTGGACATCATTGACATTTACAGAGCCTTCCAGCCCAAAACAAATGCATATACATTCTTCTCTAGTGCTCATGGAACAATCTCAAGAATCAACCACACACTGGGACACAGAAATAACCTTAATAAATATAGAAGGGTTGAAATCATACCAAATACATCCTCTGATCATAATGCTTTGAAGCTAGAGATCAGCTGCAAAAAAGAAAGCAGGAAGAACCACAAATACATGGAGATTAAACAACATGCTACTGAAGAATGACTGTGTCAGGGAAGAAATAAAAAGAGAGATCAAGAGCTGCATAGAAATGAATGATAATGATAGTACAACATATCAAAACTTGTGGGACATGAAAAAAGTGGTCAGAAGAGAAATTTCAGATCATTACAGGCCTATCTCCAAAAACAAAAATGAGTCCAAATAAACCACCTAATGCTTCATCTTAAAAAAATAGAAAAGGAATAACAAATGAGGCCTAAAATTAGCAGAAGGAAAGAAATTGTTAAAATTAGAGCAGATATGAATGAAATTGAAAACAAACAAACAAAAAATAATAGAAAAAATAAATACAACAAGAGCTGGTTCTTTCAGAGGTTAATTAAATTGGCTAGACTCACTGAAAAAAGGAGAAAAGACACAAACAAAATCACAGATGAAAGAAGAACAAGTACAAGTGACATTGCAGAAATACAAAGGATCATGCAAGAATACTATGAAACAGTACATAATAGCAAATTTAATAACGAAGAAATAAACCAGTACTTAGAAAAAAATAATCTTCCTAGAATGAATCAAGACGATTCAGAAAATCTAAATAGACCAATCAGAAGTATGGAAATTGAAACGATGATTAAAAACCTACCAAAAAGTAAAAGTCCAGGACCAGATGGATTGACTAGTGAATTCTACCAAACATTCAAAGAAGATATAAAACCTATTCTCCTCAAACTCTTCCAAAATATCAAAGAGGAGGCAATACTTCCCAACTCATATTTTGAGGCCAATATTACTCTGATACCAAAGCCTAGTAAAGATAATATTAAAAAAGGAAAACTACAGACCAATATCTCTCATGAACACAGATGCAAAAATCCTAAATAAGACACTATTGCACCAAATACTGCAACATATTAAAAAATTATACACCACGATCAAGTGGGCTTCATTACAGAGGCACAGGAATGGTTCAACATATGCAAATCGATTAATGTGATACACCACAGAAATTAAAAAATTAGAATCATAAGATCCTATCAATAGATATAGAAAAAGCCTCTGACTAGATAAAGGATCCATTCATGATCAAAACACTTAACAAAATCAGTATAGAAAGAAAGTACCTTAACATAATAAGGGCCATCTATGACAAACCCTCAGCCAACATATACCTAATGGTGAAAAACTAAAAACTTTCCCTCTAAGATCAGGAATAAGTCAAGATTGTCCACTATCACCATTGTTATTCAATATAACATTGGAGCTCCTAGCAAGTGCAATCGGGCAAGAGAAAGATATAAAATACATCCAAATAAAAAATGAAGAAGTCAAACTCTCATTATTTGTGTATGACATAATTCTCTATACAGAAAACCCTAAAGACTCCACAAGGACACTACTAGAAACCATAAGCAAATACAATAAAGTACCTGGATTAACATTCAAAAATCAATATCATTCCTATACTCTAATAATGTAGCATCAGAAAAAGAAGTGGAAAAATTAATTTCTTTTGTAATTGCAACAAAAAGAAAAAAATACTTAGAAATAAATCTAGTGAAACATTTGAAAGACCTATATAATGAAAACTATAAGACCCTATTTAAACAATTCGAAGAAGGTACAAAAAAATGGAAAGGTATTCTGTGTTCTTGGATTGGAAGAATCAACATAGTTAAAATAACCATATTACCTAAATCTTTGTACAGATTTAATGCAATCCCCATCAAAATCCCTTTGGCATTTTTTAAAGAAATAGAACAAAAAAACATCAGATTTGTATGGAAGCACGGAAGACCCTGAATTGCCAAAGCCATCCTGAGAAAAAAGAACGAGGCCGGAGGCATCATTCTGCCCAACTTCAAATTATAGTACAAAGTGACTGTAATTAAAATGGCATGGTATTGGCAGAAAAACAGACATACAGACCAGTGGAACAGAATTGAAAGTCTAGAAGTAAACCCATATTTATATGGGAAAATACTTTTCAGCAAAGAGGCCACATGATGGAGAAAGGAAGCCTCTTCAATAAATGGTGCTGGGAAAATTTGAAGGCCACTTGCAAAAGAATGAAACTAGAATGTTGTCTATCACCACACACCAAAATTAACTCAAAGTGGATTAAGGACCTGAATATAAGACTGGAATCAATAAAATACATAGAAGAAAACACGGGAACTAAACTCAAGGGCCTTGGACTTAAAGAGGATTTTATAAATTTGACCTCAAAAGCAAGGGAAGTAAAAGCAAAAATAAATGAATGGGACTACATTAAATTTAAAAGCTTCAGCTCAGCAAAAGAAATCATCAACAAGGTAAAGAGACAACCGTTCAAATAGGAAGATATATTTGCTAGCAACACCTCCAATAAGGAACTAGTATCCAAAATATATAAAGAACTCATACAACTCAATAACACAAAAAACAAATGATCTAGTCAAAACATGGGCAGAGGACCTGAACAGACACTTCTCCCTAGAGGACATACAAATGGCCAACAAATATATGAAAAGATGCTCAACATCACTAGCTATGAGGGAAATGCAAATCAAAACCACAATAAGATACCATCTCACACCTGTTAGAATAGCTATAATCAACAGAACAAGTAAGAACAAATGTTGGAGAAGATGTGGAGAAAAATTAACCCTCATACATTTCTGGTGGGATTTCAAATTGGTATAGCCACTAAGGGGTTCCTCAAAAAACTAAGAATTGATCTACCATATGATTTAGCAATCCCTCTACTGGGTATTTACCCCAAAGACTTGAAAACCCATATCTAAAAAGATATTTGCATACCAATGTTCATAGCAGCACTATTCAAAGTAGCCAGGACATAAAAGCAACCAAAGCATCCTACAATAGATGATTGTCTAAAGAAGCTGTGGTACATATATACAATGAAATATTGCCATTTGCGACAACATGGATGGACCTCGAGATAATCATGGTAAGTGAAATAAGCCAGACAATAAAAGTAAATATTCACATGATATCACTAATATGTGGGATATAAACTTAAAAACAACAAATTCCCAGGACAAACAAAGACTCAAGGACATGGACAATGGAATCATGGTTAATAGCTGGTAGGGGTTGGGGGAGGAGGGAAGAGGTAGACAGGATAAGGGGAGTCAAATATAGGAAAGTTGGGGAAGGGCGAAGTAGGAAAAGATCAAATATATGGCAGCTGAAGGAAACTGGACTCTGGGTGGTAATCACAGAGTAGAATATATAGATGTCAAATTATAATGAACATCTGAAAAATATATAATTGCATTAATCAATGTTACCCTAATAAACTTCAAAAAATGTACAACATGAAGTATAAGTAAAAACTGTAAATAGAGCTACAGTCTTGTCAGAATGGGTTTGAAATTCATTCCAGTCTAGAAAACTGGAGCAAAGAGTTTTTTCAAATAAAAATAGTTATCCTATCTCCTCTTCATGGCACCAAATGAAGCACAGTACTGAAAAATTATACCACATTGTTTACCACAACTATTTCAGTTCTCATCAGCATATACACTCTCTTCCAAAATATGGCAGCATGAACCTGCTTCATATGATTTTTCACCATGAAAACTGCCAGTTTTCCATTATTGATTTCACACTTTGTAGATGGCAAAAGATTCCAAGGTTGCTTCAGAAACTGCAGTTGTCAAGTTGCTTCTTAGAACAATACTGCAGCCCATTCAAAATATCTATATATCGCTTTGCATATAGGATGAGTTTGGAGCACCACTTTGAAACAGAAGTTTACAGAGTGGAAGAGGCTCAATTCAATACTGTTGCCTCAAACTTTATTCGTCAGAGTGACCTAAACTCCATATTAAGCATACATTCATCCAGGGTATAAGACTCCAACAGTGTGTCCTCTGTTCTTCCTTCTTCTAAGAGATGACAGCTTGGTTCTGTAGGCCAAAGTGTCCACAAGAGTAGCAGGGCCAGACAGTTTCTGTTTGTGAGCCTAGGACTATAGTCTGGACTATGATTCCAATTGGATGGTCATTACATTTTGGGCCTGGGGATAACAACAAGTTCCTTTCAGGTGGCGCAGGCTTTGTGCAAATTTCCAAGTCTATGTTCTATTTCCCCTTCCATAAAGAAGGCTTTTTCTGTGAGCCTAGGACTCCAGATGACATTTATTCACAAAGGACAGTCATGGAAATGTTGGTTAACCCCTACCCTTCAGCCTCTGTCTGGGAAAGATAGAATATATCTTTTGGGCCAATTTCTCAGCTGAACTTCCTGGAAATAGGGGGAGGAATTGAAACTTCCAAAGGAAGATCAGCACTCTGGTTCTTGATTAAATATGCAGAAAGGAAACAAGGTCCTAGGTCTCAAGATAAGATTATCTTCCCTGAGGACAGGCTTGCCCTGTGGGTTAAGAGTTTCTATCTACCAGCTTTCAGAGAGGACAAGCTTAGTGCCTTGGGTCACAGTCTCCATTTTACTTTTTGTTAGGAAAGACAGGCTTTGTTCCTTGGGCTTGTGACACTACTCCACAGCCTCACGAGGGAAGACAGTGTTGCTGGTATGAACAGCAGCTTCCATTCTTCTTTTGTTCTGAGATGTCAGCTTTGTCTGTGGGTCATACACTCCAGATGAGTTTCTGTTCACAGGAGATACCTTGTTTGTTGTGAGAGTAGTTGTTTTTCTAGTCTGTTATAAATTGAATGTTCTTGAACTTCCACACCTGGGCCTGCACTTTAATTCCTGTGAGGAGAGTCCAGGCTTGATGTCACAGTCCTAAATCTCCGTTCTAGTCTCCCTTGCATAAAAATGGGTTGTTGCTGTGAGCCTAGGATACCACTGAACATTCGTGGGCACAGGTTAACACTTCAGTTTCAGTTAAGAAAAGACAGAATAAATGCTGTGACTTGAGGTCTCAGCTCAACCTCCTGGAATAGGTGAAGAATTGGACCAGCAAGCCAAGGCACCACTGTCGCTCCTAACAGAATGTCCAGGCTTGGAACCAAGGTTCGAGTTCCTCAGGAAAGATATTCTTACCAGAGGAAACACTAGCCTTGCAGTTTAATGTCTCTAATATACTAATTTTCAATCAGGACAGGCTTTTTTGGCTTTTGACCAGGGCTCAGTTTTATTAGTGTTAGGAAGAAATTGGCTTTGTGTCATTATCCTGGGTCTCCAGTCTTACCTGAACAACGGACTCCTTTGTTTTCAGTAGGAGTCCACAGCTTTGATCTGTGAGCCATGAACTGAACATTAGTTCCTTTTACAGGGTCTAGGATGTTGATAGTGTCAGGAGGTCCTTAGTCTAGTCTGTTCAAAATTACACAGTGTTAACATTGAAAATATGGTCCAGAGCAAGTCACAACAAAATAACAGAATCACCCGTGGGAAACAGGTGTCCAAGATACAGGATTGTATAAATCTCAAGGAGATCATGTGACAGATGGGGATGATGTACTACTCCCTTTGTAATAAGGACTGCATATCACTCGAGAAAATTCACATAAACATTGAGAACACCTTTGTCTCATGGAACAGAAGGTGGCCAAGACAGTCTCCTAATTGACCTCCAATCGAATGTCATGTCCACATTATAAATCTTACCAGAGATCAAGGGTATATGCGGGCAATCAATAAACCTTAATTCACCTCAGGTTTTGTCTGTTTGTCAGGAAAACTGCTCATGGTAGTAGAGCTGAAGGGAGTACTATGGCCAGGTTGATAATTGGAGGCTGAGTGTGCTTTGAGGAGGTGACTAAATAGCTGTGGAAACAATAGCTGCCATTTTGCTGTATTGTAGGAAAAATGCTGTGTCATTGTGAGGATACTTCTTGATGGCGGAAAGAACGGCTGCCTCAGAATTTCTCTATAGCAAACCTCAGACTACAAATTCTTAGAGGGACTGGCTTAATAACCATGGAAAGAAAAATGAGACATTGACATTGAGGCTGTTCCTTTGATGTGTTCAGAAAACTCTTGTTTTAGCCTAATGAAGTGGATGTCACCTGAAAATCTCGTAACGAGAATTAGGAAATCTCTTGATATTCATGAGACCTTCCCGTGGGATTCATATGACAGTCAAGAGATGGTCCTGTGGACACCACAGGGAGATCACATGACATTAGAGTGATGGTGTGGCACTCACTTTTGAGTTACTCTTCTACATTTCTTGGTAAAATTGACATAAGCACTGAGAAAATGAGAGTATCTGTGTAACATAGCCAGCTAAGAGCCCTTCAATTGAAAGGTCATGTCCGCTTGAGAAGACTTGCTTGAGCACAGCAGCATAGGCTAACACACACTTTTCATTAGATAACTACCCTGAGGTTTCATCCATGGTCAGGCAACCTGCATGAAGGCACTGGGAGTGGTGGTCACACATTAGCCGAGCTGAAATTTGAAGGCTGAGTCTGATTTATGAAGCTACTTAGAGTGTTGGAATCTGTAGGTGCCATTTTGCGGTATTATAGTGAAAATTCTAAGTCATTATGAGCATAACTCTTAAGGGCTTCAGGTGGGACACCCGCACTATTCTTGTATATGGACCTTAGGCCACTGCTGTCAAGAGGCAACTGAGTAATGGCCAATAATTCACTGCTGAAATACTGGGGGAAAAAAGAATTTATAGGATGTGTTTTGAAAACATTTGGTTGAGTATAGGGGAAGAGACATAAGGTGGAAGTCACCTGAAATTCACATAGCAATCACTAGTGAATCACACGGAGGTCAAATGAACATTTCATGGGGTTCACATGGGAATCAAGGAAGATCCCTCGAAATCTCGAGTCTGCCTGGTAACTAGTCTTGATGCTGTGAGCATAGGTTTTATTTTATTCTTTTGAATAACCAGGATTCAGAGTGTGAAATGTTTTGCACTCAGGTTTACCTTTTAGATGAGATTGTCATGGCATTGTGTTTTCAAGCAACCACTCAAGTTACCCTACTCTGAGCAGTAGATCAGGTCTTGGACTGTGAACTTCAATTGACATTTTTTTTCTTTTACCAAGAAGGACAGGCTTAGTGTCTTGGGTCTCAGTCTCCCTTCTACTTTTTCTTGGAAAAAAGGCAGGCTTTCTGCCTTGGTCCTCTGTCATCAATCCATATCCTCACAAGAGAAAACAGTGTTGCTGGTAAGAATGGCGGCCTCCATTCTTTTTCTGTTCTGAGATGTCAGCTTTATTTGTGGGTCATACACTCCAGACAAGTTTCTGTTCACAGGGGATATCTCGGGTGTAGTGTGAGTAGTTGTTTTTCTTGTCTTTTATGAATTGGATGGTCTTGAACTTCGGTGCCTGGGCGCAGCCGCACTGTAAGTCTTGTGAGAGGAGTCCAGGGTGATGTCACAGGCATAATTCTCCATTATAGTTATCCTTGCATATGGCAGGCTTGTTACTGTGGGACTAGCACTACACTTAATATTCGTTCAGGGAAGACAGGCTTAGAACTGTTGGCCCAGGCCACCACTTCAGTCTCTGTTATTAAAAGACAAAAGGAACGCTGTGTCACGAAGTCTCAGCTTGACCTCCTGGAATAGGTGAAGAATTGGACCAGCAAGTCAAGTCACCACTGTCGCTCCTAACAGAATATCCAGGCTTGGAGCCAAGGTTCTAGTTCCTCAAGAAAGATATTCTTACCAGAGGAGAGGCTGCCCTTGCAGTGTAAGGTCTCCAATATACTAATATACAATGAGAACAAGCCATTTGGCTTTGGACCAGGGCTCCATAGTATTAGTGTTAGGAAAAAACTGACTTTGTGTCATGGTCTTGAGATCTAGTCTAATCATTTGAAGAGTGGATAGTACTGTTACCTGAACAGCATTCTCCTTTGTTTTTGGTTGCCGTCAACGGCTTTGATTTGTGGGCCATGCAGCACTGCACTTTAGTTTCTATCACAAGGTCTAGGACATTGGTAGTGTGAGTAATTCCTTAGCTTAGTCTGTTCCAAGTTACACAGTGTTAATCTTCGGAGTATGGCCCAGAGGGAGTCACAAAAGGATCACGTGACTGCCTGTGGGAAAAAGGTGCCCATCAAGATACTGGAATGTAAGAAACACAGGGAAATGGTGTGATAGATGGGGATGATGTAGTTCTCCCTTTGTAATGATGAGTGAATATCACTTGAGAAAATTCACGTAAACACTGAGAAAACATTAGTCTGCATGTAACAGAAGGTGGCTGAGACAGCCTCCTAAATGACTTCCAATCTAATGTTGTGTGCACATTACAAATCTTACTTGAAGTCAACGGTATATGCGGTCATTCAATGATCGTTAATTAGCCTCAGGTTTTGTCTGTTTTCAGGAAATCTGCTTTATGGTAGTGGAGGCAGCTGTTGCATATTGTCCACTTTGATATCTGGAGGCTGATGTGCTGTGAGGAAGTGATGGATGGTGGTAGAAACAACAGCCGTCATTTTGTGGTATTGTAGGAAAAATGCTGAGTCATTGTGAGGAGATCTCTTCATGACAGAAAGAATGGTTGCCTCAACATTTCTCTATAACAAACCTCATACTACAGATTCTGAGAGGGGCTGGCTTAACCACCATGGAAAGAAAGCTGAGGTATTGACATTGAGGCTATTCCTTCAACATGTTCTGAAACCCCTTGTTTTAGGCTAGCAGGGGAAAATGAGGTGGAAATCACATGGAACTCTCTTAATAAATATTAGGGAATCTCACAATATTCATGAGGCTTTGTCATGGGATTCACATGACCTCAAAGAACTGCCCTGATTTCATCACAGGGAGATCACGTGACATGAGTGTGTTGGTGTGGCACTCAGTTTTGAGTTACCCTGTTGTGGAAAAATTCCAAAACCAATCCAATGAAAAACCCAGCAGCAACTTGGAGAGAAGGAGAATTCAGATTTATTACGTGTCATCCTAGAGGAGCTAGTGCTCCAAAGATCTGAGCCCAGAGCATTTCTTCTATACCAGTCTATTCTGCAAGCTAATAGATTGATATGAGCTTGGATTGTTACAAAGTGACAGGAGTTGCTATGGTTGCAATAATAACATTGATAGAAGGGTGAGAATTGCTGAGGGCTACCGACAGTTACAAAGTGTTACAGAAAGCGGGAGCTGCTCAGGTACAAACAGTTACATTTAGTGCTTAGACATATAAGACAAGGTGTAAGTGAGCTTTTGCATGCAACAAGCATATTTACAGAAGCAGAAAGTCTGAATAGCTTTTTGATGTAAATTCCTCAAATTTCTTCTTCATTCTCCCTTTTGATGTCTGTTTAAATTTTTATAGAGCATCACCCTTTTGATCTCCCTCTTGATCTTCCAGAGCCAAGGACTGGTAATTCCATTTAACAAAGATCTTTGCTGTAGTTTTTCTTTCCACTATATCCTGTATGAGGGAGGTGATTGATTGGATAAAAGAGGCAATAGGCAAAGCAGAAGGATGCAGGTCCAAAGGGGGAGGAGTACTACTCGAACTAAGGTCTTAAAGCCTCCGAAGGTAGGCTATCAGGGTCCCATTCATGCCATACTTGTATAGGCTCATGTGCCAGTTTTGTCATCTACTTGACAAGATCTTCAACTGCTTGGCCCTGGTCATATATCTGTATACAACAGTTGAAGAGACTGAATTTCCCACATACACCTCCTTCTGCTGCTAATAGATAGTATGTTCTAGAATCCATTGACCATCATTTTAGGTGCGTGTGGCCATTATATCTAGCATTGTCTGGTTGGGAACTAATTCAGTAGTTTCCCATGGTCATCTATCTCCAACTAGAGGTCCTCCACATACATAGCAGGAAGTGACATTCAGGGAGTGAGTTATTTCTTCAGCCATTCTGAGAAATAAGTTTTTGATTGATTGTGGTGGTGGGGTTCAAGGTTCAGTTACTTCTTTGTAAAAGGACTTATAAACCTGATAGATTTGGGCTGAATGGACTATTCCTTGACCTCTACTACAAAAATGAATTTGAACAAAGGGATTTAGCTCTGTCCCATCAATACCAAGTATTAAGACTTCTCTGGAACTCCAACGGGAGCTCAACTGTTTGGTTATGATTAACTCTAATGGATTGTACGTATGCGTGGCGCAGTTTAATAAGGCTACGCCTTTTCTTAGATGCACCTCTTTCTTGTTGATGGTGTCTTTCTCCCAGGTATTCCATAGGACGTATGACCAATAGGCACAGCTTGTTCCACATGAGGAACTGTGGGGACACATATACTTTTCTCCTGTCCTGTAACTTTTCTCTCAACTGAGAGATCCACAGGATCTCCCTTCTTCCCATTGGCCCTGACTCATAGCAGCACAAGCAGCAACCTTTAGGATTATCTGATTAAGATTTCTTTTCAATCTGATCTGGGCCAACATGGGTCCATCTCTCCACCTTTCCCCATGGTCCCTCAAAGCTACCCATATTTCAAAAACTGTTTCAGTGGGAGGGTTATTTGGGTTGTAGCATACATAAGGTTGATTACCTCCTGTGTCACATATTGAATACTGAGTCTGGTTATAGGTATAGGTCCCTTTCTGACATTCCTAGTACTTATAGAAAATTAAGGTAGTGAAAGTTCTCTTACCACCTTTGGTGGCATGAATACATAGCTCACAGTTCTCTGTCCTTATTTCCTTTCCCTCTCCAGTGTCCAATTATAAGGAGTTCCATGATGAAATGCTTCATGCTTCGGTCATGCATGGACCAGCCAGCTTCTAGTTTGAGGCTGGAGCATGGCATGTTGTCTTCCTACTTATGAGAGTTGGTGGATCCATCTGCACCAGATTCAGCTGAATATAGTGATGGTTGTTGATCCTCAAGCTTCTGGGGTGGTCAGAGCAGAGCTGACCATCTCAGGTGGATTTCTGCTGTTTCCAGAACATGACTGGGAGCGACTGATCAGGAAGGAACTTCGCAGTCCAAGTCTCCTATTTTCTGGAGATGCTGCTTTCTTCACCCAGGTGCGGAGGATCTATGGGGTGATACCTGCAACTTTAATAGCAGTGGGAGTTGTTAACATAACAATATGAGGGCCTGCTCAGGTTGGCTGGAATGGCTTTCTTCTAATCTTTAACCTATACTTCATCACCTAGCTGGAAAAGGGTGGGCCCAATTTTCTAGAGGGATAGCTTTTTCAAAATCTTCCCTAGTGATGTGGCAGGGGGTCTTCCTTAAGGCCTGAATGTGTTGGGACATTTCTAGGTCTGCTATTAATCTTGAGTTTTCTTCTAACATCCTTACTATTGGGGAGGTCTCATGTAAAGCATTTGGTGGACACCTTTCAAGATAAGATGACATCAGTGCTTTTGCAGGCAGACCCAGAAAACTCCACCAATTTTACTGCCTAATTCTTTTCTGAGAGTCATAAACCTCTTTTCTTATATGGATGTTGAGGGATGGGAGGTCTCTTCTTCCATATCTTCTTCCTGCTGAGAATGGTCAAGGATTAGGGTTAAGGTTAGGATTATGCTTATGGTTAGGGTTAGGGTTAGGTTTATGATTAGAGTTAGGTTAGGGTTGTTATTTGCCAAATCTTCATATTATTCTTCATTTGCAATATAATTATCTACTTTTTCTTTTTAAAAATAAAAATGTAAGAACTACATAGACATTGTAAAACATATAGTCTGAGTCTGCTATTTTAATGAAATTCAAGTTTATAAGGCAGGCTTCAAAAATGTATTTTGTATTCAGTATCTAATTTATCTACCCATAAGTAGGGTTAGGTTTAGGTATATTGTTAGAGTTAGGGTAAATGTTAGGGTTAGTTTAGGGTTGAAAATAAGGTTAGGGTTAGGGTAAAGGTAAGGTCAAAGGCAAGGGTAAGGATAAGGGAAAGGTTAAATTTTAGGGTTAGGTATAGGTTTAGGGTAAGGGATTCAGTAAGGTTAGGGTTAGGGTTAGGGTTAGTGGTATGGTTAGAGTTAGGTTTTATGGTTTGGCTTATGGTTAGCGTTAGGGTTAGAGTTTGGATTAGGGTGAAGGTTAGGGCTGTTGCTTGCCAAATTTTCTTATTATTCTTCATTATAATTTTTTTGTATCTTTTAAAATTAAAATTTTGTGATGTATCTATTCATTTTGCAAAAAAAAATTATAGTTTCAATCTGCCGTTTTGATGAAATTAAAGTTCAGAGGGTAGTCTTCAAAAATTAATTTATGTTCAGTATCTATCTACCCATAAGAATGGTTAGGGTTAGGGTTATGGTTAGGATTAGGGTAGGGTTAGGGTTAGGGTAGGTTTAGGGTTAGGATTAGGGTTAGGGTAGGGGTTAGGGGTACATTAGGGTAAGTCTTAGGGTTAGGGTTAGGAATATGTTAGGATTTTTGTTTGCCAAAATTTCATATCATTCTTCATTCACAAATTTTTTTGTATATTTCCATTTTGAAATGAAAAATTTTATGACCTATCTAAACGTTGTTGCAAAAGAATGTAGGTTCAGTCTTTTCTGTTTTAATGACATTAATGTTCATAGAGCAATCTTCGAAAATATTTTATATATTCCATAACTAATGTTGATGCATAATAAAATTGGTGTGTTAGAGTTTCAGACAGGCTTAGGGTAAGGCATAGTCTTTTGCTTAGGTGTCGGGAGCCATTTTGGGAAGCCATTATGAGGCACTGAAGAAGTCACATAGCTAAAAGCCATGGTATGGCTGATGAGTTTAAAACAATGGTCACCTTGGTAACCCTCATAAAGTCACCTTTTAAGGTAAAGGAATGTTATACTACCTTGGTGACAAGGATGTGTATGATCATATGTAATTGTCAAGCATTATTTTAGTATGTATGTTGTGCTTTGCTATGGTAATCATAAAGATATATAAAGGTTATGCTAAATAAACTTGAAGCTGAAGCTTTGACTGCACACCCTCCCAAAAGATCTTTTCTGTCTTCTTTTCTTTTCTTAGGCTTCATCCACCTCTTTTAGGTGCTGTTCGATCTCAGCCGGCTGGCTCTGGCACTTAGGCTTAGGGTTATGCTTAGAGATAAGGTTAGAGTTACGGTTAGGGTTAGAATACAGTTGTTATTTGACAAATTTTAATATAATTCTTCATGTTCAATGTCATTTTGTATTTTTCTTTTTAAAATGCAAAAAGTTTATGACTTATCTAGACATTGTTGTAAAAGAATAAAGGCTCAGTCTACTTTTCTAATAAAATTAATGATCATAGGGCAGTATTTATAAAATGTATTTTATATTCGGTATCTAACGTATCTACCCATAAATATAGTTATGGTTATTTTTAGGGTTAGAATTAGAATTTTGGTTGGGGTTAGGGTTAGGGTTAGGGTTAGAATTAGTCTTAGGGATAGGCTTATGCTTAGGGTAGAATTATGTTTATGCATAGAGTTTGGGATAGAATTGTGGTTAGAGTTAGGGTTAGGGTTAGGTTTAGAGCAGAGTAAGGATTAGGGTTAAGGTTATGGTATTGGTTAAGCTAAAGGTAAGGGTAAAGGTAAGATAAGGGTAAGAATAAAGGTAAAAGTAAGGGTAAGGAAAAGATAAGTTTTAGGGTTAGCATTAGCTTAGGGATATGGTTAGGGTTACGGTTTATGTTTAGAGTTATTTACGGTGAGGGTTATTGTTCAAGTTAGCAATAAAGTTTGTGTTACGTTAAGGTCGTTTGCCAAATTTTCATATTATTCTCCTTTTATATTGTTATTTTTTCTTTTTTCTTTTTAAAATTAAAAACATGTATAGATATTGATGCAAAAAATACATATATGCTGAGTCAGCTCTATTGCAGCAAATCAACTTCACAGGGCACACTTCAAAAATTGATTTTATATTCAGTATATATTTTATCTATCTTTAAGTAGGGTTAGGGTTAGGGTTAGGGTGAAGATTAGGGTTAACATTAGGGTTGTTATTTGCCAAATATTCATGTTATTCTTTATTTATAATGTTATTTTGTATTTCTTTTCTTTTTTAAATTAATATTTTTATGAACTATCTTAACATTGTTGAAGAAAATATAAGTGAGTCTACAGTTTTGATGAAACTCAAGTTCATAGTGTGGTGATCAAAAATTTATTTAGTATTCAATATCTTATTACTGTTAGGTTTAGAATTAGGATTAGGTTAGGGATTCCCCCCCCCAATTTTCATATTATTCTTCATTTACACTGTTATTTTTTTTTAATTAAAAATTTTATAACCTTTTTTGACATTGTTGCAAAAAATACATAGGCTAATCTACTGTTTCGATGAAATTCAAGTTCATAGTATATTCTTCAAAAGTTTATTTATATACAGTATCTATACATCTATACATTCCCAGAAATAGGATTAGGGTTAGGGTTAGGGGTAGGTTTAGGGTTATGTTTAAGGATAGTGAGAAGGTTAGTTTTATTTAGGGTTAGAGTTATGGTTAGGGTTATTGTTAATGTAGGGTTTAGGGTAGGTTAAAGTTAGTGTTACACTTAGGATTAGGAAAGGGGAGGGTAAGCATAAGTGTTAGAATTAGGGTTAAGGTTAAGGCGAGGGTTAGTTTTAGTTTTAGGATTATAGTTAGGGTTATTCTTAATTTACAATATTATTTTGTGTTTTTCTACTTAAAATTAAGATTTTTATGAACTATCTAAACATTGTTGCAAAAAATATAGACTCTTCTTCAGGTTTTGTTGAAATTCAAGGTCATAGTGCGGTCTTCAAAAATTTATTTTACATACAGTATCTAATTTACCTACACATAAATAGGATTAGGATTAAGGTTAGAGTTAGGAATAGGCTTAGGGTTAAAGTTATTCTTAGGGGAAATTTATGGTCAGCGTTAGGTTTAGTGTAGGGGTTAGGTTTAGGTTAGGTTTAGGTTAGGGTTAGGGTTAGGGTTAGAGTAAGGATAAAAATAAGGGTATAGGTAAAGGTAAGGTTAAGGGTAAGGGTAATTGTAAGAATAAGTGTTAACATTAGGGTTAGGGTTAATATTAGGTTTATGTTTAGGGTTGGGGTTAGGATTAGGGTTAGGTTAGCACGATTATTTGCCAATTTTTCATATTATTTTTCACTTACAACGTCACTTTGTATTTTTTTGTTTTAAGATTAAATATTTTATGACCTATCTAGACATTGTTGCAAATGGATTTAGGTTCAGTCTTGTTTTGATGAAATTAATGTTCGTAGAACAGTTTTCAAAAATGTATTTTATATCCAGTATCTAATGTATCTACCCGTAAATAGGGTTATGGTTAGGGTTAGGGTAAGAGTTAGGGTTAGGGTTAAGGTTAGCCCTAGGTTTAAGGTTAGAGTTAGGCTTACTTAAGTTTATGTTTACTCTTAGGCTTATGATGAGTGTTAGGGTTAGGGTTAGGGTTACGGGAAAATTAAGGTTAGTTTTATGGTTAAGTTGTGGGTTAGGGTAAGGGTTAGAGTTAGGTTTAGTGTTAGAATTAGGCTTAGAGTTACTATTAGGTTTAGGGTTAGGGTTAGGGTTAGAGTTGTTATTTGCTAAATTTTCATGTTATTCTTTATTTATAATGTCACTTTGTATTTTTTTTTGTTTTAAAATTAAATATTTTATGACCTATCTAGACATTGTTGCAAATGGATTTAGGTTCAGTCTGTTGTTTTGGTGAAATTAATATTCATAGCACAGCTTTCAAAAATATATTTTATATCCAGCATCCAATGTATCTACCCCTAAAAAGGGTTAAGGTTAGGGTTATAGTTAGAGTGCTTAAGGGTTAGCATTAGTGTTAAGGGTAGAGATAGGCTTAGGGTAAGGATAGGTTTAGGATTAGGGTTAGGGTTAGTGTTATGATTGAGTTAGGCTAGGGTTAGGGTTAGGGTTACGGTTAGTTTCAGAGTTACATTTGGGGTTTGAATTGTTAGGGTTAGGGTTACAGTTAGGGTACAGTAAGTTTAAGGTTAGGTTAGAGTTGTTATTGGCCAAATTTTCATAATAGTCTACTTTTACAATGTTATTTTGTATTTTTTCTTTTTTAAATTGTTAATTTTATGACCTGTCTAAACACTGTTGCAAAAGAATATAGGCTCAGTCTACTGATTTAATGAAAATTAAGTTCACACAGCAGTCATCAAAAATTCATTTTATATTCTAATTTATTATTATTATCTAATTATTATCTAATTTATCTACCTATAAGTAGGGTTACACTTAGGGGTTGGGTTAGGGTTATGGTTAGATTTAGGGTTTGTTTCGGATTACAGTTAGGGTTGAGGTTAGGTTAGAGTTAGGGTAGGTTTAGGGTTAGGGTAGGATTAGGGTAGGATAAGGGTTACAGTTAGTGTAGGGGTAAGGGTTAGTTTAGGGCTAGAGTTAGGGTTAGGGATACAGTTAGTGTTAGAGTTACACTTAGGTTTAGGCTTAGGCTTAGGCTTAGGGGTTATGGTTAGGTTTAGAAATAGGATTAGGGTTAGTGTTAGGGATTGGGTTAGGGATAGGATTAGGGTTACAATTATTGTTAGGTTAGGGTTATGATTTGGTTTAGAGTTAGGTTAGGGGCAGTGGTTAGGTATGGTTAGTGTTAGGTTTAGGGTTAGGTTTAGGGTTAGGTTTAAGTTATGGTTAGAGTTATTGTTAGGCTTAGGGATATGATTAGGGTTAAGATTTATGATTGGGATTAGGTTACGGTTATGGTTAAGATTAGGTTTAGATGTGGGGGGGGGTTGCCAAATTTTTGTATTATTCTTCATTTACTATGTTAGTTTGTATTTTTTTAATTAAAAATTTTGTGACCTATCTTGACATTGTTGCAAAAGATGTATAAGCTATTCTGCTGTTTTTAAATTCCAATGAGTTTTTGATAGAGATTGCATTAAATCTGTATAACTATGTTGATATTTCCAATCCAAGAACACAAAATATCTTTTCATTTCTTTATATCTTCTTTGATTTCTTTTAATAGGGTCTTATAGATTTTATTATATAGGTCCTTCACATATTTCATTAGATTTATTCCTAGATATTTTATTCATTATGTGCAATTCTGTATATGTAGAATAAATGTATAGTGGAATGTATATCAAAGGTGAAACGGTCTCCCAAAGCTGTCTCTGAAGAGGCACTGGCACACTGTTAAAGCATTAATGCTGGGATCTCAAATGGTTTTATCCTCAGTTTAGAAAGTAGAAGCCAAGGCAGCTTGAACCAATGGCATTGAATTGAAAGGGTTCCATGCCGCAATCTTCTGTTTCTTTGCATTACACCAAATACATCGTATATGCCAAGTGAAAACTGATCATCAGCTTTGTGCGCAGTATTGCTTCAAGAGAAGATTTGACATCAGCTGTATGTAAGCATCCTTAGCCTGTCATAACATCTCCCAAGTAAGAAAGCGAGTAGTGAAAACTGACAGTTTTCATAATGGAAATTCATGTGACACCAATAAATGCTGCCATGGGGATGAAGAATGCCTCTCTTTTTTGGAGGACACAACGTCTGTAAAAAAAATAAAGTTGAGATGGTGTTTCATTTGATCCCATGGGAAGCACAGAGAACAATATAAAAATCAGTGAAAGTTCATGTCACATGTCATGGAATCTTGTTTTTGATACCTAGGTTTAGTAATCCAGAATGGCCATGAAAGAGTAAATGCAACTAATGGTGAGTCCTGTGCAGTTTAAGGCAACACTCAAACAATGTAGGAGAAAGTGTTACTCTCTTAACTTGGAATACCTTTATTGGAACCTCCAATCAGGAGCAGGTTATATACCACCGGTGGCTGTCAGCGTATAGTGCATGAAGCTCCAACTGCATGATCCCTGGCTGTGGTGTGGACAGAGATCCTTTGGGCAGACTTGCAAGATGAAATTCTTGTTCTGCTTGACATGGAAAAATTCTTGTTCTGCTTAAAGGAAGTATATATGGAGACCTATTTTCATTGTTTTCAGGTCCATGAAGTCATGATCAGAACATTGCACACCGCTTCATGTGTTCCCTGCAAAGAGTCAAGCCAACATCTTCCCCTCAGCAAACCCGCAAATAGGCCTGAGATGATTCTCCTGACTTTTTTATGCTTTCTTCAGATCAGGCCCAGAACAATGCTTGCAGGCCTCTCTTGGGAAAAATATACGACACACATACTCTCTCTTCTGGACACTGATACACACAAAGGACAGTTTATGGTCACATGATGATTTGCACTCATGCTTTAGCAAAACACCAATTGCTCGCATCATTAGACATCTGAAAAAAAACTCAGATAATGTTCTCACAGACAAACACATGCAGACATTCAGGCAAGTACAGCAGCCTGCTAAGCCACACGTCTGCCCCTCTCTCTCTCTCTCTCTCTCTCTCTCTCAGTCTCTCTCTCTCTCTCTCTCTCCTCTCTCTCTCTCTCTCTCTCTCTCTCTCTCTCTCTTTCTGTCTATCAGACACACACACACACACACACACCTACACACACACAAACACAGAGTGAACGGTATATAACATACATAGCACAAAAGTTCTTTGAATTCTATTCACCTATAATTAAAGATGTGGTAGAGCTACACATCTCCCAAGCAGCAAGAGCCACAGAGGCAGGTCTTGTCTGTCTGAGGGAAAGGCTTGGTTGAAGATCGAGGGCCCCTCGGAACAAGGGAGATGTTCCATTTTTACCATGTAGATAAGCACGAGAGACAAGCCACAACCAGGCCTCCTCCTCAGGCATTGGGGCCCTAGACCATGCTTTGGCTTCAGGAGGACCAGGCCTCTTTGGCCCTAAAGGTCATATCTGGATCCCAACGATCAGCCACAGGAGTTTCTAGTTCTGTGGGGGTTTTGTTCAATATGGTGGGCAGGCCTCCAATCAGGAGCAGGATATACACCATGGGTGGCTTTCAGCATGCAGCGCATGAAGCTCCAACTGCATGATCCCTGTCTTTGGTGTGGGCAGAGATCCTTTGGGCAGAATTGCTGGATGAAATTCTTGTTCTGTTTGAAATGGAGATGCTGGAAGAAAGCATGTACGGAGACCTATTTTCATTGTTTTCTAGTCCATGAAGTCATGATCAGAACATTGCACACCTCTTCATGTGTTCGCTGCCTAGAGTCAAGCCAACATCTTCCCCCCAGCAAACCCTCAAATAGCCCTGAAACGATTCTCTTTTTTTTCATGCTTTCTTCATACCAGGCCCAGACCAATGCTTGCAGGCCTATCTTGGGAATAATATATGACACACACATACACACTCTTATGGACACTGATACATGCAAAGGACAATTCATGGTCACATGATGATTTGCACTCATACTTTAGCAAAATACCAATTGCCTGCATCATTAGACATCTGAAAAAGAACACTCAAGATAATGTTCTCACAGGCAAACACATGCAGACATTCAGGCAAGCACAGCAGCCAATGAAGCCACACATCTGCCTCTCTCTCTCTCTCTCTCTCTCTCTCTCTCTCTCTCTCTCTCTCTCTTTCTGTCTATCAAACACACACACACATACACACACACAAACACAGAGAGTGGCATATAACATATATAGCACAAAAGTTATTTGAATTCGATTCACCTACAATTAAAGACGTGGTAGAGCTACACATCTCCCAAGCAGGAAGAGCAGAGGCAGTCCTTGGCTGTCCCAGTTTGACCCACACATAGAAAGGCACCAAAGTCACGCCAGGATCTCAATCAGTCCCTTGACAACACAG
Source organism: Rousettus aegyptiacus (assembly GCF_014176215.1). Lineage (NCBI taxonomy): Eukaryota > Metazoa > Chordata > Mammalia > Chiroptera > Pteropodidae > Rousettus > Rousettus aegyptiacus. Next base: position 36,918,106 of record NW_023416308.1, on the reverse strand, counting down.
GCCACTGCAGACATGGGCCTTCTCACTCACCTCAGCACTCTTGCATGCCTAGAAACAGGAACAAAGCAGCTTTCCAGGAGGCATGGCTGGGAAAGGATATATGTACTGCCTTACTTAGCAATTTTGAACGCTGAAGGAGACATCAGCAAACTCCATGTACTCAGTATCTCGTACCTGCCGGCCACAGCCTGATTTGGCAGTGCGCAAGAAGGCAGGCATCCAGCCAGTAATGAGTGCTTTCTGTACCACAGCCCTTCTAGGGAAAATGTCTGCCTGTGGTACGAATGGTAATGAGAAAAAAATACCCAGATTTGGGTTGTTAAACTGGTGGGATGAGCAATGTAAGTGTGGTTGTCGCAGGGATTAAGACAGGAGTATAAAAGGGCCTGCTGAAAAACACACATGAGGTGTCCTGGGACGTGGCTTGAGAGAAGAAGCATAGTTGTCAAGTCGCCCCTACCTGGTCAGATCTCTACTCTAGGCTTTTGCCTGCCTTAACCTGGTCATGTTGAGATTGTGGAAGAGCCAAGTGCAGACAGGGCAAGGGAGAAAGAAAGACCTCTCGCAGTGAATGTACCTGGAGGAAAAGGTGACCCTTGGACCCTCGGTTGTCTGACCCAAGGCTTGGAGCCGAAAAATGTATATTAGAATACGAGAGAGGCAGACAAGTGTGGGAACTAGACTCAAAAGGGTATGAGGAGCCCACACTTACCCCGGAGCCTGGTCAGGTAATGATTTTTCAGGGTCGGGCAGGGCAATGCTTTATAACTGTCCAATGCCCAGACATTTGAGAGCCTGACCCCAGGTTAAAATAGAGTACCTGGACAAGTCTTGACCGATCCTTCCTTGAGAGGCCATTTCTCCATCTCTCAAGCCATTGATAGGGGGAGGACAGAGATAAGACCTGTGATGACACCTTCAGCAGAGGGCTCAATTCAGTAAAGGTTTATGTGTGTGTCCTGAAACTCAATTGAGTGCTCAGGGCCTGCTAACAGCTGACACATCATGTAGGCCAATGGTTCTATGTGCTGCTCTTCCCTGCCAGTACATAAACGTTCTTCACCAGCCATAGCCTTGGCCAGTGTGGAGGAACAGGGTGTGCACTCTCCACTGATCCCAGTGTTCCTAGAGACCTCATGAGGTCGAATAATCAGGATATTTCCATTGTGTACCAAAAGAGAGTCAGATGTTAGCCACCAGCCAACTGGGCGGCAGGCCAAAGCTGCATTGCATCAAAATCTAGGTCCACTCAATTGAGGCCTTAATGTGCAATTTCTCTGCCCGAATATCACAGAATGACTCTTTGGGACCTTTGCTTTGTGCATCCGCCAGTCCTTGGTCTGAAAACAGGTTGTCCCCGATCACCCCTGGGAATTTTGGCGCTGCATTTTCCTAGTTCTCTAACCACTGCCACTCCTGTGATAAGCACTTCACATGAAAATGCTTGGACCCTAGCCCTTTTGACCAGTCTCCTTATTCCCGATGGGAATAGGAGTTGTCACTGAAAGCATCAGGGCCTTTTCCCTTTACTTCCATGAGGGCCTGGGACAGACGGCAAGACCTTGAGAAGCAGAATGAGAAAAAGCATGTGCCCAGGCTCAGACAACTTTCCAGAAAAGACCAGAGGGTCAGGGTGAAGGGAGGACAACGGCACATGTAAAGAAGTTCAGAGCCATAGTGACAGTCAACCAACAGGAAATTGATGCTGAGCACACCACAAAATACATGGCCGATGCATAATAAGTTAGCACACCTGACATTTTCCAAAGTTTCTGAAGCCACATAATTTGTCTATACTTCATTTGCTACAAATGACAGCCCGCAGCTGGGTTTGGGGAGCCAACGTCGAGTGGGCTTTCTGGTGACAGCTGAACAGGGAACAAACTGCACTGCTGTGTGGACCTGAGGGGATGGCTTTCCACTGAGTCACAGAGATGGCAGCAAAAGACATTGGCTCAAGCTTAGAGGAAGGGGTAAATGACTGGCACACCGGGTATATGACCGAGTCATGTGAGCATGGGCCACACGTGATTATGCTGATTTCGAAAGAAGATGAACTCAAAGGGTAGGGCTCTGTCTCTTGGTGAGAAGGCAGCTACTCACATGCCCAATGTATTAAAGATTGATACATTCCTGAACAGCTGGCCTGTAAAGGGAGCATGAAAAGAGAGCTCTGATACAGCACTTGTGTAAGACAAAAGTGCAGTTAACCATTCAGAGCAAATATTGGGGTGCCCTGTGCAGCCTTGGGCTGCACTCAACCAATGCAGAGGAAAGTGTACAGTTCTTATCTGTAATCTGTTGAATACGTTTCTGATTTGACAAAGAGCTTTGCCCCCATATTCTTGATCATCGTGAATACAATGCCAGTCTTACATGGCCATAGCTTTGTGCTAACACCCAGATTTCTGTGTCATCTACTGGGGAGCAATACCCTTGGCGATCCATACACGCTCAAACAAAACTTCTGCTTAGATGATATGAACACATACCAATGCAATGGCAGCCTTCCTGTAGTTTAGAGTAGTGGACCTTTACCAACTCCACTCTACATTGTTTCCTGACCAATATTAGTACAACCACAGGATCTTCCTTGTAGTGTCCCAGATGAAAGTGATGAGAAATCTTTATGGCGAGAAAGTGATTGTAACGCTTTTTCTCTATCGCGCCATTCTATCCCATGTATGGAGAATCGATGTTTAGTGCAATATATAGAAAAGGTGAAACAGTTTCCCAAAGCCGTCTCTGAAGAGATGCTGGTACATTGTTAGAGCATCAATGCTGGGTTCTCAAATGGTTTCTTCCTTAGTTTAGAAGGTATAGGCGAAAAAGGCCTGCAACAATCACTTTGTAGCAGGCTTCTGTTTCGTTGAGGTGTGCCAGTGTATCATATATGCCATGTACAATTTTATCATCAGCTTTACCTGTAGTATTGCTCTAAGAGGAGATTCAACATCGTCTCTATGTAAGCATCCTAAAACCCTACTAACACTCAACCAGCAGGAAAAGGATTAGTGAATACTGAGAGTTTCCAAGTGGAAATTCATGTGAAATGGGAACAATCTCCCTCCGAGGTGAGGAAGAACACCTCCACATTTGGCGATTCAAACATCTGAGAAATCAAGTTGGGATGGTGTTTCTATAAAGTGTTTCATATCATCTCATGAGGAGCACAGAAAACACTATACATATCGGTGAACGTTTGTGTCACATGTCATGGAATCTTGTTTTTCAATACCTAGGTTTAGTAATCCAGAATGGCCATTTAAGACTCAAGGCTACTCATGGTGAGTCTTGTGCAGTCTAAGGCAGCACGCAAACAACCTAGGAGAAAGTGTGACACTCTTCACCTGGAATACATTGATTTGAGCAATATTAACACATTTGTTTTTGACCGCATGGAACAGATAATCTATGATGACAAGGCTGTTGATGTGGCATTTTTGTCGGAATTCGGTACCACAGACAGCAAGGAACAATGCCTACGTGAGATTGAACAAAGGCCCTCCGGAGAACTTGAAGAGAAACTAATGGTATGGCAGCTTTCCTGCTGCTTGTAGTAGTGGACCTTTACCGGTTATATTGCACCATGATTCCTGTCCAAAACTAAAGAGAAGCACTTGATCTTCCTGGCAGCGTTGATGGCGAAAGGGATGTGATTTTGTCCCTGTGAGGATGTGCCTGCAATCTGTGTCCTCAGTGAAGCATTTCATATATCATAAGTCATAATTTCGGAAGTCCTATGGACACTAAAAGCGACATTAAAGGATGCTTCTTCAGAGGCTCTGGCATATTGCCAAAACATCTTGCTGGGATACTATTATGTATAATCAGGGTGTACGATGTATCTGAAAATAAATAGTTTCAGCAATGCCTTTGAATTGAGACATTTGCACTCTACCAGCTTCTGTGTCCAAATGCATCATATGTGTGAAGGGATCATTTGTCCAAAGATTTCTCTGCAGAACTGCATTAAGAGAAGATGGTATATATGGTGAGTGTTGGCTTACTCTGTCTTGTGTAACATCTGCAAACAGGGAGTGCGGTGAGTGACATCTGACAGAAATCAGAGGGAAAAGATATCTACTGCGAAAATAAGCACGTGAGACAAGACATAACAAGGCCTTCTCATTGGGCATCGGGGCGGGCGCTAGACCATGTTTTGGCCTCAGGAGGATTGAACCTCTTTGGCCCTAACAGCCATTCCTGGATCCCAGCTTTTGGCCCAGGAGTTTCTAGTTCTGTTGGGTTTTCTTTTTGTAAAATGGGCAAGCCTCCTACAAGGAGCAGGTTAAACACCACCGGCAGTTGTCAGAGTCAGCGCATGAGGCTCCAACTGCATAATCTTTGGTTGTGGTTTGGACAGAGATCCTTTGGGCTGAAAACTAGGATGAAATTCTTATTCTGTTTGAAATAGAGATGCTTGATAAAAGCATGCACAAAGTCCTACTTTAAATATTTTCAGGTCCATGAAGTCACGATCAGATAATTGCGCACCTCTTCATGTGTTCTCTGCAAAGGGTCAAGTCAATATCTACCCCCCAACAAACCCTCAAATAGGCCTGAGATGATTTCACTGCCTTTTTCATGCTTTCTTCAGACCAGGCCCAGATCAATGCTTGCAGGCATCTCTTGGGAAAAATATGGGACACACACACACACTCTTCAGGACGCTGATACATGCGAAGGACAGTTTATGGTCACGTGATGATTTGCACTCATACTTTAGCAAAACATCAATTGCCTACATCATTAGACATCTGAAAAAGAACACTCAAGATAGTGTTCTTACAGGGAAACACATGCATTCATTCGGGCAAGTATAGAAGCCTGCTAAGCCACACGTCTGCCTCTCTCTCTCTCTCTCTCTCTCTCTCTCTCTCTCTCTCTCTCACTCTCTCTGTCTGTCTTTCTCTCTGTCTATCACACACACACAAACACAGAGAGCAGTATAAAACATACACAGCATGAAAGTTCTTTGAATTCTATTCACCTACAATCAAAGAAAAGGTAGAGCTACACATCTCCCAAGCACCAAGAGCTGAAGAGGTAGGCCTTGGCTGTCCCAGTTTGACTCAGACATAGAAAGGCACTCAAAGTCATGCCAGGGTCTCCATCAGGCCCTTGACAACATGGGCTGCTCCAGACATGGGCCTTCTTCACTCACCTCAGCACTCTTGCATGCCTTGAAACAGGACCAAAGGGAGCTTTCCAGGAAACAAGGCTGGGGAGAGCACACTTGTTTAGACTTTCTGAGCCCCTTTGAACGCTGAAGGAGACATCACCAAACTCCATGTACTCAGAATCTTGTCCCTGCAGGCACAGCCTGGCTGATCAGTACGCAAAAAGACAGGCCTCCTCCCGGTAACTGAGTGCTTTGTGTATCACAGCCCTTCTACGGAAAAAGTCTGTTTGTGGTACGAATGGTAACAGAAAAAATGCCCAAAAGAGGGTTGCTAAACTGATGGAATGAGCAATGTAGGCATAGTGGTCAGAGGGATGAAGATGGGAGTAAGAAAGTGCCTGCTATAAAACACACATGAGCTGCACTAGGACGTGGCTTGAAGGCAGAAGTTTAGACTAGAAGGCAAAGGGAATGCGGGAGTGAGGATAAGAACAGGACTTTAGGATGATGCTTAGAACACTAAAAGGCTGGGGGAGGGGAAACTTCATGGCATCTCTGGCATTAAGATCTTACACAACAGCTGTGATTTCCTGAGAGCTCATCCTTCCTCCTAGGAATGTTAGTTGGTCAAAATCCCTGAATCAGTCCAGGGACTCAAAGTAGGTAAATAGTTGTCAACTCACCCCTACCCAGTCAGATCTCTACTCTAGGCTTTTGCCTGCTTTATACCCGGCCACTTTGAGATTGTGGAAGAGCCAAGTGAAAACAGGCAAGGGAGAAACAAAGACCTCCAGCAATGAAAGTGCCCAGAGTAAAAGGTGGCCCTTTGTCTCTTGTTTCTCAGGGCAGAGGCTTGGAACCCAAAAATGTATATTAGAATACGAGACAGGAAGAGAAGTGTGGGAACTAGACCCCAAATGGCAGAGGAACCCTAAGTTATGCTGAAGTCTGGCCAGGTGATGATTTTTCAGGATCTGGGAGGGCAATGCACCCAGACCGTCCAACGTCAGGATATTTGTCGGCCTGACCCCAGGTTAAAAGAGAGCACCTGGCCAGCTCTTGCCCCATCCTTCCTTGAGCGTCTGTTTCTCCATGTCTGATGCCATTGATAGAAGAAGGACAGTGATAAGACCTGTGATGGCACCTTGAGCAGAGGGCTCGATTCAGCAAAGATTTATGTGTGTGTCCTAAAATTCAATTGAGTGCTCAGGATTCTTGCCTACCGTTGAGACTTCATGCAGGCATATGTGTGCTCAGTGCAACCTTGTTCTCGTATCTACACAAACAGTCTCCTCCTGCTGCAGACTTGGCAAGTGGGGAGGAACAGGGTGTGCACTCTTGACTGGTCCCAGTGTTCCTGGAGTCATCATGAGTTCAAATAATCAGGAGATTTGCATTGTGTCCTGAGAGAGCCGAATGTTAGTCGCTGGCCGACTGGGTGTCCGGCCATAGCTCAGTCAACTTTCCAGGAAAGACCAGAGGGTCAGGGTGAAGGGAGGACAACGGCACATGTAAAGAAGTTCAGAGCCATAGTGACAGTCAACCAACGGGAAATTGATGCTGAGCACACCTGCTCTTTCCGTCAACAGAAGACCACACATTTGCAGCGTTGTGGAGAAAAGAACATCTTCGTCATGGACAATGGGTACTGATGAGGCCACTGACCCCTTGGTGTCAGGTTAATATGGCTCACGGGACTCACATAGTACCCAAGATTTGAATATTCCTGCCTAATCGGACTTTTTGGGTCTATCCGCGACTGTGTTCTGATTCATCTCGAAGCCATCCCGATTCCAATAAGGAACATTTCCGGATACTCTGACTCTGTGAAGCAAACCCTTTAAAGCAGTCTGACAGCAAAAACCAGTCTAGAATCAAATCATGAGGGCAGTACGGCCCCGGAGATGAATTTTTTGATGATGGATGGTGCAGTATCTTTCTGCACACCTCTCAATTGTGGGAAATGCTTTAAGTTCAAGGTTAGCCAATAAAAATTCCATGCATTTCAGACAACTGTGTTTTCACTGTCACCTGAAATTCACCAAGGCATTTTGAGGGAAAGGCTGGTTGAAGATTGAGGGCCCCTCAGAGCAAAGGAGATGTTCAATATTTACTATGTAGATAAGCACACGAGACAAGCCACAACCAGGCCGCCTCCTCAGGCATCAGGGCCCTAGACCAAACTTTGGCCTAAGGGTATCTGCGCCTCTTTGTCTCTTGCCGCAGGCCACATACCTGAATCTGTTTGACATAGTTGCAGTCGGACAGAATTGTTGCTTGCAAAGCCAGTGACGCTAGAGTCATCTGTGCCTGTTGCTTTTTTCTGTATTGTCTATATTTGGAATTTATGCATTGCTTTTGATTATTGTGTTGTCCTTGGGAATGGAGGGGGATGTTAGAGGGAAAGGCAACTTTTCCAAAAATGGGGCACAAAGAAATATGAGTAATAAAGAATTGGTCAAACAATTTGATCAAAGGAGAGGGCAAGATTTCCTTTCTGAGCAGGCCACTGTGTCAATGTTTACATATAAGGCTCTTTTAAGGCTCACAAAAGCCGGGGGCAGGGGAACGTAGTGGCTGAAATAATGATCCTTTCTAGAAATTACTGCCTGATTATGGCTATAGGAACATAGGCCTTTGTTTATAGGAACATAACAATCGAAACAAGCTTTCTGCATCTGTAACCCCACTTGCATACACAACCTGTGGGTCTACAGGTAACGAGGAGAAGAAAAATAGACCTTTGTGTTTAGACAGAATGAAGATTGGGATTTGGGGCTTAAAAACTCTGTCCATCTACATTTCAGAGTGATACAAAAAATAATAAACGTGCCTTCCATCAAGGCTCTCTGCTCATCGTTTTTCTTTCACCGTCTCCACGTTTCCTTCAGGCCTTGCATTGCCTGGAACTGGCCTGCGGCAAGTGGTGCCCGAACAAGGATCTGAAGGTTAATCCTGATAGTTCAATGTTGGTAGGATTTCACCTGTGGTTTCTGCACACTTCCTGACCAGTGGTAGCCAGGTAAGTAAGGGTGAGGACTGAGAATCAAGAACTTAGAAAAGTTATGGACCATGCTGTGTCTAAAGAAAGAAGACTATTGATATTATTAAGAAAATCGTAGCAAAAATAGGAGTTAAAGTTTCCACATCTCAATTGTCAAATTTTTTACAGTTTGTTCAATTATGTTGTCCTTGGTTCCCTGAGGAGGGAACAGTTAATGAAAAAACGGGGAAAGTTGCGTAATGAAATCAAAGCATATTATACTGCTTACGGTCCAGATCAGGTTCCTGTAGAAGCTTTCTCTTTATGGGGATTGTTTCGAGATGCTTTGGACCCAGTTCATGGAGCAGTAGGTTTTTCTAGGAGATGAGAAGCTGCTCCTCCCAATGAGTGCACCTCTCTGTTAGATAAATCTGGTTCTCAAGATAATATTTTGAAGGTCACCACAGACAATGAGTCAGATGATGAGGCACTTTCTCCTGGAGATGCGGCCATAATAGAGGAAGAGGCGGCTCACTATCATTCAGATAAACACATTTTTTTTTACCTCAGCAGACTACAAAATGCTCACCATAGCTTCAGGTAAACCCCAATATAGGGCTTGTGCCAAAATACCCACAAAGAGAAAAAGGGTACACTTCTCTACAGGCATTAGGCCTCCTCCATCTGAGGTCAGATTCCGAGGGGCTATGAGAAATGCACCGGAGCCGAGAATTATTTGTGAAAGATGTTAGCAACATTGTCATTCCTCTCAATACTCTTAATGATTTTCAAAAATTATTAGGCGATATTAATTGGCGTTGTCCCTCCCTCAGTATCCCCACATATGCTTTAACTAATTTGTTCTCTATTTTAGAAGAGTCCACTGCATTAGATAGTCCATGGGAACTAATGCCTCTGGTGGAACAGGAATTTTAAGTACTGTATTATTGTAGTAACAAACTTGCATTGCTCAGTTTTCATTATTGTGTGGTAAAAGTTCTTTCTCTAACTTGAAATTTAAAAACTATTAATGATTTCCTTTTTCTTTCATTAGATAATTAATCTAGAACTTAGAAAATTGTAGTATGGAGTCAACAGTGAAGATAAAATGATTTTGTATTGAAGATGAGAAAAGTAATGACTAAATTACAAAATTCAGTGCTTTTTAAGGTACCTTTCTATTCCTGTTTCTATTGATCAGGTGCCTGCTGAGGTACTAAAATTGGGCCGAGGTTTTGCTTATATCTCTACAGGAACAGAGAAGCTTTTTGTCCCAGCCAAGAATGTCAAGCTCCAGGAGCGGGAGCAGAGAGAAGCGGCAGGTTGTCCGACCTTTCTAGAGCTGGTCCTGTTCGCAGCCGCCGTCTTGCACAATCAACCCACCATACCTAGGTAAACCGTCTACTTGGGCTTCTTCTGTTGTATCTGTTTATGTAAATAATACTGAATTGCTTGGTTGCCCTTCTAATGAATTTATAAGATTTAGGGAAAATAATAATTTTTCCTATCTAGGATATAGTGATCAGCCTCCGATTTGTGTTTCATCATATTCAGATGTGCCATTTTGCCTGTCAGTAGGAACTAGAATTCTGCTGGCTGATTCACCTTTGACAGTTGGAAGTAGTGGTTTCTGGTCTCTTTCCCTTTTAGTTCCTATAAAGACTAAAAACATCTCTCAATCTCCTCTAGTTCAGAATCTGTCTCTTCCTCCAGAAATTCCTATGAGAATAGAAGTAACTTGGCAATTTATAGATAGGGATACAGGATATCCCAAATGGCAAGAATGTGGTTACGTGTCCTCAGAGGCTAACCCAAGAACTGCCTACTATCAGCTTCCTAATTCTACTTATCAGATTTTTGAATGATCTATTCCCAGTCCTAAATTTGATTATAGAGTATATTTGGCCAGTGCATCTATATGTAATTGGAATGACACACGTATTCCTAAACCTGAACCTATATCTTGTGGGTCCAGTACAGGTGGGACTGCTCCTTTACTTATTGTCTCTGGGCCTCAAGGTCCTGTAACTCAGACTCAACTTTGGAAGCTTATAGCCTCAGGTCAACCTATGCTGCTTCAGCACCCTAGAGGTCCTGCTACAAAAATCTCTGTTCAAGCCTGTGTTCGGTCTTCATATGTATTATTAATCCCTCATGTAAAAGAGGATTTATAAATTGTATACACTCCTAATAAAACTTATTATATATCTTATTATAAGTGTACTTTGACTAATTGTATTAACCTTTTTAAACAATTGCATACTTATGTTATTTGACATCAACCTCCATATGTTATGGTTCCAGCTCATGTGGAAGAACCACGGTTATGATGCCCCAGGGTTATACGCTCTCGAAACAGTGAACAGAGCTTTTAAGAGACAAAAAAGTTTTGTTGCTTCACTCATATTAGGAATAGCTGCATTAATCAGTATTATTTAATTTATAGCTGCTTCTACAATGGTATTAGTGCAAGGTATTCATACAGCTATGTATGTTGATCGGTTGTCACGTAATATTTCTCTAGCCTTAGTCACTCAAGAAAAGAAAGACTGTAACCTAGAATCGAAAGTAAATGCTTTAGAAGAAGCTCTTTTATTTATAGGAATAAGTTGCAGACTTTGCAGGTTCATTTAACTATTAGGTGTCATAGAAATTATCGCTGTCTTTGTGTTACTCCCTTACCTTATAATAAAACAGAAGTTTCCTGGGAAAAGGTTTAGTTACATTTATTAGACTCGAGGAATAATGCTGATAATGGGTTAGATTTAGAAACACTTCACACACAAATTCAAGATATTAGTCATGCAGGGGGCTCACTGCTTCCTGCTGAAGTGGTAGCAAGCACCTTCTTACAGAATGTTCAGTCTCTAGTTGGCAGTAAATCTTTGCTTTCCCTCTGTATTAATTTGGGTGTAAGTATTTGTATTATAATTGCTATCCTTCTCCTTCTTCCAGTCCTCCTCTGACTCATAAAACACAACATCTGCAGTCTTCACACTGAATCACAAGAGCTCAATTTAAAAAAAAAAGGGGGAGATGACACAGGCCACAGACCTCAAGGGGTTTGACACAGTCACAGTTGGAGGAAAGTGTCATTTCCAAAGCAAGTGACACCAAAGTCATCTGCACCTGTTGCTTTCTTCTGTATTGTCCATGTGGGGAACTTAAGCATTGCTTTTGATTACTGTTCTGTCCTTGGGAATGGAGGAGGGTGTTAGAGGGAAAGGCAACTTTTCCAAAAATGGGGCACAAAGAAATATGAGTAATAAGGAATTTGTCAAACTTGATCAAAGGAGAAAGCAAGATTTCCTTTCTGAGCAGGCCACTGGGTCAGTGTTTACGTGGAGGGCTTCTCTTAGGGTCACAAAGGCTAGGGTGGGGAATGTAGTGACCGAAATAAAGATTCTTACTAGAAATTACTGCCTGATTATCGATGAAAGAACCTAGGCCTTTGTTTATAGGAACATAGCAATCTAAACTAGCTTTCTGTTTCTATAACGCCACTTGCATACCCAACAAGTAGGTCGACAGATAATGAGTAGAAGAAAAATAGACCTTTTATGTTTAGACAGAATAAAGAATGTGATTTTAGGCTTAAAAATTCTGTACCTCTACATTTCAGGGTGACAAAAAGAAAATAAAAGTATCTTGCATTAAGTCTCTCTGTTGCCGTTTTGCTTTCGCCGACTCCATGTATCCTGCAGCCCAGGAATTGCCTGAAGCTGGCCTATGGAAGACACTAAAGGCCATGACTGGCCAAAAGCATTTGGCCACAGTAGTTTCTAGGTCTGTTGGGGTTTCTTTCCATATGGTTGGCAGGGCTCCAATCAGGAGCAGGTTATACACCATTTGTGGGCATTGATGTGCAGCCTATGAAGCCCCAACTGCATGATCCCTGGTGGTGGTGTGGACAACGATTCTTTTTGCAGAATGACTGAATGAAATTTTTGTTCTGATGGAAATGGAAAAGCTTTATGGAACCATGTACAAAGTCCTATTTTAATTATTTTCAGGTCCATGAAGTCACGATCAAATAATTGTGCACCACTTCATGTGTTCCCACTTCAAAGAGTCAAGACAATATCTGACCCCCAGCAAACCCTCAATTAAGCCCGAGATGATTCCCCTGTCTTTTTAATGCTTTCTTCAGACTAGGCCCATGCCAATGCTTGCAGGTATCACTTGGGAAAAATATAAGACACATGCACACACACACACAAACACTTCAGGACACTGATATATGCAAAGGACAGTTTATGGTCATGTGATGATTTGCACTCATACTTTAGCAAAACACAAAAAGCTTGCATCATTAGACATCTGAAAAAGAACACTCAAGATAATGTTTTCACAGGCAAACACATGCAGACATTCAGGCAAGTACACCAGCGTGATAAGCTATACACCTGCCTCTCTTTCTCTCACTCTCTTTCTTTCTCTCTGTGTATCAAACACACACACACACACACACACACACACTCAGATAGTGGTATAAAACATAAACAGTATGAAAGTTCTTTGAATTCTATTCACCTACAATTAAAGACAAGGTAGAGCTACACAGTTCCAAAGCAGGAAGAGCCAAGAAGGCAGGCCTTGGATGTCCCAGTTTGACCCAAACATAGAAAGGCACCCAAAGTCATGTCAGGATGTCAATCAGGCCCTTGACAACATGGGCCGCTAAAGACATGGCCCTCTGTCACTCACCTCAGCACTCTAGCATGCCTTGAAACAAGACCAAAGGGAGCTTTCCAGGAGGCATGCCTGAGGTAAGGACGTTTGTTCTGGCATTCTGAGCCACGTCGAATGCTGACGGAGACATCAGGAAATTCCATGTATGCAGAATGTTGTGCCTGCAGGTACAGCCTGGCTAGCCAGTGTGCAAAAGGCAGGCTTTTCCCCAGTAACTCACACCTTTGTGTATCCCAGTGCTTCTAGGGAAAAAGTCTTTCTGTGGTACAAATGGTAATGGAAAAAAATGACCATATTTGGGTTGTTGAACTGGTGGGGTGTGCAATGTAGGCATGGTGATTGGAGAGATGAAGATGGGAGTATGAAAGGGCCTGCTGAAAAACACACATGAGTTGGACTGGGATGTGGCTTGAAGGCAGAAGCTGAGAGCAGAAGGCAAAGGGAATGAGGGAGTAAGGAAAACAACTAAAGTTGAGGATGATGCTTAGAACACTAAAAGCCTGGGGCAGGGGAGACTTCATGGCCTGTCTGGCATCAAGTTCTTACACAACAGCGGGGATTTCCTGAGAGCTCAATTTTCCTTCTAGGAATGTTAATTGGTCAACACCCTTGAATCAGTCCAGGGGCTCAGAGAAGGTAAATCGTTGTCAACTCATATGCCCTACCCGTTGAAATATTCAGTCTATGATTTTGCCTACCTTATGCCTGGGCACTTCGAGATTGCGGACGAGCCAAGTGAAGACAGGGCAAGGGAGAAAGAGAAACTGCCAGTGAAGGTGCCCAGAGAAGAAGGTGGCTCTTGGTCCCTTGTTTGTCAGGCCAGAGGATTGGCGCCGAAAAACGTATATTAGAATACGAGACAGGCAGAGAAGTGTGAGAACTAGACTCCAAATTGATGAGGAGGCCACAGTTGCCCCGGAGCCTGGCCAGGTGATGATTTTCCAGGATCGAGCAGGGCAATGCTCTCAGACCATCCAAACACCGGACATTTGTAGGCCTGACTCCAGGGTGAAAGAGAGCACCCAGACAGCTCTTTTCCATCCTTCCTTGAGAGTTCGTTTCTCTATCTCTGATGCCATTGATAGTGGGAAGACAGTGATAAGACCTGTGATGGCACCTTGAGCAGAGGGCTCAATTCAACAAAAATTTATGTGTGTGTCCTGAAATTCAATTGAGTGCTCAGGATTCCTGCCTACATCTGACACTTCATGCAGGCCAATGTGTGCTATGCACCACCCCGCCCAGCCCCTAGAGAAATGGTCTGTCCCAGCCGTAGCCTTGGCCAGTGCAGAGAAACAGGGTGTGCACTCTCCACTGAGCCCAGTGATCCTGGAAACCTCATGAGTTCAAATAATCAAGATATTTGCATTGTCTCCTGACAGAGAGCCTGATGTTAGCTGCCGGCCGTCTGGGTGGCGGGTCAGAGCTGCATTGCACTAAAATCTAGGTACACTTAATTCAGGTCTACATGTGCAGTTTCTCTGTCCGAATGCCAAGGGTGACTCTTTGGGCCCTTTGCCTTGTGCAGCCTCCAGTCCTTGGTCTGAAAACAGGTTGTCCCCGATCATCCCTGGGAATTTTGGCGCTGCATTTTCCTGGTTCTTTAGCCACTGCCACTCCCGTGATAAGCACTTCACATGAACATGCTTGGACCTTTCGACTGATCCACTAGTTCCCATCGGGTATGGAAAGTGGTCACTGAAACCATCAGGGACTTTTCCCTCTACTTCCTTGAGGGCCTGGGACCTATGGCAAGAGCTTAAGAATCAGAATGAGCAAAAGCATATCCTAAAACTCAGACAAATTTCCAGGGAAGACCAGAGCCTCAGGGTGAAGGGAGGACAACGGCACATGTAAAGAAGTTCAGAGCCATAGTGACGGTCAACCAACAGGAAACTGGTGCTGAGCACACCACAAACTACATGGCTGATGCCTAATAACTTATCACACCTCACATTTTCCAAAGTTTCTGAAGCCATGTAAATTATCTATTTTTCATTTGCTACAAATGACAGCCCGCAGCTGGGTTTGAAGAGGCAACCTCGAGTGGGCTTTCTGGTGATGGCAGAACAGGGAACAAACTGCAGTGCTGTGTGAACTTGAGTGGACGACTTTCCACTTGAGTCACAGAGATGGCAGCAAAAGACCCTGACACAAGCTGAGAGGAAGGTGTAAATGACTGGGACACAGGAGGTATGACCGTGCCATGGGAGCATGGGCCACAGCTTAGTATGCTGTTTTTGAAAGGAGATGAACTCAAAAGCGAGGGCTCTGTTTCTCGGTGAGAAGGCAGCTTCTCAAATGCCCGATGTCCTAAAGACAGATACATTAGGGAGCAATAGACCTGCAAATGGGGCATAAAAAGACAGCTGTAATATTTTCTAAATGCTCTTTCCATCAAAGAAACCACACATTTGGAGCATTGTGGAGAAAAGAGCATCCTCGTCGTGGACAATGGGTACTATGAAGACCACAGGCCCCTTGGCATAAAATGAATGTGGTGTACGGGACTCAGATAATGCACAAAATTTGAATACTCCTGTGCAATTGAGCTTTTAGTGTCTATCCACATCTCTGTTCTAATTCCTCTTGAAGCCATCACGAATGAAATAAAAAACATTCTAGGATGCCCTGACTCCGTGAAGCAAAAAAATGGAAATAGTCTGAGAGCTAAAGCTAGAATAGAAACAGATTAGAATGCAAGTGTTGGAGGTAGTTAGCCCAGGAGATGTATTTTATGATGATGGGTGATGCAGTGTCTTCTCGCACCCCTTTGAATCATGGAGAATGCGCTTAGTTCAACGCTTGCCACTAAAGATTCTATGCATTTTAGACAACTGTGTTTTCACAGTCACCTGAAATTCACCAAGGCATTATGAGGGAAAGGTTTGGTTGAAGTCAAAGGGCCCCTCTGCGCAAGGGAGATGTTCTATATTTACTATGTAGATAAGCACGAGAGACAAGCCACAACCAGGCCTCCTCCTCAGGCATTGGGGCCCTATACCATGCCATAGCCTCAGGAGGACTGGGTATTTTTGGCCCTAAAGGTCATGCCTGGATCCCAGCTTTTGGCCAGAGGAGTTTTTAGTGCTTTTGGAGGTTCTTACCATACGGTGGTTAGGCCTCCAATCAGGACCAGGATATACACCACCAGTGGCTGTCAGCGTGCAGTGCATGAAGCTCCAACAGCACGATCCCTGGCTTTGTGAGGACAGAGATCTTTTTGGGCAGAATTGCCGTGTGAAATTCTTGTTCTGCTTGAAATGTAGATGCTTGAAGGAAGCATGTATGGAGACCTATTTTCATTGTTTTCAGGTCCATGAAGTCACGATCAGAACATTGCACATCGTTTCATGGGTACCCTGCAAAGACTCACGCCAAAGTCTAACCCCCAGCAAACCCTCAAATAGGCCTGAGATGATTCCCCTGCCTTTTTCATGCTTTCTTCAGACCAGTCCCAGACCAATGCTTGCAGGCTTCTCTTGAGAAAAAATATAAGACACACACACACACTCTCTTCTGGACGCTAATAGCGGCAAGAGACAGTTTACGGTCACTTGCAGATTTGCACTCACCAATTGCTCGCATCATTAGACGTCTGAAAAAGAGCTCTCAAGATAATATTCTCACAGGTAAACACATTCAGACCTTAGACGAGAACAGTAGACCGCTAAGCCACACGCCTATCTCTCTCTCTCTCTCTCTCTCTCTCTCTCTCTCTCTCGTGCGCGCGCGCGTGCGCTCTCTCTCTCTTTCTCTGTCTATAAACACACACACGAACAAATGCACACACACACAGGTATATAGCATACATATTACAAAAGCTCTTTGAATTCTATTCACCTACAATGAAAGACGTGGAAGAGCTACATATCTCCCAGCAGGAAGAGCCACAGACGCAGGACTTTGCTGTCCCATTTTGACCCAGACATAGAAAGACAGGCAAAGTCACTAATCCAAATCATTACTTTAACCCTAACACAAAACCTTACTCAACCATAATTGTAACTGTAAATCTAAATCCAAAATTTAATCTTACACCTAACCATACCCCTAACATTAACACTACCCAAACCCTAACCATAAACCTAACTCAAACGCTAACACTTTCACTAACCCTAACCATACCACTAAGCCTAAACCCAACCTTAACCCTAATGCTAACCAAAACCTACTATCTCTAAGGCTAACCCTAATCCCACCCCTCACCTTAAATCTATACCCTAAATTTAACCCTGCTAAACCTAACTATAACACTAACCCTAACCCTAATACTAACGCTAACCTAACCCTAACACTAACCCTAACACTAACCCTAACCCTAAACCAAACCCTATCACTAACCCTAACCCAAACTCTAACTACAGTCCTAACCCAACTCTAAACCGTAGCCAAAATTATAACTTTTACCTCACTCCTAAAACTAACCCTAATCCTAACACTAACAATAACTTTGAACCCTAGCACTAATCCAAATGCTATTCCTTATCTTAACCCAAACGATGATTCTAACCGTAATTCTAACCCGAAATCTAAACCCAAAATTTAATCTTACAGCTAACCATAACCCTAACCATAACACTACCCTAACCCTAACACTAATGTAACGCTAACCCTAACCTAACCCTAACCCTAACCATAAACCAAACCCTATCACCAAACCTAACCCAAACTATAACTCTAACCCTAACCCAAACTCTAAACCTTAGCCAAAATTGAAAGTTTCATCTGACTCCTAACCCTAACCCAACACCTAACCGTTACTCTAACCATAATTCTAAACCTAAATATAAATTGAAAATTTAATCTTAAACCTAACCATAACCCTAACCATAACACTACCCAAAAGCTAAACATAAACCTAAACCAAACACTAACCCTTTCACTAAACCAAACACTAACACTAAAACTAACCCTAACACTAACCTAACCCTAACCCTAAACCTAACACTAACCCTAATCCTAAACCTAAACCCTAAATCTAACCCTAACCCTAACACTAACCCTAACCCTAACCAAACCCTAACCCTAACCCTAAAACAAAGCCTATCTCTAACCCTAAACCAAACTCTAACTCGAACGCTAACCCGAAACTGAACCGTAACCTAAATTGAAACTTTTATCTTACTCCTAACCCTAACTCTAAACCTAACACTAACACTAAATTTGAACCCTATCATTAAGCCAAATCCTAATCAAAACATAACCTAAACCCTTACAATAACCATAATTCTAACCTTAAATCTAAATCCAAAATTTAATCTTACACCTAACCATAACCCTAACCATAACATCACCTTAACCCTAAACTTAAACCTGACCAAAAACTAACCCTTTCATTAACCCTAACCCTAACCCTAACCCTAACTCTAACCCTAACCCTAACAGAAACCCTAAACCTAAACCCTAATTCTCACCCTAACCGTAACCCAAACCCTAACCCTAGACCAAACCCTATCACTAACTCTAACCCAAACTCTAACACCAAACCTAACCCAAACTCCAAACCCTTATTTAATCCTCACTCTAAACCTAACCCTAAACTTTACCATAACCCTAACCATAACACTACCCTAACCCTATCATAAGCCTAACCCAAATACTAACCCTTTCATTAGCCCTAACCCTAACTTTAAACTGAACCCTAACTGTAATCCTAACCCTAACCACAACCTATTCCTAACCTATCCCTAAAATAACCCTAACCCTAACTCTAATTCTAAACCTAAATCCTAATCCTGACTTTAACCCTAACCTTTACCCTAACTCTAAATGAACACTAAACCTAACCCTAACACTAACCCTAACTCTAAAAATAACTTTAACCCTAACCCTAAACATAACCCTAACGCTAACCCTAACCCTAAATCAAACCCTATCACTAACCCTAACTCGAACTCTCATTTGAAACCTAACACAAACTCTAAATCTTAGCCAAAATTGAAACTTTCATCCTACTCCTAAACCTAACCCTAAACCTAACACTAATACTAACTTTGAACACTATCACTAAATCAAATAATTACCCTACCCTGACCCACAATCTAACTCTAACAAAATTCTAACTCTAAATCTAAATCCAAAATTTAATCTTACACCTAACCATAACCCTAACCATAACATTACCCTAACCCTAACCTAAACCTAACCCTAACACTAACGCTTTCACTAACCCTAACCCTAACCTTAACCTTAACCCTAACCTAAACCTAACCCTAACCATAACTCTAACCCTAACCCTAGAAATAACCCCTAACCATAATCCTAAACCTAACTCTAACTGTAAACTTAAACCCTACCCCTAACCCTAACCATAAACAAAACCCTATCACTAACCCTAACCTAAAATCTAACTCTAACCCTAGCTCAAATCTTAACCTTAGCCAAAATTGAAACATTCATCTTACTCCTATCCCTAACCCTAAACCTAACACTAACACTAACTTTGAACCCTATCGCTAATCCAAATTCTAACCCTAAACCTAACCCATACCCTTAGTCTACCCATAAGTCTAACACTCAATTAAATTTAAAATTTAAAATTACACCGAACCATAACCCTAACCAAACATGACCCGAACCATAACACTAAACTTAAACACTAAACATTTCACTAATTATAACCCTAAACCTAACCCTAACATTAACACTAACCCTACCATTCAACCAGACCCTAAACCTAAACTCTAACACTAAACCTACCCCTAACTTAATCATAACCCTAACCCTAATGCTAACCCTAACACTAACCCTAAACCTAACCCTTTATTACATGTGTTTTCAGAAATGTGCTTGAGTATAAGGCAAGAGGAATAAGGTGGAAGTCACCTGAAAATCATGTAGTAATCAACGGGGAATTACATGGAGTTAGTGAACACCTGGAGGCGTTTCTGTAGGGATCCAGGAAGACCCTGCAGGGATTTGGAGTCTACGAGAAGCCTAGTATTCTTATGGTGACTGTAGGGTTTCACCTTACCTCTTGCAATGAATCAGGATTCACTTTCTGAAATGTTTTGCACTGAATTTAGCCTGTACAAGAGACCTGTGTGGTGTTGTTGTCCAAGTCAAGCTCTTTTGTGGACCGATGCACAGGTGGCTTCGCTTGTTCCTTAAGGCCTTGAGCCAGTTCGAAGTCACCACAGCACTTTGCTTACTATACTGAAATATGAAGAGCGCAGTGAGACAGCAACTAAATAAGGATGCAGACACACAAACGAATGAGATTGCACGTGTGCTAGGGTCTATTCACACCAGATCCTGATGGCTTTCAGTCCTAGCAGAGCACTGGTGATGCTGGCCGAGACAGACACACGATGAGCAGTAACGGCGCCGCATCATTGCTGGGTCAGTTCCCGCTCAATCAACCGTCGATCGGTGAGGAGGCCTCTCGTTTGCATGGGCAGAGACCTAGGCCAAGAAGGAAATCAAGGGACAGAGACACACACTCTTGTTGCACACAGAGAAAGCTCTGATTTGGGCCGAGAGTCCTGGAGATTTTATATGTAGCCGTGATGTCTTCAGTGTCTTATGAGCCAGGTGCACGAGTGTCTGGTTATCACTCTTGGTCAAAACAATTTCACTCTTGGGGAAAACAATTTCAGTTCGGCAAAACAAGTTGGTGACATTTCTACGGTTTAACATGAGTGGAGCCTTTTGACACACATGTCATATAATTCCAATCTAGTTCACACAAGGGCCCATAAACTCACAATCCACATGGAAGAATCCACTGCAACAGTTGTGTATTCAATCATCCACACATGTTCCTGTCATTTCAGAGTGGGGGATCCTTGCCATGAATATCCTTTCAAGTATACTTTCTGGGCACAGAAGGCCTCATTATTTTGTGCCATGCCCTCAGTCTAAAATTATGTTAAGTCATGTTAGGCTAGGTTCTGTATGCCAAGGTCTCTCCTCTACTCCCTAAAAGGAAAAGCGATCCTAGGCAATGCTTCTCTAATGGACTATTTACAGAACACTTCAGACCTTGATCCAGATTTCTAATTGTCCAAACTGCCTTCTCTTACCTGAAGGGAGGCTTGATGGGGTAAGACATAGAGACCTTTAAATACTTGTTTAAAACAAAAATTAATTACGGGGGATCACGTTGTGCTGAATGTAGCGTTAGGATGACATTGATTTGGTGCCATTGGCCCGATGTCTATCATAAATTATTGAAAGGGAGGACATCTTTGGGGATGAGCACAGAGTGTCTCCAGTCTCCATTCGTCCTCCTCCTAGGAGATGACAGCTTTGTTGTATAAGCCAAGGTGTCCGCAACAGTTTCAGGTGACAAGGCCCAAAGTGGATGACTTCGTGTGTCTGGGTCTTGAAGAGTGAACATTGTTACCATGTGGATGGGCTTGACACTGTGGGCCTAGCCTATCACCATGTTCTTTTAGATGGCCCAGGCTTGGTTCACATTTGCGCAGCCCTCGATTTCTATTTTCTTCCCTACAGCAGGCTTTTGCTTTGAGACCAGGCCTTTGGGAAAAGTTGTTGCAAAGAGAACAGCCTTGGAACTGGAGGCAGATGCCAACCTTTCCGTCAGTGTCGGAGCAAGTCTTAAGAAACGCTCTGAGCCAATTTCTCAACTCTTCTTTCTGGAAAAAGAGGTAGGGATTATAACTGCAACCAAGGACAGCACACTTGATCCCAAGAGCAATTACAGGCAGGAGACATGATCCTACATTGGAGAAAAGAATCAAATCCCACAAAGACAGACTTGCCCTGTGGTTGAAGTTGTTTTATCTACTCGTTTTCAGAGAGGATCGACTTAGTGCCTTGGTTCACAGTCTCCTTTCTACTGTTTGTAAGGAAAGTCAGGCCTTGTGCCTTGGGTCCATGTCACCAAAGACATTCTCACAAGAGGATGGAATGCTTTCTTTGAAAGGAACAGTTCATATAACTTAAAAATTCTCATCAACATCGAGAAATCATTAGTATGTATCGAAGCAAATGTGCCCCAAAAGGACTCTGTACTTAGCTGGAAACGAATTTCATGTCCACATTAATACATCTGACGTGAGGTCAACGGTATATGCAGAAGTCAAGGATCTTTAATTTGCCTCCAGATTTGTCTGTCAGGACACATTTTTATGTCCTTGGAGGGTGGAGTGGCACTTGGCTACGTTTGTCATTGAGCCTAAGTGGGTTGTGAGTAAGCGAATGGATCTCATTTGAAATAATTGTTACCTGACTGCATTCTGGCAGGAAAAGTGATGAGTCATTGTGAGGATAGCTCTTTACTACAAAAAGAAGGCTGCTGAAGATTGTCTGCGTATCAAACCGCACAGCACAAAAGTGCGAGAGCCCGGCTTAGCCGATATGGACCAAAAGCAGGTGGTGTCATTGAGGCAGTTTCTTCTACCTGTTCGGTAGTGCCTTCTATTAGCCCAGCAGAGGTAAAGATGTGGAAGGTGCCAGGAAATCTCGTTCCAAGAATTGGGACATCTCGCCATATTCATGAGGCATTTCAGAAGGAATCATGATCCTAAAAAGAAATCGGCCTGAGTACTTCACAAAAATCCACCTGCCAGTGGTTGTGGTGTGCCGCTCAGTTTTGTGTTTCTCCTCTACAGTTCTCATGAATATTTACAGAAGCACTGAGGAAATAAGATTACCTGTGTACCACACCTACAAAAGAGCCCGTCGATCAAAGGTCATGTCAGTATGTGAAGACTTCCTTGAGATCAGCGGCATAGGCGAACCCACACTTGTTGTCAGGTAACTGCTTTGAGGTTCCGTCTCTCTTAGGAAACCTGCCTGTATACCATTGGAGCAGCAGACACACATGGACCGTGTTGAAATTTGGAGGCTGAGCTTTAAAGAGCAAGCGACCTTAGAACGGTGGACTTTCTAAGTGCCATTACACTCTACTGTTGCAGAAATGCTGACTCATTGTGATAATAACACCTACACAAGTTCTGGAGGGCAAGACATGCTATTTTTGTTGAAGTTGAACCTCTGGCTACTACTGTTCAGAAGAAAGTGCTTAGAGGCACATGACTTCCTACAGAAATTTGAAAAGAAGACTCTATCAGAAGTGTTTTCAGAACACTTGTTTGAGTATAGGGCAAGAGGAATAAGGTGGAAGTCACCCGAAAATCACGTAGTAATCAACGGGGAATTACATGGAGTTAGTGAACAAATGGAGGCGTTGTGAATTACAATGTCAGTCTTTCACGGGCGTCGCTTTGTGCTAACACCCAGATTTCTGTGTCATCTACTGGGCAGCAATACCCTAGGCAATCCATACGCTCAAACAAAAATTCCGCTTAGATGATATGAACACACACCAATGCATTGGCAACTTTCCTGTAGTTTAGAGTAGTGAACCTTTACCAAGAATGCCACTGTACATTGTTGCCTGGCCAAGATAAGGACAACCACAGGATCTTTCTTGTAGTGTCCTGGATGAAAGTGATGAGAAATCTTTATGGCGAGAGAGTGATTGTGACGCATTTTCTCTATCACGCCATTCCATCCCATGTGCGGAGAATCAATGTGTCGTGCAATGTAGAGAATAGGTGAAACGGTCACGCAAAGACGTCTCACAAGTGGCGCTGGCACACTGTTAGAGTATCAATGCTGGGATCTCAAATCATTTCTTCATTAGCCTAGAAGGCATACACCAACGAGGCCTGAAACAATCGCTTTGCATTGATCCGTTTCTGTGTGGCAGGCTTCTGTTTCGTTGAGGTGCGCCAGTGTATCGTATGTACTAAGAGAAATGTTATCATCAGCTTTACCTGTAGTATTGCTGTAGGAGGAGATTCAACATCGACCCTATGTAAGCGTCCTACAACCCTACTAACACTCAACCAGCAGGAAAGGGATTAGTGAATATGAGGGTTTCTAGGTGGGCATTCGTGTGAAACGGGACAATCTCCTTCCATGGGGAGGAAGAACGTCTCCACATTAGGCGATTCGAACATCTGAGAAATCAAGTTGGGATGGTGTTTTTATCCAATGTTTCATATTATCTCATGAGGAGCACAGAAAACACTATAAAAATGGGTGAACCTTTGTGTCACATTTCGTGGAATCTTGTTTTTGTATACCTAGGTTTAGTAATCCAGAATGGCCATTAGAGACTCAGGACTCACGGTGAGTCTTGTGCAGTCTAAGGGAGCACGCAAACAACCTAGGAGAAAGTGTGACACTCTTTACCTGGAACACATTGACTGGAGCTATGTTAACACGTTTGTTTTTGACCGCATGGAAAACATAATCTATGCTGACAGGGCTGTTGATGTGGTATTTACCCACGGAATTCGGTACCACACACAGCAAGGAACAACACGTAAGAGAGATTGAACAAAGGATGTCTGGAGAACTTGAAGAGAAACAATTGGTATGGCAGACTTCCTGCGGCTTGTAGTAGTGAATCTTTACCAGTTATATTGCACCATGATCCAGTCCAAAACTAAAGAGAAGCACTTGATTTTCCTGGTAGGGTCGAGGGCGAAAGGGATGTGCTTTTGTCCCTGTGAGGCTGTGCCGGCAATCTGTGTCCTCGGGGAAGCATTTCATATATCATGAGTCATAATTTCTGAAGTCCTATGGACACTGAAAGCAACATTCAAGGATGCGACTTCAGAGGCTCTGACATGCAGACAAAACATCTCACTGGGATACTACTATGCTTAATCAGAATGCATGAGGAAATTAAAATAGATGATGATGGTAATGTCGTGTATTGAGCCACCCTCCACTGAAGAAATGGTCTTCCCTTGCCGTAGTCTTGGCCAGTGCAGAGGAACAGGGTGTGCACTCTTTAGTGGTCCCAGTGTTCCTGGAGACTTCATGAGTTTGGATAATCAGGATATTTGCATCGTGTCCTGACAGAGAGCCGGAGTTAGCCGCCGGCCGACTGGGTGGCAGGCCACAGCTGCATTGCATGGAAACCTAGGTCCACTCAATTCAGGTCTACATGTGCAGTTTCTCTGCCTGAATGCCACAGGACGACTCTCTGGGCCATTTGCCTTGTGGAGCTGCCAGGCCTTGGTCCGAAAACCGATTGTCCCCGAAGAGTCCTGGGAATTGTGGGCCTGCATTTTCCTGGTTCTCGAGCCACTGCCACTCCCGTGATAAGTACTTCACATGAAAATTCTCGGCCCCTGGCCCTTTCGACCGGTCCCCAGTCCCCGATGCGTAGAAAAAGCTGTTGCTGAAAGTGTCAGGGCCTTTTCCCGTTACTTCCATGAGAACCTGGAACAATTGGAAAGACCTCAAGAAGCAGAACGAGCAAAAGCATATCCCCAGGCTCAGACAACTTTCCAGGGAAGACCAGAGTGTCAGGGTGAAGGGAGGACAACGGCACATGCAAAGAAGTTCAGAGCCATAGTTACGGTCAACAAACAGGAAATTGGTGCTGAGCACAGCACAAAATACATGGCCGATGCCTAATAAGTTAGCATATCTGACATTTTCTGGTGTTTCTCAAGTGATGTCATTTATCTACATTTCGATTGCTACAAATGACAGCCCGCAGCTGGGTTTGGGTGGCAATGTCCAGTGGGCTTTCTGGTGACGGCAGAACCAGGAACAAACTGCTCTGCTGTGTGGACTTGAGGGGATGGCTTATCACTGAATCACAGAGATGGCAGCAAAAGACATTGGCACAAGCTGAGAGGAAGGTGTCAATGAGTGGCACGCCAGCGTATGATCGTGTCATGGGAGCATGGGCCACAGGTGAGTATGCTGATTTCGAAGAGGAACTCAAATGGGAGGGCTCTGTTTCTCGGTGAGAAGGCAGCTTCTCAAATCCCCGATGTGCTAAAGAGTGATATTTTCAGGAGCAAGTGACCTATAAAGGGGGCATGAAAAGACCGTTGTGATACTGTCTCAATGCTCTTTCTATCAACATAAGACCACATATTTGGAGCGTTGCAGAGAAAAGAACATCCTCGTCATGGACAATGGGTACTGAGGAGGCAAATGGCCCCTTGGCGACAGGTGAATATGGCTCACGGGACTCAGATAGTACCCAAGATTTGAATATTCCTGCCCAATTGGGCTTTTTGGTTCTATTCGCAACTGTGTTCTGATTCCTCTCGAAGCTATCCCGGATTCAATAAAGAACATTCTAGGATGCTCTGACTCTGTGAGGCTAAGCATCGGAAGAAGTCTGGGAGCAAAAGCCAGTGTACAATCAGATTAGATCGTGGGTGTGGGGGAACTGTACAGCCCAGGAGATGGATTTTATGATGATGGGTGATCCAGTGTCTTCCTGCACCCCTCTGAATCATGGGGAATGCTTTTAGTTCAAGGCTAGCCACTAAAATTTCCATGCATTTCAGACAACTGTGTTTTCACAGTCACCTGAAATTCACCAAGGCATTATGAGGGAAAGGCTTGGTTGAAGTTTGAGGGCCCCTCGGAGCAAACGAGATGTTCTATATTTACTATGTAGATAAGCATGAGAGACAAGGCACAACCAGGCCTCCCTCCCAGGCATCAGGGCCCGAGACCATGCCATAGCCTCAGGAGGACTGGGCCTTTTTGGCCCTAAAGGTCATGCCAGGATCCCAGCTTTTGGCCAGAGGAGTTTCTAGTTCCCTTGGAGGTTCTTACCGTACGGTGGGAAGGCCTCCAATCAGGAGCAGGATATACACCACCGGTGGCTGTCAACGTGCAGCGCATGAAGCTCCAAATGCATGATCCCTGGCTGTGGTGTGGACAGAGATCCTTTTGGGCAGAATTGCCGGATGAAATTCTTGTTCTGCTTGAAATGGACGTGCTTGAAGGAAGCATGTACGGAGACCTATTTTAATTGTTTTCAGGTCCATGAAGTCACCATCAGAACATTGTACACCACTTCATGTGTTTCCTGCAATGACTCAAGGCAACATCTGCCCCTTAGCAAACCCTAAATAGGCCTGAGATGATTCTTCTGCCTTTTTCACACTTTCTTCAGACCAGGCCCTGACCAATGCTTGTAGGCCTCTCTTAGGAAAAATATACGACACACACACACTCTCTTCTGGACACTGATACACTTAAAGGACTTTTTAGGGTCACTTGAGGATTTTCTCTCACCAATTGCCCACATCATTAGGCATCTGAAAAAGAACACTCATGATAATATACTCTTTCTTATATGGAGCCAAAGACCCTCCCTCTCTCGATGGGCCAAAGGCTTTAGTCCCCACTCAAGGTGATTCACTCTGTCCTGTATCAACATTGCCTAGTTTGTCAGGGTTTGATAAGTAAAAATGACAAAATCTACTTATTTTCATTTCATTTTCCTTTTAGAGACCAGGGGTCCATCATTTACAACTGCAAACTGTTCATTCCTTTTCAAATTACTTCATTATATCTCTTTTAAAAGCTGTTTTTGTTAATACATACGGAAGTCAGAAACGTCCAAATGCTCTTGTGAAGGCATAGTAAAATGTTTATTTTTAATGAAATCTCAGAGTGATTTCTCAGGGGAATATTTTCATACCAGGCAACTAGCAGACATGAACGGAAATCCATATGTAGTTGGTTGTATGAAGGTCAAGAAATGAGCATGTCAATTTTCAAACTGACTGAGGAGAACCAAGAAAAGAAAAAGGAAACAATATCACATGCTATTATAAAGCACTTTACATTTAAGGGAGATGAAAGGCCAGATTTAACATGGGATCATTAAAAGTAAGTAATTGGACTCTGAGTATCAGAATAATTCTCGGCTGTGGGATGTCCTGTACCATCAGTCTACATGGTTTCCTTTCTTTACATAGTAGGGATTTATCTCTTATAGAACTCCCCCTTGTCCTTACACACCTCCTTTACTGGGTGTTTCCTTTGGTGATCTAATTATTCCCTTCATTCCGGTCTTCTGCCTTCTGACCACCTTGGTGACCACCCATGTGGCCCTGCATGGTGTGACATGCCTGATGCCTCTAGGACATGTGAGTATAATAAACTGTTTTTTCCTAAATGTCTCCTTTGCCTCCTCTTGTGGCTGCAACTGACTGACCATCATATGTAAAAAATACAAAGTGTACATAGTCCTTTACTTGCAAATACTTGTTTCTTAATAGTGTCTTTGGTGAGCAGAATAATTAATTTTGAAAAGATCCAATATTTATCAATTTTTCAAATTTTTGGATCACCTCTAAGAATCTCTGCCTACAGAAGATTATGGAGAGATTCATCTATTTTAGAGTCTATATGGTTTTAGGTTATCAGTTTAGGCCTATAAAAGTTTATTTTAATGTAGCATTTATGAGAGCACAAGGCAGAAAATGCTACCTACCATGTTGCACAGAGAGCACAGCCCCAAGTGGCTCTTTGGTATCCTTCATGTTGTCCTGTCCTTGCACAGTGCTCTCTTCAGGGCGCCCTTGACCTCTGAGTTCCTCAGGCTGTAGATCAGAGGGTTCAGCATAGGGTTGAAAAGGCTGTAAAACAGGGAAAGGATCTTCTACTGCTCCTCAGGATGGTGGGACTTGGGGGCCATGTACGTGATGATAGCACTGCCAATAAAGAGCCCGATCACGCAGAGGTGGGAGGAGCAGGTGGAGAAGGCCTTTCTGTGGCCGTCCCCAGACTGGATCCGCAGGATGGCAACGAGGATGTGCATGTAGGACACTAGCACCAGGCTGAGGGGCCCCACGAGGATAAACACACAGGCCACAAAGAAGACAACTTCGTTGAGCCATGTGTCAGCACAGGCCAGTTTGAGGACAGACAAAATTTCACAGAAAAAGTGGTTGATTTCATGGGGTCCACAGAAGGGCAGCCTCAGGATGAGAATCACATGGACCAGAGCCAAGAGGAAGCTAAACATACAGAAAGTGACACCCAGGACTGTGCACACTCTCCAGCTCATGATGACAGAGTAATGCAGGGGGTGACAGATTGCCACAAACCGATCATATGACATCACCACCAAAATCAAGCACTCTGCATGAGCAAAGGCCAAGTACAAATAAGTCTGCATAAGGCAAGGGATAAAAGAGATGGCTCTATTCTGACTCATGAGATTTTCCAGCATCTTGAGGACATTGCCGGAAGCATAGGACATGTCATCAATAGCCAGGTGTGAGAAGAAGAAATACATTGGGGTGTGCAGTCTGGAATCTGAGTATATGATCTCCAGGATGACTCCATTCCCCAGAAGGGTGAGGCCATAGAAGAGAGAGAAGAGTCCAAAGAGGAAAAACTCCAGTGCTGGATCCACCTGGAACCCCAGCAGAGTGACTTCTGTGATCCACGTCTAGTTGCCTCCCATGCTCATGTGGCAGAGAAGGACAGTTCCACAGCCAGGACAGCAATATCAAAGCTGTAAGGCAATCAAGGCACACAATATTTACTGGTTATTATAGTGTGTACACTTAGAAATGTATTACTTGGAATGGATTCTCTATAATTTATTTTTAGGTACATTGTAAAAATCCAACTCATATTAATTAGAAAAAAATTGTATCAATGGAATAATAGATATATATGTGTGTATAGGGATAATAAAATATAAGATCCCATAATATGATACTTTATTATATAGTCTACCTATCAGGATGCCCACATATGTAAAGATATGCTGTTCTGGAGAATTCAGGTAGTCTTGCTTCCCTTTGAGATGAGGCCGTGAGTCTTGATCATTAATATAGTTAGAGAAGAGATGACCCTGACAAAATGTCTGCAGTAAGAGGTAGTTTTATTTCTTAGGCTTGTTTGCCTTCTTGGTCCAAGATATGATGTGATTAGGTTCTCCTGTTCTTTATCTGTTGCTTATTTACCCACCCACCTTCTCACATGCTTTTTACCCACTTATTTCAGATTTGAAATCCCTTCTAAACAACATCTCAATTTTGTAGTATGTTTAAAATTTTGTAAGGCCTTCCTTTTTGACAGCTGACTAATATTTCCTAGAAGCATCTTCTGGTACATCTTTTCTATATCCAGTGTTTATAGTTTTGTTTTGAGAGTTTCATTCATAAGAGATAGAGTGCTTTGGATACATGCAATGAACACATGTACATAGCTTATTTTAAATTCAGTTGAACATGATGACATGCAGCTTTTTCAAGTATGAAACTCAAAAGGGGAAATAGATTTACATTAACAGTGGACACATTTGAAGAGGACAGCTATATTATAACTGTATTTTGTTTGGGTGTTTTCTCTTTTCCTTTTCATCACTTAATATAGAGATCAATCTCAGGGCTAATCTTATTTTCTGGCGATCTTTCATTGTCATGATATCCTCCCAGCTTTGGCAACTCCAATTGCCATCAAATCTCCTGTAGACCTGCCTCATCGCATGTTACCATGCTGCCTGCCTACTGCTGTTCTGATGGATTCTGAGCAAGTGACAAGGGGTGGGTTCATCTGGAGCATCAGCTGCTTAGTTCTTTCTAGAGAGCAACTCCTGGGAGGTGCCTGGGTCTATCGAGGAGAAGAGGAAGAAGGTCATGAAAAGGCTGGATGGCACAATCACATCTAGAAACCATATGACCTTGTGCTGTCCCTTTACATTGTTTTTACTTTTTTTTTTCAGAAACAGCCTGAGTATTTTTAAAATTAGGCTAAAATTTAAAATCCAACAGACTATTTTTAAAAAATAATAATTTTAAAGTTTTCTTTTAGAAAAAAATTGGACCCTCAAATTTCTATTTTAAAATTGGGATTGTATTATACAGACCATTTTTAATTACCATTTTCACATAACATATGAATATTTTTATGTATTAAAATATTTTACAGATATTACTTACAATTAGCTCAATATTCCATTATATCACAATTTAATTTCTTACTGTTAGAAATTTTTTATTCTTATTTCTCTTCTGTTTAGTAACATTGAGATTAATACTTTTCAAATTGAAATTTTGTCCATACTAATGATTATTTCTTTAGGATATACTCTAAAAGTAAAATTGCAGGTACTAAAGATATAGACATTTCAAAGTTTTGATGCCTATTTCCAGCTTCCCTGCAGAAAATTTGTACCAATTTTGTCTGACAGTATGTGAGAATCATGACTCTTTCTCACATAAATACTAAATATTATCAGTTATATATTTTGTGAACTTGATAAGTGAATAATTTTATAAAATTTAAATTTATATTTCAACAATTTCTTAACATGTGTTCTTTGAGTAAATCATCTGTTCCAGCCTCTGCTTTAAGTTCTAGAAGGACAGTAGTGGGTAAGGTAGACATATTCTGAAGGGGAGACAAATAATGAAGAAATAGGGTGGTGTATTTTTTGTCTATGCCTCACATTTTCATTTAGGGGAGAAGCCTCTCTACCCCTGATCCCAACACTTTGGGGTATAACCGCCTTTCTTTGTCCTCTAATTTATATGATTTGTGAAACAAGAAAAAGGAATTATGGATGCCCTTTTCTGCTCTGTGTTTTGGTCATGCATATTTCCACTCCTTTAGGTTAAAGCCCACAGGAGTGTGTCTGTTCTGTCTGGTGATAGGGGTGGGCTAATGGCTATGATTTCAATTTCGGGAGAAATTTTGTTGAAGATATAAACCATGTTTTCCAAACATACCAATAAAACATTCTTAATTTCTACTTGATTCCTGTGTCTATTTCTGTTTTTTTTTTTTTTCAGACTTGGAGCAAGGAAAGGTCATGGGTAATTACCACCCCTAAAATGCCAGGAGTACACAAATAAATAAAAGATTTGTTGATAGTAAACAGTACCATGAAAGAAATAAACATAATGACACAAAGTGATTTGGTTTGAAGGGGGCTTCTTTAGATGGGACTATCAGGAAAGGTTTCTCCAAAACGAAGACACCTAGGTAGAATCTACACGACGAAAGGTTATCCACCCTGCCTACAGCCAGAGTGGACAGTACTCTACACAGGGAACGGTAAAGGCAAAATACTCAGGCAGGAAAGAGTTGGTGAGTTTGGGGAACAGAAAGAAATCCAATGGACCTGAAACATAGTGACCAAGAGATTGTAAATATTTGTTCTAACCTGGCTTTATTCTCAAAATTTTGGAATTGATGTAAAAGTTTGATGGATTAAAATATTTGGTTACTTTTATAAAACAGAATGCCATGCAGCCATTAAAAAGGACAATACTGGGGAAGATTCAAGATGGCGTAGAAGATAAAGGCTGTACATGCCTCCTCTAGCGACCACGCCAAAATTGCCACAAAACTACAGAGCAACCAGTAGGCAGAGTCACCATAGGTCTGGCTAAACAGAAGCCCCACAACAGATCCCCTCAAATAACAGGTCACCTCAAAACGGTAGGTGGGGTGGAGATGCACAATGCCCGGTTCCACAGCCACGAGCAGCAACTGAGACTGAGGAGGGCAATCTTGGCTGTGGAGCCCCCTTCCCTACCTGAGGGGCGAGGGGTCCCCGGCCTCACACCAGACTCCCTGGCCCAGAGCTCCAGTGCTGGGAAGAGGAGTCCCCACAACCTCTGGCTGTGAAAACCAGTGGAGGCTTCTGCAGGGGACATGGAGGGCTGTGGGAAGCAGAAACCTTCCTCTTAAAGCACCCACGCCCAGTCGTACCCACTGACAGACTTGCTCGCTCTGGGCTCCAGCACGGGGGCAACTGCTTGAGGGGTGCCAGGGACACACAGGGAGGTGTTGAGCTGTCAGGCTTCAGGGTGAGGGCTGGAGGTGCAGTTTGCTCCTGGGCAGAGGTGTAGGCAGAAACTATTGTTCCTTTGTGGAGCCATCCCCTCTTCCCATCCTGCAGATGCAGCCACTACTAATCTGGATAACACAAGTTGCTCTGCCTCTCCTAACTTGTGGGCCCACCAAAGCCGCTTCCAGTGGTTTATTCCATACAAACAGGCTCTCTTGGTTCCTGCTGTGAACTTTCATAAAATCCCTCAAAGGCTCACAAAACCCAAAGAAACAGTATCTGGCCTCAGTGTACCATTACCTCTTGCTGAGCAGCCCCAAACCCTGCACTAGTGGCAGCTGGCCTCTGTTTTGGCCTTGACCCTTCGAGGCACTTATAAGCCCAGCACAGGTGACAGCCATATGTGGATTGCTTAGTTTCTATAACCAGGTGGCCCCATAGGTGCACAGGCTGCAGCTGAACCTGGCCCACAGCTAGACTCCTCTCAGGTCTGTGCC
This sequence comes from Rousettus aegyptiacus, assembly GCF_014176215.1. Classification (NCBI taxonomy): domain Eukaryota; kingdom Metazoa; phylum Chordata; class Mammalia; order Chiroptera; family Pteropodidae; genus Rousettus; species Rousettus aegyptiacus. Next base: position 36,885,239 of record NW_023416308.1, on the reverse strand, counting down.
AAGCGACCCCACAGCACACCTACTACATAAAGTCACTCTATGAAGACTGGGAGACTCAGGAGCCCTATCTTATACATAGAAACAGACACAAGGAGACAGCCAAAATGGGGAGATATTATCAGGGAAAAAACAAGACATTTCAATTTTGGAAAACTCCATGATATAATACAGAACTAAAGCTGCACTGTATTCCTGCTCATTTTGGGAGTAATCCTCACCATGTTGTAACAGGAATGTCAAATCTGAGTAGATTTTCTTAGAGAATCAAATGAGATCATTAAGCTACCATTATGAAAAATAGTTAACCTTTGACAGAAAAGAGAAAATTGAAAACTCAATCTTATTTTTCTTTATAGATTTTTTTTCTGAATTGTCCTGATAGAGAAAAAGATCAAGGTCTTCTATTGACTAAAAGTAGACAGATCCTAAATCAGGTTGGAAATTAATGCCACATCCATCCAAATGTAAATGAGAGTACAAGGAAAGCAAAATTCTGATGTTGCACAATTAAAAAAAGTGACCTCTGTTGTTCAGAGGGGCACACTTCAATGCCTTTTTACTTTTCTTATCAGTTAATATAGCTTCGGAGGATTTCAAGTTAAAAACCAAAAGAACGAAAAAAAAATTGAACTAGTATCTGTAAATGCAGAAACAGAAGTGACAGGAAATTTAGCTGTCATCTAGTCAGGAGTCTTTCTGTCAGTTTCTTAGGAAAACACTCTCAGAATTAGCCTGCTTACTAACAGAAATTGTATATCCCAAGTTCATAAAGGCCTCCTCTTTCCCTAGATACTGGTCAAGTGATATGTCCCAAAGTTGGTCTCTGTGAATTCCCTATATCTACATTTCTGTTGCTGACCAACGTGCTTAGTAGTAGACATATGTAATCAGCATGCCATGAAGTTGCAAATCCGAGAGGCATTTTCTATCTTTCCGGTGAACTTATGTATCTATGCCTACATGCATTTGGTGTTTCCCTTAAAAGAAGGTGACTATCTTAGACTGACTTCCTGCTGTGAGTGGACCCTTCATTGGAGCTCCCAGGAAATAGCAGAAAATGAAGGTTTGTGAAATATCTTACAAAGTCACTCAAGTATTATTAATGTTATTTGAGATGATATACTTTTGACTTCTTAACAAATTTATTTTTAAATCCATGTCAGCTGAGTACAGTAAAAGTATATAAATTTAAATTCCGATTCACAGATATATAAAATGGAGAACTATCCACTGTTATAGACAATATAAATTTAAAGACAGAATAGAATATGGCACTTTGTGGACACACCAAATTCTGTGTTAATAGGATCCCCTGGATGAAGCTGAATAGGAGGGCTCAGAGAGCTCTAACTCCCTGAAACTTTCAAAGACATGAACATTGTGTAAATGTTTAAGGCTCTTCTCAGATAAACACATTCTGTCCTCATGGAGAGTAAAGAACAAAAGTAATGACAGAAAATTAGATAGTGACATCAGAAAAAGTCCCATATGTATGTTTTTAGAGCTAATAAAGACACAGGAAGCTGGAAAGACTGAATCTCTTTTCAAGGATAGTTTTGAATGAGTCAGGAGACATTGGGAAGTGAAATGTGACTAAGAGCTTGAGAGTAGGGACAGGCAGGCTGAATACAGGTCCTGTGGCCAGGGAAGCCTGTCTGAGCCTGAGATGGAATGCTGGGCATGCACAGGTGTAACATACTGCCCCCAGGCCAGGGTTGGAGGATAACAGGCACATGGATGCTTCAGCTATCAAATATGCAAGTCAGTAGCTTTCTTTTCCCAAATGATTAGAATTGACTAATGAAAGTTCATAATTAAAACAATCCAGAATTACAGTTTTACATGTAATGTTTTTTTGGTAAGGTATTTCTAAAATAAACCAGTAGCCTAGAAAAAAAATATTTCTAATTGGCAGGAACAGAGGCACATAGAATTCTTAGTGAAACAACTGATTTCATCTGATGCAAACTACAGACAAACAGTATGTAATTCTGGATGTAAAATGTATTTTTTTTACAGTTTTGTAGGAAGGTCATAAAGAGACACCTCTATAATGGTGGCTATCTACACACACTAATTGTTGATCAGCTCATTTGTGAGGACAGGGAAAATAGAAAAATATAGCATAAAATGGAAACAACTTTTTAAAAAATTATTGGCATGGTATTGCATTTTGAGTTTCCAAGTTCAAGGAACCAGTCTGTTTTTGTTTTTTGATTCTCATCTGAGAAAAAGCCTGGAGCAGATACAGCAGAGACAGATATCTGAAATGAAGATTTAAGTGCCCACTCTGGGTACACATTAAAGTAAGATCTTCAGTGCACCGAATAAAAAGGAAAGCTTCATGAATCCATTTCTATGTTCTTCATAGCATAAAGATTAGCAGGAACTGAAAAAAAGCAAGATCTTTAAAGATGAAAGCAGCATGGTTAACAGCGTTGGTCAGACCATTATTCCAATCTCGATTATGCAAGGTGAACTCTATGAACTTGAGTCACTTATTATTCTAAACTTCATTGTTTTCATATGTAAAATAGTGAAAACAGATGCCCAAAGGGCTATATGAAAAATAATGATATTGAAATTGTACATATTGGGAGCTAAAGGGCTGATGTGAATAAATACCATTAAACTGGTAAACCTTAAGAGTTAAATGTTAGAAATTATTAATAGTATTAAAAAGACCACAAAATTTAAGGAGAATCCAAATCACTGGAATTAGAGAGCCAACAGAATCATGGTATAGTAAATTCTTTCAGATTTATCTTGCTTTTCTTTTTGGTTATTTTGGAGATTATATTAAAAATATACAATTTTACTTTCATTTCTATTAATGTTTTCACATAATGATTTTTTAAATTAAGTTTAAAAAGGAATATAAAGAAATGGAGGAATCTCTTAAAGTTACTTCACTCCTGCATTGATGAAGAAAATACAAGATTTAAAAACCAAAGGTAGTTCTGCTATGCCAAATATCCCAATGAGAGAGGGAGAGAGAGAGAGAGATTATGGAATGAAAGGGGCCATATTTAAAACACTGACCCAAAATAAAAGTTGCTGTTGATCACTTCCAGTGAGAGCCCTAGCATTCTGGGTCAACACAGATTTGTTATTTTCACACTTAGAAATTATTCACCATCTCTAATAGTTACTTTGACAATTGGCTTGATCCTAATGAGTATTATAATTTAGAAAACAAACAACCATGGATTCTAAGCAGAACTGCCTGGATTAAAATCCCAGCTTGCTACATACTAGCTTTATGACCTCCCTATGCCTCTATGTTCCTCAGTTTCCCCATCTGAAAAATGTGGTGAATAATAAACCCTACCTCATAGGACAGTTGAGAGAATCAAATGAATTAACTTATATAAGACATTTAATAAATACTTAAAGATATATTATCAGGTATTTGGAAACCATCATTGAGAGTAACTTCTGGATCCAATAATCATGAGGAAACATGTCACATGCTTAATATTCTTGTGCTAAAATAAGGACCCAAAAAGAGAATCCTTATGCCAACAGATGCTGAGTTTTACTTGGAAGAGAATGTCATCTGTTTCCTGGACAAGTGAGAGGTGGGTCCCGTTTGGTCAGACAATGTTCCCACAAATTTGCAGGGACAGGCACTTAGCAGGGTGAGGAAAGATCAGTCTCGGGGCAAACAAACCACTTAGCTCTGACTGCAGGATTTTTAATTGTAGAAAGAGGCACCTGGGCTGTGTGGCCCCTGAAGTTCCTTGTACCCCTGTAGCCACATCATATGCACATGGGTGGTTAGCTGATTCCTCCTCTCCCAACACAGTCACAACAAAGTCATGAGCTGCTATGTGAGGACAATGAGGAGGGTCCTAGAGGGTCAGCATCATGGCCACACCATGGAGATATATAGCTAGTGGTCCCTGGAGATCCCTTCAGGATCCTGGTTATGAAAATGGAAGGCATTTTGTCACTGATGCTTAAAGCCAGTGATTATATCCACCCTACTTTTCCCATTTTCCATCTGCATACTCAGCCTCAGGGCTAATGAACCACTTTTAACTTACGGTGGTATCATCTGTGTTCTGTTCTTCAAACATGGCTCTGGGCTTAGAAGAAACTTCACAGAGAAGAAGGATGGGATTGATTCCCCTCTCTAATGGAGCCTCATCAGGAGGTAATATCCAGATACACAGCTCTAATCAAAGACCTTTACGATAGACTTGCTTCTGTAAATGAAGCCTTTTTATATCATTTTAACCCAACTCCCTTCCAGAGACACAAATAATGATTCAGGGGGCAGACAATGTGGAATTACATCTACTCACATTTTCCCCAGAGAGACTGAAAGACTGCTACTTTCCTCTGGGCAAGTGAACCAATGAATGCATTTCCCATGTTTATTCATTGTGTTCTTTCTGTAACCTATGGGGATTTTTGTGTGGTTGGGAGTTGTATGTGTATGCTTCTGTGGGCTTGGGATTGTGTGAGGCCAGAATGCCTCTCAACTACACAAGGCCATGGCACAGAAAATGAAAAATTCAAGATTGTGTCATAAATTAATTTCTTTCCATACATATTTTATCAGTCTTAAAACTGCTCCACTCTAATTTCTCCTGTGTGACTGTACAGGGGAGGCCGTGATTACTTGATCTTTCATGGTGGGGGCCCCATGGACCCTGTAAAGACAATATTTAGGAGAAATAGATATCTCCCAATGGAGAAAATGTTATTGCCAAATAATCACTGCATATGTCTCACGAATGCTTTTTGTTAAATTTATTGGGGTGACGTTGGTTAATAAACTTATATAGGCTTCAAGTGTACAGTTCAATAATATGTCACATGTATATTTGCATTGTGTGTTTACCACCCAGATTTAAGTTTTCTTCCGCCACTTTTTATTTGACCCCCTTCACCTTTATCTCACAAATATTTTTGGCTTGGCAATTTAGATATACCTCTCAATTTCCTTTAGTTTTCCCCCCATTTATAATATCCCAAGATTTATGAGCCACATTTTTATTCCTTTTTCATGGGTTAAAGCCCAAAGTTAAAATAAAAAATGAATGAATGAATCAATCGATCTTTCTCTCTCTCCTTGCTCCCTCTTTCCCCCTCCCTCCCTCTCTCCCTCAGTGATAACATTTGATGATTTTA